>NC_056059.1:25755000-27005000 GCF_016772045.2 Ovis aries | reverse complement strand
TTTTAAAAATAAAACTCGTATTTTAACACAGAGCATTTTGACAAGCCATCCTTAACATTATATTTTTATAGCCTAAAAAATTTGAGGCTATAAAATTTGATAGCCCAAGAACTGATGCTTTTGAACTGTAGTGTTGGAGAAGACTCTTGAGAGTCCCTTGGACTGCAAAGAGATCCAACTAGTCCATCCTAAAGGAAATCAGTCCTGAATATTCACTGGAAGGACTGATGCTGAAGCCAAAACTCCAATACTTTGGCCACCTGCTGGGAAGAAGTGGCTCATTGGAAAAGACTCTGATGCTAGGAAAGATTGAAGGGGGGGGGGAAAGGGGATGATGGAGGATGACATAGTTGGATGGCATCACCGACTCAATGGACATAAGTTTGAATAAACACCGGGAGTTGGTGAAGGACAGGGAGGATTGGCATGCTGCAGTCCATAAGGCTGCAAAGAGTTGGACACGACTGAGCAACTGAACTGAACTGAAAAATATGTTAGTTTTATAGTAACTGCTTCAACATAACATTTCAGGAGAAACTATATTCAAGTAGAATTAGGTCCAAGAAGCTTTCTTCAGGTTAATCATTGGGATTTTGCAGGTTAACTGTTTAAAAATTCTTAAAACCAACCCAACAGAAGGAAAGATTATGTACACACAAACATACTTAAACACACACACACCATTCAAGATACCAGCAAAATCCTTTTCCTGTGTATACACTGAAATTTATTTCATTTAAACCACGTGAACTACTTAATTCACTAACCTTTGCAGTTCTCCCATAAATGTTCAATTGGAAAATTAATTTTAAAGTCTTTTTAAAATACAAACAGAAAATAAAGAATAAATTGACATACTCTTAGTTCTATATCACATTCTCTTTATGTCAAGATGTGTTGACAACACCGTCCTTCAAGGACATTGTTAACTTTAAAATCATTAGCAAATAAAATATGACCTAATTGAAGCAAACTCAGCAAGAAGCTCCATTATTTTAAGTGAATGATGTAATATAACTTGAAGAATTACTAACTGCCACTTTCACTGACAGTGAAATAAATGAAGGGGCTATGAAACTTTCTCCTCATGTCTTTCCCATAATTAAGTGAAGAAAGAGAATTTGTGAAGAATTACAAGTTCCGAGGTGCAGCAGTTCAAACACTAATAGACTGCACTCCAGTGTGGCAGCACACAGGTAGTTCCCAACATGTTATTATTAGCAAGCATGTCAGTGTCATAATTCCAGCCGCAAAACCCTGCTTGCAAAATCCACCTCTGAAAAGCAAATTTCCAATGGTTCCCTGGGCTCTTCTTTTTAAAAAGGGAAAGAAGTCAAATTTTATAATTCAAAATGTTATACAAAATAACTTATACAGAATTTTCCTTTATAGATTAAATATAGCTTAAAATGATTTGGTGGCTTGAGTCTTATATAGCTTTTAACTTTACAGGTGCTTCCATAGTTAAGGTATATAAAATACCTTCAGCAGATGTTATTTCAATGACTCAGTGAATAATCACAATAATACCTATCTCTTGGATTATTTTCTCAATTTTCTATTAATATTTATATCTGGAAACTGGGCCCACATATAGCACAAGCTCACAAAGCAGCTAAAGAGATATACAGAATTATCAGAAATTTGGGTAATACTCGAATTAACATTACTACAGTATCAATTTGAAAATAGTCTGTGAGGCACGTATTTTTTTTTTTTTGCAGGAATAAACAAGAAATTTAAGCCTCCAGCTACTAAGCTACTCCAGCTATGCTTTATTGAATCTTCTTGAATTTTAACAATTATGTCTTTAATTTATATGTAAATCTATGTTTCTACAAACATGTTTCCTTAAATTCATTCTAGATTTTTTACCCTAATAAATACAAGTTGAACTGACTCAGTAATTACTAAGACATGGCATTAGATAAATTGGACCTATTAAAATTATAATTTTTCTTATTTTTCTCTTCTATAAATAAGAATTTAACCAAAAAGAAATCAAAAGTTATATGTTAGTGTTTATTCACATGTGAAAAAGGTTTTATACGTCTAGGAAAGCGTGGAGGCATTATTCAAGCCTTTTAATAGATGATATATTATTCTGAAAAAAGAAATAGCATATATAAAAAATACAATTTTAAAACAAGAATAACATTTTGAGATTTAAGACTAGAGAACTGTTTAAGCTAAGACCAAGGATCAATGACTATTGTGAAAAAGAAACATTATTGATAGTTCCAATGTATTAGATCAAAGTTTTCTCCCAGGATACATTAGATAAGGAAACATCATAAAGAGCTTAAGAAACTTGGTCAAAGACAAGTAACTATTAAGCAGAAAAGCAAAGAAAGAAACCCAGGCAGTCCAGTTCCATTACACTACGTTTCTTCATTGTCCTTTACCTTGGACAGAATATACTTATATCAGACCACAGGACTGCCATTCATTCCAGTGCAATTTTTACAGAACTATCTCCACTGTTCTTCTAAGCATATCTTACTCAAATATGTAAGATAACAGCACTATCTGTTGATGAAAACTATTTTTGTATGACTGACAGGATGATAGGCCAGTCAAGGCCTGGAAAACCAGGTATGGCATAGAGAGAGGGCTGCAAAATAATCTTGGGACAAAAAGGCCACATAGCCACAAAGAAATGAGGATTCAGGGTGCGAACAGGAGATGTATATATAACCTCAAAATCTTTACTCTCCATTTTACCAGAGGTAAGTTGGTTCTTCGTAAGTTTTATGGAGCAATCTATCAGGTCTTGGAATATCTGTATTTGAACATATATCTCTATTATGTTTCATGACAGAAATTTTCAAAAAAGGAGAATTATAAACCAAAAATAAAATTATACTAGCTTATATATTTACCTTTACCTTTGTATTTTAATTCTTTAAATAGAATTTGAGCTATTATCTAATAAACTTTCATTTCATCCTGAGGACCTAGAAATAAAGTCTATAGGTTTCTGTTTACCTGAGAATCTTAATTTTGCTTTCATTTTCAAAGAATTTTTCTGCTGACTACAGAATTGTTGATTAACAATGATTTTTATTTCAGCACTTTGAATATATCACTTCATTGCCTTCCATCCTCCATTTTCTCTGATAAGTAAACTGCTAGTCTTCTTAGGGATTCCTTGCCATGTCTCTCGCTTCTTTCAAGATTTCTCATTGTCTGTGGTATTCAACATTTTGTGCTATATCAAGCTGTGCATCTCTTTGAACTTACACTATTCGCAATTCATTGAGCTTCCTGTATGTGTAGATTATTTTTCATCAAATTTGGGATGTTTCCAAGTTATTATTTCTTCAAATATTCCCTCTGCCCTTTTTCTTTCTTTGACTCTCACCATGCTTATATTGGTATGTTTGATGTTTGATGCGCTCAGCTGCTCAGTTGTGTCTGACTTTTTGCAGTCCCATGGACTGTAGCCCACCAGGCTCCTCTGTACATGGGATTTTCCAGGCAAGAATACTAGAGTGAGCTGCCATTTCCTACTCCAGGGGATCTTCCTGACCCAGGGACTGAACTAACACCTCTTGTGTCTCCTGCATTGGCAGGCAGATGCTTTACCACTGTACCCCTGGGAAGCCCAAGTCCTTTACTTATTTGATTGTATTTAAATTAGTTGATACAAAGACTTTATCTAATAAATCCAACATCCTGGCTTCCTCAAGAACAGTTTCTAGTGATTGCTTCTTTTCCTGCATATGAACCATATACTTTTTGTTCTTTGTATATCTCATGATTATGTTGTAAACCAGACGTCTGAGATAATTCAGTGAGAAAACTAAAAAATCAGACTCTCCCTCCCGCCCCTAATTCTGTTTTTGTTTGTTTGTTTGGTTCTATGATTTTCCTGAACTAATCCTCTAAATTCTGTATCCTCTGTCATGCGTGTTCACTAAAGTCTTGGTCTGGTTAGCTAACTGGCCGGGTAATGGCTGGACAGGGGTTTTAATGCCCTTTCAGTAAGTCTCCAACCTTTGCAGACATGCTCTGTGCATGTGTTGAAACACCCCTTCAACATTCAAGTTGGCAATTTATAAGTAAATCTGTCTGAGCTTTCACTTCCCACTTGTATAGAACCACATGGTCACATAGAGGTAAGAACTTTGTACCTTCTCAAGTCTGAAAATGGTTTTCAATCCTGAAATCATTTTCAGTGTTTTATAAGATTAAGCAAATAAGTAACTATACTGAGAACACTGTGAGCCAGGTTATGTGAGAGAAAGGAGCTCAAATATGGCAAAGGAAATACTGGAATAAACATGTGGCATTGAACTGGAATCAGAGAGATCAATATAAGCTCAAAGTTTTTAACAAGTAATAAAAAGTATAGATTTACAACTCTGTCCATTGAGATGGCCTAGAAGGAATGATATCCTAAACATACCTGCTGCTGCTGCTAAGTCGCTTCAGTCGTGTCCGACTCTGTGCGACCCCATAGATGGCAGCCCACCAGGCTCCCCCATCCCTGGGATTCTCCAGGCAAGAACACTAGTGTACTGATACTCTTTTGAAATATTATTCTCTACTAAAAAAGTAGGGCTTCTTGAGGAAATGACTGATTTGAACAACTGGAGCAGGGAAAAAACAAAATGGGTCTGGTGCATTTTATTGTGCCATAAAATAAAGAAATGCTCAATGAATGTCAAAAACACAATAAGCAGATTTAAAGGGCTCCCAAGGGTCAACATTAGATAATTTTAACTTCAAAATAAAAAGTGAGAGTGGTAAATTATAACCTTTGGAGTAAAACAGGAATTTAAGAACCCACACTGATATAAATACATAAATGAGAAAGAACATAAAGCTGTTCTTTAAAATGCCAACAAAAAATGTTAAAGGAAAATATGGAATTAGAAACCCATAATTTAATAAACATCACAATAAAACTGATTCAGGCATCATCAATGGATGTTAAATAGGTGAGAGTTTGATAAGGAACAACATATCTATTCATTCTTAAAGTAAATTCTCCAAAATATTTATAATTTTTAAAAATAGTAACTTTATAGTAGATAAAACTGGAAGACATCCCCTCAAGTTAACATCACCAATTACCAGATAAGTAAACATCCTGTCCCTCTTTATGTGATACACTGATACATCACTTTCATTCCAGCCAAAAAGATAAACTTATCCTAAGCATGATAAAACATACACAAATCCAAAATGGAAACATATTCTACAGAATAAACACTCCGTACTCTTTAAAAAGTCAAGACTACAAAACACAACGAAAGATTGAAGAACTGTTCCCAACTAAAGGAACCTAAGGAGACACAATTAAATGTGGCTTATAATACTAGATTAACACTCTAGACCAAAACTCATTTTTAAAGAATATCATTGAGATAATTAGCAATACTTTAAAAATATCTATAGATTATATGATAGCATTACATGAATGAAATTTTTCTGATTTTGATCATCATTGTGTTCATAATAGAGATTCTTGTTCTACATTAACGTATTTAGGTATAAAGGGGCATCATGTTTGAAATGCAGTACTCTCAAATTGCTTAATAAGGATAGAAATAAATATGGAGGAAATGACAAAGCAAATGTAATAAAGTGTTAACTGCAGGATCTAAGTGAAAAGTATATAGTAATTACTTGTATTATTCTTGTTACTTTTCTCCCAATCTTAAATTTTTTCAACATATAAATTTTTTTAAAAAAAGAAATTCACTAACGGGAAACAATGAATAAATTAGGTAAAATATATTGATATAGTTAAGTCTAGAAAATATAGCATTAAGTGAAACAGGAAGCAATCTACATACCAGATGATACCATTTACTTAAACGTTTTAAATCACACAAAAATATTTGTTATTTAAATGTAGTAAAGATTCAAAATGTGGTCCACTGGAAAAAGGAATGGCAAACCACTTCAGTATTCTTGCCTTGACCCCATGAACAGTATGAAAAGGCAAAAGATAGGACACTGAAAGATGAACTCCCCAGGTCGATAGGTGCCCAATATGCTACTGGAGATCAGTGGAGAAATAATTCCAGAAAGAATGAAGAGAAGGAGCCAAAGAAAACACAACACCCAGTTGTGGATGTGACTGATGATGGAAGTAAAGTCAGATGCTGAAAAGAGCAATACTGCTTAGGAACCTGGAATGTTAGGTCCATGAATCAAGGCAAACTGGAAGTGATCAAACGAGTGAACATCAACATTTTAGGAATCAGTAAACTAAAATGGACTGGAATGGGTGAATTTAACTCAGATGACCACTATATCTACTATGGTGACCAAGAATCCCTTAGAAGAAATGGAATAGCCATCATAGTCAACAAAAGAATCCAAAATGCAGTACTTGGATGCAATCTCAAAAATGACAGAATGATCTTTGTTCATTTCCAAGGCAAACCATTCAATAGCACAGTAATCCAAGTCTATGCCCCAACAACTAATGCTGAAGAAGTTGAAGTTGAACGCTTCTATGAAGACCTACAAGACCTTCTAGAATCAACACCCAAAATAGATGTCCTTTTCATTATAGAGGACTGCAATGCAAAGTAGAAAGTCAAGAAAACCTGGAGTAATAGGCAAGTTTTGCCTTGGAGTACAGAATGAAGCAGGGCAAGGCTAATAGAGTTTTGCCAAGAGAACACACTGGTCATAGGAAACACCCACTTTGAACAACACAAGGGAACACTCTACACATGGATATCATCAGATGGTCAATACCAAAATGAGATGGATTATCTTTGCAAACAAAGATGAAGAAGCTCTCTACAGTCAGCAAAAACAAGTCCAGGAGTTGACTGTGGCTCAGATCATGGACTCCTATTGCCAAATTCAGACTTAAATTGAAAAAAGTAGGGAAAATCACTAGACCACTCAAAATGAAGTTGCTCAGCCATGTCAGACTCTTTGTAACCCCATGGACTGTAGCCTACCAGGCTCCCCCATCCATGGAATTTTCCAAGCAAGAGTACTGGAGTGGGTTGCCATTTCCTTCTCCAGGGATCTTCCCGACCCAGGGATTGAACCCGGGTCTCCTGCACTGCAAGCAGACGCTTTACCATCTGAGCCACCATTCAAGCATGACCTAAATAAAATCCGTTACAGTTATACAGTGGAAGTGACAAATAGATTCAAGGGATTAGAGCTGATAGAGTGCCTGAAGAACTATGGACAGAGGTTCCTGACATTGTACAAGAAGCAGTGATCAAGACCATCCCAAGAAAAAGAAGTGCAAAAAGGCAAAATGGTAGTCTGAAGAGACCTTACAAATAGCTGTGAAAAGAAGGGAAGTGAAGGCAAAGGAGAAAAGGAAAGATATACCCATTTGAATGCAGAGTTCCAAAGAATAGCAAAGAGAGATAAGAAGGCCTTCCTCAGTGATTAATGCAAAAAAATAGAGGAAAACAACAGAATGGGAAAGACTAGAGATCTCTTCAAGAAAATTAAAGATACCAAGGGAACATTTCACACAAATATGGGCTCAATAAAGGACAGAAATGGTATAGACCTAAAAGAAGCAGAAGATATTAAGAAGTGGCAAGAATACACAAATCTATACAAAAATGCTTGGGGCTGGTGCATGGGGATGACCCAGAGAGATGTTATGGAGAGGGAAGTGGGAGGGGGGTTCATGTTTGGGAACGCATGTAAGAATTAAAGATTTTAAAATTTAAAAAATAAAAAACTAAAAAAAAAAGATCTTCATGACCCAGATAACCATGATGGTGTGATCACTCACCTAGAGCTAAACATCTGGAATGTGAAGTCAAGTGGGCCTAAGGAGACATCACTATGAACAAAGTAGTGGAGGTGATGGAATTACACTTGAGCTATTTCAAATCCTGAAAGATGTTGCTGTGAAAGTGCTGCACTCAATATGCCAGCAAATTTGGAAAACTCAACAGTGGCCACTGGAAAAGATCAGTTTTCATTCCAATCTAAAAGAAAGGCATTGCCAAAGAATGCTCAAATTACCACATAATGACACTCATCTCACACACTAGTAAAGTAATGCTCAATATTCTCCAAGCCAGGCTTCAGCAATACGTGAACCGTGAACTTCCAGATGTTCAAGCTGGTTTTAGAAAAGGCAGAGGAACCAGAGATCAAATTGCCAACATCCGCTGGATCATCAAAAAAGCAAGAGAGTTCCAGAAAAACATCTACTTCTGCTTTATTGACAACGCCAAAGTCTTTGTGTGGATCACAACAAACTGTGGAAATTTCTTCAATAAATGGAAATACCAGACCACCTGACCTCCCTCAGATAAATCTGCCTGCAGGTCAAAAAGTAACAGTTAGAACTGGACATGGAACAACAGACTGGTTCCAAATTGGGAAAGGAGTACGTCAAGGCTGTATATTGTCACTCTGCTAATTTAACTTATATTCAGAGTACATCACGCTAAATGCTGGGCTGGATGAAGCACAAGCTGGAATCAAGATTGCCGGGAGAAATAGCAATAACCTCAGATATGCAGATGACACCACCCTTACAGCAGAAAGTGGAGAAGAACTAAACAGCCTCTTGATGAAAGTGAAAGAGGAGAGTGAAAAAGTTGGCTTAAAACTCAACATTCAGGAAACTAAGATCCAGTCCCATCACTTCATGGCAAATAGACAGGGAAAAAATGGAAACAGTGACATACTTTATTTTCTGGGGCTCCAAAATCACTGCAGATGGTGACTGTAGCCATGAAATTAAAAGACGCTTCTTCCTGGGAAGAAAAGTTATGACCAACATAGACAGGGAGAAGGCAATGGCACCCCACTCCAGTACTCTTGCCTGCAAAATCCCATGGACGGAGGAGCCTGGTAGGCCTCAGTCCATGGGGTCGTGAAGAGTCAGACACAACTAAGCGACTTCACTTTGACTTTTCACTTTCATGCATTGGAGAAGGAAATGGCAACCCACTCCAGTGTTCTTGCCTAGAGAATCCCAGGGATGGGGGAGCCTGGTGGGCTGCCGTCTATGGGGTCGCACAGAGTCGGACATGACTGAAGTGACTTAGCAGCAGCAGCAACCTAGACAGCATATTAAAAAGCAAAGACATTACTTTGCCAACAAAGGTCCATCTAGTCAAAGTTTTGGTTTTTCCAGTAGTCATGTATGGATGTGAGTTGGACTATAAAGAAAGCTGAGCACTGAAGAATTGATGCTTTTGAACTACAGTGTTGGAGAGGACTCTTGAGAGTCCTTTGGACTGCAAGGAGATCCAACCAGTCCACCCTAGAGGAAATCAGTCCTGAATATTTATTGGAAGGACTGATGCTGAAGCTGAAACGCTAATACTTTGGCTACCTGATACAAAGAACTAACTCATTTGAAAAGACCCTGATGCTAGAAATGATTAAAGGAGGGAAGAAAGGGGACAACAGAGGATGAGATGGTTTGATGGCATCACTGACTCAATGGACGTGAGTTTAGTAAGCTCCAGGAGTTGGTGATGGACAGGGAGGCCTGGCATACTGCAGTCCATGAGGTTGCAAAGAGTCAGACATGACTGAGCAACTGAATTGAACTGAACTAAAAGATTCACTGTTTACTTTTGCAAAGGGAGACAAAAGGAGGGAGGGAACTTGGGCTCGGTAATAATTGTAATTATATATATATATATATATATATATATATATATATATATATTTTTTAATATGGGCCTCCCTGGTGGCTCAGACAGTAAAGAATCTGCCTTCAATGCGGGAGACCTGGGTTCCATCCCTGGTTTGGGAAGATCCCCTGGAGGATGGCATGGCAACCCACTCCAGTATTCTTGGCCTGGAGAAATCCCCATGGACAGAGGAACCTGGTGGGCTATAGTCCATGGCGTCATAAAGAGTTGGACACAACTGAGCAACCAAGCACACATTTTAAAATATAGCTAATTGAAGTGTAATAAAATTTTATTATGTATTATATGTGATGGTGTGTACATGGTTAATCTGGTTTTATGTTCTTACTAGTCAAAGTACAATTATATAATTACAATAAAAATACTTTAGTAACAAAAACTTAACAATTCAAAGTATCTAAGACTCCAAAATGCCCCAGTATGTATACCTGTTACCAAAAAATGAATGGTTTCCACAAGGTGCTTAAGTCTATACCCAAAAATGGAAACATGTTCAAATATTAGAGAGTATTGGGAATAAGAGCTAAGCCAAATTCTGAGTATACCTCTTCTTTGCCCAAGAGGTCTCTTCAGCCTCTCCTTAACTCTACCCTAAATTTGCCATTTTCCTCACTAGGATTACTTCTTCCAGATCCCATAAAAGTATAAAAATACAACAGATTCAAAGCACAATGTGCTTCAGTCTTGTAATGAAGTAAAACCAGACATATCTATATTCATGGATAACTCATACATTTCAACTGACTGAATAAAGTTTTTGCTCATTTGAAATTTAAAACCTGGATAAGATAGATCTGATATATTATGTTTGATATTTTAAATCACAGAGAGACTCCTTATCTTTTTTAATGATCACTTATGAAATAAATAATGCTTATTAGTTTCAAATTCTGTCATAGGACTTCCCTGGTAGTCTAGTGGCTAAGACTCCACAGCCCCACTGTAGGGGGCCTCAGTACAATCCCTGGTCAGGTAACTAGATCCCATGTGACACAAATAAAGATCCCAAATGCCACAACATGGTACAGACAAATAAATATTTTTAAAAAACAATTACTTTTTAAAAATAAAATGCTTTTTCCCTTTCAAATCCAGGAAAAGAATATCTATGTATTGCATATGCTTATACAATGCAGCAGAAGACTTTTAGTAAGTTAAACCTACTTCCTCTTTTTCTGGAATATAGCTAGACTATATTTCCCAGACTCCTTGGCAGTTTATATTATACCTTTATATTATGAGGTATATAAACATAATACAAAGTTCAGTGTGCCCTGAACTCCCAGGCCTAGCCTAAAAAAAAAAACCCACTCGCAGTTCTTTATCCTCTTTCCCTTCTGCAGGATGGATACATATGACACCAAGACCCTTGGAGATGACAGTAACATGAATGGAATAAGCCTGTGTTCCTGAATCTATACATGGAGGAAAGTCTCTTATCAACAAGAAATGCCCATATGAATGAGAAAAAAAAGAATTTCTGCTGCATTAAGCCAGTGAGATTTGGGGGTCTATTTGTTATGCAGTTTGTGTTATCTTAACTAAAACATACAAAATCATAAATGGTCTTCCAACTGTCAATGTGAAATGTATTATACTTACAATTTGAGGCTTATAGTATGCTGGACCTAGTGTGCTGTCACTGGCAGGTGGTAAAAGCTTTACAATACTGTCATCCTCATTAACATCATAACCATATGACCGTCCGAAAGGAATTGAAGGAACATAAACACTTCTGGAAACTGTAAGTGCCCTTGACATTTTCTGTTAAAAAAAAAAAATTATACTATTTACTCAAAGACAAGAGAAGGAATGAATAATAAAATATTAAAATTTACAAAAGACAACTATTAAATATTGACTTCATGAGTTTTACAATATAAATCAAAAATGTTTGTAAAAGTAATTTAAAAGAGTGAATTCAAGTCTTACTTCATAATACAAACCAGATTTAATCAAACTATTATTAAATAGTAACAAAAACCATAATACAAACCAAACTACTGTTTAAGCCACTATTAGAAGTAAGGAATCTCTCTCACTTGGCTCAGTTTTTTATCTTGCTTAGTAAAGCAAGTATTAGTGATTTCAAAAATGGGCATTCATTCCTACAGTCACATCAACAATCAGCAATTCCAAGTGGACTTGGGCTATGCAATCATAGTATCTGTCAGGCCAAAACAAACTTTACATTTTTCTATAACATTTCCTGGCTTCATTCCTTCCCAGCTCCTGATTTATCTTCATCTTACCAGTGCCCTGTATAAAAATCCTAATTTTGCAGACTATGTAGCAAGGAAAATATCTGATATAATATTAAATAGAAATCAAAAATATAAATTTAAATCAAAATTTTGACTACAGCTTTTTAAATTATATAATATTATATGTCAGCGTATAAAGTCATATGGCTTCCCAGATGGCTCAGTGATAACACACTTGCCAATGAAGGAGATGGGGGTTCAATCCCTGGGTGAGAAAGATCCCCTGGAGAAGGAAATGGCAACACTTTCCAGTATTCCTGAACAGAGGAATACTGGAATCCCATGAACAAAGGAACCTGGCAGGCTACATACAGTTCATTGGGCCACAAGAGTCAAACACGACTTAATGACCAAAGAACAACTACAATAAAGTCATATATATATACAGTTTAACACTAAAAAAATTAATAGAATTACCAGTGTTAAGAGTCAGAAGTTTTCAGGTGATTATCTGTTTTTTCAGAATTTCCTTTAATGTAAACTATTTTATAATTTAAATAGAAACAAGAAGGAGTAACATATATTAGAAATATTAGTATAAATATAGGGCTTCTTTGGTGGCTCAGATGGTAAAGAATTCACCTGCAATGTAGAAGACCTGTGTTCAATCCCTGCATCGGGAAGATCCCATGGAGAAGGGAACGGCAGCCCACTCCAGTATTCTTGCCTGGAGAATAATATGGACAGAGGAGCCTGGCAGGCTATAATCCATGGGGTCACTAAGAGTCAGACAAGACTGAGCAACTAACACACACACACACACCTGGCATAAGAATATCAAATAAAATACTAGCATTTAAATGATTTAGTCATCTAAAAATTTACTTATTAAGAATATACTGATCCTCTGGAGAGGATATTGCAATCCTATGCTTCAAAACAAACCTCTGCTATAAGCCATCTCCAAACTATGCTTTCCCATAATACATCAGTCTCCCTTTAAATTCCTATGGCACTTAATCACATGATCATTCACTTAGCATCTGTCATATTTCATCTTACATTATTAATGATCTATATATATATATATCTCTCACCTAAATTTTAAGCTTATTTCAGGAGTCATGTTTCAATTTTCACTATATTGTTAACAGTACTTAACACAAAGTTTCCTATATATACAGATGTAAATCACTATGGCAACTTTTAAAATCTCCTTTACTTTCTGTTCACCTCAGACACTGGAAGAGATTATACTTTTATCAAAAGCAAAAATGAATTCAAATGTTAATACAGGTAGAAAACTATAATTTATAAACAGAGTATTCATGTAATTATAAACTACAATATGGATACTAATAAACCAGATAATTTTTACCAGAAGGTTTTTCAAATGTACTTATCACATGAAACATTATACCATTTCTAAATTATTTTAAATTTTTTAAAAAGTCATTAGGAACAGAAATCAAAATAGCAACATACTGACTGAAGATGCTCTTTAGCCTCCAGAGTTTTCCTGTTCACGACAGCCAATGTTCCAGGATAAGACTGATCATAGCTTGCTGGCCCTGGACCATCTGAAATAAACTTCTTAAAACGCTTTTCCCGGTTTTGTAGACTTTGGCCTCCTTTTATATTACACTAAGTTGGACAGGAAAAACATGAATTACAAGAAACACTTTTAAGTCAATATCTATTTGATAAATATTACATATTAACGTGAACATTAATAGTTTTAAAACTCAGCCTGAGAAAGTTAAGGCTCTTGACTGAAGACAGTTCTCTAATGAGAGACAGTAATAAGAAAGGATGACAATACAGCTGTCAGTTTTAATACCAAACTCAAACTAAAATTTGCTGTACTTTGAACACTCAAAAAGAATGCAGCACTCAGTTTTAAAACAGAAATCAAAGATAAAGGAATCTCCAAAGCTAAAGAGCAAAAATAAAGAGTGCGTGTTTGTTTATAGGTCTCTGGAGAATTTATACCTCTGAAATGAGATTAAATGCTCATACTGCAGGGGGAAAGAAAGCCTTCCAATCTTGTTTAGGATTAATTATTTTCATGAATAACACTTTGGTCATTTCCAGGGATGTTTATGCAGTTTTACTGGCAACAGCTTGGTTTTATGGTCAGATTAGTTGTAAACACTGTTTATTGCAGGGAGAGAACAGGAAGGAATCTTCTGTGACTCTCCATGTCACATATCTGGATTCTCTAGAATCAGAAAGTTATCAACTGGCTAAAAGCCAGCTAATTCAAATAAAATTCCATCATACTAGCTTCAATAAACAGTCACAGTTCAGTCATTTCAACGATGATTCATATTAATAGTTCTTGGCATCTGATTGATCAGATATGTTTTTTTTAAGTTATTAATTTACCAACAGACTTTTTCACATGATGTGTTCATGTCAGTTGTTCACAATCACTATTGACTGAGCTTATCTCTAGTTTGCACCTTATTAGGCTTTATTCTGGAGAAGGCAATGGCAACCCACTCCAGTACTCTTGCCTGCAAAATCCCATGGACAGAGGAGCCTGGTAGGCTGCAGTCCATGGGGTTGCTAAGAGCCGGACACGGCTGAGCAACTTCACTCTCACTTTTTACTTTCAGGCATTGGAGAAGGAAATGGCAACCCACTCCAGTGTTCTTGCCTGGAAAATCCCAGGGACGGCAGAGCCTGGTGGGCTGCCGTCTATGGGGTCGCACAGAGTCGGACCCGACTGAAGCGAGTTAGCAGCAGCAGCAGCAGCAGGCTTTATTCAGAGTTTAAGAAATACACAAAAGAGTTCTTTTGGTAAAAAAATGAGTCAAATTATTCTTAGATACTCAATTCACTACTTGATTACTGATTTAATAAGATCACAATTTCTATGTTTAAAGAATCTGGATCTATAATGGTAGACATTAATGATTTTGTAAAAAAAAATCTAATAAGTTAAATTAAAAAATAAAATCATGTGAAGAGAAGATCTCCAAATTTTCAATCATTGACAGTCATTAGTATAGTCTCTAAGATCTGACATTTTAAACTGAATTTGAATTTATATTGAATACTTCAACAAAAGTTTAGATAGCTCTAATCTGATTTTTTTAACTGCATACAAATTAACCAGGATATGTTTCATATTATTCATAACCACCAATTCTACAAATTTTACCAAAGTTTGCAAAGGAAACTTCCATATGTCAGATAACTGAGTCAAAATCATATTACCAAGTAGTAATACATTTTATATAAACACCTGTGAGAAAGCGGTCTTAGTCTTTCTTGAGAACTGTGCTTTGTCTATGTGCTATGGTTAGTTGATGAATTATTATATTGTCAGCAATCTCTCAACACTATAGGAGGCAGAGTCTCATCTAAAGTGTGAATCCATGCACTGTATCACATATGATAGCTTATCATTCAGCTCTAATGAGGTATATCTCTTCAATCTAAAATAAAACCTAGATTTGGACATCTATTCCTAGGCCTGGTTAATGAAAAATAAGACATAAACTAAACAGGCACGGGAAATAGAGCCCCATATCTAGAACCATTCTCCTGTGTGTGTGTGTGTGTGTGTGTGTGTGTGTGTGTTAGTCACTCAATCACGTTCAGCTCTTTGCAGCCCCACAGACTCTACACCACCAGACTCCTCCGTCCATGTGATTCTCCAGGCAAGAACATTGGAGTGGGTTGCCAGTTCCTTCTCCAGGGCCATTCTCATGTATGAAGGAACGAAATGGTATCTATCTTGCAGAAACAGGTCTGATGCTAGAAGACAACCAGAAAACAGTGAAATTTGTACTGAATTTTTGGAATGGGAATCATCCTAGGAAATGGGATGTGAACAAAACAAAGTATGTGACTTAATAGGTTAATTATCAAAGGATCAGAAGTTTGTACTTTGTAAATTTGATTCTTCTGCTTCTTTTATTTTCTTAATTTTCTTTGCCTTCTTTTCTACAAAGCAAATGTCCTTTATGTTCTTTTCTACTTTTCTTTTCCTCTTGAACAAAATTAACATTCTTCAGATATGCTAAAGGAAACTGCTTTGCCTATAACTGGCCAAGAGCTGTAAAGGCAAAAATTATGCCCCACCTCCAACTTTAGAATAATGGTCACAACCATAGCCAAAGTGAAATGACCATAAGAGGAAGAGAGAAACAGAGAAGACCAAATACGGGAAAAAAATTTCAACTCCTAAATCTTCTGCTTTCAAAAAGCTTCAAGTATTCTACAAGTATTCTATTGCTACATTTAGCAGTGGAGGCAGGCCCTCACAAAAACAACCCGCATTTTGGGTTTTTTAACATTTCATTTGAAGTCTTCAAATGATATTTACTAACTGCCCACAGAAAGCAACATTTCAATCTATGCTTCCAAAAGAAAAGTATAAAAATAAATTACCAAACATATGCATTAATTTCCAGTAAGATTACCCCTTTATTATCTAATTTACATAACATGTAACCTATGTCACATTACAAACATGTTTCCTATTGTTGTTTAAAATGAAATGACTTTTTTCAAATAGTACGATAAATTCACAGTTCTTGAACTTCTAAAAGTTCTACAAGAATTTAACTTAAAACTCCAAAACTTAACAGCAACTGTGTAAATAAGTAATAAATCATTTTTTAAAGCAAGGATATCAATATTTTCCAAGCATTTGTTTATAGTTTTAAGGAGAAAAGTAGAGAATACTAGAACTTTTTCTTAGATCATCCATTTCACAAAAAAGCACACTTCCTTATTTCTTACTCTTAAAATCCAAGAAATGTACCCTATTGGGAATAAAATAAAATTTTACTTAAATTGTACTTTATATTATTTTACAAGAGAATTGACTAAAATCAGTATTAAAGTAATATTCCAACATCCTGATAACTATCACATTTGACAAGTTTGAAACCTATATATTATGTATTTTTACTGTATTTCCCTCTTTGAATACTAGAATTACATATCAGGCTTAATGAGGGAAATACTGTCAGAACTAGCAAGCCCACAGACCCTTGCTGGTCTGGTCTGTAAGCCAGGGAGTGGAGGCAGGAGTGACACTTCTAATGACTACATCTAATGTCCCACTATTTAATGTTTTGCTTTTTGTGCTCTAGGCTCTAGTTTTCTGGAAAATTTAAAAGAGTTCGTGGAAAAGCAAGATATGTTCCCTTGAACTGGAAGTTGAAACCACCAAGTGATCGTTCAACATTCTTTCCTACCAAGCAGAAAACAAAATAAGGAGGTTTGTGTATTGACTGGGGAAATTAATTTTCTGTCCTCACTAGGACAGAAAAACAGGACTAATGAGTACCAGGAGTGTGGTAGGATGGAAGATGGGACACCCTGCAGAGCCTTCTGTCAATGAAGATGCTAAGAGCAAGTTTATTTAAAGGACAAAAAGCAAGCCTAAGAACCAAGAACTCAGACACCTTAGATCTGAAGAGTCTATTCATCTCACTAACGCTTAGAATGCCACCAGATAAAGTTCGTGTTAAAGTAACATGGAGTGAGTAACAGAAAAATCTTAAGCTATAGCCTTTTGTTCAGTTACAGAAACAGAACAGGTCCTTATCTATATTTCCTTGCTTCATATGTCACGTTTTTTTTAAATTTTCCCTCTATTTCTTTCCCCTTTCTATTGTAAAATGGCAACACTAATAATGGTTAAAATTTACTGAAGGCCAACCTTCTGTACTTTAAGGTACTATTCTAAATGCTTATTAATATATTTAATCCTTAGAAAAAAAAAAGCCTATCAAATTACTGCCGCTACTTAATAGATGAAGAAACAAAGGCCTGACAAGACTAAGTGGCTAAGATTAAGTCTCGCAGCTAGTAAGCAGAGACAGATTTTGAGTCTAGGTAGTCTAGCTCCAGAGCCACACTCCTAACCACTTCTGTATAAAAGCTCATGTTATATTTACCATCAAATCTATAAACTGCAGAATAATGAAACAGGAATGTCAAGAACAAGAAGCAGTCTTAATCTAAAGATCCAGGATTCATTTAGCAGTGACACTGTAATACCATCTTTAAAGGTAGTAGCAAAACACTAATTAACAGCAAGCCACTCCAGCACTCTTGCCTAGAAAATCCCATGGATGGAGGAGCTTGGTGCAGGCTACTGTCCATGGGGTCGCAAAGAGTCGGGCATGACTGAGCGACTTCACTTCACTTCACTTCACTTCACTTAAAATTACATATATAGGAAGAAGTGTGTATTTGTCGTGTGCATGAGAGAGAGGAGAACTAGGCAATCAAAGCATGAAACATAATGGAAATCTATTGCTTTTATCTGTCCAACATCCCTTCTACTATTTGCTCAAAATAGCATATTTACCACTCTTGGGACAATCAAACCTACCGTATTTTGTGTTTTAAAAGGAACTTCCAAACACAGGAACCCCTGACCCAAGAAGCAGAGGTGTGGGTCCATAATAAAACCAAACCAGATTTTCCCTACTGAGAATTTTAATCTTTAGTGTTATTAGACATTTAAAAAAAAAAAGTATAGGGAAGGTATGGAATTACATTATCTAATGGAAGTTTGCCATTGAATAATGCAGAAGTTCTTACTACTGAAACACCTGGAATTGTCTTAGTCCTATCCTTCTTTACTGCTTCCCTGATGGTTCAGGTGGTAAAGAACCCGCCTGCAATGTGGGAGGCCTGGGTTTGATCCCCGGGTGGGGAAGATCCCCTGGAGAAGGGAACGGCTACCCACTCCAGTATTCTAGCCTGGAGAATTCCATGGACAGAGGAGCCTGGCAGGTTACAGTCCATGGGGTTGCAAAGAGTCAGACATGACTGAACAGCTTTCACTTTCATTTTATCCTTCTTTAAGACCTGTTTGAACAATTCTTCCTTCAAGTCTATGAGCCAACCAAGTACCTTACCTATAAATTTGTTAGAAACCTAGTATCTGTCCTAAAAATCCATTTGATTGCTTGCAATCAAAACCCCATAACTGGTAAAAAAAAAAGTTGCTATTAATAATTCAGAAGTCTAATACAAAAATTAACACATCAGCGATTAGGTCTGGGCCTCCAACAGGGGAAATATAGGTCTGCTTGGGTCAGATAGGACTTACCATGACTGCAAAATGTAGGTGAAAAGGGTAAAACTTGATGTTAATGATTATGAAAATACTGGAATTAAAACATTATTTCTGAACATAAATGAACCATTGAAGATTTTCTGGTCACAGACCCTTGAGACGGTATAGAAATAGGAGACAATGGCCATAGCTACAGCTTTAGAGTACAGCCCACAAACCAATTCCTGCGCCCTGCTGTCATTCTTATTCTACATATCTTGACCATCTGCACAACTTTCATGGGCCTTAATAAATTCAGTAGCCCTATTCTCCCACTCAGGAATCTCAAGGAGAATGCTTTTGTCCTATAGGTTATATAGACTAATGACAAACACCACCAGACAATTACCATTGGACACACTTCTTTTTCTCTTATTCTATTGCAAAATACAGATTGAAAGGTGAAAGAAAATGATATGAAGGGAAAATATAATATGGCAAGTGACACATTAGTCTATTAGAGGAAGAAAGCATAATTTTTATTAACTCAGATAATTATAATGACTGCTGTAAATTTACCTGCTTTTCTGAAACATTATAGTGTCCTGGACCTGGAACATCTTTCTCAGTGTTAGAGATGACAGTAAAAGCACTTTCCCTGGCAGTCAAAGACAGGAATGGTGCATAGCCACCTATAAGTAAAATCATATCACTGGCAGATAAGACAGGATTCTAATGATTTCAGAGAAAACGCACTCAAAATATATAAAATCATTTGGTACATCAATTGCTGAGACTATATATTATCAGAACTAATGTTTAGCCACAGATGTTGCTGCATTTTAAAAATTCTATATAACAGTGGAATTAATGTTAATGTATATTAAATTAAGGACCTATAGAATTGAACTTACTAAACAAAAGAAAAAATACCTAAAGAAAACAAAAGCTTTTTTTCTTCTAAGTATATTTGGTTGGGATGAAAATGGAAGTTCTATTTAACTGATAAAATATTTTCATCCTCAGAAGATCACAGTTTTATATGTTGGAGAAACCTATTAATTATACAGCTTCCCAGGTGGTTCAACAGTTAAGAGTCTGCCTACAATGTGAGAGACCTGAGTTAGATCCCTGAGTTGAGAAGACACTCTGGAGAAGGAAATGGCAACCTACTCCAGTATTCTTGCCTGGAAAATGCCATGGACAGAGAAGCCTGACAGGATACACTCCATGGGGTCATAAAGAGTTGGACATGACTAAGCAACTAACACTTTCACTTCAATTATACCAAATAGCATATATGAATTTGTAGAGAGAGCCTAGACAGAAATAATTTAAAGTGAGCTTACAGAAAGTAATTAATATAATGTTTCAGAGAGTTGGACATGACTGAATGACTAACATTTTCAGCTTCATTTCCTTGCTTGGGTACATGTTTGGCACTCAGTATTTCTTGGATACAAGATATAAGCATAAGATTACTGACATTACTGACATACTCAATAAATGAACTTATTACACAGATTTCGTCTGCTGAAAGGCTGATAAAAACTTTTTAAGAAATATATCAAGAAAATGAGCACAGTTTAAGTAACATTGATATTCAAGAAAAAATGAAAGAAAACAGAGCAACTATATTCAACAGGTAATAAAAGGATAAAAGTGAAACTTGTGAAAATCTTGTACACCTAAGGAAATGTACACTATGAGGATTTATGGCAATAATTTGTACAGTTTAAAAGCTTGCTAATCTGGACTAATAAAATACATTTTTAAACCAGAAATAATGTTTTTTTTGAGGCCCTCTTGCATTAAAATGCAACTGAAATCAAGATTTATTTGTGTAAGGTCTGAAGCACAAAAGAGGTGAATAAAATACATACCTTACCCTTAAAAAGAAACAAACTAGTGAAGCATTAAGTGCTAAAATAATTTTAAACAAGCAATATCTGAAGTGCTAAAGTGCCCAGAAGGGGCAAAGAAGGGGCAAAGAAGGGGAAAGTGAAAGAAAGTGAAGTCGCTCAGTCAGTCGTGTCCAACTCTTCGCGACCCCATGGACCGCAGCCTACCAGGCTCCTCCGCCCATGAGATTTTCCAGGCAACAGTACTAGAGTGGGTTGCCATTTCCTTCTCCAATGCATGAAAGTGAAAAGTGAAAGTGAAATTGCTTAGTCGTGTCCGACTCTTCACGACCCCATGGACTGCAGCCTACCAGGCTCCTCCGCTCATGGGATTTTCCAGGCAAGAGTACTGGAGTGGGGTGCCATTGCCTTCTCCAAAAGGAGGGGAAGTTCTCAACAATACTGAGGTGATTCAAAAAAAATTCATGAATGACGTAAAAACTCTGGGTGTTAATTTAGTGACTGATGGTTTGAATTTGCTGTTCAAAACAAAAACAAACAAAACCACACAAGGTCCACAAGAACAGAAATCCTTAAAAGGAAGCCAAGGTCCATTTTGAAAAGACAAGGGTTGTCTGATAGAGCAGAGAAATCCAGTACAGAAGTTGAAATGTTCCAAAATGGGGTAAGCAACCAAAGAACAAAATACAGATTTCAAATGAAACACACATACAGGCACACACAAACCAAGCTACAGATTATATTAAGGGAATAGTGCAAACAACCAGAGAGTGTTCTTCTAAGAGGCAGAGAAATATGTCCTATAATCTGGAGAAAAGACAATGGAAAGAAATAGATCTTGAAATGAGAAAATGGAATTAGCACAAGAAACATTACAGTATCTATTATAAATATTTTTCATATGTTCAACAAGATAGAAGAAAGATGAACATGAGAATATAAAAAAGACCCAAAGAAAACTTCTGATAGGAAAAGTATATTTGAGATTAATAACTACTTTTTAACTTATTATGAGATTTATAACTACTTTTATGTGGGTTAACAAGACATTTTTTTCTCAGTTCCTAATCACTTTATAAAATAATTGTGGGAATTCCCTGGTGGTCCAGTGGCTAAAACTCTGTGCTCAAGATACAGGGGGGCTGGATTTGATCCCTGGTCAGGGAACTAGTTCCCACATGCCACAGCTAAGACTCTATGCAGCCAAATAAATAAAAGTAAATACTTAAAAAATAATAATAATAATTGTTTTTACACAAAAATAATTTTGACTTATTATGGCATTACAGTATCTGTAAATAAAAAATATTTAGCCACAATAGCACAGAGAATGAGATGAGGAAAACAGAAGATGTACGGCTCATATATTATACATGAAGTGGTACAATATTATTTGAAGATAGTGTTAAGTTAGAGATGTATATTGTAAACTCTAGAGGAACCACTAAAAAATAAAAGAAAGCTACAGCTAGTAAACCAATAGTAGAGATAAAAACAAAACCATCTTTTTTAAAACTCAAATCATTCAACTATAAAAGGGAAAGAAGCAAAGGGAAACAAAGAACAGATGAGAAAAATAGCTAGCAAATTCTAAGAGAGTAAATTTAAACACAGCAATATTGGTAACAAAATCAAATGGAAAATGTCTAAACACCCCAATTAAAAGAGATTGTCAGACTTGATAAATAAGCAACATCTAACTTCTGGGAGTCTATAGGAAACCCTATTAAAACATAAAGACACAGAGATGAAAGGATGAGAAAAGATGTATCATACATCAATGCATCGAAAAAACCTGGTGTGACTAAATTAAAATCCAACAAGGCAGATTTTGGAACAACAAATACCAGGAATAAGAGACATTTCATTATGTTAAAAGGATCATTTCATCAATACGATTTAATGATCCATTAAGAAAGGCAAGGAAGTAATTGCCATAAAAATTAGAATAGTGAAGAAGAAAACTACAGGCCAATATCACTGATGAACATAGATGCAAAAATCCTCAACAAAATTCTAGCAATCAGAATCCAACAACACATTAAAAAGATCATACACCATGACCAAGTGGGCTTTATCCCAGGGATGCAAGGATTCTTCAATATCTGTAAATCAATCAATGTAATTCACCACTTAACAAATTGAAAAATAAAATCCATATGATTATCTCAATAGATGCAGAGAAGGCCTTTGACAAAATTCAACATCCATTTATGACAAAAACTCTCCAGAAAGCAGGAATAGAAGGAACACACCTCAACATAATAAAAGCTGTATATGACAAACCCATAGCAAACATTATCCTCAATGGTGAAAAACTGAAAGCATTTTCCCTACAGTCAGGAACAAGACAAGGGTGCCCACTTTCACCGCTACTATTCAACATAGTTCTGGAAGTTTTGGCCACAGCAATCAGAGCAGAAAAAGAAATAAAAGGAATCCAAATTGGAAAAGAAGAAGCAAAACTCTCACTGTTTGCAGATGACATGATCCTCTACATAGAAAACCCTAAAGACTCCACCAGAAAATTACTAGAGCTAATCAATCAATATAGTAAAGTTGCAGGATATAAAATCAACACACAGAAATCCCTTGCATTCCTATACACGAATAATGAGAAAGTAGAAAAAGAAATTAAGGAAACAATTCCATTCACCATTGCAACGAAAAGAATAAAATACTTAGGAATATATCTACCTAAAGAAACTAAAGACCTATATATAGAAAATTATAAAACAGGGATGAAAGAAATCAAAGAGAACACTAATAGATGGAGAAATATACCATGTTCATGGATCAGAAGAATCAATATACTGAAAATGAGTATACTACCCAAAGCAATCTACAGATTCAATGCAATCCCTATCAAGCTACCAATGTTATTTTTCACAGAGCTAGAACAAATAATTTCACAATTTGTATGGAAATACAAAAAGAACTCAAATAGCCAAAGCAATCTTCAGAAAGAAGAATGGAACTGGAGGAATCAACCTGCCTGACTTCAGGCTCTACTACAAAGCCACAGTCATCAAGACAGTATGGCACTGGCACAAAGACAGACACATAGATCAATGGAACAAAATAGAAATCCCAGAGATAAATCCACACACCTATGGACAGCTTATCTTCGACAAAGGAGGCAAGAATATACAATGGAGTAAAGACAATCTCTTTAACAAGTGGCGCTGGGAAAACTGGGCAACCACTTGTAAAAGAATGAAACTAGATCACTTTCTAACACCACACACAAAAATAAACTCAAAATGGATTAAAGATCTAAACATAAGACCAGAAGTTATAAAAATCCTAGAGGAGAACATAGGCAAAACACTCTCCAACATAAATCACACAGCAGGATCCTCTATGATCCACCTCCCAGAATATTGGAAATAAAAGCAAAAATAAACAAATGGGATCTAATTAAAATTAAAAGCTTCTGCACAACAAAGGAAACTATAAGCAAGGTGAAAAGACAGCCTTCTGAATGGGAGAAAATAACAGCAAATGAAGCAACTGACAAACAACTAATCTCAAAAATATACAAGCAACTTATGCAGCTCAATTCCAGAAAAATAAACAACCCAATCAAAAAGTGGGCCAAAGAACTAGACATTTCTCCAAAGAAGACATATGGATGGCTAACAAACACATGAAAAGATGCTCAACATCACTCATTATCAGAGAAATGCAAATTAAAACCACAATGAGGTACATTTCACACCAGTCAGAATGGCTGCGATCCAAAAGTCTACAAGCAATAAATGCTGGAGAGGGTGTGGAGAAAAGGGAACCCTCTTACACTGTTGGTGGGAATGCAAACTAGTACAGCCACTATGGAAAACAGTGTGGAGATTCCTTAAAAATTGCAAATAGAACTGCCTTATGACCCAGCAATCCCACTGCTGGACATACACACCAAGGAAACCAGAATTGAAAGAGACACGTGTACCCCAATGTTCATCACAGCACTGTTTGTAACAGCCAGGACATGGAAACAACCTAGATGTCCATCAGCAGATGAATGGATAAGAAAGCTGTGGGACATATACACAACGGAGTATTACTCAGCCATTAAAAAGAATACATTTGAATCAGTTCTAATGAAGTGGATGAAACTGGAGCCTATTATACAGAGTGAAGTAAGCCAGAAAGAAAAACACCAATACAGTACAATAACACATATATATGGAATTTAGAAAGATGGTAATGAAAACCCTGTATGCGAGACAGCAAAAGAGACAGAGGTATAGAACGGACTTTTGGACTCTGTGGGAGGGAGAGGGTGGGATGATTTGGGAGAATGGCATTGAAACATGTATACTATCATGTTAAAAACGAATCGCCAGTCTATGTTCGATACAAGATACAGGATGCTTGGGGCTGGTGCATGGGGATGATCCAGAGAGATGATATGGAGTGGGAGGTGTGAGAGGGGGGGGGGCGTTCAGGATTGGGAACTCATGTACACCCGTGGTGGATTCATGTCAATGTATGGCAAAACCAATACAGTATTGTAAAGCAAAATAAGGTAAAAATAAAAATCTTTTGTTAAAAAAATTAGAATAGTGGTTACCAGTAGGGGAGAAGGTAAGAGTTATGAATGAAAAAGAAAATTTTGCAATGCCATATTTCTTTGAGTATTACTTTTTAAGTTGTATGTTTATATTTTATGCGATTTTCTGTATAAGTATTTCATCTCACAATTAAAGGTTGTTTTTTTTTTTAATTTAGGTATGTACAGACACTGGGATAATGTGAGACAGATATGAAAATGAAGAAAGCTAAGCTCAGGGCTAGTTCTGAGGCAGCTGTCATCAAAACATGGCAGAGATTCTAAATGAATCTATCTAAAGAAATATAAAATGAATTGCAAAATACTGAAATTCATATAAAACGGGGGAACCTCCAATAGCCCATGTGTTCAAAAGAGACAGTGCTCATAAAATCTTCACTGAAGTTTCCCAAAATTAATCATATAAAATCTTTCATCAATAGGTTAAAAGTTTACATAAAATACTGAGCTCAAGTAAAACCACAAGAAAATTAAAATGTTTTTACTAATAAGCTCCGTAAGAGAAAGGGATTTTCTGTTTTATTCATAATTATATGCCTATTTACCTATGGATTACAGTTATGGTGACAAACTGTCTCAGTTTGCCCAGGACACAGGACTGGTAGTGCTAAAATCAGGACATTCCCAGACAAACCAGGATGGTTTACCTCTCTATCATACTGCCCTGCACACTAAACAATAAATGTAGATATTCTAAACTACTCCTTTAGTCACTCATTCAGCAACACTAAATGCTTTATTATGTGTCAGAGAGAGGCAATGAGAGTGCAATAACGAATAAGCTAAAACCCTGGCCTCAACTAGAGGGAAAGCCAGACAAATAAACAAATACTTACATTACAAACAGTGTTGCCAATAATTAAGGTATAAAATATAGGAGTAAAGGGTTCTGTCACATTAGGGTTGGTGAAATGAAAGATAAAAAGTTTGATTTGAGACATATAATATATTGACATGTGAAGTTCCCACAATAAATGACAAATCAAACTGTCAGGAAGAAAGAAGAAATGAAGAATTGTAGGAGGATAAGATTTGAGAAGAATAAGTTCAATTTGAGACATATTAAGTTTGAGGCACCAATAGCAGAAAATAAATCAGACTGGCATGAAGCAATAAAAGTCAGTCTATTTTCTGAGAAAGAAGGTGAGCAGCTGGGGGATAAAGTACAAGTTCTATAGCCACAATTACAGATACAAAGCAAGCAGGGCATTCTTCACATAAAAGCAATAACTAGAACTTTGAAACATACTCATCTTCAGGGATATCAACATTTAGAGCAATCACATTTTTTAATATAAACTTAAATACAGATAAATTGCATTCCCTCAAATGGTCTCCTGAATTCTGTCTGAATGGCTAATATGATAAAGTCATTATTGTTGGCACAAGCACATAGGCAGGGGTGTAAGACGAGCACATAGGCAGGAGTGTAAGTCCATGGACAGCTCATGCTTCTACACCAGATTAAACTAATACCTTCTTTATAAAAAAAGAAATTTGGCAAAAAATATATTAACAGCCAGCATTATCCAGTTTAGATAACTAATAGAGAACCAATACAGATAACTAACACATTTTAACATGGGGTACCATTTATTATGTAAATCAAGCCCAGAAAACAATGAAATATTCCTTAGCATAATAATGCCAGGAGCTGTCCATTATTAAAGGGACTATGTTTTTATCATATTTTACTAGGCTGGTCATTTATGGCAAAGATTTGCCTTAATGAGAGATTTTCTTGCTTCTCAGATAATTCGCAAGAAAATCAGGAGCAGCTCTCACTAATCTGGATCTGGAATATCCATTCTCTCTCCCACTCATGAAATCAGTCCTATTCCTTTCAGGCTGCAAATCCTGGGTAGAAAAGAGTCTCCACGATCAGCTGGACAAAAGTCGAGGCAATGAAGTTTGCAGATTGATGTGGAAAGAATTTCCTGAGGAAAATATGAAGACAATACACTAGAGGACGGACCAAGCAGAATCTAGTAAGCAAAGAATGCTAATGAGGAGAGAAAGGTTGGAAATAAAGAATATCTGCAGTGTTCTTCTGAAGTGTTAAGACTCCAAGTTTTTCCTCTGTGTGTAATTCAAAGGTAACAAGTAAACTACATAAAGTTCCCAACATTTCCTACATCATACTCTACAAAATTTCCCTGACCCTTAAATAACTGTGTGTACTGCTCTATAGCCCAGTATTACTGATCTCAAAGAAGTGAGAGGCAGAATGTACCTAGGAAAGAGGTAACAGCTACTTTCAATTACCTTGCCAGGGAATCTGGTAGAAAAATGACTGAAGAGATGCCTATGCCCTCTATTGATTATTATTGTTAGCATGTCTGCTGAGTACTGCTAAAACAGGATTCCATATGATATAGTTGCTCAAAGTTCCCAAGAATGGAAATTCCTAGCTTCCTTCATAGGTCAACAAGGCACAATTCTATAAAGCAGTAAAAGGACCTTGCAAGCCCTAGTTACTTATCTCCAATCAGAGTTCACACAGAGAAGAATTAAAAACTCTTATAATGTGACACGTGTAACTCATCAGATTTTTTTAACTTTACTTCTAGAATTGCTGTTTTGCTATTTTTTTAACTAAGCACTTAGGAGTTAAGACTATTGAACTAAAAACTGAGACTAATACAGTGGAGATCTTGGTTACTGCCCTCAAAAATCTCACATTTTAGTGGGGCAGCCAGGTAAGTAAACACATAATTACAATAAAGTACCAAAGTCCTTTGAGTTATTAAGGAGTCAAAGAAGAAAGACCTGGGACAGACTGGAGTCAGCGAAAAACTTCACCTGGGACTCAAGACATAAGTAGTAATTAGCCAAGTAAGGAAAGACGAGAGAACATACCCAGCAAAGGTAGCAGCAGGTACAAAGGAACGGAGGTGAGTGAGCATGAATTTACAGATAATGCAAGGCTGGAATTGCTAATGTGTTGGTTAAGTGTTGGTGGAGGTATAGATCACATTAGACATAAAACAAACATTGTTAGAAACTGAAATAGAGGGAAACGAGAAATATTTTATTGACAAAAGTGTTAGTCGCTCAGCTGTGTCCAACTTTTTGCCAACCTCATGGACTGTAGCCCACTAGGCTCCTCTGTCCATGGAATTCTCCAGACAAGAATACTGGGGTGGGTTGCCATTCTCTTCTCCAGGGGATCTTCCCAACCCAGGGAACAATCTCAGGTCTCGTGCATTGCAGGCAGATTCTTTACCATCAGAGCCACCAGGGAAGCCCTTGTTTTGGAATAAAAATAACAAATCCCAAACTAAGTCAAGGGCGGTTAAATGAAGAAAGGGAACTAGTCTGAGAGATATAGAGAAGAGAAGAATCAATAAGTCCTAAGATCAATGAGAGTGATTAGAGGGGGAAAAAAGGAGTCTACAGTAATTTCAAAGCTTAAAGTTTCTAACTGACTGATAGGGAATTTTTTTTCAAAGGGCCCAGTAATTCTGCGGAAACTGGTAAGTTCAGACACTTTAGGTATAGATGCCTAAAAAAAGTAAAAGACCTTATCAAAAGAAAGCTCATCTTAGAGATATGAAACAGCTGTATCTTGGGAGTCATCAGAATATAGATAGCAGCTGAAGCTGTGGATTTGAATGAGAAAGTAAACATGAGAAAAGTAACAAGCAAATGATGGAAAGTACAGTATATAAACATGTAAAAGGTATTTAGAAATACCTTAAAATAAAAATCTTTAAAGAAGACTATGGAGTATTGATTAGAGAGGGGGAAATGATACTTTGATTCAGCATTTAACAAATGTTTATTGTC
The DNA here is from genome assembly GCF_016772045.2 of Ovis aries. Classification (NCBI taxonomy): domain Eukaryota; kingdom Metazoa; phylum Chordata; class Mammalia; order Artiodactyla; family Bovidae; genus Ovis; species Ovis aries. The sequence goes on along the minus strand of NC_056059.1, from coordinate 26,975,904 downwards.
TCCCAACCACGTATCAGGCACTGTTAGAACAGTTAGGAAAAGAACCAGCAAAAAGATGTTAACAGACACCAGGGAAAGAAGTATCTCTTAAAAAAAAGAGTGGTAAGTTGTGTCAAAATAAAATAAAGATAGAAAAGTGTAAGCATTTTCAGTGGTCATTGGTGGCTAATAAATTGGTAGGACGGTAATGCTTGTAACTCAGCTGCATTAAATAAAGACACGTAATAAGCTCCAAAAACACTGATATCAATATCAGAAGGTGAAAGGCGGTAAAATTCAAGATTAAAACAATGACAAAAGACAAATTAGTACTCCAAAGAAACCTAAATCAACCTACCATCCTAATCTCATCAATCATGTCAATGGAATAATGGATCCTGGCACTTATTGAAAAATACAGGAATTGTGTGGGAATAGGGAAAATGTAGGCTAAAAAGGAAAAAAGTTTACTTTGGATTACATCAAGCCCCACAAAAAATAAGATTAGAAAAAGCAGAAAGCAAATTATGTTACTTATTAAAAGTTACCCCACCCACTAACTGCAAACAAATGAGAGCAAATAATTACTTAAATTATCCATTCCCATTTCACCTTTCAACAAGTAAAGTTTCTTACAGAATGTGGGATAAAGGAGCTCTCATTAAGTAAGTTCAAGTAGATGGTGATGGTCAGATAGAAGGCACCTACCTAAAAAAAAGATATTCCAAAACAAATATAAAAGTTTTATCTTAGTAAATGTTTCTAGGAAAGGTATGTGAGGCAGGCAGGATTACAAAGAAGAGACAGAAGGTAGTAAGAAGCACACAGGTGATTTGGAGACTCATATAGTAAACAGAACGTTTCATGCAAAAGTGAACTCACTCTGTTGTGTCCGACTCTTTGCAATTCCATAGACTGTAGCCCACCAGGCTCCTTGGTCCTTGGGATTTTCCAGGCATGAATACTGGAGTGGATTGCCATTTCCATCTCCAGGGGATCTTCCCAACCCAGGGTCAAACCCAGCCAGGTCTCCTACATTGTAGGCAGACACTTGACCGTCTGAGCTACTGGACACAATAAAGGACAGAAATGGTATGGACCTAACAGAAGCAGAAGATATTAAGAAGAGGTGGCAAGAATACACAGAACTATACAAAAAGATCTTCACAACCAAGATAATCACAATGGTGTGATCACTCACCTAGAAACAGACAATCTGGAATGCGAAGTCAAGTGGGCCTTAGGAAGATCACTACAAACAAAGCTAGTGGAGGTGATGGAATTCCAGTTGAGCTATTTCAAATCCTGAAAGATGATGCTGTGAAAGTGCTGCATTCAATATGCCAGCAAATTTGGAAAACTCAGTAGTGGCCACAGGACTGGAAAAGGTCGGTTTTCATTTCAATCCCAAATAAAGGCAATGCCAAAGAATGCTCAAACTACTGCACAATTGCACTGAACTCACACACTAGCAAAGTAATGCTCGAAATTCTCCAAGCCAAGCTTCAATAGGACATGAATTGTGAACTTCCAGATGTTCAAGCTGGTTTTAGAAAAGGCAGAGGAACCAGAGATCAAACTGCCAATATCCGTTGGATCATCAAAAAAGCAAAAGAGTTCCAGAAAAACATCTACTTCTGCTTTATTGACTATGCCAAAGCCTTTGATTGTGTGGACCACAACAAACTCTGGAAAATTCTGAAAGAGATGGGAATACCAGACCACCTGACCTGCCTCTTGAAAAATCTGTACGCAGGCCAGGAAGCAACAGTTAGAACTGGACATGGAACAATAGACTGCTTCCAAATAGGAAAAGGAGTACATCAAGGCTATATATTGTCACCCTACTTATTTAACTTATACACACAGTACATCATGAATAACACTGGGCTGGATGAATCAAGATTGCCAGGAGAAATATCAATAACCTCAGATATGCCGATGACACCACCCTTACGGCAGAAAGTGAAGAGGAACTAAAGAGCCTCTTGATAAAAGTGAAAGAGGAGGATAAGAAAGCTGTGGTACATATACACAATGGAGTATTACTCAGCCATTAAAAAGAATACATTTGAATCAGTTCTAATGAGGTGGATGAAACTAGAGCTGATTATACAGAGTGAAGTAAGCCAGAAAGAAAAACACCAATACAGTATACTAATGCATATATATGGAATTTAGAAAGATGGTAACGATAACCCCGTATGCAAGACAGCAAAAGAGACATGGATGTATAGAACAGTCTTTTGGACTCTGTGGGAGAGGGAAAGGGAGAGGGTGGGATGATTTGGGAGAATGGCATTGGAACATGTATAATATCATATAAGAAATGAACCGTCAGTCTAGGTTCGATGCAGGATACAGGATGCTTGGGGCTGGTGCACTGGGATGACCCAGAGCAATGGTATGGAGAGGAAGGAGGGAGGTGGGGTTCAGGATTGGGAACACATGCACACCCATGGCGGATTCATGTTGATGTATGGCAAAACCAATACAATATTGTAAAGTAAAAAATAATAAAATAAATTTAAAAATAAATTAAATCATTATTTTTCCTGAAAAAAAAAAAAAAGAAGAAGAAAGTGAAAGAGGAGAAAGAAAAAGTTGGCTTAAAGCTCAACATTCAGAAAATGAAGATCATGGCATTGGGTCCTATCACTTCATGGCAAATAGATGGGGAAACAGTGGAAACAGTGACAGACTATTTCTGGGGGCTCTAAAATCATTGCAGATGGTGACTGCAGCCATGAAATTAAAAAACGTTTGCTCCTTGGAAGAAAAGTTATGACCAACCTAGACAGCATATTAAAAACCAGAGATATTACTTTGCCAACAAAGGTCCATCTAGTCAAGGCTATGGTTTTTCCAGTTGCCATATACAGATGTGAGAGTTGGACTATAAAGAAAGCTGAGTGTCAAGGAATTGATGCTTTTGAACTATGGTGTTGGAAAGGACTCTTAAGAGCCCGTTGGACTGAAAGGACAACCAACCAGTCCATCCTAAAGGAAATCAGTCCTGAATATTCATTGGAAGGACTGATGCTGAAGCTGATACTCCAATACTTTGGCCACCTGATGCAAAGAACTGACTCATTTAAACAGATCCTGATGCTGGAAAAGATTGAAGGCAGGAGGAGAAGGGGCAACAGAGGACGAGATAGTTGGACACCATCACCGACTCAATAGACATGAGTTGGAGTAAATTTCGGGAGTTATGGATAAACAAGAGGCCTAGCATGCTGCAGTCCATGGGGTCGCAAAGAGGCGGGCACAACTGAACTGAACTGAATTGATAGTCAACTGGGACAGGGAAATCAAAATCCCAGATCGAATCTGCAGCATTTAAACTAAGATGTAGAAAACCATTGTAAAATCAAAAAGGTAATACGCTTACTGGTCTAGTGAAATGGGAAAAATTAGTTTACCATCTGTAAAAATAGGGAGAGAATTTTCCCTGCGTACTTCATGTTCTGTTATACCTATGGAGTTGTACTATAGTGTTTAACTCAGGCACACATGAGCGGGGCAGGCTGAAAGTGAGGCGCCTGTCACAAAAGGCTTGCCTTTCTCTACATCTTACCTGTTGCCTGCTGCTTCAGGTAAGGAACCTGGTAAGATCCAGGACCCACGCGATTCTCAGTGCTGCCACCTTCAGCCAATCTAAGCACACGGGGAGCCCGGTCATACATAATGGCGTGAGGGGAGGGGTGCGCGGCTACAAAGGGATTAAGAACTGAGCAGCTAGAAGAAATGGTAGAGCAAAACGTCGTCAACAAACTCAGAAGGCCCGGGAAGAATTTCTGTAAACGGAGGAGCTAGCGCAGGGGCTATCGCCCCACCTGCTGATAGGTGTCAGATTTCTCCCAGGCGACTTCGAGCCGCATGGAAAACTTGAAAACGGTGTAACCAGACGTAAGACTTCCTACAGAGTCATCAGTTCACCAACCTAGGCCTGAAGCCTTCCACAGAACGAGGTTAAGCACTAGGCGCCCGCCCCCGTGCTTCCGGCCCTGCCTCCGCCCATTTCTCTCCTCCCGGAAGTCTCTGGACTAAAGGTTGAGGCGCTTTTCTCGAGCCGAGCTCCGGGAGCATGCGCAGCGCTCCGCCCGGCGCTCTTGGCTTCCTAAAGAAAAGAACATACTCGAACCCCCGCGATCCTCTTACTTTTCTAATTACGTTGGATCCTGACTTGTCAGAAAACCTCTAGAAAACGCATTAGGAGTTAGGGCTAATTTGGTTGTGATCTATTTTCCCTTTAAGTCAGGGCCGCTGGGAAATAGACTAGCAAAAATTGTGAAATAAAAGTCTTACTACGAAAAGAAACGATTCTGTGCCCACACTCCCACCACAACTATATCGCACCCCAGGGGGAAAGAAAGCACTTCTAACTTTATCCCAGATATAGTCCACGGTGTGGCTCAGAAAAACCCAGAAGGTGGTGGTGACAGAAACAGAAAGCCCGGGGAAGAAGAAAAACTCACCAACCGAAGCAATGCAAATGCAGGTAACTGAAAGGGGCTTCTGTTGTCGGATGCCAAGCAACAGCAGCAGACTCATTACTCCGTTCATAAAGTAAAACAGAGGCGTTGAGAAAGCACAGCTCTGTACAAAGCGTATCTGCGTCTCGAGAATGTATCTGTAGTACCTTTTTTCCTACTCAACGTGAATAATTATTCACTCACTTAAAAAACACTGGCATATACTATAGGTTCAGTATCCTGCTAGATTGTGGGGACCCAAAGATATAAGAACGTCTTCATCAAGTCTTCTATATCTTAGAGAGAAAGAGAAGTGTGTAATCCATAACAAGAGAGATGGCTAAAATGATTTTTTTTTAATTTCAGCACTTTAGACACCGCCCCTTTCTACTAAGAAACTGATACTTAACTGTATCAGTCAGTCAGTTCAGTCTCTCAGTTGTGTCCGACTTTTTGTGACCCCATGGATTGCAGCATGCCAGGCTTCCCTGTCCATCACCAACTCCCGAAGCTTGCTCAAATTCATGTGCAAGGAGTCGATGATACCATCCAACCATCTCATCATCCGTCGTCCTCGATGGTGACCCCAAAAAGCAAATTCAGGTCCAGGCCATTTTGCTATAGGCACTGGTGCAGGCTCTCACCTCCTGATTTTTCTTATCTGCAGCCGACTACATTACTCTTTCCTGCGGTAAGGCTTGCCGTTGAAAATGAAGTGTCAAAGGAAGCTTTTCTACTTCTTGTCTGGATTTGATTTTTGTCCACTGGCGCCAACCTAGTTTAGACAAAAGGTGCTCTTTACAGGGTCTATCGAAGCTTGTTTACGTATCTCCAAAGGGGATTTTGTAACCCTAGGACCTGTGTACCAACTAGTAGTGAGCTTCCCAAGTGGCGCTAGTGGTAAAGAACCTGCCTGTCTGCAGGACACATAAGAGATGCCAGTTTGATCCCTGTTTGGGAAGATTCCCTAGAAAAGGGCATGGCAACCCACTCCGGTATTCTTGCCTGGAGAATCCCAAGGACAGAGGAGGAGCGGGGGCTACAGTCCGCAGGGTCACCAAGAGTCTGACACAACTGAAGCGACTTAGCACACAGCCACCAGCTAGAAATACAGAATTTATATCTTGCTGCCACCTCAATGTGTGGTCTTTCCTCAAACACCTCACATAGAGGGATAGCTGATCAGTGGCAAGACTAGCGTTTCAAAGTCTTGTACTACTACTACTAAGTCACTTCAGTCATGTCCGACTCTGTGCAACTCCATAGACGGCAGCCCACCAGGCTCCCCCGTCCCTGGGATTCTCCAGGCAAGAACATTGGAGTGGGTTGCCATTTCCTTCTCCAATGTGGGAAAGTGAAGTCGCTCAGTCGTGTCCGACTCTTAGCGACCCCATGGACGGCAGCCCACCAGGCTCCTCCGTCCATGGGACCCTCCAGGCAAGAGTACTGGAGTGGGGTGCCATTGCCTTCTCCACAAAGTCTTGTAGTGAGTTCCTGTTTGACTATTTGTGGTCAGATCTATTTTAAATATGACACCACTAAGGTATGGCATCTCAGAGAAGGCAGTGGCAACCCACTCCAGTACTCTTGCCTGGAAAATCCCATGGCTGGAGGAGCCTTGGTAGGCTGCAGTCCAAGGGGTTGCAAAGAGTCGGATATGACTGAGCAACTCCACTTTCACTTTTCACTTCCATGCATTGGAGCAGGAAATGGCCACCCACTCCAGTGTTCTTGCCTGGAGAATCCCAGGGAGCGGGGAGCCCGGTGGACTTCCGTCTATGGGGTCGCATAGAGTCGGACACGACTGAAGCAAGTTAGCAGCAAGGTATAGAATCTACAGTCTTCCTAATTTTGTAACACTTGGTCGCTGAGAATTCTGTATTCCTAACAAAACGCTTTTCTTTGAAAAGTTCTTAGTGTGAAAATCCTTTATCTATTTCCTTGATTACTGTGGCTGTTCTAACTTCCCTAGCTTTTATTTCCGCCTTATGGTTCAGTAGCCAGAATAGTACAAAATATTTAAGAATTGGAAGATACTTTTAAAATGAGAACAAACCATTTTACTTATTTCTCAGTGTGGTAAATATTTCTCAAATAGTTTAGAATGAGTGTGCTGCTAATAAAATTACAGTGTTAACATAGAATTATAATTATATATGAACACAAAATAATTTGATTTAGCATTCCTCAGTTCCTACAAAATAGTTTTAATGCTAATCAACCACACTGTATTACCATTACTGTAGTAAGAGATGGAAACTGTGTTTGAATTCAGGTTTATTTGACTGCAAAATTTGGGTTCTTTCCATTTCTCCATACTGGCTTCCACAGAATAAACTTTAAAATGAAGCTTGGGCATGGGAACTCTGCTTTAAGTAGCATTAACTACCTTATAAATATAAAAACTGAATTATTTTTGAAACTAATTTCTTCACCTCATGATGGTTTTCCATTGTTTTGCTTTTTGTTAACAAAAAAAAATCAAGCAATAGTAACAAATCATTTAGCATGTATCAATCAAATGAATATACTTTGTCAATGTTATTAGAGGTCATATTATAAAGTGATATTGTTGTTCATTAAGTAATGCCCAACTCTTGTGACTCCATGGACTGTAGCCCACTACGCTCCTTCTGTCCATGGGCTTTCCCAGGCAAGAATACTAGAGTGGGTTGCCATTTCCTTCTTCAGAGGATCTTCCCAACCAAGGGTTCAAGCCTGCATCTCCTACATTAGCAGGCAGATTCTTTACCACTGAGCCACAAGGGAAGCTAGTAAAGTGATAACACATTCAAGTTAAAAAGGGAGAGAAAAAAAAAGGTCATTAATATAATGTTTTGAAGCTTACACAGTATATTTTATGTTCAGTATTTTAATTTGTGTCTAAGCTGCAAATTTAATGATTCTGAAATCATGAAATGTGTTTTTTTAACTATAGTTGATTAACAATGTGTTAATTTTTGCTGTAGAGAAAAGTGACTCAATTACATACATATACACATTCTTTTTTTATATTCTTTTCCATTATTCTTTATCCCAGGATATTGAATATAGTTCCCTGTGCTATCCAGTAGGACCTTGTTGTTTATTCATCCTGTAGGTAATAGTTTGCATCTACTAACCCCAAACTCCCAGTCCACCCCTTCCCTACTCTCCTTCCTCTTGGCAACACAAACCTGCTCTCTCTGACTCTCAGTCTGTGACTGACTTCCTTGTTTCATAGATAGGTTCATCTGTGTCATATTTTAGAGTCCACACATTAAGTGATATCATATGGTGTTTGTCTTTCTCTTTCTGACTTACTTCACTTAGTATGATAATCTCCAGTTGCATCCACGTTGCTGCAAATGGTATTATTTTGTTCTTTTTCATGGCTGAGTAATAGTCCTGTGTGTGTGTGTGTGTGTGTGTGTGTACATCACATTTTATCTATTCATCTGTCGATAGACATTTAGGTTGTTTTCATGTCTTTGTTATTGTGAGTAGTGCTACTCTGAACATAGGGATGTATATATCTTTTTAAATTATAGTTTTTTATGTATATATATACATATATATGTGTATATATATATGCCCAGGAGTAGAATTGCTGAGTCATATTGTAATTGTCTTTTTAGTTTTCTGAAGAACATCTGTACTGTCTTCCATTGTGGGTTCGCCAACTTACATTCCCACCAACAGCATAGGAGGGTTCCCTTTTCTCCATACTCTCCCTAGCATTTGTTATTTGTAGACATTTTAATGATGGTCATTCTGACTGATATGAAGTGATACCTCATTGTAGTTTTCATTTGCATTTCATGAAATGTATTTTTAAAATTATACCATTATCCAATGCCTAAGTGAGTTTTTTTCCACTGACACTTATTGAGCACCTACTATGTGCTAGCACTATGTGAATCACTTTACATGAATAGTCTAAATCATTTCCCACATAACCAATGTAGTAGACTCTATTAATATGTCTGCTCTGTTAATACGATGAGGCTTCAGTTCAGTTCAGTTCAATCGCTCAGTCATGTCCAACTCTTGGCGACCCCATGAATCACAGCACGCCAGGCCTCCCTGTCCATCACCAACACCCGGAGTTCACTCAGATTCACATCCATTGAGTCAGTGATGCCATCCAGCCATCTCATCCTCTGTCGTCCCCTTTTCCTCCTGCCCCCAATCCCTCCCAGCATCAGAGTCTTTTCCAATGAGTCAACTCTTCGCATGAGGTGGCCAAAGTACTGGAGTTTCAGCTTCAGCATCATTCCCTCCAAAGAAATCCCAGGGCTGATCTCCTTCAGAATGGACTGGTTGGATCTCCTTGCAGTCCAAGGGACTCTCAAGAGTCCTCTCCAACACCACAGTTCAAAAACATCAATTCTTTGGTGCTCAGCTTTGTCTATAGTGCAACTCTAACATCCATATATGACCACTGGAAAAACCATAGCTTTGACTAGACGGACCTTTGTTGGCAAAGTAATGTCTCTGCTTTTCATTATGCTAGCTAGGTTGGTCATAACTTTTCTTCCAAGGAGTAAGTGTCTTTTAATTTCATGGCTGCAGTCACCATCTGCAGTGATTTTGGAGCCCAAAAAAATAAAGTCATTGCTTCCATTGTTTCCTCATCTATTTCCCATGAAGTGATGGGATCGGATGCCATGGTCTTAGTTTTCTGAATGTCGAGTCTTAAGCCAACTTTTTCACTCTCCTCTTTCACTTTCATCAAGAGGCTTTTTAGTTTCTCTTCACTTTCTGCCATAAGGGTGGTGTCATCTGCATATCTGAGGTTATTGATATTTCTCCCGGCAGTCTTGATTCCATCTTCTGCTTCATCCAGCCTGGCATTTTGCATAATGTACATTGCATATCATTTAAATAAGCAGAATAACAATATACAGCCTTGATGTACTCCTTTCCCAATTTGGAACCCGTCTGTTGTTCCATGTCCAGTTCTAACTGTTGCTTCTTGACCTGCATGCACATTTATCGGAGGCAGATCAGGTGGTCTGGTATTCCCATCTCTTGAAGAATTTTCTATGGTTTGTTCTGATCTACACAGTCAAAGGCTTCGGCATCATCAGTAAAGCAAAAGTAGATGTTTTTCTGCTATTCTTTTGCTTTTTCAATGATCCAGTGGATGTTGGCAATTTGATCTCTGGTTCCTCTGCCTTTCTAAATCTGGCTTGTACATCTGGAAGTTCACGGTTCACATACTGTTGAAGCCTGGCTTGAAGAATTTTGAGCATTACTTTGCTAAGATTGTGAGATGAGTGCAATTGTGCAGTAGTTTGAACATTCTTTGGCATTGCCTTTCTTTGGGATTGGAGTGAACACTGACCTTTTCCAGTCTTGTGGCCACTGGTGAGTTTTCCAAATTTGCTGGCATATTGAGTGCAGCACTTTCACAGCCAGCATCATCTTTTAGGATTTGAAATAGCTCAACTGGAATTCCATCACCTCCACTAGCTTTATTAGAAAATCCTCTAGAGAAGGAAATGGCAACCCACCACAGTATTCTTGCCTGGGAAATTCCATGGACAGAGGAGCCTCGTGGATTACAGTCTATGGTGTTGCAAAAAAAGTTGGACACTTAGCAACTAAACAACAGTAAAAGTCATTTCAAATCCTTGGCATGATTTCCATAAGGTATCACTGAAAAGAGCAAGATTCGGAAAGCATGTGTCATATATTTTCCTAAAACCAAGGAATGATCATAAAACACCTATTAATACACATGCATGTATACTTACATATATGATTACATAAACATGGAGAAAATGTGAAAAGCACGCTAGATCATCAGTATAGATTACCTAAAATGGGGAGAGAATGTGGTGGGAGAGAAGAGTGAAGAAGGAATAAATAATGATTATATTTATTAATTGTTTAGAAAATGGAGATGTTTCAGGATTATTTAATAAAATTTAAACAGGTAACACCTTGGTTAAAAGAAACAAAACAGAGAAAGCAAGCAAGCAGAGCTGTGAAATATTGGTATTGTTTTCGTGCCATGAATAAGGTAGAGCAGAAGCATGGTGAGACGTAAATCATGCACAGTTTGCAATGAATGTTGCAACATACGCCACCTGGGCTCCTTTGGAAAATATGGCTCATCCCACCTGCTTCAGAAAACACCATGATGAGAAAAACCCAGTACCGAGCGAGGTAAACAGTAATTAGAGGCAGAGCCACATGTGTTCTAATGACAGCAATTATGGGGAAGATGTGGAGATGTGGTGCAAGAGGTTTTACCGCAAAATGTAGAGTCATGAAGAGAATAAGTTACATAAAAATGGGATAAATGAAGTTTGTACTTGGGATTTTTTCAAGAAGGGGCAGATAATATGTTTCTATTATTAACTTTGACCAAAATCAGTGTACTTAATAAATCATCTGCCTGGAAGCAGTAGCAGCTGCTCGTTCCTCTGATGCCCTGTGGAAATAGGGTTTGAGATGAGGCAAATGCACCAACCCAGTCATTAGATCGCTCTCCCTGTCCCTGTCATGGGTTTTCTTGGGTTCGGTTCTCCTAGAGTGAGTAAGTTCAGGTAACAGTTTACTGGTAATATGATTTTTTTTTTTTTTAGTTTTTTATTTTTTAAATTTTAAAATCTTTAATTCTTACATGCATTCCCAAACATGAACCCCCCTCCCACCTCCCTCCCCATAACATCTTTCTGGGTCATCCCCATGCACCAGCCCCAAGCATGCTGCATCCTGCGTCAGACATAGACTGGCGATTCAATTCACATGATAGTATACATGTTAGAATGTCATTCTCCCAAATCATCCCACCCTCTCCCTCTCCCTCTGAGTCCAAAAGTCCGTTATACACATCTGTGTCTCTTTCCCTGTCTTGCATACAGGGTCGTCATTGCCATCTTCCTAAATTCCATATATATGTGTTAGTATACTGTATTGGTGTTTTTCTTTCTGGCTTACTTCACTCTGTATAATCGGCTCCAGTTTCATCCATCTCATCAGAACTGATTCAAATGAATTCTTTTTAACGGCTGAGTAATACTCCATTGTGTATATGTACCACAGCTTTCTTATCCATTCATCTGCTGATGGACATCTAGGTTGTTTCCATGTCCTGGCTATTATAAACAGTGCTGCGATGAACATTGGGGTACATGTGTCTCTTTCAATTCTGGTTTCCTCGGTGTGTATGCCCAGAAGTGGGATTGCTGGGTCATAAGGTAGTTCTATTTGCAATTTTTTAAGGAATCTCCACACTGTTCTCCATAGTGGCTGTACTAGTTTGCATTCCCACCAACAGTGTAGGAGGGTTCCCTTTTCTCCACACCCTCTCCAGCATTTATTGCTTGCAGATTTTTGGATCGCAGCCATTCTGACTGGTGTGAAGTGGTACCTCATTGTGGTTTTATATGATTTTAATGGTGTGAAAATAAGGAAAACAATACCAAATGCAGTACTTTTGTTTCCAAAAGTGTGAATGAAATGCCAAGATATTACTTTTCCTTTTTAGATGGTAAAATTCAGTTCAGTTCACTCACTTAGTCGTGTCCAACTCGTTGCAACCCCATGGACTGCAGCATACCAGGCTTCCCTGTCCATCACCAACTCTCAGAGCTTGCTCAGACTCATGTCCGTTGAGTTGGTGATGCCATCCAACCATCTCATCCTCTGTCGTCCCCTTCTCCTCCTGCCTTAAATCTTTCCCAGCATCAGGGTCTTTTCCAATGAGTCAATTCTTCACATCAGGTGGCCAAAGTGTTGGAGCTTCAGCATCAGTTCTTCCAATGAATATTTAGGACTGATTTCCTTTAGGATGGACTGGTTGGATCTCCTTGCATTCCAAGGGATTCTCAAGAGTCTTCTCCAATACCACAGTTCAAAGGCATCAATTCTTCAGCACTCAGCTTTCTTTATAGTTCAACTCTCACATCTATACATGACTACTGGAAAAACCAAAGCTTTGACTAGACAGACCTTTGTCAGCAAAATAACATCTCTGCTTTTTAATATGCTGTCCATTTTAAAGCTATGTCCAGGTTGGTCATAGCTTTTCTTCGAAGCAGCAAACGTCTTTTAATTTCATGGCTGCAGTCACCATATGCAGTGATTTTGGAGCCCAAAAAGATAAAGTCTGTCACTATTTCCACTGTTTCCCCACCTATTTGCCATGATGATGGGACCAGATTCCATGATCTTAGTTTTTCAAATGTTGAGCTTTAAGCCAACTTTTTCACTCTCCACTTTCACTTTCATCAAGAGGCTTTTAGTTCCTCTTCACTTCCTGCCATAAGGGTGGTGTCATCTGCGTATCTGAGGTTATTGATATTTCTCCCAGCAATCTTGATTCCAGCTTGTGCTTCATCCAGCCCAGTATTTCACATGATGTACTCTGCATATAAGTTAAATAAGCAGGGTGACAATATACAGTCTTGACATACTCCTCAAATAATTAAGACCAAAAAAATAAGTATTTTTAAGACAGTGTGTGCTTTTAAAAACTTAAGTAAACTTGACACTTCTCATCATTTAGATTCAGTATTTTAAAAATGGAAAGTATAGTACTAAGATCCAAATCTCATGTGGCTCAATTTATAAACTGTTGATAAAAGATTTAAGAACATATTTATATGGCATTTTTTTAAAAACCTATCATCTTGCATAATGGTCCCAAAGGAGCTTATTAAAGTTTTAGAAGGTACTCAATCATTAAAGTTCTGTCTTAGCATTGCACAGTGTTTTACTAAATATATGTAGCTATATTCTTCTGTTATTTAATGCAGAGCATATTAAATTGATAAGTAGTCCTCACTGATTAAGTTTTCTGACTGCAATCTAAGTACTTTAAAAATAATTACCTTGAATTATTATTCAGCCTTAAAAAGGAAGTAAATGCTGTCAGTTGCTACAACATGGATGAACCTTGAAGGCATTATGTTAAGTGAAACAAGTCAATCACAAAAAGACAAATACTCCGTGATAATTACTTACATGAGGTATCCTAAATAGTCAGATTCATAGAAACAGAAGGAAGAGTGGTGGTTGCCAGGGGCTGAGGGAGGGGAGGATTGGAGAGTTGTTTAATAGGTATGGAGTTTCAGTTGGGCAAGATTAAAAAGTTCTGGAGACCCACTGCACAACAGCATGAATATATTTTGCTCTGCTGAACTGCACACTTAAACATGGTTAGGATGATAAATTTTGTGTTGTATGTTTTTATCACAATTAAACATAAAATAACTACATAATTTACATAAGTGCTTGGAAAATCACAAATGTGTTTGGTGAAATATACTTTCATAGTTGCCAAATAAAGGAGTTGTTGATGACATATCTACCTGCATAAGGGAAAATTCTACTGAAGCCCAGCGTATAAGGTAACAAGGATTTATGAATTGCCTACTATGAACACGGAGAAGGCAATGGCACCCCACTCCAGTACTCTTGCCTGGAAAATCCCGTGGACGGAAGAGCCTGGAAGGCTGCAGTCCATGGGGTCACTGAGGGTTGGACACGACTGAGCGACTTCACTTTCACTTTTCACTTTCATGCATTGGAGAAGGAAATGGCAACCCACTCCAGTGTTCTTGCCTGGAGAATCCCAGGGACGGGGGAGCCTAGTGGGCTGCCGTCTATGGGGTTGCACAGAGTTGGACACAACTGAAGTGACTTAGCAGTAGCAGCAGTACTATGAACAAAGCATTGAGAGGGATGTAAACATTTTGGTAGATATGTAGATATCTGTAGATAAAGACACAGTTGTTGACATAAGCCTGAAAAACATAATAGCAATTCAAGATAGAAAAAATGTCAAAAAAATAACTGAAGTCATAAGATGGTACATGATTAATAGTTGAGAAGGTCACTAGATAAAAAATCTTTAGCTTAATTGAACAGGCATAATAACTAACACAAGTATGTACGTGTGTCTCACATATATAGGTACGTACTTGAAATTTTTCCTAACACATTTGTGGTTGAAATGAATTGATATTCATTGCATCATTATTTCTACACAACCATTTTATTGGTATACAGTATCTGAATTTTCTTTCCATCTACTACCACCTTTTTTTAAATATGAAAATTAAGTCTCCAAAAGTAACTAGATAATTGATGCTTTTGAACTGTGGTGTTGGAGAAGACTCTTAAGAGTCCCTTGGACTGCAAGAAGATCCAACCAGTCCATTCTGAAGGAGATCAGACCTGGGATTTCTTTGGAAGCAATGATGCTAAAGCTGAAATTCCAGTACTTTGGCCACCTCATGCGAAGAATTGACTCATTGGAAAAGACTCTGATGCTGGGGGGGATTGGGGGCAGGAGGAGAAGGGGACGACAGAGGATGAGATGGCTGGATGGCATCACGGACTCGATGGACGTGAGTCTGAGTGAACTCCGGGAGTTGGTGATGGACAGGGAGGCCTGGTGTGCTGCGATTCATGGGGTCTCAAAGAGGCGGACACGACCGAGCGACTGAACTGAACTGAACTGAAAGTCACATAAACCAAAACTTGGATAACTGTAACTCCAAAGCTTTCTGTCAATTAATTTCAGCTTCCAATACCCTAAAATTTAATTTTTAAACTTTCTCTGTCTTCTCCTTTGCATTTCACCATTTATTCTAATACAACTGACAATGACTGTTATCCTCCTCTCATCAAAATATGTACATATACACACACATGCACACACACACACACACACACACACACACACACACACACACACACACAACTCTATTTTTTCCCAGTTCAGAGGATAAGGCATTATAGAAGGAGAAGGGCTTGCCTGGAAGCTCAGTGGTTAAGACTTCGTGCTTACACTGCAGGGGGTTCGGGTTTGTTCCCCAGTCAGGAAACCCAGGTCAGTAGAAGACCTGCATGTCATCAGCACAGCCAAAAAAAATTTTTTTAATTAAAAGAAAAAAGATCTCAGGGAAAGGCAAGGAAGGAGAGAAGAATCTTCAAACCCCACTCTTCAAGATCTTTCCTTCCTTTCATCACCAACCACCAATTATCTTATTATCTTGTGTTCCTCATTCTCCCCACTAATAGACACAGCACGGAGGATGTTATACGATATATAGTAAACAAATCTCAGGAAATGCCTGGAGTGACCACACCAGTTCCTAAGGATTAGCTAGAATTTTTCCCTGTACATGGAACACTCTTCCATGATGTATGTCCTAATATTTCCTATCTGTAATATTTAGGGTTGGAAAAATCCATTTCTAGACTCATTTTTAATCTGTTACGTGTAAGATTCGAGGGACTGAAAAATAAATTTTTCCTATAAAGGACACTAGATGGCACAGTTTCACCAATTAATGCTAATAAAGTCATTTGTCTTCTTATTAATACAAAAATAAAATAATTTAGCTTTATAAATAGTTACACCTAAATAATTTAACAAAGAATCTTTATAATAGTAAAGAGAAAAGTTCTTGAAAATATAATGTTTCCAATAGGCCATGTTTTATGTCCTTTTATATAAACACAGTCACCATAATTCCATCATTGGTTGAGTAAGTAACCCAATGAAAATAGCAGTCTCTCTGAAATAAGGGCTTCCCTGGTGGCTGAGTGGTGAAGAATCCACCTGCCATTTTAGAAGATGTGGGTTTGATCCCTGGATCAGAAATATCCCATGGAGACAGAAATGACAACCCAGTCCAGTATTCTTGCCTGGAGAATCCCAGGGACAGAGGAGCCTGGTAGGCTACAGTCCATGGGGTCATGAAAGAGACATAACTTAGTGACTAAACCACAACAATGAAATAAGGAAATAGCCCTACTTAGATACTTAGGTACCCTTGTCTAATGAAAAGCTCTCCTCTTAGGGCAAAGAAATAGTCTTGGCCATAGGAAACAGCTTCTAGAGGGTCACATATGAAGAGGGCAGTACGGAAAATGACATCTACGTTTTAGCTAGACTGTACACAGTGCACTAGATATTCACAGAGTGACCTGCAGCACAGCCAGGTTGCCCTTACATTCCAACAAACTGGGCAGAGGAGGCTGTCGATGGACTGAGTCAGGGCAAGAGAAATTAGACAAATGCTAGAAAGGAACTTTAAAGCAATACTGGAGGTCCTTTAAAGTTGATGCTGAGTGGACAGTGACTTCTTGAAAGTTGTTCCCAGATACCCAGAGTGACTTACCTGTAACAGCTGAATCAACATCAGTTCTACATCTGCCAAATCCTACATGTTTTACATAAAAAAGACATGGAAGAAGCTCCAAAGTTGTAACCATAATGGTGCTGCCATCCATGAGTTTAACTAGTTAGTCGGCTGTCTCTTTTAAAAATAGTTCACCATGATAGGATAGAAAAACCAGACTTTCTTCTGTTGCTATCAAATGCTAGGCTTTACTTCAGAAAGTCTCTTTTTACCTGATATGCTAACCAACATGTACCATATTATGATGAACAAGGAAGAAAATATAATATTAACAACATAATGGTATTCTTTGTAAAAGAATATATATATATATATATATATATATATATATATATATAGTAGACAGAATATATGAACCTATTTAGCACCTCACAAAGGAAGCATTATTATGTGAGGACATAATGTACATTGTGGTTTATTCCCCAGCACATCCACTCCATCCCAGAAGACTATCTGAGCAAATTATGGTAATTAATTCCCTGGACAATGATTAGTTCAGGAAAGGGCATGTGACTCAACTGTGGCTGCTGTAGGCATAATTCTAAAATATCCCCCAAAAAATGTCCCATGCTGATCCCTAAAACCTATAAATATAAGGAAATGTTGTTCCTCTCCTGATGATAGTCTGTGATTTGGCACAGCTGGTTTTATGATAGGGAAATTATCTATGTGGTCTAATCCAATCACACCAGCCATAAAAACAGCAGAGAGGTTTCTTTAGCTGATGGCAGAATGGAAAATCGGTGAGATTCAAAGCACAAGGATTCAAGGGAACCACTTGTTGAGGAATGTGGGCAGCCCCAGGAGCTGAGATCAATCCCCAGGTGACAACCAACAAGGAAACAGGGACCTCAGTCTTGTAGCCACAGAGAATTGGATTTTGTAAACAATTTGAATGAGCTTGGAAGTGGATTCTTCCTCAAACCCTCCAGCTAGAAGCCCAGCGCAGCTTATACCTTGACCTTATCCTCTGAAGCCCTAAACAGAGATCCCAGTAGAGCCAGTACAGATTTCTGTCCTATAGAACTGTGAGATAATACATGAGTGTTGTAGTGAGCTACTAAGTTTGTAATGATTTGTTATGATAGCAGTGGAAAGCTAATGCAGTTGACAAAGAGTTGTAAAATACAGTCTGCTGATGTTTCTGAGGAAATTTTCTTCAACAAAGAGCCCCTGGACAAAGTGATGTGTCTTCTTTCTTTGAATGTTGCTGTGTCAAAATCTAATGGCTAGAGCTGACACTGACATGTGGGTGCCAAGAACTGTGTTGATGGAATTCTTAAAACTAAATCACCCTTACAATCACAGAGTAAGCTTACTTGATCATAAAGTATGTTGTTCAGTTACTAAGTCATGTTCAACTCTTTTCACCCTCATGGACTGTAGCATACCAGGCTTCCCTGTCCTTCACTATCTCCCAAGTTTGCTCAGACTCATGTCCATTGAGTCAGTGATGCCATCCAACCATCTCATCCTCTGTCGCCCCCTTCTCCTCCTGCCCTTAATCTTTCCCAGCATCAGGGTCTTTTCCAATGAGTCAGCTCTTCGCATCAGGTGTGGCCAAAGTACTGGAGCATATAACAGGGAATTAAAACCATGTGAATTGTCACCCAACATGAGAGGGCAAAGAGAGAAGAACAGTGCCTGAAAACAGAAAGACCCCTTAGAAACAGCCAAGATTAAATATCTGTGGGGAAAGAGGAGAAGCTCGTTAAGGAAAATAATAAAATTGGTTAGGCATATTTGATTAGAGTCAGAGTAAGTAATGTCTGTCTTTGTGACCCCATGGACTATACCCACCAGGCTCCTCTGTCCATGGGATTCTCCAGGCAAGAATACTGGAGTGGGTTGCCATTTCCTTCTCTAGAGGATCTTCCCAACCCAGGGATTAAACCCGGGTCTCCCATATTGCAGGCAGATTCTTTACCAACTGAGCCACCAGGAAAGCCTAAGAAATGTCAGGGATTCCAAGTGCATGGATGATAATTTTGAGAAGTGCTTGTCCAGTCATCAGAAGTAGAGAAGAAATTCATTGAGATAAATATTGGAAAGGATTCCCTGAAGTTATAAATTTTAATGCATTATTTTATTTCACTAAAGATAATTTCTTTCGTGGGGTGAGAGAGAAAGATGGGGGATAAGCAGAAGCCAGATTGCTGTCGGTTGAGCAGTGGGAGGGACACTTCATCTTCTGAGACAAGAGGGAAGGAAATAAGGATGAATGCAGATGTTTATCACAATGGAAATATGCAAATGTGGGCACATGGAAATAATACAACAGCAGGACACCTACGCGCAAGTGAAATAGTTATAAGGAAAAACAATGCTTAAAAGAGTTCCTTAATCATTATTTCGCACAGTCAGAATAGCTATTGGTGTCCAGGATATAGCATCAGCCTCAAATGCAGCTGTAAGTAAAACATTAATTTACTTTCTACAGTTGTCAGTACAGAGCACTATAGTGAATGGTCACACAAGAATTTGGATATTGAGTAAATAAGATTTCCCTCAGAGTTGAACAATATATTTATACATAATTGAGGTGACCTGAAAGGCAATTCCTGCCAAGTCCACAGGATTTGAAATGCTTTATGAATAAATTAACGAGCTAATGAAAGAATGTATTAATAAAAAAGGGAAGGGAGTATTGATTGGCTAGGAAAGTAGAGGAACCACGACAACCCGGGAAAACCACCCAAGTACAGGGATGAGTATGTTTGTCCTGCTGGCAGGGCTATCCCTGATGGGAAAACCACAGAGAAAATATATGCATAGAAATTATAATTCAACTTGCAGATAGAGTACCATGGGGATTAAGAGGAAAAGGAGACAACTTCTAATTGATCCTTGAGGCAGGGGGAAAAAATTGTCAGGTTTATGGAAGAATTTGCTGCTGTTCTACAAGTTTTTCATCTCTGTCTGTGTTTAGTTTTCCCAAACCAGGTTACCAAACTTCTTTCTTGTCAGAGGACTCAGAGTAAGATTGTAATGAAAAAGCAGCTCTCAACATCACTTCCTTACAGCAAGATTATAGCTAAACTTCAACAAATTCACCAGCTTAGAGGCAGAATATGCTCTTTCCCATGACCTCATAGGAATTTCTGTCAGTTTGGCCCTCCATGCGGAATAGTATCAAATCTCTTCCTTCTGATTTTCACAACAGGCTTCCAAGTAGGAATAACTGATGTCATTGTTACTATTTAAGGGTGAGATCTTGAGACAGTGGAAACAAGTAGCAAGGTTATACTACCTGTGATAATCAAAACCCCAGGACCAAAGCAGAGAAGGGACACATCTATGATTTCTCCACAGAGAGAAATGGAAGATAATGTAGGTGAAAGGAAATCTCTTCCTCTTAGTGTTAGAAAAACAAGGAAGCTATTAACATGTGCATTGCACATGTACACCTGGGAGCGCTCAATAATAAGTAACAGAAATGGGTAGGTAGAAATTGAGTTTAAAGACCTACAAAGGAAAAGGAATTTGGGGGCTTTGGGGCAGGGGAGGCAAGATATATAAAAGGGACCAGGAAACTTATGGTAAACAGGGTTGTTTAGTAAGGTTTGTACTGCAGATCTGAGTTGGTGCTTTCTTCACTGATAAGAGTTGTTGAGTCCTCCTCTTCCTGGTAGAAGAGAGGGAGACATTTCTACAAATATTTGTAAATAGCTACAGGGCTTCTTCAGATCATACTCAGCATGTTAGCGTCAGGCATGGTGCTAAAAAACAACAAAAACTTTACATAAATAAGACTTCAAAAATTTAGGGACAGTTATTGCTCGTTTTTTCATTTTTATTATGGTAAAATACATAAAATATTTACCATTTTAACTATTTTTCAGTTCAGTTGAGTCACTCAGTCATGTCTGACTCTTTGCGACCCCATGAATCGCAGCACACCAGGCCTCCCTGTCCATCACCAACTCCCGGAGTTCACTCAGACTCACATCCATCGGGTCAGTGATGCCATCCAGCCATCTCATCCTCTGTTGTCCCCTTCTCCTCCTGCCCCCAAACCCTCCCAGCATCAGAGTCTTCCAATGAGTCAACTCTTCGCATGAGGTGGCCAAAGTACTGGAGTTTCAGCTTCAGCATCATTCCTTCCAAAGAACACCCAGGTCTGATCTCCTTCAGAATGGACTGGTTGGATCTCCTTGCAGTCGAAGGGACTCTCAAGAGTCTTCTCCAACATCACAGTTCAAAAGCATCAATTCTTCAGCGCTCAGCCTTCTTCACAGTCCAACTCTCACATCCATACATGACCACAGGAAAAACCACGGCCTTGACTAGACGGACCTTAGTCGGCAAAGTAATGTCTCTGCTTTTGAATATGCTATCTAGGTTGGTCATAACTTTTCTGCCAAGGGGTAAGCATCTTTTAATATCATGGCTGCAGTCACCAACTGCAGTGATTATGGAGCCCAAAAAAATAAAGTCTGACACTGTTTCCGCTGTTTCGCAATCTATTTCCCATGAAGTGATGGGACCAGATGCCATGATCTTCGTTTTCTGAATGTTGAGCATTAAGCCAACTTTTTCAGTCTCCACTTTCACTTTCATCAAGAGGCTTTTAGTTCCTCTTCACTTTCTGCCATAAGGGTGGTGTCATCTGCATATCTGAGGTTTCTCCTGGCAATATTGATTCCAGCTTGTGTTTCTTCCAGTCCAGCGTTTCTCATGATGTACTCTGCATAGAAGTTAAATAAGCAGGGTGACAATATACAGCCTTGACATACTCCTTTTCCTATTTGGAACCAGTCTGTTGTTCCATGTCCAGTTCTCACTGTTGCTTCCTGACCTGCATACAGGTTTCTCAAGAGGCAGGTGAGGTGGTCTGGTATTCCCATCTCTTTCAGAATTTTCCACAGTTTATTGTGATCCACACAGTCAAAGGCTTTGGCATAGTCAATAAAGCAGAAATAAATGTTTTTCTGGAACTTTCTTGCTTTTTCCATGATCCAGCGGATGCTGGCAATTTGATCTCTGGTTTCTCTGCCTTTTCTAAAATCAGCTTGAACATCAGGAAGTTCACAGTTCACATATTGCTGAAGCCTGGCTTGGAGAATTTTGAGCATTACTTTACTAGCGTGTGAGATGAGTGCAATTGTGCGGTAGTTTGAGCATTCTTTGGCATTGCCTTAACCATTTTTAAGTGGTATGAAATATATTCATAATTTTGTACAACCATCACCACTATCTATTTCCATACTCTTTTCATCTTGTGAAACTGAAACTCTACCCATTAAGGGATAACTCCCCGTTTGCTCCCATCCCCACAGCCCCTCATAACCACTATTCTACTTTATCTCTCTGTGATTTCAACTCCAAGTACCTCATATAAATGGAATCATGAATATTGTCTTTTTTTGAATGGCTTGATTTATTTAGCATAGTGTCTTCAAGCTTCATTCATGTTATAGCATATATCAGAATTTTCTTTTTAAGTCTGAATAATGCTTTATTGTGTGTGTATACTGCATTTTGCTTATCCATTTATCAGTTGATGGACACATGGGTTGCTTCCATGTTTTAGCTATTGTGAATAATGCTGCTTTGGTCATGGATATACAAATATGTCTTCAAAATTCTACTTTCAATTCTTTAGGGTATATATGAAGTGGAATTGCTGGATCACATGGTAATTCTATTTACTTTTTTGAGTAAACACCATACTATTTCCATAATGGAAACAGGATTTTACATTTCCACCAATAGTGCAGAAGGATTCCAATATCTCCACATCCTAATAGCTATCATAATGTGAGGTGGGCTCTCGTTGTACTTTTGATTTCCATTTCCCTAATGATTGGTGATGCTGAGCATCTTTGCATATTTTTATTGGTCATTTGTGTATCTTTCTTGGAGAAATGTCTATTCAAACCCTTTGCTCATATTGTAATTGCATTGCCTTTTTTTAATAATTGAATTTTAGGAGTCCTCTGTATGTTCTGCATATTACTCTTTTATCAGATATATGATTTCCAAATTTTTTTTATTCTTTGTGTTACCTTTTTTTGCTCTGTTGATATCTTTTCATGCACACATTATTTTCATTTTCATGAAATTCAGTTTGTCTATTGTTGTTTTGTTTTCTGTGCCTTTGGTGTCATATCCAGGAAATTATTGCCAAATCCAGTGGTGTAAAACTTTTGCCCTATGTTTTCTTAGGTCTTACATTTTGATCTTTGATCCATTTTTTGGTTAGCTTTTGTGTATGATATTAGGTAAGGATTCAGCTTCATTCTTCTGTATGTGGATATCCAGTTTTACCAGTACAGTTTGTTGGAAAGACTATCTTTCCTCTTTGAATGGTTTTGGCACCTTGGTCAAAAGTCAGTTGACCATATATGATAGAATTTATTTCTCGGCTCTCTATTCTGTTCCACTAGTCAATAGGTCTGTTTTTATGCCAGTACTATACCATACTGTTTTGATTACAATTGCTTTATAGTAAGTTTCGAAATTAAGAATGTAGGTTCACCAGCTTTTACTCTCCTCTCCTTTTTCAAAATTGCATTGGCTATTTAGGATCCCTTGAGATTCTATATGAACTTTAGCATAGATCCTTCTACTTCTACAAAAAAACATGGCTGGAATTTTGATAAGGATGTATTGGAACTGTAGATTGTTTTTGGTAGTATAGACATCTTAGTAGAAGTCTTCTGACCCACGAACATGGAATCTGTTTCTATTTATTCATGACTTCTTTAATTTCTTTCTATGTTTTGTAGTTTTCGTTGTATGAATCTTTTAGCTTCTTGGTTAATTTCTAAGTATTTTATTCTTTTTGATGCTATTGTAAATTGTTTTCATAGTTTTCTTTTCAGATTGTTCACTGTCAATATATAGAAACACAACTTGGTTTTGTGTTTTAACATTTTATGCTGCTAATTTGCTGAATTTATTTATTAGTTTTAACAGGTTGTTGTGTGTGCATGTGTGGAATCTTTAGAGCTTCTATATTAAGATTATATCAAAAAAAGAAAAAGATTATATCATCTGAGAACAGAAATAGTTTTACTTCTTCCTTTCCAATTTGGACACTTTTTGTTCCTTTTTCTTACCTAAGTGCTCTGGCTAGAATTTTTAAGTGTAGTTATTCTTAGCTTTAAAGAATTTTTGTAACTTCATTAATTCTCTGTTGCTTGTTATCAATGAAAAATTCATCAGTCAGGGACTTACCTGGTGGTCCGTAGTTAGAATCTCCCTTGCAATATAAGGGATGTAGGTTCAGTCCCTGGTCAGGGAACTAAGATGCCGCATGCCACAGAGCAAGTAAACCCATGCACCACAACTCAGACACAACACAGCCCCCAAAATATGTAAAACAGGAAACTATCTTTTAAAAATCAATCAATCTATAAAGAAATGGAAATTTTTATTCAAGCCAAATTTGAAGATTATAACTCTGGAGGAGCATCTCAGAAAGCTGTGAGAACTGTCCCACCCATTAGAAGTCAAGGCACAGTTATGTGAGTTTTTTGAGACAGAGGACTGTACATTAAATGATGTATTATTGACAGTTTACACAATCCAGATGTAAGTGATATTGTGGCCCCTTATAAAATCAAGGCAGAATATTATCTTTTAAGGAGTTGCCTTGTTGATACTATGAAAATGTTGCTCTTTTCCATTGAGCAGGTATGTCTGTTGATGGAGAAGTTTGGTTGGTACATAACTTAGAAATATTATGCAGTGGAGGAGAGGAAGCCAAAGGGCAGAGAAAATGTTTCATGTTTAAATTTTTCTTGTCTTGCCATAAAATATGAATTTCATTTCACACTGTTACTGCTCACATTGTTTTGCTTTGTTTGTTTTTCAGTTTTTGCAGTTAATCAAGCAGTCTTAAGAGTTGGGGGCTGGTGCTGGATTAAAAAAAGGACAAAAAGGCAAAGATACTTCAGGTCTTGATTGTAGCCACCAATCAAAAAACCTTTACATGTGCTCAGAAACGCTCAAGTAAGCGTGGATTTTTCTGCACTGATATTTTGACCACACCCATTAGGTCAATTCTTAATTCAGTATAACAGAGCATCATTTTAAACATTTTTTATTTTATATTGGAATATAGTCGACTAGTGGTGTTATGTGTTAGTTTCAGGTATACAACCAAGTGATTCAGTTATAAATATACATGTATCTATACTTTTTAAAATTCTTTTCTCATTTAGATTATTACAGAATTTTAAGCAGAGTCCCCTGTGCTATAGAGTAGGTCTTTGTTGGCTATATATCTTAAATATAGTAATGTATATATGCCAATCCTGGGCTTCCCTGGTGGCTCAGAGGTTAAAGCGTCTGCCTGCAGTGCGGGAGACCTGGGTTCGATCCCTGGGTCGGGAAGATCCCCTGGAGAAGGAAATGGCAACCCACTCCAGTACTCTTGCCTGGAGAATCCCATGGACAGAGGAGCTTGAGCTTGGTGGGCTACAGTCCACGGGGTCACAAAGAGTCGGACACGACTGAGCAACTTCACTTTCACTTTCACTATATGTCAATCCCAAACTCCCAATTTATACCTCCCCTTTATTACTTTTCCCCTTTGGTAACCACAAGTTTGTTCACTAATTGCACAGTCTATGATTTGGTATTATCTAATTCTTAGAAGAGTCATGTACAGTTTTTATTTACAGAAGAGAAAACTAAAATTCAAAAATATTGGTGATAAATATGTGACTTATAGGGCTAAAAGTTCAGTTCTGATTCTATACTCCTTTTCACAATACTACAGTATTTTCATATTACTTTCTTTATTATTATTGTTTTTATTTTTGGTTGCACTGGGTCTTTGTTGCTCCATGCAGGCTTTCTCTAGTTGTGGAGAGTGGGGCCTACTCTCTAGTTGTGATGCACAAGCTTCTCATTGTGGTAGCTTTTCTTGTCATGGAGCACATGCTCTAGGGAGCATGGGCTTCAGTAGTTGTGGCACAGCAGCTTAGTTGACCGGGTATGTGGAATCCTTCCAGACCAGGTATCAAACCCATGTCTCCTGCATTGGGAGGCAGATTCTCATCCACTGCACCACCAGGGAAGTCCCATTTCACTTTCATACTATCAAGTGTTTGTTTGAAAACAGAGGAAAAGGAAATGACTAAAGTCAAAATGATCTGTAAAGTGATTTTAAAATGCTATTTGTACATCTTTCAAATTTGAGTTTGAGTTCTAAGAATTTTTGGTTCATGGAAAGAAACTGCTCAGCAGTCACTGCAATAATATCTAATACTATTAGATGCTTGTGCATGCATGCTAAATCGCTTCCATCGTGTCCAGCTCTGTACAGTCCTATGGACCATAGCCCACCATGTTCCTCTGTCCATGGAATTCTCCAGGCAAGAGTACTGGAGTGGGTTGCCATGTCCTCCTCCAGGGGATCTTCCCGACCCAGGGATTTAACTTGTATCTCTTAACATCTCCTGCATGGGCAGACAGGGTTCTTTACCTTAAGCACCACCTGGAAAGTTTTGTCTAGCTATTATTGCTGTAGAAAATCCAGTAGCTTTGTAATTTAAAAGGGAAGATATTCTTTTGAGTGAATCCGCAAACACTATAGAGGTATCAAATTTGTATCACTACACAGATACAAAAACTAAGTTAAAAAAATTAAAATAAAATGTGTTTTGGTGATAGGATTGTGGATTTCACTTTCTTCTAATTAAAAAAAAAAAGTCCTTTATTTGCTATCATACTTGCTTATTTTGCAATAAATAACCATCAGGAATAAGATTATTATAAGAGAGTTTGCTTATGAATTGCTCTTCCAACATCATTTAAAAAATGTTTTCCTGAGCCTTGGGACTGATTGAATTATGGATAAACTTACTCAGTTTCTTAGAATTAATTTTTTGGACACATTTTACAACACAAATCCTTTGATTTATGCTGAGACAGTAAATTCTGTCTCCCAGACAACTTTGTGTAAATCAAAGCTGAAGGTCAGACCAAAGTTAATGTATTACATTAAAACAAAATAGGATTGCTTTGCATTTCAATTGGTGTTACTACTTTTATGTGTCTAAAATGTCACTATTACCATTGTTGGTTAATTCTAGATAATTTGAATCTCGTACATTTAGTCTAAAGCATTTTATAAAAGAAAAAATTAAGCTTTAAAAATTAAACAGTAATTAAACAAAAGAATCAAGTGACAAATTTTATCTTCATTATTAATAGAAGACATCGAAATCTAAACATCAATGAGATAGCATCAGTCACCATAAAATAAGCAGATTTAGAAAATAATAATTAGCACCAGTAAGGGTACAGAGAACTGCTTCCTGTTTTGGTTCCACATTTCTGTGTGCTTGTGCTGTGCTTAGTCGCTCAGTCCTGTCCAACTCTGCAAACCTATGCACTGTAGCCTGCCAGGCTTCTCTGTCCACGGGGATTCTCCAGGCAAGAATATTGGAATGGGTTGCCATGACCTCCTCCAGGGTGTCTTCCCAACCTAAGGATCAAACCCAGATCTCCCTCATTGCAGGGGATTCTTTACCATATGAGCCAATAGGGAAGTCCACATTTCTCAGTTCAGTTCAGTCGCTCAGTCATGTCCGACAGTTTGCGACCCCATGAATCGCAGCACACCAGGCCTCCCTGTCCATCACCAACTCCCGGAGTTTACCCAAACTCAGGTCCATCGAGTCGGGATGCCATCCAGCCATCTCATCCTCTTTCAGCCCTTTTTCTTCCTGCCTCCAATCCCTCCCAGCATCAGAGTCTTTTCCAATGAGTCAACTCTTTGCATGAGGTGGCCAAAGTATTGGAGTTTCAGCTTTAGCATCAGTCTTTCCAGTGAACACCCAGGACTGATCTCCTTTAGGATGGACTGGTTGGATCTCCTTGCAGTCCAAGGGACTCTCAAGAGTCTTCTCCAACACCACAGTTCAAAAGCATCAATTCTTCAGCACTCAGCTTTCTTCACAGTCCAACTCTCACACCCATACATGACCACTGGAAAAACCATAGCCTTGACTAAATGGACCTTTGTTGGCAAAGTAATATCTCTGCTTTTGAATATGCTATCTAGGTTGGTCATAACTTTCCTTCCAAGGAGTAAGCATCTTTTAATTTCATGGCTGGAATCACCATCTGCAGTGATTTTAGAACCCCAAAAGATAAAGTCTGACACTGTTTCCACTGTTTGCCCATCTATTTCCCGTGAAGTGATGGGACCAGATGCCATGATCTTTGTTTTCTGAATGTTGAGCTTTAAGCCAACTTTTTCACTCTCCTCTTTCACTTTCATCAAGAGGCCTTTTAGTTCCTCTTCACTTTCTGCCATAAGGGTGGTGTCATCTGCATATCTGAGGTTATTGATATTTCTCCCGGCAATCTTGATTCCAGCTTGTGTTTCTTCCAGTCCAGCGTTTCTCATGATGT
Source organism: Ovis aries (assembly GCF_016772045.2). Classification (NCBI taxonomy): domain Eukaryota; kingdom Metazoa; phylum Chordata; class Mammalia; order Artiodactyla; family Bovidae; genus Ovis; species Ovis aries. The sequence goes on along the minus strand of NC_056059.1, from coordinate 26,947,919 downwards.
ACTCTGCATAGAAGTTAAATAAGCAGGGTGACAATATACAGCCTTGACATACTCCTTTTCCTATTTGGAACCAGTCTGTTGTTCCATGTCCAGTTCTCACTGTTGCTTCCTGACCTGCATACAGATTTCTCAAGAGGCAGGTCAGATGGTCTGGTATTCCCATCTCTTTCAGAATTTTCCACAGTTTATTGTGATTCACTGAGTCAAAGGCTTTGGCATAGTCATAAAGCAGAAGTAGATGTTTTTCTGGAAGTCCCTTTCTTTTTCCGTGATCCAGCATATGTTATCAATTTGATCTCTGGTTCCTCTGCCTTTTCTAAAACCAGCTTGAACATCAGGAAGTTCACGGTTCACATATTGCTGAAGCCTGGCTTGGAGAATTTTGAGCATTACTTTACTAGCATGTGAGATGAGAGCAATTGTGCGGTAGTTTGAGCATTCTTTGGCATTGCCTTTCTTTGGGATTGCAATGAACACTGACCTTTCCCAGTCCTGTGGCCACTGCTGAGTTTTCCAGATTTGCTGGCATATGGAGTGCAGCCCTTCCACAGCATCATCTTTCAGGTGATCTCTAACATTTCTACAGCCTTCTTAATCGGGGCTTCATTATCTCCTACCTAGACAATCTCAAAAACCTTCTCACTAGTATCCCTGATCCAAGTCTTTCAGTTCTTAAATCCAGTTTCCACACTGCAGCCTGAAAAGCTACCTAAAATTTAATTCTAATCATAATACTGCTTGTGTTTCTCAGCCTCTCCGTTTCCAAGGTAGGAAAGTCAGTTGATGATGTACCTGTAAAGAAATGGCTAAATGTGTTATTACAGTTCAGTTCTTCCATGGTTAGTGCTAAATCTAAGATTTGTTTCTCTGACAGCCACAGGAAGCCAAACTGAATTACAGTGTTGTTCATTAAGTGTGGAGGTGGGGGTTGTTAAAATAGGGACAACAGTTATGCAGTTCAAATGGTTAAGGGAATCAGGTTAAAGAAGCTTGGAGTTCTCACTCCTCGGCCACTTTCATTAATCTGAACATTCTCTGCCTGGGCAGTGTTTGGATGGATGTTAACAACTTTGTATTGGAGGGCTTCATATTCGCTACCCCGAATAGAATTTACCGTTTGGTTGTATAAGGGAGGCAAAACTTCTCCTCTACCCTCTTAGGGTCTGTGACTGAATCTGAGAATTAAATTGATATAGACAGAGTAACATGAGAAAAGCATATAAATTTTATTTTCATGTGTACATGAATGTCTTCACAGGAAAATGAAGACCCACAATGTATTTAGGCCTATGTGATAAGCACATAGATACTAAGTATATAAGATACTATTAATAGATTGAACACACTTTAGTAATTGTGGAAAAGTACCTAAAATACATGGGGAGACTGCACAAAGGCAGAGAAGGGTTGTTTTAACAAGGTTTGTTTGTGCAGTTTCTTTGCAACCTTGACTCCCTGTTCCTGATAAGAATTTCTCCTCCTCCATGTACATCTCTTCTTGGGAGTTTTCTCTCCTATTTTCACAAGAAAAGGGAAGGTCAGTGTAGCTTTCTTATGTCTGTTGTTTTTCTAGTATTTGTAACTCAAAACAGTTAATGTCCAAAACTGGTATATTTCAGCATGTTTTGAACCCCTACATTTATATCATCTTTCTAAATAAGGCATAATAACACTGCTTAGAGTTTTGTTTATCAAAGTTTGGTCACATTCCAGATTTTACACCTAGTTGGTTTAGACTAGAGCTGGAGACATTCCCAAACTCTTTAGTCCTGTAGTTCTACACAGTCTCCAGGTTTTATTCATACAAAGTCACTAATTTAAGAAATATCTACTCTGTGCAAAGCACTATTTGATGTTCTGGGGATACCTATGACTTAGACTGACCTGTTCCTTTTTTTTTTTTTTTAAGCCGTAAGAGTAGCTTTCCAGAGAGCAACTTTATTTTTCTTATTATCATGTTCTCAGGTGGCCCTTCACTATTGATACTATTTCCAAAAATAAATCATTGGGAAGTTTGTTAAAAACTTTGTCATCATTTTGTATCATAAATAACCCCCTTCCAGTTGTCTATCGCACCTGGGTTGGCTTTTCTTAAAATGTAGCACTGATTAATGTAGCACTTAAAATGTAGCACTTAAAATGTAGCCCTAGGTTTCCCATTATCCTTAAATTTAACACTAGATAATTTTAGAAAACATGTAGAGTTATATTCTTTGCATTTAATCAATATTAACAGATTTAAAATTAGAGGTATAGAGTGTGACGATTACCATTAAACTGCACGGTACATTCGATACTTCTCTCATTCTTCATTCCCCTGACGGTGCTGCACTTTTATTTGAACCCTGTGTTTTGAGCAGCAGTGTTTCAGAAATCCTTGTATGTTCTCATGTTCTAGGAAATGCCTAGCTGCAAAGCACAGCTCTGCCGCTGTCATTCTTCATAACCCCCTCATGGCAGATGACACTCTTGCTTATCTGCCTCTATAGAATCCCAGGCCCCTCCCTGTTCTTCAAGACACCCCTCATTAAACAGTCTCTTTATTGTTATCTTACAGATGAATAATTTCCTCGATTGTCTAATACATTTTGTCTTTCACACACCAAATCATAATGCTCAGTGCTGCCTTAACCCAAAGTTGGTTGGGTTTTTATGAGGATTGTTGTCATTATCCAGTCACTCGGTCGTGTCTGACTCTTTGCAGCTCCATGGACTATAGCCCATCAGGCTCCACTGTCCATGGGATTCTCCAGGCAAGAATACTGGAGTGGTGATGAGTTAATATTTGTATAGCACTTTGAGTGATGTCAGACATCTAGTACACGTTCAACAATTTATCATCCTTAAGATGTATATTATCTACACTAATAATCATTATTATTTCATTGTTGTAACTCCTGATAAACGTTAGGGAAAATTTTATTCAAATTGTTAAAGAAAATGTTATTCATGACTTTTGTTGAAGGTGGTAAGTAAGGTAGATGTTATTCAAGGGAGATCATTGTAGAGGATATAGCGACAACTGCAGCAGGATCTTGCAGTGGGAGACAGAGATTAGACTCAACTCCTAACAAAGCATAGGCAAGGGGAGCTTTTAGCCAAGGAAGAGAGTTGGGTGGGGGAGATTATTACTAATAGGAAACATCAGGAGTGGGGGTAGGGGCGATTCTGGTTAAACTGACCTAACAGGATTCTTGCTGTAGGCAGGCCAGACACCACCTGGGGGATGGTGACAGATAAGGAACCAAATTAGATACTGAGGGTGATCAGATATGAAGGATGGGGAATTCTAGTTAAAGTGACTTTAACAAGATTCTTGATAAAGTTGGGAAATGCTGAAAGGAACACGGAAATCCAAAGTCAGGCCTAGTTGAAATGGAGTTCCACGGAAACTAAGTAGAGTCTGGTCAAGGAAAGAATCTTTGTCATCAGGGAAGGAGGTTTGGAAAAATAAACTCATCTATATTTCTTATTTGTAGTGCTACAGTCTGACCTAAATAACCCAGAATAGGAGGAACAGGAAAAGTTCAACGGGGACATATGGGCAGTGGAAGGACGGCAAGGTTGAGAGAAGGAGAAATATATGGCCCATTCCTCAGAATTAATGTTCTTCTAGATTCTCAATGCTACTTCCACACAGTAGAGTGAGCACCTTCCCTTCCAATCTTATCACGTGAAATGTGAATCCTCAGTCTAATTCCTTTCCCCGATTCACAGCGTTACCTAGCAGAGACCTCTTCCTTCTCCATGGATACCCTCAGCCTACAGCAGTCCTTTCTTCCTCTATACTTGTATCTTCCTCACTCTAAGGTAATTCAACAGCCCCAGCTCCCTTAATCCTTGTTTCTTTCCTTCCTTGATTCTGAAGATCCCCATCTCCATTCTATTAGCCAGACACCTGCAGAGCCTATACTTCTCGTTACAATGAGCAAACCTCTGATTCTTTAAATCAGAAATCCCACCTTTTCAACAGAATTTCCTTTTCACACGCCACATTTTCATTTTTTCCTTACAGAGTCTAACTTGCTGTTTACCTTTATCATGTATTTCTGTTACCTACGCATTCCTTCTTTCTCCAGTTAAAAGTTACTTTCTTACTTCCCAAGACCGTCTTCAAAATCTAGTGCATCAAATGTGTGTTCAGATTCAGAGAAAAGAAACCCCAACTAAAAGTGGCTTAAGTCACAATCCTCTGAGAGCTGTAAATGGTTAAAAGTAAACTGAGACAGTGATCATTTAGTCTTTGGAGTTGGCATTTAAGCTATGAGAGATTGTCTCCAGTTCTAAGCAGCTTTGTCTATCTACCTCCATGTGGATTATGAATATTATCATTTCCTTGTGTGCTAAGATATGGAAAAGGATGCCAAGTACTGGCTTAAAGGAGTAGAAGTTTCTTGTCTCACTGACACAAATCTTGGGATAGGCAGTTCCAGGCTAATGTTATGGCTTCTGCCTTTTTGGTCTATCATCATTATCTTGCTCTCATTTGTTCTCTTACTTGTTGCCTTATGGTACCAAATGGCATCAGTGCCTCCAGTTCTTGAAACTAAAAACCAGGCAAAAATAAGAGAGGGAAAATTGTGATGCTAAATCACATCTGCCTGTGCCTCGTGGGGTAGAACCATGTCACATGACTTCAGTTTCAAGAAATGCTGAGGAATTGAGTGTTTAGGTTTTACAACTGCTGCAGTAGAGTCGGATAACAAAAAGTCAAGGAAGTGGGTGGAATGGGCATTATGTGAACCAATCTATCATATCCAAAACACCAGGATTCCAAGACGATGATATTTAATACAGCCATTTCTAGCAGAAGTGCAATACCCTAGACTTTCCTAACCATGCTATGGACCTGTGTATCTCACCAAACCATCAATCTTCACTGGTGCCTGCTTCTAGTCTCTTGTGGAAAAGCAAGATGGTGCTGGAGGGAAAATCCAGTTACTAGTTCTCACTCTCCAGCTGAAATCTTGCAGCTCAGCTCTTGTAGCACTCCTACCTGTGGTGATTATGGGTCTTTCTTTAAAATACCCATCTCTTTTTTTTCATAGGGACAAAAATAATATCCAGGCTATCTTATGTCTTATCTCATGTCAGAATCCCCTTTATGCTGTGAACACAAATAACAGAAGCAGAAAGGAGAATGAGACCAGTCCAGGAACCCAGTCAAGTGGCAAAAGTATCAAGACTGAAGAGAGAGCCATTGTGAAAACTTCAACTGAGAGACTGGTCAGGATTGCAGCTGTTATCACATTGACAACAGTGTGAAGAGGCAGGGCAGGAAATTAGGAGGGCTTGCACCACGTCCCTGAGAAGGCAGTGGCAGCCCACTCCAGCACTCTTGCCTGGAAAATCCCATGAGTGGAGGAGCCTGGTAGGCTGCAGTCCATGGGGTCACTACGAGTTGGACATGACTGAGTGACTTCACTTTGGCTTTTCATTTTCATGCGTTGGAGAAGGAAATGGAAACCCACTCCAGTGGTCTCGCCTGGAGAATCCCAGGGACGGGGGAGCCTGGTGGGCTGCTGTCTATGGAGCTGCACAGAGTCGGACACGACTGAAGTGACTTAGCAGCAGCAGCAGCACCACATCCAAATACAACTGGGAGGGCTGCATTGTTTTCTAATTTGCACTATGCTCTAACCTGGTCGTTTTTGAAGGCTTCTATCCTGCCCCCAAGAATATACCACAGATGTCCTTAAAAGTCACAGCACTCTGAGCCCATCACATGACCGATTAATCCAACTAATTACCTTCACTGTCGTTTCTCTCAAGTTTCTGTGTCTTTCCTCGATATTTCTCTGTTTTGGTCCTACAATTCTAAGTACTCACCGAATAACCCCAGTCGGATGGTTACAGTCTGCACTGGAACTTTAGAGTGACATCTGGAACAACACGGGAAAGTCACCTGCCCTACCATCTGAAAGATTCAATTCCAGTTGGTAAGGCACAAGCTGTGAAAATCTTCTTGCACAGACTACTGGGAGGAAGAAAGTTGCAAGATATTTTGAGATAGAACTAGGGTAGAATCTTGACACCTTGGTTTAGAAGAGTAGGGAATTGAAAAAAAATTTCCATTTCAAAGCTGCCAATGTTTTTTTTGTTGTTGTTTGTTTCAAAAAGACATGGAACCACATTTGGGACAAACAGCACCTTTGTTCTAATTAAGCCTCTTGAGTTTTTTGTTATGTAAATATAGAGCAAAGACTACGATTTTTAAACGAAGGGCTTATTTAATTATGTTAAAGATTGTTCACTTAGTAGACAAGAGTTGAGTTTCGAAAAATTTGGCTCCCTTGCATAAGTCTCTCCCCTGAGACTGAAACTCCTTTATACCTGAAAAGAGTTGCATTTTTTGGGAGATGTGAGTTGAGAACATTGCTGGTAGAAGATAAGAAACTGGAGGCCAGAGGGTGAAGGAACTCTTTACATAAGACTTAATCTGAGCCCTGGGCATGAACAGTGCCTCTTTCAGCTCCAGATGGTGAAGTGTGATACAGAGGAGGCAGCCGCCTATGCGCGGAAATTTTCATTGACTAACACCCTGAGCAATGACAGCTTCTGGAACCTCAGACCTGGAAACAGCAGGCAGTGCTTCCTGGCCCCTCTCTCTCTCCCTCATATCTTACCATAACTATAACTCTGCTATCTTTCTGTGATTTCATTATCTCTACAAGATAAGAAATAAGACAACTGGCATCTATTTTCACAAACTTCTAACTCCAGTATTCAAAAATAAGACTTTCCTTGCTATCTGCATCTAGAACAATTCGGTGAAACATCGTGACTTGGATCATATGACTTATCTCCCCAGAGGAAGAAGTATTCTGATTGACCTGGTCTGAGCTACATGCCCAGGAATATAAGCTTTGCCACCAGAAAGTATGATGGGAGTTGGCCAGGAATCTGACTGGTGCGCTTGGCAGCTAAATACAATAGCTAGCCCAATACAGTATTGTAAAGTAAAATAAAGTAAAAATAAAAATTTTAAAAAAAATAGCTAGCACTTGCATTATGTGGAAAGCTGAGTAGGATTTATTTCCCAACTCTGAGCAGATCTCTACTGCTTCAGAGCCCCATCTGTGCTGCCTTGTACTCTCAGGCAAGCCCTTAATGAAAGAGAGAACAGGCATGTTGTTCAAGTGCTTTAGGAAGGACATCCAGATATTTGTAAAAGAAGGAATGAATGAAAAACTTGAGGCCATTTTTTTCTGGATAATTCCCTTCTTTCACTTTATTCACCCTGATCCTTCTCTTCACGTAATTAGGTTGTCTATGGCAAGGGAACAGTAAGAGGAGTGGTCTTGTCTGCCTTGAATCTTGACTGAATAATAGAGGAAGAGGTTTGAGGAACACAATTACAGTTTGTCTTCAACAACTTGAACTTGAACCATTTAACCTCCATAAGTCTGTGAGGTAGGAGTTCAAGATCTTGGATTTTTAAATATGCAAATCAGTCAGCATGCGTGTGATCAAGTTTAAACTATTAAAAGTCTATAGAATCAGAGTAGACTTTTAATATGTACCATTTTTATTGAAAAAGTCATGAAATTTAGTTTTTAAAAAGAAGAAAACCAGTTTGACTCTGTGACAGTAATATAATTGCAACCATTAAAAGAATCGTTTACCACAGATTCCTAATTATCATTCAGGACAGTAACAATTATGCATTATTAAGTGTCAAATTTACTGTGCAAATTCTTTTTATTTCCCCAGTTTTAGTGAGCTATAACAGCCATATAACACTGAATTAGTTTAAGGTATATACATATTTGATATACATATATACAGCAAAATGATTACCACAGTATTTAACATCCATCACCTCACATAGTTACAGTGTTTTCCTTGGATCTTCTTTTTATTTTTATTTATTTAATTTATTTTTAATTGGAGGATAATTGCTTTACAATGTTGCATTGGTTTCTGCTGTACAACAATGTGAGTCAGCTAGACGTATACATTTATCCCCTCCCTCAAAGCCTCTCTCCCACCACCCCCTGATCCCACTTCTCTAGGTCATCACAGGCCACCAGGCTGAGCTCCCGGTTGCTATACAGCTGCTTCCCGCTAGCTATCTAGTGTACACGTTGTAGGGTATGTATGTCAATGCTATTCTCCAGTTCTTGGATCCTGTTAAGATACACTCTCTTAGCAACTTTCAAATAAACAACACAGTATTGTTAACTGTCGTCACCATGCTGTACATTACTTCCCCAGAATTTTTTATAACTGGAAGTCTTTATGTTTTTGGCCACCTTCACCCATTCCCCCTACTCCTTATGAGGGATATTGAAAGTGAAAGTGAAAGTCCCTCAGTTCACTTCAGTTCAGTCGCTCAGTCGTGTCCAACTCTTTGCGACCAATGAATTGCAGCACGCCAGGCCTCCCTGTCCATCACAAGCTCCCGGAGTTTACTCAACTCATGTCCATTGAGTCAGTGATGCCATCCAGCCATCTCATACTCTGTCGTCCCCTTCTCCTTCTGCCCCCAAACCCTCCCAGCATCAGGGTCTTTTCCAATGAGACAACTCTTTGCATGAGGTGGCCAAAGTATTGGAGTTTCAGCTTTAGCATGAGTCCTTCCAATGAACACCCAGGACTGGTCTCCTTTAGGATGGACTGGTTGGATCTCCTTGCAGTCCAAGGGACTCTCAAGAGTCTTTTCCAACACCATAGTTCAAAAGCATCAATTCTTCGGCACTCAGCTTTCTTCACAGTCCAACTCTCACATCCATACATGACTACTGGAAAAACCATAGCCTTGACTAGATGGACCTTTCTTGGCAAAGTGGTGTCTCTGCTTTTGAATATGCTATCTAGGTTGGTCATAACTGTCTTTCCAAGGAGTAAGAGTCTTTTAATTTCATGGCTGCAATCGCCATCTGCAGTGCTTTTGGAGCCCCCAAAAGTAAAGTCTGACACTGTTTCCACTGTTTCCCCATCTATTTCCCATGAAGTGATGGGACCAGATGCCATGATCTTCGTTTTCTGAATGTTGAGCTTTCAGCCAACTTTTTCACTCTCCTCTTTCACTTTCATCAAGAGGCTTTTTAGTTCCTCTTCACTTTCTGCCATAAGGGTGGTATCATCTGCATATCTGAGGTGATTAATATTTCCCCTGGCAATCTTGATTCCAGCTTGTGCTTCTTCCAGCCCAGCATTTCACATGATATACTCTGCATGTAAGTTAAATAAGCAGGGTGACAATATACAGCCTTGATGTACTCCTTCTCCTATTTGGGACCAGTCTGTTGTTCCATGTCCAGTTCTAACTGTTGCTTCCTGACCTGCATATAGGTTTCTTAAGAGGCAGGTCAGGTGGTCTGAAAGTTGCTCAGTCGTGTCTAACTCTTTGGGACCCCATGGACTATACAATCCATGGAATTCTCCAGGACAGAATACTGGAGTGTGCAGCCGTTCCCTTCTCCAGAGGATCTTCCCAACCCAGGGATCAAACCCAGGTCTCCTGCATTGCAGGCAGGTTCTTTACCAGCTGAGCCACCAGGGAAGCCCTGAGGAATATTGGTCCATAATATTTACTTCATGTGGTGTCCTCATCTGGTTTTGGTATCAAGGTAATGTTGCAAAATGAGTTTGAGAGTGTTCCTCCTCTTCTGTTTGTTGGAAGAGTTTGGCAAAGTCTGGTACTAATTCTTCTTTAAATGTTTGATGGAATACACCAGTGAAGTCATCTGGGTCTGAACTCTCCTTTGCTTGGAAATTTTTGGTTACTGATTCAATCTCCTTACCAGTAATTGGCCCATTCCAATTTTCTATTTCTTCATGATTCAATCTTGGTAGGTTGTATGTTTCTAGAAATCTATGCATTTCTTCTCAGTTATCCCCTCTTATGTTCATTTCATTCAGGGCTCTTTCCAGAGTTTTATCTTTCTAAAATTTAGAGCACATTCCTCCGTTTCTGTTTTCCTTGTCTCTCTGTATTGCTTTTTGTACATCACGTACAATAGCGACCTCCCCCAATCTTGACAGAGTGATCTCTTATAGGAGATGAACTTACTTGTTCAGCTTGACCTGAGCTCTTAGTTGTCTCTCAAGTGGAGGTTTTAAAAGCTGGGGCTCCAGTTGTGTTCAAACCCTTCACTCCTTAGGGAAAAGTGGAAGCTGTGAGTTCCCTGCCAGTTGTATGTTGCTCTTCCAGGTTAGGATTTACGGTAACACTGTGTTTCAGCATCTTTTAACCATTTTGATATGGGTGCTTTCTTGTTCACCCAATGTGTAGGAGTCACCCAGCCAGTTTATGTTTTTCTTTCTACGAGAATTTCTCTGTAACTATAAATTTGGTGTGTACATAACATACAGTTAAATAAATATTGTTTATGACAAATTTACTATTCATAGTGTTACCTTTTATAATTATAACAAATTCATTTTCTATAAGAAGCACTATGGTAAGGTTACAATAAGATTATCTTTTAAAATTCAATGAACAGGGAAAAAATTTCAGAATGGCAGTGTATTACTGAAGGTTGTATTTAGGTGCATATAACAGAAACAAGATTAAAATGGATTAATCAAAGAGTGTGCTTTTTTTTAACTCAAAACAAGAATTCCCAAAGTAGGCAGTCCAAGACTGGGGAAATGGCTCCATGATGCCCCCAGGTATTCAAGCTTCATTATGCTAGAATATATGTAACTTTCTTACTTTCAGCCCCAAAATGGTAGCTGCACTTCTAGCCTGTTTGCACTCCATGCAGGAAAAGGAAAGGAAAGGGGAAAAAGGAAAGGTGATTGTCTTTTCCTAATCAAAAACCTTTCCACCAGTGCCTACCCAGTAATTTCTGCTTGCATCTCCTTGGCTGGAACTGGTTTACAGGTCCACTGTTTATCTGGGGGGATGAATATGTTAGCTTGATCCAAACAAAATTTTGAATTTAATTATTAAGAAATATGGGGACAATGGATATTTAATAGGCAACTAGTAATGTCTGCTATTTTTGTTCACCAGATATATTAACCAGGGCCACCTTTAAATGAAGAAGTAATAGGTAAGTCTTATACCTTCTTGTATTGTCCAAATTGTTTTCAATATGTGATGTTATTTTAATTGGAAAAGAGCACAATAAAGTTATTTTTATTTTGTAGGGGAAAATAGGAAGTTTCAACATTTGTTTATATAGGCTGCACCAAAATATCTCTGATATTAAAATGTCTGCTTCAAATGATCATGTCAAAATACTCTTTTTAAAAAAAAAAATTGGAGGATAAGTGCTTTACAGTGTTGTGTTGGTTCTGCCATACAATAATGCAAAATAGCCAGAAGTATACATATGCCCCCTCCCTCCTGCCAATGCAGGAGATGCAGCTTCAATCCCTGGTCGGGGAAGATCCCCTGGAGGAGGGCATGGTGACCACTCCAGTATCCTTGCCTGGAGAATCCCATGGACAGAGGAGCCTGGCAGGCTATAGTCCATAGGGTCACAGAGAGTGGGACACGGCTGAAGCGACCTAGAACACATGCATGCATACTTACAACTTTGAGCTTATAATCTCTGAACTTTAGTTGACTCAATAAAATAAGGGACATTACGGTCAACTCTCAAAGTTACTATAATATTTAAATGTGATATAGCTCAGAGATCATTAAACTGTTCAGTTCAGTTCAGTTCAGCCACTCAGTCATGTCTGACTCTTTGCGACCCCATGAATCACAGCACGCCACGCCTCCATGTCCATCACCAACTCCCGGACTTCACTCAGACTCATGTCCATCGAGTCCGTGATGCCATCTAGCCATCTCATCCTCGGACGTCCCTTTCTCCTACTGCCCCAATCCCTCCCAGCATCAGAGTCTTTTCCAATCAGTCAACTCTTCGCATGAGGTGGCCAAAGTACTGGAGTTTCAGCTTTAGCATCATTCCCTCCAAAGAAATCCCAGGGTTGATCTCCTTCAGAATGGATTGGTTGGATCTCCTTTCAGTCCAAGGGACCCTCAAGAGTCTTCTCCAACACCACAGCTCAAAAGCATCAATTCTTCAGTGCTCAGCCTTCTTCACAGTCTAACTATCACATCCATACAAGACCACAGGAAAAACCATAGCCTTGACTAGATGGACCTTAGTCGGCAAAGTAATGTCTCTGCTTTTGAATATGCTATCTAGGTTGGTCATAACTTTTCTTCCAAGGAGTAAGCGTCTTTTAATTTCATGGCTGCAGTCACCATCTGTGGTGATTTGGGAGCCCAAAAAAAAAAAAAAATCTGACACTGTTTCCACTGTTTCCCCATCTATTTCCCATGAAGTGATGGGACTAGATGCCATGATCTTTGTTTTCTGAATGTTGAGCTTTAAGCCAACTTTCTCACTCTCCTCTTTCACTTTCATCAAGAGGATTTTTAGTTCCTCTTCGCTTTCTGCCATAAGGGTGGTGTCATCTGCTTATCTGAGGTTATTGATATTTCTCCCGGCAATCTTGATTCCAGCTTGTGTTTCTTCCACCCCAGCATTTCTCATGATGTACTCTGCATAGTAGCTTTTGTTAATATTACCTAGATACACGGTGCATGCTAAGTCACTTCAGTTGTGTCCACATTTCTTATATTTCCTGGATTTGGTAGGCGAGTTCTTTACCACTAGCACCACTGGGAAAACCCTTAGATACAAGGTAGATGATATAAAATAGCTGTTTTGATTAACTATATGATTTATTGATTTTACCTAGCTATATTTTTTGTGTTAGCTCATTTCTACTGAATATTTACTATGTAAGAGGAATCATGGCGCTTCTCAGGTGACTCAGTAGTAAAGAATCCACCTGCCAATTCAGGAGATGCAGGTTCAATCCCTGGATTGGGAAGATCTCCTGGAGAAGGAAATGGCAACCCACTCTGGTATTCTTGCCTGGGAAATTCCATAGACAGAGGAGTCTGGCAGGCTACAGACCATGAGGTCACAAAGACAACTTGGTGACTGAGCAAGAGGAATCATACTAACTGTCTTATCTATATTAAGTCATTCAAACCTCAAAATAACCTGTGGTGTACATACTATTATCATCTATATTTTATAGATGAAAAACTGCACCTTAGGGAAGTTAAGGAATTGACCAAAATTATATAGCTAGGATCTAGCAAAGCTTGAATTTAGATCTTTGCAGTTTGACCCGAAGTTTTTGTCCTTAACTAGTCTACTGTAACACAAAACTGAGCCATTTTAAAATTATGAAAGCATTATTATGCTGGTTATAAATCAACTCATCCAAGAAGTTATTTTAATTTCTGAGTCTAGCAAAAAGAACTGAAGAATCAGCTGAAAATATTTTGAATAACATCCAGAAATTAGAACCTTGTCATTGCAGTTTTTCCTAATGATATAACCCTGTTCAATAGTGCTGCATTGAATAACTTCTGAAAATTCTTTCTAAATTCTCAGCAGAATGTGGATTCATGCTTTTTATAAATACCTAAGATGAAAGTTTTTCAAGTTAATTCATTTACTGATTACAGTTTGGCTAGGTCAGTCTAGAAAACTACTGTAAAAGAATCAAGCTGTGAAAAAGAAGCAATCTATTACAAAAGAGCAGTATAAATAGACTTTCTTTCTCAGGTATTATACTGACATGACTCCATTCGTAAGTATAAAATTAATAAAATGAGAAGAGAACAATGAGACTTTAGTTTAAAAGATACTAATTGAAGTCATTATATAAACAATTTACAAGTTACCTGTGCTGAATCTAAAAGAGTGAGTGAGTGAAGTCGCTCAGTTGTGTCCGACTCTTAGCGACCCCGTGGACTGTAGCCTACCAGGCTCCTCGGTCCATGGAAGTCTCCAGGCAAGAATACTGGAGTGAGTTGCCATTTGAATCTAAAAGGACTGCATTCATTGGAAAAATACATTGGTAAGAATTTTAGACAATGTTCTAGCAAGTATCTCTCTAAGGCTATTACAGTTACCAACACAAATAGATTATGTTCAGTAAAAGTAAATGCCTAAGGTGAAATCAGACTCCCCAAACCTGAATTATTACAAAGGCTGAATCTCAGGTTTGAACATCAGAACCAGGAAGTCAAATGGGTACCTTTAAAAAGCGTCTCTCACTCTTGTTGCTGTTCAGTCACTCAGTCGTGTCCAACTCCTTGCGACCCCGTGGACTGCAGCATGCCAGGCTTCCCTGTCCTTCACCATTTCCCAGAGTTTGCTCAAGCTCATGTCCATTGAGTTGGTGATGCCATCCAATGATCTCGTCCTCTGCCATCCCTTTTTCCTCCTACCTTCAATCTTTCCCAGCATCAGGGTCTTTTCCAATGAGTCAGCTCTTTGCATCAGGTGGCCAAACTATTGGAACGTCAGCTTTAGCATCAGTCCTTCCAGTGAATTTTCAGGGTTGATTACCTTTAGGATTGACTGGTTTGATCTCCTTGCAGTCCAAGGGACTCTCAAGAGTCTACTCCAGCACCACAGTTGGTAAGAATCAATTCTTCGGCACTCAACCTTCTTTATAGTCATAGCTAAATTTTTGCTTTGGTAAATACTTTAACTTCTAAAAAAAAAAAAATTGAGTGCCTAACATCTTCCTGCTGGCTACCAGGAAAAGGCAGAATTGTACAAGAAATTATTTTTTTATATGTTCATGAGGTACAGAGGTACACAGAGGAGGGAAGGATTATATGCAGAGATCAGTAAGAAAAGATTTAGCTAAGATATAACAGAAGACAGCTTTGAAAGATAAATAGAACTTTTCTGGGTGATTTCCATGAAGAAAAGCATTACAGGGAAAAGGACTAATATGAGCAAAAACACAGGCAGCATAAAACAATAGGATAATTTTGAGTAAACTGCATGGTCTTCAACACGGCTGAACATGAATTTTGTGGAAAGCAGGTGATTCACAGAGGATCTTATCTACTATAATTGTAGTCTGAGCTTTATTCAAGGTCAGTGGGGAGACACTGAAAGATTTGTATCAGTGAAGTAATGTGGTCATCTGACGTTTTAAATCAATCACTTCCATCACTTTGATGGAGGACTCGTATCATTATGAAATACCTTTCTGTGCTTCTAGTAATACATCTTGCATTAAAACCTATTTTGATCTTAGCATAGCCATACCAGTTTTATTTTGGTTAGAGTCTGCAAGGTATGGACTTTGTAATCATAGTTTGTAACTATACAAACCCAAAGTTTGTACTTTGAACATTTCCACATACTAATATGTAAAAAAAAAGAAAAGTTGCATCATATAGGTAGGGACTTTTACCCGATCTGACAATCTTAATCTTCAACTAGAATGTGAATCCATTTATTTATTTCGTGTAACATTACTGCTATAACTGTTTGATTTCTATTTGTGTTCTATATTCCTTTTTTCTTTACATTCTTTACTCTTGAATTAGTTATGTAATTTTTACTCCTTTATGTAATTCTCCTCCTTCCTACCACTATCTTACTAGTTGTATAATTTTTAAATTTTATTTCAGAGGTTACTCTGGAGCAGGGTTTCTCAGCCATGTTGTGACTGACATTTTGGACTGAAGAATTCTTTATGGGATAGGAGGAGGCTGTGAATAAGATTTCTTTTTAGCATCCATGGTTTCCACCCATTAGATAACAATAGTACCACCCATGATCCTACAATCATGACAATCAAAAATGTCTTTAGACACTGTCACATATCCCCCATGGGGCATGATCTCTCTTCTTGAGAATCACTGCTCTAGAGTTGGGCTGTCCAATATATTAGTTAGTAGCCACATGTGAGAACTTGAAATGTGACTAGTCTCAATTGAGATGTGGAATAAAAAGTAAGACACCAGCTTTTGAAGACTTAATATTATTTTAAGGATCCTCATTAATCATTTTATTGTAGATATTATTAATAATTAAATCGAATATAAATAATTAAATTATTAATAATTACAGTAATAATTAAATTGTAGATGTACCAGATTAGAAATATATTATTTAAATTAATTTCACATTTCTTTTTACTTGTTTTAAATATAGCTGCTAGAAATTGAAGATTCCCTTATGTGATGCTCATTTGTAGCTTGTATTATATTTCAATTGGGCATCACTTCTCTTGAGATTATGACATACATCCTTCATTTATTCAAGTCTATGATAAACCTGGACTTTTACAAAGTACCAGACAATGCAAGGATTCTGGAACACTCCACTCTGCTCCTTCTCTCCTCTTGTGCTATTGCTGTCAGGTATTTTAGTTCTATAAATTACAAATGTCATTTGACATGACTATTATTGTTTTATACAATAATGTAATAATATTATACATGTTATAATGTTATACAATAATGGTTATAATGTTAACCCACGTTTGACCCTTTCTGTTGCTATTTACTTCTCCCTGCATTGCTTGCTTCTATCAAGGCTCATTTCTTTCTAACTGAAGCTCTGCCTTTTTATTTCTTTGAGTGCACACCTACTATTGATTAAGTCTCTCAATAGTTTTCTTTTTCTGAAAATATCATTTATTACAGATAAATGAATCTTTACATATGTAAACACTTATGTGGTCACAGCCTAGATCAAGCACTCTAGAAGAATTTCCAGCAAGCTAGGAGGCTCCTGCTAGCCAATATTTCCCCAAAGCTAATACTATCCTGACCTTTATAACCACAAATTAATCTTGTCTGCTTTCAATCTTCATATAAATGGACTTATAATGCAATATGTACTGTTTTGTGCCTGCTTTCTTTGGCACAACATTGTGTCTATGAGATTCATTCATTTTGTGGCATGTAGCAGTTTTCTGAATAGTATTCCCTTGTATAAATGTACCATAGATGGTTTATCCATTATATTAATGCAGATTTCTATAATTTTAGAAAACTAAGATTATGAATAAGGCTACTTTGACTATTCTTGTACATTTACTAGGTGAACATAGGCACTCGTTATACTAGGAATGAAATTGCTGATCATTTAATAGTAGACCATTTAACACATACCACCAAACAAATTTCCAAAGTCGCTGTGCTATACACAAACTTTGATACTTAATTTCTTCACGTTCTTACTAATCCTGTGGTATACAGCCTTTCTGTTAGATAGCTGTCTTTGGGTGGCTATGTCTTATGCTTATGCTTATATTCTTCTGTTCTTCTGGCTTCCCTTTTTACTCCTTAATGGTATCTTTTGATGTACGTAAATTCTTTATTTCAATGAAGTCCAATTTTCCAATCTTCTTTTCTGTGTTTAGTATGTTTTGTTTAGGAAATAATTGCTTACCAGAAGACCATGAAAACAGTTTTTTTAAAATTATTTAGTCTGGAAGTGTTAGCATTTACCTTTTACACTTAGTTTTATGACCCATCTTAAACTATTTTAATTTTTGAAGGATGTTTTTGCCTGTTGGGAATTCTAAGATACTTGTTTTCACTTGCTTACAGAAACTGTCCTATTTTTTGCTGTTTTCATCACTTATGTTGAGAAGTCTTATTGTTTTTCTACTGAGTACTTCCAAAATGTTCTATGTATTTATTTATTTATTTGGCCATACTACATAGCATGTGGGATCTTAGTTATCTGACCAGGGATAGAACCTGCATCCCTGAAGTGGACTCAGAGTCCTAATTACTGGATCACTAATGAAGTCCCCAAGATTCTCTCCTTATATTTCACCTTCAGCAGCTTGACTAATAATGTGTCTAGATGGGTTTTTTTTTTAAATTATCCTGCTTGCAGTTTATAACCCTTCTAGATTGTGTGGCTTTATATTTTTCATAATTTTTAAAAAATTTAGTTCTTCATGTATTCCAATACTTCTCCATCCTCTCCTTTCTGGACTCAAATTATGTATATATTAGCATATGTCATCATGCTCCAGAATTCTTCTGCTCTTTTCTGCGATGTTTTCCAATCTTTCTTGTGTTTTATCAACCCTGTCTTCAGTCATGTCTAATCTGCCACTGAGTTCATTAGCTAAGTTCTTGAGTTACTATCATTTTTAGTTCTAGAATTTTAAAGAAATTTTTAAATAGTTTCAATTTTCTGTTGAAATCCCTTACCTTTTCATACTTTTCTTAAATGTTTTGATATACAGTTATTTTAAAGTTCATATGTAATAAATACAATATATGGATCTCTATGTGTTTGTTTCTTTTATCTGGTGGGTTTTTTTTTTTCCTCTTCCTCTTAGGTTATTGTCATGTCCTAGTATACCTACGTTGTGTGTGAAAATTTGGAGTGCTAACTTGAACCTCTGGATAACGCTTTCTATCTCTTTCTCCAGAAAAAGATATAGGTGTTTGGTTTTTTCCCCCCCATCAGCAGTTAAAATAGGGATATATCACCTTAAATGTACTCCTGGATTATATCAATTCTAAGATGAATTTCAGCCTTTGTGATAGCTCTATATTTTTAGTTTGTACTATTTCCAGGGCGTTTCCTTTCTTGAGTCTCAGCTGAAAGTCTGGAGGGTTTAACATAGCCTCTTTTCTTTAATGGTCCTTGAACTCCAAATTTTGTCTTTCCAGCACTATAAAATTGATGAAATTCCTGCTCAGTTTATTACCCTCTTGGCCAGTGATTTCTGTTAGATGTCTAATCCCCTCATTCTATACTGTGCACAATGAGCATGTGTCTGGAGCAGGGAGTGGGGGTGAGGGGATGACCAGCACAGCCTGTTGGGATCACCTCAATTTGTGTACCTTCTCCCCAAGGTCTTGATTCATGGGTTCTAGTTCCTAGACACCTAACTCTCTGATGCTTCAAAACCAAGAAAAGAATCAATAGGTGATGAATAGTGGTACCACTGACTGAACAGGGCTGACACGTGAAGAGAAATTGAGAGGTTATGATGGAGAGGGATGTGGGCAAGAGGAAGAGGTAATAAATCCTGCTTTGATAATGCTTGAGGTGTTTGCTGCTCTGCTAAACAAAGAAAACCACTAAGCAACTGGATGAAGGGTAAGTGCTTTGGCCTATTGATATTGATGCAAATGTGTAAGTTGTCTGAATATAAGTGATGCTTAAAATTATGAGGTCAGAATTTACCTTGGGGTCCAGTGGTTAAGGATCTGTGCTTTCATTGCCAGGGGTGTGTGTTCAATCCCTCATCAGGGAACTAATATCCCATATTCTGTGTGGTGTGGCCAAAGGACAAAAAAGTTATGAGGTGAGATGCAATCAAGAAGGTAGAGCTTTATACTTAGAATACATGAGCAGGCTTAATAAATAACTCTGGAAAACTCATATATTTAAGATGATATAATCAATATCTGTCTAGTCTCAATTATACACAAAAATATTTCAGTAGTCTTAGAAAACTGTCAATCCTTTTTTTAAAATCATTCTATGACAATTTTTTTCTTCCAAATGCTACTTTATAATCTTTGCTCCTATAGTTCTAAATTAACAAAACTAGCATGTTACTAGATCCATAGGGAAACTGTTAGTCAGGTATTTCCATAATCATTTATGTTTCCAAAATATAGCATAAACACCAGAAAGATATAAATGAAACAAAGATAGCATATAAAAGTTCCAGCTGAAATTGAGATGGTCTTACTGGTTTGGAAAGTAAGCTCTGAAGTATACTATAGTTTGTAGAATCTGTCAAAATTTTATCCTGCTTTTCGCACTTATAAGTTGTATGACATTGGGAAAGATGCTTAATCTCTCCAAGCCTCAGTTTTCTTATTCGTAAAATGAAAATAATAGCAGTACCTATTCCATTGGTTTGCTGTGACAATGAAATGGAATGATATAGGTAAAGTGTTTAGCACAGTGTCATGCATATAATAAACTACACAAGTAAGATGGTAGGTGCTGCAAGAGGGCATCAGAGGGCAGGCACACTGAAACCATAGTCACAGAAAACTAGTCAATCTAATCACACTAGGCCCACAGCCTTGTCTAACTCAATGAAACCAAGCCATGCCTGCGGGGTAACCAAAGACAGGCAGGTCATGGTAGAGAGGTCTGACAGAATGTGGTCCACTGGAGAAGGGAATGGCAAACCACTTCAGTATTCTTGCCTTAAGAACCCCATGAACAGCATGAAAAGGCAAAATGATAGGATACCAAAGAGGAACTCCCCAGGTCATTAGGTGCCCAATATGCTACTGGAGATCAGTGGAGAAATAACTCCAGAAAGAATGAAGGGATGGAGCCAAAGCAAAAACAATACCCAGCTGTGGATGTGACTGGTGATAGAAGCAAGATCCGATACTGTAAAGAGCAATATTGCATGGGAACCTGGAATGTCAGGTCCATGAATCAAGGCAAATTGGAAGTGGTCAAACAAGAGATGGCAAGGGTGAACGTCGACATTCTAGGAATCAGCAAACTAAAATGGACTGGAATGGGTGAATTTAACTCAGATGACCATTATATCTACTACTGTGGGCAGGAATCCCTCAGAAGAAATGGAGTAGCCATCATGGTCAACAAAAGAGTCCAAAATGCAGTACTTGGATGCAATCGCAAAAAATGACAGAATGATCTCTGTTCGTCTTCAAGGCAAACCATTCAATATCAAAGTTATCCAAGTCTATGTCCCAACCAGTAATACTGAAGAAACTGAAGTTGAACGGTTTTATGAAGACCTACAAGACCTTTTAGAACTAACACCCAAAAACGATGTCCTTTTCATTATAGGGGAATGGAATGCAAAAGTAGGAAGTCAAGAAACACCTGGAATAACGGGCAAATTTGGCCTTGGAATGCAGAATGAAGCAGGGCAAAGACTAATAGAGTTTGCCAAGAAAATGCACTGGTCATAGCAAACACCCTCTTCCAACAACACAAGAGAAGACTCTACACATGGACATCACCAGATGGTCAATACCGAAATCAGATTGATTATATTCTTTGCAGCCAAAGACGGAAACGCTCTATACAGTCAACAAAAATGAGACCAGGAGCTGACTGTGGCTCAGATCATGAACTCCTTATTACCAAATTCAGACTCAAATTGAAGAAAATACGGAAAACCGCTAGACCATTCAGGTATGACCTAAATCAAATCCATTATGATTATACAGTGGAAGTGAGAAATAGATTTAAGGGCCTAGATCTGATAGATAGAGTGCCTGATGAACTATGGAATGAGGTTCGTGACGTTGTACAGGAGACAGGGATCAAGACCATCCCCATGGAAAAGAAAGGCAAAAAAGCAAAATGGCTGTCTGGGGAGGCCTTACAAATAGCTGTGAAAAGAAGAGAGGCAAAAAGCAAATGAGAAAAGGAAAGATATAAGCATCTGAATGCAGAGTTCCAAAGAATAGCAAGAAGAGATAAGAAAGCCTTCTTCAGCATTCAATGCAAAGAAATAGAGGAAAACAACAGAATGGGAAAGACTAGAGATCTCTTCAAGAAAGTTAGAAATACCAAGGGAACATTTCATGCAAAGATGGGCTCGATAAAGGACAGAAGTGGTATGGACCTAACAGAAGCAGAAGATATTAAGAAGAGGTGGCAAGAATACATGGAAGAACTGTACAAAAAGATCTTCATGACCCGGATAATCATGATGATGTGATCACTAATCTAGAGCCAGATATCTTGGAATGTGAAGTCAGGTGGGCCTTAGAAAGCATCACTGCGAACAAAGCTAGTGGAGGTGATGGAATTCCAGTTGAGCTGTTTCAAATCCTGAAAGATGATGCTGTGAAAGTGCTGCACTCAAGATGCCAGCAAATTTGGAAAACTCAGCAGTGGCCACAGGACTGGAAAAGGTCAGTTTTCATTCCAATCCCAAAGAAAGGCAATGCCAAAGAATGCTCAAACTACCACACAATTGCACTCATCTCACATGATAGTAAAGTAATGCTCAAAATTCTCCAAGCCAGGCTTCAGCAATACATGAACTGTGAACTTCCTGATGTTCAAGCTGGTTTTAGAAAAGGCAGAGGAACCAGACATCAAATTGCCAACATCCACTGGATCATGCAAAAAGCAAGAGAGCTCCAGAAAAACATCTATTTCTGCTTTATTGACTATGCCAAAGCCTTTGACTGTGTGGATCACAATAAACTGTGGAAAATTCTGAGAGAGATGGGAATACCAGACCACCTGACCTGCCTCTTGAAAAATCTGTACGCATGTCAGGAAGCAACAGTGAGAACTGGACATGGAACAACAGACTGGTTCCAAATAGGAAAAGGAGTACATCAAGGCTATATATTGTCACCCTGCTTATTTAACTTCTATGCAGAGTACATCATGAGAAACGCTGGACTGGAAGAAACACAAGCTGGAATCAAGATTACCAGGAGAGATATCAAAAACCTCAGATATGCAGATGACACCACCCTTATGGCAGAAAGTGAAGAGAACTAAAAGCCTCTTGATGAAAGTGAAAGAGGAGAGCGAAAATGTTGGCTTAAAGCTCAACATTCAGAAAACGAAGATCATGGCATCTGGTCCCATCACTTCATGGGAAATAGATGCGGAAACAGTGGAAACAGTGTCAGACTTTATTTTGGGGGGCTCCAAAATCACTGCAGATGGTGACTGCAGCCATGAAATTAAAAGACGCTTACTCCTTGGAAGAAAAGTTATGACCAACCTAGATAGTATATTCAAAAGCAGACATTACTTTGCCGACTAAGGTCTGTCTAGTCAAGGCTGTGGTTTTTCCTGTGGTCATATATGGATGTGAGAGTTAGACTGTGAAGAAGGCTGAGCACCAAAGAATTGATGCTTTTGAACTGTGGTGTTGGAGAAGACTCTTGAGAGTCCCTTGGACTGCAAGGAGATCCAACCAGTCCATTCTGAAGGAGATCAACCCTGGGATTTCTTTTGGAAGGAATGATGCTAAAGCTGAAACTCCAGTACTTTGGCCACCTCATGGGAGAGATTGGGGGCAGGAGGAGAAGTGGACAACCGAGGATGAGATGGCTGGATGGCATCATGGACTCGATGGACATGAGTCTGAGTGAACTCCGGGAGTTGGTGATGGACAGGGAGGCATGGCGTGCTGCGATTCATGGGGTCACAAAGAGTAGGACACGAATGAGCGACTGAACTGAAATGAACTGAACTGAACTAAATATGAAAAGGTACAAAACTTCTAAAGACTAACTAAATTATTTGAAGGCAAAATTAGTATGATATTAAAACCTCTGTTAAATTCAAGCTTAAAACACCTTTTCAGTTCAGGTCAGTTCAGTCGCTCAGTCGTGTCCAACTCTTTGCTACCCCATGAATCACAGCACGCCAGGCCTCCCTGTCCATCACCAACTCCCAGAGTTCACTCAGACTCACGTCCATCGAGTCCATGATGCCATCCAGCCATCTTATCCTCTGTTGTCCCCTTCTCCTCCTGCCCCCAATCCCTCCCAGCATCAGAGTCTTTTCCAATGAGTCAGCTCTTCACATGAGGTGGCCAAAGTATTGGAGTTTCAGCTTTAGCATCATTCCTTCGAAAGAACACCCAGGATTGATCTCCTTTAGAATGGACTCGTTGGATATCCTTGCAGTCCAAGGGACTCTCAAGAGTCTTCTCCAACACCGCCGTTCCAAAGCATCAATTCTTTGGCGCTCAGCCCTCTTCACAGTCCAACTCTCACATCCATACATGACCACTGGAAAAACCATAGCCTTGACTAGACAGACCTTTGTTGGCAACACCTTTTACCTATGTCTAAATGCCAGGGGAAATTTAGTTGCAACATTTTTTACCCCTCTGATAACCAAAACTGATTCAACTTTAAATATTTCCTTTTTCCATATGTTTCTCACAAAATAAAAATAAAGATGAGCTTCCCACATAAATTGACCAACTTTTTGTTGAAGTATGAGTGGCTGTGATCCTTGATTGAACTGCGTTTGCCTACATAACTGATGAAAGAAAGTCAAAGTGAAGTTGTTCAGTCGTGTCTGACTCTTTGAGACTCCATGGACACCAGGCTTCTCCGTCCATGGGATTTTCTAGGCAAGAGTACTGGAGTGGGTTGCCATTTCCTTCTCCAGGGAATCTTCCCGACCAAGGGATCAAACCCAGGTCTCCTGCATTGTAGACAGACGCTTTACCGTCTGAGCCACCAGGGAAGTCCTACATAACTGATGAGTACCTTCTAAACTAGAGGAAAGTTAGATTATCTAAAATGTAAACGTGTATGCTTCCAGCTGGCACTAGTGGTAAAGAACCTGCCTGCCAATGCAGGAGATGTATCAGATGCGGGTTCAAACCCTGGGTTGGCAGGATCCGCTGGTGAAGGAAATGGCAACTCACTCCAGTATTCTTGCCCGGAGAATTCCGTGGACAGAGGAGCCTGGTGGGCTACAGTCCATAGGGTTGCAAAGAGTCAGACATGACTGAAGCGACTGCACAGCACAGCTCATGCTATGTTTATCATATGTTCAGTTCAGTTCAGTTCAGTCGCTCAGTCATGTCCGACTCTTTTGATAGGATACATTTAACCATGCTGCTGGAAGATCTAGGTATTGCTCCTTTTTAAATTCTGTGTGATCAGAATATTTCTGGGGAATTGATTCTCCTAAATCAAGCACAACATTTGTGTTTGGCCAAGATGACAACTTCACTTTTGAAACCAATGAACCTTAATGATTCAAAAGCTAAATGCTTGCTATTTTATTCCAAGATAATAATTAAGTTTATACTCAACAGTGACTAACAGAAACATTGACTTTACTTTCTTTTGTCTTCAGAGATTTTTTGAACATTTTTTACCTGTAATACTGTCTCCATCTGAGTGTGCTTGGTTAATGTGCATTAATTCATTCAGAAAGCATTCTTCTTTCAAGAAATTCACTTCATCTGTGTGGATGGCAACGAAGAAACTGGGTTCTACACTCTCATTTTCCTTATACTTTACAAGTTAGAAATTTGAAAGTGAGATTGCTACCTTGTATCTTTAAGACTTTCAGTTGTAGATGGTAGAAATACAATACAGATTATTTGGTATTCAAAACAAATGATCCGCCCACCCAGTAACTGCAGTGTGCAGGAATGATGCTGACTTAGATAAATCAAGGGTTTCAGAATGCACCATCAGAATCATCAGCATTATCGTCTTCATCGATCTCTCCGTGTCTCTTTCCATATTTCTCTCATCTCTCTTATCTCTCTGATAAAAGAGGTGTATTGGGGTTTTTGTCACTGCTTTAGTAAATCACCACCTTTAATGGCTTAAATTGAAAGTGAAGTAGCTCAGTGGTGTCTGACTCTTTGTGACCCCGTGGATTGTAGCCCACCAGGCTCCTCCATCCATGGGATTCTCCAGGCAAGAATACTAGAGTGGGTTGCCATTTCCTTCAGGGGATCTTCCTGACCCAGGGATCGAACCCAGGTTTCCGGCATTGCAGGCACACGCTTTAACCGCTGAGCCACCAGGGAAGCCCCTTTAATGGCTTAAAATAACCCAAATTTATTCTTATAAAGTTCTAGAGGTCAGAAGTCCTAAATAAGACTTGCAGGGCTAAGATCCAGGTGTGGGCCCTGTGCCACTCCTTTTGATGGTAGCATTCCCAGAACATGCAGTTTCTCTATGGTTTTCAAGTTCTACTTCCTGGCACTGGAGTGGCCTAGTGGGGGAGCTGGGAGTTGATAGCACCTTCCCTAATGCTGTGTAAGACAGCAACAGAAGCTGCAGTATCCTCTTTGGGACGGCTGTGCTGTGTGATGATCAGAATCTGTTCCCAGACAACTTACTTCAAGTTTTGTTCTCTGGGCCTTCCAGCAGTTCTGTGAGGCAGCCAATATCCTTTTAATAAACTCCTTTTCCTGCTTAATCAGCTAAAGAGAGTTAGTTTCAAGTGCTTGAAATTGAGGGTGATGACTAACTTATCTACCTCAGAGAGTTAGTGTTGTAATGACACAGAATACTACACTGTCACACAAGTTGGCTGCCTTGATTTGCCTGCGGATCATTCCCCTAGAACATCACGTGTACCCAAGTCCCTTGTTTCAGGGTTGGCTTTTGAGGGAACACAATGAAGACAGACCATACCAATGGAAGGAAAATGGTATGTTTTGACTTTAAACATTACAGATAAAAAGAGGCATTCAAAACTAAAATTCCAGAGTGATTCCTCTACTTTCATTTTCTTCTATTCAAAGTGCTAAAATACTGAATTTTATTTTTTGAAAGTTGAAATCATTCCCCTAGCTTTCTGTGCCACTGATGATTCTGGCATACAATTTTTATTTTTTTAAAAAATTGGTAAAATTCCCTAAGTGGAATTGTCATTTTAATATATCATCTTTTTGTTTATCCCAGAGGTAAAGGTTTAATATGTTTGCACAGAAAATAATGCTGATATTTGAGAATTCGTTTAGAAGGAGATTAATATTTTATAATATTCAACTGATTGAAATGTAGTTTACAAGAAAAACTAATTACTTTTACAGAGTAGTTGAAAACCTTAGACCTAGAATATATGAATGATTTTCATTTGAACAAATTAAGAGAATTGATTCATCTTTGTGGCAAAACGATCCAGTTACATTTAGTCAGGGAACATTCACAATGTTGGACTCAGTGTTTCTGGAAACCAAAAAAAAACTAGAGCACATTTTCCCTGCAGGCTCTAACTTGAAAATTCAATTAAGATTTATTGATAAAAGACTGCACAGCTAAAATATATTGTCCTAATTTACAAATCAATAAGCATTTCTGTGATTTTTATGCACTATAAATTATATAATTTAATTTATGCCTATCTGATGTCCGAATGTGTTGGTAAATGAGATGCCTAAAGCAACGTGTGTGGGTAGAATATAATTCTGTTAATGTTGAAAAGAGGTGACATTTTTATTCTAATCATAACAGAGCTTATGTGATGTTTTAACAACTTGCATACTAAACTTAATATATTTATATAGTGCCCCTTCTGTCTCCAGTCTTCTACACCTGGCAAATTCACCCACACACCCTAAAGACAAACCGAAAGCACCAAGAAAAGTTTTAGGCACTTCTCCTCAAATTTTCCAATTTCTCTTTCCCAAAACTCATACGTCCTCCTAACATGCTTTGGTTTTCTGAAAGCATCATGTGTAACAGGGTTTCAGGTGGGCTGAATTTAGAACACTGAGCGACAAGCTGGCAGCATTTCTTGGTTTAGGTACCTGAAGCAAGTCTCCTTGGGGATCTTTGTTTTGCTCTTGGTTATATAAGATGTTCAGGCACCTGTTCTCTTGAGGGTAAGTCTCACAACCTGATGTTTTTTCCTCACAACTTCATGAAGTAGAGAGTCTGCCTCCAGAGTAAGGCTGGGGAAATTTTACATACTAGTGAAAAAGCTGCTTGGGGGGAAAAAAAATGAACCAGATTTTTAATAACTTCCTTTTTTGAGGTTAGTAGTTTTCTGACAGATTGAGGTGGTTCAGTCCAAGATTTTTCGCTGGATAAGAGCAGCAAGGGCTTCAAAGTAGAATTCTCCCTCAGTGATTTGTGCTTAAGATCCAGTCAACCCAAGAACTTCCATATCCAAGGCAAGCAGCTTTGGTCAAGGCACATGTGAGAAATAGAAAACTACTTCAGGAGCTTCCAGTAACACCCTAGCATGTTATCACCTTTGGAGATCAGTTGCTGGTTATGTGTAAGTATAAACCTGAAGCCTAGCTATGGCTTAACTGTACAGGACTGAAGAGCTCTGGGCAAGAAAGGATATCACTGTGGCAATAGATTCATATTTCTCAGATTGTGCAGAACAGATGCTCAATAGAGACACCAAGTATGATAGCAAAATACCTCTGATTCAAAAGGCCTCAAAACACTTTTTGATTCTCTCTCCTCACATCTTTTTAGAAGTTGCATTGACCATAGTGGACAGTTTCTTATGGGGAGGCCACAGGAGGTAGACATTGGTGTTCCTGCAAATATTAGAATGAAGTATGCCAAACTGATGAATTGAGCTGTGAGTTCCATGCTTTCATTCAGTCATGTCTGACTCTGTGACCCCATGGACTGTAGCTCACTAGGCTCCTCTGTCCACATAATTTTCCAGGCAAGAATACTGGAGTGGGTTGCCATTTCCCACTCCAGGGAATCTTCTTGACCCGGGGATTGAACCCGTGTCTCTTGCATCTCCTATGTTGGCAGACAGATTCTTTACCACTGACCCACCTGGGGACCAGCTCTGTCTACTCCTAGAGTTTTGGCAGCCTCCCTCTTCTCCTGCGTCTCTGGGCATATTGCAAAACTTAGATTACAGATTTATTTTTCAGTGGAAAAAGCAGCTGAAGAAAAATGTAATTGATAAATTTATTCATAACTCAAAATATTAGGAATAATTTAAAAACAAAGAAAACAATATTTAAGTATATAATAGCCTGTTTTACGAATCTCAGAGTGCTTGAGTGCACAATTAGCTGACTTTCTGAGAAAGATGCTGAGACTGATTGAATAATAAAATGGCCATTCTCAGTTTTAGGATGGATGGGGGCAAGAGAGAGAAGACCGAGACAAAAACAAGACCAGATATAGCCCCGAACTTGAAGCTGTCTGTCTTAACCCTGTTCAAACCAGATTCACACTTGCACTCCTTATGTGGCTGGCACCTAATGAGAAAACAAACCTTTGGACAAAAATAGGTTAGGAAATAAAATGAAAGAAAGCATCCCATTTTACAAAATCAGATTTTTACAGTAAAATACTTAGTAGTAAACCCACTCCAGTGTTCTTGCCTGGAGAATCCCAGGGATGAGGGAGCCTGGTGGGCTGCCATCTATGGGATCGCACAGAGTCAGACATGACTGAAGCGGCTTAGCAGCAGCAGCAGTAAACATAAATTTAAGATCTACTTAGGAAAAGTTATGGGATATAAAAAAATATATATAGATATACAGTTGACTCTTGAACAACAGGAGTTCAGACTGCAGAGATCCACTTATACAGATTTTTTTTTCAGTAATAAATCCTACAGTACTATATCTCTTCAGTTTTTGGAACTAAGGATGTGGAATTGCAGATGCAAAGGACGGACGGATTTTCCACCTCTTAGAGGATCAGCACCCCAACAAAGTAGGTTATTCAAAAGTCAACTATACTTTGATTTGTATAGAAACACTCAATAATACAAACATGGAGGACCTACTGTGTAGCACAGGGAACTCTACTCAATATTCTGTAGTTGCCTATATGTGAAAAGAACTGGGAAAAGAATGGCTGCATTAATATGTGTGTGTATAACTGAACCACTTTGCTGTATACCTGAAACTAATACAACATTGTAAATCAACTAGGCCTCAATATAGAATAAAAACTAAGTTAAAAATAATACTAATACAAACATGAAGTTTCTCCAAAGATTAGTAAGTTAATTCAGTATCATCCCAAACAGGATCCCAAAGAGATTTCTTGTTTTCTTTTGAACTTGCAAAAATAGTAGTAGAGCTCATCTATAAAAATAAATGAGTAGAGCCAGAAAATTTCTGAAAAAGAAAATTTATGTGGAGGAAATATACCTACCAGATATTAATTATGTAAAACTTTAATTTTAAGGAATGTTATTATTAGCCAGGTAAAATTCTGTGAAACAAAAGAGAATTCAAAAATAAACCTCCAAACAAAAATGCAATTTAGTATATAATAAATGCTGCTTTTACTATTTAGTTGCCAAGTCATGTCCAATTGCTTTGCAACCCCATGGACTGTAGCCTGCCAGGCTCCTCTATCCATGGGATTTCCCAGGCAATACTGGACTGGCAATATTTCCTTCTCCAGGGGATGTTCCCAAGCCAGGGATCAAACCCACGTCTCCTGCATTGCAGAGAGATTCTTTACCACTGAGCCACCTGGGAAGCCACATAATATATAAATGTGTTCAAATTATTGAGAGAAAATGGCTTATTCAGTAAGTGATCTTGGAACAACTGGGAGAACATTTAGAAAGATTTAAAAACAAATTTGAAATATGTAAATATTTCATTGTAAAAGTAAAATCATAAAAACTAAAAATAAAGATGAATTTAAAAATAATTTTAGAGTAGGAGTCTTTTTATGGGAACATGGAAAATCTAGAATTCAATAAGGAATAGATTAATATATTCGACTAGATAAAAACTAAAGACTCATGCAAGACAAAACAAATACTTCAAATAAGATAAAATACAACCAACTAACTAGAGAAAAATTGTTTCTAATACATATCAGTAAAATTCTAATTTCTTTAATATACAAAAAACACTTGCTAATTAATTTTTAAAAAGCAACCACATAGACAAAAATTAACATAGAGTATATATGTCATAGACTTATAAATAGATTTAACATATTTTATTTAACAAAAAAATGATGCAAGCATAAAACACAATCTCCTTAATGAGTCTTAATTCTAGTAGGTAGGCCTGACGCTCAGCTGGTAAACCCTTGTAGGGCAATACTAGTTGCTTATGACTGATGCCCTATCTGACTGATCAGAACTCACACCCTTTCTAGTTATTAAATATCCTCTCTGCTAGTAGAGGGTTGACAGACAATAAACCAATACATTTCGGAGTTTCTCGACCTTTGTGGTTTCTCAGCCTTTGACCTTCTGGGCTAAATAGTCCTTTGTGTCAGGGACTGTCCTGTACATTGTGCTGCTGCTGCTGCTGCTGCTGCTGCTGCTGCTGCTGCTGCTGCTGCTGCTGCTGCTGCTAAGTCGCTTCAGTCGTGTCCAACTCTGTGAGACCCCATAGATGGCAGCCCACCAGGCTCCCCCGTCCCTGGGATTCTCCAGGCAAGAACACTGGAGTGGGTTGCCATTTCCTTCTCCAATGCATGAAAGTGAAAAGTAAAAGAAGTCACTTAGTCATGTCCGACTCTTCGCGACCCCATGGACTGCAGCCTATCGGGCTCCTCCATCCATGGGATTTTCGAGGCGAGAGTACTGGAGTGGGGTGCCATTTCCTTCTCCAATGCATGAAAGTGAAAAGTGAAAGAAGTCAATTAGTCATGTCCGACTCTTTGCAACCCCATGGACTGCAGCCTACCAGGCTCCTCTGTCCATGGGATTTTCCAGGCAAGAGCACTGGAGTGGGGTGCCATTGCCTTCTTCAGTGCATTGTAGGATGTTTAATAACACCTCTGGCCTCTACCCACTGCATGCCAGCAGTAGCAACTCCTCTCCAGTTGTGAGAACCAAAATTGTTTCTAGACTTTGTCAAATGCCCCTGCCCCTGTTGACCAGTATGTATAATGCCCGGCAGAGTATAAGGAAGAATTATAAAGGAAAATAAAGTTGGATGAAGAGAGGCAGAATGAAGAGAGCCAGGTGCTTCTTTCAACGGGGTGGTAGGGTAAGGCTCCCTGAAAAGATGACATCTGAGCAGCAACTTGAAATGGGGAAATCATCCTGTTTTATTAGAGGGAAAAGAACTCCAGGCAGAGTGAATAGTAAGAGCAAAGATTCTGAAAGCTGAACACATCTGACCTTGGTAAAGAATAGCAAGAAGGCCACCAGCTGGAGCAGAGGGAGGCAGAGAGAGTGGGGTTGATAGACAAGGTCAGAGAGGAAGACAGGAGGCAGATCTTTTCGAATCTTGTAGGCCGCAGCGCATGTTCAGTCACTTCAGTTTTGTCCAACTCTTTTGGACCCCGTGGACTGTAGCCCGGCAGGCTCCTCTGTCCATGGGATTCTCCAGGCAAGAAAACTGGAGTGGGTTGCCATGCCCTCCTCCAAGCGATCTTCCCCACCCAGGAATCAAACCCATATCTCCAGCGTCTCCCAGATTGCATGCAGGTTCTATACCCACTGAGTCACCTGGGAAGCCTAGGCCATGGCAAGAACTTCCAATTTTACTTTGGAGAGAAAACTGATGTAATCTATCTTATATTAATAGAAAAAAGGGATAAAAATAACTAAAAATCTTATGAAAAAATAATCCATTTCAGTTGTAATTAATTGAAAGGAGTTTAAAAATTGATATATCATTTTTTTCCACCTAGGATATTAGCAAAGATTAAAAAGTTAAAACATCCAGTGAGAGTGAATCTTGAGGGGAAAAGGAACATTCATCTGCTTTTAATGGATGTAAATTTGTACAACTTCATTAGAAGACACTATGTTAACACCTATTAAAATCTAAAAATTGGTGCAGTAACTGCATTTAAAAGGAATTTAACACACAGATATATTCCACAAATGTAAAAAGTCATATTATAAAATTACTTCTTGCAACATTGTTTGAAATACTAAAAACTCAATCCATGTTCAGTAGCATAGGATTGGGTCTGTGCGTGCATGTATCGGTGCTGAGTCTTTTTAGTCATGTCTGACTTTTTGCGACCCCCTGGACCATAGCCTGCCAGGCTCCTCTGTTCATGGAATTCTGTAGGCAAGAATACTGGGGTGGGTTGCCATGCCCTCCTCCAGGGGATCTTCCCGATCCAGGGATCAAACCCCCATCTCTTATGTCTCCTGCACTGGCAGGCAGGTTCTTTACCGCTAGCACTACCTGAGAAGCCCAAGATTGGTTGTGTAAATTATAGCAAATCCATATAATAGAAACTGTGTAGCAATCAAGAAATTTAAGGTAAATCTAAATAGACCCACATGGAAAGATCTCCAAAATAGCTGTTAGTTTAAAGAATAAAGTTAAAAACAAAGCAGCTTATAGTATAATTCCTTGTTATTTAAAAGAATTAGTGTATGGCAAAACCAATACAGTATTGTAAAGTAAAAAAATAAAATAATAAAAATAAAAAGCCGTATGTGTGTTTGCTCTAAGGAGAGTCATTCTCTATGCGCATGCGCATGCGCTAAGTCTCTTCAGTCGTGTCTGACCCTTTGCAACCCCATGGATTATAGCCTGTCAGGCTCCTCCATCCACGGGTTTCTCCAGGCCAGAATACTGGGGTGTGTTGCCATGCTCTCCTCCAAGGGGATCTTCCTGACACAGGGACCAAACTTGGTCTCCTGCTTTGCCAAGCAGGTTCCTTACCACTAGCGCCACCTGAGAAGCCCTCATCCTCTATGTATCTGGTTCTGATTAACTGATTTGTTCCTTCTACTTGTCACTGAACATAATACAAGATGATTACTAATGATTACTAATTCCTTTTACTTGCCTGCTTGATTTTTAAGAACTTTATTTTATGTATCTATATATATATATACATATATATGTATATATGCTGCTAAGTCACTTCAGTCGTGTCTGACTCTGTGTGACCCCATAGATGGCAGCCCACCAGGCTCCCTGGTCCCTGGGATTCTCCAGGCAGGAGTACTGGAGTGGGTTGCCATTTCCTTTTCCAATGCATGAAAGTGAAAAGAGAGAGTGAAGTCGCTCAGTCATGTCCGACCTCAGCGACCCCATGGACTGCAGCCTACCAGGCTCCTCCGTCCATGGGACTTTCCAGGCAAGAGTACTGGAGTGGGGTGCCATTACCTTCTCCATATATATATATATTTACATATATATATAACATATATAGGGTGACTCTGCTTTTTCAAGGTATTATATTCCTTACATTTATATTTTAATATAGTTTCATAATAAATATAATGGTAATTCTCAAAGTAGAAATTGTTTTTACTAGTATATGGATAGAAAATTCTGGAGGGATACGTGAGAAACTGTTAACAATGGTTATCTCTAGAGAATAGAACTGAAAGTAAGTGAGTTAGGAGATTTTATATTTCGTTTCATATCTCTATGTACTCATTTAAGTTTTTTATCATGTGTATAAATTTTCTATAATATTCCTAATAATTTAAAACAAAAAAACACAATGTTCTAGAACACCAGCTTTGAACTCCTATCTTCCAGGCCTGTCTCCCTACATTCCTAGTGTAGGAAATGATCACAAATTTGGTTTTCCTGGTTTTTATTCTCAATTCTCCGACTCTATTTGCATTTTGTCTGGCTCTTGTTTCTCCTAGCTCTCCAGGTAAGCACCTCATATGATCTAACCTGTGGTTCATCTGCTTGCTTAACTGGCACCCAAACCTGAAAGGAGGTCGGACAAAAACTTCATAAACTTGAAGAACAAGTAACATTATCACAGGAAAAGTGTTAGTCCCTCAGTACTGTCTGATGCTTTGCCATCCTGTGGACTGTAGCCCATAGGGCTCCTCTATCCATGGAATTCTCTAGGCAAGAATACTGGAGTGGGTAGCCATTCCCTTCTCCAGGGGATCTTCCTAACCCAGGGATTAAACCCACATCTCCTGCCTTGCAGGTGGTTTCTTGAGCCATCAGGGAAGATGGCCCAAGCTATTGTTAAAAAAAAAGGAATATTTAATAAAATTGACTTCATTAAGATGCTCAATAACTGTATTATATCTAATTTAGGGTTAAAGATAAAAACTGGTTGTTATTGTTGTTGTCATGCATTTATTATAAAATTGAAAGATTACTATGGATCTTTTATGGTTTAGGGCTGGGTGAACAAACACATACCTAGCTCATTTTTACTCACACCATACAACAAACATAACAATTACAAAACAGCAGGTGAAATTGGTCATTGTTTCCTTCCCAGCCTTCAGTGTGCCACAAAGTCTAGAGACTATAAGGGAGTATTATTTCAGATTGACTTGAGCCATATGTAGTTTGCAACACAGAATTTTTTATCCATCTATTTCAGACCCTTCGCCCCCACGGTTGGTTTCCCCTCACCATTTTTAAAGACCACTTTCTTGGCCATTTACTCCCACCTCTAAAGTCTGGGTTGAATACCTTTCATCTCTGTCACTATGCTGGTTTACCCTGAGTTGTTAACACATAGCCAGTAATAAATGATGGCATTCCTGACATTTTCACAAGGAATAAAACAGTGTATATAGGCGTATATGTCAGTTTTTTGATGTCCAATTCATTTCATGCTTTTCCTAACCTTTATTTTTTGCCTTTATAACTCACATCTATTTCTGAACAGAGTTTTCTAGATTAAAACTTCCTGATTTGTTGACATCTTCTGGCTGAGTAACTGTCAGATTCCCATTTGGCCTTTATACTTGCTTCAGCTCCAAGTGGATAAACACTAAAGGGGGGAAAAAAACAGAACTAGCCTAAATAGCATTTTTTTTTCCTACTCTGCCAATGTCAGTGGTAGTATTGCAATTCCAATTAATAAATGTGGTTTGCTACAGCCAAAATACACTTATTATTTTTTCCAGTAATTACATTTAGACCATATTAAAATAATTATTCAGGTACCCTACTCCTTAAAGACAAATGAGATTCTATAAAACTGTCTGGAAAGCTAATTTGGTGAAATCCTTACTTGATATTTTAATTACAGAATTAGAGATATTACCATGGAAAACAAATTCTTCAATGGCCTGGATCAAAAGCTTTCTGGAAAGAAAAGATTGCTATGCCATCATTATTGTGGTTTGCTGGACCCTGTCAGATAATGACATTCCAGAGCATCATTACACCTAGCTATCCACTCGTTGCCTTCAACTTTTGAACATTTGAACAGATTGTAGCAGTGCCTTCTCTATTTCATGATTTACCCTTTCGTTATTACCTTTCATCACAAAATCTTAATTACTCTTTTATGCCAGAGTACGTTCAGGTTCTACATAGAACCCATCTACCTCCTATGCTTTTTTTAAACTTTTTATTTTTTATTGGAATATAGCCAATTAACAATTGTGGTAGTTTCAGGTGAACAGTAAAAGAACTCAGCCATACATATACATGAATCCATTCTCCCCCACACTCCCCTCCCAACCAGGCTGTCACACAGCATCAAGTAGAGTTCCCTGTGCTATACAGTAGGATTATCTCTTATGCTTTTGAAATATGTTTGTGGACCTGCTAGATATGACTAATATGTGTTGTATTTCTTGGGATTTTTTATTTGTATAAAATAAGAAATTATTTGTACTAAACAGCATGCGAAGTTTCATATACCTTCACATCAGTTCAGTTCAGTACAGTCACTCAGAAATGTCCGACTCTTTGCGACCCCATAGACTGTAGCACGCCAGGCTTCCCTGTCCATCACCAACTCCCAGAGCTTGTTCAAAATCATGTCCATTGAGTTGGTGGTGCCATACAACCATTTCATCCTTTGTCATCACCTTCTCTTCCTGCCTTCAGTCTTTCCTAGCATCAGGGTCTTTTCCAGTGAGTCAGTTGTTTGTATCAGGTGGCCAAAGTATTGGAGTTTCAGCTTCAGCATCAGTCCTTCCAATGAATATTAAGGACTGATTTCCTTTAGGATGGACTGGTTGTATCTCCTTGCAGTCCAGAGGACTCTCAAGAGTCTTCTCTAACACCATAGTTCAAAAGCATCAGTTCTTCAGCACTCAGCTTTCTTTATAGTCCAAGTCTCACATCCATACATGACTACTGGAAAAACTATAGCTTTGACTAGATGGCCCTTTGTCAGCAAAGTAATGTCTTGGTTTTTTAATATACTGTCTAGGTTGGTCATAGCTTTTCTTCCAAGGAGCAAGCGTCTTTTAACTTCATGGCTGCAGTCACCATCTGCAGTGATTTTGGAGCCCAAGAAAATAAAGTCTCTCACTGTTTCCATTGTTTCCCCATCTATTTGCCATGAAGTGATAGGACCAGATGCCATGATCTTTGTTTTTTGAATGTTGAATTTAAGACAGCTTTTTCACTCTCCTCTTTCACTTTCATCAAGAGGCTCTTCAGTTTCTCTTTGCTTTCTGCCATAAGGGTGGTGTCATCTCCATATCTGAGGTTATTGATATTTCTCCCAGCAATCTTGAATCCAGCTTGTGCTTCATCCAGCCCAGCATTTCGCATGATATACTCTGCATATAAGTTAGATAAGCAGGGAGACAATATACAGCCTTGACATACTCCTTTCCCCTATTTGGAATTAGTCTGTTGTACCATGTCCAGTTCTAACTGTTGCTTCTTGACCTGCATGCACATTTCTCAGGAGGTAGGTAAGATGGTCTGGTATTCTCATCTCTTTAAGAATTTTCCACAGTTTGTTGTGATCCACACAGTCAAAGGCTTTGGCATAGTCAATAAAGCAGAAATAGATGTTTTTCTGGCACTCTAATAATATATGAAGTTTCATATATTTAATAGTAATGAGGCTATCTACTGTCTACAATGAATAATACTTCATATATGATAATCCCCACCGTTAATGTATAAAATATGATATATTAGCAATGGAACTTTAATAAATATTCAGTCAGTTTTAGAAGGACTGCTACCATTGTTTATATGAAGATCTATTTTATCTAAGATGTAAAAGAAAAACACTGCCATTTTACTTGCTAGCATGATGTTTGTCAGGAATTAATAATTCTATTTAGATTTTAATAATATTATTGCATAAGAAGTATAAATATTTTTGACAATTAAAAGATAGGTTCTTAAACAAGATATATGTATTTGACATGTGGATGGAAAATTTCTTAAAATGTAATTTTAACTACCTGCCTTGTAACCTGTATGTGATGAAATATAATTATTGATGATTTTACTAAAAACTCATCAATTTCTTGCTTGCTTAATAGTTATATTATCAGCTCAACAGAGAATAATTATTTTAGACATTATTGTTAGACATTACATTTAGTTTTTTTATTTACAAGTATCTTTATGAAGGGCTTCCCCAGGGACTCAGTGGTAAAGAATCTGCCAAGTGCAGGAGACATGAGTTCGGTTTCTGGGCTGGGAAAATCCCCTGGAGGAGGAAATGGAAACCCACTCCAATATTCTTGTCTGGAAAATCCCATGGTCAGAGGCACCTAGCAGGCTATACAGGCCTTGGGATCACAAAGAAGTCGTACACATTAGCAACTAAACAGCAATAACAACCTTTATGAAACAGGGTCTCTGAAACTAAGAATAAACACAAAAACATTACTGTGAGCACATCTTTTCCTCTATATGCCTCATGTATATTCTTCTGGAGCTTGTTTTGAAGTTGTAACTGTCAAAAGACAGAAGAAGAAAGCAATAGAAAGAAATCAAAATTTCACTACAGCTGTTTAATATCATTATAAAGTCAATTCACCAACTTAAAAAGAACAGTGATAGGAAGTGGTGAGAAAAGAGATCAGATAGAATAAATTAACAGAGGTTTGAATGAAAGACTAAGAAACTCAGATTTAATTCTATTAATACAAGTCAAGGAAGTCAGTGAAATTTCCTGATCAGAGGGTTGACATAATAAAAAATCATCTTCTCAAAGATTAATCTGCAATTCTGTCACAAATTAACAGGAGGATATAGGAATCTGGTTATAGCCGTCCTAGCCAGAAGTAAAGTAGTTATTATGTAGAAGCAGATAGCATCTAAGAAATATTCTAAAGAAGAAATGGATAGAGCTTTACGACTGACATGGATGAAAAGTAAGAAAGAAAGATAAAAGAAACTCTCAGGCAACTGGCTTACTTATTAGGGCAGGAAAGCTTACAAATATATATTTTTATGTAAGGACATCTTTTTTAAGAAAGTCATAGCCTCCTATAGGATAGTAGTTTTAACTTAAAAATCTAATGATGGCGAGAAATACCTAATAACAAACCACTGCCATTAACTCAATAATGCTTTTAGATGAAATTGTATCCTGTGAGTCACAGTAGCATACGTCTGTTTCACAGCATACAGTTTGACTCCTCTGCATATTGACACTGATGTGAATGCTACGCTAAGGGTTGTGCAGTGCACAGTCTAAACCGTCCACCCTACTGTGCACAGTGCTGGCGACTATAGCATCTATACATTTTTGGAAATAGTTGAGCAAAACCGGAGGAAACCCATTTATTCCATTCTCAGTTACTATCTAATTCAGTATAGCTTCATGGATTCTTTGCAAGGGCTCCTTAATTTCCCAGGGGACAGTCATCCATAGATCAGTTAGCAATAGGAGGAAGAGAAGCAGGAGGATTATTATATTGTTGCAAACAGTGATGGGACAGTTCAGAGAAGGAAGGACTCTTCTCCCCACCAAATCTCTGGTCTCTCTGCTTTCTAAGATAAAGAATGAGCTAAGAATTATACACTGTATGTTAGTTTCCTAGGGCTACTATGAAAGTACCACAAACTTGGTGACTTAACAGACATTTTTTCTGTCCCAGTTTTGGAGGCCAGAAGCCCATAATCAAGGTGTCTATAGGGTCATGCTCCCTCTGAAGGCTCCGGGGAACACTCTTCCTTGCCTCTCCCAGGCTCTGGGAGCTGCCAGCAATCCTCGGCCTCCCTTGGCCTTTAGCTGCATCAGTCTACTCTCTTCCTCTGTCTTCACAGAGCATTCTCTGTGTGTCTCTGTGCCTTTTCACGTCTTCTTCTAAAGACACCTGATTGGATTTAGGGCCCTGTCTAACCCAATATGACCTTATCGCAAGATCCTTAACTAATTACATTCTTCAAGGACCCTATTTTCAAATAAACTTATACTCTGAGGTTCTGAATGGACTGGAATTTGGGGAGAACACTGTTGAACCCACCACACATCCCTACTAATAATCTAAATATGTCACAGACATGCCCTCACATCTTTTAAAGAAACCATTGCATTTTTACAATCCAACGTCAAGGACTTTCCTTGTGTCTCAGCTGGTAAAGAATCTGCCTGCAATACAGGAGACCTGGGTTTGATCCCCGGGTTGGGAAGATTCCCCTAGAGAAGGGAAAGGCTACCCACTCCAATATTCTGGCCTGGAGAATTCCATGGACTGTATAGTGCATGGAGTCGCACAGAGTCGGACACAACAGAGCGAGTTTCACACTCACACACTCACATTGCATTTTTACAGTTGTTGAGTTTTGCAAAGGTGGTAAAGAAGCAATACATTCTGATTCTGAAGCTGGAATAGGAAAATAAAAGCCACAAGGCTACACCTGGGAGTACGTTAAAGCAAACATGTTTTGATCAAACAAAACAGAATAAGGCATTAAAGAAAAGGCAAGGTTTTTGAGCTCCTGCTTTAGCCTCTTGAGAACACAGCCTTCCCCTGAGTGGTGACTTTTGCATTTCCCTACTAGTGGTTGACAAATCCTGCTTTTAATTCACCATGAAGGAAGGAAATAAAGGAAAGAAGATAGGACATAATTCCACAAGCTTGTTATCTGACTTGCTTTTCATAAAACAAAAACCTGTTTTGTGTTGTTAATTGATGTTTAAAATGTACAATTAGTTGCTATCTTGATCTTTCTCTAGTTCAGCTTATTCATTCACTGAAACCTGATTGGAATATTTTATCTAAAACACTCTGATTGTTTATTAATGTAGAATAGAATGGGTAGGATTTTTAAAACATTCATTTATAATTCTTTTTGAAGTCTGTATAAAGTTTTGGGCTATCAAAAATCTGCAGAATTTTTTGAACATGAATTATTTATCCTTCATATATTTGTATAAAAAATAGAAAAGGGTTAAGTAAGAATTTCAGATATATTAAACTAGCTTTGTTCTTCCTCTTTCTTGCTTTTACATTTTTATGTAGCAAATTAAAGGGAAAATTGTATTACTATAGAAATTTAGTAACCTTTTCCTGTTCTTACCTTTGCTCAGTCACTCAGTCATGTCCAACTCTTTGTGACCCCATGAGGGGTCACATGGAGGGCTCCTCTGTCCATGGAATTTCCCAGACAAGAATACTGGAGTGGGTTGCCATTTGCTTCTTCAGGGGATCTTCCTCACCCAGGGCTCAAACCCTCATCTCCTATATCTCCTGCATTAGCTGGCAGATTTTTTTATACCACTGAGCCACTTGGGAAACCTTTTCCTATAAAGTATTCAATTTGTTCTCCTGTCTAATTTAAATAAGAACAGACTGCTGCTAACTGCTAAGTCGCTTCAGTCGTGTCCGACCCTGTGCGGCTCCATAGACGGCAGCCCACCAGGCTCCCCAGTACCTGGGATTCTCCAGGCAAGAACACTGGAATGGGTTGCCTTTTCCTTCTCCAATGCACGAATGTGAAAAGTGAAGTCGTTCAGTCAGGTCCGACTCTTAGCGACCCCATGGACTGGCAAGAGTACTGGAGTGGGGTGCCATTGCCTTCTCCCGATAAGAACAGAAGAAATATATTTAACCAGAATAATAGGGTCATTGGTAAAGAGATGTGTAAAACTCTGCCCCTGCCACTGATGTGCTGAACAAACTAGTGGTAAAAACAAACAAACAAACAAACAACAACAATTTACTGTGATGCATGCTACATGTGTGATGTTTAGATACTGCTTCGACATTATGGAGTACAAGTTGGTCGAAGAAGACTTCTCTGGGAGATGACATTTGAACTAAATCTGGAAAGATAAAAAAGACTTTGCCAGGCAGAGTGCATCAGGGAATGATGTTCTAGGCAAAATAAACAGCTGTGCTAATTCATGGAGTATATTGCGTTCAGAAAATGATAAGAAATTTATGGTGTCTAAAGAACCAGGTTTGTGTAGCAGATGGAGCATAGCAGGAAATGAGGACAAGATGATAAAGCAAATTGGGAACAGGCTATGTGTACTAGGGATAACATTTTAGAAAAAATCACTCAATTGTAATGTCCCCATACAAGCATGTTCCTTTGTGTTCTTGCACTTCCAAAGTCAAGCCATGATATTTACCATGCCATGGTAGGGGAAATACCATAAAATAAAATAGCCTTTGATTAGCTGTAGGTCTCAAAGCAGGCTTTCTTAACTTTTTTAGGAAGACAGTAATTGAGAGAGCCAGGTTTTATAAGAGGGAGAAAAGGACTTTATTATAAATTCCTCAATCTCCCCTCTTAATATTTCAAAAGCCAGGCCATACAGTTTGTGTAAGGCGAGCCAACAGAGGCAGAAAGGTTAAACTGGAAGCAGCTTCTCCTTTCAGTCTTGTGCATTATCTCAAAAGACAAGAAATAAGAAGAGTGACGCCTGGAAGATGTCTCTCTCCTCTTTCCTCCGGGTTTCTGCTTTGAGACAGCAAAGGGACTGCAGGTGAAGGTGGGACATGAGAGAGAGAAGGGCATTTATCTGTTTGTTTGTTTATAATTATTTTCCTAAAAAATTTTTTATTTGATAGCGGAGTGTAGTTGATCTACAATGTTATATTAGTTTCAGGTATATAACCAAGTTATTCAGTTATACCGACACATATATCCGTTCTTTTTCAGACTTTTTTCCCGTACAGATTACTACAGAATATTGAATAGCGTTCCCTGTGCTCTACAGTAGGTCCTTGTTGATCATCTATTTTATATATAGTAGTGTGTATATGTTAACCCCCAATTCCTAATTTACCCCACGTTTCTCCTTTGGTAACCGTAAGTTGGTTTTCAAAGACTGTGAGTCTGTTCCTGTTTTGTCAATAAGTTCATTTTTATCTTTTTTTTTTAGATTCCACACGCAAGTGATATTCGTATATTTGTCTTTTTCTGTCTGACTTACTTCACTTAGTATGAAAATTTCTAGATCCGTCCATGATGCTGCAGATGGCATTATTTCATTCCCTTACGGCTGAGCAATGTTTCCCTGTGTGCATGTTCCACATCTTCATCCGTTCCTCTGACAATGGACATTTAGGTTGCTTCCCTGTTTTAGCTATTGTAAAGAGTGCTGCAATAAACACTGGGGTACATGTATCTTGGGGTCGCAGAGTCAGACATGACTGAGTGACTGAACTGAACTAACATGTATCTTTTCAAACCACATTTTTTCCAGATACATGCCCAGGAGTGGAATTTCTAGGTAATATGGTAGCTCTATTTTTAGTTTTTTAAGGAACCTTCATACTGTTCTCCATGGTGGCTATACCAATTTACATTCCCACCAACAATGTAGGAGCATTCCCTTTTTCCATATCCTGTCCATCATTTATTTTTCATAGACATTTTGATGATGGCTGTTCTAGCTGGTGTGAGATGATACCTCATTCTGGTTTTGATTTGCATTTCTGTAATTATTAGCAATGTTGAGCATCTTTTCATGGACTTCATGTGACAAAATGGCATTCAGAAATATTGAAACAGAAATTATTAAGACCAAGGACTTTGGACCTAGGGACTCATCAGAAGCAGTGTTGGGGAGGCCCCTAGCCTGGGAGAGCCCTACCTTTCACTCAGTATAATGTCCAACATGGCATGGGAATGTGTAAGTAGGGGTATATAATGGCCACATAAAACTTGAGGCACATCTCCTGGCTGCTCATGGCCTATACATGTCCTGCCATGTCCCCAGAAGTTCCTGAACTTTATAGAGGAAGTCTGAAAGTGCTGAGAGTGCCAGTAGACCAGCATAGCCTGGAATCACAGAAAGAATACTGTGAGAGTACCCAAAGGCCCTGCGCAAATGACCAGGCTGCAGTACTGGATGCCACCATTCCACCCCCAAAGTTGCACCTCGGTGCTCACTAGTCCATGGTGAATACTCACCCAGACTTATCATAGCAGAAATAAGCCAGCCATCTAACTAACCTGTTTTTTTGAGTAGCTAGATGTTTTGATATGAGGAAACAGAAATGAACAAGACAGACAAACCTTTCTGAGGAAGTGCTATTTGACTTGAGCTGTGAATTGTGAGGAGGCCATACATGCAGATCTGGGGGAAGGTCTAAAGTAGGCTATAGGGCTGTGAATGAGGAGGACAGTGGCAAGAGAGGAGGTCAGAGAGGGAAGCAGAAGGAGAAGACATAGGTAGGCCCTTATAGTCTTTGGTAGAGAGCTTGGATTTTATTCTGATTCCAGTGGGAAGCCATGAAGGGAAGTGACATAATCTGGTTTACCCATTAGAAAGACAATTCAGGATGCTGTGTGAAGGACTGACTATAAGGGACAAAACAGGGAGGCTAGAGAAACTGAGTTATAACAGCAGAAACAGTACATATTTAAAAGTACAGTTAATAGGTCTTGCTGATGGTTTGGATTGAAATGTGAGGCAAAAGAGGAATAGGGACTGTTGGTTTGAGCAATTGGGGTACAGTAGCCATTACTGACATGGGAAAGTTTGGTAGGAGAGGAGTGAATTTGGGGAGAGGTGGAATCAAGAGTCTTGATTTGGCAATGGTGAGTTTGAGATGCCAGTTAGGCATCCAAGTGGAAATGTCAAGTTGGGAGATGGAAATATGATTCCAGAGCAGCACAATTCAGGACTGGAGATGGAAGGTCAGTCAACAGATCACCTGCAGCATATAGATGGCATTTAAATCAACAGGCAGGATGAGCCCATAGACATAGAGCAAGGATCCTCTCCTCAGCACCACAAGATGCTTTACCACCCTCTCTTCACATTTCAGAGACTCAGAGAGTAATAGTGAAAGGAGAAGAAATCTGAGACATGCTGAGCATCCTATAAGAAACTATACAGTCATCCAAGTGGATGTTTAAAATTATTTTACTGGATTACATTTACAGGTTTAGATTAAATTTTTCACTTTCTTTTATCTACTATAGTGTAAATAAGAACTTAACAGATCAGCCCTAGAGAAAAATAAGGAAATTTCCTTTTCTTTGATCATCTGAATATACTTTTAATACACCTGATATATCATCTTCATATGTAGTTTTAAGCCAAATAATCCTCATGATGAATATTCATCCTTGTTCAGTTCAGTTGCTCAGTTGTATCCAACTCTTTGTGACCCCATGGACTGCAGCAAGCCAGGCTTCCCTATCCATCACCAACTCCCAGAGCTTACTCAAATTCATGTCCATCGAGTCA
Organism: Ovis aries; assembly: GCF_016772045.2. Lineage (NCBI taxonomy): Eukaryota > Metazoa > Chordata > Mammalia > Artiodactyla > Bovidae > Ovis > Ovis aries. Next base: position 26,903,455 of record NC_056059.1, on the reverse strand, counting down.
AGGATGCCATCCAACCATCTCATCCTCTGTTGTCTCCTTCTCCTCCAGCCTTCAATCTTTCCTAGCATCAGGGTCTTCTCCAGTGAGTCAGTTCTTCGCTTTAGGTGGCCAAAGCGTTGGAACTTCAGCTTCAGCATCAGTCCTTCCAATGAACACTCACAACTGATTTCCTTTAGGATTGACTGGTTTGATCTCCTTGTAGTCCAGGGGACTCTCAAGAGTCTTCTCCAACACCACAGTTCAAAAGCATCAATTCTTCAGTGCTCAACTTATTTATGGTCCAACTCTCAAATCCATACATGACTACTGGAAAAACCATAGCTTTGACTAGATGGACCTTTGTCGACAAAATAATGTCTCTGCTTTTTAATATGTTGCCTAGTTGGTCATAACTTTCCTTCCAAGGAGTAAGTGTCTTTTAATTTCATGGCTGCAGTCACCATCTGTGGCGATTTTGGAGCCCAAGAAAATAAAGTCTGTCATTGTTTCCCCATCTATTTGCCATGAAGTGATGGGACCAGATGCCATGATCTTCGTTTTCTGAATGTTGAGCTTTAAGCCAATTTTTTCACTCTCTTCTTTAACTTTCATCAAGAGTTTCTTCAGTTCCTCTTCGCTTTCTGTCATAAGGGTGGTATCATCTGCGTATCTGAGGTTATTGATATTTCTCCCGGCAATCTTGATTCCAGCTTGTGCTTCATTCAGTCTGGCATTTCGCATGATGTATCTGCATATAGGTTAAATAAGCAGGGTGACATACTTGACATACTCCTTTCCCAATGTGCAACCAGTCTGTTGTTCCGTGTCCGGTTCTAACTTGCTTCTTCACTTGCATGCAGATTTCTCAGGAGGCAGGTCAGATGGGCTGGCATTCCCATCTCTTTAAGAATTTTCCACAGTTTGTTGTGATCCACACAGTCAAAGGCTTTGAAATAGTTAATAAAGCAGAAGTGGATGTTTTTCTAGAAGCCTCTGGCTTTTTCTATGATCCAACGGATGTCCTTGTCCTTGTTATTCTTCTCAAATGAAATTCAAGGATGATAAAACTGACTGACACATGGTTTAAAAATCCATATGATATTTAATGTTATATATAAAAGAAATAAAAGTAACAAAATAAAATAACACATATTTCAATATGTCAATGCTTGGGTACAACTTCACTGGAAACCATGAAGTAGTCAGATGCTTATATCTATATATAGGCTCATCATAAAGGTGATAGCCACAAATGAAGAAGTGTCTGAAAACTCAGATACCCCAAGCAGCATCCACCATTAGTGTTATGAGTCTCAAAAATGGCAAACAACTTCAGTAAAGTTTTGATCAAAACTGATACTTCCCTGAATTTACACAGTGCTTCCATACCTATAAAACATCTGTTTAAATGCTTATACAAATTTCCCACTTACATGAATTTCTTGGGGGATGTTTAAAAGATGTGACAAATATGAAAATTTTTATTAAGGAATACAGTTTATACATTGGAGAACATCTAGCCTCCCTGGTCCCTGCCCAGTGAAGGTCAGTAGTACTACCAATCCTCATGACAATCAAAAATGTGCTCACAAGTTTGCAAATATCCCTAGGGAGCAGTATTACTCTCCTTGAGGACCACTCTTTAAGTGATATAAGGCTATTTTTTAGGTTAGGAGAGAGATGGGAATACCAGACCACCTGACCTGCCTCTTGAGAAATCTATATGCAGGTCAGGAACAGTTAGAACTGGACATGGAACAACAGACTGGTTCCAAATAGGAAAAGGAGTACGTCAAGGCTGTATATTGTCACCCTGCTTATTGAACTTATATGCAGAGTACATCATAAGAAATGCTGGACTGGAAGAAGCACAAACTGGAATCAAGATTGCTGGGAGAAATATCAATAACCTCAGATATGCAGATGATACCACCCTTATGGCAGAAAGTGAAGAGGAGCTAAAAAGCCTCTTGATGAAAGTGAAAGAGCAGAGTGAAAAAGTTAGCTTAAAGCTCAAGATTCAGAAAACGAAGATCATGGCAACTGGTCCCATCACTTCATGGGAAATAGAGGGGGAAACAGTAGAAACAGTGTCAGACTTTATTTTTTTGGTCTCCAAAATCACTGCAGATGGTGATTTCAGCCATGAAATTAAAAGACGCTTACTCCTTGGAAGAAAAGTTATGACCAAAATAGACAGCATATTAAAAAGCAGAGACATTACTTTGTCGACTAAGGTCCGTCTAGTCAAGGCTATGGTTTTCCCAGTAGTCACGTATGGATGTGAGAGTTGGACTGTGAAGAAAGCTGAGCACTGAAGAATTAATGCTTTTGAACTGTGGTGTTGGAGAAGACTCTTGAGAGTCCCTTGGACTGCAAGGAGATCCAACTGGTCCATTCTGAAGGAGATCAACCCTGAGATTTCTTTGGAAGGAATGATGCTAAAGCTGAAGCTCCAGTACTTTGGCCACCTCATGCGAAGAGTTGACTCATTGGAAAAGACTTTGATGCTGGGAGGGATTGGGGGAAGGAGGAGAAGGGGACGACAGAGGATGAGATGGCTGGATGGCATCACTGACTCGATGGACATGAATCTGAGTTTACTCTGGGCGTTGGTGATGGACAGGGAGGCCTGGTGTGCTGTGATTCATGGGATCGCGAAGAGTCAGACAGGACTGAGTGACTGAAATGAACTGTACTGAACTGAACTAGGTTAATAAACAGCCAATGAAAAATTATAAGTAGCAAGGTATTCATACACCAGTGGTTTGGAAGACAGCCCTCAATGACATTGTACAGATTGAAATAGGTAGAAATTAGTGGCTCAGAGTTCATTAGGTGACTGGTGCAGTACTTCAGATAATAGAAAATAAAAGCCTACATTAAGATCATGGCACTACAAAGGTAGAAGAATCAGAATCTGGAGACAGTCTAAAGCAAAATGAAAAAAAAAATTGAAAGTCAATTATATATAGATTGGGTAAGAGAGAGGAATGCAGAATGGCTCTGAGCTTTCTAATTTGGGAGATCAGATAAGTGATAACACCATTAGCCATATTAATGAATACAAGGAGAGAAACAGATTGGAAAGACAAAAGGCAGAAGCTAAGTTGAATTTCATTTCATGAATATACAGCTTGAAGAAGCTGCAAGACATTTTTTGCTCTCACCCAATTTACTACCATCAGTTCATTCAACAAGGTAACTACCACACAGTAGTATATATACTTGTTGATGACCATACATGTACCTGTCATTAGATTTGTAGCTGTAAGACAGTCATGCTCTCTGCCCTCAAGAAGTCCACTACATAATGAAAAGGTAAGACATTTCAACCAAAAATTACACACATAATTATCTGATCGTAATGAGAGTTGGTGCAGTTGTGATAAATACATTAAAGAATTTGGCATGCAGTGAAAAGTTGACCTAATTAATCTGAGCAATAAGGAGATGGCTTCCCCACCGGAGAGGCTCTAGTTATTTTTACGCCCTCCAGCTTCTCAATCACACTACTTAATGTCACTCTGCATTGCCAGGGTATGACACGGGTTGAGAATTATTGAAATGACCTATTGTTCAGTGTCCTTAGCTATTGTATTCTTGTGGTCTCAGAACCAGGCTGGAAAACTTTATTAACCATTGTGGCTTTCATATGAGAATACCCACAACTAAACTTATTGGGGGGAAAAGAAAATAATATTTCCTGATCCCAATCTGACTTTTTTCTTACCGAACATCTCTAAGTTTGGGTTGGATCTGAGAGAATAACTTTTTGACGTCTCATACATACATGGACCTGGCTTCTCACAGATGTGTCCCTATGACAGATAACTGACAGGTAATCATGTACAGATTTGAAAACTGGACCATAAAGAAGGCTGAGCATCGAAGAATTGAGTTTTCGAATTGTGGTGCTGGAGAAGACTCTTGGGAGTCCCTTGGACAGCAAGATCAAACCTAAAGGAAATCAACCCTAAGTATTCATTGGAAAGACAGGGAAGCCCGACATGCTGCAATTCACGGGGTTGTAAAGAGTCAGACACGACTGAGCGACTGTACAAAAATACTTGGGAATGTCTATTTGCCTCTCAAAGTCACCTCTCCCACCTCCCCAGGAAACTCCACCTCCACTTTCCCAATTCAGATGGACAACTTACAAGAAATCTGGTTCAGAAAAATCAAACAGGTCCTCTTTCAGAATCCTTGTGTTAGTGGCAGCAAACAGGAAGATCATCTGACACCCCCTATACCCCAAAAGCGACTCAATCCCAAGGATGTCCTCACTTACAAATGTGAAGAAGAGCTGTTGCAGCAGTTTCTGTTGCAGTGAGACAGAATTTCTGTTATAATCAGAATAAAAGGAGAGTTGTAACATAAACTTTAATGAGTTGTAAGACTCTGGGGATGAAATAAGTTTCTTCCTAAAATCTGGCTCATAAAATCTCTCTTCACTCCATATTGAATTGGCCAGAAGTCATAGCATCACTACAGAGAAACTATGACAGGTTTTCCGTGTTTTAAAATTTTCACTGCAAAACTGTGTTTTAAATATCATTTTAATATGTCACTACTACTGTCTAACTCACAATTTGAAAAATCTGTGTTTATGTGAACTTCTGAATGTTGCCCCTAGACCCAAACCATAGTTAACACATATACACACACACACCCTACTTTTTTTAATAGAACAAATCTAAAATATTATAATCCAGGTTACAATGCAAATAAAAAATTTAACATCTATCTTTTAAAGACATCTTCTCAGTTAATTCATAAAGCCCCAGTCATTCTCCAAACACATGTTAACTCAGTTAAGAAGACATAGGTAGTTAGAAAATTCATAACATTTCAATTAAATAGTGGTGTTTCCAGAGGTGAAGAAGGCAGTTTTGCCTCTATTATATGCTGTTTTGCTATTATCATCGGCAATTTGAAGACCTTAGACACAGACATCTCTATGTAGAAGATTTAGTGTCTAGGAACATCTGTAGGAGAGTAATTCATTTGTGCTAGAACATTAAGTACCAAAATACTCCTCAACTATTTTAAACAAATGGAAATAATACAATGGATATACATATATTATTGTATTTTAATTACAGTTCCAATGAAGATTAAACCAGTTGCATCTCTGATGTTAGGTGTGCTGTTTTAAAAAATAATGTTTCTCCTTCAGTTACAATGATGAGCATGGAAAATATTTAACTATCTTAATAATTGGGGTCAGAAAAGAGCTGATGATAGATTCAAATCCTAGGGTACATATTCAAACAAAGCATATATAAATAATGAAGTCGTACTTAACTATAATCTCTTTGGGAGCATCTTTACAAATTCAGAAATGAGAACCTGGAAAACACAAGCTGACGCAATATTCTGAAAAATCCTCCAGGGAAAAGAACATCTACAAAACAAGCGTAGCAAATGAATCGTATTCAAGAATTTAAACCAAAATGTTAATGCTAAAAGAGCAATACAGGATCATGAAAGTAAAATTATTTCACATTATCATTTTAAACCATTCTCTCTGTTTGGGGACTGCAGTAATTACTTTCAAGGATATATTCATTACTGGGAAATTGAAAGCTATAGTTATTTTGTCTTGTTTTTTAAAAAAAGTATTGCTTTTATAATAGCATTTTATTTAATAAAAGTGATGAAACTAACACCTGCCACCGCACCCCAAAGCATGGTATTATTTAAAAAGTTCCCTCTTTGGCTATACTGACCTGAAAAATAATAAGGCAAGTTTAATGTTCATGATAAACCCCATGGGATTTGAGAATATTTTATGAATATGAAAGCTCCTTTGAGAAACATTTGCATTTTCCCACTGCATAAAAAACAAAGCAAATTGCAAATGAGGTAGAAAGAACTTAATTTAAAACATTTTACCAAATTTTAATTCTCAAGTACTTACCGAACCATCATGATAATATTCTCATTGACTGGTTAACATAGAAAAAGCCTCTTAATTTTTAATTTTAAGTAGATATTTGAGAGTAAAATGATCCTCACCCTTAACTTGGTTTACAGATTAAAATGTTAAAATATGATAATTAGGATACATTCTGAATTACTAGTAGAAAGTAATCACTGTGATTTTTTATGTTTTAATGTATCCAATGGAAAAAAGTTCTGTGAATTTAGCAAGACATAAAAACTTATAATAATTTCTGTACTCGAAATTCTTATGCATTATTCAGTACTTACATACTATCTTTTTGCACTAATATACCTCACAGAGTACTTACAAAATTTAGAATCCTTGATAGAATAGGAAGAACTCTCATAAGTTAACCAGTATTAAGGTAGATGAAATAATGATCCCCCAAAGATGTCCACGTCCTAATCCCTAACACCTTTGAAAATTAGGTTACATGACAAAAGGGCTCAGATCATGAACTCCTTACTGCAAAATTCAGACTTAAATTGAAGAAAGAAGGGAAAACCACTAGACCATTCAGGTATGACCTAAATAAAATCCCTTACGATTATACAATGGAAGTGAAAAATAGATTCAAGGGTTTAGATCTGATAGAGTGCCTGAAAAACTATAGACAGAGGTTCATGACATTGTACAGGAGATAGGGATCAAAACCATCCCCAAGAAAAAGAAATGCAAAAAAGCAAAATGGCTGTCTGAGGAGGCCTTACAAATAGCCGTGAAAAGAAGTGAAAGGCAAAGGAGAAAAGGAAAGATATACCCATTTGAATGCAGAGTTTCAAAGAATAGCAAGGAGAAACAAGAAAGCCTTCCTCAGTGATCAGTGCAAAGAAATAGAGCAAAACAATAGAATGGGAAAGACTAGAGATCTCGTCAAGAAAACAGAGATACCAAGGGAACATTTCATGCAAAGATGGACTCGATAAAGGACAGAAATAATATGGACCTAAGAGAAGCAGAAGATATTAAGAAGAGGTGGCAGAATACACAGAGTTCAGTTCAGTTCAGTTGCTCAGTCGTGTCCGACTCTTTGCAACCCCATGAATCGCAGCACGCCAGGCCTCCCTGTCCATCACCAACTCCCGGAGTTCACTCAGACTCACGTCCATCGAGTCCGTGATGCCATCCACCCATCTCATCCTCGGTCGTCCCCTTCTCCTCCTGCCCCCAATCCCTCCCAGCATCAGAGTCTTTTCCAATGAGTCAACTCTTCGCATGAGGTGGCCAAAGTACTGGAGTTTCAGCTTTAGCATCATTCCTTCCAAAGAAATCCGAGGGCTGATCTCCTTCAGAATGGACTGGTTGGATCTCCTTGCAGTCCAAGGGACTCTCAAGAGTCTTCTCCAACACCATACTTCAAAAGCATCAATTCTTCGGCATTCAGCCTTCTTCACAGTCCAACTCTCACATCCATACATGACCACAGGAAAAACCATAGCCTTGACTAGACGGACTTTAGTCAGCAAAGTAATGCCTCTGCTTTTGAATATACTGTCTAGGTTGGTCATAACTTTTCTTCCAAGGAGTAAGCGTCTTTTAATTTCATGGCTGCAGTCACCATCTGCAGTGATTTTGGAGCTCAAAAAAATAAAGTCTGCCACTGTTTCCAGTTTCCCCCTCTGTTTGCCATAAAGTGATGGGACTGGATGCCATGATCTTCGTTTTCTGAATGTTGAGCTTTAAGCCAACTTTTTCACTCTCCTCTTTCACTTTCATCAAGAGGCTTTTTAGCTCCTCTTCACTTTCTGCCAAAAGGGTGGTGTCATCTACATATCTGAGGTTATTGATATTTCTCCCGGCAATCTTGACTCCAGCTTGCTTGTGTTTCTTCCAGTCCAGCGTTTCTCATGATGTACTCTGCATAGAAGTTAAATAAGCAGGGTGACAATATACAGCCTTGACATACTCCTTTTCCTATTTGGAACCAGTCTGCTGTTCCATGTCCAATTCTAACTGTTGCTTCCTGACCTGCATACAGATTTCTCAAGAGGCAGGTTAGGTGGTCTGGTATTCCCATCTCTTTCAGAATTTTCCACAGTTTATTGTGATCCACACAGTCAAAGGCTTTGGCATAGTCAATAAAGCAGAAATAGATGTTTTTCTGGAACTCTCTTGCTTTTCCATGATCCAGCGGATGTTGGCAATTTGATCTCTGGTTCCTCTGCCTTTTCTAAAACCAGCTTGAACATCAGGGAGTTCATGGTTCATGTATTGCTGAAGTCTGGCTTGGAGAATTTTGAGCATTACTTTACTAGCATATGAGATGAGTGCAATTGTGTGGTAGTTTGAGCATTCTTTGGCATTGCCTTTCTTTGGAATTGGAATGATAACTGACCTTTTTTAGTCCTGTGGCCACTGCTGAGTTTTCCAAATTTGCTGGCATATTGAGTGCAGAACTTTTACAGCATCATTTTCAGGATTTGAACCAGCTCAACTGGAATTCCATCACCTCCACTAGAATACACAGAAGAACTGTACAAAAAAGATCTTCATGGCCAAGATAATCACGATGGTGCGATTACTCACCTAGAGCCAGACACTCTGGAATGTGAAGTCAAGTGGGCCTTAGAAAGCATCACTACGAACAAAGCTAGTGGAAGTGATGAAATTCCAATTGAGCTATTTCAAATCCTAAAAGATGATGCTGTGAAAGTGCTGCACTCAATATGCCAGCAAATTTGGAAAACTCAGCAGTGGCCACAGGACTGAAAAGGTCAGTTTTTATTCCAATTCCAAAGAAAGGCAATGCCAAAGATTGCTCAAACTACCACACAATTGCACTCATCTCACATGCTAGTAAAGTAATGCTCAAAATTCTCCAATCCAGGCTTCAACAGTATGTGAACCGTGAACTTCCAGATGTTCAAGATGGTTTTAGAAAAGGCAGAGGAACCAGAGATCAAATTCCCAACTTCTGCTGGATCATGGAAAAAGCAAGAGAGCTCCAGAAAAACATCTATTTCCATTTTATTGACTATGCCAAAGCCTTTGACTATGTGGATCACAGCAAACTGTGGAAAATTCATAAAAAGATGGGAATACCAGACCACCTGACCTGCCTCTTAAGAACGTGTATGCAGGTCAGGAAGCAACAGTTAGAACTGGACATGGAACAACAGACTGGTTCCAAATAGGGAAAGGAGTCCGTCAAGGCTATATATTGTCACCCTGCTTATTTAACTTCTATGCAGAGTACATCATGAGAAACGCTGGGCTGGAAGAAGCACAAGCTGGAATCAAGACTGCTGGGAGAAATATCAATAACCTCACATAGGCAGATGATACCAGCGTCATGGCAGAAAGTAAAGAAGAACTAAAGAGTCTCTTGATAAAAGTGAATGAGGAGAGTGACAGTTGGCTTAAAACTCAACATTCAGAAAACTAAGATCAAGGCTTCTGGTCTCATGACTTCATGGCAAATAGATGGGGAAGCAATGGAAATAGTGACATTTTATTTTAGGGGGCTCCAAAATCACTGCAGATGGTGGGTACAGTCATGAAATTAAAAGACGCTTACTCCTTGGAAGGAAAGTTATGACCAACCTAGACAGCATATTAAAAAGCAGAGACATTACTTTGCCAACAAAGGTCTAGTCAAATCTATGGTTTTTCCAGTAGTCATGTATGGAAGTGAGAGTTGGACTATAAAGAAAGCTGAGCACCAAAGAACTGATGCTTTTGAACTGTGGTGTTGGAGAAGACTCTTGAGAGTCCCTTGGACTGCAAGGAGATCAAACCAGTCCATCCTAAAGGAAATCAGTCCTGAATATTCATTGGAAGGACTGATGCTGAAGCTGAAACTCCAATACTTTGGCCACCTGACACAAAGAACTGACTCATTGTAAAAGACCCTGATGCTGGGAAAGATTGAAGGTGGAGGAAAAGGGGATGACTGAGGATGAAATGGTTAGATGGCATCACTGACTCAATGGACATGAGTTTGGGTAAACTCCAGGGGTTGGTGATGGACAGGGAGGTCTGGCATACTGCAGTCCATGAGCTCACAAAGAGTCAGACATGACTGAGTGACTGAACTGAACTGAACTGACAAAAGGGAATTAAGGATTAAGGTTGCAGATAGAATTGACATTGCTAATCTGATGAATTTGTGGTGTGGAGGTTATCCTGCATTACCCAGGCGGGCCTAGTGTAATCACAAGAGTGCTTATGAGTAGAAGAGGAAAGCAGAAGGGTCAGAATCAGAGAGAGATTTAAAGATGCTATGCTGTTGGCTTTGAAGATGGAGGAAGGGACCACAAACAATGCAGGCAGCTTCTAGAAGAAGGAAAAGGTAAGGAAATGGATTCTCTTCTGGAACCTCCAGAAGGAATGCAATCCTGCTTATCACCTTGATTTTAACCCAGTGAGGCCCATTCCAGACTTCATACCTTGAGAACAGTAAGAAAATAACTCTGTGTTGTTATAAGCCAATGTGTTTGCGGTAATTTGTTATAGCAGCAATAAAAAGTTCATATGCCTGGTTTTACAAACAGGAAATAAAGAGTTAAAGTGACAGTGTTTTCTCATTAATGGAAAATGTCAGTTAATATAAAGGGCTTATTTTTAGGCCTAAGGGCTAAGCCACTTACAAATGATGAAAACTATTAAAAGTATAAGAAAAAAATTAAAACAAAAACATAGCACAATTGAAGGGTTGTACCATATAGGCAATGAATACAAACTAGGAGGGAAGCCTCATGTAGTCTAACAGTACTGTGGAGAGTTATGGCAGATTACCCAAAGAACTAGACAATCCATTCTTTTAACTTTAGTGTATAATTTTTTATGGATGTACTTGACATTTTTTGGAACTTCTAGAACCACACAAATGAGTGATCTTGATACCATAAAATAAAGCTTTTACCTATGAGAAGCTATGAAATGTATGAGATTATGCAACCCAGTGTATAATTTCCTTTCCACACAAAGTTTGCACAGAACAACTTATCTTATCAGCAAGAAGTATAGTGTAAGGAGAGAGAATCTAATGTGCTGTTTTTCTCATCTTTTTCTGGTGTAGAGCGAAGATAAATTAGGCTTTGAAAGAGTATTGAGAGATTTACAGTCAAGATGACATTGGAAGTTCAGGTTTTCATGTACTCACCCAGCACCAAAAATAATCAGTAATATGTATAAACATTAAGAGAGAAAACCAAAAAATGCCTATCAGACTCAAACATAAATCTCCATGGATAAGAAGCAGAAGAGAAATGCCACAAGCTCTGCTGGACTCTAAATCCAAAAATAAACATTGGTGACTAGAATTTGCTTTCTGAATGTATGCCATGGAAAGTGAAGGGCTGAAACCGCATCCACTGATCCGAACTAAATTGGGGTGAAACTCACTTCCTAAAAGGTAAATGAAAAATCATGTTGTATCTGCTGCTCTGCATCTGGAGCTTCAAGCCTCGGCACAGAAAATAATAAGCACAGCTCATTGACTGTGAAGAAAAGCAAGTCGTCAGCTGGCTAGGTGAACGAAACTGCCCTCCTCATCTCTGGAAGTATCACTATTTAACTAATTAAAATTTCATAAACTTTCTAATTACATTTTCTTAACAGAACTAGAATGTGTTTGGAGAATGGCTGGGTCTTTATGAATCCGTGATCTTTTAGAATTGAGAAGATGTCTTTAAAAAATAGAAGGATGGGGCTTCCCTTGAGATCCAGTGATTAGGAATCCGCCTTGCAGTGCAAGGGAAACTGGTTTGATCCCTGGTCTGGGAAGATTCCGCATGTCTCGGGCAACTAAAGCCTGTGCACCACAACTGCTGTGTCTGTGTTCTTGAGTTCATGACCCTACAACTACTGAATTGGCAAGTAATGAGCCCTTGTGCCTCAACTACTGAAGCCCACGTGCCTAGAGACTGTGCTCCACAACAAGAAGCCACCACAATGAGAAGCCTGTGCACCGCAAGGGAGAGTGGTGAAACTCGAGAACTTACTGAAGCCATGCCATGCGCAGCAACCAAGACCCAGTGAAACGAAAATAAATATCGTGCTCAGTCATGCCGTCGTGTCCAACTCTTTACAACCCCATGGACTGTAGCCCACCAGGCTTCCCTGTCCATGGGATTCTCCAGGCAGGAATACTGGAGTGGGTTGCCATTTCCTACTCCAAGGGATCTTCCCGACCCAGGAGTGGAACTCGAATCTCTTCATCTCCTGCATTAACAGGTGATTCTTTACCACTGCGCCACCTAGGATCAACAAAAATAAGTAAATAAGTTACTTAAAAAAATTTAAAAAAAAAACACTTAAACTATGGTTGCCAAAGGGGAAAGGGGGACAGAGAGGGATAAATTTTTTTGATTCCACATATAAGTGATAGTATAGAGTGTTTGCCTTTGTCTGACCTTTTCACTAGCCATGATACCCTCTGGGTCCATCCATGTTGCTGCAAATGGCAAAATTTTGTTCTTTTTGAGTGACTGGGTGGTATTCCACTGTGTGTGTATGCATATATCTATCTATCTGTATGTCACGTCTTCTTTATCCATTCACCTGTTGGTAAACACTTAGGTTGCTTTCATATCTTGGTTATTGTGGAGTGGTGCTGCTGTGAGCACTGGGTGCATGTATCTGTTCAAATGAATATTTTCATTTTCTTCTGGTGTATGCCCAGGAGTGAAATTATTGATCATATGGTGGTTCTAGTTTGGGGTTCTTTTTTTTTTTTTTTTTTTGAGGAAGCTCCAGTATACCCTTAATTTGCAATATAAAAATAAACATAACGTCTCCTTTCAGGGAAAAGTTTCAGTAAATTTGCTTTCGGCACACATATAAAGTACTAGTTTTCTGAACTTGTGATTCTTTGGCTAGGTTGCTTTCTGGGAATCCAACCATGTTGCTTAGACGTTTTACTTTGTGACTCATGGGTCTCTTACATTTTGCTTCTTAATACATCTTTTAGTCTGTATGTATTCTGATCCAACATGAATCTCACTGTTACTCTTATTTATTGAGTCTAATCTACTTTAATCTATTTGTTGAACTCTATTCATTGTTGAATCCTCTCTATTTCTGTGTATTTCTTTTTTAAATTTAATTTTATCATATTTTCTTGAATATATTATTCATAGCTATTTCAGTACCTGGAAATTTTAACATCCAGATAACACTTTTTAAAAAATATCTAGTTTTTCTCTTGGCTATGATTTTTTATTGAATAGAATTTTTACTGAATACTGAAATAACTTGTCCCCAACCTTTTAATCTGTAATACATTCTTTCTGAGTGAGACTTTGAAGTTCCATTTCAATAATTAAATCACAATGTCCCAGTATTATACAAAAAAAAAAAAAAAAACCTTAAACTTACAGTTGCCAAAGAGGAAAAAGGGAAAGGGAGGGATAAATTAAGGGTATGAACAGATTCACACTACTGTATATAAAATAGATAATCAACAAAGATTTACTCTATTACACAGGGAACAATATTCAATATTTTGTAGTAACAAATGGAAAATAATCCGAAATATATATATATGTATATATATGAATCATTTTGCTTTACACCTGAAACTAACTCAACATTGTAAATCAATTATGTGTGCACATGCGTACTCAGTTGTGTCCAACTCTTTACGACCCCATGGACTGAAGCCCACCAGACTCCTCTGTCCGTGGAATTTTCCAGGCAAGAATACTGGAGTGAGTTGCCATCTCCTTCTCCAGGAGATCTTCCCGACCCAGGGATCAAAGCCTTGTCTCTTATGTCTCCTGCTTTGGCAAGCAGATTCTTTACCGCTGCACCACCTGAGAAGCCTATACTTCAATAAAAAATAAATGAAACACGTGCTTCAGCAGCACATATACTGTATTGGAACATACAGAGTAGATTAGCATGGCTTCTGCACAAAGACGACACACAAAGTTGTGAAACATTCAATATTTTTTTAATTAACGACAATAAATTTAATTAGTACTGACTATAAAAACTTACTACTTTTGTATTTTAAAAAATCAAGCAATCATAAGATTGGAAAGTACAATTATGGATAATTGAAGCATGCTAAGGAAAACTCAGCAGTGGCCACAGGACTGGAAAAGGTCAGTTTTCATTCCAATCCCCAAAAAAGGCAATGCCAAAGATTGCTCAAACTACCACACAATTGCACTCATCTCACACGCTAGTAAAGTAATGCTCAAAATTCTCCAAGCCAGGCTTCAGCAATACGTGAACCTTGAACTTCCAGATGTTCAAGCTGGTTTTAGAAAAGGCAGAGGAACCAGAGATCAAATTGCCAACATCTGCTGGATCATGGAAAAAGCAAGATAGTTCCAAAAAAACCATTTCTGCTGTATTGACTATGCCAAAGCCTTTGACTGTGTGGATCACAATAAACTGTGGAAAATTTTTCAAGAGATGGGATTATAAGACCACCTGACCCACCTCTTGAGAAACCTATATGCAGGTTAGGAAGCAACAGTTAGAACTGGACATGGAACAGCAGACTGGTTCCCAATAGGAAAAGGAGTACGTCAAGGCTGTATATTGTCACCTTGCTTATTTAACTTCTATGCAGAGTACATCATGAGAAATGCTGGGGTGGAAGAAGCACAAGCTGGAATCAAGACTGCCGTGAGAAATATAAATAACCTCAGATATGCAGATGACACCACCCTTATGGCAGAAAGTGAAGAGGAGCTAAAAAGCCTCTTGAGGAAAGTGAAAGAGGAGAGTGTAAAAGTTGGCTTAAAGCTCAACATTCAGAAAATGAAGATCATGGCATCTGGTCCCATCACTTCATGGCAAATAGATGGGGAAACAGTGGAAACAGTGTTAGACTTTATTCTTAGGGCTCCAAAATCACTGCAGATGGTGACCGCAGCCATGAAATTAAAAGACGCTTACTCCTTGGAAGGAAAGTTATGACCAACCTAGATAGCATATTGAAAAGCAGAGACATTACTTTGCCAACAAATGTCTGTCTAGTCAAGGCTATGGTTTTTCCTGTGGTCATGTACAGATGTGAGAGTTGGAATGTGAAGAAAGCTGTGCGCTGAAGAATTGATGCTTTTGAAGTGTGGTGTTGGAGAAGACTCTTAAGAGTCCCTTGGACTGCAAGGAGATCCAACCAGTCCATTCTGAAGGAGATCAGTCCTGGGTGTTCTTTATAAGTAATGATGCTAAAGCTGAAACTCCAGTACTTTGGCCACCTCATGCAAAGAGTTGACTCATTGGAAAAGACTCTGATGCTGGGAGGCATTGGGGGCAGGAGGAGAAGGGGGCAACAGGATGAGATGGCTGGATGGCATCACTGATTTGATGGACATGAGTTTGAGTGAACTCCAGGAGATGGTGATGGACAGGGAGGCCTGGCATGCTGCAATTCATGGGGCTGCAAAGAGTCGAACACAACTGAGCGACTGAACTGAACTGTAGATTATTCTGTGTTTGAAAAATAAAAGCACCAAATATGTTAAAATATGTAAGAAATACTTATAGTTAAATGTAATGGCATCTGGTCCCATCATTTCATGGGAAATAGATGGGGAAACAGTGGAAACAGTGTCAGACTTTTTTTTTGGAGGGGGGGGGCTCCAAAATCACTGTAGATGGTGACTGCAGCCATGAAATGAAAAGACGCTTACTCCTTGGAAGAAAAGTTATGACCAACCTAGATATTATATTGAAAAGCAGAGACATTACTTTGCCGACTAAAGCCTATCTAGTCACGGCTATGGTTTTTCCTGTGGTCATGTATGGATGTGAGAGTTGGACTGTGAAGAAGGCTGAGCACTGAAGAATTGACGCTTTTGAACTGTGGTGTTGGAGAAGACTCTTGAGAGTCCCTTCGACTGCAAGGAGATCCAACCAGTCCATCCTAAAGGAGATCAGCCCTGTGATTTCTTTGGAAGGAATGATGCTAAAGCTGAAATTCCAGTACTTTGGCCACCTCATGTGAAGAGTTGACTCATTGGAAAAGACTCTGATGCTGGGAGGGATAGGGGGCAGGAGGAAAAGATGATGACAGATGAGGAGATGGCTGGATGGCATCACCGACTTGATGGACATGAGTCTGAGTGAACTCCGGGAGTTGGTGATGGACAGGGAGGCCTGGTATGCTGTGATTCATGGCGTCGAAAATAGTCGGACGTGACTGAGCGACTGAACTGAACTGAATGCTGAAAAAGTAAGCATTATAACTAACAGACAAAATACATAATCAGTAATAAACTACTCAGCAGACAAAAGTGCAGAATGTAAAACTTTTGGACCCAAAAAAAGGCAGAAAAAAAATCAACAGAAAAAGAAAGGTAGGCATAAAATATAAGATGGTTAAAATCATTGCAGATATACTGGAAAGAGTAGTCAGTGAGATTATTAGGTTGGATTAAAGCAACAAATCTTGCTCCATGTTACTAACAATACACTGAACTAAAAGACCTCAGACAAAAGCTGCAAATAAAACATAGAGATACTAGCCAAAGAAAGTTATTTTAACAATATATGATTTGAAAAAGACCAATTTCAAAAAAAATTCAAGATTAATGAAAAGGGAAAAAAAACACACACTTGGAGAAAATATTTGCAAAAGACTCATCTAATAAAGGACTATTATCCAAAATACATGAAGAACTTAAAATTCAGCAATAACAACCTGATTAAAACATGGGCCATTAAAAAGGAATTAATATGAGTCACTAGTCAGGTGGATGAATTTAGAAAGTGGTGAGGTATGAGGTGGATGAATCTAAAATCTGTTTTACAGAGTGAAGTAAGGCAGAAGGATAAGAGCAAATATGGTATATTAATTCATATGTAGGGCTTCCCAGGTGGTGCTAGTGGTAAAGAACCCGCCTGTCAATGAAGCAAGCACAAAAGACTCAGTCCCTGGACTGGAAAGATCCCCTGAAGGAGGGCACCGCAACCTACTCTATATTCTTGCCTGGAGAATCCCATGGACAGAGAAGCCTGGTGGGTTACAATCCATAGGGTCACAAAGAGTCGAACATGACTGCAGCGACTCAGCAGGCATGCGGCATGCAATGCATATATATGGAATCTAGAAAACTGGTACTGATGAACTAATTTGCAGGGCAGGGATAGAGAACAGGCTTGTGGACACAGTCGGTTGGGGTGGCCAATCGAGACAGACGCATTTAAATATATATATTACCATATGCAAAATAGATAATGGGAAGTTGCCGTCTAACACAAGAGCTCAACCCGGTCGGTGGTCTGCGATAACCTAGAGGAATGGGATGTGGTGTGGGGTGTGAAGGAGGTTCAGGAGGGAGGAGACATATATAATTACAGCTGATTCTCATTGTTGTATGGCAAAAACCAACAGAACATTGTAAAGCAATAATCATCTGATTAAAGATAAAATTTAAAAAACGTACGGGCCAAAGATCTGAACAGATACTTGTTAAAGATATACAGGTGACAAACTGCCTATGAAAGGATGCTCCACATCATACGTCACCAGAGAATGGCATGGTAAAACAATAGTGAGATACCACTGCATACATATGAAAACGGCCAAAATCAGAAACACTGACAATACCAAATGCTGGAAACTATGAGGAGTAACAAACTCTCAGACATCGCTGTTGGGAATGCGAAATGATACAGCCACGTTGGAGGACTTTGGGTAGTTGGCAACTTCTTACAAAGCTACACATATTCTTACCAGTTATCCAATCATTGTGATCCTTGGTATTCATCCAGAGGAGTTGAAAACTTATACATAGGTGTTTATAGTCAAAGGTGTTCTTAAAAAAAAAAAATTAACGGCTGCATCAGGTCTTAGCTGCGGCACTCAGGATCTTTCCTTGCAGCACATGGTTTCCTGGTTGCGGTGCACAGGCTTCTCCCTAGTTATGGCACTTGGGCTACAGAACATGGGTTCAGTAGTTGTGGTGAATGTGCTTAGGGGCCCTACAGCATATGGGATTTTAATTCTCCCACCAGGGATCAAGCCCACATCCCCTATATGGGAAGGAGGACTCTTAACCATCAAACCATCAGGGAAGTCCCCAAAGGTGTTTATGCTGCTGGTGTCGTTTCAGTGGTGTCCGACTCTGTGCAACCCCATAGACGGCAGCCCACCAGGCTCCTCTGTCCCTGGGATTCTCCAGGTAAGAACACTGGAGTGGGTTGCCATTTCCTTCTCCAATGCATGAAAGTGAAAGTGAAAGTGAAGTCACTCAGTCGTGTCCGACTCTTGGCGACCCCATGGACTGCAGCCTACCAGGCTCCTCCATCCATGGGATTTTCCAGGCAAGAGTACTGGAGTTGGGTACCACTGCCTTCTCCAAAAGGTGTTTATAGTTGGTCATAATTGCCAAACCTTGGAAGCAACAAAGTATGTCATTCAGTAAATGAAGTAACCATGGTACATCCAGACAGTGGATTATTATGCAGCACTAAAAGGAAATGAAGTATCAAATGATGCAAACACACAGAAGAACGTGAAATGCATATTACTAAGTGAAAAATCACAATCTGGAAAAATACATACTATATAGTTCCAATTATATGACTTTTTTTTGAAAAGACAGAAACATGGAGACCCTAAAAAGTTCAGGGATTGCCAGAAGTCAGGGGGACGGAGATGAATACACAGAGCACAGAGGAATTTTTTATAATAATGAATATTTGTTGTTGTACAAACACTATCAATGCTGTGCAAAGTCACTTCAGTCATATCTGACTCTGCAACCCTATGGACTGTAGCCTTCCAGGCTCTTCTGTCCATGGGATTCTCCAAGCAAGAATACTGGAGTGGGTTGCCATGTCCTTTTCCAGTGATGCATACACTATAAGTTTGTCCAAACCCACAGAATGTATAACACCAAGTGTTAACCCAAAGTTATCATTCTGGTGAGTGATGTTGCTAATGGGGGAAGCTATGCACATGTGGAGAAGAGAGCATATGAGAAGTCTCTGTATCATCCTCTCAATTTTGTTATAAACCTCAAACTGCTCTAAAAAATAGTCTTAGAAAATACAATGTCAAGGTAATGTGTCTTTACAGGTCTAGATTGGCTTCAGACTTCTGACTCACTTCCTATTTATGCAGCTTCTGAGACTGAGTCTCCTTTCTTCCCAGAGATTTTGAAATGCTTTCCTGCTGATGCCTAGCAGAACTGGTATTATTGCCTACAGCTTAGAGTCCTGATTAATACAGCTCTAAGGTCCAATTCACCTGGAAATTAGAGTTTATCATATAGTCTGGTGAGAAACAAAGACGGTGCCCTTGGGGTCTATTGTTGGGAATCTAAGTATTGTAGCATAGGCGAGAGTTTGAAGAATCCAAAAGTGTGTGCACTTACATTGACACTCCACTGAAATGGCTCTCTCTATGATTTTTTTACTGCTAAATCCAGTGGCCTCTGTTCTCACGACTTACCTTTAGCCATATTTGAAACTGTTCACCAGTTCTTCCCTCTGGAAACTCTATTATGCCTTGACAGAGAGCATTTCAAGGACAGAGATTAAGAAGGATTATCTTTGTATTTCTAGCACATTGCATTCTGGTTGATACCTGGCACTCAGTGAGATTTCAATAAAGGAATGAATAAGTAAATGAAAGAATACATATTGTATTTTTACCTGTAACTAAAGGAGAGAGTCTAATTGAATGAAGCACACAGGAAAATGTTAATTAAATAGTGAAAAAGTAATAGTAACTCATCTTGAATGCTTTTGGTCCATTTTAATTGTAGTGATTAATAATGGCATATAAGCAAATTGTAGATTAATACAAAAATAATATAGATAATTTTCTTCTAACTAAAATATGTCAATGGGATTGGCCTGTTAATATATTGATTTATCAATTAAATTGGTGAATAAAAAGATAATGAAGGAGCTTCAAAAATGGCATGCAGTTGTCAAGGTCCCAAGGAACATCAAAAGGCCTGGTGGATACTCTGTTAATCATGCAGGTTTCTGTCTCAACAAAATCAAAAGTGCCCTTGCTGCTTTCACAATACCACCTCATTTTGTCTGGATCTTCAAAGATCACCAGATTGATGTTTACCACACCTCGATCAAGATCTGAAGATAAAAATGATTTCCTCCTGGACAAAACCGAGCTAACTCTTGGGAGATTTCTAGTTCGTATTTATTCTGAGGTCAAACATGCACCCCCTAACCAAATATCAATCTCAGAGAATGACTGATCAGGAACTAAGGTATGAAAACTATAGGCTATGGACCAAACCCAGCCCTTCATCTGTTTCATAAATAAAATTTTATCGGGAAACAGTCATGTTCTTTTTTTTTTCATGTACTGGCTATGGCTGCTTTTATTTTACAATGGCGAAGTTGAGTAGTTGGGACAAAAACACTGGGGTGGCCAAAAGGTTTGCTGGGCTTTTTCTGTAAGATGGAGTACTTAGTTGTCTTCAACTTAATTCGAAACAATTTTGTTAGATTGCATTATGACAGTCGTCATATCAGCATGCATAAAAAACTTACTAAAGGTAGCAAATTTTTGTGCAGCCATTTTAATGTTGAAGATGGAATAAAAAAAGCAACCTTTTTGGCATATAATTTTTTATTTTTTCAAGAAAAGTAAAAATACAGCTGAAACATATAAAAAAATTGTTTTCAGTGCATGAAGAAGGTGCTGTGACTGATCAGAATGAATCACTGTCTGTACACCTGAAACTTACACAATATTGTAAATCAACTATTTTTCAATAAAACATTTTTAAAGTAAAAAATATAGAGAAAGCAGAGAGAGGTCTAATTTAAATTTCTAGACTTGTACCAAAAGCCCCTGAAAATGGGAATTCTCTCTATTCCAACATCAGAGCTGAAGTTTCTCCCTCGTCCCGCCTTTACCACACCCTGCCCCTACTTCTTTATAATCAGGGCTGGTAACTGTGAACAGTTTATCATAAGTAGATTTTGTAGTTAAAAACCCATGGTATATCAGAATTCCACAACCACTTGTACATCATGTATCCTAATTCTTTACCCTAAGTTCTCACTTTTTCAAAAATAATGGTCTTTTTGTCAGAATGGGTGCGATTCAAAAGTCTACAGGCAATAAATGCTGGAGAGGGTGTGGAGAAAAGGGAACCCTCTTACACTGTTGGTGGGAATGCAAACTAGTACAGCCACTATGGAGAACAGTGTGGAAATTCCTTAAAAAACTGAAAATAGAACTGCCTTATGACCCAACAATCCCACTGCTGGGCATACACACTGAGGAAACCAGAATGGAAAGAGACACGTGTACCCCAATGTTCATTGCAGCACTGTTTGTAATAGCCAGGACATGGAAGCAACCTAGATGTCCATCAGCAGATGAATGGATAAGAAAGCTGTGGTACATATACACAATGGAGTATTACTCAGCTATTAAAAAGAATACATTTGAATCAGTTCTAATGAGGTGGATGAAACTGGAGCCTATTATACAGAGTGAAGTAAGCCAGAAAGAAAAACACCAATACAGTATACTAACACATATATATGGAATTTAGAAAGATGGTAATGATAACCCTGTATGCGAGACAAGCAAAAGAGACAGATGTATAGAACAGACTTTTGGACTCTGTGGGAGAGGGCGAGGGTGGGATGATTTGGGAGAATGGCACTGAAACATGTATACTATCAGGATGCTTGGGGCTGATACACTCGGATGACGCAGAGAGGGGGGAGGAGGGAGGGGGGTTCAGAATGGGGAACACATGTATACCTGTGGTGGATTCATGTTGATGTATGGCAAAACCAATATAATATTGTAAAGTAATTAACCTCCAATTAAAAGAAATAAATTTATATTTTAAATAATAAATAATGTAAAAAATAATAATAATGGTCTTTTATCGACAGTCCTTCTCCTTCTGACAACTCTTGGTCAATCTGTTTCTGTTCCTATTTTTCACAAATATCTTAAATGTAATACTTCCTTATGTACCTGTTCTTAGCACTATTTCCTCCCAGCTTCACACTTGCTCATGCATCATTTATCTGCTTCCATAGCTTCCATCATCATCTGTACCGCTAATTTCCTCTTGCTTTGACCTTTCCTTTAAACCTCACACCTGCATTTCCAAATGCTGTACATCTTCATGTGGGTGTATTGCTTTCCTACTCACACTTGTCCGGCTTGACATCTAAATCATTTTCTCTGCCCACAAAAGCAAACCATAAAGTACATACAAAAATGGAGCAGCTATTCATTGTTTACACTCCCTAACTCACTTAACTGTATCACTCTCCTACTGGTTACTGAAGCTAGAAACAAGAGGACCCTCTCAACCTTCTACATTTATTCCAACTTAAAATTCTGAGGATTCTTGAATTTTAAGTGTGTTTAGAAATCAACTTCTCCATGTTATCTCCATCACTCTATTTTATAACTTCATCACTGAATAACTGTAAAATAGTTGCCAACTATGCTCCTGTCTTTGGTGGATTATTTTTCCAATTCATCCTTCATATTGTTCCCAGGCTTATCTTATTGTAATACAAATCTGATCATGAAGCATCTCTGTTCGAAAATCTTCAAAATTCCCTATTGACCTACCAAAAGTAAAAATGGGGCGGCATTCAAAGCTAATCATGCCTTGAGCTATCTTTCCAGATTTATCTCCAACTAAACACCACTGTGAAACTTAAGCTCTCATAATGTTGAATTAGTGTCCAGACATATCTGTGGCATAAAAGTTGAGTCATTCTCCCCACCCACACCCCTAGACCGACCATGCTAAATTCATTTGAGAAACAACAGGTGATCATGGTTTGGCTGACAATTAGATTTTGGTTTGCTAAGAATACTACACAATGAGGCTAGAGAAGGGGGATGGGGAAAAGAGGACTAAGCAAGGTGATTAGAAAGGCTGCTGAGGAAGGACTAAGGGAATTATAAGAAAGAGAAAAAGAGCGGAGTTTTAGGTTATTTTGCTATATGACTTCTCCCTCTGTTTTCCTGGGCTTTGGTGGTGGAAAGAATACGCCTGCATGCAGGAGACCTGGGTTTGATCCCTGGGTTGGGGAGAGTCCCCTGGAGAAGGAAATGGCAACCCACTCCAGTATTCTTGCCTCGAGAATCCCATGGACAGAGGAGCCTAGCGGGCTATAGTCCATAGGGTCCCAAAGAGTCGGGCTATAGTCGATAGGGTCAGAAAGAGTCAGACATGGCTGAGTGACTAACACTTCACTTTTCTGTTTTCTCATTAAATCTTTAGTAAAGCTATGTTTCTAAGCAGTTCTCCCACAGTCAGATTTATTTAAGGGCTAAAATCAAGTGGCCTGGCTTGAAGGTGTGGCTTAGGCTAGTCTAAGAAGTATTTTGGATTCCACTTAACTGTATATACGTTCACTTTCATTTTTATATTGTTAAGTTTCCTTGAAGGCATGAATCATGTTTTATAGTAACTATCTCTGTTTGTGCAATCGATTTGGATTCTATCCATCTGTAACTTGTATTTTTCCAATAATTTCTATTTTAATATTATCTCTGTGTTCTATTCTCCCAACCCTTCATAGTATGATCAGCTGGACAAATGAGTTGGCTCTCTTCCACCATTTCTTATCTCCTATCTTATCCTATGACTGTCCCTAGCATAGCACTTGCTCAGAAGAGCTCCTTAAGTTTATTCATTCATCCCCTGAATCAGAAGTCTAGAGCTATTAAGATTCTTTTGAAAACAGCTGTTCCATTAGACATCCTTCCCATTACTAAACAACAGTTGTTGGATGTACCCTTCTCCAATTAAACAGCATTAGGTATGAGACATTTTTAATGAGGCTTGTGATATTCTATCTTTAAAGCTCTCTCTTCCGGGGCACTAAATTAGAGCATGCAATTGATGTTTAAAAGAAAAGGATTCCAGACACTATTCTAACAGAGCCAGTTTACAAGAAAGACAAAAATCCTTGTTCTTACTATTGTTACATTCTAGTACAGGGAGAAAACAAATAAAACAAGGAAATAACAGGTAATAATAAGGCTATAAAGACAGTAAATCAGAGTGATGTGATGGAGTAACTACTTCAGATTTGTTGGTTTGCGTACATTATAGAAGCGAGGCAACTGAGTTCCTTTGTGATAATTGAGCTGTGACCTGCATAATAAGAAGGAAGCAGTTATGGAAAGAGCATTCCTGGCTCAGGGAACAGCTAGTTTAATGGCTCTGAGGCAGGAATGAACTTGGCATTTTCAGGAAACAGAAAGAAAGGCAGTGAGAAGGGGAAAGGGTTTAAAATGATGACAAAGAAGGAAGCAAGATAGATTACATGAGGCCTGGTAAGCCAGGGTAAGGAATTTGGGCCTTAATTGGAGGAGGAAATGGCAACCCACTCCAGTGTTCTTGCCTGGAGAATCCCAGGGACGGGGGAGCCTGGTGGGCTGCCATCTATGAGGTCGCACAGAGTCGGACACGACTGAAGCGACTTAGCAGCAGCAGCAGCAGCAAGTGAGGTAGGATGTTTTGGAGGGAGGAGGGACTCAGCAGGGGACGATGGATCTGATTTACATTCTATAATGAGGACTCCAGCTGCTATGTAGAGGTCAGAATGTAAGTGGGCAAGAGAAAAGGCCAGAGACCCTCAGAGAAATCAAGATACGAGAAGATGGCCATTTGGACCAGGGTTGTATATCAGAGATAAAAGTAGGCAGATGTGAAATAATGTTTGGAAAGAAGGAGAATCAAAGGGATTGGATAGAGGGCAGGTGAAAAGAAACAGAGGATAACAGAAGAAAGAGAAGAGTGCATTCCAGGTTTTTGGTTTAAGAAAACTAAGATAGTAAAGATTAGGGGAAAAGTAGATTGGGGATAAAAGGATGATTAAAATTTCTCTTTTGGCCATATCAAATTTGAAGTGTTAATAAGATAAGAAAGTATGGTACGTGAGCAGAAATGCAAATCTGGAACTCAGGATCAAGATCAGGGATGACATATAGCCTTGGGGCTTAAATGAATGGGGAGACTGTGTAAAGGAGAGAAAGGGAGAGAAAGAAGGAGAGAGAAGAGAGACCACCTCATTTTGAGAGGTGAGCAGAGCAGAAAGAGCTCCAAGAAAAGAGGAAAAGCAGAGCATGAACTCCTCTTGTCCACTGAGTTCCAGACTCCGACATCCAATGTCTGCTTTATAATCATTCCCAAACAACCAACAAGATATTCTTTCCCTGTGTTACTGTTTGAAGAAATTCTAGGACTTGCCTCTGAGCCACTAATCCAATATGCTTATATGTTCTAAGAAGACAGCTGTTTCCAATGACTTCCTTTGACTGATCCCACTGCCGGTCATTTCTGAACTCAGTGGGCTCCACTACCCAAGTCTGGCTTCTGAATGTATATTTTCCCTGATAGTATAAGTCCTGTTGTGCTTTTTGTTTGGGGGGACTTTTGTATTTTGTTTTTGTCTTTAACATTTTATGCCTGTTTAATTTCCATCTTAGTACCTGAAGACCAAAAGTTGGATCATCTGTCTTTTAGTGTAAAAGTCATTGTTATAACTATTGTCTGCACATAGTTGGTGCTTATATACAATAATAACTGTGCTGCAATGAGACTTTTTTTAGCATAAAAATCTTTACTATACTGAGTGGTATCAGAAAGAGCCATCACCCCAAAATCACTGTTTTAATGTTTTACTGTGGACCATGCTGCCAAAACCAAATGTTCCTCCTCTTCATCCTACTCAAAGAATATAATTTCCAAAATGGAATGAGCAAAACAAAACCATGAGGAGCGAGAATAAAATATTAGTTCTTCCCTGGTGGCTCAGTGGTAAAGAATCTTCCTTCCAATACAGGGGACACGGGTTCGATCCCTGGTCCGGGAAAATCCCACATGCCTTGGAGCAACTCCAGAGCCTGTGCTCTAGAGCCTGGGAGCTGTAATGACTGTAGGCCATCTGCCCTAGAGCCCAGGCTCTGCAACAGGAGAAGCCACGGCAATGTGAAGCCCATGCACCACAACTAGCACCCACCTGCTGCAAACACAGGGGCAAAAAAAAGGCTGGAGCAGCCACGGAGGCCCAGCACAGCCAAAATAAATTTGCAAAAATTTTTTAAAAGACGATGCTGGGACACGGACTCCATCCCTGGTTGGGGAACAAAGGTCTTCCATGCTGCAGAGCGTGGCCAAAAGTAAAAATAAAAAGCAGGGAGGAAAAAGAAGAATAAAATATCAGTCCTGACACATTTATTTTGTATCTAAAAAGTATGAAGGGATTTATGTTTGTCTAATACTCAGTGTACTGACTGGCACTCCTGTCATCACTTGCTCCGTAAGTCAAATACATGGCATCCAGATGCTACAAATTGATTTCCTCTCCACGTATAATATGTACCACAGTTTACGTGCTAAACAGAATGTCAGTGTGATTAGTTTTTTAAATAAGATCTTTAATAGTGGAGTCTTATAATGAGCAAGGGCCGACCATTAACATCTTTTTACCACAGAGCAGCCAGTTTACTGGTTTTCTTATAGAAAGGACTATCCAACTAAAAGCTGAGTAATACTTATCTGTAAGTAAACTTGACAAGTGTGCCCAGTATGCTAACCTTTTCTATGAACATAAGCAATGATCAGATATATTTGAAAAAATAATGCTCAACCACTTTCTTCAACGTAAGTGTGACATTTTTAATAATGGAGAAAGTAACTGCTGTTTCCAAAGACATTTGGGCTAAGGAGAGAGCATTTTTAAAATAGACACTTGGAAATGTTCCACTATTATGTAATTTTGTTGTTGAAAACAATTTAAATGTAAAACTCATAATATCTGCACACAAAAACTTGGAAATTGAATTTTTCAGACTGTTTCTTGAAAATCTTCTGTAAAGATCTTCTTTTAAATCTCACTTAAAAAAAAGTAGTTTCAATGTGTTTTGAATCCATTTCTTAAAAATATGAAAATATAGTAACTTCTTATTGGCTAATAAGGGCTGACTGTTATTGGGGATGATATATATTGGGGATGATATATGTCGGCTAGCTGAATTTCAACAAAACCCTTCTCATAATTGGGGATGGGTTTGAAAAATGAGCATCATGATTTAGCAGGCACAGCTAATGGTGCACTTCTTCCATCTTCCAGTACTTATTTTTGTGAGAAAGCTCCTTCAGCTAAAATATCCATTAAAACCAACATGGGAATAAACTGAACTTAGAACCAGACCTCTGAGCCACTGTATCACAAGATATTAAAATAAGATTTTTTAAACCGACAAGAAATTGTCAACCAAATTGCTATCACCAAAAAGGGTAAGGAAGCTGATCTATTGATAAATAGAATAAAATAGGAAAACTATTATTTAATCTCTTAATCTAACTGTTATTAATTTCTATTTTAAGTTGTTCTACAAAGTACACATTAGAGTATTTATACATAATTAATAATTATCTTATTATCATTATTAAAATGTTAAAAAATGTTAGTTAGGGATGCATAATCAAAAAGAAATATGGAAACCACTGCTTTAGTACAACTGGACCCTCAAGTACATCATACCTCAAGTTCCTCTTTATTTCAATTGTCTTTGGAAGTTCAAGTCCCTCCATCTTCCATTACAACCTGCTCTTCCATTCCTACACTGCTGTTATCTCCTAATGTGACTGAATCCCACTCCTATCTCAGCCTTTCCACTCTGTCAAGAAGTTTGAGTCTGAATCAAAAAGTTCCTTATGGTAGCTGATTGACATTGATGGCTACTGCTACCAATGGGTCACAAATCCTGGTATTGACATCACTGTAAGACTCCTCTCCTGAATCTGGACTGGCCCCATGACTCACTCACTTTAATCAACAGGATGTGGTAGAAATGATGATGTGCCAGTTCTGGGAATAAACCTTAAGGTCTGCAAGATTCCACTTTTGTGCTTTAGGAAAGCCTAAGCTGCCAGGTTAGATGTCTAGCTATACTCCTGGTAAGTTCATGTGGAGAGGGAGAGACCCTGAGATGAAAACAGAAGAGAGACAGATAGACAGGCATTGGCATCCCAACTGAGCCCAGCGTTCCTGTCTTCTCCACTAAGACACCAGATATGTGAATTAGCAAATTGTATTTTCCAGACCAACCATAGCTCCTAATGGTTTCAGCCCCATATGACATCATGTGAATCAGAAGAATCACCCAGCTGAGCCCAATCAACCTATGGTATCTTGAGAGATAATAAAATTGCTGTTTTAAGCCATTGAGTTTGTCATGGTTTATTAAACAACACTTGATAACATAACCCTGTTACATTCTCAATCTTATGGAAATTTTCACTTCCATCTTTTAACTGAAAACTAACCTTCTGGTTGAGGACACTTAACCTACAGGCCTCTTGAGTGACACCTGCTTTTCCCCTCACCTTCCACTTACTGCAGAGCCAATAGATACAGGAGGTGTTTTCCTCAGTCCCCACTGTCCTCCTGTAGGAACCTCTGCTCTCTGAAGCCATGACATCTGGCTGTGTCCCTCTCTAAATCACGTTGCTGCCAGCTGCTGATGTCTTGGCTGTTCTTCTTCATTAGTAGATGACCTACCCCCTGACCCACACTCCACTGCTATATTTGTCAGCATGCTCTGTGATTTCAGCCTGCATATAGATGACCCCGCCTAGAACTTTCCTCTCAGTTCCTTGACCTCTTAACTTTTCCTCTTCTCCTCTTTAGACACTTGTTCCCATGGTCACACCTAGAACTTGTAAACTGAATTACCTCTGAAAATATAAATGTCAGCTTTTATCCTTTTAGCTCACACATGCTATTAACTGTACCACCACAGTTCTTTGACCATATCAGAATATAGTAAAGAATGAAATGTCGAAGAAAATAACAAACTTATACATTATACTTTTCATAGATAATTACAAACCTTACATGGGCTTTAAGCACTGCCCAGTGATAGACCTATGTTTCTACATTGTTTGCTTTCATAATTTTGGACACAACTACTTTATGATGTCTCTTCTCTTTTCAAATCTCTTATCTGCCCTACTTCTCCCCTTATCCTCCATTAATGATGTCCCCTCATGCTCCATAAATGAAACAGAAGTTATTCAGTGAGGACTCTTTATCTTCCTGACATCAGATATACCAGTCTACCTGTATCTGTACCATTACTCCTCTTATAGAGATTCACTTCAAGTGTCCATATCTCGGGCCCATTACCCAGTTAGACTCTGGGTACCATTCCCTCTCACCTTTCCAAAGGTTTTGTACCTCCATGTATTCTGTCTACTTTGCCCCATCAATGGACCGTTCACTTCAGTGTAAACACAAAAAATCTTCAAAAAATCCCTTATCTCCCTTATTATGCCACTTCTCTGCTTACCTCCACAGTAAGATTTCCTTTAAAAATGTACACAAGCAGGACTTCCCTGGTGGTCCAGTTGTTAAGAATCTGCCTTTCAACGCAGGGGATGTGAGTTCAATCCCTGGTCAAGAAACTAGGATCCCACATACCTCAGAGCCCCACGTGCCACAACTAGAGAGTCTATGTGCTTCAATGAAAGTTCCTACAAGACACAACAAAGGTCCCCCAGTGAAGATTCTATGTGCTGCAACTAAGACCCAACAACTAACCCTAATGTTAACCCTAACACAGCCAAATGAATAAATAAAATTTAAAAAATGTACACAAGCAACCACCTGTCATTTCTTCTTCAAATCCTAAATCTGGTTTTACTTCCCAGTGTTCACAATTATTGTTGTTGTTTAATTGCTAAGTTGTGTTTGACTCTTTGTGACCCGATGTACCATAGCCCACCAGGCTCCTCTGTCCATGGGATTTCCCAGGCAAGAATACTGAAGTGGGTTGCCATTTCCTACTCCAGAGGATCTTCCTGACCCAAGGATCAAATCTGTGTCTCCTGCATTGGCAGGCAGATTCATTACCACTGAGCCACCTGGCAAGCCAAAAATTACTCTTGCAGAATCAGTAACAATCTTTTCCTTGCCAAATCCAAGGAATATAATTCTGTTGCTGTCTTATTTCTTTCCCAGTTTTTCCCAACTGAACACATGGCTCCATCATCCACCCAGTCATTTAAGTGTGATATCCCAGTCTCAATTACTTAGCCTTCAGTCCTCCTTGACTGTCTTCCCTAAATCTAATTCATCGGCAAGCACTGCCTTTCTGCCTCCAGACTGTTAATCCTCTTACTTTCCTCCTCCGCTACCTTGATGTAAGCCACACCATCTCTCAAAACATCTAGGAGGCAGTAGCTCTTCCTGCTAGATGCTCTCCTTATTTCCACTTGTCTCCATAGCAGCCAAGGTAATTTTTCCAAATTGTGTATCAGTCTGTAACTCTGCTACTAAAAACTTTTCTTTGCTTGTCGTTTTTATTTAGAGTGAAATTCAAACTCTGTATCATGGCCGGTAAGATCCATCTGATGGAACTGTAAGGGAAATATTTATTCTTCCCCTCTCCTCTACACATTCCATAGAAAGGAGAGAACTTTCTCTCTGC
Source organism: Ovis aries (assembly GCF_016772045.2). NCBI lineage: Eukaryota > Metazoa > Chordata > Mammalia > Artiodactyla > Bovidae > Ovis > Ovis aries. Next base: position 26,873,138 of record NC_056059.1, on the reverse strand, counting down.
AGGAAGAAAGTGAAAATTGTCCCATTCTCTCTCAGCAACTGCACCCCCCCCCCCAACACACACACACACTTTCATCCCTTAGCACTCCTTCCCTGGGGTATAGGAAGGAAATTATTAATATCTCACTGGTGATATGGCAATGGGAACTGAGAATGTGTGTCTCAGAGACTTCATAAGTTCTTTCTTTCAGAGTAGCTTAATTCTCCTCTGCCCTTTAGCAACCAGCTTGTCCTGGAAGGAAAACCTGCAGTTCAGTTCTGCTAGGAGCAATAGGGGAGGGATCTTTTTCCAGGGTGATGGCAGTGGGAGGACTATTAAGAGGTCTATTGGACTGATTCTCCAATCAGCAGAATCAGTAATCTAGCTGCTATTTTGTCTTCTATCTAATCCTGACTCCTGGGTCCTATATCCCACTTGTTTTTAACTTCTGGAATAACACATGGTTTTTTTTTTTTCTTTCCCATCCATAAAGCCCTCAGTGCTATATTACTGGACTTTGTCTACGTCTGCAACTTCATTTTCGCCACTCTCCTACTTACTAGGCTTCAGTTATTCTAGCTGTCTTTCATTTCCTAAAACACAGCCTCAGTATTTTCTGCCTCAGTATTTTTGCACTTGTAGCTCCCTGTGCCCGAGGAGTAACTCCTCCGGTTTTTCACGATACGCCTCTTATGTTCAGGCCTCAGATTAGTTATCATGTTCTAAGAGTAGCCTTCCCACACAGTGTCATGTAAGTTACTTCCCCACTGTCATTTCTGTCTGCCCTAGCTTCTTATCTGCTTCTCTTACAGTACTCATCCACCCTGACCCCACCTTTTTTTAGACTGCAGGATCTTAGTTCCCCCGGCAGGGATTGAATATGGGCCTCAGCAGTGAAAGCACAGAGTCCTAACTACTGGACAGCCAGGAAATTCTCTATATTTATCCCACCTTTCTGTTCTGTTTATTTGCTTGTTTCTTCTCCTCACTAAAATCTGCTCAATGAAGGAACAAGTCTTCATTGTTTGTGGTTGTATCCAAAAATCTAAGCTCATCGCAGGCTAGTGTTAAGTATTGAATAGTCGTTGAATCAATGAATGATTACATGGAAATAGCAATTCAGAATTAATAACCTGGCTTGCTGACTTGATAATTACGAAGTGCAAATTCCAATTAATTTCCATATGAATTTTTCATAGTCCTATCATTGTTTTGAAACCAGAAATTAGTTTATTTACCATATAAACCTGGTTCACATGCTGATTCCTTCAAGAATATGTCAGCTTATTGAAAATGTACACATAAAGAGCTATTACTAGATTCTATGAAGGAAAAAAGGACATGAAAAAGGAGATCGGGATAGTGGATCTAGAAAGACAAGTATTATATCCATGAAATGATTAAAACTCATATATAAAATAAAAATTAAAGCTTTTTTAGCATGATTAAAGAAATAGTTAATAAATTTATCATGTACATTCACATATATATATCACTTATGTATCATATATACATATAGGTTTTTACTAATAGCCATACATTTAATAGGACAAAATATTTCATACGTACTACCAAGGTAGGCAGAATAATGTCCCTTCACCTGCAAGATGTCCATGTTCAAGTTCCTAGAATCTGTCAGTCACTTAGAGATTGTCATACTAAATGAAGTAAGTCAGTCAGAGAAAGACAACTATCATACGATATCACGTATATATGGAATTTTATAAAAATGGAACAAATTTTTTTTTACTTACTTAAAAAACAGAAACGGACTCACAGGTATAAAAAATAAATCTATGGTTACCAAAGGAGAAAACAGGGGATGGATAAATTAGGAGTTTGGGATTAACAGATACACACTAGTTTATATTAATATAAAATAGATAAACAACAAAGACCTACTGTATAGCACAGGAAACTATATTCAATATCTTGTAATAACCTATAACGGAAAAGAATGTGAAAAAGAGCATAAGCACATACATACATATATATATTTACATATATGATTGAATCACTTTGCTGGATACCTGCAACAAATATTACACTGTAAATCAACTATATTGCAATAAAAAATTAAAAATATATTACCTTACATGGCAGTAGGGACTTTGCAGATATGATTAAATGAAGGATCATGAGATGGGAATGTTGTCTTGGGTTATTTTAGTGGGTCCACAATAATCATGAGGGCCCTTATAAGGGAAAGACACAGGCAGGAGAGTGAGAGGAGGAGATGCGATTGCAGTCTTCAAGGAGCACACTAGCTAAGGAATGTAGGCAGTCTTGAAAAGCTGAAAAAGGCAAGGAAATTTCCTCTAGAGCCTCCAGAAGGTGGCTCAGATGGTAAAGAATCTGCTTGCAATGCAGGAGACCTGGGTTCAATCCTGGTCAGGAAGATCCCCTGGAGAAGTGAATGGCTACCCACTCCAGTATCCTTGCCTGCAGAATCCCATGGACCAAGGAGCCTGTCCACGGGGTCGCAAAAGAGTCAGACACAACTGAGCAACTAACACAGAGCCTCTAGAAAGGAAGGAGGCAAACCCTGATGACACCTTGATTTTAGCTCAGTGAACTCCATTTTGGATTTCTGACCTCCAGAACTGTAAGATAATAAATGTGTGTTATTTTAAGCCAATAATTTTGTGGGTAACTTGTTACAGCAGTCATGGGAAACAAATATAAATACATTAAGCAAATTTCATTCAGTCTTTAATACTTCAGAATCTTGCCCCTCGGGATCGTCATTATGTGAATCAATTATCAGTGAACTGCAGGTAAACAGACATGCTGGTTAATGAGGTGTTTCTATTCAGAAGTCTGAATAAGCTAGTTTTTATTGAAGAAGTTTTATAAGCACTAAGAACTTAATCAGGGTTGGATGAGATTAAATTAGAATGTGTCTCCTTAAGGAAATCTTTAGGTGAATTTTAAGGTAGATAAAAGAGGACCCCTGAAAAGGAAATGGAGAAGATTTCAAGAGGATCTGGAAAAATCCTAAGCGGGGAAAACGGGCAATTATTGGTGATTTGGGTTACACAAAAGTATATGAAGATAATAAGATAATCTAGTCAGAACTCCTCTTTTGAATTTTTACTTTTATCTAAAACACCACTCTTTGAGTGATTACATATGTTTCACAAGAGGAATGGATGGTTATAAGCCTATTGGCATAGATTATTAGATTAGCTTCCATTAACCCTGAAAAGAAAATCATTCTTACTTAGAAACTAAAACAGACAGTTAACCTTGCCAGTGCGGAGAAGTAAGATAAAGTATAGGTGTTTGTTCATGCAGTATTATAGCGGAGGTGAGGTTTGGGGTGAGAAAACAGGTTTATATGTGGTAATGCAATGAAAGGGAGGGAGCATGGACTTTGAGATCAAACAGACTTGGTTCAAATTCCAGCTCTACCTTTTATTGGTCATGTGACCTTAGTCAAATTAATTAAAATACCTTATTTCTCTACTTCCTTATCCGTAAAATATCTAATTCATGTGATTAGTATTAGATGTTAGTGTTGAAAGTGAAGTCGCTTAGTCGTGTCCGGCTCTTTGCAACCCCATGGACTGTAGCCTACCAGGCTCCTCCCTCCATGGGATTCTCCAGGCAAGAGTCCTGGAGTGGGGTGCCATTTCCTTCTCCAGGAGATCTTCCTGACCCAGGGATCAAACCTGGGTCTCCTGCATTCCAGGCAGACGCTTTAACCTCTGAGCCTAGGGATTATATAATGATACTAGTGTTACAAGAGACTTTTTGAGAATAACCCAAGATTCTCAAGAGCATCAGACTAATTTGAATTACTTCCCAGTTTTGCCTTAGGCCAGCACAGGTAGGAGCAATGGGATGTTTTCAGAGTTGGAGGATTTTTCTAGTAAGTTTGTGAGGATGTGTACATGTGTGGGGGTGGGGTAGAGCATGGAGATAATTTTAGGTAGTAGAACTGAATGCCTCCATCAGAACTGAGCACTATGAGAAAAATATTCTTTAAATTTGAAAGACAGGTCATGTTTTTTCCCTTTGACATATCTATTATAATTCACAGTTTTTAAAAAGAATGAATTTGACAGTCAGAGATACAGTGAACTGCCCCAAAAGGCAAAATTAACTGCCACAGAGGTAGTTAGAGGTAGACTAGGACTCAGCATTCTTGTTTCTTGAACTCTCTTTGCCCCTTTGGTAACATACTCAACCATCAGGTCTCAGTGTTCTCAAGCCACCTATTCATTTCACTTTGGTGCAACTTTCTCATTATTATGAAACATGGAAGATAAAATGAAGTGAAAACTGAGTAAGGAGACTGTAAGCTGAGATGTCATTATTCTGAACTGATATCTCACTAACAACATTTTAAGGACTGAATTAAATTTGAAGTTTACAGGAAGAAAAAGAAACACATGCTATCCATACGTATCAAATGGTCTAGTTAGTTAGTTCATTTGCTCAGTCGTGTCCGACTCTTTGCAACCCCATGAATCGCAGCACACCAGGCCTCTCTGTCCATCACCAACTCCCAGAGTTCACTCAGACCCACGTCCATCGAGTCCGTGATGCCATCCAGCCATCTCATCCTCTGTCGTCCCCTTCTCCTCCTGCCCTCAATCCCTCTCAGCATCAGAGTCTTTTCCAATGAGTCAACTCTTCGCATCAGGTGGCCAAAGTACTGGAGTTTCAGCTTTAGCATCATTTCCTCCAAAGAAATCCCAGGGTTGATCTCCTTCAGAATGGACTGGTTGGATCTCCTTGCAGTCCAAGGGACTCTCAAGAGTCTTCTCCAACACCACAGTTCAAAAGCATCAATCCTTCAGCACTCAGCTTTCTTCACAGTCCAACTCTCACATCTATACATGACCACTGGAAAAATCATAGCCTTGACTAGATGGACCTTTGTTGGTAAAGTAATGTCTCTGCTTTTCAATATGCTATCTAGGTTGGTCATAACTTTTCTTCCAAGGAGTAAGCGTCTTTTAATTTCATGGCTGCTGTCGCCATCTGCAGTGATTTTGGAGCCCCCAAAATAACGTCTGACACTGTTTGCACTGTTTCCCCATCTATTTGCCATGAAGTGATGGGACCAGATACCATGATCTTTGTTTTCTGAATGTTGAGCTTTAAGCCAACTTTTTCACTCTCCTCTTTCATTTTCATCAAGAGGCTTTTTAGCTCCTCTTCACTTTCTGCCATAAGGGTGGTATCATCTGCATGTCTGAGGTTATTGATATTTCTCCCTGCAATCTTGATTCCAGCTTGTGCTTCTTCCAGCCCAGCGTTTCTCATGATGTACTCTGCATAGAGGTTAAATAAGCAAGGTGACAATATACAGCCTTGACGTACTCCTTTTAACATACTGCTAAGTCACTTCAGTTGTGTCCGACTCTGTGCGACCCCATAGACGGCAGCCCTCCAGGCTCCCTTGTCCCTAGGATTCTCCAGGCAAGAACAGTGGAGTGGGTTGCCATTTCCTTCTCCAATGCATGAAAGTGAAAAGTGAAGTGAAGTCACTCAGTCGTGTCCGACTCTTCGCGACCCCATGGACTGCAGCCCATCAGGCTCCTCCATCCATGGGATTTTCCAGGCAAGAGTACTGGAGTGCGGTGCCATTGCAAATATACCAAATTCCTGCATGTCATAATAAGAATCCTAGATGCATAGCAAACTACTAACCCCTTTTTTAATGCAACAGAATGGTAAAGGCAACTGAGTTTAAAATAAACCAAATATTATTCAAGAATAACTGAACCTATATCCTAATGAAAAGTAGCTTTATTAAATATTCATAAATAAAATATTATAGTAACACAGAGATTCTATATTTTAAATTCATAAGGTTCACAGAAGTAGAGCCAAAAAAATTATTTTAGAGACAATGAAACTTGCTTCAAATAAAATTTTTTAATATAGCATTTTTAATCTGTTGAGGTCACCCAAAATAGAAGGTATTTTCCCTCAGCATTTTTATCTACATATTATTGCAGTGGGGGTTTGAGTCAGAGAGGCTTAAATTTGACTTCTGCTTATTTTATTAGTTGTCAATTCTAAGTTAAATTATTTAACCTCTCTCAACATGTTTCATCATTTGTAAAACTGAGATATTAATAATACCTTGCCCTTAGTACTGTTGTATTATTTAAAATAAACAATCCTAAACATTCTAATGTTTAGATTAGATTAAACCTTTCCCACCAAACCTATAGCACTTCCTTAGTATTTCTCGAGAGTATCCTTTACTCTCTGTCCCTACTGCTTCTATTTTAGTTCAGCTCACATCTGGAATGTTGCAATAGGCTCCCACCTTCTAGGCTAGACCTCATTCTTAGACATTTTCCACTTTGCAGCTACTCAAATATATATTTAACTATGTCATTTTCAAACTTCACACCATCCCTACTGCCCTCAGGATAATGCCCTCAGCCATCAAGGCCCTGCAAGATCTGATCCTTCTTTCTTATCTACTTTTATTCCTTGACCTTCTCCCTCTCCCCACATCTCTGCATATCTCGCTCTAGCCGTCAACTGCTTACAGGTTCCTCAAAGATCCAAATTCTTGTCTCCTTGCCCATGTACGTAAAATAAAATCTTTTGATTCCTTGACCTATTTCTCCTTCAGGTCTCTGCTTGATGGCATCTTTTCCAGGAAGCTCTCCACAATAGGGTTAAATGTCCTACCTATATCCTTCCACACTACCCCTTCCTGTTGCTTACAGCTCTGGACTCACTTGTCTGTCTCTACCACTGTACTCCTGGAGGGCCAAAACACTTATCCACTGCTGTGCACCTAACTCCCAAGCAGATTGTCTCATACTCTTATTAAGTATTGCTTTCTTTAATCTACAGCTTGTTCTCTGGCTCCTATATTGTTATCACTACGTTCCATTTCTCAGAAACTTTCAGTGGCTCTTATTTCTTACCTTATCAAGTTCAAATTCCTTCACTTGGCTATTTTAAGCCCTCACAATCTGTTCTTCTTACCACAATTTCAACCTTATTTCTCAGGATGCCCCATCATGATCTTTCCTATGGTCTAATGAATATGACACGTGTGCCCTAGCTCACACTGTTTCTCTCTCAGGATAGACTCCTTTCTTCCAATAATGTCCAAATATCATATCTCCAAATATCCACTCGTATCCTTATGGAGCAAGCTTTGACTTCTTTGACTAGATTTCTTTATATGTTGATACTCACAGACTTAGGCAATTTTCTAATAGGAAGAAACTTCAAAATATTGACTGTTCCTACTCTTGTTTTGCATGCTGCATACCTATATCTATCTCTGAGAGCACCTAGCAGAGTGCTGAGCTCAGAAGAGATGCTCAAAAACTACTAGACTGGTTGTAAAGCATTTTGTCTCATCTAATATATACATATACATATATATATATAATGGGCTTCCCAGGTAGCTCAGTGGTAAAGAACCCCCCTGCCTATTGCAGGAGACATAACAGATACAGGTTTGATCCCTGAGTCCAGAAGATCCCCTGGAGGAGGAAATGGCAACCCACTCCAGTATTCTTGCCTGGAGAATCCTATGGACAGAGGAGCCTGGTGGGAGTCCATAGGGTCACAAAGAGTCGAACACAACTGAAGCAACTGAGCAGGCAGGCACATATATATATATTATATATTATATAATGTATATATATATAATATTATATATAAATACATATATGTGTGTATACACACATACAATATACATAACAATATATATTTATATATAATTTATATTATATAAATATATATTATATTTATATAAATATATAAATACACATGTATGTGTGGGTATATATATACACACACACACACATACAATATGTATATATATATATACACACACATACAATCTAGGCTTATGATTGTTTGCAATAGGTAGACATTGATAATTTGAAGTGACAGACTATGAAAAAAGAAAATTCATCAGATGTAGAAAATGGTCTTGGACTTCAAGGAGATGGAGAAAATGGTCTTGGACTGCAAGGAGATGTAGAAAATGGACTTGGACTGCAAGGAGATCAAGCCAGTCAATCCTAAAGGAAATCAGTTCTGAATATTCATTGGAAGGACTGATGCTGAAGCTGAAACTCCAATAATTTGGCCACGTGATGCAAAGAACTGACTCATTGGAAAAGATCCTGATGCTGGGAAAGATTGAAGGTGGGAGGAGAGGGGATGACAGAGGATAAGATGGTTGGATGGCATCACCGATTCAATGGATATGAATTTGAGCAAGCTCCAGGAGTTGGTGATGGATAGGGAAGCCTGGCATGCTGCAGTCCATGGGGTCACAAAGAGTCAGACACAACTGAGCGACTGAACTGAACTGAGAAAATGGTTAATAGATTAAGTAAATGAGAGGAGAGGGGGAATAGGGTTACAATAAGCTAGGGATAGACATTTCAGTTGCTCAACCTGGACTAGCCTAACCTCATTGCAGCCTTTTAAAACTAGAGTTTAGGCAGAAGACTGTTCACAGCCAAATCATTTTATTATTATCACTGCACGGTTTAGTTAACTACTCCAGTGAGATCCCCTTAAATGTTATTCAGAACATCATGGTGAAGAAGCAGCAATCAGTTCCCTATTATTCTTTTAAAGAACATTCTCTTTTCCTACTTCTTCTTGCTCTGTCCCTCCCAGTACATTTCCTTTACTGAATTTAAATCAACTTCTAACCTCTTGAAGTTTACATGCATCAATAAGGTAAGTTTTGTTATAAACCCTGTCAAAATACAGTGCTCTGACCCTTTCTAGTAAACATTTTTCTTGATATTTCTTCTCACCTGCCCCATCCCAATAATAATTTGCTACCCAAATAAATCTGTGATACTTCATGAATATATAGATATTTCTAGATAGAATTTTTTCCTTTATTTGTAGCTGCTGCTGCTAAGTCACTTCAGCCGTGTCTGACTCTGTGCAACCCCACAGATGGCAGCCCACCAGGCTCCCCCATCCCTGGGATTCTCCAGGCAAGAATAGGCATAATCAGATCCTGAGCATTGCTTTACCTGGAACATGAGAACTAGTAGATTTATTCTGGAAAACTATTTTGACATCAGAATAATGTATATGGGATCAATGACTGGAAGCTTCATCAAAGCAATTTTTCTAATATATAAGTTTTTTGAGAGCAGGGACCATAGTTTATTTTTTATCCCTAATCAGGCCTATTATTGTGCCTGATACATAGTAGGCATTCAGTGTCTCTATTAGCTGAATGAGTGAATGAATTAGTACAAAAGCTAGTCCCTACCATTGAGAAGATTCATACTTTAAGAAAGAAGTGTCACAGATAGCAGCTGTCATCATCATCACCATCAATATTTATTGAATAACTTATTTTACTTGGTCAAGCGCTGGAGTTTATAAAAAGAATCCTAATACCATTCTCACTCAACTTTAAGACAAAAGCTCTGAAAGCATGAGAAGACTTTCATTTATAAAACAGATTTTTATTGAGCACTTTCTATATGCTAGCGTTGTTCTGGCACTGAGGATATAAAGGCAAATAAGACAGACAAAAATCCTTGTCCTTGGGGAGCTTAAATTTAAATGGGAGTGACAGCTCATAAACAAAACATATATTATTTTAGTGGTAAGTGCATAGGAAAAAATATGGAAGTGGAGCTAGTGTTGAAAGATTAGATGAAATGGCTAGGGAAGCCCTCATGTAGATAACATTTGAATAAAATGATAAAGACAGTGAAGACATGAGAAAAACGTTACTTTCATGTGAGAGAAGACAAGGAAGGGGAGGGGAACTAGTGTGTGTGTGAAAATGTAGGTGTTATGCCAGCCCACATCTGCACGTAGCAGTCAGTATTGGGTCCCACGGGGGCTTCCCCTGTGGCTCAGCAGTAAAGAACCTGCCTGCAACGCAGAAGATTTGCAGGAGGTGCAGGTTCAATCCCTGGGAAATGGCAACTTGCTCCAGTATTCTTGACCCGAAAAATTCCGTGGAGAGAGGAGTCTGGTGCGCTACCATCCATGGGCTCGCAAAGACTCAGACATGACTCAACAACAACAGCAACAGATGTTACACAGCAATGCACTGGGGCTCACTGTATGCAATATGCAGGGACAGCCCCATGGCCTTAACTGGTGGGGTGCTGAGGGGATGGTTTGTGGATTCAAGCAGAACAAAAGAGGCACTTAAACTAGTGGCAGGTGGGTGGTCACAAAACTGCTTCAGCTGCTTTTGCTAGTTTCAATCTATGCATCCAAACGAAAGATAGAAGATGCTCTTAGAAATTACTGTAATATATAACTACAAATGGAAGTAGCATGGAAAGCCAAAGCAAGTGAACTTGAAATCTGGAAGAGATTAATATAGGTTAAAGAAAGAGAGAGGGACAAAAAATGAGGAGCCGCAGCATGAAGGCCCCAGGGTGGTCTTCTGGAAAGGTCCAAAATGAAAGTGGAACATGGTAGGGGTGTGTGTGTGTAGCTTGCATTGGTGTGTTGACTGAATCATGTTCCCTGTAAATTTATATGTTGAAGTCCCATCCCCTCAGTATATCAGAACGTGACCTTATTTGGAAATAGTGTCACTGAAGGTATAATTAAAGATGAGGTCAGATTAGAATAGTTGGGCCTCTAGTTGAAAATGACTGGAGTGCTCGTAAAAAAGAAAAATTTCAAGAGACATGGATGTGAAGGATGGAGATACATGAGCACAAGCCAAGAAACTACCACAGGCTAGGGGAGGTTTGGAAGAAATCTTTCCCTAGTGCCTTCACAGTGAGCATGGCCCTGCTCACACTTTGATTTCAGACTTCTGGCCCCAAAAACTGTACGAAAATACGTTCGTGTTGTTCTAAGCCAAGCAGCTTGTGGTACTTAGGAAACTAATTCAAGCCTGTAAGACTATTTTGAGGTAACCAGAAAGAGCATTTTTGCATCACAGAAAGGGAAGTAGCGTACAAGCAGTGAAGTGCCTGACCATCTCGGGCATCAGAAAACTCTGTGTTTCTGTTTTTTTTTTTTGCCAAAGCAGGCAGTTTTTATATCTTCCAGAGAAAGACTTCTTTCTGAGAAAACAGGGACTCAGACTTGGGGTAGCAAGGGTTCTCGGCCTTGAATTATTGCTCTCTGGCGATACGGATGCCATCGATACCTATTTCTGATTGTTGTTCACTGGCTAAGTTGTGTTCCACTCTTTGCGACCCTATGGACCAGCGCACTCCAGGCTACCCTGTCCTTCACTATCTCCTTGAGTTTGCTCAAATTCATGTTAACTGAGTCGGTGATGCTATCTAACCACCTCATCTGCTGCCCTCTTCTTTTGCCTTCAGTCCCGCAGCATCAGGGTCTTTTCCAGTGAGTCGACTCTTCACATTAGGTGGCCAAGTATTGGAGCTTCAGCTTCAGCATCAGTTCAGTTCAGTCGCTCAGTCGTGTCATCAATGTCCTAACAAATATTCACGATCTATCTCCTTTAGGATTGACTGGTCCTTCTGATACATAGAGGACATCTCATGTGAAAAATTTATTTCGTGCTTTCAGGGAAACAAATGATCACAGTGGTCTTTTTGCACTGGATGTTTCTCAACCATAATTTCAAATAATAAATAAGCCATAGTCGCATATTTAAACGGAAGCCTGCCCTGCACCCCATCAATAGTGCTTAGAACAGTGCCTGACACCTGGGAAGCACTCAGTAAATGTTACCCGCTTTTGTTATTCAATAATATTGCCTTTACTTATTTGAAGCCCTTTAAGGACTCAATAAGTAACAGCTTTTGTTAGTGTTTCTTCGGATCAACAGCTGAAAGACCATTACAACCGAGAAAAATGAAACTAATTTTACATACTCCCCTCACCCGGAATTAGGGCGGAGAGGCAGAGGTGACTAAGCCTGAAAAAAAACGGCAGCAGCCAGGAAGGTCTAATAATCCTGACTTCTGTAGTTACCTTGTATTTTCTTGTTTTACCAAACCTCTTTCTTTTTACTTACCATGGTTCATTTTTGTTTTAGAATATTTGACCTCTGCTCAACAAGTTACAAGGGCTTCCCTGGTGACTCAGTGGTAAAGAATCCACCACCCCAGGAGGAGGGGGTTCTATTCCTGGGTCTGGAAGATCCCCTAGGTAAGGAAATGGCAACCCAGTCCAGTATTCTTGCCTGGGAAATCGCATGGACAGAGGAGCCTGGAGCCCTAGTCCCTAGTGTTGCAGAGAGTCGGACACGACTTAGCAAGTTACAAGACCTATTCTGACTTGTGTGGTATCAGTTATACAAATAGAAACTGAGCTGATTTAAAAGGGGCCACGTGTGAAGAGAGGGCTTTTTCTAAACACTGAATATAATGAGTAAAAGTTGAAAAAGGAAAGAAATTTCCATTTAGCTATTTGTCATCTCCCTCTCACAGGTTGTGCTGCTGACAGCGCCCTTTCCCATGCACGACTGCAGTTGCTGCCTCGGGAGAGCGACCAGGTTCCTCACCCCAACCAGAGCGGCGAAATAGGTTTCCCCCTGCCTCCTCTCCCAGGGCAGAGGAACCAAGACCAGCCTCCGCCCCGCGCGCATGCCCAGTTGGGAGGGCGCCTCACTAGGGACCGCGAGGCTCAGGTTTTCCCCGCTGTTGGGCGGCCTCGCGGACCCAGGAAAACTCCGACCGATGTACCCTGAGGGGCCGCAGGCAACTCTGCGGACTTAATTTTCCACTTTGGCAACCTTGTGCCTGCCGCGTTCAAAGGGAGCCGGGCACATCCCGGCAGGGTGGCGCCCCATGGCTAGGGCACCCTAGTTACATAGCTTTTCAGGTGTCCTCCGGGGAACGGAAGGCCGCACTCCTCTGGAAGAACAACACTTTCTGAAGAAATCCCGGGACGGTCACTCCTCTCGTTTGCCGAACCTTTTTTTTTTTTAAAACTGGCCACAGACAAGACAGTCCTAATGCTGAGCGCCCTCCCAGCGGCCGCCTCCTTGCTCTGTGCCCAGCGGGCCCATAGGCTGCTCTGAAAACGGGCGTTCTCAGGTATCTGTCTCCAGAGTCGCTGGCCTCATGGCCAGCACGTCCATTCCACCTTCATTTCAGAACGTCCGCTTTGCTTCCCGACCACCCTCCCGGGTCTAAGAAGGCCCAGCGTCTCCTCCTTCGGGAAATTCCCGCCGGTGCACCTAGACTGTCCCGAAATGAACACGGGCCCGTTTTCCGGGTGTGGGTTGGCGGGAGCCATGGTAGAGAGCCAGGTGTAGTAGCTCGGGCTCGGCGTCCCGGCGTTCGGCCTCTGAAGGCTCACCCTCGGGCGGCCGCCATCAAGCTCCTCCGCCGCAGCTGCAGCCGGCCCGCAAACACACGCCCACCCGCACGCTCGGATTCACTGGCCCCAGGCGTGGGGGGGCGGGGAACGCACTGAGCATGCTCGGTGGGGAGGGCGGGGCGCTCTCGGACGGCGCGTCGGGGCGGGCGCTCCTCCGGCTGGGCTCGGCGCCTCCGCCGCCCGCTCGGAGCCGCGCCCGCCGCAGGCTGCGCCCGCCGCGCCCGCCCCGCCCTACCCCGCCCCGCCCCCCGCCGCTCGTCCCCGCCGCGGCCGCGCCGTCTGCAGCAGCAGCAGCGGCAGCTGCTCCTCCCCGGCGGCCGCCCCCCGCGGGTCCCTCCCTGGCTGCGGGAGAGACAGAGGTAGACGGAGGACACAGCGCCGCGCCGCCCGCACCGGAGACCTTCGCCTCGCCCTGCCGGCTCCTCACCCTCTGGGAGGAACATGGGTAAGTCATCCTTCCTCCCCCGTCATCGCCTGACATATTTCTCTTTCTCGGTGTGTTGCAGGGTGGGAAGCATTTCTCGCGCAAAGTTGCCTGATTTCTCAAATCCACGGGTGTGAGGCAGTGGCTCTTCCTCCCGGGAGAGTCGGCGCACGCGGAACGCACGCCGGGTCCGCGAACTGGGAGGGTGCCGAGTGCGGGGTGGGGTCTGGCCGCGGGGCGGATCGCCGCCCGCCTCTCGGGCACCTCGCTGCCTAGCCTCCCCTCCTCCATTCTTCCTGCCCGAGCGGGCACCACGGAGCCTGCCTTGCGGGCTCGCATCCGCTGCCCCTTCCCGGTTCCTTCGGTGGCCGCCCGTTTCCTTTCCCCAGCGGCTGCTGGGCTGGAGGCTCGGGTCGGACCGCGAGAAAGACCACTTCACCCAACTTCCCTGCCAGGGCGACCTTTCCCCACTGTGGGAACTGCTCATCCCAAGGCGAGGAGGTGTGAGCATGTAGTTTGTGGGGGAGATTTTACAACCTGCACGGGAATTTATATTTGTTGGGGGAGAGCGCACAGTCTCATAGGTTGAAAGGATGACTTGTCAGAGGCCACGAGGACCGTGAGGAAGGATGGATAGAGCCCGCTAGCTGTTGAATTAGTGTTGAGTGGCTGCAGTGTAGCAGTATTCTGTGCTCAACCCATTTTCTTGGTTCTTTTGCCTGTCTACTGTAGTAGGAAACTGCACCCTGTAACATGTTACCCAACTTACACGTTATTCTTTCCCGGCTTCCCTTGTCGAAATCTACATAATCTGATTTTAGTTATTTTTTTGTTAATGTCAAGAGTTTTGGATATTTAAAAGCAAGTATCTTTTATAAAAGTGCATGTAATTTATCCTTTTTTTTTTTTCACAGTATGTTGCTTAATTTTGAAGTTCAGTAATTGCAAAAACGTCTTATGGATACTGTAATGTAATTAAAAGACCAAAGTTTTTTTAAATGGTAGCAATTTGGAATACCATGCTTCTCCAAGTTCCCCAGTTTGTTTCCATTCCTGTCTATTATAGTTTCCTCTTTTTAGAATTTGCTACATTGGCATATATCAACTTGGACTTTTCCCACCCCTTCCCTGCAAGTTATTTTAAGCTTCAGATGAGTGTGGTCCTTTCATCTGTCAATACAGTACTCAGCACGTCCAGAGTTAGGTCATGGCAACTCAGAATCTTCAAAGAAGTGTCTAAATCTAGAAATGGTGTGGATGGAGCTTAAAAAGCAAATGCTCCAGGCTCTGATTCAGATCTTTTGCTGTATATCAGGAAGAGGTCATTGTTACAAGAGGAGGTGGTATGAATGAAAAGTGAATCTAAGACCCAGAATTTTATTTTCTCTTGTTCAGTTTTTTTCTTTTTAATGTCCTATTGGTATGCTGAAGAGATTTCTGTAAAAATTGAGTGATCCATTTATATGTACCTAGCCTTTCTCTGGGAGTAGAATATTAGTTCAGATTGTTGGAGACATAGTTTGTCTTCCCCTTGAACATAACAAATTTTTTCCTGTTAATTATAGGCCACAAGTTGGCCTATAAACTGTATTTCACCATGTTTCAAGCTGAGCTAATAAAAATCTGTTTAAAATTTTAACTTGCATGTTGAATCAGTACCATTTCGGTGGGAAAAAAATTAAATTCTATTGCAGTACTACTGAAAAAATAATTTAAAAATAATCTTGAAAATCTTGAATATTATTACTTGATTTCAAAGAAAATTAAATCCATTCCTCATTTGAAGCTTCTCAGGTATACTTTGACTAAATTACTCTCTCACGTCATTCTGTTTGTACCTTGTTGGAAGCTTTTGAGCTCTTATATAATCAGCTTTATAATGGAGTTGTTTATATGTGTGTGTGTTGTGCATTTAGTCATGTGTTCCAGAAGATGAAAATTGTGTCTTAATGATTTTTGGGCCCTCCACAGTGCTTTCCACATAGTAGATATTCAGTAACTCTTTGAATTAATTGTTGAACTGCAAACCCATCTATTATTGTGAACTTGTGAACCTGTAAGTATGGACTCTGAAGAACGTTTGAGTTGGTAGATGTTAGGGAGGTAATAGCGGAGAAGGCAATGGCACCCCACTCCAGTACTCTTGCCTGGAAAATCCCATGGATGGAGGACCCTGGTAGGCTGCTGTCCATGGGGTCGCTAAGAGTCGGACATGACTGAGCGACTTCCCTTTCACTTTTCACTTTCATGCATTGGAGAAGGAAATGGCAACCCACTCCAGTGTTCTTGCCTGGAGAATCCCAGGGACGGGGGAGCCTGATGGGCTGCTGTCTATGGGGTCGGACACGACTGAAGCGACTTAGCAGCAGCAGCAGGGAGGTAATGGAGGTGTGAAGAAGTGGGAACAGAGAAGTATATTTACACTATGATTGCTCTTCTCTCTTTCTCGAAAAAAAAAAAAAAAGTTGAGTTGTCTTAAGAGGTATGGGTTTTGGAGCAGCCACCAGGCAAGCTATTTCTTTTTACACTGCTGTCTTCAGTGGTATGTTGGTTTAGTTTGTGATCAGTAGGTACATACAATAATGTAAAACTGAAAGCTTGGGAAGCAATTTTATATTCTAACCCAAGGAAGTTATTATAACAATTCATACATACATAAAGGGTATGCTGATTACTGGTAGGGCAAAAAAATCACTTGTTAATGTCTATTTAAGAAATATATAGGTCACAAAAAAAATTCTTGTGACAGTGATTTTCTCCATAAGAAAGTGAAGGAAACTTCTTATGTGGTCTTATGGATCTTGGCTGTTATTTTATGTATATATTAAAATTCATTGTATACTTCCTATTTGAATATCAACCATATGTAATATACTGTGGGAGGATAAAGATTAGTAAAACATTTTTTAAGTTTCTTATACTCTTAAGGAATAATATGATATATACACAGATAACTGTAATAGAAGTAATGTATGAGTGATACAGAAGACCTTAATATATTTTATACTTTCCAACGAGGGAGAGAAGTTTTCAGGAAAAGTGATGCTACTTGAACCAGTATTTGGTTAAGCTTCTGAAAGGTAGAAATGGAGACTGTTAATCGGGATGGGGGTGGAGGGAGAGAAATGACGTAAATGAAGATACAGCAATAGGAAGATTCAGACAGTTTCAGGATATGATTAAATAATCATGTTTGGCTACAGCAAAAGGTAAGGAAATAGTGGGTGACAGAGATGAAAAAGTATTAAAAGGTAAGGAACAGATAATGGAAGGCCCCTAATGTCAAGCCGAAGTTGTTTTTGGACTTGAGGGACTGTTAAACATCTTATGCCGTTAAGTATTGGAGCACATCTGTGGTTTAGGAAAATTAATCTGTTAATTGAGCGCAGGATGGATTGGATGAGAAACTAGAGAAGGGTTAAGAAGGCTGTTGCAGTTGGGTGAAAATACGTACTAGCCTGAACCAGGCTATGGCAGTAGGAATAGAATATGGCACATAAAGAATATAGAGTTAAGAAAGGAGCCATACATTGTTACATGGGAATACTGAGAAGGTGGGATCTATTAAATGCATATTCAGTCCATTGGAAGAGGACACATGAATGGTCAGTTTTGCACCTGATGGACTATTTAGCTTTTCTTTTAGCTTGTCTACTTCTTGATGTCAGGGATTCTCATACTAGGTTTTGAAATACCTAACACTAGTGTATCACACATGGAGCTGGGCAGTAAAAATTTGACTGACCAAAACTGGGTAAAAAAATGTATAACGGTTATTTTAACTCTCAAGAAAGGATTTGAGCTAGATATCTGAAAATTACCCACCAATATCCTGAGATAATATTTGAAGTTAGGTAGGAGGATGAGAGCCAATGAAGAAAATATATCCAAGGTAAGAGTCTTGAGGAATGCCGCATCATTAGGAAAAAAGAATGAAATGATTTAACACTGAAAAAGATTGTAGCAGGTAGGAGTGAAAGACTAGAATTGGTTGATTTCAAGAATGAAAGGTCAGTGACTGCTGCTTCAGAACAGTGAGCAGTAACGACTGAGAAAAGGCTCCAGGTTCATGTGGTTTGGTTAGGGTATTACCTCTGGTTAAGTATTTTCTAAAAAGCATCTTTATGAGGAATGATAGATTTGGAGGTCACCTGTAAAGGCCAAGTGGATAATGAATAAGTAGAAACAGAGTTCACTATGTATAGTAAGTAGTACGGTATTCCTTGCCGTGTTTGAACATCTGTAAGTAAGCATGTAAACATTTTTTTAAATGTCTCAGATTACATGGAATGACACGTGCTAATTTTTGGCTAACCAAAGTTTGTAATCTCACCGTAGTGCCTCACATTTCTTTGACATTCTATGTTTTATGTCTCTGTGACTTAGTTTGTTATTTTAATTTATTTTTTATTTTTGCAATATCTGTCATGTAGAGTGAGTTTAGAAATGGTTTTGTATTTTACGTGACATTTTGCGTCATAGATACTCTACTGGTGAATGGTTTATCACTTTTTATAGTCTTTGTGAATTTGAGATTTCTCTAGTTATATGTGTGCCTTTAATTATACTCTTAACTCATGGAGTTTTTCTCTATCTATAAGCCTTATGGATAAATCTTTTGGCTTGCATTTCTAAGTCCAGGAATAGGTTCATAGAAAAATAGTTAATATTGGTACTTTTACTTGTTCTTTACAAGTCAAGGTAGAGCAATAAAATATTTCTGTAAGCTGGCAATCACTAAAAATTTATTGTTTTAAAAGAGCATATACAGTGACTAGTTCAGTAATTTTTCTTATGTTGGCTTTATGTTTGTTTTGTATATACACCCCCCCTCTTTTTTTTTTTTATATAGGAGAGGGCTAGATTTACTATCCTTGGTAGAGTCATATTCTGAAATATATAGTACTACTACTGAGAAAGTTGTAATAGGCCTTAATTCACTTTGAGAACCATAGTTTTAGTTTTCACAGCAGAATATTCAAGCCTCTAGGTACCTTCAAAGAAGTACTAGTGCTCTCTCTGGAGACTCCAGATCAGCTGAATTGAATCAGGTGATTCTGGCATTATTGGTGGTACCAGCCATAAAGAATTATGTAAATTTTTAATATCCACTCATGAACATCAGAAGGAATGGAGAAGGTAGATCTGCTCCTTTGTTAACTCTGTTAATTTCAGATAATCAAATGTTCAGATAACTGATAAGGAAAAAATTTAAAATGCTTTCCTAGACATTTTACTTGGCAAATAGCTCTTTCTTATGGAGAGAAGAACAAAAAAATTAAGATACCAGAGTACCTTATAAAGTCTATTTTGGTTCTAAAATTTTATGATTCTTTGAAACTAAACTTTAAAATATGCTCAGTATCATTGATATTTAAACTATGTTATCATCCCTGTATAATTTGTTTTTTCTTTATCATTCAAAGGGCAATGTCTACTTGAGGTAGAAATTTCAGAGTATAAACCAACTTGTTAGCTTTGTCTAAATAGGTGACCTAAAATACCATTACCCATGCTGGCTAAGATATAGATGCTAAATTCAACTGGCAGAGTAATGTAATTCAGTGCATCTATTTATACAGCTTTTGTTGGTAGAAGCATTCCAGGAGTTAAAGCTGAAAATTTGGATAGTGATAAATGGGAATAGTGAAATTGAGCTGCTAGCCATAATTGGCTATACATATAAATTCCAAAGTCTTTCTGACTAATTGTTCATGTAATTAATTTTTTCCTTATCATTCTATATCTGATCCCTTCTTTAAATGCTCTTTTGCTCAATTTTGTTCATGTATATGGCTTCAGCTACTATCTATATGCTGTTGGTGCCTAAAAATACATCTTTTTAACTAACAGATTGTTAGACATCCCTATGTGCATAGTTAATTCAGACTCATTGAGTTCAAAACTGAATTCATTATGTAATTTTTAATAATGATAACCAGAAGTGTGTTGATTAATGTTTCGCCAGAAGCCCTTCTCCAAAAAAAGCTCTGATTGTGGTGGTTGATTTCCTGTGAATATGCATAGTTGGGAAGAAATGAGATGCAGCACAACAATATAAGGATATCTACCATCTAGACATAATAGCTACATGAGCACAGATGATGGTAAAATGTGGTAAGGTAATTAAGTCGTGATGAGTTTTGAGTGTTAATAACTTTGATTTAGTGTAACCTACTTAGTTTTAAGTTTATGAAATTTAAATAACTGTCTCACAAAATTCCTAAAAATTTAATTTTCATGTATCATGGGCTGGTGTGTGGAGGCCCCCCTGTATACCTTTGTATTAATAATTGTCATTTATTGTTGTTCAGTCTCTCAGTCATGTCCAACTCTTTGAGACCCCATGGACTGCTGCATGCCAGGCTTCCCCGTCCTTCACCATCTCCTGGAGCTTGCTCAAACTCCTGTCCATTGAGTTGGTGATGCCATCCAACCATCTCATCCTCTGTCATCTCCTTCTCCTCCTGCCTTCAATCTTTCCCAACATTAGGGTCTTTTCTAATTCATTGCCATTTATTAAGAATTACTAGTGTCAGTTACCATGTTAAACCTTATTTTTTTTCTCATATTTTTAAAGTTAGTTTTAATTTCTTCAATAGTTCTATGAAGTGGGTGACACTGTTCCCATTTTACTGACTCAAAGAATTAAATACGTTATCCAAGGGGACAGAACCAAGTCTCTGAAATCTTTAAGAGAGATTCTTACATTTGTTAAAAAAGAAAAAAATTACTGGGCTCACTCTCAGAAATTTTGATTTAGTAGATGTGGGGTGGGCCAAGAATTTGCCTTGTCAAGACATTTCCCAGATGCTGCTGCACTTTGAATAGCATATCCATAGAGCAGAGGTCTGCAAACTTTTTACATTAAGAGCCAGATGGTAAGTATTTTAGACTTCACAGGCCATGAGGCAAAATCAAAGATATTATTAATACATGGATAAGAGTGAAAATACATATGAGAGAAAGCAAATAACCACAAAATCTTTATTGACTGCGTTCAGACTATACCATGAATTAAGCATGGTTTATTGTAATACAGATCTCCTAAAGAAAATATTCTTTTTGAGATAGCAATTTTATTTAATTGGGATTCACAGTTACCCTATCATCAAATTTGATTGCAGTTGTTCATTTGTTAATGCAGGTCTGTAAAGGCATCTAACTGATTTTGTCTTGGAAATGTTTTTACACAGATACGTGACACCAAATGCTCCTGTCAGTCACGGGCATATGATCTTAGTGATCATATTAATTGTATGGAAGGCATTTATAGAATTCTTTTAGATTCTCTTTAATATTTGCTATTTATATGCTGTTTACATTGCAGATTAACCAGTCGAAAGTTAGAGGCTCCTCGATTACATAGTTAAATGGATTTTGGTATATGGAAGTTTCTCTTGCGCTTGCAGTGAAGTCTGGAAAACACTGCTGGCACTATAGTTTGAACTTGCATAATATATCTGTTGCAACTTTGTATATGCACGGAGACCTAGTTTTTAATTTTGACGGCACAAGAAATATATAAAGCAGATTGATGGTTATTTGTGATTTGAAAAATGTTGTCAAAAGGACTTAACATAGTATGTTTTGCATATAAATACTATTTTGCCTAGACTTTCAGGTCAAATTCAAGGAAACGTTATCAATCTGCAGCAAAATATAATTTCCAAAGGTATTCATTGTTTAATAATGGTTGAAGGCTTTTCTTTTTGTTCAGAAATTTCAGTCTCACTGTTGAGCTTGGGAAAAAAAAAAACCACCTCACAATAAAACCATACAACTGCTAAGCCCGCAAGCTGTTGTGTGATAAGGCAAGTTAGGATATTCAGCTTCTATTTTTTATCAAAGTAGAAACAACTGATAGTAGTTAAATCTGTAGGAGTGAATGAAGTTGATACTACTAGTTCAATAATACATGTTATTTTAAAGTTTTCCCATAAAATAACTGCTGATGCTTAATGTAATAAAGAAACATAGGCTTTATATACCTTATTTTCACAAACTTTGTGAATTTATTCTACTAAGCCTTTTACTGTTCCTCACATATTTTTACCATCATCAGTTGTAACATGTCTTAGTAGCTTCCACTTTAGGTTGTACTGAGTTAATGTTGTCTCAGTTTTAAAAATATTTTTGCCTGTTGTATGCAGTCTTTACAGAGGGCCAATCCTTCAGTCACTTCATGTTTATCACTGCCTTTTCGAAAATAAAACACTATGCAGTATCTCAATTATCTGTTAATTTATCAAGAACCAAAGAAAACCTTTCAAAATTATTTGCCTTGTCTTCTAATTGAATATTGATAATTGAATTGAATATTGCTCCCAGTGCTCTTACCATAGCTATCTTACCGAAAGACTGTTCTTAAACATGTCCCCCCCCACCCCCCGCAAATGTTTCTTTGGTTGCTATAGTCAAAATGCAGTTTAATTAACATACCATGTGTAAATAGCTTTCTCTGCTTAACCAACAGGTGCACCACTCAGAAACTTAACTTTGTTTGCAAATTCATTTTCACTTTTTTTTTTGTGACGAAACTCTGGTACAATGAAGTACTTTGATTTATATTTTCTAATTCCTCTGATTACTTTCCTGTGAATTATGAATATGATGGATACCTAGTCTGGTTATATAGATATGTGTTAAGTTTTTCTAGTGTAGCTTTAGTGTCATTGTGTGATACAGTGGTTTGCCATCTAATTCAGTAGCAGAATAATCCATGTGACCCTTAAAACATTAAAAGCATGATATTTGAAGTATAGTTTTCTCTTTTTGTTTTGATGTGATTGTTGTTGAGTTGGTAAGTCATGGCCAACTCTTTGCGACTCCATGGACTGTAGTCCACCAGGCTCCTCTGTCCGTGGGATTTCCCCAAAAGAATACGGGAGTGGATTGCCATTTCCTTCTCCAGGGGATCTTTCCAACCCAGGGATCAGACCCGAGTGTCCTGCGTTGGCAGGTGGTTCTTCACCGCTGAGCCACCTGTGAAGCCCTTTGATGTGATGGTCGAAATGAAACGTTGTGGTATGCCATTACACATGGTGCTTGAAACACTGAGCAATCATAACTGTGTCACTACAGTTTGTAGTACCTCCAGAAACAGTGTTCAGTGACGAGAATACCACGTATGGTTGCTGTCTCAACTACTCATCTCTGCCGTATGAAGTGAACCCAGGTATAGACAGTGATTAAAGGAATCAGTTGTGTCCCAGGGAAACTGTTTGTGGACACTGCAATGTGAATTTCGTGCAATTTGCTCTTTATGAAATACGTTCTTCTTTTGACTTTTTCCAACCATTTGCAGATGTGAAAACCATTTTACTCGTGGGTGGTATAAAAACAGGCAGTGAGCTATAGTTGGCCAACTTCTACTGTGGAGTAATGCTATACTACCTCACCTTTCCCCAGAACCTTTTCTTTCTTGTGAATTCCGTACACTGGATGGTATCACCATTTATCTAGTGAACCATCCCTAAAATCTAGCATCATTCTACTTCCAATACTTGTTGCTGCTGCTGCTAAGTCGCTTCAGTCATGTCCGACTCTGTGCGACCCCATAGACGGCCTCCTACCAGGCTTCCCAGTCCCTGGGATTCTCCAGGTAAGAACACTGGAGTGGGTTGCCATTTCTTTCTCCAATGCATGAAAGTGAAAAGTGAAAGTGAAGCCGCTTGGTTGTGTCCGACTCTTAGCGACCCCATGGACTGCAGTCCACCAGGCTCCTCCATCCATGGGATTTTCCAGGCAAGAGTACTGGAGTGGGTGCCATTGCCTTCTCCTCCAATACTTGTTGGGTTCCCCCAATTCTAATAATTCTGTCTCCTTGAATCAGTCCCTCCTTTCTCCACTGTAAACTTGTCATTTCACCTCTGCAGACCACTTTAGTGCTCTAATAGATTTTCTTTCTCTCAGTCATACCCCTTTTAAGTTTTTGCATGCTTCTAGAGTACTCTTTCTAAAATGTGAATTTAATTATTTCACTCCTTTGATATTTTTTCAATAGCTTTCCAACGTGTATAACAGGGTTTCCAAACTAAATGAAACGATCTGATTAAAGAGGGTTAAATGGTAATCTTTTCATGCAGATGAGCTTTTTTGCCTGTTAAATGTAAAGGAATATTTATTTTCATAAAAATGTATGCTTTTATTTTTCTTGGAAAAAATAATTTTTCTTTTCTTACATTTTCTCACCCCTGGTAAAAGACAAAGTTTAGAAAATGTAGAGAAAAGTGCTGAGAAAAAGTAGAGAAGAATGTTTCTCTACCATAAGAAAAACAGCAGTGAAATCATGATGAATAGCAGGTAACATTGGGCCTCACTTAAGGAAATGATGGGACTGTGGCAAACTAGAGAGTGTGTGTCCAACCTAAGAGAGAAATTCACTAGTCAACTCCAGCCAGTTCTGCCATGTACAAAGGTGGAGTCAAGGAAGCCAGCTTTGGACTTTCAAAAGAAACCTCAAATTACATTCTTATCTGAATACTTCAGATTGTTGCTTTTCAGAGTTGTAAGATCCAGAGTTTCAAACAGTGACATCTATCTGGTTCTGGCCTTTTCTACCCAGATTATAGATCTGAGGTTTAATGAGGCTAAGAGACTTGCCCAGCTTCACCCATGTGGTTAGGTGCAGTGTCAGATCTAGAATCTTGATTTCCTAGCTCCTATCCTAGTGTTCTGTTCATTATACTAGGCCAGCTCCAATTTAATGAAATTTTAAAAAAAATTGTGTTCATAACACACACACATGAACAAGCTAGTAATGAGGATTCATTCAGGTAAATAGGTTGGGGGAGAACACTTCACTCATTCCTACTGCCAAAGTCCAGGCCCCTCGTCTCATTCCTGTGCTGCTGAGACCATTTCTTAGTTGGCCTCTCTGTTACCACTCTGCGGCTCTCCAATCTTTTCTACGTACTGTAATCAGTCTTTAAGACACTGCATCGGTCATATCACCTTCCTGCTGAAGATCTAATGTTGCTTCAGCTGTCTGTTACATCGTCTTAACTCTGCTTAGCTTTCAGGATCCATAGAAATCTGCTGTCTCTCTTGTATTTCTCACTAGTCTGAAATACATCTTCCTTTAATAATCTTACAGTCCTCTAAATATTCTTCATCAGTGATGCCACCAAGACACCATTGTTCTCTTACTCTTCCTCCTAGAATAACTTTTTGTCTTTGTAAAGTACTGCTGACCTCTCATAGTGGCCTCTTATTTCTCTGGATACCTCTCACTTCTTGAACTGTAACACATCTAGTAATATAATTTTAGTTGCTCAATGTTTTATATTACTGGCATTCAATAAATACTTGTTTGTTCATGTTACAGAATCCCTGCAGATTCAAGTCTCCTCCTAATTTAAAACATTATCCTATAGTGATGATAGACATGTCTCTAATAGAGCTTGCAAACCAGCAGTCCTTGGGCCAAACATACTCTTGCAGATGGATTTTTTTTTTAGCAAAGTCTTAGAAATTGGAATTAGTTGTTAACATTTAAATATTCAGGAAATCTCTGATAAAAATCTGGTTCTGCTTATCTTTTTTGTTGTTGGGTTTTTTTTTTTTTTTTTTTTGCTTCAGCTTATCTTGAAAAATTAAACATTTCAGATCCTTGAACCTACTGTATTTCAACTGGTGACAATCAGTGATAATTGTCCTTTAGGCAGGGTATAAGGTCCCCAGTTCATTACTTACTATTATCTTAAATCCTACAGATTTAAATTTGCAGTATCTGAAATTTCTATTATAGCTATTGAACTACTAACTAGAGTTAGTTGTATTCAAACCGTGACAAAATTGAACTTATTACTTAAAAAAAATTAATACATTTATTCTAAAATCAACAAATTGTTGTGAAAATTATATCATGCCACTTGTCAAGAGCAAAATTAACTATCTGTGATATGTATGGTCATTAGGAATGATTAAACTGAATTTTCAGTTGATCAAATAATGTAAGAAATCAAAGGGAGGATAGAATCTCTGGTCTTCCAGAAGTTGATTGTTTTGTATTGCCTTTGGCAGGCTTTCCTGGTGGCTCAGTAGTAAAGAATCCACCTGCCAATGTAGGGGATGTGGGTTCAATTCCTGAGTGGGGAACATCCCCTGGAGAAGGAAATGGCTACCCACTCCAGTATTCTTGTCTGGGGAATCCCATGGACAGAGGAGCCTAATGGGCTGCAGTCCATGGAGTCACAAAAAGTCAGACATGACTTGGGGACTAAACCATCTGCAGTGGTTTTGGAGCCCCCAAAAATAAAGTCTGACACTGTTTCCACTGTTTCCCCATCCATTTCCCATGAAGTGATGGGACCAGATGCCATGATCTTCGTTTTCTGAATGTTGAGCTTTCAGCCAACTTTGTCACTCTCCTCTTTCACTTTCATCAAGAGGCTTTTTAGTTCCTCTTCACTTTCTGCCATAAGGGTAGTGTCATCTGCATGTCTGAGGTTATTGGTATTTCTCCCAGCAATCTTGATTCCAGCTTGTGCTTCTTCCAGCCCAGCGTTTCTCATGATGTACTCTGCATATAAGTTAAATAAGCAGGGTGACAATATACAGCCTTGATGTACTCCTTTTCCTATTTGGAAGACCTACTAGTCCCCCCAGAAAGATGTGTTTTAGTTTTCCTTTTTTTATTTGCCCTCAAGTATAAAATACACTTTTTAGGGGAAAATAATGGCATGACATTTTAAAAAAGTCATCAAAGTGCAATAAGACTGCCAAATTGTTTCCTGACAATATTATTTTATATATATATGTATATATATATGTATGTTAGAAAATGCTAACATATAAGAGTTATATAACAACTTTCATAAAATCATATTATTTTAAATTATTTTTAAAATAATTAAATTTTAAATTTTTTTCATTATATAAAAATGATTGTATAGAATAATTTCAGATAACTAATAAGTTCCTTGAATTTATTTAAGGAGTTGTGTGTTTTATAGTCAGAAGAAAGTAACCAGCTATCATTGTACTTTAACAAAAAATTGTTTTCAAAACTGTGAGAAGGTCACATCATCTAAGATTCTTTTTAACAAGCAATTTGCCATGTTGTAAAAATTATTTTCTTTAACTCTTCTGAAGAATATTCCACTTTGTAGATTCCTTGTTTGTCACTTAGTGATATCTGGCTCTTTGGGACCCCATGGACTGTAGCCCACTAAGATCCTCTGTACGTGGGATTTCCCAGGCAGAAATACTAGAGTGGGTTGCCATTTACTTCTCCAGGGGATTAAGGAACTCCATTATGAAAAATGAAACTGATATTGTAAGAAAGTAGAATTTATGATATACTTATGCTTCACAGAAATATAAATGTTGGTTTACCTTTAAAGTTATAAGATAAAGTTGGTTTCAAAAGTAAAATCAGTTAGAACAAAGACAAAATTTATATGAGCTGATTAACTTAAATTCCTTTCAGTTGCCAGAACACATTTTTGGGGAGGGAAGTGTTAAGCGCCCAGGAAAAATAACTGTCCACTGGGCCATATTTCTGGCTTTTTTATGGTTTGTACAAATTACCATAAGTCAAATCAGAAACACAAGATCACCATATTAGGCATTACAGAAAGTGACAAAATAAGTAATGTAATAGTCCCATCTTTTGTTTCTTATAGAAAGCTTAACCTCTAACTAGTAGATAAAGAATAATATAATGAGTAATAGAAACAATAAGTAGAAAAAGAGAAAACACTGCCCCCCCCCCCATGAATTTAAATGAGAGGATAGATTATATTTACCTTTTCAGCCATAGTACTGCTTCTCTGGAATATACAAGAGCTGACTACTTCAAATGATCATGAAAAGTTTTCCTAAAATTTATGTACTTAGTTAAACACTTATTTGTACTAAACAACATTGTACTACCCTTGAGATATTAATACTATAGCAGAGACTGCTTCCTGATAAATTTCATTGTGATTTTTTTTTTTAATCACATAACTAAGATACATACAGTTGTTAGCTAGTATAACCATCTAACTTGGTTGGGTTATAAATCTGTTATTGAAGAACTTACATCTATATAAAGCAAGATACAGGTAGTCCTTGCTTTGTATAGCTCTGGTGCACATGAGATTTGAATGAGGTTCATTTAACGTGGCACTGTGCAGATTGCTTGGTCAGTGAGAAAGAGCCTGGACTTTGAAGACACACATGTCTGGATTTATCTCAACTTTGATATTTAACTTTCTGGGAAACTTGTTCAGATTTCAAATTCAGCTTTCTCATCTGTTAAAATATAGGTAATAATAACGATACCTGTTTATCAAGGTAGTTGCAAATATTATATAAAATAACAATCTTATAAATTTTAATTTGTTTCCAAAGCTGAAAATAGTCGTTTTTAGGGAATTTTATCTTGTATTCAGAGCTAAAAACAACCAAAGGTTTGGTGCCCCAACAGCGCAGGAACATCATGAAACCCATCATGAAATCTTTCAGCTCACAGTAATGTTACAGGGCACATTTGATATAAAGCTGTTAAACAATAACTGGAGAGTAACTTTAAAGGTAGACAGCAAACTCTAAATTATTTGGTGCATGAGCACATCCAAGGAAGGACAGACTTCCTTGGAAGGGTTAGTTCTCATTAAAAATACAGCTTCAGGCTTCCTGATGCCGTAGAAGATCCGTGGACTACCCAGGCCAGAGCCAGTCCATAGTCAGACCCACAGCAACAACTCTTTGGAGAACGTGCAGAACAAGCAAGCTGGAGTTGATGGGCGGCACACAGACAGTTGGGCATGCAGAGGAAACTGAAGCACCCCTGCAGGTACTGCTGGGACCTGGAGCTGGAGAGGCCTTCTGCAGGAGCCCAGGACACTCCTGTGTACAGTTTGGGCCAGAGTGGCTCTGGGTGGCCAGATCCAAAGGGCTTCTGGCATGCACACTTCCAGGACTGAGGAGAGGGTGCAGGAAGCAGTAACCTGCTGTGCAGACTTGAGTTTTGTGGGACTGTTGTACACAACACTTCTGCCGCAGTTGAGAGCTGGAGATATGCGTAGTGAAGGCAGTGACTTGCAGACACTTGATCCTGAACAAAATTACGCAGTCTGGGCAGGAAGGAGATACCTCTTCAGTGCTATCCATTGGCATCTGCAAAGCCTGTATCCTACCATCTGGCAAAGAAAAAGTATTTTAAAGGCCCAGATTCATTTCTTACAGATCAGGCAATAAGGGTGAATTTAAAGCTGAGAGGCAAATAAGTTGAAGACTAACCTAATGTCTCTTCATCCTATTGCTTAGATAGGATTCCTTTTAAATTCATGGTACATTGTAGCTTTAGAAACAGATATCATACTATCTGTTTTGTGCATTTTTATCTAAATTTTCTTTTGCTTTACCTTGACCCTCAAGTGTTTTTTTGCTTTCTGTAGCAGTATCTTGGGAAGACATTCCTTTGTGGGTTCATAAGTTACAGTTCAGACAATATCATTTTTATTAGATTTTTTAAAAATTCTTAATCTATTCCTTGTGCTTAGTTGTTCAGTCGTGTCCAACTCTTTGTGATCCTGTGGACTGTAACCCACCAGGCTCCTCTGTCCCTGGGGATTCTCTAGGCAAGAATACTGGAGTGGGTTGCCATGCCCTCCTCCAGGGGATCTTCCCAATCCAGGGATCAAACCCAGGTCTCCTGCATTGCAGGCGGATTTTTTACAGTCTGAGCCACCAGGGAAGCCCAATATATTCCTTAATGTATGCCTTATATTGAATTCACACTTATGACTCCTTGTTTATATATCTTTTTTCTCTGGTTGACATTTTATTACCCAGAAAAGTTATTGCCTAAGAGTTTATAAATTTCAGTGTATATTATCTCTTCCTTGTATTTATTCAGTTATGAAATAAGACTGTTTGCTTTGTGCCACTCTTAATGAAGTACTTCTTTATTCTCTAGCTAAAGAAAGTTCCATTTATGTAGGTCTTTTATGTCAATCTTTAATCTAGTTCTCTATTATTACAAAGCATTTAAAGCAGGGTATTTACTTCTTTCTCTTTCATAATTGATTAGTCATAGCTTTGAGTATGTTCTAGTGAAGCTATTGTGCAAGACTGTTTGGAAGTGTAAGTAGATAGCCCCCAAACACTTTGGTTTATTGTCAGATTTCCTCTTATTGAAATTATATTATCTGTCTTTTGTTTGGTCTTCCTCCCCTACCCTTTGTCAGGCATGTCCTACCATCCAGGGCAGAGCTTGGAGGCGGGTTGTCTTTTACTCTTGAATCTAAATGCAGGAGCGGAAGCATTATCGGCAGACACTTGAGTAGTGTCCTGGAGGGGTAAAGGTCACAGCTAAGATATTATGTCCAAGATCAATGTACTATTCTAAGGGACAAAATAGAGTATGAAAGCGTGAAGATAAACAGGGCCTGAGAAACTGGGAAATAGAGGATAATAAAGTAAACTGATAAAACATTATTCCAAAGAATCCTGGTGATAAAATGCTGATATTGTGAGGACTTGGTTTGCAGGCACACCCCAGGTATAGAGAGCTGGAACAGGGCAAATACATTTCAACTAGTTACTTTTTATGTTTAGGGTTTCTCTTTTGTTACGGACTCAGTTAGCTTACAGAAGTGAAGTTTGAAAGTACATAGTTTCCACTCTCCAGCTTCTCCTGGAACTCTTGTGTGTAGAGATCATTTCCACAGTTGTACATAGAAGCTGTTTGTAACGACAGATGAGGCAGTTTCACCACCATTGTTCTAGTATAATTCTTTGGTATCTTTAAAATTCTTTGACAGATGCCATCATGCTTCATAGATTTATCCACATTGATTTCCTAAGTTAGTTTACTATATCCTGGGTGTTGATGACTATTTAGCATGGTAGTATTTTAAATCTTTCTGTTAGGGGATTGTTGAGGAGAGGAAATTACACTGGTATTTTTCTTGATCAGTTTGGGTCAAAGAATTAATTAATCCTGAATCTCAACATAAGTCATTCTCTAAATAAAAAAGAAAAGCTGATGTCATTATCTGCTAAAGCTATATTTGACAACTACAAACCAGTGAGATAATTCTTGAACTCTCAGTGAAAAGGTCTTTTGGCATTGTGTGAAGTACAGTTTACAAACTGTACCACTGTACCTTGCTCTTATCCATTATGGTTTAATATTGTAGTTGTGAAGGTTATCAGTCAGATTCTTCACCCCCTAATCAAACACGACACGTTACTAAGACTGCAGTATTACATGTTCAAACTAAATAGGTTTTAACTCTGTTTAAGAATGCATGACAGGTGAGTGCTCAAAAAGTTTATCTAGTTTCTGAAATAGAGAAGAAAACTTACAGTGAAACGTAGTCATTGTTTTTAGTGTAACATCTTAATAAAAGTGTTTCTTAATCATGGCAGTTTATGCCATTAATCTGTAATAAAAAATGTAAGTGAAGTAACTCAGTAAAGTAGGTTTTCAAAATATAAGTTTCTACCATAGGAGAGTAGTGTGAATATCCTTAAAGAATGTCCTGTTGTATAAGAATTTCCGTCAAGTAGTAGAAATAGTAGAAATAAACTAATAGGGTTCTATGAACCTAGGACTATAAAACTAGCAAAGTGAAAAATACAGAAGAAACAGAACAGCATAATACTGTACAAAAATGATTTCTTAAATAGATTTATGAACTTA
This sequence comes from Ovis aries, assembly GCF_016772045.2. Classification (NCBI taxonomy): domain Eukaryota; kingdom Metazoa; phylum Chordata; class Mammalia; order Artiodactyla; family Bovidae; genus Ovis; species Ovis aries. The sequence continues at coordinate 26,841,828 of NC_056059.1, read as the reverse complement.
ATTTAAATTTTGAAATTTATCTACTTAGCATGTAGTTCAAACTGTTGACATATAGAAGAGATTAATCAAATTCATCTAAGATCTTGCATTTTTATTAACTCTTAAGTTAGTCATTTCAAATGAGGGAGGAAGTAATGTGAGATGTGCTGTTACAGTCATCTTGTGGAATGGAAGAGGCATATCCAGCAGATGGATGTGTGGGTAACTGGCAAATGGACACAGAGTTACCGTGTCATTGCAGTCTGGAGAAGCATGTTGGGAGAGAACCCATGTGTGTGAAGAGGTATGATTACATGTTAAAGTGGTTAATGAATTAAGGTAGAAATCAGGAGTTCTTTCATTAAGTGGAACAGTTTCTAGCCTTCATTTGTTTCACTCTAAATATTACAAGTATTTCCATTTCTCCCAGGTACTGCCTGAATTGCTGTTGAAAGTAAATACTGCAACACATACACTTTGAACTGTTCCATTTTTACTCAGGTATCTCTTTTTCAAGTCAAGTTTAGTATTCACTAAATAGGTATATTCCTGTCAGACTGCTTCTGTGGAACTTAATCTTGGAAACTAAAGAAAATGGCCTGTTTACGTTAGCTTTATATTCACTTTAATTTTTAAATTCTTTATTCTGTGACCAAAAATAATTATGAAGATAATAATGAATGATTAAAATTTTAAACATTTTCCTGTGTTCTCAGGTGTTCCCCCTACCAGTTGATGTTTTGACCCCCCCAGGATTCTGTAGTGTTAATAGTAGTGACTGAGTCATGAACTTTTTTACTAAGCCTTTTTTAACTTGCCAAGAAATAAGTGCCTGTTTTGTTAGGTACATGTGTATGTTTATGTGAGTGGCAGGGAGGATGCAGTGGTTTTAAGAGCAGGACAGGAAGTTTGCTATATTGCATTTTAACATAAAAAAGTTAACTTAGTTGGCAATGAGTTAGTCAACTTTAGAACTATTTTCTCCTTTGACCTTGTCTTGGAAATGGGTCTGAACATTAGAAAAGAAGCAATAACATGATTTGTTTTTACTAATCATGTAAATATATATATAGAAAACTCAGGAAACTAAAAAGCACTGTTTTCTAATAACTTCATATTAATAAGAGAATTTAGCTGATTATGTAATAATTATACAAAGTAGCTCTTTCCTGCTCTAGGCATAAATACCTACATATGATATTGAGAAAAATTCAGTTCTCACAAATGACATAATTTTTAAATATGTTCAAATAGACTTAATAAATTACAAAATCTACATAAAAGTAGAACATTTTACTGAGACTAGCTTAACCAGATAATCAGAATATAGATAGAGCCAGTGTGATTGATTACATAGATATGTTAGTATAAGAATAGACAAAGGTCACTGGAAAGAAGAGACTTCAGAAAGTACATTTCTGTATAAAGAGACAAAGGTGGTAGTTTGATTCCATGGGAAAAGGATGGAGTATTAAAACTACTCCTGATACAATAATGCGCCATATGTAAAAGTGAAATCTTGTGAATCAAAGCCTTAAATAAAAGCTAAAAGAATCATAATAATGTAAGAAAATTGGGGCATTTGCTGGAAGCCCAAGAGTTTCTTAACCATGGCTGGAAATCCAGATGCTATAAAAGAAAATTAGGAAAAAATACATAAACAATTTTAGTGGAATAGTGATAGATTTGGAGAAACAAAGTTAAATTGATTACAGACCAAAAGTTAATGTTTGTACTGTACAGTAACAGCAAGACTGACAAGCCTGTTTGAACACTAGGTGACGGATGTGAATAAGCATTTTCAGTTTAGTTCGGTCATTCAGTTGTGTCTGACTCTTTGCAACCCCATGAATCGCAGCACACCAGGCCTCCCTGTCCATCACCAACTCCTGGAGTTTACCCAAACCCATGTCCATTGAGTCGGTGATGCCATCCAACCATCTCATCCTCTGTCGTCCCCTTCTCCTTCTGCCTTCATCTTTCCCAGCATCAGGATCTTTTCCAGTGAGTCAGCTCTTCGTATCAGGTGGCCAGAGTATTGGAGTTTCACCTTCAACATCAGTCCTTCCAGTGAAAACCCAGGACTGGATCTCCTTGCAATCCAAGGGACTCTCAAGAGTGTTCTCTAACAACACAGTTCAAAAGTGTCAATTCTTCGGTGCTCAGCTTTCTTTATAGTCCAACTATCACATCCATGACCACTGGAAAAAGCATAACCTTGATGAGACAGACCTTTGTTGGCAAAATAATGTCTCTGTTTTTTAATATGCTGTCTAGGTTGGTCATAACTTTCTTTCCAAGGAGTAAGCATCTTTTAATTTCATGGCTGCAGTTACCATCTGCCCAGAAAAATAAAGTCTGACACTGTTTCCACTGTTTCCCCATCTATTTCCCATGAAGTGATGGGACCAGATGCCATGATCTTAGTTTTCTGAGTGCTGAGCTTTAAACCAACTTTTTTACTCTCCTCTTTCACTTTCATCAAGAGGCTCTTTAGTTCTTCTTCACTTTCTGCCATAAGGGTAGTGTCATCTGCATATCTGAGGTTATTGATATTTCTCCCAGCAATCTTGATTCCAGCTTGTGTTTCTTCCAGCCCAGCATTCCTCATGATGTACTCTGCATATAAGTTAAATAAGCAGGATGATAATATACAGCCTTGATGTACTCCTTTTCCTATTTGGAACTAGTCTGTTGTTCCATGTCTACTTCTAACTGTTGCTTCCTGACCTGCATACAGGTTTCTCAAAAGGCAGGTCAGGTGGTCTGGTATTCTCATCTCTTTCAGAATTTTTCACTGTTCGTTATGATCCACACAGTCAAAGGCTTTGGCATAGTCAATAAAGTTGAAATAGATGTTTTTCTGGAACTCTCTTGCTTTTTCGATGATGCAGCGGATGTTGGCAATTTGATCTCTGGTTCCTCTGCCTTTTCTGAAACCAGCTGGAACATCTGGAAGTTCATTGTTCACGTATTGCTGAAGCCTGACTTGGAGAATTTTGAGCGTTACTTTACTAGCATGTGAGATGAGTACAATTGTGTGGTTGTTTGAGCATTCTTTGGCATTGCCTTTCTTTGGGATTGGAATGAAAATTGACCTTTTCCAGACCTGTGGCCACTGCTGAGTTTTCCAAATTTGCTGGCATATTGAGTGCATCACTTTCACAGCATCATCCTTCAGGATTTGAAATAGCTCAACTGGAATTCCATCACCTCCACTAGCTTTGTTCGTAGTGATGCTTCCTAAGGCCCACTTGACTTCACATTCCAGGATGTCTGGCTCTAGATGAGTGATCACACCATCAGTAAGCATTTTACAGAAAAGCAATTCAGTGGCCAACAAACATGAAAAGATGCTGACATTTATAGTGGTTGAAGTGAAGTGAAAGTCTGTCAGTTGTGTCAGACTCTTTGTGAACCCATGGACTATACAGTCCATGGAATTCTCCAGGTCAGAATACTGGAGTGGGTGGCCATTCTCTTTTCCAGGGGATCTTCCCAACCCAGGGATCGAACCCAGGTATCGAACCCAGGTCTCCTGCATTGCAGGTGGATTCTTTACCAGCTCAGCCGCAAAGGAAGCCCAAGAATACTGGAGGGAATAACCTATCCTGTCGCCAGGGGATCTTCCCAACCCAGGAATCGAACCAGGGTCTCCTGCATTGCAGGCGAATTCTTTACCAACTGAGCCATCAGGGAAGCCCTTATAGTGGTTAAATTAATACAAATTAAAATAGCGACTACATGTTAACTCTAAAGCCATCAGACCATCAAGAAATAGATACCAATATTTATTGTTCGCCAGGTTACTGGAAAAAGAATGCTATTAACACATAGCTGTAAGAAAAGTGAGATCTTTCATCCTTTTTGGACAGCTGTTTGCAGCATTTAGATTCTTTACTGTCTGAGCTATCAGGGCAGCCCCATTTAAAATGAAAATACCAGAAATTCCATCCTGAGAAGCTGTCCCATAAAACCAAAAGTACTTTGTATATGTCCAGTGATGCTTATTGCATTAGTGGCACCAATGACCAAACTGAAACACAGCAGAAGAAAGTGAAAATGTATACAGGAATGATTGACTAAATTGTGCTCTGTGTCTGTACTGTGAGGTATGGCAGTTAGTTAAACACATGAGTTAGAACTATCCAGATTGGCTTAGAGTAATTCATGAGTTGTTGAGTGAGAAAACCAAGATGCAAAAAAGTGTGTGTAGTATAATCCCATTTTAGTGAACAAAGCTCCCCAAATTTATTGTATATATCTGTACATGATTCTGTAAAGGTTGTTAAAAAAATGAAAGGTTAAAAAACTTAGGTTATTGACATGTAAATAGAGAGGTTGATATGGGGGCAAGGAAGACCAGGCAAAAAAGGAGATGATATTATCGCATTTATGCATTTTAATTAAGCTTTGTGTGTGTATATAAAACATTAAATAACATTGAAAAAGCAAACTGAAAATAGTTCATTTGATGGGTCACATCTGGTGGGTGCCGTTAAATTCTGTGCAGCAGTTGTTCACTGAGTGCTTACTGTCTGAGAGAGAGCATGGTGGGTGTAATGAGTAGGATGACGTTGACAGTTGTTAATTATTGTATCAACAGTCATCAACAGTGGTTGATTGTTTAATGTGTGCTAGGGCCTATTGTAAGAGCATTATGCATAACTTCATTTAATCCTCACAACACTCTGGTGAGTGGTGTTATTATTATATTATACTATATATGATATTATATTATTGTACTATTATAATAATAACACTCATCAGAGTGTTGCAAGGATTAAATGTGGTTATGCATAATGCTCTTACAATAAGCCCTGGCACACATTATATTATTGTTCTTATCCCTGGAGGAGGGCATGGCAACCCACTCCGGTATTCTTGCCTATAGAAACCCCATGGACAGAGGAGGCTGGCGGGCTACAGTCCATGGGGGTCGCAAAGATTGTCAGACAGGACTAAGTGACTAAGCACAGCACATTATTATTATGTGTTACTTATTATTGTCATCTACATTTTATATATGAGAAAACAAAGAAAATAAGAAGCTTGTGTAGTTTGTACAATTTAAGTGGTGGAAGTAAGATTTGAACCCAGATGAACTGACTCTAGAGGCTGTTGATCATTAAAATATGCCGTCATCTTTGTCCATGAGTTGCTTGTTATGGTGGAACAGTGACAGTATAGAAAACAGTGGACTCAGTGCCATCATTGAGGTTATGAACAAAGTATGGGAGCCTAGAAAAGGAAGGGCTTGATCTGATTGCAAGAATATCGAATATCTCACAGCAGAATTGAATATTAGTTGACTCTGCAGAGTAAGTATAAGTAGTCATTCTGTAGATGGAGGATGCACAGAAAGGCATTTTTAGACAGGGAGAATTTAATAAGCACAGTTATAAAAATGGGTGTATGCCTGCAAAAAAGCTGGTAATGTGGTGGGACTGACATATATAATGTTGCATGATAAAGATAAGAGATAAGGGCATAATATTAGTTGAGGCTCTTGGCTTTGATGTAAGGAATTCTGAACTTTAGGTAATTATTAATGACTGAATACTTTTGAAAGAATAGTGATACGCTTTGAGAAGATCATATTTCTGAGGTCTTTAGCCAGGTGAATAGAAATTGAGAAGTTTGACCCAGGTTTCCTAAAACTCAGAAACAATCTTAACATACTCATTTTAGTGTTAGTAAGAAAGTTACAGAATCTAAGATTTATTTGTAAAGAAGGAGCCATAATAAGCAGAGGGAACTTAAATCCTCCATTGGCTTTTGAGTTTTCAACTAGCAGAAATGGATTAAAAGAAAGAAGGAAGCAAATGTATTTAAACGTTTTTTATTTCCTCAAACATAGTATAATTTAATGGAAGACACAATAGACTAATTTGTTAAAAGGTTCTGGGTTTTAGACTTCGCTCAGGACTTAATCTATAAAGATACATTAAGCAAAATATTAATTTACAATTTACAAAAGCTGAAAATACTATGAATTTTAACACACTACTTTCCATTGTCACACTAGTAAAAAACAATGATCTCCTCCTACTTTACTAGACAAACTTATAAAATACTTTAATTTTGTCAGATAGTAAACTCTTTAAATAAGTGAAATAAAATATTCAAGAGATACTGTTATTATTTCCAGCTCCCTAAGCCACTTGCTGGATCATGGAAAAAGCAAGAGAGTTTCAGAAAAACATCTGTTTCTGCTTTATTGACTATGCCAAAGCCTTTGACTGTGTGGATCACAATAAACTGTGGAAAATTCTGAAAGAGATGGGAATACCAGACCACCTGACCTGCCTCTTGAGATATCTGTATGCAGGTCAGGAAGCAACAGTTAGAACTGGACATGGAATAACAGACTGATTCCAAATAGGAAAAGGAGTACGTCAAGGCTGTATATTGTCACCCTGCTTATTTAACTTCTATGCAGAGTACATCATGAGAAACTCTGGGCTGGAAGAAGCACAAGCTGGAATCAAGCTTGCCGGGAGAAATATCAATAACCTCAGATATGCAGATGGTGCCACCCTGATGGCAGAAAGTGAAGAGGAAGTAAAAGCCTCTTGATGAAAGTGACAGAGGAGAGAAAAAGTTGGCTTAAAGCTCAACATTCAGAAAACGAAGATCATGGCATCTGGTCCCATCACTTCATGGGAAATAGATGGGGAAACAGGGGAAACAGTGTCAGACTTTATTTTGGGGAGCTCCAAAATCACTGCAGATGGTGACTGCAGCCATGAAATTAAAAGACACTTACTCCTTGGAAGGAAAGTTATGACCAACCTAAGTAGCATATTCACTTTCACTCTTCACATTCATGCATTGGAGAAGGAAATGGCAACCCACTCCAGTGTTCTTGCCTGGAGAATCCCAGGGTCAGGGGAGCCTGATGGGCTCCCATCTTTGGGGTCTCACACAGTCAGACACAACTGAAGTGACTTAGCAGCAGCAGCAGGAGATAGCATATTCAAAAGCAGAGATATTACTTTGTCAACAAAGGTCCTTCTAGCCAAGGCTATGGTTTTTCCAGTGGTCATGTATGGGTGTGAGAATTGGACTGTGAAGAAAGCTGAGTGCCGAAGAATTAATGCTTTTGAACTGTGGTGTTGGAGAAGACTCTTGAGAGTTCCTTGGACTGCAAGGAGATCCAACCAGTCCATCCTAAAGCAGGTCAGTCCTGGGTGTTGATTGAAGGACTGATGCTGAAGCTGAAACTCCAATATTTTGGCCCCCTCTTGAGAAGAGTTGACTCATTGAAAAAGACCCTGATGCTGGGAGGGATTGAGGGCAGGAGAAGAAGGGGACGACAGAGGATGAGATGGCTGTATGGCATCACCAACTCGATGGACATGAGTTTGAGTAAACTCCGGGAGTTGGTGATGGACAGGGAGGCCTGGCGTGCTGCAATTTATGGGGTTGCAAAGAGTCAGACACGACTGAGCAACTGAACTGAAGCCACTTGCCCTAAAGTGACTTAATGCCATTCATTTTGAGATGAATATGAAATTCTTCCAGGCATGCATTGGCTATATTCTAGGTGCTTCAGAAGCTTGTTAGTAGAAAAAAAAATCTTTTATTTGGTTGCAGTGATGATATGGTAAAGCCTTGCTACTTCATATGTGCATGAAGATAATATTCTCTTCAGTCTCAAGAAATACTTAATCTCTCTCATAAGAGTGTTGCTATTACTAAGAGACTGTATATTTAGAAAAGGTTGAGTGGAACTTGAATTTGGGGCATAAACAAATAGATCTTGAACTTTCACAAACTCGGTTAGTAGCATTAGTTATGAATAGTCCAAAGAGATAAATACCTATCTGTCAATCAGTCTGTCTATCCATCCACTACTATATAGTAAGACGATAGAATTAACATTTAAAAATATACACTATATCTTTATTTACATCCAGTGACCTTGAAGCTAAAGGTATTATTTCTAGATAACCTCTGTATAGAAGATAAACTCTTAAAATTATGCTACTGTGACTAGCACAAAGAATCTCAGGATTTACGTTTGGAATCTAAAAAAGTGATACTGTCAGTTTGGTTTATTTCTCTCACCTAGTTCTTGTCTGCTCATAACAAAGATTTAGAATGACTGGAGAACTTGTAGCTCAGACAGACAGGATTTTATTAAGCAGGTAGTATTCTTAACGACAAACCAGTTACAGCTCAAGCAGGCAGCAGACTCCTGAGACAGAGGAGCAGGCAGACCCCTAAAGAAGCACACGGAGCCTTCTTGGCTTCTCTTTTTGCCCTTTCTGTCTCCTCCGCCTGGAGTAGGATTGGTTATGCCCAGTGCAAAATAGGGGAGGGTACCAGTGTTGGCCTGATTGGTTATGCCCAGCAGCAATCAGGCTTTCTTGCCTGCGGTTCTCACTCTGGTCCTCCACTTCCCCTTTCATGTTGTGTTTTTTATGTTTATTTTTTTTACCCTCTGCATGATTCTACTGTCTTGGACTCCTTTTTCTTTACTGACTACCTGACATTGCCAAGGAACTTATTTACAAGACAGGAATAGACTCAGACACACAGAAAACAAGCTTGCATATACTGAAGGGGAAAGAGGAAGAAGAATAAATCAGGGATTTGGGATTGACAGATGAACACTACTATATATAAAACATTAAAACTTACTGTATAGCACAGGGAACTGCATTCAATATCTTCTAATAACCTATAATGGAAAAGAATCTGAAAAACGCTGTATATATGTATACATACACATTATTTTTCATATATATATACATATCTCTGAATCACTTTATTATACACCTGAAACATTGTAAATCAACTATTCAGTTTAGTTCAGTTGCTCAGTCGTGCCCGACTCTCTGTGACCCCATGAATCACAGGACACCAGGCCTCCCTGTCCATCACCGTCTCCCGAAGTTCACTCAAACTCACGTCCATCAAGTCAGTGATGCCATCCAGCCATCTCATCTTTTGTCATCTCCTTCTCCTCCTCCTGTCCCCAATCCCTCCGAGCATCAGACTCTTTTGCAGTGAGTCATCTCTTCGCATGAACTGGCCAAAGTATTGGAGTTTCAGCTTTCCCATCATTCCTTCCAAAGAACACGCAGGATTGATCTCCTTTAGGATGGACTGGTTGGATTTCCTTGCAGTCCAAGGGACTCTCAAGAGTCTTCTCCAACACCACAGTTCAAAAGCATCAATTCTTCAGCACTCAGCCTTCTTCACAGTCCAACTCTCACATCCATACATGACTACTTGAAAAACCATAGCCTTGACTAAACGGACCTTAGTCGGCAAAGTAATGTCTCTGCTTTTGAATATGCTATCTAGGTTGGTCATAACTTTCCTTCCAAGGAGTAAGCGTCTTTTAATTTCATGGCTGCAATCACTATCTGCAGTGACTTTGGAGCTCCCCAAAATAAAGTCTGACACTGTTTCCACTGTTTCCCCATCTATTTCCCATGAAGTGATGGGACCAGATGCCATGATTTTTGTTTTCTGAATGTTGAGCTTTCAGCCAGCTTTTTCACTCTCCTCTTTCACTTTCATCAAGAGGCTCTTTAGTTCCTCTTCACTTTCTGCCGTAAGGGTGGTGTCACCTGCATATCTGAGGTTATTGATGTTTCTACCTGCAATCTTGATTCCAGCTTGTGCTTCTTCCAGCTCAGCATTTCTCATGATGTACTCTGCATATAACTTAAATAAGCAGGGTGACAATATATAGCCTTGATGTACTCCTTTTGCTATTTGGAACCAGTCTGTTGTTCCATGTCCAGTTCTAACTGTTGCTTCCTAACTTGCATATAGGTTTCTCAAGAGTCAGGTCAGGTGGTCTGGTATTCCCATCTCTTTCAGAATTTTCCACAGTTTATTGTGATCCACACAGTCAAAGGCTTTGGCATAGTAAAGCAGAAATAGATGTTTTTCTGGAACCCTCTTGCTTTTTCAATGATGCAGCGGATGTTGGCAATTTGATCTCTGGTTCCTCTGCCTTTTCTAAAACCAGCTTGAGCATCTGGAAGTTCATTGTTCACGTATTGCTGAAGCCTGGCTTGGAGAATTTTGAGCATTACTTTACTAGCGTGCGAGATGAGTGCAATTGTGTGGTTGTTTGAGCATTCTTTGGCATTGCCTTTCTTTGGGATTGGAATGAAAACTGACGTTTTCCAGTCCTGTGGCCTCTGCTGAGTTTTCCAAATTTGCTGGCATATTGAGTGCATCACTTTCACAGCATCATCTTTCAGGATTTGAAATAGCTCAGCTGGAATTCCATCACCTCCACTAGCTTTGTTCGTAGTGATGCTTTCTAAGGCCCACTTGAGTTCACATTCCAGTATGTCTGGCTCTAGGTGAGTGATCACACCATCATGATTATCTGGGTCATGAAGATCTTTTTTGCACAGTACTTCTGTGTATTCTTATAAACAGTGGTGGTTTTTCTCTTTTAAGAAAAAAGAATTTCAGGACTTCTTATCCTAATATGACACTGTCTCATTTTGAGACTAGCTATTTTGCACGGTATATTCTTTGATAGTGATTATCTTAAGCACTTCTGTAGTCCAATTATTTAACAGTATCCCCACCTTTCTCGTCATTTTTTTTTTTTTTTTTTAGATATTAAGAGGAAAACTGATAGCTGTAAAATTTTAGGTCTTACTAAAACACTTACATTGCAATACACACATAAAGACCAGTAAATTGACTTTCTATCTGATAAAGGAGAAATTAGAGCATAAAGTCTTTGGTGCCTAATGGTATATAGGATTAGAAGAAAAAAGACTGGACGAAGTTGTTTTAAAGGTTGTAGCAGGAAGTATAGGTGCGGTCATGTCTTTATGTCTTAATATCTTTAACAAGGGCTTCTAAGAGGAAACACCTGAAATGAGAGCTAGCTTGCTGATCATGGGTAACAAAAGTTACAGTCATATTTTATCCGAATATAGCAAGGCCTAAAAAGTGGCATTTTTTTACATTGATAGGTAGATAGCTGGATAAAGGAAGTTATCTGTTCAGCTGGGTAAAGGAAGGAAGGACAGAAGAGAGGCAGCATAACATTTCATGTATTTATTTTTGTAATAATTTTTTTGAAGTATAGTTGATTTACTATATTATGTTAGTTTTGGGTATACAAAAAAGTGATTAAGCTATACACATATGCATATATCTATATACTTTTTCTATTTTTTTTATTATAGTTTGTTACAAGATATTGAATATAGTTTCTTATGCTATACAGTTAATCCTTGTTGTTTATATGTAGTAGTGTGAGTCTGTTAATTTCATACTCCCAATTTACACCTCCCTGCCACTTTGGTAACCATGTTTGTTTTCCGTGTCTGTGAGTCTGTTTCTCTTCTGTAAATAAGTTCATTTGTACTAATTTTTAGGTTCCATATATAAGTGATATCATATAATATTTGTCTTCCTCTAGATTCCACATATAAGTGATAGCATATAATATTTGTCTTCCCCTAGATTCCCTGTATAAGAGCATATAATATTTGTCTTTGTCTGATTTCACTTAGTATGATAATCTCTAGGTCCATCCATTGTTGGAAATGGCAGAACATTTTCTTTTAATGGCTGATTAACATTCCATTGTGGGTTTCCCTGATAGCTCAGTGGTAAAGAATCCACCTGCCAATGCAGGAAACGCAGATTTGATCCTTGGGTTGGAAAGATCCCCTGGAGGAGGAAATGGCAGCCCACTCCAGTATTCTTGCCTGGAAAATCCCATGAACAGGGGAGCCTGAGGGACTACTGTCCATGGGGTTGCAAGAGTCAGACATGACTTAGCAACTATATATGTATATGTATATTTTCCATTCTTATGTAGATATAGATATAGTTATATAGATATATATGCATACTTTTTTAGATTCTGTTCCCTTATAGGTCATTACCACATGATCCAGGAATCCCACTCCTAGGCGTATATCTGGAAAAGATGAAGGCTCTAATTTAAAAAGATATATATGCTGAGTGGGATTGTTGAATCATGTGGTAACCATTGTATTCTGATTTGCACTTCTCTAATAATTAGCATTGTTTAGCATCTTTTCATATGTCTGTTATGTCTGTTGGCTGTCTGTATGTTTTTGGAGACATGTCTGTTTAAGACATGTCCTGCCCATCTTTTGATTGGATTATTTGGGTATTTTTGTTACTGATCAGCATACCATTCTAATTCTCTGGTGAACATATCTGTTATCCAGAGAGAGAAGAGGACTCTGGGCAAAGCCAAGGTCACACTAACATTAATGGGTAGGTAGAGATTAAGAAGACCAAGAACAAATGTTCAGAGATGCTGGTGTTTTGAAGTAAGAGGAGGAGAAAGAGGCTTGTTGCAAGGATATTAAATAAGAGAGTCAAGAAAGTCCATTGGATTTGTCAAGGTATCATTTAAGACTTTTGCCAGACTAATTTTAGTTTTAGAGAACTTCCTTAGATTGTGGTTTTAAGAGTGATTGAGTGGTTAAGAAGTAGGAGACACAGAATTAATGACCAAAGTCAGTTTTCCTTTAACTCTTTGAAGATGTCATATTTTCTTTCATAAGCTACGCTAGACCATATGCTGTCATATAAGAAATTATTCTTTTAAGAAAAAAAATTCATTTTAGTTGTTAATACTGCTTAATACTAGAACTTCGCATGAAAATTAGCCTGGTCTACTTACTGCCCCTGCCCTCCCCACCAGCCAAGAGCTTAGAAATTTTCTGTTAGAACATGCCCTCCCCACCAGCCAGAAGCTTAGAAGTTTTCTATTAGAACAGTTACAGTGCCTTAAATCTTGGTGGTGGTTTAGTTGCTAAATTATGTCTGACTCGTTGTGACCCCATGAACTGTAGCCCACCAGGCTTCTCTGTGCGTGGGATTCTCCAGGCAAGAATAATGGAGTGGGTTGCCATTTCCTTCTCCAGGGGATCTTCCTGACCCAGGGATCAAAACAGGGTCCTTTGCGTTGAGGGCAGATTCTTTATCGACTGAGCCACCATGGAAGCCCGTCTTAAATCATTAGGAAATGTAAAATACAGAAATATGGATGTATGCACAAAAATTTCAGATGGTACGGATTCACTGCTGAGATGTACTGTCATAGTTTGAGGGAGTCCAAAAATAATACCCTCTGTTGGCAGCCCACACCAGTCTTCTTCCCTAGAGAATCCCACGGACTTAGGAGTCTGGCGGGTTATGGTCCGTGGGGTTGCAAAGAGTTGGACACGACTGAAGCAACTTAGCATAGCATCCCTACCCAAGTTCAGAATCATTGGCCATATCAGCAGATGAATTCTCTGGTGGAATTCAAAATAACTGCTTTAAAATTGATAAAGTCTAGAGTGAAGGACAGGGCTTATTTGCATAGTCACAAAGTAACAGCTAATACTTCAGAGCTGACTTAGATATGTTTACTAATAAGCTTGTTACTGGTGCAGCTGAACAGCCAAAGAGAGGGAGAAACAGCATTCTTGCCCCTTCTGCTAAAAGATCAGGAACCCAGAAGGGGCTGAGCTATGCATACCTAGTTCTTCTCTTTCACCTTGTTAGTGAAATAAATCATTCCTCTCCTGGGTAATGGAGGTGGCAGATGCCAAGTGAGGAGGCAGAAGTGTCATTGAAATAGAAATTCCTAGTAAGGAAGCTTGAGACGAGTGGAAAAGGGGTTACTGAGGCATTTTATTTCCCAGTATGCTCTTTTAATGACATATAATTTACGCAAACTAAAATGCACAGATTTTAAGCATACAGTTTGAGCTTTGACAAATGTACCTACTTATATAATCGCTGTTCCCATCAAGATATCAACATTCTAACACTTTTTAAACGGATTCACAGTAAGAATTTTTTAAGTAGTAGCCTCTTAATTCACTGAAAATGCTTAAGTCCAGTTCAGTTCAGTCGCTCAGTTGTGTCTGATTCTGCGATCCCATGAATCGCAGCACGCCAGGCCTCCCTGTCCATCACCAACTCCCGGAGTTTACTCAAACTCATGTCCATTGAGTTGGTGATGCCATCCAGCCATCTCATCCTCTGTTGTCCCATTCTCTTCCTGCCCCCAATCCCTCCCAGCATCAGACTCTTTTGCAATGAGTAAACTCTTCGCATGAAGTGGCCAAGGTATTGGAGTTTCAGCTTTAGCATCAGCCCTTCAATGAACACCCAGGACTGATCTCCTTCAGAATGGACTGGTTGGATCTCCTTGCAGTCCAAGGGACTCTCAAGAGTCTTCTCCAGCACCCCAGTTCAAAAGCATCAATTCTTCAGCGCTCAGCTTTCCTCACAGTCCAACTCTCACATCCATCCATACATGACTACTGGAAAAACCATAGCCTTGACTATATATATTAAATTTGTAATAATTCTGTTGACAACTTTGACTGTCTCTGGATGAAGAATTTAGTGAACTTTTCCTCAAGAAATCTCACATCATTACATATATAATTATTTCTATGGAGAGACTGAATGGTGTTTTTTAATTGAGTAGAAATCTTTTAAAAAATGTTTGTAGTTTTTAGTTATATATTTTATATCCTCAAGTACTTAAATTGGCTTCATTAATATCTTTCTATATTAACATATAACATCCTGATTTATATTTCTGATAATATGGAATGCATATTGAACAGGTAACATTTATTGAATACCTTCCCTTCCCTGTTGGTATGCTTTGGCTCATAAGTAGGTGTTACAGAGGATGGTAACTAGACAGCTTTCTGCAAGTAAGGAATGCGTTCCTTTATGCACTGAGTAAATTTAACAAATATTGACTGGCTGCCTTTTTGTGCCAAGTAATAGGTATAGTGCAATGACTGTAGCTGACAAGGTGCCCCATACAATATAGTGGAGGAGCAGCTGTGAAGGCTGGATGCAGTAATAGAAAATGACCCTGGAGGGTTGAGGAAGAGAAGATTCAGACAAGCACGGATGGTCTCTGGGGTGGTGACAGTTAGGCTGAGACTTACTGAGAAGGGGATGTCAAGCAGGGAGCACTGGGGATGGAATCAAGGAAAAGAAAGAAGTAAAACAGGTCCAGATGTCTATACACATAGTACTAAATAAGTCTTAACTACTTTTATTACTTGTTGACTAATAGTTTTGATGGATTATTATAATTTGACTAACAGGGTATCCTGTTTTCTCCTCAGTGTTGTGGTAAATATTTGTTACTTTTAGTAATATCAACTTAGATATTATATCTTTTTCATACTTTATTTCAGAAAAATCAACCTACTTACTAAGATTGAACAAGTATATCTGAGATATGATTCCCTATGACTTCTTTTTAGTTAACAGAAGACATACATATGAACATAGTTTTCTTTTCCTTTAGGGAAAAGAATCAATTTCTTAAGCTATTTGAGCTCTCTTAAGAAAGTAAGTATTAACAGTGGTTGTGAATGATACGCTGAAATTTTTAATAAAGTTTATTTAGGATTATTAGGTTAGCCACAAGTTGTATGAGGCATCACTGGAGCATGTTAGTATTATATGACATAAATTTTTAAGTTTACTTTTTCCTGGGTTAGCATGGAAAATAAATGACCACTTATTTTATCATTGTTGTTCTTTAGTCAGTTAGTAATGTCTGACTATTTGCAGCCCCGTGGACTGCAGCATGCCAGGCTTCCCTGTCTTTCCTGAGTTTGCTCAGAGTCGTGTCCATTGAATCGATGATGCCATCTAACTATCTCATCATCTGCTGCCCCCTTCTCCTCCTGCCCTCAATCTTTTCCTGCATCAGGGTCTTTTCCAATGAGACTGCTGTTCTGATGGCCAAAGTATTGGAGCTTCAGTGTCACCATCAGTCCTTCCAATGAGTATTCAAGGTTGATTTCTTTTAGCATTGACTGGTGTGATTTCCTTGTAGTCCCAGGGACTCTTAAGAGCACAGTTTGAAAATATCAATTCTCAGGCACTCAACCTTCGTGGTCCAACTCTCACATCCATACATGACTACTGGAAAAACCATAGCTTTGACTATATGGACCTTTGTTGGTAAGGTGATAGCTCTGCTTTTAATATTCTGTCTAGGTTTGTTATAGCTTTTCTTCCACAAAGCAAAGGTCTTTTAATTTCATGGCTACAGTCACCTTTTGCAGTGATTTTGGAGCCCAAGAAAATAAAGTCTGTCATTTTTTACATTTTTTTCCCCATCTGTTTGCTATGAAGTATGAAGTGATGGGACCAGATGCCATGATCTTCGTTTTTTTAATGTTGAATTTTAAGCCAGCTTCTTCACTTTCCTCCTTCACCTTCATCAAGAGGCTCTTTAGTTCTTCTTAGCTTTCTGCCATAGGGTGGTATCATCTGCATATCTGAGGTGGTTTATATTTCTCCCAGCAATCTTGATTCTAGCTTGTGCTTCATGCAACCTGGCATTTCGCATGATGTGCTGTGCATATAAGTTAAATAAGCAGGTTTGACAATATACAGCCTTGATGTTCTCCTTTTTCAAATTTGAACCAGTCCATTGTTCCATGTCCAGTTCTAACTGTTGCTTCTTGACCAGCGTACAGATTTCTCAGGAGGCAGGTAAGGTAATCTAGTATTCCTATCTCTTTAAGAATTTTCCCCAGTTTGCTGTGGTCCATACAGACAAAGGCTTTCTTGTAGTTAATGAAGCAGAAGTAGATGTTTTTCTGAAATTTCTCTAGTTTTTTCTATGATCCAACAGATGTTGGCAATTTGATCTCCAGTTCCTCTGTCTTTTCTAAATCCAGCTTATACATCTCAAAGTTCTTCATTCATGTACTATTGAAGCTTAGCTTGGAGAATTTTGAGCATGACTTTCTGGCATGTGAATTGAGTGCAATTGTGTATTAGTTTGCACATTCTTTGGCATTGCCCTTCCTTGGGATTGGAATGAAAACTGACCTTTTCCAGTCCTGTGGCCATTGCTGAGTTTCCCAAATTTGCTGACCTATTGAATGCAGCACTTTAACAGCATCATCTTTTAGGATTTGAAATAGCTCAGCTGGAATTCCATCACCTCCACTAGCTTTGTTCATAGTGATGCTTCCTAAGGCCCACTTGACTTCACATTCCAGGATGTCTGACTATAGGTGAGTGACCACACCACTGTGGTTGTCCAGGTCATCAAGACCTTTTTTGTATAGTTCTTCTGTGTATTCTTGCCACCTCTTCTTAATATCTTCTGCTTCTGTTAGGTCCATACCATTTCTGTCCTTTATTGTGCCCATCTTTGCTTGAAATGTTCCCTTGGTGTCTCTAATTTTCTTGAAGAGATCACTAGTCTTTCCCATTCCATTGTTTTCCTCTATTTCTTTGCACTGATCACTGAGGAAGGCTTTCTTATCGCTCCTTGCTGTTCTTTGGAACTCTGCATTCAGATGGGCATGTCTTTCCTTTTCTCCTTTGCCTTTCATGTGTCTTCTTTTCTCAGCTATTTGTAAGGCCTCCTCAGACAACCATTTTGCCTTTTTGCATTTCTTTTTCTTAGGGATGGTTTTGATCACCACCTCCTAGTGCTAGGAACCTTCGTGCATAGTTCTTCAGGCACCCTGTCTGTCAAATCTAATCCCTTGAATATATTTGTGACTTCCACTGGATAATCATGAGGGATTTGATTAGGTCATACTTGAGTGGCCTAGTGGTTTCCCTTCTTTCTTCTGTTTAAGTCTGAATTTTGCAGTAAGTCCATTAAAGTTTATACCTTATTTGAGGCAGGGTGCTCAGGGCTGGTGCACTGGGATGACCCTGAGGGATGGGATGGGGAGGGAGATGGGAGGGAGGGTCAGGATGGGGAACACATGTACACACATGGCTGCTTCATGTGAATGTATGGCAAAACCACCACAATATTGTAAAGTAGTTAGCCTCCAATTAAAATAAAAAAGAAAGAAAGAAGGAAAGAAAAAGTTTATACCTTATTTGAAGTAAGAGAATGCCTGAGTTCATGATCTGAGCCACAGTCAGCCCTTGGTCTTGTTTTTGCTGACTGTATAGAGTTTCTCCATCTTCAGCTGAGAAGAATATAATCAGTCTGATTTTGGTATTGCCCATTTGGTGATGTCCATGTATAGAGTACAGCATGGAAGAGTGTGTTTGCTATGACCAGTGCATTCTCTTGGCAAAACTGTTAGCCTTTGCCCCTCTTCATTTTGTACTCCAGGGTTAAATTTGCCAGTTACTCCAGGTATCTCTTGACTTCCTGCTTTTGCATTCCAGTCCCCTGTGATAAGGCTTCTCTTGTGAGTCAGACGGTAAAGAATCTGCCTGCAATGCAAGAGACCTGAGTTTGATCGCTGGGTCAGGAAGATCCCCTGGAGAAGGGAATAGCAACCCAGTCCAGTATTCTTGCCTAGAAAATCCCATGGACTGAGAAGCCTGGCGGGCTACAGTCCATAGGGTCACAAAGAGTCGGACACAACTAAGTGACTGACACCCCTGTGAAGAAAAGAACCTTTTTTTGGTGTTGGTTCTAGAAGGTCTTGTAGGTCTTAATAGAACTGTTCAGCTTCAGCTTCTTCAGCATTAGTGGTTGGGGTTTAGACTTGGATTCCTGTGATATTGAGTTGTTTGCCTTGTAAACGAACCAAGATCATAAGCTGACAATGTACAAAATTCTGTTAAAATTTATACCTTACTTTGAAGTACAGAAATACGTGAAATTCAAATACTAGAGCAGCAGTCTCAGGGGTCTTTGGTATCTTATTAGGGTGTCTGTGACGTCAAAACTATTTGCATAGTGTCAAGACTTTTTTTTTCTCCTTTTCACCGTGTTGACAGTTGCATTCACAGTGTTCTAAGAGTAATTGGAGTTGAAAACCGCTGGTGCTTCAGTGTGTGCTAATCAGTAGTAGCAGCAAACTGCAATAATTAGTAGTTATTATATTCTTTATTATCATATACTTGAGGTTGAAAAAAATGCCAATTTCACTTAAGAATGTCCATGATCTGGGCTTCCCTGGTGGTCCAGTAGTTAAAACTTTGCCTTCCAGTGTATCAAGTATGGGTTCAGTTCCTGATCTGGGAGCTAAGATCTCCCATGGCACAGGGTCAAAAAAATAAAAAAGAAGAAAACAAAACAGAAGCAGTGTTGTAACAAATTCAGTGTAGATTTTTAGCATGTTCCACATCAGAAAAGAAAAAAGAAAAAAGACCATGTTTTTAAAACTTTCAACCTTTTCATACACATTTTGAAAGTATACTGTGATAAAATGGGAAGTACACATAAAACGCTTACATTGCATTGTAAACTCTGATAGTTATCTCTAAGTGAAGCAGTTGTGCACTCTTTGAGTTGTGAGCTGACTGAGATAACTTTTTTCCCATGGAATAGCTTTTTTTTTTTTTTAAGAACTGAGAGATAAACTGGCTCTTCATATTTGGCAGATATTTTCTCACAAATGAATGAGGTTAATTTGTCACTGAAGAAAAAAATTGACAGTGTCTGTTCCTAGTGATAAAATTAAGAGTTTTTAAGAGAAGATTGGAACTTTGGAAAACTTGTATCACTTTCAGCTTGATAGCTTCCTAATACCTAGTCTTTAAAAAAGATTAGTGATGATATTAACAAATATGATATCCTGAAATAGTACAATGAAATGTGTTGATATTTGGAAGATATACATGTCTCCATGACTTAATTTTTTAAATGATCAATTCATCGATGTTAAATATATTGCATGTATAAAAGCTTCAAAGTGCAAAAGAGCAATGGATTTTCATGTAACTTGGCAGTGCTCATTTGTATTGTTTCAGATTTCCCATGGCAGCTAATTTTTAAAAAAATACTGCTCATTAAGTTTTGGTATGGTATCAAATAATGCCCACCATTATCTGAAGCCTAAATGCAGGTCAGGAAGCAACAGTTAGAACTGGACATGGAACAGACTGGTTCCAAATAGGAAAAGGAGTATGTCAAGGCTGTATATTGTCACCCTGCTTATTTAACTTCTATGCAGAGTACATCATGAGAAATGCTGGGCTGGAAGAAGCATAAGCTGGAATCAAGATTGCCGGGAGAAATATCGATAAACTGAGATATGCAGATGACACCACCCTTATGACAAAGTGAAGAGGAACTAAAAAGAGCCTCTTGATGAAAGGGAAAGAGAAGAGTGGAAATGTTGGCTTAAAGCTCAACATTCAGAAAACAAAGATCATGGCATTTGGTCCCATCACTTCATGGGAAATGGATGGGGAAGCAGTGGAAACAGTGTCAGACTTTATTTTTTGGGGCTCCAAAAGTACTGCAGATGGTGACTGCAGCCATGAAATTAAAAGATGCTTACTCCTTGGAAGGAAAGTTATGACCAACCTAGATAGCATATTCAAAAACAGAGACATTACTTTGCCAACAAAGGTCTGTCTAGTCAAGGCTATGGTTTTTCCAGTGGTCATGTATGGATGTGAGAATTGGACTGTGAAGAAAGCTGAGTGCCAAAGAATTGATGCTTTTGAGCTGTGGTGTTGGAGAAAACTCTTGAGAGTTCCTTGGACTGCAAGAAGATCCAACCAGTCCATCCTAAAGGAGATCAGTCCTGGGTGTTCATTGGAAAGACTGATGCTGAAGCTGAAACTGCAATACTTTGGCCACTTTCTGCGAAGAGTTGACTCATTGGAAAAGACCCTGATGCTGGAAGGGATTGGGGGCAGGAGGAGAAGGGGCCGACAGAGGATGAGATGGCTGGATGGCATCACCAACTCAATGCACATGAGTTTGGGTGAACTCCAGGAGTTGGTGATGGACAGGGAGGCCTGGAATGCTGCGGTTCATGGGGTCACAAAGAGCTGGCACAGGCAGCACCATAGATAAAGGAAAGAGAATAGAAAGCCCAGAGATAAACTGACACATTTATGGTCAATTAGTATACAACAAAGGAAATGAGACCATACAGTGGAGAAAAGATGGTGTCTTCAATAAGTAGTGCTGGGAAAACTGGATCGCTACATGGAAAAGAATGAAGTTAGAACATTTTCTAATACCATATGCAAAGCTAGACTCCAAATGGATTAGAAATTATAAAATTCCTAAAGGAAAATATAGACAGAACACTTTTTGATATAAATTGTAGCAGTAGTTTTTTGGATCAGTCTCCTAAAGCAAAGGAAATAAATAAAAGCAAAAATAAATGGGACCTAGGTAAACTTGAAAGTATTTGTGCATCAAAGGAAAGCATCAGCAAAACGAAAAGGCTACTGAATGGGAGAAAATATTTACTAATACTATGACCAATGAGGGGTTAATATTCCTAAATATATAAGTAGCTCATACAGCTGAAAATCAGGAAAAAAAAAAAAAAAAAAACAACCCGATTGAAAAATGGACAAAAGACCTGAACAGATATTTTCCAGAGACATGCAGATGACTATTAGGCATATTAAAAATGTTCAACATCATTAATCATCAGTAAAATATGTCAGAACCACAGTGAGCTACCACCTAACACCTGACAGAATGGCTGTCATTAAAAAGACCACAAGTAACACATGTTGGTGAGGATGTGAAGAAAAGGGAATCCTTGTATACTGTTAGGAGGAATGTAAATTGGTGCAACCACTGGAAAACACCATGGAGATTTCTCTAAAAATAGAACTGCCATGTGAGCCTGTAATTCCACTCCTGGGTGTACATATCAAAACACTAATTCAAAATGATACATTCATCCCAGTGTTCATAGCAGCCCCTCTCCCCTTCCTTCTCCACACTGGTTACCACTACTTTGTTCTCTGTATCGGTGAGGCTGTTTCTTTTTCGCTGTATTTACTAGTTTGCTGAATTCTTTAGATTCTACATATAAATGATATCACACTTTGTCTCGGTATTCCAGTATAAAAAAGAAGGAAATTCTGCCATTTGCAACAAGGTGGGTAGACCTAGAGAGTATTAAGCTAAGTGAAATAAGTCAGACAAATACTGTATGACATCATTTATATGTGAAATTTAAAAAATACAACAAACTAGTAAATACAGCAAAAAAGAAACAGACTCACTGATACATAGAATAAAGCATGGGCAATAAAATGGTAAAGGATTAAGTAGTACAAACTGATGTAGAGCATAAGCTACAAGGGTATATTGTACAATACAGGGAATATAGCAAGTATTTTATAATAACTATACATGGATTATAACCTTAAAAAATTGTGAATCACTGTATTCTACACCTGTTATTTATATAACATTGTACATCAAATATACTTTAATAAAAATTTAATAACTCCTTGGCATCCTAAATAATTTTTAATATGTAAAAAAATTTTAACTATCTCTGGTCTGGAGAAATCCATATTTAATTTAGGAGAAGAGCAGTGTTTTAAAGGGCTTCCCGGGCAGCTCAGTGGTAAAGAACCTGCCTGTCAATACAGTAGACGTGGCTTCCGTCTTTGGGTCCGGAAGATCCCCTGGAGGAGCAAATGGCAATCCACTCCAGTATTCTTGCCTGGGAAATCCCATGTACAGAGGAGTCTGGAGGGCTACAACAGTGCATGGGATTGCAAAAAGTCAGACTTGACTTAGTGACTGAGCATGCAAACTGCTGTAAAATCCAAAATGTACACATTTTGACTTAACGCAGTACTTTGAAGTGTTTAAGTGGCAGTTTTAAAAAGCTTTATATTATTGAGCATCTCCGTAGACAGGGGCTTCTGTTCATGGAATTCTCCAGGCGAGGATACTGGAGTGGGTAGCCATTCCCTCCCTTCTCCAGGGGATCTTCCCTATCCTTGGGTCTCCCGAATTGCAGGCAGATTATTTACCATCTGAGCCATCAGGGAAGCCCATAATAATAAATAGACTTTATTATTTTAAGTCAAATTATTTTGAAACTTTTCTAAAGTTTCATTTTCAGTTTATATATTTGAAATGCAACAGAGGAAGCCAAAAAATGTAATCCATTATTACTTGCAAAGCTTACATAAGTTTTTGTGGACGTCTCGTTTTTTTCAGTTAACCATAGCTGGTTCGTGAACAATAAATAAGGCATAAGAATGCTGAAAAGATGTTCTGTGACTATGGAATATTCTTGGTATCATACAGATACAGTGACTATTTTATATGAGTTAAATGTATAAAGTTTTATTAAAAAATGAGTAGTTGTATAGTCCATTGCCATTTTGGAATGTGTATGAAAATTAATTCACCATAATGGGAGCCTTTTGCCTCTTTGTACTGTTTATCGTGTAACATGATGGTTAGTGAGGTTTCTGATATCTTTTTTTCTCTAAGCAGATAATCTCAGTGATACCTTGAAGAAGCTGAAGATAACAGCTGCTGACAGAACTGATGATAGTTTAGAAGGATGCTTGGATTGTCTACTTCAAGCTTTGACGCAAAATAGTAAGTTGATTTTTTTAGGTGGCGGGGGGCGGTGCCCTGGTCACTCAGACTGTAGAGTCTGCCTGCAGCGCAGGAGACCTGGGTTTGATCCCTGGGTTGGGAAGATCCCCTGGAGATGGAAATGGCGCCCCACTCCAGTATTCTTGCCTGAAAATCCCATGGATGGAGGAGCCTGGCAGGCTACAGTCCATGGGATCGCAAAGAGTCAGACACGACTGAGCGACTTCACTTTACTTGACACTTTAGTAAGTTTTTTTTATGTTTACTCAAATGCCAAACAAACAAAAAAATCAAGTCAGCAGTCTTTCAGAAATTCATATGTAGTTTAGGAAATAACTTGCAGTCACATTGTTTGAATTCTTTTGAATCCTATGTTTGAATACTGATGTTGTTTTCCTTGTTCCACACTCCTACCTATCTCCCCACCCCCAGGATACTGAAAGCCAAGTTGATAGGCAGAAGAAAGGAAAAACTGATTGGTAGTGATGACATTAATACCAATCCCAGAGAGAGGCAGTTCTTAACAGACATGCACCAAGAGTTGTTTTTCTTCTTAACACCTACATTTGTGCTTTAAAAAAAAGACTGTGTTAACATGTGGAGAGGAGAAGCAGAGAGGAAGCTTATGAAAAAAGGAAGAAACAGAGAGGGCGCTTAAAACCCTTAACATTTTTTTATGATAGCTTTTTAATCATTTTACTTTAAAATAATGTATGCATAGATTTAATTGCAAAGAGTCATCCAAAAATCCCTTAAAATTGAGGTAACTCCTGATCTTTAGTGGTGTGGTAAATAATACTAGAGATAAAAATTACACAGCTCTTCACTGACTAATTCATTGTATTGTTGCATTTGAGCTGTCATACTTGTAGTCATTAATTTCTGTATTATCACAGTGAATAGATAGATACAGAATAATTTTCATTTGTTCTCTTAATTCTGCTTGGCTGTATTTTGGTTTATGCTTTACTTGTTTTTAATTATGCCTTTATTTTACCCTGAGAGTAATTATGTAGCTGACAAATAATTCAGGAGGGAAGTTATATACTGTATTGTTAAAGTTAAATTTGAAGCACTCTGAGATGTATGCTTTTTTTTTTTCTTTAGTAAACTGTGATAAGAAAATTAAAATAATTGATTGCAGTGGTCTTCATGAAAAAGTACATTTTAAAGCTGGCTTTTATAATTCTATTTCAGTAGTTGTTTGCTTTTGAGATTACAGTTTTATCAAGCTGTTTGATCTTAGAGATATCACAGAAGGGGTTTAAACAAGGTGTTCAATGAGACCATCTGGATAAAGGGCACAATGGGAATGCAAAGGAACAATAAAAAGGGACTTCCTTGGTGGTCCAGAGGTTGTCTTTGCTTCCAATGCAGGCAGTTTGGGTTCCATTCTGGTTTGGGAGCTAAGATCCCACATGACAAAGGGCCAAAAAACAAAACGCAAGCAGTTTTGTAACACTTTCAATAAAGACTTTAACAATAGTCCGAATCAAAAAAAAATTTTTAAAAAGAGAGAAGAGAATGTGTAAGGCTTTGTTCACCGTTGTAGTAGATATATGTGGCTATTTAAATTTAATAGTTAAATTTAATAAAAGATTAAGGTTTTTTACTCTTAACTTTTCAGTAACCCTGTTTGGTTGGTGACTTCCTTATTGGGGATCATAGATGTAAACTATTTACACAATGACAAAAGATTCTTATGGGTAGTGGTGGTCTTAAAGATGAGAGAAAACCACAGGATGACCTGATTTTTACGCATGCCTATATAGGTCGATTTACATAATATGTAATTAGTCTACATAAATTGAGTATCTCAAGTTCATTTTTCTTTTGAAGCCTTGCTTTTTTATAACTTCTTTTGTTTTAAATGGCCCAGTTTTTTCTTTATGTTAGAAACATGCAGTATTTCCCAAATGGACCATTCATTCAGAACCTGAAGGGTGGGGATTCCATGTCCTTGAGTAGACATTGAGGGGCACTCAGTGCTCTCCTGGAAAGACTGAAACCCAGAGAAAGTTGATGAAGAGAAGTGAAAAAAGGAAGCAAAATTTTATAGTGTTTTAAAGAACAGATTTCAGGATATACTGACACGTGTGTATGGTGTTGGATTAAATTTCAGACCCATTGCTGAGTTATTTGTTAGCCTCATTTATTGAAAATGGTCTTGAAATTGTATTTCATAAAATGTTAAGGACAGATAGTTCCACAATGGTAAGGAAAACAACAAACTGCCAATTGAATCATTGACTCTTCAGGAAGGGAACAAAAGGGATATGTCTTCTGAAGACTCTGTAACAAAATTCATAATTGTCTTCACATCTGAGACTGTTGACACGAAATAATTTGATGTAGGAAGAGGTAGTTCCTGCAGATGTCCTGTCTTTAACTTCCGAATGATATGTATCACTGATTGAGTGTCCGCTGTGTACTACTTAGCACTAGACTTCAAACTTAATCTGTTGTCTGATCTTTCCAATAGACCCATGATGAGGTATTAGATACATCACCATTTAAAAGGTAGGGAAACAGTCCCTGTAAGTTTACTTGCCTTGTTCTGGCAGAATCTAGAGTTTGAATTGTAACTCTTGGTTTACAAAAATTAAAAAACTACATTCTGAGTATAGTGCAGCTTTTTTCTGAGTTTATAGAATGTGAAAGTGTTTTCAGAAGCTAGATTTTACTATGGTTTTAAAGTTTTGCTTTTTAAAAAAAAGTGGTTTCAAATTATTAGTATAGAGGAAGGAGATTTATAAACCCATGAGCTGTATATTTTTAGATATTTATTGATGTGTTTTATAAAATTAACATCTAGCTTTTAAGCAAGAAAAAATTTTAAAATATCAGTGAGATGTTTATTTTATACAGTTGTTCTTACTTCTCTGAATAAAGTGCTTGATCCATTGCTACTTCTGTGCTCTTAAAGGTAAAATTATAAAGCATGTAACTGAGAATCTATTCTGGCTTTTTTACCCAGAGAAGTTCTAGTTTCATAATTCTTCCTTTAGTGTCAGGTATTCTAACTAAAAATATCAGTGTTTGCATTAGTATTGCACCTGATCAAGAAAGAATGATTTCTCTATCTGTACAAGATGGTAATGTGGGTAATGGAAATCTAAAAGTTTTATTTTATTATTTACTAACCTGTCATTAAAAAGCAGAGATATTACTTTGCCAACAAAGGTCCGTCTAGTCAAGGCTATGGTTTTTCCCGTGGTCATGTATGGATGTGAGAGTTGGACTGTGAAGAAAGCTGAGCGCCGAAGAATTGATGCTTTGAAACTGTGGTGTTGGAGAAGACTCTTGAGAGTCCCTTGGACTGCAAGGAGATCCAACCAGTCCATCCTAAAGGAGACCAGTCCTGTGTGTTCATTGGAAGGACTGATGCTGAAGCTGAAACTCCAGTACTTTGGCCACCTCATGCAAAGACTTGACTCAGTGGAAAAGACCCTGATGCTGGGGGGGATTGAGGGCGGGAGGAGAAGGGGACAACAAAGGATGTGATGGCTGGATGGCATCACAGACTCGATGCACATGAGTTTGGGTGAACTGCGGGAGTTGGTGATGGACAGGGAGGCCTCACGTGCTGTGATTCATGGGGTCACAAAGAGTCGGACATGACTGAGTGACTGAACTGAACTGAACTGAACCGAACCTGTCATTGGAAGGGACATTTCTGAAACGAAAGAAATCATGCTTTTAAGTTTTTACATTGTGGGAATTTACAAATGATAAGAATCTGAAATTAGAATTTTCACTTTGCATGACTTCAGAGTGTTTTTTAGAATTTGGAGTGGGCATTAAATCTAGTATATGTAAGGATCTTAAGAGACAAAAGTTGAAAATTTGAGTATTTGCTAGACGTTATGGAAAACATTTTGTTTAAGCAAGTAGTTTGTGTACATCTGAAATCTGAATTAACGTAGAAGCATTCAGTCACTCATTTATTACTAAATACTTCAGATCTCAAATGTTTTTAGTAAATACATGAAGGCTACCAGTAAAGAATCAGCCTGGTTTATTCTGGTCTCTCTTGATTAAGGGAATAGTTAGAAGATTGTTCGTAAATGCTTGTTGAGTTGTATTGGTACTTTATTTCATGCTTATTTAAAAATGTAAAACAGGCCACATTTTTGTCCCTAAACATTAAGACAGGAATTGTCCTTAGAGAATATGACATCTGATCCACCTTGTAGGACAACCTACTAGCATAAATTAAAGGCCTCAAAATGAGCAAAATTAGCAGTCATTCATAATAAAAATTCTGTTCTTTTGTAAGATAATGGGGACCGTGTTCTTGTTGGTTGGGAGAACCACAGAACAATATCAGCATGATCACCAACACAGCTTTTACATCTTTTTTCTAACAGTTTAGACTGTTTTCCTCTGTCTTACTGCCTCATATACCTTTGTGTTTTAACTTGAGTTAATTGCCTGATGGCAGTTATTATCTATAGAAAACCTTATGAAAGAACATCAGTTTACTTGTTTTTAAAGAAGGAAATATTTAGTATCTAGTTCCATATTCATAACCTCATAATATTCATCTCCCTATTGAATTCTTGGGTTATTTCTTTGCCCTTGTTCTTTATTTTATTCATTATGTTGATTTTTGGTGCCCTATTAGGCTATAATCCTAAGCATATCAAATAATGTACGGAAGCTGCTCAAGTAGATCATAAATCTTCTTTAACAGTAAGAATTTTCTGTTGTCATTTACTTTTAGTCTGCTTTATGCCTTTAATTTTTTGAACAGACTCATTATCATGTATCAAAATTATTTCCTAAGTTAAAGACTTTGAAATTTATCATCAGCTGTTTTTCAGTAGCCTTATTAAACCTGCAGTTACTGATCATGAAAGATTGCTGCTGTTTTAGTAGAAATGAAAGCTTATTTTACTTAATTCTTTCATAGCAATATCTAGATATCACTTTTTTTCTCTAAGGTATCAAATGTACCACAGAGTGGTATGTCTTTTTTGCAAGGTGAATTATGTTGGTCTCCTCCTTTACATACTTTTGTATTATGTGGCTCTTTTGATTATTATGTCCATCATTTATGAGGGCTTATGGCTGGTGCTAATCATAAATTACCAAGGGTTCAGTTTTTATTCAATAAAGAAAGAAAGTGAAGTTTCTCAGTCATATCCGACTCTTTGCGACCCCATGGCCTGTAGCCTACCAGGGTCCTCTGTCCATGGGATTTTCCAGGCGAGAATACTGGAGTGGGTTGCCATTTCCTTCTCCAGGGGATCTTCTCAACCCAAGCATTGAACCCTGGGTCTCCCGCATTGAGGGCAGACGCTTTACAACTTGAGTCACCAGGGAAGCCCTTATTAAAGGTAGTATTTGAAGAGTAGAAGAGACTGAACTAGAGACTGTGGTCAACTAAAAAGACACTGAGAGTTCTTGATGAATTAAGATTTCCTGGATCTTCCCTGTAGCTTAGACAGTAAAGAATCTGCTTGCAATGCAGGAGACGCAGGTTCGATTCTGGGTCAGAAAGATCCTCTGGGGAAGGGAATGGCAACCCACTCCAGTATTCTTGCCTGGAGAATCCCATGGACAGAGGAGCCTGGTGGGCTACAGTCTATGGGATCGCAAAGAGTTGGACACAACTGAGCGACTAACACTACACTACTGCTACTGCTAGTGGTGGTTGTCGCTAAGCTGTGTCCAACTGTTTGTGACCCCGTGAACTGCAGCACGCCAGCCTTCTCTGTCCATTTCACATCTCCTGGAGCTTGCTCAAATTCATGTCTGTTGAGTCAGTGATGCTATCCAACCATCTTGTCCTCTGTTGTCCCCTTCTCTTCCTGCCTTCAATCTTCCAGCATCGGGATCTCTTCTAATGTGTTGGCTTTTCCCATCAGGTAGCCAGAGTATTGGAGCTTTAACATCAGTCCTTCCAATGAATATTCAGGATTGATTTCCTTTAGGATGGACTGGTTTGATCTCCTTGCAGTCCAAGGGGCTTTTAAGAGTCTTCTCCAACACCACAGTTCAAAAGCATCAAGTCTTCAGCACTCAGCCTTCTTTATGATCCAGTTCTCACATCCATACTTGACTACTAGAAAAACCATAGCTTTGACTAGATGGACCTTTGTTGGCAAAGTAATGTCTCTGCTTTTCAATGCATTGACTAGGTTTCTCTTAGCTTTTCTTCCAAGGAGCAAGCATCTTTGAATTTCATGGCTGCAGTCACCATCTGCAGTGATTTTGGAGCCAAACAAGATAATCTGTTACTGTTTACATTGTGTTTCTCCATCTTTTAGCATGAATTGATGGGACTGGATGCCTTGATCTTAGTTTTTTGAATGTTGAGTTTTAAGCAAGCCAGCTTTTTCATTCTTCTCTTTCACCTTCATCAAGAGGCTCTTTAGTTCCTCTTACCTTTCTGCCATAAGGGTGGTGTCATCTGCATATCTGAGGTTATCTCCTGGCAGTCTTGATTCCAGCTTGTGCTTCATCCAGTCTGGCATTTCACATGATATACTCTGCATATAAGTTAAAGAAGTAGGATGACAATATGAAGTCTTGATATACTCCTTTTCCAGTTTTGAACCTGTCCATTGTTCCATGTCCAGTTCTAACTGTTGCTTCTGGACCTGGATACAGATTTCTCAGGATGCAGGCAAGGTGATCTGATATTCCCATAGTAGTGGTGGCCATCTAAATCTGAATTTTCCTACACAGTCTAAAAAGATTCTGTATAATATCAACAAAATAGATTGGATAAAATAAAATATTCAAAACCTGTGTTGGAGAAAATGAAGAACTTCAGATTACTAGGAGAGAGAGAAATAAATACCTATATCTGGCCTACTCGGCTTCAGATCCTATTTTAGAGTTCATGCAGACTGCAGAGACTACATGGAAAAGACAGGAGGGATTGAATCAGGAGCCCTAGGGGTGATAGTTTGCAATAAAAATTGTTCTTAGAAAAATCTTACCTTGGTGGGAAAATCCTAAAATTTGGGCTTAGATTCACTCAGAGCATTGGCTATTCGGAAATCAAAAGGAGACTTTTGTCTCCAAGGGTACTCAAGACCCTAGGCAGCAGATCAGGAGAGTGCCTCTTTGGAGGATGAAATTGTTCTCCCTTGTAGGCTTGGTGATGAAGGGAAAGGGGGACACAAGATGGGGACATTTAAGTGTCCTGTAGAAGTAAGAAAATCATGCTGTTAGAAGACACACTAAGAGCTCTCTTTGGTTTAATTTCAGAAGAAGGAGCTTTCGAACTAAAAAACCTGAGAATTGATCCTAAATCTTTTCCTTACTGTATACAACTTTTATTGCTAGTTAAAAACTACACACTGAAGAGCCTGGCACGCTACAGCCCCTGGGGTCACGGAGAGTCAGACTTGACTGAGCAAGCCACACTTTCACTTTTCACACACTGAATAGGAAATTGCAGGTTATGTATGTACATAGGTACTACAAGGAAAAAGCAGAAAATGAGAATTGAAACATTTTAGCTATTAATTTTGTTTCTCCTAAACCAACCATGAAGCAGTTACCAGTAACAGAACACCATGACCCATATTAAATATCCTTAAGCGTTTATAGATATGAAAAGGCAAAAGAATATATGAATAAGAAATTCAGAAACATGGAGCCAGAGTGGATAAATACTAGGAAGATGTGAAGTAAAAGTTGACTAGAAGATGAAGAAAAAGAATAATTTTAAAAATTAAGAGTAAATTACAGGGTACCAAGGAGGAATAGAGATGGCTGAAAATTTAATGAACCACATTGAGGAAAATGGGTCAAATGAAGACAAAATAAAGGATCCGAGATAAAAGGACTAATATAAAAGGTAAGCAAAAAGATATAACATACCTGCAATTGGAATCCTTAAGGAGAAAAACAAAACATTGAAATAGAACTCATATTTGGGTATGAACTTTTCTGAAGTAGAAAACCAGAATCTATATGGTGAAAGTACCCACCATGTGCTTGTGAAAATTGATCTTGAGGATGTTTAGCGAAACTTTGATACTTCAAAGGTAAGAATAAATACAAAAAGGAAATCCTCCAGGCCTCCATGCTAAAAGATTAGGTTATTTAAAAAGAAAAGGAAATTAGATTGGCATCAGACTCTTCAACAACAATATGCAGAACAATTCAGTATTAGAGCAGTATTTTCAGAAAACTCAAGGAATAAGAATTTGACATTGCCAAAGTGCTCAGTAAGTATCAAGACAATAGAAAAATTCTCCTAACCATGGAAGAACACAGGGAAAACTATACTCATTAGCCTTCCAGAGGGATCTTCTGAACTTTTACTATTCAATACAGTATCCACTCTGTCATAGCTGTTGAGCATTTGAAATGAGGCTAGTCTGGGCTAGTGGTCCTGTAAGTATAAAATGCATACTGTTTTTTAAAGACTTAGTAGTTCCCCAAAGTCAAATGTCTCATTAAAAGTTTTAAAATTAGTGATTACATATTGAATCTCACTTCTTAAATTTTATATAATATTTATAAATATTTTATTTTTGTTGGAGCTTTGTAAACCATCATTTCTTTTTTTTAAATTTTTTTAATCTTTTTAATTTTTTTTGTTGTTTTTCTTTTCTTTCTTTTTTTTTAAATTTTACCATCATTTCTTGGATTATGATTTAAGAGTTAAGGTTTAAGAGTTGGGCCAACCAGTATGGTATGATGGCAATGCAATTTAGAGACAAAATCATTATCATTGTCGTCAATAAAATGCAATTGGGTTATTCAGTGGAGGAGAGGACATTTTTAAAAGTGGCCATTTAAGATAATGACCCTTAAGTTCATTATCCTAAGGATAGAGTCTAAGGAAGTGATAGCATATAGGTCTAAGGTATATGTTAGTCAGAAGCAGGAAGTAGAGATTATACTCAAATATATTCATATTCAGGAGCTCATAGAAACAGGGTCACAGAAAGACTTGAATCTGATTGAAGTAACGAGAAAGATCATCTTGAAATCTTTCCCAGGCCACAAGATTAGTAACAGAAGATAATAACATGATACTGGGTGCTGTTTGCTTTCTGTTATGTTTTTAAGCATTGTACTTCATAAGGGGCAAAGAAAGCTCCATTATGTATAATCTCAAGAAGGAGATAAGCCTCTGTTAGTATTTATAGTTTGTGATTAAAGCATTGACAGAGGATTTGGGTTTTCTTACACTAGCTAATTAACAAATGATACCATTTTTGCTTCTTAGGTTTGCTACATATGAAAAAACTTCTTACATTCTTAACAGTAAAATACATAAGACAAACTTGATTTGAAATGATGCTGGGTGTCAAATATATACTGAAAAAAAAGATTTACCATCCTCAGTAAAATACTAACATTTTGTATTCTAAAAGCATAATTATACTTTTTATTCAACTTTTCTCATTACGGTTATATAATTTGGTTCACCTGCTTTCTATATATATCTTATTTAAAGTGCTATTCCTGATCTTGGGTGGTCTGGGCCTGCGATGGCTTGGAGCAGGGCTTGGGTTCCCAGCCAGAGATTGAGACTGAGTTGTGGTGGTGAAAGCACCAGATCCTGGCCACAGGACTAGTAGTCAGTGATGAAGGCCCTGCCCCTTCGGCTCTGCAGAAAAGAATTTCCACCAAGGTGGAAAGTAGTGAAGCAAATAGAGTGTCTATTAAGAGGAAAAAGACTACAGTTTGTACGGATAGACACAGGGGCAGACTCAGAGGGACAGTCCCTGAGTTGCATCCTCGTGGCAGCTTAAATCACTTACATGAGGCATTTCTTCTGGTTTTCCTTTGGCCAGTCATTTTGATTTGTCTGGTTCATGGTCCAGGCAAATATTTGGTATATCTCAGGATCCTTCCATGTGTGCCTACACGTCTCTTAGCCAAGATGGATCCTACTGCAGAGGCATATGGATAGCCTGGAATTGGTTAACATCACTCCTCTTTGACCTCCAAGGAGCTTCTCTGGGCATGTGTGATCAGGAAGGTCTCCAGACTTTGGGAATGAGGGATATGTGGTCTGGGCAGGGCCCAGCCTTCTCCCTTAATTGTTCTGCTAGTCTCCATTTTCATCTTGGAGTTTTGGTCAATAGGGAATGAATTTCCAACTGCTTTACCCTGGGGGAGGGCCATCTGCCTCCTGCTTCATTCCTATGTATTTGACATTTTTTGGTTGTTTTTACAAGTAAATTTCTCTCATTATAACTTGCAGGTGGTTTTTGTTGGAGATCAGTTTGAAAGCTATTAATATATTGATTTTTATATCTTTATTTATATTCAACTACCTCTGGTACTCACATGTTAGTTAAAATGATTTTTTAGCTAGATCTCTTGGGTTTTGCAGCCAGAACATACAACAAAGTGTTATTTTTGTTTCCGCTTTCCCTTGTGACTATAGCTGACTTACTGGAATTGGATTGGCTTGAATTGCCGGCAAAGTAGTAAATAACAATGGTATGAGTACTATCTTATTTTAGTTTCTGATATTAATGGCAGCCCTTATAATACTTCACCATTCAATATAATGACTTAATATATATTTTTATGTTAAGAAGATAATCTTTATTAAAGAATGATTTTCTTTAAAAAGTCAAGAGTGGGTGCCTTTAAACCGTAAGTCCTTAGCCTAATCAATTAGTATTAAGAATAGTAAATATTTTTATTTTTATTATTTTAAAGTTTGTTTATAATGAAATTATTTGTTGAGAGCATTAATACTAGAGGAAGTTTTTCTTTTTTTCTTTTTTTTTTAAACTTTTTATTTTATATTGTAGTATAGTCAACAATATTGTGGTTGTTTCCGGTGGACAGCAAAGAGACTCAGCCATACATATACATGTATCCGTTCTTTCCCAACCTCCCCTCTCATTCATGACATTGAACAGAGTTGGTCACTGTTGGTTATCTGTTTTAACGTAGCAGTGTGTACATGTTGATTTCAAACTCCCTAACTATCCCTCCCCACTACCATAAATTTGTTCTCTTAGTCTAGGAGTCTGTATCTGTTTTATCTCATTTGTATTGAGATGATCATACAGTTTTTATTCTTCAATTCATTGATTTCGTGCATCACACTTAATTGTGGATATTGAAAAATGCTTGCATCCCTATGATAAATCCCACTTGATCATGTGTGTGTAATCCTTTTAATGTATTGTTAGATATGGAATGTATTTTATTGTGGATTTTTGTGTCTCTGTTCATCGGTGATTCTGCCCTGTAATTTTCTTTTTTGTGGTATCTTTGTCTGGTTTTGGTATCAGGGTGATGGTGGCCTCATAGAATGAGGCTGGGAGTTTTTCTTCCTCTGCAATTTTTTGGAACAATTTCAGAAGGATGGATGTTAGCTCTTCTCTAGATTTTTGATAGAATTAATCTCTGAATGTATCAGGTTCTGGACTTTTGTTTGTTGGGAGGTGTTTAATCACGGTTTCAATTTCAGTGCTTCTAATTGGTCTGTTTATAATTTCTTTTTCTTCCTGTTTCAGTCTTGGGAGACTGTACTTTTCTAATAATTTGTCCATTTCTTCCAGGTTGTGCATTTTATTAACGTACAGGTGCTTGTTGTAGTGTCTCATGATCCTTTGTATTTTTGTGGTGTCAGTTTTAACTTCTTCATTTCTAATTTTATTGATTTGAGTCATCTCCATTTTCTTCTTGACAAGCATGGCTAAAGGCTTATCAATTTTGTTTTGAATCATCTCCATTTTCTTCTTGACAAGCATGGCTAAAGGTTTATCAATTTTGTTTGTCTTTTTAAAGAACCAGCTTTTAGTTTCATTAATCTTTGCTATTGTTTTCATTTTCTTTACTTCATTTATTTCTGTCCTGATCTGTATGATTTCTTTTCTTCTACTAACCTTAGGTTGTGTTTGTCCTTCTTTCTGTAGTTGGTTCAGGTGTAAGTTAGGTTGTTTGAGATTTTTTTCTTGTTTTCTGAGGTATGACTGTGTTGCTATAAAGTTCCTTCTTAGAACTGTTTTTGCTGCATCCCATAGGTTTTTGGATCATTCTGCTTTCGTTTTCTTTTGTCTCCAGGTGTTTTGATTTCTTCAGTGATCTATTGGTTGTTTAGTAGCAAATTGTTTAGCCGCCACATGTTTGTGATTTTTTTTTAGTTTTTTTTTCCTCATAGTATATTTGTAATCTCATAGCATTGTGATCAGAAAAGATGCTTCATATGATTTTTTTTTTTTTTTTGGTAAAAGTCTGTATTGAATTTGTTACAGTGTTGCTTTTGTTTTACTTTTTGGTTCTCGGCCCTGAGGCACGTGGGATGGAGGAGCCTGGTGGGCTGCAGTCCATAGGGTCGCGAAGAGTCCGACACGACTGAGCGACTTCACTTTCACTTTTCACTTTCATGCATTGGAGAAGGAAATGGCAACCCACTCCAGTATTTTTGCCTGGAGAATCCCAGGGACGGGGGAGCCTGGTGGGCTGCCGTCTATGGGGTCTCACAGAGTCGGACACGACTGAAGCGACTTAGCTCCCTCACCAGGGATCAAATCTTCACCCTCGCCATGGAAGGCAAAGTCTTAACACAGGATTGCCAGGGAAGTCCCAGTATGATTTCCACTTTCTTAAATTTGTCAAGGCTTGCCTTGTGAACCAGGATGTGGTCAATCCTGGACAACATTCCGTCTGTAGAGAAAATTTTTCTTAATGAAAAGTACAGTGTAGTTTTACAATCTCCGAGTCATTGTCATTTAGTAGACTAATGAGGTTCAGTATAATTTATATCTTTCTTTGTATATTCAGGGACAGACACGTACTTAATGAGAATTAGTACCTAAAGAATAAATAAAATTAATATTAATTATTATATATTTTAGACTCCATGGTTATTAAATAGTCCAATAAACAATATAGGAAATTTCTCAATTTAGTAATTTATAGCCCTCTAAGTTTCAAAATTACGGTCAGTAGAGCATTAATTTTGCTACCAAATAATTGTTTGGCTACAATTATAAGGTCATAGTATATCAGCCTTTGAATTA
The DNA here is from genome assembly GCF_016772045.2 of Ovis aries. Lineage (NCBI taxonomy): Eukaryota > Metazoa > Chordata > Mammalia > Artiodactyla > Bovidae > Ovis > Ovis aries. Next base: position 26,805,588 of record NC_056059.1, on the reverse strand, counting down.
TGTCCATAGCTATAAATTGAGATATTCATTTTTTAAAATTTGTGTATATTATTTAATCCTGAAAATGTGAACATGATTGCTTATTAGTCTTCTACCTTTATTTTAATAGTTTTATATAGATATATAGTTTTGCATGTAGTTTTATATAACAACTTACGTAGATTCCTCTTAGACGTTTACAGTATGTGAATTTTGGTATCTCAAGATTTAATGAATTATGGATATAAATTATTTTATAAATTAAAAAAAATTTTAATCCTTGACATTAAAGATAATTTTTAAAGTTTCTAACATTTTAGGTTACAGGGAAAAAAGAAAACTAGCCAGAAAAGTAGGCAACTGTAGTGAATTCTTCTCCTTTTGGAGGTTTGATTTTATATGAGTCTAAATCCATATGAATTTATAGTTTATCTATTATGTTAAAACTGGAAGAGATGCCATACCATGGGAATATATTTATACCAAGTAAATAAACAAAAGCAAAGTTATTTCACTTTTCATTGTTACTCATTTATTTACTGCATTTTCCATTTTTTGAGTTAAGAATGTATGTGAATATTAATGATCATCTGCAAAGATTGTTGAAATAGGAAAATTTTAACATTAAAGACAAAATAACCCCACTCCATTACTCTTGCCTGGAAAATCCCAGGGATGGCGGAGCCTGGTGGGCTGCAGTCCATGGGGTCGCTAAGAGTTGGGCACAACTGAGCAACTTCACTTTCACTTTTTTCTTTCCTGCGTTGGAGAAGGCAATGGCAACCCACTGCAGTGTTCTTGCCTGGAGAATCCCAGGGACGGGGGAGCCTGGTGGGCTGCCGCCTATGGGATCGCACAGAGTCGGACACTACTTAGCAGTAGCAGAGTCAATGATTAACCCATTGCTTGAAATATTCAAAGTAAGGAAGGAATAGCCAGAAAGGGGGAAAAGATCCCAAATTAAACACTTTTTAGAAGCACATTGAAAAAGAGTTGAAGAGATGTACACTAAATCAGAGCTAAATCTCTTTAATTGGAAGTGGTCATGTATGGATGTGAAAGTTGGACTGTGAAGAAAGCTGAGTGCTGAAGAATTGATGCTTTTGAAGTGTGGTGTTGGAGAAGACTCTTGAGAGTCCCGTGGACTGCAAGGAGATCCAACCAGTCCATTCTAAAGGAGATCAGCCCTGGGTGTTCCTTGACAGGAATGATGCTAAAGCTGAAACTCCAGTACTTTGGCCACCTCAGGTGAAGAGTTGACTCACTGGAAAAGAGTCTGATGCTGGGAGGGATTGGGGGCAGGAGGAAAAGGGGACAACAGAGGATGAGATGGCTGGATGGCATCACCAACCCAATGGACGTAAGTTTGAGTGAACTCCAGGAGATGGTGATGGACAGGGAGGCCTGGCGTGCTGTGATTCATGGGGTTGGCAAAGAGTTGGACATGACTGAGTGACTGAACTGAACTGAAGCTAGTATATTGGGCTTCCCAGGTGGCGCTAGTGGTAAGAACCCACCTGCCAATGCAGGAGACATAAATGATGCGGGTTCAACCCCTGGGTCGGGAAGATCCCCTGGAGAACAGCATGGCAACCCACTCCAGTATTCTTGCCTGGAGAATCACATGGACGGAGGAGCCTGGTGGGTGACAGTCCATGGGACTGCAGAGTCAAGACACGACGGAAGCTACTGAGCACACATGCACAGACTACTGTATTATCTTCTATTTGCTGTAAAATACGATGTTGAAGAATAGTGAGGCCAGTAACATTATATGCCGTATTATTAACTGCATGTGGCTTGTGGTCATTTTACTGTCTTATAACAAATCACAGCATAAATTGTAGCAATACTTTTTGGCTCTGTTTCTTAAGGCTTAAAAATAAAAACAAAAATAAGCAAATGGGACCTAATTTACTTTCTAAAGTTGTACACAGTAAAGGAAGCCATCAGTAAAATGAAAAGATGACCTACCAAATGGGAGAAGATGTTTGTAAATGATATGAATAGGGGTTAATATCCAAAATATATAAACAACCCATTTAACTCAATATGTTTTTCTTTAAAAAAAGAACAATTTAAAAATCGAGTCAGTGAAGCCATTCAACCATTTCATTCTCTGTTGTCCCCTTCTTCTCCTGCATTCAGTCTTTCCTAGCATCAGAGTCTTTTCTAATGAGTCAGTTCTTCGCCCCAGGTGGCCAAAGTATTGGAGCTTCAGCATCAGTCCTTCCAATGAATATTCAGGACTGATTTCCTTTAGGTTTGATCTGAACCATTCCTTTGACTGATTTGATCTCCTTGCAGTCGAAGAGACTCTCAAGAGTCTTCTCCAATACCACGGTACAAAAGCATCAATTCTTCAGCACTCAGCTTTGTTTACGGTCTAACTCTCACACCCATACATGACTGCTGGCTAAACCATTGCTTTGACTAGACAGACCTTTGTTGGCAAAGTAATGTCTCTGTTTTTTAATATGTTGTCTAGATTTGTCATAGCTTTTCTTTCAAGGAGCAAGCATCTTTTAGTGGACATAAGTTTGAGCAAGCTCCGGGAGTTGCTGATGGACAGGGAAGCCTAGCTTGCGGCAGTGCATGGAGTCACAAAGAGTTGGACACGACTGAGTGACTGCCCTGAACTGAATTTTAAAATGAGCAGAAGACCAGAATAGACATTTTTGCAAAGAGGATATACATCTAGCTAAAAGGCACCTGAAAAACTGCTTAGCATCACTAATCAAGAAATGCAAATCAAAACCATGAGATATAAACTCATACCTGTCAAAATGGCTGTCTTCAAAAAGTATGCAAATAACCAGTCCTGGCTGGGATGTGGAAAAAAGGGAATCCTAGTACATTATCGGTGGGGTTGTAAATTTGTGTAGCTGCTATTGGAAAAAGGATGGAGGTTCCTCAATAAACTCAAAATAGAATCACCATTGTTGTTACTCAGTCATTAAGTTGTGTTCAAATCTTTGTGACCCCATGGACTGTAGCCCACCAGGCTTCCATGTCCATGGGATTTCCCGGGCAGGAATACTGGAGTGGATTGCCCCTTCCTTCTCTAGAGGGTCTTCCCAACGCAGGGGTCAAACCCACATCTCCGGCTTGGCAGTCAGATTCTTCACCACTGTGCCACCTGGGAAGCCAAACCTGGAGAATGCCGGCCTCGATCCTGCCACCCTTCACTTGCAAAGTGAGTGCTGTGCCGTTTGAGCTAGTTCCCCCTTCCCCAGCCATATTATCCAGCAGTTCCATTGCTGGGTGTGTATCTGAAGAAAACACTGGATCAAAAGATACACGCACTCCAAGTTTCATGGCAGCATTATCTACAGTAGCCAAGATATGAAGCAATTTGAGTGCCCATTGTTAGATGAATGGATAAAGAAGTGGCGTGTGTATGCGTACACACACACACACGTGCACAATAGAAGATTCTCAGCTATAAAAAGAATGAAATCCTGCCTCTGCAACAACATTGATGAACCTAGAGTGTTATGCTTAGTGAAGTAAGTCACGCATAGAAAGACAAATACCATGTTATCACTTGTATGTGGAATCTAAAAAAATGAAACGGATGAATATAACAAAACCGAAACAGACTCACAGATACAGAGAACAGACTAGTAGGTTACCTGTGGGGAGAGTGAGGGGAAGAGGGGCACAACAGGAGTGTGGGATTAAAAGACACAGATTTCTATTTATATGATATATTGTACAGCACAGGGAGGTATAGCCATTGTTTTATAATAACTTTAAATAGAGTATAATCTATAAACATTGATTTATATGTTATATGTTATAATCTATAACACATAGAATGTTATAACTATAACATTTACCTATAGAAATGTTATAATCTATAAACATTTCAGGTGTTGTACACCTGAAACTAATAGAATGTTACAAATCAGCTGTATTTCAAAAATAAAGAAAAAATAGGCAAATAGAGAAAAATAAACACAACCTCTTTCCTCAAAAATCATCATTAATAACTGAGAAAATGTGAATATTTCATGTTTTTAGTAAGATATATTTTAGGTATAATATTCTAAGTAATATTCATATAATGGACTATGTAGTGTAGAGAATATTCTCTTAATTTTTTTTTTTTTACTAAGGATTAGTAGTATTCAGTGCCTTTTGTTGTCAGATACATTCACTTGGATATTTGGGCTGTTATATCACCAGCTAAAAAGCAAATAATGCACTAGGTAATTTCTTGGGATTTCAGAAAGCTAAAACACATTTAGTTTTTTTTTTTTTCTTTGACTCTAGTTATACAAGGCTGTTGGAGCAGTAGTAGAGAATACTATGTGAAATTTTATAACCCTGCAAATGAGTTATTCTGTTGGCTGAATTCCTCTTACACCAGGGCATGTGTGGGAAAGAGGTCTGGGTTGTCAGCCCCTTGTTCTGTTCCAACCCTAAACAGATAAAATGCTGCTGCTGCTGCTAAGTTGCTTCAGTCATGTTCAACTCTTGTGCGACCCTATAGACGGCAGTCTACCAGGCTCCCCCGTCCCTGAGATTCTCCAGGCAAGAACACTGGAGTGGGTTGCCATTTCCTTCTCCAGTGCATGAAAGTGAAAAGTGAAAGTGAAGTTGCTCAGTCGTGTCTGACTCTTAGCGACCCCATGGACTGTAGCCCACCAGGCTCCTCTGTCCATGGGATTTTCCAGGCAAGAGTACTGGAGTGGGTTGCCATTGCCTTCTAAACAGATAAAATGAGGTCTACCTATATTATGGGGGGCAATCTGCTTGGCTTACTGTGTACAGATTTTAATGTTAATCCTATCCAAAAACACCCTTACAAAAACATCCAAAGTAATGTTTAACTGAATACCCAGATACCATAGCTCAATCAAATTGACATACAAAAGTAACCATCATGAGTGGACTCTATTCTACTGATGTATCAATGTGAATTGTGTGACATAATAGTTGTGTGTAACTGCTAGTGAGGAATGATGCCCTTAACATTAGTTTTCCACAAAGGAATCTATAGTTGATTTTTACTAAGGTTGATTTCATGACCTGCTTTTTAGTATTCATTGTGATAAACCCCAAAATGAAACTCCAGAAGGCCAAGTAGTGGGTTTTTTTTTAAAGAGACATCTGGATTTAAATTCTAGGTTTCAGCACACAGTGTTCTCTGGGGTGAGTTCATTTAGATGCTAGTAATTTTCTCTTCCCATATTTCAGTGTTAGACATCTTTTCTCCTCCTTGTACTAAAGAAGCAAACAGAATGTTTTGATTTTGCTCATAATAACTTAGTTATGGATTGATCACCTTTTCTTTCTGATGTGTGCATGTGGGAGGGATGAGATAAAGGCAAGGTAATTTCTAAAATGATTTCTGAAGGTTTAAAGAATATTTTTGCGTATGCTTGCTTTTGAAAAAATGTAATCCAAGACCTGATTAGCTTAATGCAAAGTGAAAAGTTTAGTCCCTGCAGGAGCTAGCGATTGGTGATTCTACTAAAAACAAAATGTCTGTTCTTCATGAGAGAATTCTTAAAATACAAGACAGTCTTTATAAGCTCAGTCCTCTTTTCTGTTAAAAGTAATTAGAACTTCTACATTAATAAATACTCATCTTAAACATTAAGTTATCAACTAGGGCATTAATAAAAACTCACCTACTCCACCTTTAGTGTTCTGTGACAGCTTATACTTCCCTTTTTTGTTGCTTAGTCGCTAAATAGTGTCCTACTCTTCTGCAACCCCAGGGACTGTAGCCCACCATGCACCTTTGTCCATGGGGATTCTCCAGGCAGGAATACTGGAGTGGTTTGTCATTTTCTTCTCCAGGGGATCTTCGCCCAGAGATCACATCCACATCTCTAGCATTGGCAGGAGGATTTTTTACTACTGAACACCAGGGAAGCCCAGAAACATCCCTTTAGTCAAACTTCAAGGAGTTTATAACTGAATAAAAAAGGCATATAAAAACACATTAAATAAGTTTGACTAATTAATATACATTGTAATACATCCCTTTAGTTGAACTTATTTCAGTGTATATTAATTGTGTATGTCTTTTTTATTCAGTATATAGTCCTTAAAGACTGGACAGTTCTATTCAACTAGCATTAATTGGGTCCCACCATGCGTTAGTTGGTACCTTGCCCTGGAGAGATTGAATAGGCAAGTAATAGATAAGTTTTAATACAGTGTAACACATTATATAGAGTTGATTACAAAGTGTTCAGAGAATTGGACTCAATTCATAGTTATCAGAGTCTTTCAAAGTGTCACAGAGATAAACATTTCACCTAGGTTCTGATGGATAAGTAGGTGTTACATTGGTATATTCTCTTATTTTTCTCCTTTCACCTGCCTTTTCCTAAACCTTTGATAGTATCACCTATCTACCTTTCCTATTTCTCATTTTTGGTAGCCTCTAGCAGCTGGCAAAAAACAACAAAAAAAAAAACCACCCAGTGGTACAGAATGATGCTATTAAAATTTAGGGTTATTAGCCTTAGCTAGTAGTGGTTTTTCATATTCCTTCTTTGTAGAATATATTTTTCTCCTTTTTCTGCTGAGAACATGCTTTATTGGTTTCAAAACAGCTTAAATGTTAACCTTATTTATGGAAATTTCCATGGTCTTCATGGAGCTGTGATTGCTGCCCGTTATACATTATATGTAACTTCCATGGTGGTATCAGTCACATTGAATTGTGATAATTTATTTACATCTCTCTTTCTCTCACTAGACAGCTCACTGAGGGTATGATTTGTTTCCTCTAGCTTATACTGCCAATATAGTAGGGACTCAGTAAAAATACGTCATCTGTGGGTAATCTCGTCTACTCCAAGTCTTCAGCTACCAATATCTGACACCTTGGAAACAATGACAGCATTGTGTGAATATTGGGAGAGAGAGGTGGATTTGATTAAGCAGGAACAGGGAGTGCTGGATTTTGAAAATGCAGTGTATTTACCTAGGTAACGTGAGGGCACAAGGACTATGGGAAGAACATCCCAAGCAGCGGAAGCCGCATACACAATTTCACAGGGAAGAAACCTAGTTCAAACAGAAACTGAACTTGTATGCAGAGAACATCATGAGAAATGCTGGGCTGGAAGAAGCACAAGCTGGAATCAAGATGCCTGGACAAATATCAGTAACCTCGGATATGCAGATGACACCACCCTTATGGCAGAAAGTGAAGAGGAAATAAAAAGCCTCTTGATGAAAGTGAAAGAGGAGAGTGAAAATGTTAGCTTAAAGCTCAACATTCAGAAAACTAAGATCATGGCATCTGGTCCCATCACTTCATGGGAAATAGATGGGAAACAGTGGAAACAGTGTCAGACTTTATTTTTTGGGGCTCCAAAATCACTGCAGATGGTGACTGCAGCCATGAAATTAAAAGATGCTTACTCCTTGGAAGGAAAGTTATGACCAGCCTAGATAGTATATTGAAAAGCAGAGATGTTACTTTGCCAGCAAAGGTCTGTCTAGTCAAGGCTGTGGTTTTTCCTGTGGTCATGTATGTGTGTGAGAGTTGGACTGTGAAGAAAGCTGAGCGCCAAAGAATTGGTGCTTTTGAACTGTGGTGTTGGAGAACACTCTTGAGAGTCCCTTGGACTGCAAGGAGATCCAACCAGTCCATTCTGAAGGAGATCAGCCCTGGGTGTTCTTTGGAAGGACTGATGCTGAAAGGACTGATGCTGAAGCTGAAGCTCCAATACTTTGGCCACCTCATGTGAAGAGTTGACTCATTGGAAAAAATACCCTCTTGCTGGGAGGGATTGGGGGCAGGAGAAGAAGGGGACGACAGAGGATGAGATGGCTGGATGGCATCACGGACTCGATGGACGTGAGTTTGAGTGAACTCCAGGAGTTGGTGATGGACAGGGAAGCCTGGTGTGCTGCGATTCATGGGGTCGCAAAGGTCAGACGCGACTGAGTGACTGAGGTAGCCAAAAGGATCCATTCAGGGAAGGGGCTAGAGATGATAATTGGGAAGGGAATAGGGGTCAAATTATGAAAGGACTTTGATGCTCTGTGTCTTAGTCCACTTGGGTCTTTGTAACAAAATAGCCTAGACTGGGTGGCATTTCTCACAGTTGTGGTGACTGGTAAGTCCAAGACCAAGACACCAGAAGATTTTGGTGAGGGCTTGCTTTCTGTTTCATAGACGGCTGTCTTCACTAGACCCTCACATGGTGGAAAAAGCAAGGCATCTCTCTGGGATCTCTTTTTGTAATGTCACTGAGCCCATCAATGTAGACTTTGTATTGTTCTTCAAGGTATTTCACCAGAGGATGGAGATGGATCTTCTACTGAAAAGATTCCTTCACTGTGTTTCACAATACAGTGTCCTTATTCTCTTTGTTTCACTATACAGTATCCTTATTCTCTTAGTAGGAAGTAAAGAAATCCACATTTACTTTATTTTTAGGGACCATATTTTCAGTAGTCACTCTGAAATTGTAGTTGAACAGTTCTGGTTATATACTCTGCTTTTACCACATTCATTAGTATTGTCTCTCTTTGTATATACTTTCTCAGTAAATATCTTCCATTTTTTTAACTATATAGCTCAATTTTTAGCAACCTCTTTTGACCTAGTTAGTGATAACTTTAAAGAAAATAGTTAAAACTAGCAGATCTCCCTACTTATTCTAGTGATGATTTCCAAACACATAACTTCTCCAACTCCCACAGCTTACATTATCTCTGGAATTGAAATGGCTGCATGACTGTCAAAAATCGTTTATTGTAATTTTACAAAATGACTCTCTCAACTTAATCTTTTAGTAAAACCTCTGTTGGTGAGTCATTGTACGAATAGGTCTTTGTTCTACCCTCTTTCTTTTCATGACTGTATCTATCCTTTTCTCTCCTGCATTTCATATTCCTTTTATTTGCTTAAAATCCATGTTGGGGAGGAAAAAGTTCTCATCAGTGAAAGAAAGAGCATTTTGTAACTCCTCCCCATCATGTACTTCCATTTTCTTTTAGAAACACTAATTTCTTATTTGTCAAGCCCTTTCATCTTCTTATACCCAGCATACTCTTCTTATGTGTTTTAAATCTTATTTTAAATGTTTCAATTTTTCTGTACACAGTTCCCTTTCTCTCCTTCAACCACTGAGTCAGTTTATCTGTCTCAAAATACTGTGCATCCCTTTCTCACTCAGTTGTTTGACTTTAATTCTTATTGCTGCAAAATATGTTAAATAAAAATATTTACCACATAATAACTTGGCGAATCTGGTCAAGGTGTTGTTAGTACTCTGTGTCTTCTAAATTAACATTTGTGGTAGGAAGAGCACTGGATTAGGTATCAGAAAAACTGGTTTGTTGTTACTTTTCCAGTATAATCATATGACCTTATTTGTAGTATGAAGGAAACAATCTATCATGCCTATGTCACATAGCTATTTTTAAAAATGAATTTTTGTGATAGTATCTTTAAAAAGATCGAAGAGCTTTCAATCAGGTACCTTTAAATGAGGACACTGTGCCTGTGTGTAGGAATTAAAGTCGTGGGGTGAGTGGCATTTCAGAGAGGGAAGTAGTAAGAAGATATGAAATGAAATGGTTAATTTGGATCTCTATAAGTAATTTAGTGTGGCAAGAATATAGTATATCAGTGGAGGAGTATCAGGAGATATGGTTGGAAAATATCATGGATGTGCTTTAAAAGTTACAGACAATCATTTAAAGATTTAAAGTAGGGGAGTGACATAAAATTTGTATTTCCAGAAGCTTATTCTGCAGTCAGGGTAGATGACAGATGGAGGGAGGCTAGAGTTAGGGAGACTCTTGAGGAGGCTGTTGCATTTAATAAAGGTCAGAATTGAGAACTGGAAGTAACATGAATTTAACAAGTAAAGAATAGATGCAAAAGATGCTAATCAGATGGGATCTATGGAACTTACACTCTGATTAACGTAGGTGGTAGAAAGGCATTTATTAAAAGAGAATATCTTATAATCCTTCTTGGGCTTCTGGCTTAGCTAGGTTCCCTGCCGTGAACTGCTATGGAGAATAAAATGAAAGGAAACAAAAGAGGAGAATTGATTTGAGGAATGTTGAACTTGAGGTATATATTCCATATCCAAGTGCACATGCTTTGTTTTAGTTGGATAAAGGGAGAGAGAATTTGGGATTTGTCTGTGTAGTAGTAAATGAAGCCTTGGATTTGAATCAGATTTCTCAGGCACGGGGCCAGGTCTCTTGTTATACCTTATTCTAAAAGTCTTTCCCTTGAGAAATAAATAGTTCCCCAGAGACAAGGATACACATGGCCCTTGAGTCATGTTCCTGGTCCTTGCTGTCAATTCCAAATCCAAGTCTTCTCTTCACAGTCAGTCACAAGAATCCTTGGACATGTAAATGAAACTAACAGTTTCCTATTGTTCTTATAACTAGAAGTAAACAATACTGTGAATCTAATCCAAGTACATTTTTAATCTAGTAGAGTCATAGTAATAAGAGTCTTCATTTTTGTTTTTCTGTCTTGGAGTTTACTGTAAATTGGTTATCAAATGCTTTTTGTTAATTTATCCTCATGAAAGCAGATGCTAACGTAACATCATAAATGCAACTTATGTTAGTAGCATACCTGAAAACCTCCTCTTGATATATAACTATAATGCCAATTATTTCAGTGTATTTACTTGGCAGCTTTGTTAGGAACTTGAGCCTTTCTCCGGCCGTCTCTTCAGTTATGAGTCCTTCCCACTCCACCTGCTCCTGCCTTCTTCTGGCTTTCGCCTTGAGACATGAGTTGTGCTTTAGCTTCTTCTCTCCCTATAGCATTGTAGCCCAGCTTCTTGATTTACTTTTCTTTCAAGCTTCTCTGACCCTGTTGCCTGGTTGCTTTTTTTTCTTTCTGACTCTGGCAATTTCATAACAAAGCTGCATTTTTGCCCTCGGGAGGTCAGGCGGAGTCTGAACATACGACTGCAGAGACCAGAATGAGTGCCTGCACGACTGCAAGGGTGCTATAATGGCTGTGGCTCCCACAGATCTTATTCTAGAGAAGCAGTTGCCCTTCGTGCCTGGGTCCTTCAAAATTCAAGGACTGCCAGCTGTAATTTGTAGACATTCTCAAACGTTTTTATGGCTGCACCTAAATGTGAAGGGGGGAAGTTGGATTGATTTCTGCAAACATTTAAAAGGAGTGCATTTACAGTGTCAGTAGTGGTCTGGGTAAAGATAATGAAAAGTGTGCCTTTTTTTTTTTTTTTTTTTTTAAAGAACTCCTGATCACGGCTTTTTTTTTTTTTTTTTGGCAAGCCATCAGAAAGCCATTCATTTAGACCTGCATACACCACACTCACTGACTCTCTTAAAATCATTTCAAGGGTGTTCACAGATATCAGAAAAAATGTTTAGTTCACAGATACACACTGTAATATGGAGTAGAATGCCAGTGTAGAAAGCATATATGGAATGAGACTGAAACTTTATAATTATTTATTGGATAGTGGCAGTTTAACAGTAAGCAGTATTTGACTCTTTGTTTTCATGCCAGATGAAAGAAGATAATTCCCAACTGTTTCATTTAAATTCTAGACCTACATAGAAATCCACATGCTAGCAAGTAAATAGAACTCCTTTTCAGTTTTTCTAAATGGTAAATCAGATTTATATGAAAAACCAGATTATATTTTCTCTGACAATAGTATTAAAAAAGATACTATCCCCAAATCTTGCTTCATTGTATTACAACTTACCTTCCAATACTTTGGATTGTAATCCATGGAAATCCATCAGAGTGCAAGAGTTTTGTATTGTTTTCTTTTATTCCCCTTGCCCCTGACATCAGCTCTGATGTTAAGCCATTCTTTTAGTTATAGTTAAAATGAGACATGCATGGGTGATTTGCAGTTAACTCCTCGCCTCCACACACACAAATGCCTCAGCCTCACATCTAATCATGATTCATGCCTTATGCCAGATTCTTGCTGTCATCCTAGCACCGGCAGATGGTGGGACATGACCCCTGGGGCAGTCTGCCCCAGTGTTCTAAGGTTGTACATCTTTTGGTAGCAGTGGTCAGAAAAGGAAGAATTTTAATGTGGCAAATTTTTTCTTTTGACTTCTTGCTTTAAAAAAATAAATTAATGGAAATTTGGTGTCAGATTTTCAGGTGGTACCATAAAAACTTATTTTTTAATCCCAGAAACAAAAGTGAAAAGGCACATTGTATTTTATAAATGGGCTTGCTGAAAGAAAGGACAGCTGCTGTGTTTATATTTTATCATGCAAACTACATTTGTAACAATCTGAATTGTGAGAAATGAGTGAGTAACAGCATACAGAAAGACAGTTTCGTTTATTTATGCTTAAGTACGTTTGCTGTTGTAAAGAATGGCACCAGTGGATGCCAGATGATACACGTTGAGTTGTTAGTGTAGTTGAGTCTGAATTTGCTCCTTATGCTCTAAGATTAGTATGATTGGTGACTTTAGACAAATTTGCTTCATCTTTCTGGACCTCTGTTTCTTCACCTAATAGAAAATGTTGTTTTAAAGTATCTCCAAAATAATCCTTTTTATTACAGAACATAAAATGTAAGAAACCAAAATGGTATTAGCTGCTTTAATGTGTACTAGGCCTATGGTAGAAGAAGGAAATGCATGGATGGAGTTTCAACATTAACTAATCCTGATTACTTGATCTTTTGTACTGGATAGATAAACATACACATAACTACAGTATTTGCAAGGGAATGTTTTTAAGATAATAAATCCATGGAATTTTTACAATTTTCAATTTTTACAAATTTTTCCATGTAATTTTCTACTGATTAAGCCGTTAATTCTAGCTTCTCTTGATGACGTTAAGAATATGAAAGCTCTCTAACCCAGAATTCTGGGTAGTCATTGGTTGCACAGAACATTGCTGTTTCACTTTTTGACCAGAAGCTATGATTAGGGCTGCATTTTGCATTCGGTAAGCATGCACACACAGTTACTTATGTATGTGTAACTCAGTGTTTCACCTTACTATGCATGAACAAAAAGTTTTTCTATTCTTTTATTGTAGATATTGTTAATTCTATTTCTCTTTTTAAGGAATTGCTGGTCCTTATTCACCAAATCGATTTCAGGGTTCTTAATGGATTGGGACCCACAGTTTGAAAAACACTGAGCTGAACAATCAGCACTTACTATAAAGAAATAATTATTTTTTAGACTTTCTCAAATTATTAAAAATGATTTCCTACTCCATTGATCACAGCAGCTGTCATTTACTTAACAAGAAGTCTTTAGAATTCTTTTATTTATATGTGTATTCAAAGGCAATAAAAGATATTGAGGAGCTACACATAGAAACAACATTCAAATGGGGTGTCTGTGAATCTGATACAGCTTTGGACGGCCTGTCTAATTTTAATGTTCAGAGTTGTGTTCCTGTTTTGCTGGAAACCTGGCATGGGGTGTCTTGCATGGGAGTTTGCTGGCTCTTGGGTGGAGCTTGGTCTCAGGGTAGGTATGGGAGGCTTTTGGGTGGGCTTTCATCTATTAATGTTCCCCAGTGTCAGGAGTTCTGTGATGGGTCCAGAGTTCTGGAGTTGAACCTCCTGCCTCTTGGTTTTGGTCCCCCTCTTATGGTAACATCAAGAGTCTTCCCTCCATACAGCACAGAAGGCAAAACCCCTAGGTTGATGATGAAATGACTTTCCAGAGCCAGGAACACCCAAAGAGATTCATAGTTATATAAAGAAGAGAGGAGGGAAATAGAGGTGACTAGGGGGAGGAAAGGGAGAGTCAAAAGGGAAGAGAGCCATCAAGCCAGTGATCAGATCCTTCATTTTAAAGAGGTTGGTTTGCCTTTCTGGTATATGGGTCCTCCGCCAGAGTTCAGAAGTTGTTTTGTGAAAGTTACTCCGCATACAGGTGATCTTTTGACCTATTCGCGGGGGAGAAAGTGGTTTCCCTGTCTTATTCTTCCGTCATCTTGGGATTGCCCCCTAAATAGAATGTTTTAATGAGCCTTATAACTTCCTATTTTTAAACACTTGGCATTCCTCTTCACTGTTCAAAGTCAAATAGTAATTTTAGATTTTGTTTCCTTGAGCTTTTATTTCCATCATCGCTCCGGGTGTTACTATTCCAGGTGTACATCATTCCAGTTACTGTTTAATAGGTCATACTTTTTTACATGAAGTGGCTTGGTTTCATGCAAAGGCTCTTCATTTGTAGTTTAACAAAGATGGAAAACAAAGAAAAGAAGTAGGCCTCTTGAATTTCTATATAACCGTATAGAATTCAGAATGAAAGTGAAAGTCGCTCAGTCGTGTATGACTCTTTGCAGCCCCACAGACTGTATAGTACATGAAATTCTCCAGGCTGGAATACTAGAGTGGGTACCCTTTCCCTTCTCCAGGGGATCTTCCCAACCCAGGGATTGAACCCAGCTCCCGCATTGCAGGTGGATTCTTTACCAGCTGAGCCACGGGGGAAGCCCAGAATTCTGAATACCATGGCCTTATTGCTGCCTAAACTACTTCCGTTTTTCGTTAGTGGTATTTTGAATAAGTTTTGTGAGAAACACGGTAATGCATATAAAATGATATGAGGTGAGTTTTTTGCACATGTAATTAATTGCCACTTTTAATAGCTGTAGCATTATTGGAAGTCATAGAATTTATATGTATATAATAATACACTATTAGGAAACTCAAGGGAAGTAGAAAATAAAGCATTCCTACTCTGAATAGACAGGATTGGAAATAACATTAAAAAGTAACTCTGGTATGCAAATGGTATATTCAGAAAGGATTCCTTTGTAATCTGACTGTAGGTTTACAAAAGATTGTATTAAAAAGTGTTTCGCATAGGGAAAAACTGAAGATAAAAGCAGCTTGTGGAACTGAAGATAGTTTTATATAAATGCACACATTTTAATATAAATAATTTCTACTATAGATGGTGAAAATTCTTAAAGAATTTACTGTAGATGTAATTGTCAATGTTAATGTTGAAGACGTTCACTGAAGCTCTTTGTATGTATCTCTTTCAGATATGGAAACAAGTGAAAAAATCCAAGGAAGTGGAATACTTCAAGTGTTTGCAAGTCTGTTGATTCCACAGTCCTCCTGCACAGCCAAAGTAGCTAACGTCATAGCAGAAATAGCCAAAAATGGTGAGGTTTTCCTCAAGAACTTTTCTGCTGGGAACATCTTCAGTTTTACACCCTACTTGTCAGTATGTTTTATTAATTTATGTTTCCATTTTGTAGATTAGACCTTTTTTAAAAAAATTTTCTTTGTTTTTCTTTCCATTAACTTTTTTTTCATGTAATTGTTTAAAATGACTGTAGTCATCCTGTTCATACATTTCTCATTTGCTATTCCATTCTGTCAGAGTTGGAGAAGGCAGTGGTACCCCACTCCAGCACTCTTGCCTGGAAAATCCCATGGACGGAGGAGCCTGATGGGCTGCAGTCCATGGGGTCGCTAAGAGTTGGACATGACTGAGTGGCTGAGCGACTTCACTTTCATGCATTGGAGAAAGAAATGGCAACCCACTCCAGTGTTCTTGCCTGGAGAATCCCAGGGACGGGGGAGCCTGGTGGGCTGCCGTCTATGGGGTTGCACAGAGTCGGTCAGAGAATAGTCAGTTAAAGAATTGCACTGCTCGTCCCTGCTGTACCTGTATCGTTCATTACTTTGGTTATGGGATTCTTGAATTGTCATTGAGTCATTGATCTTTATTGTCACAGGAGACCTTGCGTTTTTCAGTGTATACGTTGTTTTATGTTCTATCCAGATAAACTCACTTTTTTTTTTTTTTTTGCCTGACCTACTGACAAACCTGCTGACATGGCACTTGACTGCAGTAGTGAAGTCAGAATACATGCTATGTTTTCTGAGTTCACCTTTGTGAGAAGCATTTATTTCTTAAGTGTCCACGTATATATACTCTGGAGAAACAACCTCAAAGCATGGATTATGTAATAGCCATGCCGTTATATATGGTTTATATCCAAGGGAGAGGGGATGCGTTAGAAGATATTTCAGGGCTATTTTGTAGCAGAAATATTCGTATATGATTTTAGTTCAGTCAATTTAAGAAAAACACTGACTTAAAAACAATTTCTTTTAAACTTTTAAACTTTAGAATTACTTTAGTGGTTTCTGCCATACATCAGCGTGAATCAGCCACAGGTATACATACAACCCTTCCCTCTGAATCCTTCCTTCCATTTCTCACCCTCCTCCTGCTGCTGCTGCTGCTAAGTCGCTTCAGTCGTGTCCGACTCTGTGCGACCCCATAGACGGCAGCCCACGAGGCTCCCCCGTCTCTGGGATTCTCTAGGCAAGAACACTGGAGTGGGTTGCCATTTCCTTCTCCAATGCATGAAAGTGAAAAATGAAAGTGAAGTCACTCAGTCGTGTCCGACTCCTCACGACCCCATGGACTGCAGCCTACCAGGCTCCTCCGTCCATGGGATTTTCCAGGCGAGAGTGCTGGAGTGGGGTGCCATTGCCTTCTCCGTCTCACCCTCCTAGGTGGTCAGAAAGCACTGGGTTGAGCTCTCTGTCCTCAAGCTTAGTCACTCAGTCATGTCCAGCATCTTGTGGGCTGCCGCTGCCCCACAGCAAATTCCCACTTGCCGTCTGTTTTGCATATGGGAATGTGTTTGGTTCCTGCCACTCTCTCAGTCCGTCCCACCCTCTCCTGCCCCAACTGTGTCCATCTGTGTCTCCACTGCTGCCCTAGGTTCATCAGTGCCATCTTTCTAGATTCCATACACATGCATTAATAGAGAATATTTGTCTTTCTGTTTCTGACTGATTTCACTGTACAGTAGGCTGCAGGTTCATCTACCTCATTAGGACTGACTCAGATGCACTCTTTTTTTATAGCTAAGTCATATTCCATTGTATGTATGTACCACAGTTTCTGCGTCCATTCATCTGTCAGTGGACATCTAGGTTGCTTCCATGTCCTAGTTATTGTAAAAAGTGCTGCCGCAAACATTGAGGTACATGCATCTCTTTCAGTTATGGTTTTCTCACGGTATATTCCCAGTAGTGGGGTTGTTGAGTCATATGTTAATTTTATTCCTAGTGTTTTAAGGAATCTCCATGCTGTTCTCCATAGTGGCTGTGTCAGTTTACATCCCCACCAGCAGTGCAAGAGGGTTCCCTTTTCTCCACATCCTCTTCAGCATTTATTGTTTGCAGATTTTTTAAATGATGGCTGTTCTAACCAGTGTGAGGTGATACGTCATTGTAGTTTTGATTGGCATTTCTCTAATAGCGAGGGATATTGAGTATCTGTTCATGTTTGTCCTTTTGTATGTCTTCTTCGGAGAAATGTCTGTTTAGGTCTTCTACCCATTTTTGATTGGGTTGTCTGCTTTTCTGGTTTTGAGGTGCATGAGCTGCTTGGGTATTTTGGAGATTAATCTTTTGTCAGTTATTTCCTTTGCAGTTGTTTTGTCCCCTTCTGAGGGTTGTCTTTTAATCTTGTTTATTGTTTCCTCTGCTGTGCAAAATCTTTTAAGTTTAAATAAGTCCCATTTGTTTACTTCTGTTTTTATTTCCATTACTCCGTGAGGTGAGTCAAAGAGGATCTTGCTGTGATGTATGTCAAAGAGTGTATGGCTTATGTTTTCCTCTAAGAGCTTTATAGTTTTGGCTTTACATTTAAATCTTTAATCCATTTTGAGTTTATTTTTGTGTACGGTTTTATAAAGTGTTCTAGTTTCATTCTTTTACAGGTAGCTGTCCAGTTTTCCCAGCACCCTTTATTGAAGAGGTTGTCTTTTCTCTATTGTATATTCTTGCCTCCTCTGTGAAAAAATAAGGTGGGGCTTTCTGTCTTGTTCCATTGGTCTGTATTTCTGTTTTTGTGCCACTCCTGTTCTGTCTTAATGACTGTAGTTTTGCAGTATAGTCTGAAGTCAGGAAGGTTGATTCCTCCAGTTCCATTCTTCTTTCTCAAGACTGCTTTGGCCATTCAGGGTCTTTTGTGTTTCCATGCAAACTGAAATTTTTTGTTCTAATTCTGTGAAAAATACCATTGGTAATTTGATAGGGATTGCGTTGAATCTGTAGATTCCTTTGGGTTGTGTAGTCATTTTGACAATATTGATTCTTCCAAAAACATGGTATATTTTCCCATCTGTTCGTGTCATCTTTGATTTCTTTCATCAGTGTCTTCCAGTATTCTGCATACAGCTCTTTTGTCTCTAGGTAGGTTTTTCCCTAGGTATCTTACTCTTTTTGTTGCAGTGGTAAATAGGATTATTTTCTTAACTTCTCTTTCCAATTTTTCATTGTTAGAACCACTGACTTCTTAAAGCAGTTTTTAAGCATAAAGGAAGGCCATGCTAAATGCAGTAGCATTAGTATGCCTCTGTTTCTCAAAGTTTGATATTATTTTTAGTCTTTTTATTTTAGTAAGTTGCATATATTATACTTTAAAAAGAAGAAACTTTAAAATTCTGGTCTCAGTTTTACACAGTTTTATACATTGTGTAATCACTCTGCAGGTGGCCTTGTAAAGTACCAGTATATGTTATTTTTGGTCCAGTAAAACAGCTTGTTCATGTGTGTGTTACCAAAAAGGATTGCCATGAAATTTTTTAATTTGTTTGTTGTTGTTTAGTCTCTGTGTCATTCTCTGCAACCCCACGGACTTCAGCATGCTAGGTTTCCCTGCCCTTCACTGTCTCCCAGAGTTTGCTCAAACTCATGTCCATTGAGTCAGTGATGCCATCCAGCCATCTCATCCTCTGTCGCCCCCATCTCCTCCTGCCCTCCATCTTTCCCAGCATCAGGGTCTTTTCCAGTGAGTCAGCTCTTCACATCAGGTGGCCAGAGTATTAGAATTTCAGCTTTAGCATCAATCCTTCCAGTGAATATTCAGGACTGATTTCCTCTAGAGGATTAACTGGTTTGTTCTCCTTACTGTCCAAGGGACTCTGAAGAGTCTTCTCCAGCACCACAGTGTGAAAGCATTAAAACTTCAGCCCTCAGCCTTCTTTATGGCTCAGCTCTCATGTCTGTCCATGTTTGTTGGCAGGTTTCATTTGTTTAGAGGTGCTCAAAATATATGTTAAATTTCAGTGAGGTTCTATATTGGTAAAGCATTTTTTTGTTTGTTAATGAAACCTGATCATCTGCTGTTTGCATCTACATCTAAGCTACTATGGTTATAATCACTATGCTCTGCCTTGGATTTGAGCTGGTCCTAAATGTTGAGAAATTCCTAGTGGGTCTAGGAGTATTTCGTGTACTTCAAGCAGATTTGAACTGCTCTGAATAGATAGGGATTACCTTGGGACAACAAAGAACTCTTGAGGCAGATCTAGTTTGAGAATGAAACCCCTCCAGACATTGTTAACCTAGACCAGCCACTGTCTAAATTCTTCTCAGGTGCAAGGTAGCTTGATTTTTATATCAAGCAGTTTATTTTTAACTTCATTAGAAACACAGTATAATTTCCAGAAATCAGTTTTTATCTTTAAGCTTTTTTCCTTAAGAATGAACACACACACGTAACATAGATTGAGAAATTTTTTAGCTGATTTTGAAATGGGTTGCCATTCCCATATGATCTCACTGAGTAATATCAGTCCTCATAATAGTTTGTCAGTTTCTCAATACCTCTGCTGCTAGAGCTTGCTTCTAGTAACACTTTAGTAGATGACAGCTCTGTTTCAGAGACATAATTAGTAGCATTTATACTTTTAATTAGAGGCTTGTTAAGGGCCTGTCACTAATCCCTGCTGGTTAAAATAAATGGGACCCAATTTAAATGGTGGTTTATTGCTTAACCACCACATTGTTGTTGCTGTTTTTTAAGTGACTGGCTGAGAAAGTAGATTAGAATCTTCTTTTTAAAATAAATATCTTCAGAAATGCAACATGACCCAACAGAGGTATCAACTGGGCTTACATTTCTTCTTGTTATAAACTTGGCAATGAAAGAAAATTGTGTGAACTGGAGAAAAAAAGAAATTAGAAGTTGATAGGTTCATCATTACTCTGCTAACAGAAGAGAAATATTAGCATATACTTGTTAGATTTTGGTTAATTTTGTTTAAATTTTTATTTCCAAAAATATCCTCTAAAAATTGATGTAACTGACTATGTGCTGATGTTCATAAACCAGAGGATTATTAAGAAGTTCCAGGTACAAGTTTAATGTGGGAGCATAGCTATGAGCATAAGTTACAGTAACAGATTTGATACTTTTTAAAGTAAGTATTCCTCTAGATAACAGACTTAAGATGAATTTGGGACAAAGAAAAAATAAGCAGAAGAGAAAGTGTCCATGAATATTTCTTCCTTTTTAGAATTGTACTCTTAAAGTATCTATTAATAATAATAACAATATATTTCTGAAATGAGGTGCTATTTTGTGTCTACAGTGCTAATAAGTGAAGTTGTAAAAGCAAGTAAAAACTTTAAATCTTATTCTCCTCCTCTTTCTCCTCTTATAACATGCAGTTAAGAAAGTAGTGATAAATTAGCATAATGAAAGTTAATGAAAAATTGTTTTGGTTTATGGTAGAGGCTATCAACAAGACAAATATGATCCCATTCATTTTTGTATACTTATTTCATGAAATATTTAGTAGGGTTGTAATAGTACTTTTGGACAGTGGTGTACTCTTCAAATAGCAAGCCATCTTAAACATTTTAATAAGTATTAATAATAAGTAAATATCTAATTAAGGAAAGTTATTTATGTAATTGTGAATGTTTATATTTTTAATTAACCATATCTCTTATTTTCAGAATTTATGCGAATTCCATGTGTGGATGCTGGATTGATTTCACCACTGGTGCAGCTGCTAAATAGCAAAGACCAGGAAGTGCTGCTTCAAACGGGCAGAGCTCTAGGAAACATATGTTATGATAGCCGTAAGTGTTGACATAACAGTGGTACACTTACAAACTTTTGTTAAGAGTCATGACTTTTGTAATAATTCTGCTTTGAGTGTTAGCACTATCTCTTCTAGCCGAAGACATTAATGAGGGGGCAGTATGACTTAGTTCTGCTTATGAAACTTGAACTGATGGAAATTTGGGCCATAGTATTCTAAACTGAGACTTATCCGCCATGAATTTTTGTGTGTGTGTGTGATTTCACAAATGATATTTTCAGAAGAAAATAAGTAAATTTCTAAGTTTTGGAGCTTTTAATTTTAGGGAAAAATATCTTTTCAGTTAGGCTTTATTGAACTACCATCTCTGGATGAGAATGCTTCTGAACACATTTTTTAGTTTCTAAGTCTATCCAAATGCATTTTACTTCCTTGCAATTCAGTAAAGCCACTCATAAAAACCATTATCTTTCAAGAGCTAGATTGGTTTATTGCATCTTGCATTGACTCCATTCCTATTTGTCATAATGTCGTTGTCATCCTTACCACTTTATACAATATTACTGTTCCTGCTAGGCAAAGAGAAAGCAAGAACTTGGGTATGAGTACAGATATTGCAAAATTTTTACATTTTCTACCTTTTCTTCCCATATATATGCAAATGAAAAGCAGAAAAAAATCTTGAGTATAGTCAATTTACTTAGACTTATCCTGATTTTCCTTTGATTTCTATTTTCAGAAACAAAAACACATTTTTAAACACTCACTTTTAGCATCTCCTAAGAATTTATTTAATTCAATAAAGTCACAAACATATTCATTTATGATAAAAGAAAGATATAAAAAAAGATTGAAACCATAGGTTTCAGTTGTAACTTCTCTGTAGCAGTAGTGATAAGGCTAGCCTCATTTATTCTTTCCTTACTTTTTCTGAAATATCATGTTATAGCTCAAGACACAGGTATCTTTTATTATGAATTTTAATTGGAGAATTTGAGTCCCCAGTATTGCTTATAAATTGACCTTACTATGCCTTCATTCCAGTTCTTACTTATCCTAGAGTATTAGCTTTGTTTATAGAATCTTAGTGCTTATGTTTATGACTTTATGCTTTCACATTTAGAGTTTTTATTAAACACCATAGTTTATAATACTACCTTTTAACAATGAATGTGTATTTTATATGATTAATTTTAACAATATGCATTTAATAGAGCACTGCAAAATAATAGGTAAAGATTGATTGCAGCTATTTGGAACACAATCATTACTCTTTATTCTTCTGTGTTTGTTATTAGATTTTAAGGCTATCAAGTATTCTTTAATCTTTGTTCAGTTTAGATAGTCTTGAATTATGCATTGCTTGAATATCATAGGAATTAATCTGTTTTGAGTACTTTTGTTCTAGAGTTTCACTTAACATTGGCACAATAGAAGAAATACCCATAGTGATCTATTGCCTCATCTTGCTATGATTTTTATGGGCACAGAGTAATTTTATTTCCTGTGTACTCTAAAGAACCTTAAAGTTAGGGTAATAAATGTCTAGTTAATAAGATGATCATTTTTGATGAAACTGAAGTCCATTATAATACTGTTTGTCATATCCGTTTACTCTGTTCTTATGAGGTATACTGTCTATAAAGTCTGTGGCTATGCTTTAGGCTATAAAGTTAATATTTTTCTTTCATTTATTTATGAATATAACCACTTTATTTGCATTTAATTCAGTGAAAATTATAGCTGAATAGAAAATTAAGCATAGTGAATACAGACTAATTTTTATAGTTTTAGATCTTCTTTAAGGAAAATGAAGTTAGTAGTCTTAAAATGAATAAATAAAAAAATTTATTTCTTTACAGTTTATTACTGTAAATCATGTGGTAAAATGTGTTCACTGTGCCATGCTATCTTAAGCGTATAACTTCCATAATACTATATGCTTTCTTATCCTTTTATTTGAAATTAAATTCTATAAACTTATCACTGATTCTCCAGAATAGTTGTAGGAAAAGTAGGCCCCTTTAATTATAAGAATGATAACAAAATCTAGAAATGTGATGCTATGTGGTTGATTTTTTAATTTAATTAAAATCCATTGACATTTTATGACAGTTGGGAGTTTGAAAGAACTAAAAAATTAGATTTATCTTTTTAAAAAGTATTAAATAACTTCCATTGTAATGAATTAATTAACCTTATTCCTCCTTAATAATGTAATACTTCATTCCTAAAAGGAGAATAGACAGCTATAAATGACAGCCTTGTAAATAAAAGGAAAATTCTTCTTACAAATAACATGTGATTTAAAATTTACATGTGTATTTTATCAAACTTACCCGTAGGACTGATCAGTTTATTCTTGTTTTACAAATGTATTCCAAATAAATAATCTTTTAATGTGGGTTTCTTCAGAATTTTATTGGGCCTACAATACATAGTAAAGTCAATGTACGGATAAAGTAACATAGAGAATTCAGTATTAGAGATAAAAGCTTAAGCAATGTGTACATATTTATAGATTTTTATTTGATAGTTAAAACATAAGACATGTGCTAGCATATTTCAGTTAAAAGTTTTTTCTTTTTTAAAGAAGAGCTCTAACTGTAAAAAGAATTACACTTACCACAAAATTCATGGCCATCTTTTGAAAAAAGTAGGTCAGATTTCAGTTTTACCAGTTTTGACAGTGCCCATTTTAGGAGCTCTTCCTAATGGAAGGAAACTGTCTTATATAATCCTAACATCAGGTAATAGACTGATAGAACTGCTAAATGGGACAGAGTGAGGCTTTGTTGCTGATGAACTTTTTGAATCCCAGTCTGTCTCTTGGATGTAGAGATGAAAGAGTCACTTAGTAGGAACATTTTTCATTTAAAATGCTTAGTCTTCTTCTTGTGCTTCTAGAGAACTGCCGAGGCATTTATGGATTTCTCTTTCCAAGTATACAAACAGACTTCTGATGTAAGAAACATTCAAAAAAATTCTTTTACCTGTAACTTTGCCAAAAGTACTCTTTTTATAAGAAGTTTAATACCTTTTAGATCAAAGAAGAGAAAAAAATTATATTTTAATTTGGAAAGAAGTCAGCAAAGCTTTGATGGGATATGCTAAGGGGTGTGATTTTAAATAAAGAAAAGTAATCTTGAATCTCAGAAATTCATACCTTTGACTTGTTTAATTACATGTTTCTCTCAAAAGTGTTATGGAAAAAAATGAGCTCTTTCTTTCTTCTTAACTGGCCATCTTTGTGGTATTTTCTTCTTCTAATGATTAATTTTGTGTTTATAGCTTTGTATATTTAAAATTGCTCATATACTTAAATAGTCTTATAGTATTGAAGAGCTTCATGTTAAATTCCAACTCAGTGTTTATAATTTGCAGGGATAAATTAGGGACTAGAGTCTCAGCTTTCTGTTTGTAGATTTTACTGCTTGAGGTCAGTAAATAATTGATATTGGAAATACTAGTTAAAAAAGTCATTTAGTAGAGGCTAAAAGAATATGATTGCATGAAATTAAATATTTGCACCTTTTATATACCAGAGAAAGAATAATATACAATTCAAATTATGTGTGCGTGCACCAGGTTCCTCAGTCCATGGGATTTTCCAGGCACTAATAGTGGAGTGTGTTGCCATTTCCTACTCCAGAGGATCTTCTCAACCCAGGGATCGAACCCACATATCCTATATGTCTTGCATATAATATATATTAAAATTAAATAAATATACCTCTTTATAGAAATAATATTAATGCTTGCGATTATATAATTAGTCCTATTATTAGAAATGTGCACACTTAAGAAGCTTGTATTATATGCTGCTCACTGAACAAACTGAGGTGGTAACCTGGAGAAGGAAATGGCAACCCACGGGGGAATCCCATGAGCAGAGGAGCCTGGCAGGCTACAGTCCATGGGGTCGCAAAGGGTCGGACACGACTGAAGTGACTTAGCTGCAGCAGCAGAAGTGGTAATCAGGCTTGCTGAAACTAGTATTTATGAAGTGAACTAAATATTGTTTATTTCCATGACTTCAAGAAGTATAAAAAAGAAAGGGTGCCCAGGTGTTCAATACATGTGTGGACCTATTTGTATGTTAGTGATTCTAACTATGCTACACTATTTCTGTATAAGGAATAAAGAAAAAATCCATTATTCTAACTGAAAATGCTAAAAATAATTAGCAATAACTCTGTAATATTTCATGATGTAAATTGGTTGGATAAGAATAATACAAACATGCTTTGAAATGTCTAAATAGGGTATATTTATAGCAGTTATATTCAATATGGAACTACTAATACTTATGTCTTGCATTTAAAATAAATTGTTATTTCAGTGATATAAATTAGGTTAAATATTTGATTAGTTTATTAAAGTGTTTGCAGGTCTACATGTTTGTCCTACTTTTTTTTTGTATTCAGTTTTAGAGTAGAATTATCAAACAAGTTTTAAAATAAGACTTTTTAGCTTTTATCAATTAGTTATATTTTTAATGAATTTATTATCAAAGTGCATCATGTATTTAAGAAGAAATAACTGTAGGCAGCTGTTTTAAGAGACTGGTTATGGCTATTATCACATGAAAATCCTCCATTGTAAAGATGTCCTAAATATATAGTAGTTAGAGATAGATGATGTTTTGCTATACTATCATAAGCTCTATAAAAGGTTCATGCCATTAAAGAGTTTTAAATATGGTGGAGAAAATAAATTGCATAAAGGAATAAACTTGTGGACAGTTACAGAGTACCCACTAAATACGTGGTTTTTGATCAGAATGAATATCAATGGATGAACGGAGTAGTAATTGGAGCCTTTTTTTTAGAAATTAAGCAAATAGTGCATTGTTTATAAAATATAGTTTAATAAGATTATTAAAAAGTAAAATTTTAATAAGCTCTTTGGAAGGGAAATATTACAGATTGATAAGATTTCCAGATGTACCGTTTACTAAGTTGTTATTTGATCTTTCTGAATTTTAGTTTCCTCATTGGAAAAGTGGGCTGTTGAATGGATTAAATGAGGTTTATATATAGATGTACAATATAAATTATGAACTGCTGTGCAAAGGGAATATGTAGCATTTGCATATAGTCATTTGTCTTGTTCAGTTTGGGCTGCTATAACAAAATACCATTGACTGAGTGGCTTAAACAACCAATGTTTATTTCTAAGTTTTGGAGGCTAGGAAATCTACCCAGGATCAAGGCAGCAGTAGATTCAGTATTTGGTGAGGACACTCCTGGTTTGCCCATGGCCGCCTTTTCACTGTATCCTCACAGAGAAAGGAGAGAGAGAGAGAAAGCAAACTCTCCTGTCTCTTCATGCAGGCCTTACCTGAATGATCTAATTACCTCCTAATATCATCATTTCAAGGGTTAGAATATCAGTTATATGAATTTTAGGGGGACTCAAGCATTCATTCAATAACATTCTTTCTAAAAAGTATGCTCTGGCGTATGTACACTAATGTACATAGGATATTTAAAATAAGATAAAAAGAACAGAAGCTGCATAAAGACAGGAGATAAATCTAGTAAGAATCAGGGATATAATGCTTACTATAAGGAGCACTAGTTTAATTTGAGCTTCTCATTTGCTGAGGTGAAAAACTTGATATACTATATAATTTTTTAGTTGCGCTAAAGAGAAATTTGTAGGTCTTCAAACAGAAAACTGTTGAGACAAATACAAAAAGAGATTATCATCAAGATATCATTAGCTCCCTAGGTGATTCTGTACACATTCCTCTTCAAATATGCAGACAGCACCTTCAATAATAGTTCTACAAAAGTTGCTTAAATAGTTTCTGTGTGGTTATTTTTTGGACCAAATCTCTAATAGAATCTAATAAATAATATGGAGTACTTTAGCAAAGATAGTTCTGTTTGGACAGTATAGCCCAAATGTGTTGTTTTTTGGTAGTTGAACTTGATTCAAGCATACAACTTAAAATTTTCAGAAATTTTGACTTAAATATATTTCCTAGCTTATTTTAAACCAGAACACATTTCTACTTTGGATTCACTGTACCTATTCAGTTTCTGTGTTGTGTAATGTATCAAAGTTGTAATTTCTGAGACCAGAAAATATACTTAATCTGTGATTTTTAAGCCTGTTATTGATTTGATAAAATTTGATTTAAGTGATAGTTACTACTTAAGAATGCCACATTAACGGTGGTTTCATGAATGTGATAAAATTGCTTTAAACTGTATGTGCCTACACACAAATGCATATAAAAACTGATGAAATCTAAATAAGGTCTGTAGATTGTAGTTTCCTGGTTGGTATATTGTATTAGAGTTATATAAATGTTATCGAAGAGCAAGCTCGATGGAGGGTACATGGGACATGTCTACTAATTTTTTTTTGGTAGCTTTCTGTGAGTCTCTATTTCAAAATTAAAATTTTAAAAACACCACATATCTAAGAGACACACGTAATCTCTTCTTTGGGAAATGACCTTGTTTCTTTCAGCCCTACTTGAGGGAATGGAAAGAAAAAATGTATATAATTATGAACTTAAATACATATACACAGACATGTAAAAATTTAAAGTATGACCTGCAGCAATAATTGTGTTTTTACTAGTTTTTGTAGTTAATGTGGAGGGCAAAATTGCCTCTAATTTTTTCTCCCTCCAGATTTGACTTTGAGGAAAAAAATAAAAAATTGACAGCCCCAGAATAAAATTTAGGGAGAGACAATTCATACTTTTGGAACCTTGATCAGAGCAGATAATCAAGAGGTTCTGCCTTCTGTGCATCCTCTAGGGATAAGTTAGATATTAGCATTCCTAAGTCTCAGGAGAATTTCTATGTTGGACCAGAAGCCTCAGGTGAGATCTGTGGTCAGGATCAGCCTGTAAGTAATTTATAATTTACCTTTGTTCTAGAAAAGCTAATGCAAATAATGTGAAGGGGAAAATAGTTTTGCTGATACTCATTTCTGTTTAATTGTTCAAGTGTGTCCCCTATGTTTGAAGGAGTTATAGTGCATTCAAGGTAATGAATCAGTAAGTAAAAACAGGATCCAGCGATGGTGCTGTAAGAGGACACACAGTAGAGCTCTAGGAGGGAGCCTGTTTGTATTGGAGCTCTTCCAGTGGTCTTAACAGAGGAGGAAGCAGTTCATCTGCATAGTGGAGAAAGGATTCAGATTTTTCAGGAGCACAGAAAAGCATTTTAAAAGGTAGATAATAGAGTAGAGAGCTATATCTGGAACCCATGTACAGTGGGGAGCCATGGAAGTATTGGAACAAAAAAGTTGTGTTCAAGTTGATCCCATAGAAAGTTAATTTGAGAAAGATGTGTCTTATGTGGGCAGTTGTTCTTAGGAGAAAGGATGCCTCTGAAACACTTAGGGAACTTTTCCAAAATATGTCTTCTTGGCCACACCCTAGAATCAGTAAATCAGAGTCTCTGAGACTATAATCTAACCTATCATTGATACTCTTGCAGATATTCCTTAGATGATTCTCATGCACATTTGTACTTAAAAACCACTGAACAGTAGACTAGATAAAAAAATAGCCAGTTGGAAGGTTATTTTTTTCAAGCTTAAAGAGTAAATGAAAGAGAATAGAAAGAGAACAGAGTGAGTGTGTGTGTGTGTGTGTGTGTGTGTGTGTGTGTGTGTGTGTGTGTGTGTAAGAATCCAAGAAAGTATCAGGTCAGAAGGAGTCCATGTATAAGAATCCAAGAAAGTATCAGGTCAGAAGGAGTCCATGAGTCCCAAATTCAGATCTGAATAACACCAACAGAAGTAGATCTCAAGCAGGTGGATATGTTTCGAGCTGGGCTGAATTTGAAGTACAAATCTTGAGGTGACAGAGCTTTGAAATTCACTCACGTAACAGTGATGGTTGACCCATGGGAATAGAAGAAATGTTTAAAGGTAGCATGAGGCAAACAGCCCAAATTAGAGTGTAGAGGAAATGAAGGAGCTTGTGAGGAAGCACTGAAAGATTTGAGGAAACAAATTTCGTGTCATGGGTTCCCAGGAGTCGAGTAGTAAGCTCCGTCAAGCGCTGCCAAGAAAAAAAATGTAGCTGAATTTTGATGATTTAATTAACAGACGTTCATGTTTTAAAAAAACAACTCTTTAAGTTGAATCTTCTAGAGAAAGAAATAGAATTTCAAGGGCTATGGTGAGCAATGAGGAAATGAAACAAAGGTATTAAGTTCCTAGGAATTGAGAAAAGAAAAGACAGTAATGCTCTGTAGGAAGGGCAGCCTTGTGAGAGTAATTAAATTAGTGGAAACAGGAACTTATTTGTTGGACTAGGACCCAATGTACAAGGACAGAGTAGATTTCCTAGAGTGGATGATTGTTGGAGAAACATCATGGATAAATAAAGAAGAGATGAAATCTTTGGTGTTAGAATGGGAAAGGACTTTCTGCCTTAGAGAAAAAGGACCAGATAGGTGAAACTATTAAAATATATATATATATTTACAGTAGTACAGAGGGCAGTCAAAATGTCTTTCTGGCATGGCCTCCATCTTCCCAGTAAAGTTAGAAGTCAAAGCTCATTATTAAATAAAAGTTACTGGCAAAGTGATGGTAAGAAACTTTGGTGTGGGGGAAGAGTTGAGAATTGGAACTGTGAGGAATATTTTAAATAGTCATAAGGATATGATTTTTAACTCAGCAAACGGTAGTGAAGGTTTACTTAGAGATCTTGATTTTACATCCATTTATTGATGTGTGTTTTGCACTTAAAATGTGTG
Organism: Ovis aries; assembly: GCF_016772045.2. Classification (NCBI taxonomy): domain Eukaryota; kingdom Metazoa; phylum Chordata; class Mammalia; order Artiodactyla; family Bovidae; genus Ovis; species Ovis aries. Next base: position 26,776,039 of record NC_056059.1, on the reverse strand, counting down.
TAGGCTATGGAGCTGTCTTATACTGGAATGTGTGAACAGGAAAGAGCCACTAGAAATAGCTTGAAATTGGCATTTTCAGTTCCATAGAAGGATTCTGTGGAACTCCTCTGGAATCCTGCGGAATCCAGTCTGTATCGGAAAGGAAGAGAAGTCAGATGGCAGAGATGAAGAAACCATTATAATAAGCCAGGTGTGATGTGGTAAATACAGGAGCAGAAAGAGTGAAATTAAATTACAAAGTACAGTTGGATTATCATTAATTTGGTTGGTTCTTATAAAGTATCCACCAGGTGTAAGCAGTGTTAAATATTTATTTAATAACCCTTCAGCTTATGGACTTCCCTGGTGTCTCAGTGGTAAAGAACCCACCTGCAGTGCAGGAGCTGCAGGGGACACGGGTTTGATCCCTGGATCAGGAAGATCCCCTGGAAGAGGTCATGGCTACCCACTCCAGTATTCTTCTCAGGAAAATCCCATGGACAGAGGAGTCTGTCGGGCTGCAGTTCATAGGGTTGCAAAAGAGGACACGACTGAAGAACTTAACAGAGTTTATACTTTGGGGAACTATGATTTTTACATTTTTGTGCTTGGTATTATGTCCAAATACACTTTGTTTATTAAAATGGTGTTTAAAAATCTAACTATATGAATTTTTACCTTAATCAAACTTACAGAGAAAAGAACGTGTTAAATAAGCTGCTTTTTTCCAGTGCTTGATTGGTTTCCAAGTACTATGTTATAAAATAAGTAAATGCCTTGTTGAAGAGATAAAGTAGTAGTTTTCAGGTGTTGGCATCAGTTTTATAGATAGGCAGGTAAGTGGAGGCAACATGTGAGGGAGGCAACATGTGAGGGAGTCTTGTGCATGCCAAAAGTATTAAATGATTTTTTTTTAAGCTCAATAGGAAGTCATTTATGGTTGCCAAATTTTAAATAGAAAAGCATTTTTTTTTTTTTTTGTCCCTTGGATACCAGATTCTCTCCTTGCCTCTAAGTCAAAACCTGAATGGCCTTTGGAACTTGCCTTTCCTGATTAACAAGTCTTTAAAAGGGTAGGAAAATTCTAAATATGATGCAAAAGTAAGATTTTTGGATTTTCTTGTTGTTGCTGTTTAGATCTGTTTTTTCCCGTTACCTTTACTACTCTCATTTCACTTGTTAAAGGTCAAGTCTATGTATAGACACATTAAACATAAAATTTCTAGTCTACTTTTGCCACCATGTCAATATGTATTATCCTCTGCTCTTAATTGTATTCTGTTTTAATTTTTCTACTTTTCTTCTTTGTAACCAAGCTAAAGTACTGAAAACTTCCTCTGTTTTTAATCAAACTTATCTTTGCTGCAAGTTGGAGTATTTCCCTTAATTGGGAAGGAATAGTAAAAGAAAAGTACTTTTTAAAGGTGAATAGTTCATATTCTTCTTGATGAGTGGAATAATGTACCTTTTGAGAAAATGTGCTGTTATCAATTCACATTAAATTCTAAATTTTAACTACATTTACATGTGCATACACATACAGAGTTATATGTATATATAGTATAGTTTTTTAACTGTGAAATAACTTGATACAAAAGCCTCTCCTTAAAATAGTTGGAATAAAATTTAATTTTGATCTTGAGCAGTTAAACTAAAAAATTGGAGCAATATATTTTTTACCTTGTTACCTGAATGCTATTCAGAAGAGACTTAAGGTAAATTTATTAAATAATTGAGTTTAATTAATAATTTATAATATATAGATATTCAGTCTTTTTCTGATAATGTAGAAATACAAAGCTATAGGAAATAGAGTACTTCAGTGATTTCTTTAGCAAATGCAATGTGATTTGCAGATGCTTTACTATTATCTAAAGGCTTTTTAAAAAATTAGAGTTGTCAAGAGTTTTGACTGACATGAAAAATCTATTGGTCTGTAGAAATTAAAACTGATATCAGTGGGGACACCAAAGCTGTCCATCAGATGTCTCACTGTCACCTAATTTTAAGCTGCATCTGTGGAACTAGTGTTTTCCTTTCCTGATCATATGTTATAAATGTAAATATATAAATCTATTTGAAATTATCCTGCATTAAATAAAGGCAATATTTAAATCTGAATATAGTACTCTGCCACAGATTTGCAAGCTTTATGTTTCCTTTTGATATATGGGTATTTAATGGTCATGATGTTTTTTCTTCATGACTGACTTTTTAATTTCACTGTAATATTTATAGTTTTTGCTTTTATATCTAGTCTTTCATACATTTTACCTGCACCTGGAGGGTGAATAATTGGTTTTTTGGGATTTCAGCAAAGATGTTGATGAATTTAAAGTTTTCATTAGAATGCTTAAAACATATTTGACTATGTCTAAGATACATAATAGAAATTACCTATTTTGACAGAATTATAGAGGAAACTAGGTATCAGAAGTTAATTTTCTTCCTTGGTAGATTCCATAAGTGTCTTTTGACTTGATCTTGAAAAACAATGTAAGGGTGTCTATTTACCAGTATTCTGCTCCAGAAAAATAAAATATCACTAGGCAAAAGTAAAAGGCAGTATATTTAAGAAGCATACAGAAAACCCTGTATAGTTATGCATATCAGTATAGCCAATATGTCTGACTTAAGAAATAATGATACAACTCATTAATTTACATCATACTATCAACTCTTTGGAAGGTGCTGGGAATCGGAAAATAGGAGCAAGAACTCCTTATCTTTGTGGATCTTGCAAAGGAGGAGATAGATAATAAACAGGTAAATACTAGGAAAAGAAGGTATTTACAGTGATCATTGGTATCAAGAAAATAAACAAGATGTTATAATGGAGAGTATCTGGAGATGAAGTTCTCTTGTTATTTGAGGTGAAGTCTGAAAAATGAGAATAAGCCATTTAAAGAGAAGGGGAAGAGTGTTCCCTGGAGAAGTATAGCAATTACAAACTCCTGAGTGAGGAAAGAACTTGGTGTGGTCAAACCACGTGAAAGAGAGCAAGGTATATGAAATGTGGTGAATAGGGAGAATGTTGTTTAATAAAGTGGAAGAAAAAAATAAGACCTAGATTACAGAGAGCTTTGTGGGCCATTCGAGAGTAATGAGAAACTTCAAGGGAATCTGGTACAGATTTTAAAAACATCACTCTTGGAGCTGCATGAAAAGTGGGTTGAGAAGAATGGAATACTTAAGAAAGGGAGCATGGAGACCAATAATAAGACTTGTAGTAGTCCAGGCAAGAGATAATGGTGACTTGAATGAGGGTTGTAGTAGTGAAGCTGAGAGGCATCAGACGAATTTGAGAAGTATTTAGAGTGGTGGGTGAATCAGGAATAAGGGTAAGGGAGAAATGATCTGGGGCTTGAGCACCTGGCCAGAGGGCAGGGCAGTTTACTGGTAATGGAAAGAACAGAGTATATTTTGTTATATTTTTCTGAATTTTGTTATTGCTGCTGGTTTTTGTTTTGTTTTCTTGGTGGCAGTAGTAAATCTAAGATTCTTAATAGAGATATGCAAGAGGAAATGGCAGTTGGGTAGTTTCTGTGTCTTTACATTCTTATACACTTTGAGGATAAACATACAAAAAGTATAAACTCTCATGTTTAGCAAAATATTCAGATGTTACTTGGATAGAACATGTAGATTGAAGGAACCATGATAAATTAGAAAATTTAAGGAAATAAAGCTGCCTAGAAATTATAATTTTTTTTTAAATAGAAGGGACTTTGGAAGTCATCTAATCCATCCATCCCCTCTAAATTTTACAGATAAGGGAAACTGAGGTCCCAGAGTTGACATGACTTTTGAGGATCAAGGCTAACTGGGTGATAGTGTTGATCTAAAATTCATGTCTGGTTTATTTTCTCAAAGTAATATAATCAAAGGAATTACCACTTTCATAAATACCTAAATATTTCATCAAATAATTTTATGCTTCAATATTAATAGTTCAGCCCTTAGAATTCCAGATATAGGGATTTGTTGTAAGAATTTTGCTAAAAGCTAATCTTAAAACACATAGAAGGCAATGGCACCCCACTCTAGTACTCTTGCCTGGAAAATCCCATGGACGGAGGAGCCTGGTGGGCTGCAGTCCATGGGGTTACACAGAGTCAGACATGACTGAGCGACTTCCCTTTCACTTTTCACTTTCATGCATTGGAGAAGGAAATGGCAACTCCAGTGTTCTTGCCTGGAGAATCCCAGGGACAGCGGAGCCTGGTGGGCTGCCATCTATGGGGTTGCACAGAGTCGGACATGACTGAAGTGACTTAGCAGCAGCAGTAGCGATCTTAAACGAATATTTTGTTTAATCTAAGTCAAAAAAAGGTAAATTTTGTCTAATTTGAAAGAAGATAGAGCAGAACCAAGTGATAAAGAAAAAGCTTTTCACGTTTTTCCAAATTCAAAAACTTAAAAAAGTATATGTGAATACAAGCATACTTTACCATGTTTGATCCTTTATTCTCATTTTCTCTAAATGTAGAATAATGTATGCAATACTGAATTTTATTCATTGGGAAATGAGAAACGTTTTGATTTGACCAGGATTCTTAGCAAAAACTAAGGAAATCCAGCTAATAATCTGAGAGTTTTATTATTCTCACTAAACCAGCTAGACAAACATAGATAAACCCTTGAAAGTTTTCAGACAAATATGATTGCTTTGTACTATTTCCTCTGCATATATGGCATATAGAGAATTAAAACTATACTGTCTTTACCAAATATACTCAATAAATTCTTCCTTTCCTGCAATGAAAAATAATAGAAATGAATTTATATACATCTTACATATTTTTAATATTTAAACTTCAGTTTTAGTCTCTTCTACTGATCAATACACCCTTTTAAATTTCACCAAATTGTTGGTATAGCAAAGCGAACTTTTCTATTTAGTAGCTCTCTAACCTAAATTTTTTTTCTCATATTGTGCTCTAAATGAAATAGATTGGGGTTTAAAGTAGCAAAACCATAATGATGTGTCAAATCAGAGACAAAAAAATTTCCTGAGTGACCTGAAAAACCGTAGACTAAGCTGTGATAACAAGAACAGGTTCTTTCCCTTGGGCAACTTGTCATTTGAGTGAACACCGGATGGTGCTCTTTTCTTCCCTCTTTCTTCCACATAAGACAGTGTGGATCAGTTATGTACATATGTAGTCTGTATCAGCTAATCATTATTAGACCAGATCAGATTATATAGTGTTTTATAATAAAAGATTGTAATAAAAGGATACCAAATTTCATAACAAAGCCATTAAGTGGATGAAAATCAGGCAAGTTTAAAAAAATAATTTGATGTTAAAATTGATGAAAATACAAGTCACAGGGTGAAAGTATTTAATGATTTCTGAGCATGGAATCAAGTGCATCGTTTTGCATTAAGGTCTAGTTGCCTTATTCCTCTTTACAATTCTAAATCGTTATGACATAATTTCTTAGCACTTCCTTCTAGAATTTTATTTTTTAATCTTTTAGCCCTGAATTTTGTTCTCATTTTGTAATTTAGATGATTAATTATTGTAAAGTTAATTAGAAGAGATACATATTAAAGTTTAAATCAGAATGAGGGCGAAGCTTTTCTTTAGTGGCCAGATTGATTTTGGAGCAGGAGAAGCCCAGTGCTTTTTTCTAGATATGAAGCTAAGGTTTCATTTCAACTTGGTATGCATTTACTTAAGTACCTTTTATGCTCGAGAAGAAGCTGAAGTTGAACAATTCTTTGAAGACCAAAAAAACCTTTTAGAACTAACACCCAAAAAAGATGTCCTTTTCATTATAGGGGACTGAAATGCAACAGTAGGGAGTCAAGAAACACCTGGGGTAACAGGCAAATTTGGCCTTGGAATACGGAATGAAGCAGAGCAAAGGCTAATAGAGTTTTGCCAAGAGAATGCACTGGTCATAGCAAACACCCTCTTCCAACAACACAAGAGAAGACTCTACACATGGACATCACCAGATGGTCAACACCGAAATCAGATTGATTATATTCTTTGCAGCCAAAGATGGAGAAGCTCTATACAGTCAGCAAAAACAAGACTGGGAGCTGACTGAGGCTCAGATCATGAACTCCTTATTGCCAAATTCAGACTCAAATTGAAGAAAGTGGGGAAAACCACTAGACCATTCAGGTATGACCTAAATCAAATTCCTTATGATTATACAGTGTAAGTGAGAAATAGATTTAAGGGCCTAGATCTGATAGATAGAGTGCCTGATGAACTATGGCATGAGGTTCGTGACATTATACAGGAGACAGGGATCAAGACTATCCCCATGGAAAAGAAATGCAGAAAAGCAAAATGGCTGTCTGGGGAGGCCTTACAAATAGCTGTAAAAAGAAGAGAAGCAAAAAGCAAAGGAGAAAAGGAAAGATAAAAGCATCTGAATGCAGAGTTCCAAAGAATAGCAAGAAGAGATAAGAAAGCCTTCTTCAGCGATCAATGCAAAGAAATAGAGGAAAACAACAGAATGGGAAAGACTAGAGATCTCTTTAAGAAAATTAGAGATACCAAGGGAACATTTCATGCAAAGATGGGCTCGATAAAGGACAGAAATGGTAAGGACCTAACAGAAGCAGAAGATATTAAGAAGAGGCAGCAAGAATACACAGAAGAACTGTACAAAAAAGATCTTCATGACCAAGATAATCACGATGGTGTGATCACTCACCTAGAGCCAGGCATGCTGGAATGTGAAGTCAAGTGGGCCTTAGAAAGCATCACTATGAACAAAGCTAGTGGAGGTGATGGAATTTCAGTTGAGCTATTTCAAATCCTGAAAGATGATGCTGTGAAAGTGCTGTACTCAATATGCCAGCAAAATTGGAAAACTCAGCAGTGGCCACAGGACTGGAAAAGGTCAGTTTTCATTCCAATCCCAAAGAAAGGCAATGCCAAAGAATGCTCAGACTACCGCACAGTTGCACTCATCTCACATGCTAGTAAAGTAATGCTCAAAATTCTCCAAGCCAGGCTTCGGCAGTACGTGAACCATCAACTTCCAGATGTTCAAGCTGGTTTTAGAAAAGGCAGAGGAACCAGAGATCATATTGATAACATCTGCTGGATCACGGAAAAAGCAAGAGAGTTCCAGAAAAACATCTACTTCTGCTTTATTGACTATGCCAAAGCCTTTGACTATGTGGATCACAGTAAACTGTGGAAAATTCTGAAAGAGATGGGAATACCAGACCACCTGACCTGCCTCCTGAGAAATCTGTATGCAGGTCAGGAAGCAACAGTTAGAACTGGACATGGAACAACAGACTGGTTCCAAATAGGAAAAGGAGTACGTCAAGGCTGCATATTGTCATCCTGCTTATTTAACTTACATGCATCATGAGAAACGCTGGGCTGGAAGAAGCACAAGCTGGAATCAAGATTGCTGGGAGAAATACCAATAACCTCAGATATGCAGTTGACACCATCCTTATGGCAGAAAGTGAAGAGGAAATAAAAAGCCTTTTGATGAAAGTGAAAGAGGAGAGTGAAAAAGTTGGCTTAAAGCTCAACATTCAGAAAATAAAGATCATGGCATCTGGTCCCATCACTTCATGGCAAATAGATGGGGAAACAGTGTCAGACTTTATTTTTGGGGCCTCCAAAATCACTGCAGATGGTGATTGCAGCCATAAAATTAAAAGACGCTTACTCCTTGGAAGGAAAGTTGTGACCAACCTAGATAGCATATTGAAAAGCAGAGACATTACTTTGCCAACAAAGGTCCTTCTAGTCAAGGCCATGGTTTTTCCAGTGGTCATGTTTGGATGTGAGAGTTGGACTGTGAAGAAAGCTGAGCACCGAAGAATTGATGCTTTTGAACTGTGGTGTTGGAGAAGACTTGAGACTCCTTGGACTGCAAGGAGATCCACCCAGTCCATTCTGAAGGAGATCAGACCTGGGATTTCTTTAGAGAGAATGATGCTGAAGCTGAAACTACAGTACTTTGGCCACCTCATGTGAAGAGTTGACTCATTGGAAAAGACTCTGATGCTCGGAGGGATTAGGGGCAGGAGGAGAAGGGGACAACAGAAGATGAGATGGCTGGATGGCATCACGGACTCGATGGACATGAGTCTGAGTGAACTCTGGGAGTTGGTGATGGACAGGGAGGCCTGGCATGCTGCGATTCATGGGGTTGCAAAGAGTCGGACATGACTGAGCGACTGAACTATGCTCAATAATACATGCATTGTGCTTTCTTTTAAGAATTTTCAATTTTTACTGTATTTGAGAACTTTTAAAATATAAATTTTCAGTGGCACCCCATAGTCTTTCAGGTGTATTAGTTGTCAAAAGCCATATACTCACAAATGTATACACCGCATAAGATCCAGCCATTTCATTCCTAGATATTTAACCAAAACCTTAAACACCAGCATTCAGTGCAGGTGTATTCACAATAACCCCAAACTAGAAAGATCCCAATGTTTTATCAGTGTAAGTGAACAGATTAAAAACAAAAACCTGTGACATTCCCATACAGTGGAATACTACTCAGTAGTAAAGAACAAATCACTTACATACTTGAAATTATAAATCTTAGAATCATAGGCTGAGGCAAAGAAGCTAAACATAGAAGAATCATGCTGTATGAATGTATATATACAGAGTGACAGAAACCACTGATTGTCTAGAGATAGAGGGAAAGGTGGCCTGCAAGAGGACATGAGGAATCTTTTGATGGTGCTAGTTTCGTATCTTGATTTCTTGGGTGTGCTAAACTGTCAAAACTCATAAATTATACATTTTAAACCTACGTGATTTATTTTGTATAAATTTTGCCTCAGTATTTAATAAGGAAGGGAATCCAATCAGAATCTAAACAAAAAAGTATGCAGTTGAGGTTTTTTTCACCATGTAGACCAAACAAATACTATTCAGGACTTGAGAAACACTCTGAGAAATATGACAATGAATGTGTTTCTAACTCTTCTAGGTAACACTTCGTTTGTGCCCACATGGTACTATGAAAAACTTAATTGTGCTTATTGTTTCAATATTTTCCTTCATTTTCTGTCCTGAACTATGAATTAGTTATCTTTGTATTCCCCAGATCTAACTCAGCTTGTGAAACATTGTAGGTACCCCCAACACAGTTTGATTAATAAAAGTGGATAATTAGTGCTAATTTGGCCCCAAGTCTTAAAGTATCTTGATTAAACTGAGTATGTAATTTATGTCATTAATCAGTAGTTTAAGGATCTATTACTCCTATTAAATAGTGTTTAACTTAGATTACAGGCAAGCTAGAAATTAACTTTACTGCATAAATCTCTTTTATTATGGATTCGTAATTTATAGGTCTTAGATGAATGCACTTTGTTTATCATGAACATTTAATTTCTGTGAAGATTTATATAAACTTCTTTTTTCCACCTGTTCCTCCAGAAGAGGTATATGTTCCCTTCTGGGTGCTTCTATAACACCCTGTAAAAAATTGTATTGAAGTTTTTGTGGTTTAGTATTCTGTCTCCCTCGCTGAAATAGGAACTCTATAAAAGGAAAGCCTTCTTAGGTTCCTGTTTATATCCACAGTGCCTCACATAAAGGCTAATTTAACATTAATAAGTACCTTTTCTATAATCAAATGTGTCATTTCACTGGATGAACTGGGTAATTTTTATTTTTCTCATTATTATTGGCTTTTATGCATCTTTTTAATTGTTTATTGGTTGCCCATATATATCTTGAACTTACCACAATTTACCATCAAATACTGTTAAATCACATGTAATTTAATCATCTTACAACTGTGTGCTCCTAATATCCTTCCTTCCATTCTTTGTGATATTATTGTCATATATTTTGTTTTTACATATGTTAGAGACCCGACAGTATATTGTTGTTTTTTATACTTTAGACAGATATTTTTTTAAAACAGAAAAAAAATTTTTGTGTTTACTTTGATTTTCTTTTTATCCTTTTTAGTGTTCCTTGTTTTTGTGTATAGCCAGATTTTTGATCCAGTATTGTAACCTCCTGCCTGAAAAGCTTTTGTTAACAGGTTGCTTTTTTCTTTCGATGCTTCAAAGATATTATTCCGTTATTTTCTAGCTAGCATAGTTTGGATGAGAAGTCTGCTATATTCTGCTATATTTTTGCTATTCCAAATATAAATATAACTTTTTTCCCCCCTCTGGCTGCCTTCAGAAGAGTCTCTCTTCCTTTGATCTTCCAGCAGCTTGGCTATTTGGTGTGTATTTTTATTTTGTTTTCCTTGCTGGGGAGACAGGGAAGAGCCCTTAAACTTCATAGATTAGTGGTCTGATGTCTTTCATTATTTTTTGCAAATGTTTCCCTGTTAGCTCTTTAAATATTCCTTCTACCCTGTTTTCTTTCCTCCTGCTGGGATTCCAGTGTTAGTTATGTTAGACCATTTGCTATTTTCTGTCAGCTTGTAGGTGCTTTGGGGTTTCCCTTCTCTTCTTGTCTTTGTGTTTTAATTTTTATTCTTTCTATTGCTCTGCAAGTTCACTGAGCCTTTCCTTTGTTTTGCTGAGTCTACTGTTCAGCCTTTTGAAATAATTCTTCATCTTTGATAGTTTTTTGATTTCTGACATCTCCATTTAACTCTTATAATTTCTATTTCTTGACAAAATTCCATATCTCTACATGGATATTCACCTTTTCTATTAAATTCTTTAATATACTAATCATGATTATTTTAAAGTCCCTATTGATAGTTCTGACATCTTAGTTACCAGTGAGTCTCATTCTGATGATTGAGTTATTTAGTTTTGTATTGAATGCTGGACATTGTATATAGAAAAACAATAGAAACTGAAATTAACAATATTAATCTCTGGAAATAAGCAAGTTTCCTTTTATTTGAGGCAGTTAATATGGGGTGGAAGAGCAGCCAGTCTAGTCAGAAGTTCAGCTGGATTCATGTTTTGCTATTGCTTTCTTGACTCCAGTGCAGTCATCTTTAGAACTTAAGTAACAGGCAGTTCTTCCCTTGTACTTAGAGGAAGAGTACTGGAAGATTTTTTTTTTTTAAGTGTTCCTGCTGTCTCTTTAGCCATTCATGCCTGCCTATTCCACAAAGAAATTCTCCCCATACACCTCTTCCTCTTCTAGTGGTGGACTATTAATGACAAGCACCATGAAGAACATCCATCACCGTTAGTATTAATCCCTGGAGCAAAACCCATTTCTAAACATTCTGGTGCTAAGTAGAAAAAAAAATTCAAAGTAGATTAAGTGTTGAGGAAAGAAGCCATAATTTTCTGTTGATTGTACCCATATCATAATTGCTTCATGTAATTAAATAATTGAATAGATAAGTAAATAGTTAAAGCTCTATATTAATTAAATAACAAAATGTCCCATATTATTAAGTAATTAAAATCCTATACTATATAATTGCTTGAGAAATACTATTGTTAGTAATCTGAAAACTAATTTCTGTGAGATGTGTAAAATCTGAGTATATAGTATAGGCTTACTTAATACCAAGTAATGTCAAATATTCCTTTTTTTAAGATGAGGCTTGAATATTTTACACTTTATGTAGAGCAGTGTGTTAGTTTCTTGGGAATACTGTACCAAAATACCACAAACTGGTGGTTTAAAACAACAGAAGTTTGTTTTATAGTTGTAGAGGCTGTAACTTCAAAATCAAGGCGTCAAGCAGGACCATGCTCGCTTTTCACCTGTAGGCGGAGACTTTTTTTCCTTTTCTGCCTCTCTCCAGCTTCTGGTGGCATCTGGAGCTCCTTGGCTTGTGACCCCGACTCCAGGCTCTGCTGCTGTCGCCACACGCTGTTCACAAACGTCTTCTCCATTTGTGTTTCTGTGCCTCCTCATGGCATTCTCCTGTCCGCATCTCTCTCTTCTTATAAGAATATCAGCCCTATTGGATTAAGGACCCGCTGAAACACGATGTGACCTCATCTTAACTCTCTGCAGTGACCCTATTTCTCAATAAGGTCTGAGGTACTGGGGGTTAGAACTTGAAAATACATTTTTGAAAGACAGAATTGACCCAGAAAGAGCAGAAATGATGTCTGTGTTTCAAAACCATGCTCTTTTATTAGTAGCATTATCTCAGATAAAGATATTAAACTAATGAATCCAAAAGACAGTCTAAGAATATACACATGACTAAATTTGTGTGTCATAAATTTGTTTTTTATAGGAAGAAACTTGGTATTTGATTACTTTTCAATTTGGGTAAATTTAAAGATAGCAGCTGACTTTTTAAAATCATATTTTAATGAAAATATTTACAAACTTTATCATATTTACTCCTTATTTGTAGCATTATTCATACAGAATTCTGGCAGACTTTAGAAATTCAATCATTTTTTTTAAACTCAGCTGTGAAATAGTTTGGAGATTTTGAGTAATACTTTTCATTTAGTCATCTAAGACATCTGACTTTCATAACACATGTGGCTGATATTCACTGAAAATGAATGGGCACTTTAAGGGCTCTTTGAAGCTTAAAATCTAGGATTCTAATCTCAGTTATAGTTTGTTATTAACTAAAAAAGGCTCAGAATAGTGTTTGTGCCCCTGCATTTAAAGTGAGTCTGATTTGTGTTGTTTGTTTTAAAGTCCTTGTTCAGTATATGTTATACATGTTCAGATTCTGTTGTAACAAAGTATTTGTTCATAGAGGCTTAAAGGTGGCAGAGTAGTAGAGTCTGAAGGAAAAAACATGGGAAACATGATTAAAATAAATGTTACTGTGATGTCTTTGTCTTTTCCAAACCAATGCTAGTAAAGACTTGTGTTATAATTGTTTTGACTTTAAGCATCTATTCTGAATCACCTCTCTGTTCACTAAGTAAAAGCACATCAAAAATTATGACTGTTACTTCTAGACAGTATAATTTTTCAGAGCTCAACTTTCTAGCTTAGTTTATGAAAAGGATTTCTGATTTATCTGCCATAAGCCTTTATAGTTTCTAGTGGTATTTATTTGGGAACATTAAAATAAATACCTAAATTACTAATATAATTATTAATAATTGGAAAGCTAGAATAGATAAATTTAGAACATTAAAAAAACATACACAGCATATACTAAGTACTTCCTGTTTGCACAACATGGACACAGTAGAAATAGAAGTAGAAATTGAAATGAATAAGAGAATGTCAAAGCTAAAAAGAAGTTTGAGCATCTTCTTCTCTTCCCCTCCTTTCCAGATTAGGAAACTGACTTCAGTAGAGGGTAAGAAGCTTTCTTATGGGCAAAGTTAACAAAACCCTTAACTTAAATACCTTATCATAGTTATTTTTAAAGTCATTGCCTCAGTGATACTATAGGTTTTTAAATATTAAAAACTTCTGCCTTGCCTTATTGAAATAACATTTCAAATTTTAGGTAACAAAAATGCTCATTTTTATGCCAACAACCAGGAGTAGTCCCAAGAATTTCATCATTAAACGTTCTTTGCATTCAGGTCCTCAGTTTATTACATGTCTACAACTTTATTTACTTGAAGAGGAAAGTGACTGTTGAAAATAAATCTTCTTTGCCCTTAATTAGCTGTAGCTGAACTTTAATTACAGTATGAGATTCTGAAAGTGATTGGGAAAAGAAGCATATTATCCTCCGTCTAATAGTGCAGAAGGTGAAAGTGTGAGAAAGATTGTATCTGTTGTGTTCTCTTTTCTCTCTGTAAAAGTTAAGGAGCATGTTTTCTGCCAAGAATGCAGAAGTTGGAAAGGGAGAGACTTTTAAAAGTTGTGACTATTTGGATGGCTTATCATAGGTAATGTGACAGGTGTGTGAAAAGATGTGCAGCATAATTTTAAGGGTTTGTCATTGTTCATAAGGCCATCAGTTTTACAGAGTTAAAGAAAATATGTTAATTTGTTCATTGTTTGCTGTGATTCTAATATTGTTAGTCAAAGCATGTTTTCTTAGAGATTTGGAAATATCTCACTGTCAACATGGATCTCAATGAAGGGGTGTGTGTGTGTGACTCTCCATCAGTTTTGATATGGATATGAAAATTGTGTTATCGTACCATGCCTCTTTAATCTCTTGTGAAATAGATTTTGTCTGTTTCTTCTATTTTGTCTATATGTGAAATAGATTTTGTCTGTCGATGTAGATTGGTCTCAAGATTTCCCTGAAGGTCCAGTGGGTAAGACTGAGCTTTCAACACAGGAGAAGGAAAAGGCAACCCACTCCAGTATTCTTGCCTAGAAAATCCCATGGACGGAGGAGCCTGGTAGGCTACAGTCCATGGGGTCGCAAAGAGTCGGACACGACTGAGCGACTTCACTTTCACTTCAACACAGGGGGCACGAGTTTGATTTCTTTTCAGGAACTAAGATCCCACACACCATGGGGCAAGGCCAAAAAATAGAAAAAATAAAATAGTACCCCACCCCAAATGTAGATTGCTTTTAGTATTTGTTAAGTTCATGGATACACTAAAAAGATTTTGGGTATCTTTTACTCAAGAATTTTTCATAAATAAACCTTTTAAAAAGATTCACAGTTAACACCAAAATAGTGCTGTTGTCTTGCTGAACTTTTAAATGGTAAAAGTATTCCAAAATATGTTTTTAATGTTTAATAAGGGAACATTGAATTAGAATTCAGTTTCCCAAGTTTTAGTTCAAAATGCTGATATTTAATCATTACTGTTTCTTTAAGCAAATTCTGAGTTGAAATATAAGAAAAATGAAACATCATTTATAATTTATCTTCTTAGCTAATTTATCATCTGAGAAGGCAATGGCACCCCACTGCAGTACCCTTGCCTGGAAAATCCCATGGACAGAGGAGCCTGGTGGGCTGCCATCTATGGGGTCACACAGAGTCAGACACGACTGAGTGACTTCACTTTCACTTTTCACTTTCATGCATTGGAGAAGGAAATGGCAACCCACTCCAGTGTTCTTGCTTGGAGAATCCCAGGGACAGGGGAGCCTGGTGGGCTGCCATCCATGGGGTCACACAGAGTCGGACATGACTGAAGCAACTTAGCAGCAGTAGCAACCGTAAAAAACCTTTGCTAGCTTTCTGCTCCATACCAGCTTTAATTATGGCAAATCTCTAGCACTTATGTGTGCGTGCACAGCCTGTGCACAGCCAGCATTAATTAACACTTGCAGGGCATTTGTGCAGGATGTTTTTATAGAAGACAGAGTGAGGTAGTGCCCAAATCCATGACAGTACAGCGTGTAAAGCAAACCCTTTAGTCGCTAAAACTTCTTTGAAAATACAAAAGATAATTTATTCAGTAGTCTTTCTACAGCACACACTTTTCTCATGTTTGTCAATATTAATTTTTAACAAAATTTAGATGAAAGATTATAGGTATGATACCCGCTCCTGTAGTTTATTTCTCACATGCAGTCATAATTTTCTGAATTGCTGCATCGTAATCGTCACCACAGTAACCACGCCTTATGTCACAGAGGATTATTACTTCTGCTAGGAAATAAGTAGTTTGAGCAGATGGATGCCTAAGGAATGAAGATTCTGTTATTGTACAAATAATTAGAGGGTGGGAGGAAAACATATCAAATATATATGTAGGCATAATTTTAAAACAGATTTTTATAATTTGTACTTGATACTGAGAATTTTTGAAAAGAAATATGAAAAAATGATGTTTAAACCAGAAAAGTAGAATGTAGCATGGAAATCATACATTTAGATTATGAAACTAAATTCTTTTAAAAATTAATTTTAGATAAAATTTGCTATTGTAAATTATAGGCTTCTTTGATATCCAACACCATTCTGCTTCCCCATTCTTCCTCCTCAGTCCTTTCAAAGATATAAGCCTTCCAGAGTCTCTCTCAGGAAAACTGGTGATTATTGAAATGATTTTTAAAAGACAGTTTGTTTGCTGATATTATAGTAAGGCTTTCTATAAGCAGGCTTGTTAAAAAGTTCCAGAATTGTGCCTCTCCAGTCATAATTAGTCCATAGGCTTGATAGTCAGCTTCTACCAGCTACTTGGCTCTCTCTTCCTTTTCTTTCAGATTCTAATATCTGTATATGCATCCATTTATATCTCTCTCCCTCCCTCAGCGTGAATTGTTTTTACCTCTACATACATGCTATAAACTGTTGAACTAAGTTATCTGTCTTATTAAATGTATGGAAAAGTCGGCTGTCAGCAAAGACCTGCTTTGTGTATTCTGCAGTAGGTTCAACCTCACCCATCAGATTTAACAATCAAGTAGAATGTTGATCTAATATTAGGTTATTAATCAAGTTAACAATCCTGTTAACAGTCAAGTGGGATGCCGGTTGTAGTGAAGGAGTGAGGCGACAGGAACTCGCACACTGGTGGAGGGAATGTGTGCTGGCTTTGTGAGCCTGTTTGTCATCATCTTAACAAGTGGAAGGTGTGCCGTCTGTGAACCAACAGTACCCCCTGGCTATTATAAATGATAGCCCAAACCTAAAAACCTCCCAAATAGTAATCAGCAAAGGAATAAATAAATAATTATGATGTGTTTATACAATGAATATTATACAGCAAAGAAGCGTGTAACAGAATAGATGGATACCCTAAACACTGTTCAGTGTAAGAAGGCACAAAAAGAAGGAATACAACATGGTTTCATTTAAGTAAAGCTCAGAACACAAGGAACACTAAACCATATTGTGGTTTAATCATTAAAAAAGAATTAAATGATTTTCATTCCCATTTCTCTCCCTTTCCCTGCCTCCTCCCTCCTTCTCTTTGTCCCACTCTCCCATCCCCAGGGTGAATTATAATTTACCAAAATGTAGCCTAAGGCCTCATTCGTTCAGTACATATTGAGTGCCTACTATGTATGAGGCATTTGGGAAAGTGAAGTGAAAGTCACTCAGTCCTGTCCGACTCTGCAGCCCTATACAGTCCATGGAATTCTCCAGGCCAGAATACTGGAGTGGGTAGCCATTCCCTTCTCCAGGGGATCTTCCCAACCCAGGGATCGAACCCAGGTCTCCCGCATTGCAATTGGATCCTTTACTGGCTGAGCCACAACATAGGAGCAAATCTGAAAGTAGGATATACTGAGCTTGTATTCAGTGGTTGTTTTCAGGTTCTTCCCTCAGCCTTAGTGCATAACTTGTACCTGATGGTGGAATACCAACTTGCTAACTTTTTTTTTCTCATTTGTGAGGCATAATAAACATGACATACAAATTTCATTGCTTCCTGGTTTTGGCTGCTGAACTGAAGAGTAATATCAAGTGCAGTATTACATTAGCCCTACTTCCTAAAGCCAGGCTCTTATGTAGTGCTCTTACTTGTGCTGGAAGCTACTCTCTGTGACGAGTCATCATTAAAGAATGTAGCAGGGCTTAAAGAGTTCATGGGCTGCACTTTCAAGTGGTTGGATACTTACATTTATGGAAAATAAAAATGTAAATTATATTTCTAGAAGTGACAACTCAGGGTGCTTCACAAATTAGAAGTCACTTATTGTCAGAGAGTTAAAAGTGAGTCTACATTCAGGGATATGAAAGTTTAGGACAAGGAATCTTTTGAAAGTTATTTTCAAGTGAACAATAATAATACTCATTTTAATATGATAGCATAAAGCTATAGAGCTACCTTTACTGTGGAAAAACAGTTTGAATGGACTTGTGTAATGACATGTTCTAATATATATTTTAAATAATTTGTGAGATACCTTTAAAAACTTATTCACTGGTTTTGATAGAGTAAATGGACACAGCATTATTGTTTCTTTGCATCTTCGGATTCTTTATTTTAATAAAATTCTCTAACTCAGATATTTATATGTGCTTTTTGTCTTAAATTTGGTAATAATGTAATTTCTAAGGTAGAGATTTGAGTTTACACTCTCCAGCCCCAACTCTTGATAACACATAGCTATGTTGTAGACAGTGCAAACAGGGCAAGCTGGGAGGAAGGGAAAGAAGAAGGAAAGCAGAGGAAGGGAAGAAAAATACTGTGGCCCTGAAACACAAGTAGGTAATTTGCCTTTTAATTGTAGTTATGTTCTTACTTATTGCATTACTGAATTTGATGAACAAATTTGTTGAATAAATTTGTATTAAAGGTTCTTGAATTAATGCTTTGAATATTGAGTACCTGAATATCAAAAGGAAGCCAGCTTAGCTTTCTAAGCACACACAGTTTATATTTTGAAAGCCTATACTTACTCAACAGTTAGAATCAAGAACTATTTGAACTTTGCAATTTAGGGATGGGGGTATATGGTATATGTGGGCTTCCCAGGTGGCTCAGTGGTAGAGAATCCGCCTGCCAGTGAAGGAGATGTGGGTTCAATGCCTCGGTCAGGATGATCCCCTGGAGAAGGAAATGGCAACCTGCCCTGGTATTCTTGCCTGGGAAATCCCATGGACAGAGTATCCTGGAGGGCTACAGTCCATGCAGTTGCAAGAGTCGTACATCACTCAGTGACTAAACAGCAACAAATACTGTATGTGCATAATATTGAAGGTCTGAGCTAGATTCGTCATCCTGATGTTTAGTTTTTTCTGACATGATCTGCATACAAATTGCCCAGCAATTTAGATAATTTGCATTTATGTTACTGGAAACGAAAACTCTAAATGGGATATGACCAAGATATCTAAATGAGATACGTGTTATAGTTGGCTGGCTCATGCGACTAGTTACTCTGGCACTGAAGAATTTTCTCTGCTCTTATTAGCTAATTAACATAGGGTCCTTTTCTGCATCTATATAACAGTACAGTGAAGCCAAGTGGGCATGGCACAAAACTTAAGTGACCACAACTATTTTGTTTTAGTACAGCTTTCCTTAAACTTTTCAAACATTATGAAGCCCTGCTATGTAAGTTGTGTGTGTATTTCTGCCACAGGAAGTGATATGTATTGTTTCATTTTCTATTATGATTCAGCAACAGTTACAAAGATATGATCTTAGTTTCAGTTCTTTTATTAGATTTATTAGATTTCCTTTACTAACTAATTTTGTAGCAGTAATTCTTTTATGAGGCATTTCTTCTACTGATCCTTTTGTATGCTTCTATAGCTGCACAATTCAGTGTGGCAGCCACTATCCAGGTTTGACTCTTGAGCTATTGAAATGTGGCAGGTCTGAACAGACATGTAACTGTAATGTAAAATATAAAATACACCTGGCTCTCAAAGATTTATTACTAAGACGAGAATGTAAAATATTTCACTAGCAATTTTATTGTGTATTGCAGTGATCATATTTTAGAGATTGTGGATTGAGTAAAACATATCGCTAAAACTAATTTTTCACTTTTTATGTTTTTAATATGGCTACTTGTAAATTTAAATTATATATTTGGTTCACATTTGTGGCTTTCATTTTTACTGTATGCACTGTTCTAGAGTGTATCATATTTTATATAAGGAAATCAGATTTAGAAAGACGGATTCTTTCGTCTCTTTCTGTGTTCAAGGTTTGCAAAAGTATTTTAAAGTGATATCTGTGTTCTGACAGTTAAATGATATCTCTTCTATGTGATGTAGATGTACACATAGCAGAAGGTATGTTTGACCATTTGACCATTGCTTGTAATGTTTAAGTGTATTGGTGTTTTCTTGAATGAAGAGAATAAGGAAAAATGAAACGCAAACTACTAAGAACTGAAAAAGGAAATATGCTTATGTACTATAGAAAATGCCAGTAAAAAGACCTTAGTACTAATCTTTAGGAATTACATATTGTAATCTAGAGTTATGCTATACTGCAGATGGTTGTCTTTGATAGTAACTGACTTTGAAACCACTGAGAGAAAGATACATTTAGTGGTTTCCAAACTGAGAAAAAAATTCCAATCAAATTTTAGTTCCAGTCTTTTTCTTCTTACACAGAGTTGTCATTTGTGAAAGAGAAGGCAAAAAATTTCACGTCAGTCATAAACTCTTAGGACACAGAGAAGTTCTTTAAATTCCTATATGATGCCAATGAGAATAATCTTTTTTCTCCTAAAAAGTGATTGCCTCTCTTCCCCATCCCACCCCCATTTCCATGTTTATTTGTTTTGCTTTGCTTTCTAAGAAGACATTTAATGTCCTACTTTTGGTTTATTTTCTGCTTACTAAATAAGGAATAAGTCTGTTATGTTTTGTATTTGAAATTTTAAGGTACATTTCTTTTTTCTTTTATTTTTAATTTGACTCTTTGTTTTACAGATGAGGGCAGAAGTGCAGTTGACCAAGCAGGTGGTGCACAGATTGTAGTTGACCATTTAAGGTCACTGTGCAGTAAAACAGATCCCGCCAGTGAGAAGCTCTTGACTGTCTTTTGTGGCATGCTGATGAACTATAGCAATGAGAATGGTAAACAAAATTGAAACCTTGCTTTATCTGTGGGGGAGAAGTAGAAAATCATCATTACTGTAGTGTACACTAAAAATACTTAGAAAAATTATGAACAAAGCATACATATTAATAAGTAGCATATAAAATTATTAACTAGCCAACATTAAATTACAATGTTTCAAAAATACACAGTGGTCTAATTTACTAAATGGGACTAATTGTTGAAGGGTTGTCCATGTTAATCAGTACCAAAACCAAGAAACAAAATAATGGTATGGTTTGTGATTTCTTGTTATGAACATTTAAAAAATATACAATGTTAAAATAGCCTTTTGTTTATTACTTTATATTAATACCAGGAGCAATTTTAAAACACAAACACTGTCTATATAAATAAAATTCTTTTCTCTAGATACTGAATTACTTGTAACAGTAAAAAAAAATGTAAATGAAACCTGGCCTTAGAAAAATAAAGTTCAGAGCAATTGCAGATATTTAGTTTTAGAAATTTAATAAGTACTTGTAAACAGAAGTTTCTTGTCTCTGGAAAACATTCTTAGAACCCAGCAACAAATGATATGTCAGTTTTCAGAGAGCCTATATGGTTGTTGATTAAACAAACATAAAAACAATGAAATGAAGTCTTCACCATACTTTTAAATATCACAAAACAGTCATCTGTCTTCTTCTGTGAATTACTGCATGGATCAAACACTCAACTTCTGGTGTGTTCCTAGAATTAATACAAATAAGGTCTTTTTGTGACTTATTTCATCATGATATTTTAAGTTGAAGTCTCTTGCAGAGATAAATTTACTTGTATACTGAACATGTAATAGTGTTCTTTCCCATGTTCTAGAAACATGGGGGTCTTTAGGTATATTTGTTATTTCTTCATGAGTCCAAGGAAATATTCTAAATAATTAAAAAAGAAAGGTAAACATTGATGACAAATGACTACTGACATTTGACCTTAGTGTTAGTGACAACAGCAGATGGTGGGGACTGTAGCCCTTTTCCCGCTGAAAGGGGAGAGCTACTGCTCTTCTCTAGCCGTTGTTTCTGTTGGCGTTTGGCCAACTACTGCCAAATCTTTTCATTTGGTGGTAGGAGGAAGTTAAAAAACTAACTTTTTTTGTGATGTCTCTTTTTAAATGTTGGATTACATTTGCTTCTTTAGCACTGTACAGGCTAAACAGAATGTGTCCTCAAGTCACATCCTTCCAAGAAATGCTGTTTTTTAAACTTCTGAATTAAAATTATCCATTATAATGATAATAAATAGTTCTTATTCATTAAATGACTTGCCTGTTACTTGAACTGATAACAGATGTAGTCTTCGTAGGGTCAGTTTCCTCTCTTTTTCTTACCCTCCGATGGGTTTACTTTTGAAAAGAAAATGCCCTAAACATATTAATAGGCAAAGCAGAAATGCAGGATCCGAATAATCTGCAAAATGAGTAGCCAGTTCCTACAGAATTGAAATGTGATCATAATACACAGGTATCTGAATTGCATTAAGAAATCATTGGCCAGATATTCATGTCACTTCCTTTTCCTGCCGTTTCATTTAAGCTTGGATATCTGCAAAAGTGGGACAAGAGCTAAGTGGGAGAATGGTTTAGAAAGATATAAATGAAAGAAACTAATAAAGTTACTATGGCAGCTTTGGCTGTAAAAGAATTAGTCTTGTTATGCACCTAAACTTGCTGTTTATCCTTTGAGGAAGGTGTTCAAAAATCTCTACAAAAGCATGTCAAATAGCCAAAATGGTCTTCAAAAACATCTTTCATTCTAATCTGAAGGACATTGATTCTCTATTAATTAGGGTATATCACACTGTGTAGGAAAATGTACTGAAAGGGTAATGTTAACAACACACAGAATGCATGGTCTAAATGCATGATATACTTCTTTTGTAAACGTTGTTACCCACCCCTCCCCCAGGTGTGCAAGTATTCCCAAGAAATAACTTAGATATTTTGGAAAGCTATATTAATTTTTCTGAGAACATTTTTGGAGCAG
The DNA here is from genome assembly GCF_016772045.2 of Ovis aries. Taxonomy (NCBI): domain Eukaryota; kingdom Metazoa; phylum Chordata; class Mammalia; order Artiodactyla; family Bovidae; genus Ovis; species Ovis aries. Next base: position 26,753,791 of record NC_056059.1, on the reverse strand, counting down.
TGATGTTTTTATTCCTTTCTTCTAAAAGCTGCAGTTTGAATGCACTTTTAAAAACTTATTAGGTAAAATAGAAATAAAGTTACCTTTAGTATTTTAAAAGAATACCAAATTTGTAACGATATTCTTTCCTTCACTTCCTTCTACATTTGTCTATCATGGAAATCTTAGTTTGTGAAGCATTTCTTTTTCTTCATAATGCTCTTTAACTTAAATTATATCCTTTTTTGTTTGTATAATTATTAAGCATCTTTGTTGTATCCATTATTACTGTTTTCTTCAAAATATGTTTAATACTTTCCAACTTAATTTTAGGTCTTGGCCAAGATCAGATCATTTGGTATTGATCCCGTCCACCTGGAGAGCGTTTTGAAACTCAGGAGGCACTTTTTATTAGAACTGATAAATGAAATTCCTTTTTTTGTGTATTTGCTATTGAATTTCAGTACACAAGCCTCTGCTAGTTTCTGAGTAGAATAGTTGAGTGATAAATACCTCCTTGTTCCTCTAACAGAAAAATTAACTCTACCCTCAGGCCCAATAACTTGTCTCCTTAGTAGTTAGGAGGTACTCTTCAGCTTCATAGTTAAAAGATTTAAATATGAAGATAAGAAAGTACTGAAATGGTCCCAGAGACTCACCAACATAGTTTCTCTAGTGAGAACATTTTCAAATTGTTAGTCTTAAAGGTGGCTTGACACCAGGCTGAGACTCAGGATATCCTGATTCCTGTCCTTTTAGTGGACAGCTTTGAGCATTTCAGATCTTGGAATACATTAAATAGAAAATCAAGTTTCCTAAACACATGCAGGAAAGATACATAATGAAAACACTCAGTAAAGTCATTTTTATACCCTTTGATAAAACTGTATAAAACTCAAGGTTCATGAGTTCTAAAACTTTAGAAACTGCTAAGACTTTTAAGCTAAAAACTAGATATATTCTTTTTTTTCCCCACTAGTGAAGCAATTAAAACATTTTATATTCAGACGATTAAGTGTAGACTATCTGAATAGAAAAAGTTATAATTATTTAGCTAGAAAAGTTGTATCAATTATATTGCTAAATGAAATTATATTTAAATAAAATAACATGAATAAAACTTCTTGTTTAGTGAAAATCATTTCAAATTTTTCCTTTTTGAAAAAGTCATACCTGTTTTTCACGTGGCAAGAAAGCACTTCTGTTTTGTGGCCTTCCAAAATATTCTGAACATCTGACTGTTGTGGTTAGAGAAAATCGTGTTGACAATTTGACATTCAGTTTGAGGAAATGTGAACTGTATTTTCTTTATGTAGTTATAACTTTAAAAGTTTTATTCTATAAACCAGAACTCAAACTTATTATTGTAGGTATTTTTAATTTCATTAGTTTCTTGGATTTTTTTTTTTTTTCTTAGCTTTGGTTACCCAGTGCCAAAACATTGCCCTGATGATTGAAAATTTTGTTCACATATCCAACTGTTTTCAAATACAACACCATTTTGGTATATAGTAGGAGTTTGGAAAATATTTATATAATAGATCGACTTCTCTGGGTGCTTTGTATTGTCTAAATTCTTTTAATCAGCAAAATCAGTGACGGGAAGAAAAATATGTTGCTGGTATGCATTTTCTTCATTAAATAAGTTAGGACCATTATAAACTCTTGCCTGTCACGTCAGTTTATATTTGCTGTTCACATACATGGCAGCAGGAGAAAGTGGCCTTGAAAACAAGCTGACAGTGACAGCACCAGATCCATGGTTAATAATTCACCGCAGGTGATCCGCAGACCTAACAAATCTGCATATGTGTACTTGAAAGTTGACTGCAGCTTGAATAGCAAGAAACCAGCTATCTAAAGCAAAGCACCGGAATAACTTAACGCCTTTCTGCAGAATCTGGATGGCCACCATTTTTATTATATTACAAGTAACCATGATAACCAACTTGGAAAACTCTGTAACTGAGAGTTTATGTTTTTCTTAGTACACTTACGCTACAAACATAAAATATAGGGAAAAATCTGTGATAATTCTAAGAAAAATTATTAATGATGATAAGCATTAAAGCAAAGACTAGAAGTTCCTTGTTTTATATAACCTATACCGTCAGAGAAAAAAGTACAGGAAATAAACATGTCATCAGGAAAGGAAGAGTTAGTTTCCTTCTAAAGTGACTAATATGCACAGTCTGTGGTAGGCTTCTTCATGTGACAACTGCTGTCATATATGTACAATACATATGTGTGTGTGTTTGTGTGTATGTATACGATTTTTACAAATAGAGCTGATTTTTCTGTGATATCTTAATAATTCCTTGTTACTTAAAGAGTTCATTTCTCTTTTCTGATTCCTGAAATCTCTCTAGCATACTCTTATGATAATGTATTTGCCACATGGACTTACAATAACTGAACTATGTTTGGAGGGAGGCCATCTGTGTGATTTAAGAAGTGCATTTTGTGGAGTGTCAGAGCCTAAAAATTGAATTTAATTATTAAGCCCAGTACTTCAATTCACTTGTTTAAAATGGGCTTGTAAAGTATATCTTCTCTCCTCTAATTTAAAGAGCACTTAATATGTAGTTAGTAAATAGCTGCTACTTTCATTTCAACCAGCAGTTTCTCAATTCTAATAATACTCTTCATTTTTGTAATGAACTCAGCCCGATTAACTTGGCTTACTTGATTTTTATTCTTAAAATAGGAAGAATAGAAATTAATAAGGAATAATCCTGATTAAAAGTGCACTTTGGCCTGAGCCTCTTGTTTATATTTTGGTATTACTTTATTATAGGTAAGAAAGAATGCTTCCTAGATGTTAGATGCTGAGAATGATTTGCTTTGCATGAATGAGGAACTAGTTTCAAAGTTTACTTACTGTGGATATAAGCTAATTAATAATTCTGCAAATTTTCTAAACACTAAAAACTTTCTGGCTAACTTAAAGGGGAAAAGACAAAACAGTATATCTTTGCAGTTTATTGTCTTTTTTCTTAATTATATTAATTTTTCTATATATAGTTTTCATTTTACCTTCTGTTCTTTTTTTTTCTCTTTTTAAAATGGCATGGGAGATGTACTTTTAAGTTCTATCTATTGAAACTCAATATGTCAAATTATTCTAGTACTCTAGTTGAAGTGCATGAAAGACTTATATTAGAATTCTTTATTTGCTAATTGCTGTTCTCTTTGTAAAAATTTTGTAATTTTCATTGTTTGACCAACAGAGCTTTCTAATCATTCTGAAGCAGGTGACATTCATGAAGTTCTGCTACAAGTAATATCATTTTAAACAAACTTTTATTGAAGGACAGAGCAGTTAACTGTTCTTGTTCTGCTGATTCTGGCTATTAAATTTGACCAATTAGAGTACTAGCTCTTCGTCATAATCCTCTTAAACTGCTACTCTAATAATACTGTTATTTAATGGACAGACGCTGAATTTGGTTTTTAGAGGTGTACCAAATGTACATGTTAGTTTAATTCTGCATGAACAATTACTACCAGTAATATTCGGTTTTGGCTATTATAGAATGAACTTCTGAATATAAGAATTCAAAATATATCACAAAAAATGAAGTGATTGCTCTAGTTTTGTTAACATAATGTTAAGATTGACATTATATTAAAGAAGTAATACTTTTTGCAGCATTTGTAGCTTCTAGATTGCTTTTATAATCAAGACAGTGCATTTAGCATTGTGATACTAAATGACCAATTTTAACTGAGGACAGTAGGGTAACAAAATATGTTGGGGGTTTCTCATTCTCTAACGTAAAAACATGTGTAGAAGGTGACTAATAAGATGTTGAATATTACTTTTGAGAATGTCCCCATAGTGAAAATTTAAGGTGGCAGAGTTGGCTTTCTGATTTTAACTTATCCTCATAAAATGTAAAGAATTCTCAAATTGGACTTTCTCTTGAAAGATTCATGGCTGGAATGGAATTAGTTAACTAAAAAAAAAAACTCCTAACATTTATTTTTTGTTGTAAATTCTGAAGAGAATAGATGATAAAATCTGTTATTCTGCCCTGATTTAATTTTTACATTTATATAGCTTTCACCATCATTAGTTATTGCCACATTTTAATATTGCCATATAAATACACATTTACATATCAGCTGATAGAATTTCAGCATGTGATCCACATTAGGAGATATTTATATGAAATGTTTACCTGTATTTGAAAGTGCATATTTAGATAGTGAAGGTAAAACTGAAAGACCAGGCCTTGTTTTTATTATTTATGTGGCATTAATTGAAATATGTTGGTACCAAACACATGACCATTGACTGTGCACAAATTTGTAGGCGCCAGAAATGACACTGACGTAAACATTCTCCTTTGACAGAGCTGTGGCAAAAGTCAGAGGTACATATAAAATGGATTCTGGTCAGATATCAGCACATCTTTAATTTAGACCACTTGAAATAATTCATTCAGCAAGAAACTTACAGCAGAAAAGTAACATATGTAAACTAACTTGTATGAAATTAATAACTATTTTCTAACTACAAATAAAATCTAGTTAACAGCAAGCTGCCTATATTTTACTTATTGAAAAACAAATTTAATTGAAAAATGTTTACTGGAAAGAAGTCAGAAATCTTTGGCTTATGTAGATACTTCTTAACACAGTTTGTGTGTTGCAAATAACTTTTATGTAATTTTAAAGTGTAAAAACTTAATCATAATAATTCTCTAGGGTAACTACTATTATTTGTTTTGTTGTTAAAACCAAAGCTGTAAAACAGAATTTTTATGTTTTTAAACACACATGATTGTAAGATATATGTGTTGTCTGTAAATTAGCCTCACAACTCAATTGGCTGTACAAAATTTTTGCTTAAATTTATACTTAACTGTAGGTGTGGCCTTTCAGCCATGCCATATGAGAGCCAAGACTGAATGTTTTTCTCTCAATTAAGAGCTGCTTAAGCAATAGCTTGACTGTAGTCCTCTTCTAAAAAACAAACAACTTTAACCTTTAAAAAGACCAGTTTATGCCTGAGATGAAAGCATAGAATTTTCTTAATCAGGGTAGATGTATCTGTAGGAATCTTCTTTGTAACAATTCATTATAACAATAGGTGATCTGTAGTATGTAATTTAACCTGAAGTGAGCCTAGGGAAAAAATTATCTACTAGATTAAGAAAGACATAATCATTCTAGATGTCATTGGATTTAGAACAGTAAATGAACAGGCCTCTTAAGAATAATAAAATATTTTCCTTTCTCTTGTGATTTGCTTTGAGGTTTTCCATTGTTAACTGTTTTTATGTTATACTCACTCATGTAATTTTGTCATTTATCTCTAGAACTTTTACAGAAGGGAAATTTTGCTCTGTAGAGACTCTCTTAGTTTCAGAACTTAGAAACTTTTTCACTTTTTATTGTTAACTTTCAGAAAGTACGAAATGTGTAAGTGTATTATTTTTAAACCTCTAGTACTCTAAAATACTAATGAATCTTGATTCTTTTTTTTTTCCTTGAAAATTGCTGATTATCATTGAGATATGTAACCTGGGGCTTAAATTATAGAGGTAATCTGTATGTAAACATAACATGAAATGCATGTTTTGAGTAAACAGAAATTTCAAAATAATTGATTTGAAGTTAATTTTAAGCAATTGTAAATATTCTTGGTTTTATTTGCTCAGCATTAGATTTAGAATAAAAATTCTTCCCTTTCCTGATCAGTCAACAAAAGGATATTAGGTAATAAGTTTAACTGAAGTCAGGAAGTCTTTACTTGTATTTGCACATGTGTATGTATAAAGGTTTTAACCACAGACCATCCTCTTGGTTGCTTTATTTAAGTCAGTTTACTTTTCAACATGATGACAGAGCTGCAACTTGCTTCAGCGCACAAATTATACTACACTGTTACATCATATCTAATTTTTACTTTTTATATATATTTTTGGAAATATAGATGTGCCATTAGTAAAGGGCATTTTTTTATCCCCAAATTATTTTTATCCAACTCATCAGGATTTATATTTGCTTGTTTTTATTGTTTCCGCTATATATAATTAGACTATAGATGTGGTTTTTGTGTAAGCTTTTAAGTGTATACTCTTTATACAATGAATACTAAACACCAAATCTGCATACTAATGTAGAGACTGTGTATTTTGAATTGTCTATGTGTGTGTTACTTTGATACAGTTTCATCATTATGTCCTATTAATCAGCTTAAAAATTTTATGACATTGTAAGGAACTTTTCTTGGGAATAAGATAAACATGTGTTATCTTCTTTAAAAACCTATACTTTTTAGTAATTGATCCACATAACTTCAGTTGAGTTACTAGAATTCTTGGCATACTTTTCTGGACCTATAATCTATACCAATGTTTGAAACATTAAACTGAAAACTCAGGGGGAAAAAGGTTCTTCAACTTGAGATCTTCTCTCCAGATCTCCATTCTTTGGAGTTTCCATGTGTGTGTGACCTGAAGAACTTGGAACCATTGAAATTCAAATGTAGGTAGGTAAGTGTTCACACCAGCGCATGCGTTGATTGCCTTATATCTCTTTGTATACGCATCTGTATTGCACCCCCTCAGTGCCTTTCTTCTCTTCCTCCCATAGGTCATGCAGGGCCTGTGTCATCTTGATATTATGTAATTTTGTAATTCTGTACTTTGGCCAGTATTTGTCTGTGATGTGTGTCAGGAGCAATTTTTAAAAGTCTTCAGACGTTTATGACATTGTCCTGTCTAAAGACTGTCTTTCACACATACGTGTTTGCTATGTATGGGCCTGAGTTGCATTCTTGTGAACTGTATTTGTTGAGCTCTGACATTGTTTTGGAGTTGCTGGTATTCATTGAAGAATGCGATAAGTCTCGGTCTTGAATTGTGTCTCTTACCCTCTCAAGTGTCTCTAGAGAATGTGAACTGGTTCTGAGGATTTCTTCCAGTTAGTCTTTTATTTATAAGTCATATCCCTGGTACCGTTCACAACAGCATGAGTGTCAGCCATGTCCTTTGAAGTCTATTCACAGCTTTCTTTGGGCAATAAGAAAAAAGTGATTCTACTTAACCATTTGCTTCCAGCAATAAGAACTAATACTAATTTATTCCACACAAACTATAGCTTTACTTAACCCTTAAAAGAACTATGTATTGATAACATAGTAAGTTGTAACTGAAATAGGGAAACAGATCTAATCATGGAATATTCTCCTAGACTTAAGTAGAATATCTACTCATATAAGCAAAATGAGGTGTTCCAGTGCTTAATTAATGTTATCTCACTCAAAATATCTAAGCACCAGTATCTAGGATTCCTACTGTGCTTTTAATTTTAATGTTTTTCTTCTGTCACATCTGCCAAGCATATCATTGAATTTTAGAACTCTTTTCTATATTTTTTTCCCCAATCCCTATAAGAATTAGGTAATCCATTGGCAGTGGTTCTTAAACTTTTGATCTCAGGGCTCTTTTAGACACTTAAAAATTGCCAAAGATCTCAAAGAATTTTTGTCTATATGTATGGGTTATATCAATATTATATTGGAAATTTAAATGAAGGCATTTAAAAAATTATTTAGTATTGCATTTTCAAATAATAAAAACCCATTACAGGTCAATGTAAATAGCATCTTTTTATGAAAAAATAAGTTAAATTTCTTTAACTGCTGAAAAGAACAGCATTTATTTTACTGTGAATGTATGATGTTAAGAATACAGTGACTACTAATACGTTTTGGTACCATTGACTGGGTTCATACTAAAGCCCCAGCAGTTTTACTCACTACTGTTTTTGTGCCATCAGTGGAAATGTCAGGACAGTGAAAAAGGCAAATCAAATCTTGGGTGTTTTTATGAAAGTAATTTTGACCTGGTGATCCTCTGAAAGGGTTTTGGGGACTCCACTTTAAGAACCGTGTTCTAGGATGCCTGCCTATCTTGAGATGAAAATTTGTATCAGCCTGTTTAAGATATTTCTCTCTTCTGGGCCTCCATTAACAAAGGAGAATGACTTGCCTGCAATTGGCATGAACAGATTTTAGAATTATTTGAGTGTAATTTTTGTTTTAGTTACCTTCATAGAAACGGATATAAAAGAGGGGCACCCAAGTGGTCTAAAATGAGGCCTGTCCATTGGATGACTATATATTTTTTCTCTTTACTTGTGTGTGGTATGTGTGTTGTATGTGAATACACAGTTAAATGGCTCCTGGGTAGCTTGAACACATTTTCATGAAGCAATGAGATTTTCATGAATTATGGCAATTTATACCATATGCCATTGGACTATGCTACTTTTCCTGCTTATCTACCACAATTTCAAATATTGCTGCTTCAATTTGTATGCCACAGATTGTATGAAACTCTGTAATGTTTCTTTTATCTTTTGGCCCTCTTATCCCTGGAACCAAAATCCATAATGTTGTAAAAGTGGTCAAAGAAAGTGGTAGAGATGCCAAGTTCAGAAAACATGAAGAGCATTATTTAAGTGGCATTCTCCTACTAGCTCCTAGCTCCTTCCTGTGTTTTGTTATTCCTCTAATGTCCCTGGACTGCTGGATTTTCACAGTTTGTACCAGCAGTACTGAGGGGGTGTGTGATGCTTACATATATGCAGACATATAGTAGAGTTTGACTCACTCAATGCATGCGCTAGTGCTCACGCTTACGTACCTGAGATTTAATGATTCAACAGCTCTGCAGTATTTGAAGAGGTAGTCAAAACGAATAGATAAAGTTAAAAATATTGCTAAAGAACAAGGATCTGCAGAGGTGATCCAATATTAAGGCACTCTATCAACTGGTAAGTAACCAAAATAATTTCTAACTTGGAAAGCTTCTTGGTGCATGATCTTTATAGATACTATAACCAAGATACAAATACTCTGCCAATATAACATAAAGGTATATACTATAATATGTGTAATACTATAGGTATAATAGGCTATTTGCCTGTAAGATAATGTAAGTGTTGTGAGTCATTCATTAATTACTGAATTGTATAGTTAGAAAAAATAATTAGCATCAGAAGCATAAAAATGAATCATTTAATTGAATACATTCTTTTACATATATGTCATTTTAGAACAGACTTCATAATTGCACTGCAAAATTTGAAATTGTTTTAGACTATTTGAACTCTCAGTGTAAACTTCATTTGTCTCAGGATTTGTTTTCTATTCTTATTTTGGTAATAAGCCTCTTTCTAGTATAGATGACCCACCCCTCCCAACTGAGCCAGATAATATCCATAATTACCATCAGTTTTCAGGGCTGACAAGCCTCTTGTTAGCTATCTCTTCATATTTGACTCTAAAAGCAGGAAAAATTAACTACACAGACCTCTAGGCAAGTAATCAATTGGCATGTGAGACAGCTCAACCTTACCTTTATGTTCTTTCTGATAATCACCCAACCATCTCCTTATCTATAGGTTAAGAACTATGTTGTTGTTACGGTTTAGCCATTAAAGTCATGTCTGACTCTTCGCAACTCAGAGTCAGTTGGTCTGTAGCCCTCAAGGCTCCCCTGCCAATGGGATTCCCATGCTGGAGTGGGCTGCCATTTCCTTCTCCAGGGGATCTTCCCAATCCAGGGATCCAGCCCGCATCTTCTGCATTGGCAGGCAGATTCTTTACCACTGAGCCACCAGGGAAGCCTAAGAACTCTGAAGAGTGGTAAAGAGATTAGTACACAATCTCCATCAAGGGATGCATGCTATGAGGAAAATGTGTTTTGTAAGAAACAGATTTTTTCTTTAGATGAAATATATATATAACTTAAAAAAACTTGGAGAAAATTCTTAACTTGAAAATGGCATATAATTTTTAAAAGGAAAAGATTTTGAAAGCTTTCCTCTGTCTTTAGATGAACCAGTTACTAGTAGTGATAGTGTTTGCATAGGCATATGAGTGTCTTTCTTCTTAGTGTCTTTCTGCTTATTCTTAGAGGTAGTACTTTTGATTTTCACTTTGGTTTATTTACCTTCAACTCTGTTACAGGTATTCTATTATCATTGTTCATGAAGAGCAGTTGTGAAAATGTGAGGCATATTAAGTACTTTAAAATCAATTAGTTTCTTAGAAAATGAAGGCAAGCGATGATAACAAAGCCATATTGACCTCTTTACCTCTCAAGCCAAATCTTCCTTTCTTTCCTAAGATGATTGTCACTATTATTAAATAAAACTTTGAAAAGAGAAATATTTTAAGTAACCAGATTCTTTTGTTGTTAAAACTTTCCTTCCTAACAGTCATCAAAGAACACTCTGCTGCAAATAAATAATAATTTGAGTGTGTTATATATTTTTCATTCTTTATTATGAAGCAAGTGTTTTAAGGGGTTCTAAGACTTTTATCTTCTTAGTCTTATTTAAGTTGCTTTTTTTCTTATGCTTTTCATATACTCTGTGACTTCCTGTAATGCAAGTGTTACTTTGTCTAACCTTTTAACTTAAAAACCAGTGGTAATGTTTAATTGTTTTTGCATTTTAAAACCTACTCAGTAAAGGTATAAAACCATTTAAAAAACACTGGTGATGTGCCATATTACTTGAATTATTGTCATTTCTAAATTTCTTTGAAAATTTCATTGAAAAGTTTCAAAATTCAATTCCTTTGAACTAATGTCTTAAACATTTTCGAGACTTATGAGTGGATTTAACCTTGTTTTACCATAATTAAAATAGTATGAAATAGTATTGTGTTTGCAGTAGGGAGTATAAGAGGTGTTTTCTTCTTACTAATGTCCATTTAATACGTAAACATTTTTTTTGTGTTTTGTTTTCTTGTTTGTTTGTTGTTGTTTTTTAACAGATTCCCTTCAAGCTCAGCTTATCAACATGGGTGTTATTCCTACATTAGTTAAATTACTGGGCATCCACTGCCAAAATGCAGCTCTTACAGAAATGTGTCTTGTTGCCTTTGGCAATTTAGCAGAACTTGGTAAGTCCTAGACATGAACCAAAATATAATTATTCATAGCTGATTAATATAATACATTTTTCTTTAGATGTTCACCTGGAAATCTATTTAGATTCTTTCAGTTTATTTTTTTGAAGCATCATAGATACATTGTTTCAGTGCTAAAGTGTAGATCCAATTACATCTTAGGATTATATTGTTTATAATTGGAGCTAAGAAATTTTTGTGTTTTTGCTCACTAAAGATATAGCTTAAAGATAAAACAGAAAAATAAATGAATGCAGTCTAATTTAGGATTGGGGGCAGAAAAGGAATGTGCAGCCCTTTTTAAGTCTTTTGATTCCTAGTGTATATGCACACAATATTATTCTATATTCACAATTATAGGTTGAATCCAGTTTTAAAGTTTACATGCTTATAAACATTATAAACAGAATGAGATTTTCCCCCTTTTTGTTTGGCTTCACAATCTTTTATAAATAAACTTGTCTGATTAAAATATTAGTATTTTGGGAGGTGGGTAGAAATGTTAGAATGAAAATCTGTACTTTTGCTCCCTTTTGGAAACCAACTAAAACTAAAGAGTTTTTTGTTTTGTTTTGTTTTGTTTTAATGCAAAACCATCAAGGAAAGGGGAGGGAAAACAAACAAAAGGGTTAATACAAAAACTTTTTAGAACCCAGAAAGAAAAGAAGCAGTAACTCACTTAGCAAAACTTTGAAATTTGAATACTGAATTGGAAAGCCAAGAACTAACCAATTTGTTCTTTGGTATCTTCAAAAGGCTCAGGATTTAGTGGCATCAAGAGTTTCTTCTGTCCCTTCCCACTCTGGTAACTGGCCTTCCCATCTCAGCAGAAGACTGTGTTTACTCTGTAGAGAGAGACTCAAAGTAGAGGGTATGAACTTAAAGATACTTACGTTGGAGTTCTTCTACACAGAGCCTTCAGATCTACAGGGACTCTTACAAGGCCACTCATAGATCCTAATCAATTTTTAAATCCCAGTTCTTAATGAGTAGCAGACAACTAGAAAAGTGAGGACCGCCTCTAACATGGGAAATCATGAAATAAAAAAAGTAAGTTGGAGGAAGTAGAAACTATGCAGGGTGGGGGGAAACTCTAATATGCTCAAGTAGGAGAATACTGTAAGCAGGAAACTATGACAGGACGCTATCTTCAAAGAAAAAGGAACAGAGCAAGAAAGCTAAAACAGCTGAAGTGAAAGACAATAAACTGTATAGAGAAATATTTACAGAAATAAAGCAAAAAGCAAGGTTATGGAAAATAGAGAATCAGTCCAAGAGTTTTAGAAAGAGATAAATAGGGAAAAAATTGCTGAATAAACCCAAGTGTCACAGAACTAAAATAAATATTTCTCCAGATTAGAAGAATCTTATCAAATGACAGCCTCCTGGATGAAATTAGGTCCCCAGACCACAGCACATCAATGTGAAATTTTAGAATAATGGGGACAAAGGGAACATTTTATACAATTCCAGAGAGAGAGGGAGGAAGAAAGTTACATAGAAAAGATTGTGAATCAGTAGACATCAAATGTATCAAAACAACACTGGTAACCAAGAAAATGGAATGTTGTTGCCTTCAAAAATTTGAGGAAAAATTATTTCTAGTATAGAATTCTATATGCAAATCATCAAGTCAAGTGTGACGTAACAATAGGGACAGTGTTAAACATGAATGTCTCAGAAAAGTGGTATCCTTTATATCTTTCCTGGAAGCCTCTGGAAGATGTGTTCCGATGAAGCAAGGCATATAAATAATAAGACTACATAGGAATCAGGAGACAAGATTCAACAGGAAAATAGAAGTTTCTAGTAGTATGGTGACATGCCAGCCCCAAATTTCCTGTTTTCAAACAGCAACCAGTCCAGATTGGAGAAACTCTTACACGAGATGCAGTTAATTGAGCACCTAAAGAGAACGTGCTTATTAAGAAAAAATTCAGACAACTGATGGAGAGTTTGGAGTTGAATTAATAAGTATATTGAAAGCTAAGTAAATGAGAAAAAGAGTAATTCCAAGGAAATAGAAGTAACCCCAGGCCAAATGAAACAGTATATTATTGAAACACTAATTATTTCAAACCAAAACTACAGTATAATTACATTGTAAAGATGTAGGTTATTGTGGAGACAGGAAAAGGAGAAAGCTAGTGCTTCATCTTTCATAGTGAAAGGTCAATCAAAAATACCTAAAACTAAAAAAGCAAAAATTGTCAATATAAAGTGTTATTTAAAGATTTGGACGTAAATACCAGTGAATTAGCTAAAAGAGCTTTATGTGCTTGTTTTTGAAGAGGAAATGGCAAAGGGAGATTGGATTCTGCCAGTAAAATAAGTATTAAAACTAACTCTTTAAATTAATATATAATTTTGTTAAAAAATAAACGCTTAAGGGGGGACTTCCCTGGCTGTCCAATAGTTAAGACTTCACCTTCTGATGCAGAGGGTGTGGGCTCAGTTCCTGGCTGGGAAGCTGAGACTCCACATGCCTCACAGCCAAAAAAACAAAACATAAAAAACAGGAGCAGTACTGTAACAAATTCAATAAAGACTTTTTAAAAAATGGTCCACATTAAAAAAAGAAAAAAAAAAACTTTAAAAATAAATCCTTAAGAAAAAATCCTTCTTGCTCAAAGTCTGTTAAGGATCTGTGGCATTTAAATCAAATATAATGTCCAAATCACAGATCATGCTATCTTTTCTCTGTATCCACCTACAGGATATGATCAGGTTTTCTTTGTGAATTCCTATATTAATTATTGTGCATTGTTCCCTTGTGCTGGCAAATGGACTGAATTACTTAACAGCGGTGATTTGGTTTCAGTTTAATAAGTGGAAGAATAAACTATGGATTGGGAAAAAGTGCTACAACTTTTTTAAAAAGAGTTAAGAGTACATAACTAGATAAATGATGTCTATTTCATCTATGATTTTATGTTTCGTTTATTTGAAGCATTGTGTGAAACAGAAGAGCAATCACGAATGTTGAGGAGTTAAATCATTCCTGTTTGAATCAAACTAACTTTTTAGGGTAAGGTGTGATGTTTGTAAAATTTGATTTCTGAGGGTTTAGGTAACTTATTAGAAAAGACACTCCACCCTTGCTCTTTTTTTGTAGCTCTAAGGAATCTTACTTAGAAGTCTTGGAGTGGATTCTCATCATTTTGGCATAGATCTGGTACATGTGCCAAAAGCAGGGTAACAGTAGAGTAAATCAAAACTGTTTTAAGCAATATAAATATTTATTTATCCATTTTCTTTTAAAGTTGAATTTGTAATATTTTTTATTTGATATTGGTGGAGATTTACCAGAAACTAGAGAATAGAATGTATCTCTTGCATTGTTTACTTGTTTCTTCCAACATTCAAAATCAACAAATTTCTTTTGAACACTTGCTCTGTACTAGGCACCATACTGTATACTGTGTTTGTGGTAGGCATGCTCTCAAGCAGCTTATATTTTAGTAGGTGATGTGGAAACTTATTTCTAAGATGAACTTATAAATAAGCATATAATTGTAAGTTACAATAATTGCTAGTATGAGGACATAATTGAATGAGGTAAGGAAGGAATTTAAATTACAGATGTGCATTCTAGGTGGGAGAAACATTTCAGACAGTTAAAATTTCTAAATATTTATCTTCTTCAAACAGTGTACTTTACCTTTCTCAGAAAGCTGCTGGTGGATGCCTCCACTGAAACTAAAAAAACTGAATGTAAATGAACATAGATATAGAGTATCTAATACAGTAAGGAGAAGAAAATATCCATCAAGATCATGGAAAAGAAATTCCAGGATGTCAGTGTGTTCAGCAAACATGAAAAGCAGGCAGTCTCAACTAGATTGGTCAATTCTCTGAGAGAAACTTTTAGATAAATTGATAGGATATCTGACTCAGCAAAATAACTGAGAATCAGAAAGGGAACAGAATGGATTCTGGTTGTATTTTGGTGGTTGATTGATAGATTTTGGTTACAAGTGAGCAGTGAGCCCCAGGTTTCTGACTGTGTGGAAGGTGGGTAGGTGGCATGTTTATTCTAAATTAAGGAAGTCTGGAGAAAGAACAGAGATATCAGAATATCAGAAGTCTACCTTAGGCATGGTGTTTGGATGCTAGAAAGATATTCAAATGGTGATGTCAGATGGCCATTTAAATAGCCTGGAGTTAAGAAGAGGGCTAGGGGTATGACTGTATAAGCATCAACATATAGGTGGTATTTTTATGCTATGGAAAAAAATTAGATTGCCTAGGGTGAGAGTAAGGATCAAGGTAAGAAAGCCAAAGATGAAGTCTTAAGGAACTAGAATTTATACAGGTCTGGTGGGAAGGAGGAGCACGCAAAGGAGACTGCAGATTGTAGAGGTGGGCCAAAACTGGTTTGAGGTGGGTTTAGGTGTGCATGTGAGTTGAGGAAGTAGAGACAGTGTATGTAGACAGTGCTGTCAAGAAACTTGTTTGAAATTCAACAGACTGGATGGTAGCTTCATGAAAGTGGAGTAAAGGGAAGGTATTTGGTTTTAATATTGCTTTTCTTGTGAGAAATATTAAAGATATTTAAATGCTGAGGATGAGGGTCTAGAGTGAAAGGTCAGAGGTGGTGAAGAGACAAGAAAGAAGGCATGTCAGGGACAGTGTGAAAGTATGCCGCTCGAATGGTATAAAGACAAGTCACCTTTAGTTCAGCCATGTGAAATGCAATCTGTTATGAGTAATTTTTCTTCTTTGGCTAAAAGCCTTGAAACTATGAATTTATAACAGTAATTTTACCATTGCTATGGTTACCTATATGTTATTCTAGCAAACATTTTTTTTATAGCCTTGAATATAATTGGGTCAGAACATCTTAAAGCTTTAGACATTTTTCCTCTACAGAGGCATTAAAAAAAAAAAAAAAAAAGGACTGATTCTGTATTTGAACAGTGTTTGCATTTATCAGTAATGATACAAAATGACCAAGTATTGAAAGTAATAGAAAAAATTTTCTGTGCTTAATTTTGTTTTTTTACTTTAAATTGTCCTCTTATTTTTTACAGAGTCAAGTAAAGAACAGTTTGCCAGTACAAACATTGCTGAAGAGCTGGTGAAACTCTTCAAGAAACAAATAGAACATGATAAGAGGGAAATGGTTTTTGAAGTTCTTGCTCCATTGGCAGAAAATGGTGAGAAAATAAATGCACCTCTTGATTTTTGATCATATAGACCTTTTCCATTTTTTCTAATATTTTTTAACTGCCAGCTAAATGTTTAACTCAAATTCCTTTCTTTTATTAATGATGTGATAAGTTTTATTTCAGATATCTCTAACTTCAGCTGCATTATCTATTTCATAACTATACATATATTGGCCAAAACTACTTTCCAAATTGTTTTGATTTTAAAATCTTGGGAAAGATGGTTCTGTAGCTTACACATTCTTATGCCAGTCTGGAAAAGGCAGCCAAGAGGCTCTACTCCACTTACATACTCTTGCAGGGCAAAAGCCATAAAAGTTGGAGCACCAGGCCTACCAACTGTGTAGACACTGAGGATGAGGCTCTAGAGTGAGAAGTTGGAGGCAGTGAAGAGGCAAGAGGGAATGAGAAGGGCCTTTAAAAGAAGGCATGTCAGGGACAGTGTGAAGTATTCCACTTTAATGGTATAAAGTAGTCTTTATACCATTTAGGCAAAAAATCTTAAGGGATACACTCTAGGAATAAGAGAGAACCAAAGGAAACAAACCATCCCATAATAAATTTTCAAATACAGTGTCTAGCACATAACCAGAGAGGACATGAGGAGACAAGACATTGTAAGCAAGAATCAGCACAAAGAACAGGCAACAAATATCCCGATACGGGAATTATTAGACATTGACTCAAAACAGGTATGCTTATTATGTTCAAAGAGTTAAAAACAAACTTGAAAATTTTAGATAGAAAGTAGAAACTATAAAAAGTAGAATTGCTGATTTGAAAAGGAAATAATTGGAAATTCCTGAATTGAGAAACACAGCAAAAATTAACCTAAATAGATGAGTTTGATAGCAGATTAAATATAGTTAAATTAGAGAACCAGTGAACTGGAAGATAGAATGGAAGGAAATCCAGAATGAAATCCTGAGAAAGAAAAGGACCAATATATATAAAAGAGAATAAGAGGGAAAGGGACTCATATACATTTTTTGGAGTCCCAGAAAGAAGGGAGATGTAGAAGTTTGGAGAAATTTTGGCAGAGCACTTGTGAAAAGTTATGAAAGATATCAAGGATTCAAGAACCCCAATAATTTTAAAACATTCAAAGAAATATACATTTAGATATGTCATATTGAAGTTGAAAAATATATATATATATATATAAGGACAGAACTTTAAAATTAGCCAGGAGAAAAATAGATTACCTTAAAAGAGGCAAAAGTTTGGCTGCTAACTTCTTGACAGTCGTAAAGAAAGGAGATGACAGACATGTTCTGTGTGCTGAAAGAAATATAACCTAAAATTCTAATCCTAGCATAACTATCAGAACCGAAAGCAAATGAAGATGTTTTCAGATTAGAAACCGTGAAAGTTAACCACCAACATATTCTTACTAAAAAGAAATTATAAAGGATTTTTGTAGATAAAAGGAAAATGATTCCCCACCCCCCTCCCCCCAAAAAGGAAACTGAATCCAGAAAGAAGATTATAGGTGCAGGGGAGGAGAAAGAAGCAAAAAAAAAAAAAAAAAAGCAGTTAATATGTATGTAAATCTCATGAATGTTGAATATACAAAATAATAAAAATAATTTGTTGTGAAATCTAAAGTGTGTGTGTATATATATATGTATATATATTTTATATACCACAAAATGGAGGAGGTGGGAGGAGATGGGGACAACAGAGGATAAGATGTTTGGATGGCATCACTGACTTGATGGACATGAGTTTGAGCAAGCTCTGGGAGTTGGTGATGGACAGGGAAGCCTGGTGTGCTGTAGTCCATGGGGTCGAAAAGAGTCTGACACGACTGAGCAACTGAACCGAACCACAAAATGAGTGTATAAATCTGGAGGGACATAAAAGTGAAGAGTTCCAAGACATTTGTATTATCTGGAAGAAAGTACCATTAGATTCTGATTAATGAGTCCAAATTTTAAGGTGAAGTAGAATAATTTTTAAAACCAAATGCAACTAATGGAAAGATTTGTGGAAAAGAATTTTTTTTAATACAGCATCAACTAACAAAAGAACAGAGCAAAGGGAACATGGAACAGGAGGTAAAAACAGGGATGAAAAAATACACTGGATTTAGTATTTTGGTAATTACATTAAATGTATGTGGCCTAAATGCTTTAGTTAAAATTAAGACCAACTGTTAACTCAAATTTTAAAAACCAACTAAACAATCAATACTTCTTAAGTATGAGGAGATTTAAAAGATTGAAAAAATATTCCATTCAAACCTGAAAAAAGCCGAGATAGTCATATCATCAGTACTATCAGGTAAAATAGACATTACTATTAAGAAACTTGCTAGAGATAAAGAAGGTGACGTTATCATGATGAAAGATCCAGTTCACTTGGAAGCTATAAAAATACATATTATCCCAAAAGATCAGAAGCAAAAGTATTCAGAACTATGAGGACAACTAAATATCCACAAATATCGTAGGACAAATAGACTTTAAAAAAATAGTAATATAGAAAATGTGGACACCATGATTATGAAAATTGATTTAATGGACATACGTGGAGCCCTGCACCTCGCTTCAGAGCCCTTGCAAGTACATATAACATTTAAAATGTGTATACTTCTCATGGAAAAAATTTTAACAAAGGATTGCCATTTTAGAGTATGTTAGAGGGTTTTTTTTTAATAATAAGGAAGATGAGAACACTATCTCAAATCTTTTATGATGCATGTAAAGCCATACTTAAAGTGATTTTTTTTTTCACTTTAAAAGTATATAATGGAAAATGAAAAAAGCTAAAATCAGTAAGCTCAGTTTTAATCTCAGGAATTAGTGAAGAAAAACATAAATGAAACCCAAAGAAACTAGAAGGAAGGAAATACAAAGAACTGAAGTTAATGAGATAGAAAATATGTAACACAATATAAGCAGATGCTTGTCAATGTTGAGTCTGAAAAGATGTCATAGAACTGGTAAATCCCTAGTAAAATTAATCTGGAAAAAAAAGAGAGGGAAGGTGCAAATAACCAGAATCAAGAAAAT
Source organism: Ovis aries (assembly GCF_016772045.2). NCBI lineage: Eukaryota > Metazoa > Chordata > Mammalia > Artiodactyla > Bovidae > Ovis > Ovis aries. The sequence goes on along the minus strand of NC_056059.1, from coordinate 26,734,685 downwards.
AGATCTCACTACAGATATCACAGATACTAGAAAAATGTTACAAAAATTTGATGCCCATACATTTTCAAGTATGGATGACACAAGAATAGAAAAGCCGAGTAATCTTACCTTAAATTCTTTCAAGGAATAGGAAACGCAAATATACTCACTAGTGTATTTTGTGAAGCTAATAAAATACCATCAAAGACCATAGAAGAATACAAATTAAAGGCCAGTCTCAGCATGAACATAGATCCAAAATTCCCATAAACTTTTAGCAAACAATTTCCAATAATATATTTAAAAATTAATCATCATACTAAATTGGATTTATTCTGGAAATGTAGTTTATTATTCCAAAGGCAATCAATATAATTCATGACATTAAAACTTAATAAAGGGGAAAATCATATGATCTTCAGTCGCTCAGCTGTGTCCGACTCTGTGACCCCATGAACTGCAGCACACCAGGTCTCCCTGTCCATCACCAACTCCCAGAGTTTACTCAAACTCACGTCCACCGAGTCGGTGATGCCATCCAACCATCTCATCCTCTGTCGTCCCCTTCTCCTCTCGTCTTCAATCTTTCCCAGCATCAGGGTCTTTTCAAATAAGTCAGCTCTTCACGTCAGGTGGCCAAAGTATTAGAGTTTCAGCTTCAACATCATTCCTTCCAATGAACACCGAGGACTGATCTTATTTAGGATGGACTGGTTGGATCTCCTTGCAGTCCAAGGGACTCTCAAGATTCTTCTCCAACACCACAGTTCAAAAGCATCAATTCTTCAGTGCTCAGCTTTCTTCACAGTCCAACTCTCACATCCATACATGACCACTGGAAAAACCGTAGCCTTGACTAGATGGACCTTTGTTGGCAAAGTAATGTCTTTGCTTTTTAATATGCTGTCTAGGTTGGTCATAACCTTTCTTCCAAGGACAATGTGTCTTTTAATTTCATGGCTGCATTCACCATCTACAGTGATTTTGGGGCCCCCAAAATAAAGTCTGCCACTGTTTCCCCATCTATTTGCCATGAAATGATGGGACCGGATGCCATGATCTTAGTTTTCTGAATGTTGAGCTTTCAGCCAACTTTGTCACTCTCCACTTTCACTTTCATCAAGAGGCTTTTTAGTTCCTCTTCACTTTCTGTCATAAGGGTGGTGTCATCTGCATATCTGAGGTTATTGATATTTCTCCCGGCAATCTTGATTCCAGCTTGTGCTTCCTCCAGCCCAGCGTTTCTCATGATGTACTCTGCACAGAAGTTAAATAAGCAGGGTGACAATATATAGCCTTTACATGCTCCTTTTCCTATTTGGAACCAGTCTGTTGTTCCATGTCCAGTTCTAACTATTGCTTCCTGACCTGCATATAGGTTTCTCAAGAGGCAGGTCAGGTGGTCTGGTATTCCCATCTCTTTCCGAATTTTCCACAGTTTATTGTGATCTACACAGTCAAAGGCTTTGGCATAGTCAATAAAGCAGAAATAGATGTTTTCTTGAACTCTCTTGCTTTTTTGATCATCCAGTGGATGTTGGCAATTTGACCTCTGGTTCCTCTGCCTTTTCTAAAATCAGCTTGAACATATGGAAGTTCACAGTTCACGTATTGTTGAAGCCTGGCTTGAAGAATTTTGAGCATTACTTTACTAGTGTGAGATGTGTGCAATTGTGTGATCTTCAGTTCAGTTCAATCGCTCAGTCGTGTCCAACTCTTTGCGACCCCGTAAATTGCAGCATGCCAGGCCTCCCTGTCCATCACCAACTCCCGGAGTTCACTTAGACTCGCGTCCATCGAGTCAGTGATGCCATCCAGCCATCTCATCCTCGGTCATCCCCTTCTTCTCCTGCCCTCAATCCCTCCCAGCATCAGAATCTTTTCCAATGAGTCAACTCTTCGCATGAGGTGGCCAAAGTATTGGAGCTTCAGCTTTAGCATCATTCCTTCCAAAGAAATCCCAGAGTTGATCTTCAGAATGGACTGGTTGGATGTCCTTGCAGCCCAAGGGACTCTCAAGAGTCTTCTCCAACACCACAGTTCAAAAGCATCAATTCTTCGATGCTCAGCCTTCTTCATAGTCCAACTCTCACCTCCATACATGACCACTGGAAAAACCATAGCCTTGACTAGACGGACCTTAGTCAGCAAAGTAATGTCTCTGCTTTTGAATATGCTATCTAGGTTGGTCATAACTTTTCTTCCAAGGAGTAAGCGTCTTTATCATCCAGAAAAACATTTCATAAGATTAAGCATCCATATATGGTTTTTAAAAACTTAAGAAACCATTACTAGAAGAGAGTGAAGAGAATATATAACCTGAATTCTATAGAAAACTTCACACTCAGTGGTAAAACAAAAAGCATTTCCTTCTAAAGTTGGGAATGAGAAGGATTATCCCCATTTTTATTTCTTATTGTATTGTAGGAACTATCCAGTGCTATAGAGTAAAAAAGAAAGAAAAGATATTGGTAGGAAATAAGCTATCATTTTTCATAGATGATATGATTACATCCAGAATACAAAAGAATAGGTTAATCTTGAAAATTAGAATTTGGGTTGTTAGCCAAAACAAAGAAAAACATCTGAAAACCCAAAGCATTGTATTTTTACATACTAGCAAAAACAAAATACATTTTAAAAATACATTGTTTAGTATAAAAAAAAAAATTTAAGGGAATTCCTTGGTATTCCAATGGTTAGGACTCTGTGCTTTCACTGCTGGGGCCCCTGAATGTGATCCCTGGTCTGGGAGCTAAGATCCTGCAAGCTGAGTGGCTTTAAAAAAAAAAGAGAGAGAAGTACTTCAGAATAGGTTAATAAAAGATGTCTAAGATCTCTGGAAGAAAAGTGTAGAAAATCATTAAGAGAAACTAAGATCTAAATAAACAGAAAGCTATTCTGTAATGATGTTATATGGCCCCATACTGATATAAAGACTTAACTGCAGTTCTCATCAAAATCCCAAAGACCAGGAATAGTCAAGATAATGTGAACAAGAACAAGGGAGCAGAATGGGTTTTACTTCATAACAACAATAAAGTTTTATTCTGATAAAGCTCTATTATATTTAAAAGACAATGTAGTATTGGTTCAAAGATGGACAGGAATACTGGTGGAACAGGATAACCCAGAAACAAATGGATGCATTAGTAGATGTCTGTTTCACTAAGAAAAAAAGGTTCCACTATGGAGCTATATGGAAAGGACAGTTTGTTAAATAAATGGTGCTAGAAATGTAGAAAATACGATTGGAGACACACATACAATCCCAGTTTTTACTATTTTAAAAATTTCATTTCAGATACATTATTGAACATAAAAGTTGAAATAAGAAAGTTAACCTTAAAACATGAGATAGGAGAATATCATCACAGGCTTGCATACAGAAAATTTTCTTATATCACAAAAAGCTTAACTAAAAGGAAAAAATGATAAATTTGGTTATTTTAAAAATAAAAATTTGAGAAAAGCATGACAGTAGATGAAATGATATTTGCAACACATGTAACAAGCAGAGGGCTGATGTGTACAACACGTAGAAAAACACCCCCAAGTCACTAAGAAAAATGTGGAAAATTCAGTGGTGAAAATGTGCAAATAATTTGAGAAGGCCCTTGACAAAAGATAAAATCCAAGTAGCTAATAAACACATGAAAATATGCTCAACTCATTAAAAATTAGGGAATGCAAAATAAAACCACAATAAATTACCACTGTGTACTCACTGGAAAAAATGATAATACCAAGTATTGATGAAGGTGTGAAACAGTGGAAACTCATTAAATGCTGATGGGACTATAAATTGGTACGACTTGGAGAACAGTATCTACTGAGTTAGAGATGGGTGTTCCCAGTGATCCAGAAATTCTGCTGTTTGGTGTATACCCAGAAACATGTTCATGTACACCAGGAGCCATTCCAGGAATGTCCATAACAGCATTGTTTATAATAATGAAATATTTAAACAACTTGTATCCATTAACAGTAGAATAACATGGACTATCCATATTATGGAAAAATACACAGTTATGGAAAGGAATGAAGATAGCCATAATCAGTAGTGTAGATGAGTCCTATAAACATTAAAAAGAAAAGGCCAGCACTGAAAAATATATGATTCCATTTATATGAAGTTTCAAAAAAAGCTAAAATTAAGCTGTAGTTTTTTAGGAATGATTATTTGGTGATATTGTAAAAGTATGGATATGTATGGATATCAAGGTAGTGATTTGAAAGGGATGGATATGTGACAGGAAAAATCACAGAGGGGTTTCTCTGGTTGTTCGTGATGGATTTCTTGATTTAGGTAATAGTTCTGTGGTTATTTAATGTATTTAATAATAATAGTTGATTAAGCAGAACATAAGGACTTCCCTGATAGCTCAGTTGGTAAGAATCCACCTGCAATGAAGACGACGACCCTGGTTCAATTCCTGGGTCAGAAAGATCCGCTGCAGAAGGGATAGGCTACCCACTGGAGTATTCCTGGGCTTCTCTTGTGGCTCAGCTGGTAAAGAGTCCACCTGCAATGTGGGAGACCTGGGTTTGATCCCTGGGTTGGGAAGATCCCCTGGAGAAGGGAAAGGCTACCCACTGCAGTATTTTGGCCTAGAGAATTCCATGGACTGTGTAGTCCACGGGGTTGCAGAGTCAGATACAACTGAGCAACTTTCACACTTAAGCATAACGTATATTTATATGCTTTGTTGAATTTGTGGAATTTTTCCAGCACTTAGAAAAGATTTTTAAATATACGTTCATACAGATATACACATACATATATATTAAAAAAACATGATACATAAATGGTAGTGATATAAGTAGATGTCCTTGGGCAGAATGGTACTGATAAAAGTGTGCTAGGCTGTCTGCTTTGGCGGAATGCCTTGCTATTCCTTTTTAATAAGGCATTTTAAGCATCCCATATATATATGTGATTACAGTTAAACTGTGAGAAGAAAGATCTCATAGTTTAACCTTAGCACATGTTATATTTTCTGCGTGCCTTAGATCTTACGGGAGAAATTTATTTTTCATCTCATTTCATGGTTTGGCCAAATAGGAAATTTTCATTGTGACTTTCAGGTAGTTTTATGCCAGAGAACAACCTGTAACCTTCCTTGCAGTATTTCATAATAACTTTTTATTTATTTGTTTTGTTCTCCACTATCTTCCCTTGTGTTTTATAACTTTGAAATGGACTGAATGATAACTTTGAAAATTTGTGTCTGGACTATCCTTAGCATATCATCCTTGGTTTTCCTTGTATGCAAAGGAGAGTGATTCCAACATTTAAACTGAGATTTCTATAATTCAAGGTTTTTTGTATTTTTTAAGGCTTTTTCGTCATGGCTTTCAATTCTAGTCACCGCATATTTCTAGTTCTATCATTCTGTAACCAAGGAAACGCCCTACTTTCAGCATGGCACAGTGCAAGTATACCTTTTAAAAAAATATTCTAGGTTGAATATTCGGTGTATTCTGAAATAATATGCCAAAGATGATCAGTGGTCCTAGTGATAGGGAAAAAAGACCAAATTTTTACACATTAAAATGGTCTGAATGAATAGTCTTAAGTTTGGGGAAAAAAAAAAAAAAAAGGTCTGTTTCTCCCAAATAAGAAGCTTACACTGCCCTTGCTGTAGATATATGCATATACAGCCTAGGGAAACTGAAGACTAAAATAAAATCCAGTTAAACAATAAAATTTAAGTTTGAAAATATCTGTGTAGCTAATGTATTTCTAACGTCAGTTGATCAACATTTATCTTAAGCAGTATCAAATATACCCAAAATATTTAAGTAGACCAATTTAGGTTAAAACATAGGGATGAATGAAGTTTATACTATATCTGCTGAATTGGGTGAGAGAGATATGAATGTAAATATAAAATCTTCAGTGAAATATGTTCTATAATGAAAGAATATTTAAGATATTAGTATAAACAATATTGATTCAATAGACAAATATAGTTTGCTATGAAGATAGTGTTTTAAAATACAATTGGGATGTAAAATCTGTTTAAAATTCCTTAGTTATCCATCAAAAAAATTCGAAGTTATTTTTTCTTTCCACTTTTATTATGAAAACTTAAGAACCTATTCAAATGTAGAGCAAATATAATATAATGAACCACGTTCCCATCACTTGCGGAAGCTTCAGATTAATGAGGACCTGAAGCTCTTTTTTAAAACATGACTTTTTAAGTTCAGAAAGTTACAAATTAACTGCCTTAGAAAAATAACAGTGTACCAATATGAATCCAAATATGCATACCTTGTGATATATTTTGAAATTTACTAATACCTCTTTTCAGTATCTTGGTATTCAAATTCCATTAGTGGATATATTTTAACTATATCATCTGTGTGTTTTATTTTAAACAGTATGGGATATTTTATAGTGTTGCCTTTTAAATGTGAGTATAATCTCTAGAATAACAGTAGATATTACTTGCCTTCAGAGCTGAGAATCAATTTGTTTAGGTGCTGCCAGACATTCTGAAAAGTGACATAATATCAAATGGAAAAATGAAATAAAGCTCTTGTGTATTTAAGCTTCACTGTCTGATACTTCCTTTTGAAACTCAAATCTTCAAAGGAGTATTATCTAAATCATGTACTTTCTTGGTGTCTTATAATTCTTAATAATAAATTGCTTATACCAGAACTCTTATTTCATCTTAAATTTTGGCTATTTTGTACACATTATTCTTTAGATGCTATTAAACTACAGCTTGTTGAATCAGGCCTGGTAGAATGTCTACTGGAGATTGTTCAGCAGAAAGTGGATAGTGACAAAGAGGAGGATATTGCTGAGCTCAAAACCGCCTCGGATCTAATGGTTTTATTACTTCTTGGAGGTGAGTTATAATTTATGTCAATAAAAAACATGATTGTCAGATTTTTTAAAATTTATTGTCTCTTTTATAAATACTTCATTAGGCATTTTCTCTCATTTTCCTGTCACATTTAATCTTGTTGATGTGATGATTTTGAAACACATCATAAAGAGAACTAGAGATAATGAACCTGGACAGGAGGAGTCTTTACTCTCTTACACAGTATTTAAAGAGCTGTCATTTAGAAGAGACAGCTATGGTGCCAAAGGTCTAAAAGCTAAACGGCTACTTGGGATTTAGAAAAGAAAAATTCTAAACCCTTTTGTCCAGTCTCTACCAAAAGTTTATTATAAAAAGAGCCATTACTTCTCCCTTTATGAATTGTGGATTGTGAAGTATATGATTTCCCAGTTGGGTATTCAGTTAAGAATATGGATGTGTCACTCCTAAGTATTTCCCTTGTATCTGTTTCATTTATCTCTAGATGAATCCATGCAGAAATTATTTGAAGGAGGAAAAGGTAATGTGTTTCAAAGGGTACTCTCTTGGATTCCATCAAATAACCACCAGCTACAGCTTGCTGGAGCATTGGCAATTGCAAATTTTGCCAGAAATGGTAAGCATATTAGCTCATTCTTATTAAATCAGACTTTCTATATTTTAGAATTATGTTTTGCCATAACATGTACTAAACCTAGAACCATTCAGAAGCATATGTAGAATCTCTGTGTACTACTACCTTAATTTTTCAGAAATCTGAAATACTAATAGCAACTTGCCCAACAAATTACATGTTTTATGCACTTCAACTAAGAGCTGATAGTTTAAAGATAATGAACAGTGACTTTGAAGTCCTTCTTTTTGAATACTCTACACTTCAGAGATGAATAAACTTTAGTCCCGTGCTAATATACTTCCGATCTAGGAGGATATGCTCTTTGGATTTAGATTTTATCTTGGATTTAATAATCTGAGTATTCATTATTGTGCCTCAATTTATACTCTTATGTCTACAAAACTTAAGTGTGGGTGATCTACTGGTTTAGGCTAGAATATTTACTTAAATAATACTTCAGAGGCACCAGCCTTCATGTATATTTCTGAAGTATGATACTTCTGCTGTTCATTCTAGAAACTTATTCTTATACTGTATCTAGGAAATATGAGTTACTTTTGTTTTTAATTTTATTTTATTTGAGTATTAACTCTTGTTATAGCATGTTTTAATAATGACTTATTCCATTTTTCATTCTGTCTTTTTGGGGACCATCATTAGCTCCTTAATGTTGAAAATAAGACTTGCAAAATGTTGATAATTCATGAAGCTAAATGGGGGTTAAATAGTAATTATTATAATATTCTGTTTTATAAATGTTTCAGAAATTCTGCTTTAAAAAATAATTTAAATATCAATCATGATAACAAAATTTAGAGTACTGTTACTGTAATGTTGGCAGAACACTGGCATACTTCATTATAAATGGAAACAATTGGCGGACACATTAAGCATGTGGTTTCTACTTACTCATCTTCTGACATACTGTCAGGATCTCAAGTAGAGATTTTTGGGGCCAATTTAAACATTTTTATCTATTTTAAGAATCTTATAACCCCACTCACACCTATGGACAGATCAACTAAACAGAAAATTAACAAACGTAAACTTTAAATGATACAATAGACCAGTTAGACCTAATTGATATCTATAGGACATTTCACCCCAAAACAATAAATTTCACCTTTTTTTCAAGTGCTCATGGAACCTTCTCCAGGATAGATCACATCCTGGGCCATAAATCTAACCTTGATAAATTCAAAAAAATTGAAATCATTCCAAGCATCTTTTCTGACCATAATGCATTAAGATTAGATCTCAATTACAGGAGAAAAACTATTAAAAATTCCAACATATGGAGGCTGAACAACACATTTCTGAATAACCAACAAATCACAGAAGAAATCAAAAAAGAAATCAGAATATGCATAGAAATGAATGAAAATGAAAACACAACAACCCAAAACCTGTGGGACACTATAAAAGCAGTGCTAAGAGGAAAGTTCATAGCAATACAGACATACCTCAAGAAACAAGAAAAAAGTCAAGTAAATAACCTAACTCTACACCTAAAGCAACTAGAAAAGGAAGAAATGGAGAACCCCAGAGTTAGTAGAAGGAAAGAAATCTTAAAAATTAGGGCAGAAATAAATGCAAAAGAAACAAAAGAGACCATAGCAAAAATCAACAAAGCCAAAAGCTAGTTCTTTGAAAGGATAAATAAAATTGACAAACCATTAGCCAGACTCATCAAGAAACAAAGAAAGAAAAATCAAATCAATAAAATTAGAAATGAAAATGGAGAGATCACAACAGACAACACAGAAATACAAAGGATCATAAGAGGCTACTATCAGCAATTATATGCCAATAAAATGGACAACATGGAAGAAGTGGACAAATTCTTAGAAAAGTACAACTTTTCAAAACTGAACCAGGAAGAAATCTTAACAGACCCATCACAAACACAGAAATTGAAACTGTAATCAGAAATCTCCCAGCAAACAAAAGCCCAGGTCCAGACAGCTTCACAGCTGAATTCTACCAAAAATTTAGAGAAGAGCTAACACCTATCCTATTCAAACTCTTCCAGAAAATTGCAGAGGAAGGTAAACTTCCAAACTCATTCTATGAGGCCACCCTAATACCAAAACCTGACAAAGATGCCACAAAAAAAAGAAAACTACAGGCCAATATCACTGATGAACATAGATGCAAAAATCCTCAACAAAATTCTAGCAATCAGAATCCAACAGCACATTAAAAAGATCATACACCATGACCAAGTGGGCTTTATCCCAGGGATGCAAGGATTCTTCAATATCTGCAAATTAATCAATGTAATTCACCACATTAACAAATTGAAAAATAAAAGCCATATGATTATCTCAATAGATGCAGAGAAGGCCTTTGACAAAATTCCACATCCATTTATGATAAAAACTCTCCAGAAAGCAGGAATAGAAGGAACATACCTCAACATAATAAAAGCTATATATGACAAACCCACAGCAAACATTATCCTCAATGGTGAAAAATTGAAAGCATTTCCCTAAAGTCAGGAACAAGACAAGGGTGCCCACTTTCACCGCTACTGTTCAGCATAGTTCTGGAAGTTTTGGCCACAGCAATCAGAGCAGAAAAAGAAATAAAATGAATCCAAATTGGAAAAGAAGAAGTAAAACTCTCACTGTTTGCAGATGACATGATCCTCTACATAGAAAACCCTAAAGACTCCACCAGAAAATTACTAGAGCTACTCAATGAATATAGTAAAGTTGCAGGATATAAAATCAACACACAGAAATCCCTTGTATTCCTATACACTAATAATGAGAAAGTAGAAAAGGAAATTAAGGAAACAATTCCATTCACCATTGCAACGAAAAGAATAAAATACTAAGGAATATATCTACCTAAAGAAACTAAAGACCTATATATAGAAAACTATAAAACGCTGATGAAAGAAATCAAAGAGGACACTAATAGATGGAGAAATATACCATGTTCATGGATCAGAAGAATCAATGTACTGAAAATGAGTATACTACCCAAAGCAATCCACAGATTCATTGCAATCCCTATCAAGCTACCAGCGGTATTTTTCACAGAGCTAGAACAAATAATTTCACAGTTTGTATGGAAATACTAAAAACCTCGAATGGCCAAAGCAATCTTGAGAAAGAAGAATGGAACTGGAGGAATCAACTTGCCTGACTTCAGGCTCTACTACAAAGCCACAGTCATCAAGACAGTATGGTACTGGCACAAAGACAGACATATAGATCAATGGAACAAAATAGAAAGCCCAGAGATAAATCCACACACCTATGGACACCTTAACTTTGACAAAGGAGGCAAGAATATACAATGGATTAAAGACAATCTCTTTAACAAGTGGTGCTGGGAAAACTGGTCAACCACGTGTAAAAGAATGAAACTAGATCACTTTCTAACACCACACACAAAAATAAACTCAAAATGGATTAAAGATCTAAACGTAAGACCAGAAACTATAAAACTCCTAAAGGAGAACATAGGCAAAACACTCTCCAACATAAATCACAGCAGGATCCTCTATGATCCACCTCCCAGAATACTGGAAATAAAAGCAAAAAGAAACAAATGGGATCTAATTAAAATTAAAAGCTTCTGCACAACAAAGGAAACTATAAGCAAGGTGAACAGACAGCCTTCTGAATGGGAGAAAATCATAGCAAATGAAGCAACTGACAAATCTCAAAAATACACAAGCAACTTATGCAGCTCAATTCCAGAAAAATAACCCAGTCAAAAAATGGGCCAAAGAACTAAATAGACATTTCTCCAAAGAAGATATACGGATGGCTAACAAACACATGAAAAGATGCTCAACATCACTCATTATTAGAGAAATGCAAATCAAGACCACAATGAGGTACCATTTCACATCAGTCAGAATGGCTGTCACCCAAAAGCCTACAAGCAATAAATGCTGGAGAGGGTGTGGAGAAAAGGGAACCCTCCTACACTGTTGGTGGGAATGCAAACTAGTACAGCCACTATGGAGAACAGTGTGGAGATTCCTTAAAAAATGGCATAGAACTGCCTTATGACCCATCAATCCCACTGCTGGGCATACATACCGAGGAAACCAGAATTGAAAGAGACATGTGTACTGCAGTGTTCGTCGCAGCACTGTTTATTATAGCCAGGACATGGAAACAACCTAAATGTCCATCAGCAGATGAGTGAATAAGAAAGCTGTGGTACATATACACAATGGAGTATTGTTCAGCCATTAAAAAGAATTCATTTGAATCAGTTCTGATGAGATGGATGAAACTGGAGCCGATTATATGGAGTGAAGTAAGCCAGAAAGAAAAACACCAATACAGTATACTAACACATATATATGGAATTTATAAAGATGGTAATGATAACCCTGTATGCGAGACAGCAAAAGAGACACAGATGTATAGAATGGACTTTTGGACTCTGATGGAGAGGGAGCGGGTGGGATGATTCGGGAGAAGGGTACTGAAACATGTATACTATCATGTAAGAAACGAATTGCCAGTCTATGTTCGATACAGGATACAGGATGCTTGGGGCTGGTGCTCGGGAATGATCCAGAGAGATGATATGGGGTAGGTGGGAGGGGGGTCCAGGATTGGGAACTCATGTACACCCGTGGCGGATTCATGTCAGTGTATGGCAAAACCAATACAGTATTGTAAAGCAAAGTAAAGTAAAAATAAAAATTAAAAAAGAATCTTATAATCACACTTCTCACTCAGTAAACAAACAAAAATCTCGTAAGTCTGCTGTGAGAAAGAGATGGAATTCATTTTATTTTTCTGTAGCTCCATTTTCCTTAATGTAGATAATGGGCTGGCATGAGTATTACAAAATATTTATAAATATTTGTAAAGAGGGGAAAAAATGTTTTCTGTTGTTATTTAGATGGAAATTGTATCCATATGGTAGACAATGGAATTGTAGAAAAACTTATGGATTTATTGGACAGACATGTAGAAGATGGAAACGTAACTGTTCAGCATGCAGCGCTAAGTGCCCTCAGAAACCTAGCCATCCCAGGTAAGTCGTAAGAATGGGAGCCAACTGTGTAAGAGATAAAATCTATTGTTTTGGAAAGATATTTACTTTATGTGATTTGTGGACCTACCCTGACCAAGAAAAGAAAAAATCATAGTCTTCAGATTGCTTACATTTTTCTTACTAATAAATGGAGATTATATGTTAAAGAAGCTTTCTGAGACTACACAAGCACAATCTTCCTTTTTCAGATTATTCAAATATTCTATTACGTTTTGTGAACTCCCAGATTTTCATCATACTGTATAGTTAAGATTTTTAAAGCATCTTCAGTTGAGGTAAGATAATGATATCAATTCATAGAATCCCCTAAAGATGACTTTTAAGAATTTTTTTCCCCTACAAGCAGACGTGACATTTTTTTCCTTTTGGACTTTTTGTATTGGGCTATAGCCAGTTAGCAGTGTTGTGCTAGTTTCGGTGAACAGAAAAGGGACTCGGCCATACATATACATGTGTCCATTCTCCCCCAAAACCCACTCACATCCAAGCTGCCACATAACACTGAGCAAAGTTCCATGTGCCATACAGTAGGTCCTTGTTGGTTATCCATTTTAAATATAGCAGTGGGTACAGACATACAGTTTTTTTTTAACTAGCCTTAATGTGCCTTTTTGGATTACTAGTCTTTCAAAATAACATTATCATGGGAAATAATACAGGATATAGTTAAAACTATCCTGTTATTCTACTTTCTAATGGTAAGTTTCTGGTTAGGTAAAAATAGTATAACATATGAAAATGCAATCTATATAAAATTGTTTCATGTAGCAGATTAAGGTTGCTTATTAATGTCTATAATATCTATATTAACACACTTGAGTCAAGGATAGAGGTAAAAAGAGACATTTATTAAAGTTGAAGAATCATGCTTTTTGTAAATATGAAGACAACATTGTCAGATTTCCTTTACAAATTATTAGCTTTTTTAATTAGATTTGAAAAGCCAGTAAATGTGATTTCATATGTTGTGCTTCTATCACTTAAGTCCAGTTCAGTCGCTCAGTTGTGTCCGACTCTTTGCGACCCCATGAATCGCAGCACGCCAGCCCTCCCTGTCCATCACCATCTCCCGGAGTTCACTCAGACTCACGTCCATCGAGTCAGTGATGCCATCCAGCCATCTCATCCTCTGTCGTCCCCTTTTCCTCCTGCCCCTAATCCCTCCTCAGAGGATATTTATCCCCCCGACCTAGCATTCCCAATCCCATTCTTAAAATTAACAGAAAAGTAATAGGATTGTTTTTAAGTAGAAAAATGTAACATGGAGCCTTAAAGCTAATAAGACACTCAAAAATTATATTGAATTGAATGATTATCATCAAAAATGCTAACATAATTTTAACCAGTCTCTCTGTCTCTCTCTAGTTGTAAATAAAGCAAAGATGTTATCAGCTGGAGTCACGGAGGCAGTTTTGAAATTCCTTAAATCTGAAATGCCCCCGGTTCAGTTCAAACTCTTGGGAACATTAAGAATGTTAATAGATGCACAAGGTAAGAGAAATTCTTTCCTAAGGTGTATGTTTTGTATGAAAAAGGACCTGTTTTTAGCTTTCATAATTATGTAATCATAGAGATAAGTAGCAAATAAAAGGCAAAAGAGATTGGTTTTAGATCCCTATTAATTAATTTCCATGTTTGTTATAATTGACTTTAAATGGAAATTATATTGTACTTCTCTTCATTTGTAGGTATAATCTAGGTTTTAGATTGATTTATTAACAGTTCTTGGAGGAATTTTTATGTTTTGGCATTTTCTATAGTGATTTTACTTTGTCTTCAAAATCATTGTTTCAATATAATGACAGTCAAAAAATTTAATTTGTTTTACAAACAGGGAGATCATGTTTCTGTTTACAGAAACAATGAAAACTAATCCTCGGAATGAGTTGTATTTATTTATTTCTAAATTCTAAACTTTATATGTATTGACTCCTTAGAGTACTGCTGAAAACTGTTTGGTACAGTTTTCCAGAGTACTAACAGACTACCAAGCTGAGCCAAAAGAGTATAAAGTTATTCCATTTTTTATAAAAGTCCATAACTTTATATAAAAAATCTCAATCCATTAGATGCAGAGTATTTTGTAGTTCTTATTTAACAAAATTGTTGTGTTCTGTTTTTTAGACCTGTAATTTTCCTTCACACTCTCACATCTTTAACTAGCTGTTTTAGTTGATTGCCTATTATTGATTCATTCCTTTGTGGTTTGCCTTCTTTCCTATAGCAGAAGCTGCTGAACAACTGGGAAAAAATGTTAAATTAGTGGAGCGTTTGGTAGAATGGTGTGAAGCCAAAGATCATGCTGGTGTGATGGGAGAGTCAAACAGACTGCTCTCTGCCCTCATACGACACAGTAAATCAAAAGTAAGTCTGAGGAAACCATCCATTTATTTATGAAACAGATTAAAAGAAGATGGCAAGAAAAAAATCTTAAACGTACTCCTTGTCTTGAGTAAATCTCCTTCATATAAATAATTGACTTCACCACAGTAGCTATCCAGCTGGTTGATCACAGGAATATTCCTCCCCATCACATGCTATCTCTGGGTGTCTTTCCCTGGAGCAAAAACAGCTGGTAACTTGGACCTTCCTACCACCTGTCTCACCTAGAGCAGCCTGAAAGCCCATCCATTTCATTGGCACCAGTACAGGACCAAGTGTATTGTTGACGAGATGGAAAGTATTGAGAAAGGATAGCAAAATTAACTCCTGTGGTCCTCCTTTTACCTCTTCTCCATCATAACTGTGCTCTCTTGGGCCCAGAGACAGTCACCAAAGGGGGGAGAGAAGTGGGCATTAAGATGAACTTTGTGCCCGGTTGATTCTGTAGAGAATTAAAACGCTCCCAAAGGATTTTAAGCAGCAGGGTGCCATTATTTGGTTTTCCTAGAAAGATGACTCTACGGCTTATTTACTAGGGGCAAGGAACACAAAGCTATTTCAAAAATATAGATGCAAGATGATGAAGGGCTGAACTAAGGATTTGGGTTGAGTAATTTGAAATTGCTGTTACTCGACCATTTTGACACAAAGAAATAAATAGCATATAGTTCAGCCTAATAGAAGCAGTGAGGATGGAAAAGAAGAGAAGGATTTGAGAAAGATGAGGGTGGTAGAATTGACAGAATTCAACATTGGGGTCAAAGGAGAAGGAGGTTTTAGAGAATTCCACGTTTGGGGCTTAGGACCAGGTGGGGTCATCATGTCATTCATCAAAATGAGAGACTATGGGAAGAACTGACATTCCAACTAACTTGCTTATTCCCAAATCACTCTTCTGTCCTTCTTGGAGTCTTTACCATAATTCTTTGCTCCATTCCATGAGGTCTCTTACCAGTGGTTTCGTTTAGGCAAACCATAATTCTGTTAACTAGATTAAATCAGACAGACATGTTTTGGCATCTGGATCTGGAACTCTCAGATTCCTGTTACATGTGGCGGTTAGGCCAACAAGAACTTGAGTTTGAACGCAACAAAACCCTAAGTGAGATGAAGACAAAAGTGAGTGCTAGAAATAAGTGTAGCCATTTCTTTTCATCTAGCCTTTGCTGTATACTTTTATGTGTGCTTTTCATGTAATAATTTTGTATAACAAAAACCTATGAGATAGACACTTACATTATCTCAAGTGAAATCTCTGCGATTCAGAGAGCTTTTGTAATTTGCTCAGAGTCAGTGAGATTTATTGAGTCTGGAGCCCACTGCCCCCTGCCACAGGAAAGGACAGAGTTGAAGGTACTGTGAGAAATTAGGGAGACAGAATTTTGGTTTAAGTTCTCCTCGAGTCCTGTTGTATGTAATCTTACTTTGTCAGATACAACAGAGGTTTTAAGACTAAATAGATACATGCATACATATATACATAAAAAGCGTCACCTGGTTCATCTGAAAGGCAGCCACCTGGTATTATATTAATAATAAAAATTTGAAAGGAACTTTTTATTATTATTATTCCAAGATTTATTCTGTTTTGTTGATCTCATGGTAGGTGAACATTTGGGTCTGTGGCACTTTTGTTTGTTAGCTTCTGGAACTCTCTTCCTTGGTATGAACTGCAGTGGTCTTTTTTGCTTAGGTAATTTAAGTTGTCATCTTTGAATTTATTTAAAGCTAAAAGCTTTTTCCTTCTCTTCTGTGAAGAAAAAAAAAATATGGTTAAATGTAATGATTCATAGGGAAACTGTCAGAAAACCACTCAACAGTGAATTGATTGATTGTAATGCAGTTTATGTTTAAAATTAAAGTTTATAATTTCATGATACTTATTTATTGTAGGATGTAATTAAAACCATTGTACAAAGTGGTGGCATCAAGCATCTAGTTACCATGGCAACTAGTGAACATGTAATAATGCAGAATGAAGCCCTTGTTGCTTTGGCACTAATAGCAGCTTTAGAATTGGGTAAGTACCCCAGTGACAAACTTATTTTCTCCTATTTTTATCTTGGATGAAAGGAAGCACAGGAGTGGAATAGAAGTCAGACAAAACCTTTGACTAGAAGCATTTTGCCAGTGTGTGTCTATACTATATCTGAGTATATGGAAAATCATACTCTATAAGATTGTCACCGTAGGTGTCCCTTTTGGTTGTCCTTTTGGTGACATTTTTAAGGCAATGCTTTAATGTTAGTTTGACTTTTAAATGATATCTCAAATTTTAGGCACTTAGGGAATTTCAGCAGGCCTCATGGGAAAATGAAATAATATTTAGAATACAATAGCAAGCTTAGCGTCAGCTGCTCTTCCAGCCACTGAGAGCCTCTTCTGTCTACACTGCTGATTCTGTCTCTTGCTGGTCTGGTCTCGGCCACCATGGTTCCTATTGCTTTACAGCATCACCTTCATTCTAAATGTTCACCTTTTATGTCACTCTTCTATGTATGTACACTCAGAATTCCCCCAAAGCAGAGTCTAAATGATTCAGTTAGTCTCTTCGTGGCAGCATCCCTGTTACTCAGAATTCTTCAGGAAAAGCTGACTCATAGACAAATAGTTTATGGGAGGCAACTTTGTGTCAGGAACCAAGCTCTGATACGTAGTCAGCTGGAGACAATGAAAGTCGGGTGGCCTGAGGTAAGACCTGAGGCTGCCTTACACAAGGAGGCCTGTAGACATAGTAGGCATGTCCTGTTCCGTCCAGAGATTCTCGGGTAAATGCTGTTAACTGGTCGCTTCAGTTCTAAGTGATGACTTACGTCCATAACTCTCACTGTGGGGAATTCTCAGGAAGGAGAAGCTAAAAGGCAAAAGTGGTATATCTTCCTCTAGTGTCAGATTTACTCAGATTTCAGGTATGAGAGATTTGAATTTTTTGTCCTCTTAACAGGTTATAAACTTTAAAACCATATATAATTTTAAAAAAAAATCATAGGATGTAAAAGTTTCTTGAATGTTAAAGCTAGAAAAGACTTCAAGCTTCCCAGGTGGCTCAGTGGTAAAGAATCTGCCTCCCAAAGGAGGAGATGCAGGAGGTGTGGGTTCCATCCCTGGGTTGGGAAGATCCCCTGGAGGAGGACATGGCAACCCGCTCCAGTATTCTAGCCTGGAAAATTTCATGGACAGAGGAGCCTGGGGGGCTACGGTCCATAGGGTCACAAAGAGTCAGATACAACTAAGCATGCACGCATGCACACACAAGACTTCAAGAAGATGTATGTCACTTGGGTCACTTACGTTAAAGATGCTGTGGAGGTCAGTGTGAGTCCTGGCCTAGCCTATGATTTCCTCCATGGGTAGGGGAGATGACTTTATCAGAAACTATGATGAAGAGGTGAGAATTGGTGAGGACACTGAATGCCAAAGAGAGTTCATGACTTGATTTCGTAAAATGGCTTACAGTGATGAAGCAATTTTAGAAGATCCTTGACCTACCAACCTGGGGTGAATCTGGTCTTGTGCCCTGCATTACTAGTATCTTCTAAATAGGCTTTAATTTTGCCTTCTTCTTAATAACTGAGCATTTGCCTAAGTCAGATTACTTTACCATAGAACTATATAAAATGATAATACATAATCACATTTGTTATCATTATCAGCTAGTGTTTCCTAGGCTCCTTGAGCCTAAGATTAAAAAGAAGGCCATACTACCTTTTTAATATATGACACACTTTGAAAACCATATTTTTCCAAACCTGTATCCTTTCAGGTTTTGAGATACGATTAAGGAATTATAAAATTTTTGTATGATAATAGTATTAAAGCAACATTTTAAAGAGTCCTTTTTTTGTTGTTTTTTTGGTAATTGTAAATTCACATGCAGTTAAAAGAGATAATAAAGATGCCTTTACAGTTTGCCCAGTTTTGCCCAGTGGTAACATTTTGCAAACCTAGTATAACATCCCAACCCCTGATAAAATTTACCTCTAGTTCAGACTTCCCCAGTTTTACTTGTACTCAATTTCTATTTATGTTAAATTCAGTTTGATCACCTGTGTAGATGTATATGAACAGTTCTAACTCCACAAGGATCCTCCATTCATAAGGACACTCATCTGCCTCCTACCCTCCTAATCCCTAGAAACCACTAACCTACCCTTCATTTCTAAATTTTTTTTTTCATTTCAGAAATTTATGAATGGAATCGTATATGACCTTTTGAAATTGGCTTTTTTTCATCAGCGTAATTTCGTCATTGATGTGTGTCTATAGTTTATCCCTTCTCATTACTGAATAGCATTTTATGATTTGTATGTACCACGACTTGTTTAACCATTCACCTATTGAAGGACGTCTGGGCTGATTCTACTTTGGGACTTTTAAAAATAATGCTGCAAAGAACATTCATGTATAGGATTTTATGTAAACACAAATTTTCATTTTTCTGGATAAATGCCTAGGAGTTATAACTGCTAGGTTGTATGATAACGGCATATTTGATTTTTTAAGAAATAACAAACTGTTTATGAGAGTGGCTCTGGAAAACATTACATTCCTGCCAGCACTGTATAACTGACCTAGTTTTCTCTTTACCCTCACCAATATTTAATATTATCCCTAATTTTTAAAACTACAGACATTGAACATCTTTATGTACTTCTTTTCCATCTTATATATTCCTTGGTGAAATACCTGTGTCTTTTGCCAATTTTCTAATTTTTTTTTAAACTATTGACTTTTAAGGATTATTTGTGTCCTGAAAGTCCTGTAGTTTTACATTTAAGTCTGTGATCCTTTTTTAGTTAATATCTATATAAAATGTGAGATTTGGGTCAGGGTTTCTTTTTTTTTTTCTTTTTTCCTTGCTTATGGATCTACTTGCCCCAGCACCATTTGTTGAAAAGGCTGTCTTTCCTCCTCTGAATTGATTTCGTCAAAAATCGGTTGAGCATATTTCTGTGGATCTGCTTCCAGGATCTTCTTTCAGTTCCTTTGTCCTATGTGTCTGTCTCTCTACCAACACCACACTGTCTTGATAACTGTACCTATGTAGTGATCTTCATATCAAGTAGAGAAATTCCTCCCACTTTATTCTTCTTTATCAAGATTGTTTACCTCTTTTAGGACCTGTGGTTTCCCACACAGATTTTAGTATAAGCTTACCTATTTTCTCTAGAAAATCCTATTGGGATTTTGATAGGATTTGCAGGGTACCGTTCTCTTAAAGATACATTTTAGAATACATATAGAGGAACTTATGTGACTATAGGATTTGCTCCAAAATACCTTGGAGTGGGTGAGAATAGGTGGATAAGAAGAGAGACAGAGAATACACAATTGGCCATAATAATTTAATTTTTTTTTAACACCAAAAACATTTTGTATTGAGGTATAACTAATTAACAAAGTTGTGATAGTGTCAGGTGAATAGGGAGGGGACTCAGCCATACATATACATGTATCCGTTCTCCCCCAAATCCCCCTCACATCCAGGCTGGCGCATAACATTGAGCAGAGTTCCATATGCTATAGAATAGGTCCTTGTTGGTTATCCATTTTAAATATCACAGTGTGTACACGACTTTCCCAGAGTTCTAAACTATCCCTTCCCCCTGGCAACCATGAGTTTGTTTTCTAAGTCTGTGAGTCTCTTTGTGTTTTGTAAGTAAATTCATTTGTATCATTTTGTTTTAGATTCCACGTAAAGGGATGTCGTACGCTATTTCTCCTTCTCTGTCTGACTGACTTCATTCAGTATGGCACTCTCTAGGTCCATCCATGTTGCTACAAATGGCCTTATTTCATTCCTGTTAATGGCGGGGTAATATTCCATTGTGTGTGTGTATATATACACCGCATCTTCTTTATCCATTCCTCTGTGGATGGACATTGAGGTTGTTTCCGTGTCTTGGCTATTGTAAAGAGTGCTGCAATGAACGTTGGGGTGCATGTGTCTTTTGGGGCCATGCTTTTCTCCGGATATATGCCCCAGGAGTTGGGATTGCAGGGTCATAGGGTAGTTCTATTTTTAGCTTTCTAAGGAGCCTCCATACTGTTCTCCATCATGGCTCTACTGATTTACATTCCCACCAACAGTCCAGGGTTCCCTTCTCTCCGCACCCTCTCCAGCATTTGTTGTTTGTGGATTTTTTGATGGTGGCCATTCTGACAGGTGTGAGGTGATATCTCACTGTGGTTTTGGTTCCCATTTCTCTGATAACTAGCGATGTTGAACATCTTTTCATATGCCTATTTGGTCATGATAATTTTTGAAGATGGTGACAGTACATAGTCTTATCTATCATACCATCTTTTCTGCTTATCAGTTCCTTTCAGAAGGTTTGACATGATCATTTTCTAAAAGGGGAAGCAGTGTTTAGCCAGACTGTACCAGGTTTATACCCAGTGAATATAACTGATGCTTTAATTATTTCATGTTCCAGGTACTGCTGAGAAAGACCTAGAAAGTGCTCAACTTGTACAGATCTTGCACAGGCTGCTAGCAGATGAGAGAAGTGCTCCTGAAATCAAGTACAATTCCATGGTCCTGATCTGTGCTCTCATGGGATCTGGTACGTGTTTCCTCTGTCATTTGATATTCATCAACATATGGTTGACATTAAATATAAAATAATAGTAAATGGTGGCTTTGGGTTTTAAAAGCATTAAAAATTTATGGAAGATATAGGGTTACATTTACATTGCAAATACTTTCAAAAGATTCTTAGTAATAAAAATTATATAGCACACTATAGGTAAAAGTCAGTTAAGAAATTAATAGGTTTAAGTTTCATTAACCCTAAAATATTATTTTATATAAAGAACAAGTTCTGATTTTGTGTACCATGATATCAGCTAAGTAATTGGTTCAAGAGATTGGCATATCTTGGTATATCTTTCATGGACACTGGAGAAGGACATGCATCCTGCTGTTACTGAGTGGTGAGTGTTATAAATGTAAGATCCTTTTGCTTGGCAGTGGTGTTTCTATTGATATACTCTTGCTGATTTTCTACTATTTCTGTCAATTATTGAGAGAGCGGTGTTGAAGTTTCCAGCTGTAAATGTTGATCTGTCTTTACCTCCCTTCAGTTCTATCAGGTTTTGCTTCATATATTTTGCAGCTCTCTTGGTAGGTGCATCACCTTTAGGATCACTGTGCCTTCCTAGAGAATTTACCTTTTCATCCATATGTAACATTTCTCCCTGTCTCTGGTAGTAATCTTTGCTCTGAAGTCTATGTGATATTAATATAGCTACTCCTACTTTCTTTTGAATAACATTCACTTGGTTCTTTCCTACCCTTTTAGATTCAGTCTGCTGTATCTTGTATTTGAAGTGTAGGCAGCGTGTTTTTAGGTCATGTGTTTTTAATCCACTCTATCATCCACTACCCTTTTTTTTTTTTTTAATGCTTGAGGATTACATAATTTCATCCAGAGTTGGTTGTCAGTATCATTACTACCATTTGTTAGACAAGGAAGCCAAGACTGTGAAGGAAATAAGCACCACATTGCAGTGGTGCTGGGTGAGGAGTGGTGAATGTCAGTAGTCCTGTCTGGTTAGCAACTTCCAAGGTGATGGTAACAGCCAAGATGGTGGGCAGTAGAGGCGGGTGAGTATCAGGAAAGCCTCTCTGGAATTGAGCCTTGATGGGCAGGGTTGAGTTTCTAGATGGACTTTTTTGTGCATACACCAAGGGTGGATCTGTCTCTTGGGATAGGGTCACCTCATCCAGGTACAAAACCAGAATGGTGGTTTACCCCTTTATAATGAGAAGTATGACTGCCACTGAGCTCAGAACACCGCAGATGCATGTCTGGTGAATTGACTCCTTCAGGGCAGACAGGCGCCAAGGGCCGCTTGATGAGCTTTGATCAGAACAAGGAGAGTTAACTGAGGGGACTGTGTAATGGCATCAGGTCCGTGTGGCTTTCTCTGCAGCTGTGTCAGCTGTGCTAAAGGAGCTGGAATCACGGAATCCCTTGGCTTGGGCGCCGTCTCTTTGGATGTTGCTGACGTGGCTCTTGTCTGCATCGCCCATGTTAGTGTTTTCTGTTGTGTTCTGCTATACTGACTAATGCCGCAGTATTCCTCTGCTTTGGGTAATTGCTGATATTTTCCATACATCCTGCTTGGGCAACCCCCCAGATGTTACAGTTTTCCTTAAAAAGAGCGCATCCATTCTCAATTGGACCAATAAATAAAATAAATGGTCAAGAGGCTCTTGTGTTAAGTCTTTAGTTAGTTAGAGAGTATTGTCTTTGGGTATTTTCTGAATTTTCTTTTCTATTTTTGTTCTGTTAGACAAAAATAAAAATATTATTTGCTTTACTGGTAAGTTTGTTTTTTTGTAATATGAAATCCAAGTTGGAGAACAGTGGGGGAAAAAGTGTGTGTTGCTTAATCAGTAAGCAAAAATCATTTACTGTTTCTTTATATTTTTTTTATTACTGTAGTTTTTAATATTTAAACTAAAAAAAAAAAAAATTTGCCCATTCCTCCAACCCCCAATCCCTGCCCCTTGTAACCACCAATCTGTTCTCCGTATCTAATGAACTTGGTATTTAGATTCCACATATAAGAGAGATCGTGTGGTATTTTATCTTTCTTTGTCTCATTTCACTTAGAATAGTCCCTCAAGGTCCAGCCATATTGTCATAAATGGCAAGATTTTATTCTTTTTCATGGCTGAATAGTATTCCATTGTACAAACACACCATCATTTCTTTACTCATTCATCTATCCTTGGACACTCACATTGCTGCTGTATCTTGGTTTTTGTAAATAATGCTGCAGTAAGCATGGAGGTGCTGGTGCGTGTGTCTTTTCAATTTAGTGATAGTTCCCCTTTATGCACTTAGAACCACATGAGTGTTGTTATAATTTTTGTTTTCAAGCATCAAACATAATCCAGAAAACGCTTGAGAAAAGGAAAGCTATTGTATTATCTGTGTCTTTGCTATATCTGTTCTTTCTTTCTGATGTTCCAAGATTGCTTTTTTAAAAAAAAACATTCTCTTCCTGTTTAAATAATCTCCTTTAGCCATTATTTTAAGTTAGGTCTGCTTGTAACAAATTCTCATTTCGTTTATAATTCCTCACTTATTCATTTTCTTTGAGCATATCTTGATTTCCTCTTCATTTCTAAAAATATTTTCTCTGTATAGAATTCTAGGTTGACAGTTCTTTTCTTTCAAAACTTGAAAATGTTGTGCCACTTTCTTCAGGCCTCCGTGGTTTCTTATGAGAAACCCATCATCTCCGGGTTTGTTTTTCCCTTGTAGATAAGGTGTCATTTGTGACCTAAGAGTTTCTTTTGTTAATAGTTTTCAAAAGTTTGATTATACTTTGCCTTGGCGTGAATTTCTCTGGGATTATCCTATGTAAGGTTTGTTCAGCTTCTTGACTGTATAGGCTTTTTGTCTTTTGCTAAATTTGGAAAGTCCTTAATCATATTTCTTCAGGTACTTTTTCAGTCCCACCCTATTCCTCTTGTCCTTCAAGGCCTCTCATGACACAAATGTGAGCTGTTTAGTTATATCCCTCAAGGCTCTGAAGTTTTGTTCATTTTTTTTTTCCCCAGCTTATCACCTCTCTTTTGTTCAGATTGGGTAATTTGTATTGCTTTGTCTTACAGTTCACTGATTATTTCTTCCGTCTTTTCCATTCTGTTCTTGAGCCTATCAAGCTATTTATTGCAGCCACTGTGGAAAAGAGTACAGTGTCTCTTCAAAAAAATTAAACAGAATTATTATATGACCTAGCAATTCTACTTCTGTGTATATATGCAATATACATATACATGTATATAGTTCTGAGTTCCAAAAATTTCTGTTCTTTATATCATCTGTTTCCTAGCTGATATCATTTGTTTCAAGCATGTTCATGATTGTTCGGATATTTTTTAATGTAAAATATACATGTAATTTGCCATTTGAACCATTTTAAGTGTAGAGTCCAATAGATTAAGTTCATTCTTATCTCTGTGCAGTCATCCCTATCATTCTCCTCCAGGCCTTTTTCTTCTTTCCAAACTGAAAGTCTATACACTTCAAACAATAACTCCCTAGCCACCCCTCTCCCCAGCTTTTAGCAACCACAGTTTTATTTTCTATCTTTATGAATTTGACTATTCTTTGTACCCTGTGTAAATGGAACCAGACAATATTTTTTCTTTTGTGTCTGGCTTATTTTCCCTTAGCATGCTATTTTCACGGCTCATCTCTGTGTAGCGTGTCAGAACTCCATTCTTTCTTAAGGCTTTGTTTATCCATTCACCCAGTCAGTGGGCATTTGGATTCTTTTCACCTTTTGGCTGTTGTAATGCCGCTCGGAACATAGGTACACAAATACGAGTTCCTTCTTTCAGTTAGTTTGCATACATATACAAAAGGGGAATTGCTAGGCCGTACAGCAATTCTGTGTTTAATTTTTGAGGAAACACTGTACTCTTTTCCACAGTGGCTGCACCATTTTTACATTCCCACCAGAAGCGCACGTAGATTCCCGTTTATACATCCTCACTGATACGCTCTTCTGTCTTGAGAGCCATCCTAATGGGTGTCAGGTATTAACTTAACTGTAATTTTGATTTGCTTTTCCCTAATGATTAGTGATGTTGGGGATCTTTAGTTGCTCATTGGCCATTTGTATACCTTATCTTCTTGATGAAATGTTTATTCAAATCCTTTTGCCTATTTTTTATTTGGGTTGTTTCTTGTTGGTT
This sequence comes from Ovis aries, assembly GCF_016772045.2. Classification (NCBI taxonomy): domain Eukaryota; kingdom Metazoa; phylum Chordata; class Mammalia; order Artiodactyla; family Bovidae; genus Ovis; species Ovis aries. The sequence continues at coordinate 26,709,100 of NC_056059.1, read as the reverse complement.
GTTGAAGTTCTTTATATGTCCTGTATATTATATCCTTATTGGACATATGATTCACACATATTTTCACCTGTTTCAAGAATTGCCTTTTCACCGTCGTGTCCTTTGACACCCAGAAGTTTTTGATTTTGATGAAGTCCAGTTTCTCTTTTTCCTTTTGTTGCCTAGGTTTTTAAGTTTTTTAGTTTTAAGTTTCTTAGAGTTTTAGCTCTTATGTTCAGGTCTCTGATCTATTATGACTTAATTTTGGTATTGTGATGTAAGATGGGTTTGTTTTATATGGCCCTTATTATGTTGAGGTCTGTTCCCTCTATGCCCACTTTCTGGAGAGTTTTTATCATAAATAGGTCTTGAATTTTGTCAAAAGCTTCTTTATCTAGTGAGATGATCATATGGTTTTTATCCTTTAATTTGTTGTGTTGCATCCCTGGGATAAATCCCACTTGATCATGATGTATGATCTTTTTAATGTATTGAGTTTTTTTTTAATGTATTGAATTTGTGTTTGTTCTTTAATTTTTTTTAAAATATAGTTGACATACAATATTATCTTCAGGTATACAACATAGCAATTCAACATTTATATATATATAAATTTATATATATTCATTGTTATGAATTGATCACCACTATAAGTCTAATAAACCATCTGTCACCATACAAAATTAATGCAATATCATTGACTATATTCCCTATAGTGTACATTACATACCCCTGACTTAATCATTATTATACTCCAATATAAAAAAAAATTTTAACAGTGTTGTGACAGTTTCAGGTAAACCTTTTACTGTATTGTTGGATTTGGTTTGCTAATATTTTGTTGAGGATTTTTGTGTCTGTGATCATCAGTGATACAGGCCTGTAAATTTCTTTTTTGGTGATATCTTTGGTTTTGGTATCAGGCATGATGGCTTCATAGAATGTTTGAGAGTGTTCCTGTTGATTTTTTGGACTAGTTTAAGAAAGATAGGTGTTAACTTTTCTCTAAATACTTGATAGAATTCACCTGTGAAGCCATCTGGTCCTGGACTTTTGTTGGGAGGTTTTTAATCATATTTTCCATTTCATCACTTGTGACTATACCAGGAAGAAATGGAAAATATAAACAGACCAGTCTTGGGAGATTGTACCTAAGAATTTGTCCATTTCTTCTAGGCTGTCCATTTTATTGGTATATAGTTTCTTGTAGTGGTCTCATGATCCTTTGTATTTCTGTGGTGTCTATTATAATCTTTTTCATTTTAAATTTTATTGATTTGAGCCTTCTCCATTTTTCTTGACAAGTCTGGCTAAAGGTTTATCAATTTTTATCTTTTCAAAGAAGCTTTCTGTTTCCTTCATCTCTGTCACATTTATTTCTGCTAAGTCTTTCTTTCTTCCCACTGACTTTGGGTTTTTGTTCTTCTTTCTCTAGTTGCATTAGATGCAAATAGATTGAGATTTTTCTTGTTTCCTGAGGTAAGATCGTATCGCAGTAAACTTCCCTCAGAACTGATTTTGCTGTGTCCCATAGGTTTTGGATTATTTGCTTTTGTTTTCATTTGTCTCTAGGTATTTCTTTTTTAAATTTCCTCTTTGATTTCTTCAGTGAGCTAGTGGTTGTTTGATACCATATTGTTCAGCTTCCACATGTGTGTGTTTTACAGTTTTTCCTGTAGTTAGTTTCCAGTCTCATTGCATTGTGTCAGAAAAGATACTTGATATGATTTCACGATTCTTAAATTTACCAGGCTCACTGTGTGGCCCAACATGGGGTCAGTCCTGGAGAATGTTCCGTGTGCACTTGAAAGTGTTTTCTGCTGCTTTTGGATGGAATGCTCTAGAAATATCAAGTATTTCAAAATCTATTCTGAGTATTGCTACTCCAGCTGGTCTTATACCTCAGTTTTATCAAAATAAACACACCAGTTTGAGGAATGCTAATTACATAAAACTTATGGCCTTGAGAGGAATCCTGTATTGTACTGTAATTGAAGTTAAATAGAGCAAGAGAAAGAAGAAGATAGGAACTCTGAAAAGGAGTCTACCATCACAGAAATTTGTTGAAAGGAGGTGAGGTGTAACTTTTAACTGGAGGATGATTGCTTTACAGTGTTGTGTTGGGTTCCGCTGTACAGCAACATGAATCGGTTGTAAGTATGCATGTTTCCCCTCCCTCTGGAGAGGTAAAGCCTTTTCATTTGCCACAAAATTTAAAACATCTGTTTTTATAACAGCATCATTTAACCAAGCATTCTGGGTATATGCTTTGGGTAGTGTGTATAGTAAGAGCAGAACACGCTAATGGAAGCATACCTGTTGTCCTGTTTTTTGTCTTCCAGAATCCCTGCACAAGAAAGTTCAGGATCTGGCCTTTCTAGACGTTGTGTCTAAACTTCGCAGTCATGAGAACAAAAGCGTCGCTCAGCAGGCCTCTCTCACAGAGCAGAGACTGGCTGTGGAGAGCTGAGAACTGCCCCTCCCCGACACTCCTCTCATTTCCCCTTTGTCCTCCATCCAGCTGCCTCTTCGGCCTCATCCTCTTCCACATCACTTGTGCATGCGTGTAACGTTCCAATGCCAACCGAAGAACTGCTGTAGGTACCTGCCCAATAAGATTTCTAAACCCATTAGTTAGTGTGAACATGAATTTGTCAAGAACCAGTCTCCACCCATAACTGTTTTCTTGTATTCCTGTTGCTTGAGCTCCATTAAGTAGGATGTGCATGTTGTAGTCCTGTGATGACGTAAACTTGGTACTACACAGTGACTTGCTCCTCACCCTTGGTAAACTGCATACTAACGTGCTGGTAAATTGGAAACAAGTGAGAACGCAGCAGGATCTGATTAGCTCATGAACGATGGGATTGAATCGTAAAAATAGCTCCATTTATTGGTGCTTGGAAAGCACAGTGACCAAAAAACCTGTATGGCTGCTTATTTGTTAGTCTTACCTACTAATGTCAAATCCGTGGTACCTAGAGTTAAATAAAGTCCAACGCTCTCACTCTTTACCCTATGGTTTCTTCTTCTTCCTTTGTAGTCTCTTGAAACTGCCACAAACTTGCAAGACTTCCTGAGGTTTTTTTAATTTCATATTTAATTGGCCATCATCAGTAGCCTGATGCTGAAAACATTTGTAGTTTTCAACATAAAACTTAAGGGGTTGAAGAATATTATACATCTTGTTTTTTGCCTGTATTTTAGATTTTGGTATATGTACAGTTTCACCTCAGAATTTCTTCCATCAGTTAATATTGTCCAGCACACGTCTTTAAAAATCACTTGGCATTTGTTTTCAGCTGAGAAATTTGAGTATAGCTCATTGGAGAATGGATTTTGTTTTTTATCATCCAGCTTGAGAGCCAGAAGTTTCCTCAGTCTTAGCCCTTTTAAATTTTATGTGAGACATACGCAGGACACAAAGTTTCAGAAATGTTTGTCTAAAGAAAGGAAGCAGGTTATAAAAGCCATAGCAGCCAGTCCAGTTCATTCTGCAGATGGCCTCATCCTCGTAGCTGTTCGCACTTCCCACCTCTGCTTTTCACAGAGAACTTCAGTAGATCTTAAAGCCTAATGGAAAAGTGACAGTGCCAAGACTCAAGATGAGAAGACCCCCTTGGCAAAATGTAGTATACTCTTCACTGCCACTACCACTACCACCACCACCACACGGGTTTTTAGAGCTTTGAAACTCAATCTTTGTAAATTAGTCAGAACACCCCTGTGACATACCTGCCTTCTCCGTATGCTTAAGTTTGACGAATACTAGCTGAAAGGTAAGGCGGGCTCCTTGCTCTCCAACACTGATGCTGCACACCTCTGGGGGGTGCTCGAAGATGGACTTCTGACTCTGAAATAGCTATCATTCAAGAACGTTAAAACCCCAGTGGAGGTAAAAGAACCTTTTGACTGACTTCCCTTTGATATCCAAGAAAAGGAAGATTATTGTGAGTGCTTATGCTACATTTACTGTAAGAATGATCTTGTTCATTGTCTCCTCCTGGGCTGGATAGTGGACTGTATTTTAGGTTTTGAAAGATATCTATAATGTTGCATAAGAGGCTGTCCATATTAATAACTAAATAAATAGTATATCAAACTGTAATGGCATCATTTGCTTTATTTGTATATTGTACTTCTATTTCCAGCTCCTAGAATAGTACCTGCTGATCTCTGGTGCTCAGTAGGTATTCACTGAGTGACTCCCTACTTCCATGAAACTTCCAGAGTGCCTGAACTATTTCTAGATATATAGAGAAATTGAGATGTAGTTATTTGTCTGACTTCAAGGAATTTTTCTTTCTTTTTTGATAGTAGGATGTCTCTACTGAAAAGCATTATACAGAAAACCTCAGAACAAAAGCATCCAAAAATCATGGATTTGAAAAAAGACCCTAAACGGGCCAGCTGCCAGCAATCAAGTTGCTGATATGCTAGGAACTCTCATCTTCGGCAAAACGAAATGCAATTCAAATCACCAGTTGTTCTACAGAGAGACCAGAGGCTGTGCCCTTAGGATGACAGGGCTTCACCAAACTCAGGATGTGCTGCTATGCGGTGGGTGGGAGCCCACAGACCATACCATCCCTCTCCCACTACTTAGCTTTAGATTCCACCTTTACATTAGTTTGCTGCTCGTAAGAGTGCATTCTGACGGAAAGATGGGAGGTGCCACACAATAAAGCTTTTATTGCCAGTTTGTGCCAGGACTGGAGCACAGATGAAAAGCAAAAAGGCCAGAACTTAGAGGGGAGATGTCTGAGTGACGTGCACTGGAATGTCCTCCCTTCCTCCCTCCCGGCCCTGTTAGCTCCTTGGAATCTTGCTAACCACCCCACCCAGAGTGAACCCATACTGTGCTCAAAGCAAAATTGATTAAATACTGGCCCACAACCCTGTGTTTTCCTTGATAAAATATGCTTTGAGCATACTCTGATAACAGTGGAGATGTGGAACAAAGTTTTTCAGTTCTAAAACAATTTCCTCTTGGGTGCAACAGGATGCTCTTGGATATAAGGATTAGTTTGAATTGTTCTGAAAAACCCTGCATGTGAACATTTCAAAAAGAAGTACTCTTTGGTATCATCCGAAGGCTTATTATCTAACTCTGCTGAACATAACGGGTGAAGCTGTCTATTACTTAGGTGAGCATTATCCTTTGTATCCAACTGTTACTAGAATCAGTATGCTTAAAAGACACTGCTTAATGTGAGGAAGCCGTACATTTGAATTATACAAGTGTCTGTTAAAAAAACAGTGATAATTTGGGGTGAATCTTCATGGCTATAACCAGGAAAATTGAGGGGTTTTCCCACAGATATGGTCTATTAGTTTATGTACTTATATGCCATATAGCTTCATAGATAGGTTTTAAAGGTGTGTCTAAAATGTTGAAATAGCTATTTTAAAAAGTGTGGTAAGTGGAAGGAGTAAGGTCTCTGGATACTGTCTCTCCTGTAGTGACATCCTGGTTCTGTTACATACTGGCTGTGTGACCCTCACCACGTTACTTAAACTCTCTGGGCCTGTTTTCTTATTGCATTTAATAATCTCTACTTTCTAGAGTTTTTCTGACAATTGAAACTTTTAAAGAGGTTGACATTGAGGCTGGAGGAAACTGGCATCTCGTGGCCTAAACTATACTCTTATTAGTTTCTGGAGAAGGAAATGGCAACCCACTCCTATATTCTTGGCCTGGGAAATCCCATGGACAGAGGAGCCTGGCGGGCTACTGTCCATGGGGTCACAAAAGAGACACAACTTAGCAACTAAAAACAATTCATAGTCTCAGGAGCACCCAGTTATCCTCCATGTGGAATGCATAACCCCTTACCTCCTTCCTGAAACGAAGATGGCCAGGTGGGCAGAGCAGGCCTTGAGCATAGCTCCCCACTGTAGTATTTCCTCTTTCTGTCTCAGATTTCTTCATCTGTAAAGTGGGAATCACAGCACTAGCTCAGTGATATTAGCTTCTGTTAGCAGAATTACTAAATCAATATAATTAAAGCTGTAGTACTATGAGTTTTTTCTCAATATAGAAACAAAACAATCCCCCTTTCCCATTTTCAGTGCTGCCAATTGTTTATATATACAATATACCTTTTTAATATACATACTTCGTGTTCTTAGATATAATTGCTGTGTGCTTTGCATAACGGTTTATGGTAGCTGTACCCTGAATCCTCTGATAGGATCCACCTATTTATCATTATGCTTCTCTGACTAGACAGAGTCCCTGTTTCAGGGGTAAGGTATTACTAGTTTCTTATTTACTGTATATGGTCAGCTACAGTATTTGAAAGAAAAAAATGAGCTTTGCATGGAATTTATGCTCCAGAGTTCAATAGTTCAGTTTATTTATTCTTTCTCAGTTGACTTTTTAAAGTTCATTATTTCCTTATCCTTATTCTGTTTGTTCCCAGAAAAACAAACCCTTTTACCAAATTGAGCTTTTCAGCCATGGCCATAGAGGTTGTAATCTAACAACATTTCAAAAAAATGGGCAATATGCATCTGTCTGCTATTTATAACACTAGAGAGACACTTAACATGGCAACGACTCATTTATATACTGGAACCAGTTATAATTGGACCAAACTTAAGCCGGGGAGGAACTGATGGCTGGGTTCTCCTGCCGTTTGTTTCCCGAGTCCCTGGCTTTTCTACGGCCTGATGTCACGTTTGTCCACAGAGAGATGGAGAGCCTCCCACTTCCTAAGCAAACTGGAGGATCAGGGTGATGTCATGAGCCATGCCCTCTTCTTCCAAGTGACTTAAATGAAATGGTTTCTCTCATCCCATAATTATTAATGCAGCTTTCAGGGAGTAAAACTGGCGCATGTTGGATGGCTGAATCATGGAAACAGGTTCAAAGGAGAAGTGATTTAATTGAAACACCATATACAACCTAAAAATCAAAGTTGGCTTTCTCCTTCACCCCCAACCTCAGAGCACATTCTTGGAATTTATCCATGACACAGAGATCTGTGGTTTTGCTGGTAGGCATGTGTGTAATCTTATATTAATCTGCTTAGCACTATAAAGGTAAAACCACATTCAGTGGTGTGTGAAATTTTATAGTGTTCAGTTGGTTTTGGTCACATAGATAGAGAATTTTCTTGTTTTGGGATTCAGTTTTAAGAAAATTAGTTGGGATTTTCAGTCTTCGTCAAGGAAGTTGAAAACCTAATCCTGTCATACTTTGAAGCTGCTTAGTGTCAAGTTTGGGATTTTTTCTTAAATAATTCAAAAAGATATTTTTTAGATTTCTGTTATCTTGAGATAAAACATTTTAAAGCTTTAAGCCAGATTTCCATATATAAATTTTAAATCCAACCACAGATCTTCTAAAATATAGGAATACTATATTATATAGTATTTATATAGTATAATACTATATTATATAGTATTCCTCAAAAAAAATAAAAGTAGAACTACACTATGATCCAGCAGTCCCCCTTCTGAGTATTAACCCAAAGAAAACAAAAACACTAATTTGAAAAGATACGTGCAGCCCTATGTTCAAGATACGGAAGCAATCTAAGTGTCAATCAATAGATGAATGGATGAGGAAGATAGTGTACACAGTTGTACCTCAATATCCACTGAGGACTGGTTCCAGGACCTGCCTTGAATACCCAACTCCACAGATGCTCAAGTACCACGGTCCCACGTCTGTGGAATCAACCGACCTTGAAGAGTGTAGTGCCAAAGCTTATACTGAAAAGACCCACATATAACTGGACCCATGCAGTTGAAACCTTAAGGTTTGACTATAATTTACGATGAGATATTAATCATAAAAAAGAGTGAAACGTTAGCATATGCAACACCATAGATGGATATAGATGGTATTTATGCCAGGTGAAGTAAGTCAAATACCATATGATTTCACGTACTGTGAAATTTAACAAACTTACAGAGAAAAAACTGGTGGTTGCCTCAAGGGAGAGGGGTGTGTAGTTGTGCAAAATAAGTGAAGGGGATTAAGAGCTACAAATTTCCAGTTACAACGTCAAGAATAACTTTGTATGATTATTAGACTTACCATGGTGATTATTTCATAATGTGTTAAAACATCAAACCACTATGTTGTACACCCGAAACTAACATACTGCACATCAACTGTACTTCAATTTTTTAACAATCTAATTTTCAAGTATCAGTTCAGTCGCTCAGTCGTGTCCGACTCTTTGCGACACCATGAACCGCAGCACGCCAGTCCTCCCTGTCCATCACCAACTCCCGGAGTTCACTCAGACTCGAGTCAGTGATGCCATCCAGCCCTCACCCTCTGTCGTCGCCTTCTTCTGCCCGCAATCCCTCCCAGCATCAGAGTCTTTTCCAGTGAGTCAGCTCTTCACATGAGGTGGCCAAAGTACTGGAACTTCAGCTTTAGCATCATTTTCAAGTATAGGTGACAGGTATTACTTACTATTGCAGTGTTCTTCTGTCATTTATTGAGTCCCAGGAGTCCTAAAGGAAAGAAACTCTAGCTGTACCCTCAGATTACTGTCAAAAATAAACTCCTATACAAATACTCACTCTGAATCTTATAGCCATATCTACTTTAACATAGGCCTCCCTTCTACCCAGATGGTGGGACTGGGGACAGGGCAGGGGGTGGTTTTTAATGGACTGTGTATTACACAGGATGGATCCAAGCCTGCTGAGACGCTGCCCTTGGGGTGTTCATACCTCAGATGAAAAACCCCTGCTTCTGTGAGGACATTTTACTGTGCCTTCCCACAGTCGCCATCACCCCACTACCAGGGCCGGAGGAGGTCAGCTGCCTTTGACCTTAACTGTACATCTGGACGTCACAACCTGAATTGCCAGGCCCTTACTCTAAAGTGCAGGCTTTGTCTGGTGCAGTCTTGGAAGGATGTCCTGGTGTGCTGTCCACAGCAGTGGCCCTGTGTGTGTATTTTATGTAGTCAAGGTGTTATGCCACATGTAGCTCTATGCCTTTTTTCCACTTATACAATAAGCATTTTTCCACATTACTAAGAACTCTGGTTCATAACTTCATTTTTAATAGCTGCATGTTCTTCAGCTATATGGATGTACCATAATTTACTTGGCCATTTTCTCACATCTGGACATTAAAGACGTATTTTCAGTTTAGAAAAGCAAACCCCAAGTGCTAAGTTGTGAACATTTACAGATGCTCAACTAAAAACTACCTCACCTGTCAGTCTCTCTGCCTTCTGCCCCTCATCCTCAGTTAAGAGCCACGTTCCTTTTCTTCTTCAAGGGCCCCTAGTTTCCCAGTGCAGCCTCTTTGCACTCTTCCTGACCCACTTGTACTTTTGGCACCTTTTGGACACTCTTGGCTCCCGCCCAGCCCTTCCTAGTCTCCTAAGGAAACCCACCACAAGGGGGAAAGAAGTGAAAGTTGTTCGGTCGTGTCTGACTCTGTGACCCCATGGACTTCTCCATGGCCAGAATACTGGAGTGGGTAGCCGTTCCCTTCTCCAGGGGACCTTCTAAACCCAGGGATCCAACCCAGGTCTCCTGAATTGCAGGCAGATTCTTCAGCAGCTGAGCCGCCAGGGACGCCCACCACAAGGGGGAGTGGGGTCACAAAGGTGGGGTGACTGCACCTCCCCCTCCTGATATCCAGGCCTTAAATCAATTCCACCCACTCATCCTTCAGCACCACCCCTGATATTAGAGAGGGCATGGAACACACCTCCCAGTACCCACTGGAGCTATAGCTAATGGAAGTCTAATTGCCTCTCAGCACTGCCATCCACCACACTCAACACAGACCTCTCACCATAGCCTGTGAACCGCCATTCTGATTGGTTCCCGGTGATGAACACTCTCCAGGCACCACTCACAAGGAGAGGAGGGAGAGCGGTAGAGGGCCTTCTTTCCCACAGGAATCCTCATTTCATCCTCCCAAGGCATCTGTGACCTGGCTGACCCATTTCTTCCTCAGAGATGGCAGACTGCGGGCCCTCATACATCTTTGTCTGGCCCACGTGGTATTTTGAAAAAAATAAGAAAATGAACAGCTGTAAACATGGAAAATCTGGATGAATCTGCACACCCACACTAATCCGGTTAACTGACTTTCCTTTTATAATGGGGAGAGCTGGCAGCCAGCCATTCTCTGTTCCAGGAGGGCAACGTGCGACTGTGACCCTGTGCCTCTGGACAGAGCATGCATCTCCAGCCTGTTCAAGTCCCCCACACCTGGCCCAGCTCCCCTCAACACCACAGCCCCTGGAAGCCCATGTGGCTTGACCCTGTGGAGACATCATGTGCCATCTGTCTGCTTCCAGAGCAGGAGTAAGGGGTGGGGATTTTTAGGGAGAGAAAAGCGGTGCCAAGGGAAAGGCCTTGTCAAACACGGGTCCAGACACTTGACCTAAGGGCGTTTTTATGACCTGTGCAAACTTGCATTGTTTTTAGCACCTCAGAAAAAAAGACGTTCTGAAGGCCAGTGACAGCTGCAGTCTGTCTGGTGTCAGGAATATGGAGACCCAGACAGCTGTCAGCCGTGCCCACACGTGTACCCACGCCATGCTGCTGACAGGAGGGTGCTGCTGCTGACCTCCTGTGCTCTCACACGGCTAGCAGCACCCAGAGGGCACTGCAGGAATTTAGAACATCCTTTCTCAGCTGGATCAGGAATGCAGCCCTTCTCCTGAGGCCCACAGTACCCTCCCCACCCCCTTTACCCCATGATTAAGTGGCTCTTATGGAATGGGGGACCCGCTAGCCAAGCAATTACTCTCTGTTCTTAGAGAAGTGCAGAATTCTAATAACCTGCCAAACTTCTGGGGTAACCTGATCAACCACAATTTCCTGTGGGTTCAATCCCTGAGTTAGGAATATACCCCAGAGGACGGCACAACAACCCACTCCAATATTCTTGCTGGAGAATCCCCATGGACAGGCTCCTGGTGGGCTACAATCCATAGGGTCACAGAGAGTCGGACACGACTGAAGCAACTTAGCAAGAATCAACCCTTCAGAAATAAGTCTCTTCATTTGAAAAGGCACATACAATTCAAAGTTTCAATCCACTCTCAGCCAAAACACCCATGAAGAGAAATAGCCTGCTGCTAAGTGTTTCCCTGGCATCACGCACAAAAGGAGAGCACGTTCCCCGTTTCCCCTGGAGTCGAGGAGTCCCGAGCCAGGTAAGTCTCCATGCCTCTGACCACCAGGAGTCATACAGATCAGGAGCTAAAGTGCAGCACAGCGCACAAATGGTCATCAAACCTTGTAAAACTTCCCTAGAGGCAACTAGCCCAGGATCAAAAAATGCCAGGGCTCCCCACCTTGAATATAATATCAATATTGAATATGAAAATAATATCAATAGGAGACACAAACAAAACCCTTCAGTTTCTGAGAAGATGAGGCAGAACATGGAAGAGGAAGAAGAAATCAATCAAGACTCAAAATCAGCGACAGGAACAGTGGACCTAAGCAAAGGCTGACATTGGTAAAACCAATAAATAAATAATATAGAGTCCCTGGTGGCTCTGACGGTAAAGAATCTGCCTGCAGTGAGGGAGACCTGGGTTCGATCCCTGGATTGGGAAGATCCCCTGGAGGAGGGCATGGCCACCCACTCCAGTCTTCTTGCATTGAAAACCCCATGGACAGAGGAGCCTGGCAGACTACAGCCCATGGGGTCGCAAAGAGTAGGACGCGACTGAGCGACTAAGCAGAGCACAGCAGATGCCAACGATTACATGTATAAGAACTGAATCACTTTGCTGTACACCTGAAACTAACACAACATTGTAAATCCACAAAAAAGAAGAAGGACATTTTGTCTTTGGGGCAGATATTGCAAGCGATTTACCCAACATCCAGCCACCCCTTCTGCCCTATTTACAGAACCCCAATTTTGTTCAGGGGGACAATGTACCAAGCTTAAAACGCTCCAGTTCTCCAACTTTCCAAGTGGGCATTACCCTTCTATAGAAGTTCATGGGGAGGGTGTCCGTTAGTGAATTAGGCAAAGACCTGCTAGAAGGCCTTTGGCCCTTTGCCTTTTTTTTTTTTTTTTCCTTTCTTTTCCCTCCCTCAAACCTCGACATGGGTCCCACTCTGGGACCTCACAAGCAGCCCTCTTGCAACCGTGAGATACAATCATGAGAATGCAAGCTTCCACATTAAGGACAGTGGAGCAGAAAGGTGGGAGCAGCCTAGATCCCTGGTAGCACTAATGAACCAAAGGCCATCTATGTACCGAAGCACCTCAGACAGGGCAGGAGACACACTTGCCTGCTTCAACCCCTAGAGCACGGTTCTCTGTTGTTTGGATCGGGATGAAATCTTGATGCACACGGCTAGTCACTAAAGCATCAAGGCCTTCCTAGAAAAACTTGTTGTGCTTACTGGCCATGCCACAGAACTCAGTGGATTGAAACAGCGGGGGCTACACACTCTAACCCTCAAAGTTCAGAAAACCCCCAAACAGCCTGACTTGCTGACCTAGCAGCCTGCCTCAGTACAGAGATTTACTGAGCATGGACTGTGTTGCACTCTGGATATATTAGATAGATATGGGCCACTGAGGGAGGAGAAGAGGGACATTTACCTGACTGTCATAGTAAAGCAAGCAAGCAAGGATGCTAACTGCTGTATAAATAGAATCATGGGGTTCTGCAGAGATGACTCAGCTCTGGGCCTCCTGGGGCAGAAGGCACCTGTGAAAGCAGAGAAGCAGCAAGAGACAGGGAAGGAAATACAGAGCAGAGCAGACAGAAGAAGGCCTGAGACGTTTTAACTTGTTGTTACATAGCGGAAAACTAAATTTTAAACAGAAGATTGGCAAATTGCTTTATGGTTTGATCTGGAACCAGAACTACAGCTAATGGAAGACAGAAAGACTAACAGCGATCTGCAGGTAACTGTGCTGCGTTCCCAGTGTTGGGAGACAATTCTTCGTGGGTGTCTTGCATTTCTATACTTCTGTGAAGAGCTTTCGTCTCCATCTCTTCAAGGATGTTCACCTAGCATACTTGTAAGAGAGACAGTGCCTCCCGCTGGAGGCAGGGGCAGGTTTTTGTACCATGGGAATAATAGAGAGACTTTGCCCCCAGGGGAAAGTTGGTCAGGATTGCTTGCAGACCCCTTATAAAGTTGGGGGACTCCTGGGACTTCCGTGGCAGTGCAGTAGTTAGGACTTAGTGCTTTCACGGTGGTAGGCCCAGGTTCAGTTTCTGGTTGGGCAACTAAGATCCTGCAAGATGTGTGGCATCGCCAAAGAAAGGGGGAGGGGGATTCCTGAGCTCTGTGGACTGGGTACTCTCTACCCAGAAACAAAGATCTGTTTATCCTCCTTCGACTTGCTCAAAGCCATAGCCTGGTCAGGTGCTAGAGACAGAGGTTCCCAATTCCATGGAAAAGAGATGTCATCAAGTAATTTTGAATGTGGTGAGTTCTCCCAGACAGGATGCTGCAAGACCACATCTGGGTGGGCTTAACAGAGTTCTGAGGGGACCTCCCTGAGAACGCTGATTTAAGTGAGGTCTAGGGGAGAAGAGCAGGTTGACCCTTCTCATCTCTGCAACGTCTCTGTGACGTAGGCATGCTCATCTCCATCTTATGAGGCAGGCACTGAGGGCTGAAGAGAGAAACCACACCCACACTGTCATCAGTGGCCAAAGCTCTGGGTCCAACCAGCGCACCATCTGTGACTTTCTTATTTTGCTACACATGGACTAAAGCAACTTGAAGAGTCTTTCACTGAGTACAGACGATATGATATCCATCAGGCTCAGCAAGTGACCAGCTAGGATCGCCATAGACACTGCATCACTAAGGAACATGCTCCTCTGTTCGGTTCAACTCCAGTTCTTTCCGCGACACAGTCAATGAAAGAATCAACATCTCCTCCAGGCTTTGCTCTGCCCTGCAGGTGGGAGGAATGAGCCCTCCCTTACTCTTTGTTCTTGTTTTAATACCTCCTGCTCTCCCCTTCTCTTGCTTTAGAATTCAGTATTAACAGAATGTTTCATATACAGAAGGCTCAAAATGTGCATTCAGCTTGAGAAACAGCAGAACATGAAATTGCCCCTGAGAAAGATGCCCGGCCTCTACCAGGAAGAGAACATTTATATCACCAGAGACGCGGAATCTATGCCAAAATGGACCTATACAGACACATCTGCTAAGATGACGTTCCCCCCAACTTAGTTGCTGGTCACTGGCCCCCAACACACTGCCCCAGCCCAGGCCCCTCTGTCTTGTCATCCCCACAAATTATTGCTCTTTGTGTAACAAGGTATTTAAGCTTTTGATCCTAATAACTCCTGGTCTTCATTTTCCTTTTGAAGACTCCCATATTCATGTAAAACAATAAATTTGTATGTTTTTTTCCTTGTTAAAAAAAAAGAGTGTGCGGAGAGTCCCCATTACCAATTGTTCTAGGAAGCAGACTAAAGAAAGCATCAGCAGAAACTACATTAGAATAAATTAGAATGTGAAGCTGGAGTCCTGAGTGCTCTTTCCTAAAATGGCCCGACAGACCCTCGAGAGTCGTTCGGTCATTCAAGCTTTCACACTCCAGGCATGTGACGGAGGAGGGCATGCAGCTCCGCACTAGAGACACCTTGTGGAGTCAAGCGTCTCCATCGTGACAGGTCTGGGCTGTGGTGTAACTGGCGTTCTAATTCACAAGGTGAACAAAAATGTTAATCTGGAGCTGCTGCTGCTGCTAAGTCGCATCAGTCGTGTCTGACTCTGTGCGACCCCATGGACTGCAGCCCACCAGGCCCCCCCCCCCCCCCCCCCCCGTCCCTGGGATTCTCCGGGCAAGAACAGTGGAGTGCGCTGCCATCGCCTTCTCCATAATCTGGAGCAGAAGACATTAATTTTTCCTCTTTCTACTTGGGTACAAATCTTGACTGAAACAATTTTCGCTTAAAAAAAAATAAAATTTAAATGTCTATGGTAAAGTATTCATTTGGTGCCACAAATGAGATGCTTTTAAATCCTTTGATCTAGTCATTCCACGCTATTAGGACTCAGAGTTACTCACTCCATCGTGTCCTATTCTTTGCAACCCATGGACTGTAGCCCGCCAGGCTCCTCTGTCCATGGGATTCTCCAGGCAAGAATACTGGAGTGAGTTGTCATGCCATCCTCCAGGGGATCTTCCCAATCCAGGGATCAAACCCTGGTCCCCCACATTGCAGGCAGATTCTTTACCATTTGAGCCACCAGGGTATCTATGTGCAAAGTATGAGTAATGTATAAGAAAGTTCACTGTACTGTTATTTAATTGGGAAGAGTCTAAATTTCTAATAGTGATGGGTTGATTAATTCAATTATAGTTTATCTGCATCAGGAGTTCTCAAACTTTTTGGTCTCAGGATCCCTTTAAATGGCTTAAGCCCCTGAAGAGTTTTTGTGTCTATGGGTTATTTCCATGAATATTTACTATATTAGAAATTAAAAGAGAGAAATAGTTAAACACAAAAATACACACATATTCCATTAGCTGTCAGAGTGATATCATATCATCATGTAGTCTCTGAAAAATGACACTTATACTTGGAAAGAAGGTACTAAAAAGGGAAATGATGTCCTATGATACTATGAAAAAATTTTGAGCTTGTGGACTTGAGAGGGTCTTGGGAAGCTCCCAAATTTTCTTCACCACGTCATGTGGACCCTTGATCGATACAATAGACTAGTATATCAGTTCAGTAGCTCAGTCGTGTCTTCTTTGTAACCCCATGAATTGCCATCACGCCAGGCCTCCCTGTCCATAACCAACTCCCGGAATTCACTCAGACTCATGTCCATCGAGTTGGTGATGCCATCCAGCCATCTCATCCTCTGTCGTCCCCTTCTCCTCCTGCCCCCAATCCCTCCCAACATCAGAGTCTTTTCCAATGAGTCAACTCTTTGCATGAGGTGGCCAAAGTACTGGAGTTTCAGCTTTAGCATCATTCCTTCCAAAGAACACCCAGAACTGATCTCCTTCAGAATGGACTGGTTGGATCTCCTTGCAGTCCAAGGGACTCTCGAGAGTCTTCTCCAACACCACAGTTCAAAAGTGTCAATTCTTCGGGGCTCAGCTTTCTTCATAGTCCAACTCACATCCATACATGACCAGTGGAAAAACCATAGCTGTGACTAGACGGACCTTTGTTGGCAAAGTAATGTCTCTGCTTTTCAATATGCTATCTAGGTTGGTCATAACTTTCCTTCCAAGGAGTAAGCGTCTTTTAAGTTCATGGCTGCAATCACCATCTGCAGTGACTTTGGAGCCCCCCAAAATAAAGTCTGACACTGTTTCCCCATCTATTTGCCATGAAGTGATGGGACCAGATGCCATGATCTTCATTTTCTGAATGTTGAGCTTTAAGCCAACTTTTTCACTCTCCTCTTTCACTTTCATCGAGAGGCTTTTTAGTTCAGTATATAGAGTATAGTAAATTTAAAATGTTATTGTATGAAATATTCACTAATATTGAAAATGCTGTTTTTTAAAAAGTAGATTAAAGAACAGTATAAACCATATTATACAATTTAAAACAAACATGAAAGTAACGGAAAGACACACACAGTAACATAGCTGTAGATGGTGTATACCAGCATAGGCCTCTAGGTGATGAAAATACAGGTTATTTTTCTGTTTTCTGCATTATTTTGTAATCAAAATGTATGTAACAAAGATATGCATATTGCCCATGTATAATCACCCTTTATTTTCCTACCCAGATCTGAAAATTTCAGCTTAGTAAAGATTGATGGCAGGAGGAGAAGGGGATGACAGAGGATGAGACGGTTGGATGGCATCACCGACTCAATGGACATGAGTTTGGGTAAACTCCGGGAGTTGGTGATGGACAGGGAGGCCTGGTGTGCTGCAGTCCATAGAGTCATGAAGAGTCAGACATGACTGAGTGGCTGAACTGAACTTTTAGGAAGGATCTCGACCAGCAATATCAATATGACAGGGGTTTTGCATGGCTCTACATGAGGCGTACCTCTAGACTGCCCTTACCTCTCCAAGCGTGCTCTGCAGAGGACATCCACGTCCCCTGGGAGCCTGCAGAGCCTCAGATTCTCTAGTTCCACTCCAGACCAGCTGAATCAGATCCAGATTATTTTTACTTTTTTTCATTGTTATTTTTTTTGCTCACATCGCACAGCTTGTGGGATGTCAGTTCCCTGACCGGGGACTGAACCCAGGCCATGGCAGTGAAAGCTCAGAATCCTATCCACTAGGCCATCAGAGAACTCCCAAATCTGGATGCTTTCAGTTCAGTCGCTCAGTCGTGTCCGACTCTTTGCGACCCCATGAATCGCAGCACGCCAGGCTCCAGGTACTTTAGACCCAAGTAAATTAAGACCCACATCATATATGTGTATAAAGTTTGAGATGCCCTAGTGGCATATTCAAACCACCTGGAAGCTTTAAAACAGGGATGGGGAGGGGCTGCACGGGGGTTTGTTTAAAGGTCTTGGGTGATCCTAACGGTAACTAGAGCTGAGAACTACCATGGAACACACAAACTCCAACCTCTGCCAGCTTCAGGGCAATGTCCCCTCCTGCCACACGGCGAGCTCCATGCCAGCCCCCAGGTCATAGAAGTGTCAGAGGGATGGTGGAACTAGATGGAGGAAAAAGGTAGATTTCAGAACAGGGATAAAATATGGCACTTCCCACGGCCTGCAGAGCTCTAAGACTGTTTGACTTGCCAGTTTGCAAAGCTATGGTCCCTTCTTTAGAAGGCCTGGGGTGTTACCAAAAAACTCACTATTGCCTTCTACAAAATGCTTTGATAGACAAGTCTGATTTTTTAAAACAGATTTTTAAATTGTGAATCAGATGGCAGGGGAGTTGTAACTGCAGACACTGTCCAGCTTTACCCAAAATTCTACTTTGCATCAGTTACCTCCTCATTCAAACCCATCTCCACAATTACCTACCCAAGTCATTCAGCAAGTTTTTGAGTGCCCGACATGGGCCAGGGACTGGCCACAATTCCTGGACTCTCCGTACCTGAACTTCTCGTGGCTTATCCATGCTTTTCCCCTCTTCTGGAAGCTCCAGGGCCTCCCCACATCCCTAGCAGCACTCACCTCCTCATTCCTGCCCTGGAGTCTCTTCCTTCACTCTCCCTCAGGGGCCCGGGTCAGGCCTCTCTTCTTCCGCTGGGTCTGCTGCCATTAGCTTGCATTCCTCCCATCTCAGCAGCACTGCCTCGGTAAGCTCTTGGTGAAGTCTGTATTTTCCGCAAGTGTGGTTTTATTTTTTCAGTTTACCTTTCCTCAAAAATGCATGCAGAGTGCTTACAGCAAAGTGCCTGGAACACAGTAAACTTTCAGTGAATGTCACCTTCTATTTCAAGACTTGGAATAGCACACACACCTGTTAGCTGGCTTGCAGCAGGGGTTGGTGAATTAGTGGGCTGATGGGTCACAAAGTAACAAGACTAAAGAAAGCATTGTCCTGGACATCAACTGCTTTATTTATAAGACTTTAATCCATCTCACAAGTTGCATTTAAGATGGTTTACTTCAAAGAAACACATACAGCAGTGTGACCACTTTTAATCATCATGTAATAAAACATTGCTTATGTCTTAAATGTCCCACAAAACACATCAAAGCAATTTTCAAAGAGCTTAAAGCAAATACAGAGAGCAAGGCCCAAGTCAGGAAAGGCAGCAATAGATGTTCAGACTCTACTAGTTTCCTAGAAACTGCTGAAGCAAAATGCCACAAAGTAGATGGCTTAAACCATGGAGATTTATTGTCTCATAACTCTGGAGGCTAAAAGTCCAAAGTCAAGGTGTTGGCATGACTGGTTCCCTCTGCAGGCTCTGGGGAAGAATCAACTCCATGCCTCTCTCCTGGTTTCTGGTGACTTGTCACCCGTCTTTGGCATTTCTTGCCTTTCAGATGCATCGTCCAATCTCCGCCTTCACGTTCACATGGCATTCTCTTGCGTGCATCTGTGTCCAAATTTCCCATTTATATAAAGACAATAACCTATTGGAGTAGGAACCCACCCAGTATGACCTTATCTTCATTACATCTCCCACATGCTATTTCCAAATGAAGGTCACACTCTGAGGTCCTGAAGCTTAGGGCTTCACATGAATTTTTGGAAGACATGGTTCAATCTGTAACAAACTCCTAAAACACAAGGTATAGTCGGGAACACTCCACCAGACTTCACAGCCCTTAAAACCACCGTTGCAGATTCTCAGATCAAGGGGACCTCCACGTGGTGATCCACAGGGGAGCTTTCAGAGGAAATATTCATACAAGGAATGTCTAATCCTTGTTTCAGGAGTGTTGTTTGTTTTGAAGAGGAACTGAGATGCAGATCAGGACCCTGGGGGCCACAGAAATCCCCTGAGTGCCAGTGGGGGGGTGGGGGAAAGTATAAAAGTTCAGCTCACCTCTCCTCCTTGGTAGGCATTTCAACAGAGGCAGTGCTTCCTGCCCGCAGATTAGCACTTTCAGACCATCGCCACCCCATCTATAAACTCTGTCTGACTCTAGGCAGCAGGGCAGGGCCCAGCTTCAACCTGTACATATTGCTGCAGTGCCCCCAGAAAGTTTCAGCAGCAATATCAGGACTTAGATGGTGAAGGGAGCTTAACACCTGCTCCCCGACTTTCCAAAGTAAGCTCTGTCATTTTCACGAATGTCAAAGGAATAGAACACCTACCCACTCTCAGCAAGCTACATATGGCTGTACACCCTCAAGTTCTTCCAAAGAGCTAGTGCCTCTGAATAGAGTGCGGTCACTCTTCCAACTTGTCAGGAGTGCTTTTACCTGATCGCCACTAGAGGGCAGGCTATTAAAACGTTCCTTTCAAACTAGAGGTTCTGCAAAAGCAAAAGCTAGCTCAAGCTGACGACTGCACATTTAAAAGGCAGCTTTCTAGCTGGCCCTCTTGCACAGGAATTGCAACTACACAGTCAGTGAAGAGCAACAGCATGCAAACTGCTACCTTGTTTGTATGCTACAGTTTGCTTTTTGGAGTAGCTTTACAGAGTGAAGCCCAGGAACTAACCTGCTCTTCCTTCAGCTTTTTGGGAGTTCCTGGAAGTGAAGGGGTAAATTGCATGGCCAGGACAGGTCCTGAGGAGTTTGGTTTGGGTTAAAGGAAATCAAGATGGACTCACTCGAGCATCCCTCCCCTTGGAGGCCAAACTTACACAAGAACTACTCAGCATGAAAATCCCCCAAAGGAAGCTGTATTCAATTAACTATTCAATTAACTGTATAAGCTGTATCCCTTAACTAAGTCTTGAAAACTTTAATGTTATAAACTCTTTTGTTGCAAACTCTTCCAAAAAGAAAGGCTCAAGTTTACAGATGGCTTTGGTCCCTAAGCAGTCTGGCCTCCCTTCTCTGACCCCTGCCCCCAACCAGATACACCGGCTTTGTCTGTTGTCATGCCTAGACCTTATCATGTCACCACAATAAGGCCAAGATAGAGTATTTCCAAACACTGCATTTTCCTTCTCATTCAAAGCTTAGGCTTCCTCCTCCTCGGAAGGCATCACAAAGAAACAGCCCCCTGGCCTCCCTGGAGAGAGCTGGCCACCAACCCTGTTGGCCAGTGTTTATGGAGAGGTTCCCAGTCCTTCCTTGGAGGTCTCCACAGGATCTCCCTATAGGAGGAGGGCTTCGTGGAATAAATGATAAAGGAGCTGGGGAGGGCCTTGCCAGGTCCCTGGGTTAGGGGTTCTCACTGTTCAGCCCACCAGCTTCCCAGGGCTCCGGTCCAAGCCCGCCGGAAACAGGAAACTGTGGAATTAGTGCATCCATGCCTGCTCTCCCCCGACCCCCACCCCCGCCAACCAGCACGCACAAAGCCCGGAGGAGGAAGCGGGCTGCATAAGAAGAAAAAGCCAAGCAACACTTTTCAGCACCCCCTTGAGAAAAGGGTGGCAGGGACCTGGAGCAGGAAGAAAGCTGAAAGAGAAGGAGAGGTTTATTTTTTGTGAGGAAAAAAAAAAGGAGAAAGGACAAAGAAAGGCACTTCTTTTTCAAGTGCTTCATGACATGAAATTCTACTTTTGAATTCCTGCATTCATTAAAAAAAAAAACTGTATTAGATATTTGTAAATCACAGAAGGGAATGCTATTTGTGGGCAACTGGTCAAATGAGAGATAAAGACAAATCCAATAATCATCCTCCAATGTCTATCTCCCAAACTTGGAAGAAACTTCCTATAAATTCTAAGCTTTGTAGACAAAGCATCTTTTTTACTTCTGAGCTATGACATTTCTCCTTTGTTGGCCCAGAGTTTGCTCTGAACAAAGAGATCCAATTACCTCACATGTATACATAATTTCTACAGCACAGCTAAGAAAACTCAAGAAATATGAATTGGTTATCTCCAGTTACCCCTGATAAATTTCCTTATAGCCATAATAACAAAATAACATTGTCTCAAATATCCAGACAAGTGAGCTACACTGTATCTCAAACAAGTATGGGAACACAGCGTCAAGGTCTGAGAATACTGTATGAACTTTCAATTTTTATTTTATCTTTGAAAAAAGTCTTTAGTAGTGTGCAAGACAGAAGCCTTCTGCAGAGATAGTTCACAATGAAAGGACATTTATCAATACACTGATATTTTAATCTTAAAAACTCAGGTGGGTTTTTAAGAATCCTGCTCAAAGAGACTGCTAGAAATTATTTTCCCATAAAGAGCTTGTGAAGAGCTTATTAAGATTTACCTAGATCTATGGGTCCTAAATCTTATTGTGTGTTAAATTTTCATGGGAGTTTCTTAAAAAATATATAAGCTCTGACTCCCACTCCAGGATTGCTAGGGGCAAAGCCTGATCTGTATTCTGCCTGGTCCCCAGGTGATGGTGACCGCAGACAGTGATTTCGGAGACAGATTTCCTACATCCTCAGTTCTGCCCCATCTCTCATTAGTTTGTGTTCAGCAGCACAAAGGACCTTTCCTTCCCCAGACACAAAATGTTCCCTCTCTCTCTTTTCACTCTGAGAGAACCTGATCAGAGGGGTGCCTTGACAACTGTCTTTCCCAGACATGGAGCAACAGTTCACCTGGAAACTTGTCAAAAATGCACATTCTCAAGCTCCACCCAAGACCCACTAAATGAGAAATTCTGGGGATGTGGCAAACCCAGTAATCTGTGTGCTAACAAGCTTTCCAGGAGATTCCAATGCATGCTAATGTGTGATCACCACTGGATTAGAGAATTTCACAACCACAAGAGAGAATGAAGACAGATAGAACTCCATGTAAGGTAGAACCAAGTTTATTAATGACAGCCTTTATTATAACCACTCTCAAGTATATTAAAAAAAAAAGGGTGATTAATTAAAATTTAGAACTTGGACTTGCTGTTTGGCCTTTTACTGGATGTGCCAAAGGAAGGGAAGCTGGCCTGATTCTGAATCAACTGGTCAGGTGGAGTTCACTGGAGAATGAATGAGGTAACAAACAAGAGTGCCAACCAGAGGGCTCAAGTCTTCTCCAGGTTGGAATGACAATCAACATGGAATGACAACAATGGTGGGAACAGAGATGAAATAAAATTATCTCACAGCCAGAAGATGGAATGAACATCTCTTAACTACATTGAGACACAAAAACACACGTGCAGAGTCATACACACCTTCACTCTGGAGACTAGATTTTCAAAGCATTTTTGTCCTTTCGCTGAGCAGACGGACACGTTCATCAGCCACAGCGATGCAACATGGGGCCGCAATGGAAAACCTTGCTAAGTTTCCACAAGCTATGCTAGCTGGCTGCCCAGTTCTGTGTGGGCAAATGTGTCATCTCTGTGAGACATGCCTGCGGTTTTCCCACAGATTAAGATCTGCTCCCCGGGGTTGCTGACACCCTGGTAGACACCAGTTAGGATTAAACTCTGGGGGGCAAAACTCGTCCCCACCCCCCACCTGGAGAGGGGACAGGGCGAGCGGCAGTCTCTGCAAGTGTTTCCCACCTTATCACAGAACTCTCGGCCAATCAGCACTCCCCCTTGAGGCGGCTGTGCTTCGTTGCCATGCTGTTGGTGAGTCGGCTCTGAGGACAGAAGCTGCTCTGGTCTTGCACTCTGGGTTTGTTTTTGTTGTTGTTTCATAAAAACAAACAAAAACCAGAAGGAGAAAACCATCAGGAGTTTCTGACTCTGTCAACACCATTTCAGAACTGGGTTTAACTCCATTCCCAGAGAAAGAGGGAGCCTGCAGAAGAGGCCATGACGATCGATCGACATGGTTCAGACACTGAGGCCACAGACGCCCCTGTGACGCCCCGCTGGTCCCTTCCCAGACGGGGGGCGGGACACACCACTCCAGGCTGCAGACCCACGAAGTAAATCCTGACAGAAGAACATTTATAAAGGCTTGTAGGAATAGACGGCATGAAAAGGAGCTGGTGGATTCAGATTCACAGGTCATGCAGAGAGATTATATAAAAAATTAATATTCGAGCTGAGTAGAAAAAAACCCCTAAAATTTAAGAGAAACTGTATCATAGCTTTTGCTTCTGGAAGACAAAAAAAGGGGGGCCCACAACAAAACAAAACCCTAGAGTATGCCAGAGTTTCAAAAAAAAACCCCAAAACTAATTTGGAGGGCTGCAGCATTCACTACCTCTTCGTTAACCTCATTTTCTCCTTGGATTTCATTGATAAATAAAGCTCAGGCCTACTTACAGAAAAGATCTGTCCTGCTAGAATTCAGCATCGTGAAATGTTCCAAAGCCCCTGCTCAGCACGCAAGGAATACACAACTTCTACGAGGACACACGCCAGGAGAGACCAGAAGAGTCCACCCAAGCTCCTTGTCAAATGCAGTCACAAAATGGGAACCCAAAGGCAAGCTGTTCTCTTCCTGGGATGATGGTTGTTAACAGTTCCTTGAAACGTACAGTGAAGGGATGCTGAAAACACACCCCTCCCAGGTAAGGGGCTACCTGTCAGAAATAACACACTTCCTCAGGCCGTAGCACAGAAGACAGCCTTCCCATCACTGAAGCAGGAACAACGCTTCCACAAACTTAGTACATCTGGCTCCCCCACCCTTCCTTTTTTTTCATTTGGTAAGTATCCAACCTTCCAGAAATTCATGGCTACAGTAGAGATTCATGGCGCAAAGACTTTCATACTGGTTATTTTTTAATTCTGTCAGTGAGCAGCATTTCCCAGTTTTACCCCCCACCAAAACTAAGTTCTTGGCAGCTCCATCAGTTGGGATTGCGGGATGCCTCTGAGGTCAGAGTCCGTGCAGCATGGGTGTCAGGTGGGCGCACTGGAGGGTCAGGAAGGCTGGGTCTGTCCAGTGTCTGGAAGTGGCTGTGGCAGGCGCTTTACCAGCTAGCCCTGACAGCCTCGATATCACTCACCAGGTTCTGGGCCAGGCAGATTCCGAAGATCTGAGAAAGGGAGGGATGGCGTCAGATGGCGGAAAGTTTAGGCTTTTTCTTTCGGCTACTGAATCTCATTTTTTAAAATACAAATTTATTTAATTGGAGGTTAATTACTTTACAATATTGTATTGGTTTTGCCATACATCAACATGAATCCGCCACAGGTATACACCTGTTCCCCATCCTGAACTCCCCTCCCTCCTACCTCCCTGTACCATCCCTCTGGGTGGTACCAGCCCCAAGTATCCAGTATCATGCATCGAACCTGGACTGGCGATTCGTTTCTTATATGATATTATGCATGTTTCAATGCCATTCTCCCAAATCATCCCACCCTCTTCCTCTCCCACAGAGTCCAAAAGACTGTTCTATACATCTGTGTCTCTTTTACTGTCTCACATACAGGGTTATCATTGCCATCTTTCTAAATTCCATATATATGCGTTAGTATACTGTATTGGTGTTTTTCTTTCTGGCTTACTTCACTCTGTATAATTGGCTCCAGTTTCATCCACCTCATTAGAACGGATTCAAATGTATTCTTTTTAATGGCTGAGTAATACTCCATTGTGTATATGTACCACAGCTTTCTTATCCATTCATCTGCTGATGGACATCTAGGTTGCTTTCATGTCCTGGCTATTGTAAACAGTGCTGCGATGAACACTGGGGTACACGCGTCTCTTTCAATTCTGGTTTTCTCGGTGTGTATGCCCAGCAGTGGGATCAAAATTGAGATAGAATTCATATCCCACAGAATTCATCCTTTTAAAGTGTACAATGTAGTGATTCTCAGCACATTCATGAAAATGTGTGACCATCACCACACTATCTGAATCCAGAACACTTTCATTATCCCCCAAAGGAATTCTGTACCCTGGGACAGTCAGCCCACCATCCCCCTCATCCTGGCAGTCCTAGAAATCACTATTTTCTGTCTCTGTGGATCTGCTTATTTTGGACATATAAATAGAATCCTATAATACACAGCCTTTCTGTTGGTCTGCTTTCATGGAGTGAAACGTCTTCAAAGTTCATCCATGTTGCAACAGTAGCTTGATTCTTTTGATGGCTGAATAATATTCCATTATATGGACAAACTTCATTTTGTTTATCCATTCATCAGATGACGGACATGTGGATGGTTTCCACTTTTCGGCTATTGCAAATAATGCTGCTATGAACACCGATGTACAAGTTTTTGGGTAAACATGCTTTCAGTACTTTGGGGCACATACATACCTAGGAGCCGAATTGCTGAGTCATATGGTTACTCTAATTTTCTCATGAACTAGCAAGTTGTTTTCCAAAGATACTGTGTCCATTTCATTCCCTTTAGTGATGTTTGAGGGTTCCAATTTCTCTACATCCTAACCAGTTCTTATTAATGTCTGTCTTTATCATAGCCAACCTAATATGTGTGAAGTGGTATCTCATTGTGGTTCTGAATTTCTCTAATAATTAACGATGTCATTACAAAGAGCTAATGTGTATCTTCTTCAGAGTAATGTCTATTCAAATCCTTTGCTCACCTTTAAATTGGCTTTGTCTTTTTTTTTTTTTAATAGTTGAGTAGTTCTTTATATATTCTATACACAGGACCCTGAACAGATGCACTGATATGCAAAATTTTTTTCTCCCATTTTGTGGGCTTTCTTTTCACTTTCTTAATTGTATCCTTTTCAGCACAGAAGTTTTTAATTTTGATGAAGTCCAATTTATCCACTCTTTTTGGTTGCTTGTGCTTTTAGCATCCTATCTAAGAAAACACTTGTCTAATTCAAGATCACAAAGATTTACACCTATACTTTCTTCTAAAACTTTTATAGCTTTACCTTTTACATTTAGGTATTTGATCAGTTCTGAGTTAATTTTTATATGTGATTAGGGATCCAAATGTAGTCTTTTGTATAAACAACCCAGCACCATTTGCTGAAAAGACCATTCTTTCCCCATTGAATGGTCTTGGTTCTCTGGTCAAAAAAAGTCAGCTGACCATAGACTAGAGGTTTTTTTTTTAACTTTCAGTTCCATTCCACTAAACTATATGTCCAACCATACGCCAGTATACACTATCTTGATTACTGTAGCTCTGTCATAAGTTTTGAATTGGGAAGTATAAATTCTCCAATCTTGTGCTTTTTACGCATATACACCCGTGGTGGATTCATGTCAATGTATGGCAAAACCAATACGGTATTGTAAAGTAAAATAAAGTAAAAATAAAAAATTTTTTTTTAAAAAAGTGTGCTTTGTTATTCTGGGTCCCTTGAATTTCCACATGAATTGTAGGATCAGCTTGTCCCTTTCTGCTAATAAGCCAGTTGTCATTTTGGCAGAGGCTGCACTGAATCTTGTAGATCAACTTGGAGAGTATTGCCACCTTCACAATATTAAATCTTCCAATCTGTGACAATGGATGACGTTCCATTTATTCAGGTCTTCTTTAATTTCTTTCAATCATTGTGCCTCATTTGTGGCCCTCTCTGTTGAAAGTATCACATCTCCACAAAAAGAAAAGCCCAGTTCTTGGGGCTTCCCAGGAGGAAAAGTGGGTGCTCCCTTTCCTTCCCAGCACTTTGGAAAGATGATCCAGAGAGAGAAAGGAGCACAGAGTGTCTGAGAAACTCCAAAAAGCCTTAGCCTGGGCCACTGGGCAAGGCTCTCCATCTGACCATTCCTGTCTGATCAGCTGTCACAATGCCACATCACTAACCCCATGGAAACGCTGGAAAGCCAGTAGGCAATTAGTGACCCCAGCAATTTTTCCATCTTGTAAAGGAAGAACGGTTCCCTAAAGTCTTTCAGGATGGTAGCATCTAACATCACAGCCTTAACAAAATACAAACCAAATAGAGTTGAGGTGTGTTCCCCAGCCCTCTGAGGTGTCTTAACAACTGTGATGTGCAGGGACTAGAGCAAAGCCCCTGTCCTGGTGAGGGCTCCCCCAGGGCACCATCTCCGGGACAGCCACCTTACCTGCAGCAAGGCAATGCCTATGAAAATGCCAGCCACAATGGTTAGGTTGTCCTGCAACCACTTCTCAAACTGGGGCACACAGCCTTTCGTGTAGATTACGATCTGCTGATCAACTTCCTTCACAGAGGAAAGGAGAGCACAGCGTCACCACGCGAACTCAAAAGCTCCTCCAACACCCTTCATGCTAAGCGACAAGATGGGATTCCACTTACTGGTTTTTGCCTGGCATCATAGCCACACTGAGTGTTGATGACATCTTCCTGGTGGAGAAAAGAAAGAGAAAACTGAAACTCACTCTTGTCAGACAGAAAGTCCATCCACGGTCAGCAGAAGATCCCTGCTAAATGTTGGTTACAAAATGTTTATTTGGGCACACAGACGTCCCAGGCACCATGTTAAACACTTTCACACAAAATTCCATAGAATTATTATAACCATCCTCAGGAGGTATTAAATATTCCTTCCTTTCCAAATGAGGAAAACTGAGACTCAGGAAATATCGGAAAGACTAGCAATTCCATTATGTGGGAGTCTCTGAACTCAAAGTTGATAACCTTAAGAAGCTTATGGGTTTAGGGAACTGGAGACAGACAAAAACCACGGTTAAAAGTTTCTTCTAGTGACTTTCATAATGATTGTCTCCATTTATGCTCTCCAGTGGGGAATTCTATTTTTGAATCTATATACTAGTATACTTGCTTCTCTGGTGGCTCAGACAGTAAAGAATCTACCTGCAATGCAGGAGACCAAGGGTTGATCCCTGAGACAGGAAGATTCCCTGGAGAAGGGAATGTCAGCTCACTCCATTTTTCCAGGCTATTCTTGCCGGGAAAATTCCATGGACAGAGAAGCTTGGCGGGCTACAGTCCATGGGGTCACAAGTGTCAAACATGACCAAGTGTCTAAGATACAATACATACACTTGTGTATTGTTTAAACAGTTTTTCCACGAGAACAAGTAATTCTGATAATTAAAAGCAATGCCCTGACCACACGTGTGTGGATAGGCGCTCCGACACCTCACAGGCCTGAGAAGAGATGTGGGTCCTGCTGTTTCAGGCTTGTTTATGCGTCTCCTCGGCAGGGCATGCGGTGGATTTTACTAGCTTAGCATTTATGGAATGAGACATCTCGTCCCAAAGGATCTGCAATTGAAAGGTGGGGGTGGCATCTTCTGAGAATCTTCAGAATTCTGCTGGAATATTCACTCAGGGCAGAGGCAGGAGACAGACAGAGTGCAGCTGTGCCTGCTGCCTGGGCGGGCGGGCGCCCTGGGCTCTGTGCTGGGTGCGCTGTTGCCTCCCAGTCCTCCCAGGGGAAAGGAGAAGTGAGCTGGTGAGGAAGGCTGGCTTTCCAGGGGAGGGTCCAGAGCGCAGTCCTCATCGATTCTCAGTCTCCTTCAGACAAAGAGAACAGCCCAGGCTGAGCCTAGGGAAGTTCTCCTTTGCTACCTGAGACCACTGTCCCTTTCTCTCTCTTTTTTCATTTTTTAAATTGAAGGATAGTTGATTTACAATGTTATATTAGCTTCAGGGGCATAGCATAATAATTCAGTGTTTTTACAGATGAACAATGGCCCCTTTTAAAGAGCCCCGCACCACCCACCTTGCAGGGGAGAACCAGCCACTGAAATCAGCACTCATGTGGCCCTGTCCCTTGTAGGGAAGGGTGGGTCTGGGGGAAGACACCGGGGGGTTGACCGGTCAGAGAGAGGCTGAGGAGCAAGGAAAGGCCAAGGGCACCTTCTCTCTCACATTTACTGTTCTAACCTTCAATTCTGGCTTTTATATACAGCTGGGGAGCTGCACTTTAAGCCATACTATGTATCAGACTTCCCTGATGGCTCAGACAAAAGAATCTGCCTGCAATGAGGGAGGTCTGGGTTCAATCCCTGGGCTGGGAAGATCTCCTGGGGAAGGGAATGGCAACCCACTCCAGTATCCTTGCGTGGAGAATTCCATGGATCGAGGAGCCTGGGGGGCTACAGTCCATGGGGTTGCAGAGTCTGACTAGACTGAGTCACATTCACTATACCAGACAAATAATTTGACTCAAAATACAATCAAACCCACAGTAAAGAGGGTGGCTTGTGGACAGGTTTTATAATTTTTCCTAAAATACAAACTGCAGTGACTGTCACCGTTCTGGCCAAGAGTGTGGGCAGCCACAGTCTTCCTGCAGTGGTCTCGTGCTCGCTTGTCTCAGACTCCTCTCCTATTCCTAGGACTGCTTCAGAGCTGAGTCAGCAAGAAAAGGGTTACTAACCCCAAGCAACGCAGTGCTTCCGTACAAGCCCATCCTTCTCGTGAGGAAGGAATACAGGCAATATGGGCAGCTGCCTGAGTTTAGGCTCGGCCCCATTGCTCGCCAGCAGTGCGAACCTGGGAAAGCTACTTAAACTCCATGGGCCTTGATTTCACCTGAAAAGGGAAGATAATGGTAGTATCTGCCAGCGGGAAAGTTCCAAAGTGAAATGAGCCAACACGCACACAGGCTTAGAACAGGAACCAGCATGCACCGCTAAATTAATGTTGGGCATGAGTTGAACACGACTGAGCAACTAACACAGATATATATATATATATATATATAGGATTACTCCTATTGAGATGATCTGAGCTCTAACGCCCCACCCCCTGCAAGAGGAGCTACAATTAGGAATAGGTGGGTAAGAAGAGGTTTCCAGAAAAAAAAGAAACCGCTCATCCCATACACACTGTCGGTGTGACGCGCGGCCAGCAGGTTTCTGGCAGTCACTTACCGCGGGGTCTTTAGTACAGCAGGAGAAGGGCACGCCGCATCGCTCTCGACTTGCATTGGAATCTGTGCAATTGAAGTAAATATTTAGGTTCCAATCATCAGCTCCAAAAGCCCCACAGCACTGCCACTAGAGCAAACAGGAGAGAATTAGAACATCTCAACTTGGCAGCGACCAGGTGCCTACGCTCCACCTGGCAGAATGACCCACACCCAGCTTCTGCCAGCTCTAACCTTCTCTCTGGCCCAGAATTTTACTTTTAAACCAAGATGAACCTAAAGGGCCACCGTAAAAGCTTCTGAGTTAAGGCTGAAGGTGTGTAGTATAAGTCTGTGCTGGTGATGACCAAAAAAGCCACAGGACCCATGGTGGGAGGTGGAGGAAGGGCAGGGAAGGATTGTACAAGCAGGGCCCAGTCAGAGCAAAGTCTGTTTGGTTCAAGTCCATGAAGGAACACTCTAGAAGGACAGCAAGCAGCAGCAGTGTCTGAAGGAGGCAACTGGGGTTGTGGTAGGAGATCCATGGGTTTACTTCTTTTAAAAATTTCCATCTCTACACAGTTTTTATCTATTTTACTGAGATAGAATCGACATACAATAAAACGCACATATTTAAAGTGTATAACTTGGTACGTTTTCACATACTTATACATCATAAAAGCATCATTGCAAGCAAGATAGTGAACATATCCATTACCACCCCCCAAGTTTGAAAGGCATACTTTTTCTTCTGCATCTGTTTCTATTCTGAATTTTTAAAAACAAGAGCATGGATTTAGATTTTCAACCTAAAAACTGCAATCAGTTAAAATATAATAAAACAAGCTGTTAAATTCAGTGAGTCTTAAGGCTAGATTCCAGGGAGGCTCCATCAAAAGTCCCTCTGACACTCCCCCATGCTGGCCCAGTTCGACTTCTCTGAGTTAAATAAACATCAAGCCTTGACCATCGTAAGGGTTTCAAGATCAATAGCTACTTCAAAGTATTAAAATCCAAGAGAGAAAAGTGAAATCACATGAAATAACAGAATTCCAATATAAAGCAGACAGCATTTCAAGAGAACGTGTATCCGCATGTTCTTCCAGCTCATTGGATCCTCCGAAGGCTTGGGTTGTACATCTCCAGTTGGCCTACAAAGCTCCATCAGATCTGTCATGCAAACTAGTCAGCAATAATACTTGGCAAGGTGTGAGCTTGCATCCATTATGACCCAACAAAACAGTCAAGTCTGCTGAGGAAATGAATCAGGGCTTAATTTCACACCTGAGGGACAGCAGGCTCCGGGACAGTCATTGCATCATAAAACAAAACCAGCACAATTCAGCTCACTTCTGAGTGCCTATCAGGGCAGGGGGCCTCCCCCACGGCAAGCGCCAACACAGCCCTCTCCTCCCTTTATCAAAGGGATCCAGCTCACTCTGGAAAACCAGCCAGCCAAGAGACGACCACTGGCCCACCGAGTTTCTGTCTGGCCTCCAGTTCCACCACATACACGACACATACATGAATGTCAATGGACACAGCTGATCAGGTCTGCTCTGCCTATCTAGCTTTTCAGTGCATGCAGGTAAAGGCTGTCAGTTTGCAGGACAATAACACCTGAAGCCTAATATAAACCCGTGTACCTCTTATTAGTGTCAGAATGTCCCCATGAGTTTAACAGTGGCTACTATTATTTCCATTTTACTCTTAGGGAAACAGCTCAAGGTCCTTTTAGCCCAAGGTCCCTTAGCTGATGCGATTTTGGCACTTGCTGTGTGTCTTCTGGTTCCCTGTTTATACCATGTTGCATTTTGAGTGGAACAGGGCACCTGCCGTCTCATTTGCACCACAGAGGCCACCGTCTCACAGACACGTTGAGAAACTAGAATGGGAGGCAGCTCTACTCTATAGATTACTCACTCGTGACAAGTCACCAAGGCTTAGAAGTTTCTCAGTTTTCAGTTTCAGGTATTCGGATAGGCATAATTTTAGGAACTTGGTGGATAAATATTCTATCGCTAAGTACATTATTATGAGATATGAAGCATGGGGAATGACCAGGAAGGGGACCAAGAATAGAAAAAATCCACATTTAACCTCCCCTCCGCCAAAAGAGAGGGTAAACCTATAGCAAAACAAGAGTCTTCAAATGTTGACAGGAGTGAGCACCCTTGATGATAGCCTCTTTGCCTAAGAGTTTTCTTCCTTGTTCTTAGTAGAAACTGAATAAGTGAAAAATCAGACATTTCCCATTAGAATACAAATCATGTAAGTTATACAGCAAGTTAGAAAACAAGCGAACAAATGAAAAAAAAAAAAAAACATGCAGAAGAGTCAGAGGTAGGTTGCAACTGGCAGACGCAGAAGCCAGGAGGAACATTCATTGGGTTCATCCTTCCAAGAAGGCTTTCAACCTGAAAATAAGCCACATTTAAACTTACATATTCCTGGGTGAAGTCTATGAGGTTCTGCAAATCTATGTCATCCCTGTATGCTCTGATGTTGTTGTTTATAAAGAAATACAGCTGGTCTTTGATCCAGTCTTTGAAAACAAATGCCAGAACCCCAGCAGTGAGCTCCAGGAAGAAAATAATTCCCAGGAACACAGAAAACTAAAACAAAAGACACAGAGAGAACAGTTATAAGTGCTATTTTTGGTCATATATAGTTAAATGGTTTCTTCTAAAAAGGTTTGTAATTATACTGGGTTATTACCCATGCCCAAAGCAGATAACCTTCAATTTCTTAAGATTCATTAATAGAGTATTGCACTCCAAAAAAGAATTTCTAAAAATCATTTCATAATCACATTTTAGGGGCTCTGGTGTTCCATTTTGGTAATTAACCAACAAAGCCCATAAGCAAACATGGATAATAGGAATTTCTCATTAGACCCACATTAACGCCTAATGAGTTTCTCCTGATTAATGCACTTGTCAGACGCTTGAACAATGACCTGCCCCTACCTCTGGTAAGCTTTTGTAATGTTGAAAGATAAATTATCCCAATTTTTTAAAGACTGTCTGTCATTTGCTACTGTGGCCTTGATTCTGGATGCAATATATTCCTTTTCTGGATTCAGGACACCATTTTTTTAATTCCCCTTTGCACCTGCTACTAGGGTAAAAGAGGAGATGTGTTCATCTTAGATGAAGAGCTCAAAGAGGAAGTTGGTGGGGAGTAGGGGGTCGGGAGGAGGTAAGCTGTGACACGAACAAAATTTCCCATCATGAAAATAAAATGAAACCACTGGCTTGAGCACTTTCTTGGGAATGCGAGCCATGCCAGCCTTCCCTTGTGCAGCACCAGGCTCGTGATATTTTAAATAACATCAACACACAGCCAGAGGAAGACTTCTGGCTGACGTAGACAATAAGAATTTAAGAGGAAGGCTGGAGACCACAGGATACACGGTCATTGCCCATAAATCTGGAGAAATTTCCCTTTCATCTAAAACACCCAGAAGTGCCTCATCTTAGTCATATCTAAATCCCGCTCACGCCCATGCTTCTTTCCGCCTCCTCCCACCCCCACATTCTCACCCTTTGCAAACTATTTCACTCAAACGGATTATGAGAAATGAAGCTGTAAAGGACCAGAGGGTAAACTTCTGGTGACAAGGAAAGAGAGGGTAACACTGGGGCCACCCGTTCTGCTGGGCTCCTGCCACTCACTGAGTGGCTAAGGGGCAAAGGTGCAAAAGCTGCCGCTGTCTCTGCATTCAGCGAGCAGACAGCAAGGCGCTCAGGAGAGGAAAACACACTGGCTAGGGGTGCAAAGAAAGTGTCGTAATTTGCTTACAAAAATTAAAAAAAAAATGCTTTTTTAAATTTAACAAATATCTACTGAATGGCCCCCGAG
This sequence comes from Ovis aries, assembly GCF_016772045.2. Classification (NCBI taxonomy): domain Eukaryota; kingdom Metazoa; phylum Chordata; class Mammalia; order Artiodactyla; family Bovidae; genus Ovis; species Ovis aries. The sequence goes on along the minus strand of NC_056059.1, from coordinate 26,675,155 downwards.
AGCGCAGGCCCTGGCCTGGGTGGGTCTTGCAGAGTCAAGGGCAGGTAGGACCACAGCCCTGCCCCCAAAGAGCCCACAGTCTTCTGTGATTGGGGTTGGGGGTCGCAGAGGACCGTGGGGCCAGGTCTTTCCACATTAGACAGTGTTTATCCAAAATGCTTGGAGGAGGGGCAAGAGGGAGGGGATGGAGGGTTTCGAAGGAAGAAAGAAGGGCCTGCCAAAGTCTAAGACCCCACGGTTTAGGCCACAGTTCTAGGCCTTCTAGCTCAGCCCCTCAGGTTCCACAGAGCTCCTGGCTATCGGTCCTTGGTGAGTTCACCAGAAAAGGAATCTAAACAGCTCTTAACAGTCGTCAGTAGTACCAATAATTTCAAAGTAAGCTTTCCTCAATCTAGAAAAAAGAGAGGAAAAAAATCCTATCACTTTTTCACACAGTGCCTACCCCACCACATAGAACGACTCCCTCCTTTATCAGGGAGTACTCTACACATGTAAATATAACAGATAACACACTATAGGAATGAGAAAAACCATAGCTGGTGCACAGGTGTGTACAGGCAAACCAGAGGCCATGCAAAGGTATTAATCAGATGTCTGTCCTTGCTCCATCATAGAGGTAAGCTCACTTTCCAGTCACTCTGGTATGTTTTCCCATAATGAATCATATTGTACATAATCAGAAATTGAGTCCAAATAAAATTCTCAAGTATTTGGCAGAAATCTGCCTCCCTCAGATGCCGTGAGCTAATTTCCCCCATTTCCTATGGGGCAGAGACTGACGCACAGGCTTCATCTCAGGGCCTCAGTCAACCAGGAAGCTCCACTCCCAGCTCCTGGATTTCCCTCAGCAGTTCTCTTAGCCTTCTGGCATCCAACCTTTGAGGCTGTTTGGAGCTGTGTTGATATTTACTTCCTACTTCTGTCACAGCTCCCGCTCAAAGCATATTCTAGGCCAGTTTTGATTGTACTAAGTGGAGAGAGAGGGCATTTAAAATATTCTCCAAGTCTTAAAAAAAAAAAAAAACAAGAAACTACACAATTCTTTTCATTTTCAATGTGGGACTTCGTAAATTAAGATGCTAATCTAGAGAAATGTATGTATTTCTGTCTGTTCAGTTAACTCTAGTATCTTCAACTACAAAAATCATCACATCTACTAAAGATACGACCCTTATAAACTAAACCATATGCAAGTAAATCACATTAAAGGGGAAAAGATAAACACTGATAAAACAGTGGCCAGCAGTAAGTATGATCTGAGGCCACTGAGGCTATAGAAAAGCTGAGTGAGGTGAGCTCAAACATTTAGAATTATCTCATGTCAAGAAGACTGGTGGGTTGGTAGGTCACAATCAGGGACAAAACTCTCCTGAGGACTCCAGATATCAAGACTAGGTGGGGAATAAAGTGTGTGTGTGTAAAACTATTTGCAACATGTGGTTGTGCTGTGATTAGTCGCTCAGTTCACGTCTGACTGTCTGTGACCCCATGGGTTGTAGCCCGCCAGGTCCTTCTGTCCACAGGGATTCTCCAGCCAAGAATACTAGAGTGGGTTGCCATTTCCTTCTCCAGTGGATCTTCCCAACCCAGGGATTGAACCCAGCTCTCTCACATTGCAGGAATAGTCTTTACTTGCAACACAGACCTACATATTAAGAACAGAGAACCAAGCGCTCATTAAATTGTACACAGGACCAAGCAATCCTTGCTTTTCCCTGTTAGCATGAGTTATATGAACTTTCAAGTTAAACAGCTTCCAGAACCTTGTCTGAGGCAGAGGCGCGGAAATTCAAAAAGAGTTAGCCTGGGGGCACAGATGATGAAACTGAGTCTGCTTTTCTTAGGGAAATTCAAGAAAAGATGCCAGAGGCGACGTGGTGAAAGTGCTAAGATGGGAGTCTCAGGCAGCATGGCTGTTGGGACCAGCTCCAGCTGATGCTCTTGTTTTAGGTGAGCATGTCCCTAGACGATGCTGCGTCAGCAGATGGAGCGGAGGAGCCAGGGACAGCGGCTGGAACACCAGTGCAGATCTCTCCAAGTCCCACGGTCTCCCCTCATCATGGAAAGGTGGTTTTTTGTTTTTTGTTTTTTTTTTTTAATTTAAATTCATTTTTCTGTTCTTGAAGAGGAATATGGATGCTGTTGTGCCATAAGACAGACACCCACCAGAATGCCAAGCTCCGGATAGACAGGTACACTCCTGACCACTGACTACACCTACCAAACTGACTTCAGAGACACACAGGGAAGCACATACCATTTTGATCTCCTATGGAAGAAATCTCCAAAGGAAGAGGTTTTTTCTTTTCATTCTTGACTTTTAATACTTATCTACCCCTGAGTCAAACTCCTCCAAAAATATTCATGCGAACAGATCACACCAAATATCCTATAAGCGATTGAAAAATTATGCTGGTCACACAAAGGCGGCCCTTGCACTAGCAGAGAACACAGGAAGTGTGCGTTTACTGTTTCTCTATAGTCACCAGAACCTACTGTTTAACAGATTTAATCTGGACAGGTCACAACCACTGTGTTTATGTCTGGCTTCTCTGAACCGACCACCTGAAAGTCAGTCAGCTTTCTACTGACTATGCGCTTAAAAGAGGGGGCAAAAATCACCCAAAAGAAGAAAACTAGATACGTATACAGGCCTACTTTAGTCCTAAAGCTACTTTCGGGGCTGGACTGCAAACTTGTGATATCTATGTACAAAACCTCCATGGTGGTGCTGATGTTACTAAGGAGCCACGGGTAGAGGGAGCTTCCCAGGTGGTGCTAGTGATAAAGAACCCACCCACCAATGCAAGAGACATAAGAGACATGGGTTCAACCTCTGGGTCCAGAAAATCCCCTGGAGAAGGGCATGGCAACCCACTCACAGTATTCTTGCCTAGAGAATCCCATGGACAGAGGAGCCTGGAGGCTACAGTCCACAGGGTTGCGAAGAGTCAAACACAGCTTAGTAACTTAGCACGCAGGCACACGGATAGAGGAGGGTGGTGCTGGGTATCCAAAGTGCTCTCCTAAAAGAGAAGCATTACCCAGGCCACAGTATTCCCAGTGCCTTTGGTTGTGGCTCACTCCTGCCTCGACAGGGTGTCCTCCTGATGTGAGATGAGGGTCTGGCTCTCGGTGTGTAAGTGGAGTATGATACTTACAAACTTGAGAAGGAAAGTGTTTTCTCGCAGAGCTCCAATGCACCCAGCAAATCCCAGGATGAACATCACTCCTCCCACCACGAGGAAGAGCCAAACCGGGTCAAAGCCGCCGAGGTCGGTGATGGAAGAGATGTTGGACAGAACTCCCTGTTGGACAGACACACAACAGGGCATCAGGAGGCAGGGTCAGTTTTCCAGTATGAAAAAATGATTGCCGTGGTCTCTCTCTGCCCCACCCCAGGAAAACCTTCACAGGGGATCTGATCACATCACATCACGTCAAGAAACACTACAAAATAGAGAAAAGAAAAGAAAAAGAGAAGAAAAACTACTTTCTTTCCAAGGTCTAGATGGGTTCATATTTTTGATAAAACTATATAAAGCGAAGACATGATCCCAAGAAACTGTCACCAGACCCTGTATGGAAAAGATACGGTTGTTACCTTTGCTTTCCGTATCTCCAAATACAAGTGGTCTTGAGTAAAAGCCAGATGTGTAGGAAAAACACCTTTCAACACCCAAAAGGAGTCACCCTTAAAGCCCCGGGGCATGCAGCTGCCAGACCAGAGCCAGCTCCGAGCCCTTGGCATTTCTCAGGAAAATAAGGGTAGAGCTGCAGTCTTAAAGCTAACATGGCAGCCAGCCCCAGCCCCAAGACTCTAAAAGTTTTCCAGGGAAAAACTCATCTCAGGCCTACCCTTGAACTTTCAGGAGATCCCATCAAGCTCATATCCCCAAAGCCCACTTGAGTGATTTGTACTGATAGGCTGCCCATGTTGAGTTACTAGGGTATTTCCTTACTCCCCCTTTTTTAAGGACTGGGATTTAAATGACTTACAAATCAGAGGTTATTCCCCAGCTTGCAACCTGTTTATTCTCCTGCCAAAAGAACCCAGAGTAATTTCATGTCTCCACAAATAATACCACTTCTTTACTGAAGTCTTTTATTCCTTAAGTGTGATATCATATCAAATACCACCCAGAATCTATGTTAGAAATTATACGAGATTTTTTTTCTTTATAATGGAAGGTATATATTTAATATTCATTCTTATAGAGGCCAGCTACTGTTATTTTGAAACTGTGGAAGTCTATGAGTCTTAAATATCCAATATCATCAATATTTTTTTCTTATTAAATTTGTTTTGAGCTCTCAAAATACCCCCAGAGTACCATGATATAGTTTGCTATAAAGCCTTTAAAATTAAACAATTTGTTTTCAAAGCATTCCCAACAACCTGGAAGAATAGGAAGCAATCATCTCCCTTTATACTTGAAGAAAATGGAAACAGAGAGGTCTGGTGGCTTGCTGAAGGTCTCACAGCTACTGATTTTTTTAGAACCAGAACAGGATACCTACTTCAATAATCCTTGTCTACCAAATGGAAGCTATGTATTTGCTTCCCAGCACTTCTCAGTCAGCACTAATCAACACTGGAGTTTAGGGTTTTGATGTTTTAACCCATTTTAAAGTTGCAGCAACGTTGAACAAGAGAATTTGTAAGGTTTTTGTTTCTTGGGGGGGGGGGGGGGGGCAGGGATCACCTTAAGGACAATAATAGAATGTAATAATAGTACACATGAGGCATAAAGGACTCTTCCAATGTTCAATTAAACCTTATGAAAAAGGCCAGAGTTTAAATAAAGTCTCAAATGAAGGGCTGAGAGATTATTAAACACTTAGGAATGTAGGGTGTATTCACTAATGTCTGGGGTGACATCATACAAGGCAACCACACCCTTCATGAAACTGCATAGACCAATGGTTTGATCCAATCTTGTGTTTCTTAGAGTTCCAAGTTCTGACCTGTGAGTACTCCACAGGGAAAAAGGAAAACACAGAAATACCATAACCAATTGTCCACCCACACAAACGATGCGGAGAGGGGAAAAAAACTGCTGAGAAGTCAGACAAAATCTAAGTGACAGTAAGTGGTGTGGGTCACGCAATGGGGAGAAATCAACCTCTCCCCTCAAAATGCCTACGAACGTAAGTGTTAATACTTCAGGTCCTGATGTTTCAGACCCACTCAGCCAGGAGAGGAGAGGGCTTTGGGGCTATGTGATAACATTCTTACACTTTATAAAGTCAACTTAATTATGGGAGAAGTAGATTCAATTTACCTGGCACCAAGACTAGAAGAGACAGGAAGAGATGTCAGTTCCAGCATAAAGAGACCTTTCTAATGCCAGCAGGTCTCCAGTCATGGGTTGGAGAAGGCTGGCTGAGAAACGAGAGCTTCCCTTCATGGGGGTGTTTCCCCTCATGGGGGAGTCAAAGCTGGGAACCTCCGTCAGTAGGACTCCAGGAGGGATTCTCAAGTGAAGGGGAAATAGGGACTTACTGACCTTTAGGTTCCTTCCAACTTTAAGACCATTCTATGATTTCATCCATGTTTAATGGGCTTGTTGTTTGTGATTCACACTAGAGTCTGAGCAAAGATCAGATTGTTCCCAAACTCTCTTTGGTGATCCATGGCTGTTCACAAAGAGCTCCGTGGATAACAAGGACAGTTATCTGGGGAATTCGGCAAAACAAGCAACCCAACACACACATATACACATACACACACCTGGGCCTGAAATACCAAGACATTCCCTCCCTTAAAGGCAAAAAAAAAGTGTGATCCCAACTGTCAGTGGATTCCTGGGGCACTGTCCTCTCTGGGTTTAATTTGGAATATGAGAATCTGGCTTCTCAGACAAACTCATTTCCATACTTTTAGATTCCCCAGCCTGCAGGGGCAGTTTTAATTGAGAGGCCTTCAACTGTTTCCATGGAAACAACAATCATTTGGGGCCCAAGCTGGACTGCAGATCCTACTCATTTAATCCTACATTGTGGCCAAAGACAGGGCTGGAGCCAGATACTGAGAGCATGGAGGAAATAAAATTCTGCAAAGGACAGAAAAGAGGACCAAGAACTTTATTTTCAATGAATTCCAGGTAGTTATCTGCTGGAAACTGACTCAAATCTTAAACACAAAGTGCGGCAGTCAACGCCCAGTTTTCTTTTCCTTAGGATTAGGATGGCTTACCTGAATGGAGACAAGTAAAAAAGACTTTTCCACCTGTGCAATGCCTCCAAATAGTCACTAAAGAGCAGTCGCACCGCTCCTAACGACACAGAGCGACCGAAGGGGAGCTGATCTTAATCGTGGCCACAAAGGCCGAGGATTACAGAAATGATGGGCCGCGGGCAGCTCAGCCTCCCGCTGTCTTAAAGACGGGGTCTTTCCCTGGACTTTTTGATTGTGTTAAGCTCAATTTGACAAATGAGGAAGAAGTGCTAGAACATGCCAGCTGAAGAATAATTATAATTCAAGCTTGTAGTTAACAAGCCGCCGGAAGGGAAAAAAAAAAAAAATCTAAGATTACAGTTAAGTCAGCCAAGGGATTTAAAATAGACATTCAGATTCGTGGTAAGTCCTCAGGAATGTGGAAGCCCGCCGGCAGCAGACACCTAGGCTTCGAGGAACCTAGAAGAGGGCACCGCCCTGTTCTTCTGGGAACAGGGCCTCCTCCTCCTTGTAAAGGTTCACTCTTCCCAAACCCACTCCATGAGCTACTCAAGAGTTCTCTGGGTGAGAGAAAGCCTGAAATTCCCCTTTCTCAACCCCAGGATTTAGAATAAATATCTGTCTCTAGTGGCTGAAGCTATAAAAGGTTCAACTCTGGAGCCCCGTGCTGTGTGTTTTTCACTTTGCAGAGAAAGTCAGTCTGCAGCGAGAAACGGGTAATGAGAGTAGGGAGAGAAATCCTGCTGCTATTCGATCCTGGCCTGACCATGAGTTCTGCAAGTCACTCAGGATCCTTAGACTCCATGACTGCACAAACGGGTTCTATCTGGAGCCGATTTGTACCTGAGGAGCTCCACACAACAAAACAAAGCACTGAAAACACTGTGCTTTATCGCTGCATGTATGGCTACATACACAGACACACACACACACACAAGCACCACCAAAACTAAGGCTCTCTGGAGCAGCATGGAAACATACACACTAACATGCATAAAATAGATAGCCAGTGGGAATTTGCTGTATGATGCAGGGAACTCAAACTGGGGCTCTTGACAGCCTAGAGGGACAGGATGGGGTAGGAGGTGGGAGGGAGGTTCAAGAGGAAGGGGACATAGGTATACCTATGGTTGGCTAGTTCAAGTTGATGTTTGGCAGAAACCAACACAGTATTATAATTATCCTTCAATTTAAAAAAAAAAAAGGAAAAAAAAAAGAAATAAAATTTATACATTTGAATTTTTATTAAAAAAAAACACAAAAACTAAAGCTTCCAATTTACACTGGAAAAAAGTGTTGGGGGTGGAGTGAGGAACAGACGGGAGGTGGGATGGGAAGGTGTTAGATTTAAGGATACCTTTCCTCAGCTAGTTGATATTTCCAGTCCACACAGCAACTGAGTCAGTGTAAATAGTCTCATTCATGTTGACTCACTATCAAGTCAGCATCATTTATGAAACAAGCAGTTATGGAAGGAACGTTTAGGTTTTGTCTATGTCACCGACAATCCGGACATGATTTCAGCTCTAGTTCTCCATATTGACTTGAGTGTTCCGTCCTTGGGTTCAAATAACAACTTTTTAAAACTCAAACTTATTGAAAAAAATAAACTGATACAAAATGTTACCTGGCCGCCCTCCTTTGCACCCCAGACTACTGCTGATGTGAGAACACCACACACAGCCTGCATGTGCACCCCACTAGGAAGTCCACCTCTTCCTCCTGTGTGTATCCTGCAGCAAAGCCCTGGGAGTCAAAGACATCAAGGGCACTAGATTTTGTGTGTAAGCTCAGAAAATATCCTCTGAAGTGGGATCTAATTGGCATAAGGATAAATGGGTGAGAAGCAGAGTAGTTGTCTGCATGTACTTGCTCCTTTAGTCATTTGTGATGGCTGATGTGAAGGTGAAAATCTGAACAGCAGCGGCAAAGACAGGAAAGGAAAGAGGCAGAATGAGAGAGAAAGCCAGAGACCAAGACTGCAGGTCACAAGAAGAATATATTCAAATACCGCAGTCTCAAGAATATAGACGGATTCCCTATATACATATTCTTTGTTAATACACTGCATGCATGCTAAGTCACTTCAGTCATGTCAGACTCTTTGCAAATCTCTGTCCAAGGGATTCTCCAGGCAAGAATACTGGAGTGTGGTGCCAAGTCCTCCTCCAGGGAATCTTGCCAACCCAGAGACTGAACCCCTCTCTCTTACGCTTCCTGCATTGGTAGGTGGGTTCTATACCACCTGCACCAACTGGGAAGCCTGTTAATGTATTAAGATTATATTAAGAAAAATTAGTGTAAATGAGCATTCAAAAGAATTCTTCATATTCATACTATCTACGTGAAAGTGAACGTCGCTCCATCGTGTCTGACTCTTTGCAACCCTGTGGACTATATGGTCCATGGAATTCTCCAGGCCAGAATACTGGAGTGGGTAGCCTTTCCCTTCTCCAGGGGATCTTCCCAACCCGGGGATTGAACAAACCCAGGTCTCCCCCATTGCAGGAACGTCGCTCCATCGTGTCTGACTCTTTGCAACCCTGTGGACTATATGGTCCATGGAATTCTCCAGGCCAAGAAAACTTGAGTGGGTAGCCTATCCCTTCTCCAATGGATCTTCCCAACCCAGGAATCAAACCGGGGTTTCCTGCATTGTCAGCGGATTCTTTACCAACTGAGCAATCGGGGAAGCCCATACTATCTATACCTGTGTCTATATTCTTGTGACTCTCAGTCATCTCCAAGTCTACAGCTATTGCTGCAGCAGAAGCAAAAACAAATTGACCATAACAAAGTGCTGCTATAAAGACAAAATGAACAGCAGCCAATTAAAAAAGTTGAAACAAATACTTTCAGCAAATCAGCCAGTGCACAAATTGGCTATAAGATACCTAGCTCTTGGTGTATCAATCTGGAGCTTTCAAGTGATGATTCACCAGTGAAAAGAGGAGATTTCCACTATCCCCGAAGTACTAGACAGTATCTTGCAGAACTAAGCAGCGGGACCAATAGGTGTCTAAGAAATAAGATACATTAATGGAACACAGCTGAGGCAATATCATTATAGCGGAAGTTTAGAGAGTCAACAAACAAGAAATGTACTGATGTACATCTGTCACCATACAAAGTGAAAGAAGGAAAGTAAAGTTGCTCAGTTGTGTCCTACTCTTTGAGACCCCATGGCCTGCAGCCTACCAGGCGCCTCTGTCCATGGGATTTTCCAGGCAATAGTCCTGGAGTGGATTGCCATTCCCTTCTCCAGGGGATCTTCCCAACCCAGGGCTCGAACCCAGGTCTCCCACATTGTAGACAGACGCTTTACCGTCTGAGCCACCAGGGAAGTCCTACAAGGGAGACTGAAATTCCAGCCACTCATACCAGCCTACTCTAGGGTGTGGCAGAGAGCATTCCAGTCTCCTTCTGCACAAACCACCCTGTACTCAAGCTCCCTGGCTCACCTGCAATCTCCCCTGGAATCCAGGAAAAAGGGTAGTCTATAGACAAGAGCTGGGTTCGATCCCTGGGTTGGGAAGATCCCCTGGAGAAGGAAATGGCAACCCACTCCAGTATTCTGGCTTGGAAAATTCCATGGACTGTATAATCCATGGGATCACAGAGTCAGACACGACTGAGCTACTTTCACTTCAGACAAGAGCTATGACAGACCTAGACAGTGTGTTAAAAAGCAAAGACATCACTTTGCCAACAAAGGTCTGTAAAGTCAAGGCTATGTTCTTTCCAGTAGTCATGTATGGATGTGAGAGTTGGACCATAAAGAAGGCTGAGCACCATAGAATTGATGCTTTCGAACTGTGGTGCTGGAGAATACTCCTCAGAGTCCCTTGGACAACAAGAAGCTCAAACCAGTCAATCCTAAAGGAAACCAGTCCTGCATATTCATTGGAAGGAATGATGCTGAAGCTAAAGCTCTAATACTTTGGCCACCTGATGTGAAGAACTGACTCCTTGGAAAAGATCCTGATGCTGGGAAAGACATAAGAAGGAGAAGAGGGCCTCAGAGGATGAGATGGCTGGATGGCATCACTGATGCAATGGACATGAACTTGAGCAAACTCCAGGAGATGGTGAAAGACAGGGAATCCTGACGTGCTGCAGCCCATGGGGTCACAAATAGTTGGACACGACTTGGCAACTGAACAACAGACAAGGGTAAAATGTAGGACAGACAGAGAGGATGACTACGTAGAAGACTACGTTGTCTTGAATTTCAGTTACACTACTTACTACCTGAGTGATCTTGGTTCAGGTACCAAACCTGCCTAAACCTCAATTTCCACACCTGTGAAATGGTACCCTACATCATAAGGTTACTATGAGGATATAGAAAATAATCCAAGTAAATTCAAATATTAGGCTACGTCTTTGGTAAATAATAAGAATTCAATCAAAGTTGATCAGCATCATCATTTCATCACTACTAAACTGGACCAAGAGGATAACAGCGGATGCTACAGAACAGAGTCCCTGGCTCACGGCCTGTCAGGAACCGGGACCACACAGCAAGAAGCAAGCAAGCAAAGCTTCCTTGTGCCACTCCGCCATCACCGCACTACTGCCTGAATCACACCATCCCCCGGCCCCAGCCCATCCCATGGAAAAACTGTCTTCCATGAGACCGGTCCCTGGTGCCCAAAATGTCGGGGACCGCTGCTATAGAAGCATGCTGGAGGGGCCTCTAACCAACAGCTTTGGAGAGAAATCTATTTTGCTCTGGCACTTGGCCTGCCTGACCCACTTCCAAGAAAGCCATGCCCACGTAGGATGATGTCTTAAGGAGGTGGGAGGAACTGACCTGCCAGTCAACCTTCTTTCTCAAGAAATGGGAAGTCACCTGAAAGGCGCTCAGAGTAAAGGCAGAAGGGAGAGAGAGGTCAGGAGTAAGCAGAAGCCACGAGGGGGTGGGAGCCAAGAGTACAAAGAAGCGGTGAAGCAGAGGAGAGAGCAGAGAGAAGCAGCCGGGTGCAGGTCAGCCGCCACGTGGCCGAGATTACACACCTCAACCAGGCCGGGGCACCGCCGCCGCTTAGAAACCCGGCCAGGCACCCTGGGCACCAGAGAGTCACGGCTCCCGGGTGACTTTCGTTCCTAAACCATGTCCCAGTCCCTGTGAGGGCTCATCCGTCAGGGGTCTGATCGGCCTGGTATGTCTGTGTGCGTGCGCTCAGTCACTGCAGCTGTGTCCGACTCTGTGTGACGCCATGGACTGTAGCCCATCAGGCTCCTCCATCCAGGGGTTCTCCAGGCAAGAACACTGGAGTGGGTTGCCGTGTCCTCCTCCTAGGGAACTTCCCTACCCCAGGATCGAACTCCTCTCTCTTACATCTCCTGCCTTGGCAGGTGGGTTCTTACCACTAGCACCACCTGAGAAGACGCTGGTATGTCTCAGTCAGGATGTGAAAAACCAGCCCATCTTCCCTCCAGCTTCCATCTCCTCAGCACCTCATGCATTCAATAATCTCTGGAATTTAAGTCATTTCTTTCCAGGGTTCTGCAATCAAGGACTATGTTCTGAGTGTTACTGTTTCTTCCAGTAAGAGGTTTCTACACATGTGCAGATATGAACATGCAAGCAAAGCTCCAGGAGGGTTTCAAACCCATAAACCTCAGGAGTACCTGTGGTTTTCCCCAGCAGCGCAGAGCAGCCTGTGTGTGCCACCTGGCAAGCTTCACTTTCTTTTCTCTCAACTCACACAGCAAAAAAAAAAAAAAAAAAGCAAAAATAGCATCAATAAGCCCCTAAGGTCTGGGACTCTTCTGCTTTGGCATACACGAGCACATTCCTTCCAGCGGCTGGATGAGAAACAGAGAGACAAGCCTATGGAATGTGCAGGCACAGCCAGGCCAGATGGGCCCCTTTGAAATTTATGATCCTGCATCCCGCCTTGCCCACCCTCTCTACACTTCACTGGGTGAAACGGGCACCAGTTTTCCTAGAGTAAGAGAGGGAGCAGCATTTCCCTACTTGAGAAAGAATGCCAAGACAGGACAGTTTCAAGAAAATGAGCCACTTGGAGGGGGTGGTCCTGGAAAGCTGGTGACAATGACCACAGGAAGTCCAAGCTGGGCCACAGGGCCACCTGCCCCCAACAAGTCATCAGAGATCCTCTACAGATGTCAAGGACAAGTTGCTCTGCACACCCCAGAACCCCCGTCTGTCTAAGCAACTGCTGCAGAATCCAGGGAGAGGATGTAGAGAGATAGGAGCTTGCTGGGACCTGAGCAGTTCAGGGAGATGAAAGGGCGCAGGGCAGCATAACTCACAGCCTGGCAAAGAGACACGAGGTTAAAGGAAGACCAGACGCTTTCAAGACATGCGGTTTCCCGTATTTTTCTTGTCAGAAAAGGTCATGGTGAGATTCAAGTAATCCTCTCTTAAAGATAAAAAATGGCCATGACCTGCTTTTGTGGTGAGAAAGAAGAAGAGAGACAGTCATCTCTCAGGGCTCCAGAATATCCTGCAACCGAGCCTCCGATGGGGAGGTCAGCCATGTGGTGCCCTCGCTGGTACCGTGCTCAGGCCAGGAAACCACCACCACCACCACCTGGGTAGAGCAACTGCCTCTTCGAACAAGGAAACACAGCCACCTGCAAAAGTGTCATTTTTCAAAAACCCAGCATGTTCCGAGACACTCTCCAGGTATTTCATGTCCATGTGCAGAAGATAAGAAACATATCCAGAATATTCCTAAGTAAAAAGTTTAAACTGAAATATGTAATAAAGGCTCTGATCACAGTGTCCCTGCAACTAAAGCAAAAAAAAAAAAAAAAAAAAACCCAAACAACAAATGAAAGTCTAATGTAGTGGTAGGTGATCACTGTATCCTAGAGCTTCAGAGATGCACAACTCATTCAGTTCCTGAGCAAACAGTTTCCTGGGAATCATCTGAGAGGTGCCAGGTACTGTGCAAGTCATGGATATTCAGAGTGAATGTATGGGGACACCCTCAGGAGCTAGTCTAGAGGGGGGACAGGTTAGTAGGAGGGTTCTGGGCAGAGGTATTAGTGTGTGTTACGTGAGTGTACACAGGAGGGGCAGGAGGTCATGTCAGCAAGGGCAGAGACAAAGTGGCAGGACCTGGCCCACCACGGGGTGTACGTGTGACTGTCACAAGTGGTGAGAGGAGACAGAGGCTGGTGGAGCATGGCTAGGTTTGACTCTGAAGGCATTCTGAGCAGAGGAAGGTCACACGTGAATTCAGAAAGCTCACTCCTTGGGCAGCAGGTAGAGGCTAAGGAAACTGCTGGGAGGTCCTGTGGTGATGCTGAATTGTGGGATGAAAGCCATGTAAGGGCTACACGACTGAGCACTGACTCTGCCAGGCTCAGAGCTACCTGGATAATTTCCCCCTCACAGTTAACTTTCCAGGTACGACTATTTTCCCTGGCAGGACACAGACCCAGAGATGGAGTAACTTGCCAGGTGACCCAGGTGAGAAAGTGGCAGAGCAGGGGTTTGAGCCCAGAGCAGTGTTCCAACCACGATGCTCTACTGTCTAAAGAGAAAAAGCAGCAGTGGGCAAGACTGTTCTTGTTTCCAATGTAACATCATATGTGCGTGCATGCGTGCTAAGTCCTTCAGTTGCGTCCAAGTCCTTGCAACACTATGGACTGTAGCCCATCAGGCTCCTCTGTCCACGGGTTCTCCAAGCATAAATACTGGAGTGGGTTGCCGTGCCCTTCTCCAGGGGCTCTTTCTGACCAGGGATCAAACCCAAGTCTCTTATGTCTCCTGCATTGGCAGGCAGGTTCTTTACCACTAGCACCACCTGGGAAACGTATACCTGTCTCTAAAATGTTAAGAAAAATATGATAGTCTTATCTCACACTTTACTGGTCACGATCTGAAAACCCAAATGAATAGGAGATGACCTCCTACTGTGTGTGCACACACAGACACACACACCACGAAGCAAAGAACTTCCTTCTTTTGCACACCTCAGTGAAAGCAAGGGGATGAGGGGCTGGGTTATAGAATGAGATTTCTCTGGAGAAAGCAATTGCTGTGTTGTGTGACTCCACTTCCTAGATAAGGGAGCAGATTTCTTTTCATCCAAAACCTAGTAAGGAAGTTTCAAGAGGATCCCTGAGGAAGCTTGGAGACACAAGGTCTAGGCAGGGGTACTGGGTGGCCACCTAGAACAGGGATGCCCACCGAGCAGAGGGGAACTGCAAGGCAGAGGGACTCTTGGGGAAACTTTAAAAGGGCCAAGGCACCATCCCCTTTACCACCTGCCAGGCTCAGAGAGCAAAGCTGCACCCACGTTTCTGCCCTGGCAGGAAGTGGGAGAGAAACCTCTGGGGGATCAGGGAGGGGGGACAGGAGGAAACAGGGGGCAAAGGCCTCACCCCTTCCTCTCTCCAGGGGCCCAAGGTTGACTGTGCCAGGCAAGGCAAACATTTTAAAGCAAAGTGAGGTTTGGGGTTTCAATTTTTATCCAGCCCTGTCTAATAACTGGGCTTCCCTGGTGGCTCACATGGTAAAGAATCCGCCTACAGTGCAGGAGACCCGGGTTCAATCCCTGGGTTGGGAAGATTCCCTGGAGAAGGAAATGGCAACCCACTCCACTATTCTTGTCTGGAGAATTCCATGGACAGAGGGGGGCACCAGTCCATGGGGTTGCAGAGAGTCAGACATGACTGACTAGTATTTTCATTTCTAAAAACTGGGCCTGGACTGGTGCCTAAAACGAGAATGTGTGTGTGCTAAGTCGCTTCAGTTACGTCCAACGCTGTGCTGACTCTGTGCAGTCCAGACTCTGTGGACTGCAGTCACCAGGCTCCTCTGTCCATGGGATTTCTCCAGGCAAGAATATTGGAGTGGGATGTCATTTCTTCCCCCAGGGCATCTTCCTGACCTGGGGTAGGACTGTGGTATCTGAGGGTGGACAACAAAGACACTCAATTTTTGATCCACCTGAATTTTCATTCCTGATAAATTTCTCTGCAAAAAAGTTTACAGGGACATACAAAAAGAGAAAAATTAAGGGTTTTTCCCCTAACGTATTTCATGCCTCTGCTAAGCATACTGGTTACAGCACCTCAGAGCACAGGCTGACTTTCCAGGTACTCAACAAAAGCTGGTCAGTTTGCAGATTTTCAACGGCAACAGAGAACCTGTGGGGATCACATGGACAATTGAGAACGAGATGCAAACGTACATTTCAGTCCATGAAATGAAGCCTTCAAAAGTATTCTCGGCCTCTCAGAAATGTCTCCTTCAAGTACTTTCTCAGGGGAGGCAAGCATTTTTCTCTTTAAGTTGCCTGGGTAACCGCTTCCACCTACCACTTCCCTCTGGCTACCTTCACCACCACCATTGTGAATTGCTTGAATCACTGAATCTCCTCGTCTAACTTTTCCTTCCTGGGAAAATTGGGAAAGTTCTTCCAAGTTGAGCCTTCTGTACAATCGTGACAGGCAGCAACTGGTGGGTTCTGAAGTGAGACTGGCATTACAGATAGTGGTCAGGGGGAAGGCCTCCAGGAAAAAGACTCACCCTTGTCCCCAGGACAGCCTGGGAGAAAGCTGATAAAGACTAGAGAGCTCCTCTCATGGCCAGTCCGCCTGCCAGGGTCAGCCCTGTGCCCCAGCTCCCTCCTGCCAGGCCAGGAGAGGGCAGTGACAGACGAGACAGGGGACTCAGGAAGGAGACCCCATGGGGTCTGCAACAATGTACACAGCTCTCCGGACATTCTCATTCACGTGGTCCTGAGCACCCGGCATCCAAGATGCAGGAGGCACCCAGCTAGACCTGGGCATAATGGGCTGAAGAAGACAGGCTCCTGACCTCAAGGAGCTTCCAGGTCAGACAAGCCAGGCCAGGTTCACCCTCCACCCAGAAGGCTGGTGCTGTGTGAGCAGTGGCAGGAGGCGCCAAAAGCTCACACTGAGGACCAGGGAAACCCACTTTTCCCACTTGGAAAAGCCGAGTCTCCCCCTTGCGCTCAACAGTGTTGGGGGCAGCAGCCCTACTTACGACTGTCAGCGATCACCCAGCCTCTTGCCCCTACCTAAGAATTAAGTCAAAAGCATTACCATGGGAATTCCCTGGCCGCCCAGTGGTTAGGACTCCTCGCTCTCATTGCCGAGGGCCCAGGGTTCAATCTGGATGGGGGAACTCAAATTGCATAAAATCCTGCACAAAGCAGGGAAAAGGTATAAACACTGGGCAAAACGGAAAAGGGAAGATATCCCCAATTCTTCTGAAGTCAAGACAATCATACACAGATTACCACTTACATGCTAGAAATAATTTTTTTTTTCCTCTGGATGTTAGAAATCTGCTGTTTCTAACACTGAATGAACCCCTACCATATCAGATACCAGAAACCGCATATCACTTTACTTCCTTCTAGGCTGTACGAACTGATAATATGCTTACTAGGGTCTGAATGATAGAGCCAGGGCTGAAAAGAATGCTTTCATCTTCCCTTTGCGCATTCATTCTCCCACGAGCAGGCTTCTTGAATGTCTATTACGTGTCAGCTAACGTTCTAAGCACTAGAGTGTAGCAGTAAACAGAAGTCCCTGTTTAGGGGGAAAAAAAAACTGTGTGAGTGGTTAAGTCCTTTTACAACACAGAGTGGGGGAAAAGCACACGGAAGTGGGGAAAGGGGCCGGGACTAGCGTTGAGAGTGGCTGCTTCAAATAGGCCAGGGAGGCCCACAGACAAAGGTGGCCCTGCAGCAGAGACCAGGAAGCAGAGGCAAGCAGCTGTGTGGACCTCTGGCGAAGAGCGCACCTCGCAGGGGATGAGTGGCACGAAGGCCCCGGGGTGGCAGGTCCATCCATCCAGGGGCGGGAGCGCAGCAGGGGCGGGAGCGCAGCAGGGGCGGGAGCGCAGCAGGGGCGGGAGCGCAGCAGGGGCGGGAGCGCAGCAGGGGCGGGAGCGCACCGTGGGAAAGGAGGACCCGGAAATAACACAGTACTGTACTCAGCTTTGAGTGAGACAGTAAATGCACTGGGGGGCTTGAAGTACGCGACAGGATTCTGCCTTATGCTTGAAAGACTCACTCTGGAGAATTCCCTGGCAGTTCAGAGGTTAGAAGTCAACGCTTTCACTGCTGGGGGCCCAGGTTCAAACCCTGGTCAAGGAACTAAGATCTCGTAAGCTGTGAGTGCAGCCAAAAACAGAGAAAGTAATCATAAAAATAAAAAATGAATAAAAGAATCACTTTGGCTGCTGTTTGGAGACGGCCAGGGCTGGGAGTGGAGGCACAGAGCAGAGGCTGGGGAACAACAGAGGGGTCTGTACTAACAGAGGCAAAAGGCGGCAGCTTAGACTAGTGTGTAGAAGTGGAGGTGGTTGGAAGAAATCATATTCTCAGTGCAGTTTCCAAACAGAGCTGACAGTGTTTGCTGACAGACTGGATGCGGTATGAGAAGAAAAGACAACGGTGTCAAGAACACCCAGGCAAGTGAAGAGGACCAAGCCGCCATCTCCTGCAACTGGGAAGAGAAGGTGTGAGGGGAGAAATCAGGAGTATTTCTCTGGGCTATAAAGCTTCAGAAGCCTGGCGGGCCTTTCAGCAGAGATACTGGGCATGAGATTGGGGTTCAGAAGAGGGCAGGACCACAGATGTAAATTTGAAGTCATCAGTGATTATTTGGAGAAGGAAATGGCAACCCACTCCAGTACTCTTGCCTGGAGAATCCCATGGAGGGAGGAGCCTGGTAGGCTACAGTCCATGGGGTCGCAAAGAGTAGGATACGACTGAGTGACTTCACACCAGTGATTAATGATGCTTGAGGCCTTGAGCCTGAACGAGAACTCCCAGAGCGTGAGTGAAGAGAAACAAGGGGTTTCTCCAAAATTCAGAAGTTCAAGAGGAAGCTGGACTTTGCAAACAAGTATGAGAAGGCACTGCTAATGAGGTATGAAACCCAAGAATGTGATGGATCTTGGAAGCCAAGTAGCAAAGTGTTCCTGGAAGAGAAGAATGATTAAACATGCCTCAGTCCTCACTTGACTGATAAAGGTTTCTGGGTACCTGGGCAAGAAAATGATGTTCAATGAGAAAGTGCCAGCCAGGTTCATATGAGTCCTAGGCTAGTTATTCAGAGAAAAGACAAGATGCAGAAAGACAGTCTGATACAATGACAAGTAGATGGATTAGAGACTCCTTGACTAATGACACCCAAGGGCACACACAAGTCAATGATGTCAACCCCAAAGGAAATTTCCAGTGACATGTCACTGGGTTCTGTCTTCAGCCTGCTCAATATGTCACTGCCTTCTAACAGTGATAACTATACTTGACTGCAATCAGAATAATACAGGAAGCTTGTAAAACAGAGCCTCCTGGTGTCCACACCCAGACCTACTGAATCCGAATTTGCCAGGTAGCACTGGAGCAAGGAGTTAAAGGAAGGTCTGAGTTAAAAGGAGGACTTGAGCGAGGATGTTGATCAAAACCCAGCTGAGTGGAGTGGGGAATGTGCTGGTTGATGGAGCACAGAGCTTCCAGCTCCAGAGCAATCTCTGCAGGTAGACAGACAGGTAGAACAGACCTGGGGCAATCTGGACTCTTGAATCTGCCTCTGAAAATCAGCCAGATGTGAGATGGAGGGAGGAAACCCAGCGGACCTGGACCAACCTGAGATCACTCAGTGATACACTGTGTGACCTCAAATGGTACTGAGCACAGACAGGAGAGAGGGGACGTGATCCGGCCATACCCTCTACGGCCCCTAAAACATCCTCTCCCTGGAGAAGGGGACCCATAGGGAGGTCAGAGGAGCGAGATCAAGATGGCAGAGGGATCCCCCACCTCCGCCAGAGCCTGGAAACTCACAAGGAAACACACCAAGGACTAAATACAGAGAAGGGCTTACAATGGGTCCCAATGGGGCAGACCTACATTCCATGAATGAAAACCAGTAGGACATGATTCTAATTTGGCAGGAGGAAGGTCTTTCTAACAGTAAGAAGAACCCAGAGAAAAGTGGTGAGTGCTTTGCCCCAGGAACTGTTCAACTTCTATACACTCCAAATTAGCATGAATTGCAATGTATTACTTTATTTCTA
This sequence comes from Ovis aries, assembly GCF_016772045.2. Taxonomy (NCBI): domain Eukaryota; kingdom Metazoa; phylum Chordata; class Mammalia; order Artiodactyla; family Bovidae; genus Ovis; species Ovis aries. Next base: position 26,655,923 of record NC_056059.1, on the reverse strand, counting down.
GATCCGCTGGAGGAGGAAATGGCAACTCACTCCAGTATTCTTGCCTGGAGAATCCCATGGACAGAGGAGCCTAGCAGGCCTCAGTCCGTGGGGTTGCAAGCATCAGACATGACTGAAGTGTAGTTTATGTATATCAGCACGCCCGTCCTAGAACAAACTAGCACTCATAGTTCATGTATATGTGCACGCCCATCCTAGAACATGCACCCCCTGAAGAATTACATGCCCAGAATCAAGCGCAAGCCATGCCCCATGCTGTGTGCTCAATAATGTTCTTTGAATGGATGAGGTGATTACTGCCGGACGCTGCCAAGCTTGTTGTGGAGGTAACTCATGCCACGTGACTGTTAACGTTCCTTCTAAACTCGCAGATCCTATGATTCCTGAAAAACTGCACATAAACCAGTTTCCCCTGGAGACACATACATCTTTTGCATCTTGACGGTGATCTGGAAGCTAGAGTAAATGTATTATTTAATTATTAAGTCTAATATTCAACTGTAATATCAGTCCTAAATCTCAGGCTGGTATTTTTAATGATTTTTGCCTCCAATGTTTCTGTGCTCCACATAAAAATGTGCAAAACCCCATCTATTAAAGAAATCTGATCCTTCCAGCCGTGACCCAGTTTGGGGATTTACCCTCTGGGCTTCTTTTCAAGTAAATGTCACCACATCTCCGTTGGGGGGATTTACTGATTCACAGGCTGGTGTGAGCCGCCCTGCAGGTGCATGCGGCCGTCACCCTTGGCTGGCTGTGGTTCACCTCAGAACATCATCCCAGCAGTGGCCTGGTCTAGGTTAGAACTTATCCCCAAGGGCTTCAGCGGAGCAGCTTCTACAGCTACCAAGTCAATCAATGAACATCACACCTTCCTTAAGAGACCCCAGAACAAAGCCGATTCTCAGTCCACAGATCAGAGCCTGGAATGCTCCTAAAATCTGAGGCAGCTCTCAAAGACTCCATTCTATGCTGGTGCCCATGTAGAAGTGGACACACTTCGCCAGGGCATCCAAGGAAGGGAACATGTCCCAGAAAGCATGTACCTTACACCAGGCTCAGTGTGGGGAGCCACCCCACTTCATCCTCACAGCAACCCTACAAGCTGACTCGATAAACCAGGGAAGGGTACCCAGAGACGCTAAACCACGTGCCCAAAGTCACGCTGACAGCAAAGGAAGGAGTCAGTATTGAACTCTGGTCTTTCAGCCCAGAGCTGTGCTTTTTTTTTTTTTTTTTTTCCCCTCATGGCAACCAGAGTGATCTTAAAACAAAAGCCAGATTAGGACACTCCCTTAATGCCCGGGCCTCTACAGGCCCCTGCCCCTCCTGGCTCTGCCTGCCTCTCTGGCCACCTGCCTTATATCTAGCTCTCCCTTTCTACTGGCATTCTTTCTGTTCCTCGGAATCGCTACGTGCCTGACTCAGGGCCGCTGGACTTGCTACTCCCCCAGTGCTCTGCAGACCCCTCTTTACTTCATCCAGGTCTCTGCTCCAGTGCCCTCTTGTCAGGGAGGCCATTCCCAAGTGCTCTATCTAAAAGAGATCCCTTTTGGGGTTTCCTCGGTGGCTCACTGGTAAAGAATCCACCTGCCAAAACAAGAGAAACAGGTTTGATCCCTGGTCCAGGAAGATTCCTCATGCAACTAAATCCATGCCCCACAACTACTGAGCCTGCGCTCTAAAGCCCAGGCACCATAACTACGAAGCCCACAAGCTGCAACTTCTGCAGCCCATGCGCCCTAGAGCCTATGCTCCACCAGAGAGGCCACGGCACTGCAATTGCAGAGTGGCCCCACTCACCACAACTAGAGAAAAGCCCGCACAGCGATACAGACCTAACACAGCCAAAAATAAATTAATAAAAAGTAAGAGAGACCTCTTCCCCACCACTCTAAGCAGCCCTTACTCTATACCTTGCGTTTCTCAGCACTCATCCACACCTGCACACGTGTTCCTGGCTAGTTAACTGCTGGTGCCCCCACTAAAAACAAGCCCCACGGGACAGGGACTCAGCAGCATTTGCTGCAGCATCCTCACCACCAGACTCAGGGCCCAAACACATGGCCAGTGTGCACCATACTGAGCTGTCACATGTCCTGTACCCTCCGCTACCTCCGCGTAGTCCCAGCTCACAGAGTCCTGCTACACAGTAGCTGGGCAACCCCGGCCAGGTAACTCCAGCTCTGCAGAGAAGCCTTCCCTTTGCTGATACCAGCCCTGAAAAAGGAGGGAACTGTTATTTCATCCCTCCCTAGAGACCACATCATCCCCTTGCTCTGATATTTGTATGATACTGTCGGTTTTAGAATTTTGTGATTTTATCAAAGAAGAGACATCAGGGCGACTGATGAGACAAAAGGATAATTATTTTTCACAAAGAGAAAAACCTTCAAAACAACATATTGTCTGCTTATTGCTAGAACAGACAATTAGTTCATATAATGCCTTCCAGCATCTTTTCAGAGCAGATAGAAATAGACTGATTAAAGGAGAGTTATACAAAGCTATAAGATCTGGCCCTGAACCAAACAGAGGGCTTCTAAAAGTGGAATTTCTGAGATTCCACCAGTACAAACCTTCAGGCTTATAAAGGGATCAACACAGAAACTGATCATAATCCAAAAGAAGGTCAGTTATTCAACAGAAAAGTTTCTGGAGATAAAATTCTGTTTTTGGAACTTAATTTGTTTCCCTTGACGTATAGTCACCACTCTTCCTCATAAGGTTGCTGGAAGGTGGTTCATTTTCCATAAACATTTCACAATCTGTACAAGTATTCTGAAAATAAACAGACGGCGGTTCAATTTCAAAACTCTGGATTTACTCTGAGTTTTACTGGATACAATCTATCTAAACATTGTTTTACTTGTGGAAATGCCTTCTTGCAGCTGAAGGGCTTTTGTTTGCTGGACTTTCTTAGTTTTTCTCTCCTTTCCTAATACATAGACCACTTCAAAGGAATGCCTGACTCCAGGCCTTGGTCAAGCTCCGAGGGTGAAATGTCAATGTGATAAGAGAATGGTCTTCTGGGAAATTTTCAGCTAACGTCTTAGTTTACAACTTTTAACCAATCCATGCACTCCCTCACTCTCATAGGTGGGGGATGATAAAGCTTTACTGTGTAGCCAAATACCAGAACAGATAAAATGCTGCCAATGATCTCATGTCCAAAGAAGGAAGAAAAAAGGAGTATGTATTTATATTTTAATTCCACTGCTTGGCATCAGAAGGAGAAGCTGCAGAAAAAAACTTAAAAGGTATGGACGGGAAGGGAAGTGGAGGAATGGACACAGGGCAGTGTTGTCGTGAGGATGTTATTTACATAATAAACCACCCAGAACACTGTGTCTTCATATAGCCTTCTCCATAGATCCAGATTTATTCTTTTACTGTGCGATATTTGATGACAAAGTTTGGATATTCCTTAACATTTCCAATCAGCACACAAGTGTTCACACTCTTGAGCAACACTGATAAGTTTATCTGCTTTTCAAACATGAATTGTATCTAGTTTCTTCCATACGTACCACAGGCTGATAGCTTAGCACATAATGTTCACACTCAAATATAATCTTCATGGCTTGAATAATCTTCCAAAGGGTTTTTTAAAAAGTAAAAGAGGAAAAAAAGGTTCCAGGTGCTTATTTAGTATTGTCAGTATTATTTATATGCATTTTTGAAATTCTTATGCCAGAGTGAGGCCCTGTTCCATGGGAACATGTCTCTCCAGCTAACTGATAAAATTCCAATTACACATTCTGTGTTATGCACGTGTGTTGTTACTTCTGTAATTATTTTGGTGCAATGACCAATTTAGGCTCCATTCTTGAGTCTTTGAACTGTGACATTATTTTGGGGGGGTACTTTTTCGTTAAAGAGCCATGTTTCCATACACTTGGCAGTCATCAAAGAGGAAAAAGAGACAGCATATAACATGCAGCTTCTTACAAACAAAATGTGTGCATTTTAATGATGTTTGACTTACTTTTTCATTCCACGCCCAGAGTCCGATTCCAAGAAATGCTATTCCCAAAAACTGAAAGAAAGCAAGAAAATGGTGTAAGTATGAGAGAAAATGCCATATTTTTACTAGTACAAACAAAGTTTCAATCACTCTCTTTGGGTTACTTTATCTGCTGAGAAAGTTTTCTCTAAAATCTAATGGTCTTCAACAGGAAAAGAAATACCACCATCCCCTTGATAAAATTATTACCGCATTAAGAACAGCACTTGCTTAGAAGTCATTCAGATTATAAAGAATAATAATTAGGTAGAATCTTGAATAAAATTAAAGTCATCAGTAATGTCTGATGCTGCCTTTCTGGACTGGAGAGGAAGCAGTGAGTACCCCATAAACCTAAGCATGATGTCATTAGAAAACAAAGAACTAGGGGCATGAATTTAGCAGAGTTGGAGATTTTCTCCTTGCCATCATGCCATCATGAATGGGCTGGGGCAGGGAGGGCCTGCAGAAACGCCCAGTGTCCCTCAGTCAACTCTTTATCACCCCTTCAAAAGGGAACAGGACCCTTATCAAGTCCAGGATGACCCAAAGAGAACACCTGGAATCTTAGTCAGAAACTTATAATACTTACATTGTAGTTGAAAGGGCTTTCATGACTTGGCCTAAATTCTGAGCTATAACTTCATGCATAACACAGAGCACACAAATAACATGCAAGGTTGAGCTGAAAATACATGGACTCAGCCATCCATCAGCTGCGTTGAGTATGGGGCGAGAGAGAGGAGCAAAAGTAACCAGGGGGATAGTTTGTTTGAATCAGTTCTCACAGCATTCCATCTCCTTTAAGAGACACATTTTTCCAGCACACTTTAACATCTCTGAAATTGGGATGTGTCTTAAAAATGATGGTGTCTCAGTTTAATTGCTTTTTCTCTCCCCTTGACTGTACCTCAAATAATAGTGTGTCTTATAACCGGAGTTCCACAGGTTTGGTAACACATAGCACATGGCTGTCTACCCACTCAGAGCTCAGTGATCAGGACTGGGTGTAACTGGCCACAAGGAAAGACACATCTTAGTCCTCGTCTTGATTATCCACAGCAACTCTGAGTTTCCTCTCCAAACAATGAGGTGAAAAGAGGGTGGGCAGGTTGAGACTGAGGGTCATGGCGCACGCTATTTATTTTACTAACATCTTGATCAAGTTAAACGTCAGGGAAGCTGTCCACTGAGAGGGAGCCGTGGAGAAAATGAGAGTGAGGGTGGTTACTCTCTCCAGTTTCAGGGAAATCTGAGAAGGGTCCACCTGGCGAGGTCTTTGCCATTCGCAGCGGGGAGTTACTGACACTTTGTAGGCAATGGCTAATAAATCCAAAAAGGGGCTGGGAAAACAGCAGAAGCAGAGGGAACGGAAAATAACACAGAGGAGTGACTGCTCAGAAAAGGTGGTGGTGTTTTTATAAGCAGAACTTCCGAGACCCTGGACAGTTATCTGACACTGCAGTGATACTGATGCATTCTGAGTTCCCACACAGAAAAGCTCAGCACCGTGGCCCTGATGGAGCAAAACCGAAGGACCCCTTCTTCCAAGCTACCCTTGGTCACGGAAGTCTGAGAACATTTAGAAAAATGTATTTTCAGCATGCCAACAAAAAACCACTATGCTCAGCCTCTCTAGTGCCCTGATCAGAATGCTATTTCACTTTACAGTTCCAATCGGAAGCCACAAATGCACCAGCCTCTCAAATGACTCAAAATGTTTCTGGGTCTCTATAGTACAAAAATAACGCCACTCAGCATGTCACTCTCCTTTTCATAGGTCCCAGCACAGTAGGTAACAGAGACGACTGCACACACGGGAGACCATTAGACCTCCATCCTTACTGACATCAAACTCAGCCCAGGGAAATCCGAGACTTTCTCATGTTAAAGCACTTTGCGGACAAAGGCAGTCACTCCCCTGATGCAGTGAGTCCCAGTGTCATCAGGAGCAATGCTGGGATGCTGTGACATGGCCTACCGTCCCTCTTGCTGAGGAGGGCAGACAGGTCATCGCTGAGGTCCCCTGCCTCACTGCTAACATTAACTTCTCTTTATTACGTGTCAGGCACTGTGCCTATATAGTGCTTTTTATATGCCATGTCTCTCTTAAGCATCACAACTGTTTATTCTGAAGGAGGCATTATTATTAACTCCATTTTAAGAAAGATCGATTTGCTCAGAGGCACAGAGCTTCTGAGTGGAGAAGCAGAGATTTGGACCAACATGAATGTAACACTAACGTTCGTGTTCTTACCAGTAGTGATAAGTCCCCATTTTCCTCTGTGGGACAGAAAGTCGATACATTCAGATTAGAAGTACATGGGATATGATGAGGACCCACCCAAGGAAGCAATGGGAAGTTGAGAGGGTAAAAAGAGATGAGAATTTTGCCTTCACATGAACTGGTCGTAGACCAGACATTCCCCATGCTGGTGATAACAACAGAGTAACACAGAAAACAGAAATTCAGTGGGGAGTCAACTTTCCCCTCTTTGAATAATCTTTTTCTTTGAAAAAGAAAGATTATTTGTCCCTTTGAAAAATCTTTTTCTTTCCCAAATCATATAAACAGATTGGAAACAACATTTTTGACAAAGAAGAGAGAGAAAAAAAAATCAGGATCTGAAGAAGACTGAAAGACAATTTCCTTTACAATTTTGCTCCAATATTTCCTGCCTTAACTGTGACCTCCCAAACAAGGTTTGAGGATTTGGAGAAAGACACTGAATCTGAAGTCTAGGAAAGCACTCAACCGCTAAGCGAGTGGTGTGGGGCTGGGACCTCAGCCCGTACATAGCTCTACGGCTCCATCATCAGCAAGCATCCTCCCAATGACTCTCGGCCCATGTGTTTTCTTTTAAAATCAAGTTGTTCCAGCTCCAACAATTAAACAGGGAAGAGCCAAAAAAACAGACATAGGCACGTAGCACTTGAAGGACACCGAGTTTCCCCTTTCCCACCTCCAGAAGAAAAGGCGACCATAAACCCCCAAATTGACCTTGTTCTGAAACCCAAAGGCCACTTTACAGGGAACAAATGAGAACATTAAAGCCAATTCTTTATTCCTTTGAAATAGAAACAAGACCAGATCTGAGGCATCCTCCCATGTGGCAATATATGCAAACACACAGTCAAATGTTTGTCTATCCAACTTTGATGTTTTAAAATGAATATTAATTTTGCCAACATTTGTCAAATGCTAATTATGAACTAAGCACCATACTAAGTACTTGTTTTTATATGAATGAGTTAAAACAGCAGTGCCTAACACAGCAGGCTCCCAGCCACTGGGCACTTGAAACATGGTCAGTTCAAAGTGAGATGTGCTAGTAGGTGTGAAATATACTCTGGCTTTAAAAGACTTAACATTCTGAAGAATGTAACAGTTCCCATTAACAGCTGCTTATTTATTTTTAACTGGAGTATAGATGACTTACAACGTTGTCTGAGTTCCAGGCATACAGCAATGTGATTCAGTAATACATATATATCCATATATCTAGTCTTTTTCAGATTCTTTTCCACTATAAGTTATTCTAAGATGTCGTAGTTCCCTGTGTTATATGATACGTCCTTGTTGTTTATCTATTTTAAATATGTAGTACATATCTATTAATCTCAAATTCCTAATTTATTCACCCCCACCTTTCCTTTCTTGTAACCATAAGTTTGTTTTCTACTTCTGTGAGTTTCTGTTTTGTATATTGTTTGTATCATTTTTTTAGATTCCACATTAAAGTAATATCACGTGATATTTGTCTGATTTGCTTCACTCAGTATGACAATCTCTGGGTCCATCCATGTTGCTGCAAATGGCATTATTTCATTCTTTTTTATGACTTATTTTTTTACAGCTGCTTTATTTTTGATTACACATTGAAATGATAATACTTCAGCTATATTGGGTTAAATATATTAAAAAGTTAACTTCTCTTATTTTACTCTTTATTGAAGTAGTTGATTTATAAGATCATATTAGTTTCAGATGTACCACATAGTGACTTAATATTTTTTATAGATTATACTCAGTTTAAAGTTACAAAATCATGGTTATATTTCCCTGTGCTGTATAATGTATCCATGAAGCTTATTTAATAGATTTTTTAAAAAATACAGCTAGTGGAACATTTAATTTAAATTATATATGTGGCTTGCACTATATTACTATTGGACAGTGCTGTTCTAAAGTATACCACAACAATACCATGCAGTAGAAATATTATCCCCGTTTTACAGATAAGGAAACTGAGACTTAGACACATGGAGTACGTCTCCCAAGATTACATAGGTGCCTGAGCTGGGCTGCTCAGGCAACTTGATTCCTCGGTCCAAGCTCCAGACTATTATAGTATTATACTTTGCTAAGGTGCATAAAATGTCTGTTCAGCCAAACAAAGGATGGAGAATGATACTGAAACTCATGTTTTAAGTCTCAAAAGTACTTCTTTAATTTCTAGGTATTCAAAGCAAAGCATGTTTTCCTGACTAGGCATGAGAACAGCACGTGGGTAGAAACAGAGAGGTGCGTGTGCATGGAAGCCCACCAGGCTTCGCAGGACAAGAGCCAGCAGAGCTGATCCTCGAGGAAAGCTGGAGAGGACAGTGGCCCTGCGACGGGACTCGGACGATGAGGCTTCTCTGCCAGGAAGGTCACCCCTGCCCCCTTTCCTCTTCCTCCATCTGTTGGTTTTGTCCTTGCTGAGCTCCCGACATACCAGAAAGGGACCGGTGTTCCACTGTGCTGCTTAGCACAGCAACGGGTGCTTTGAGAAGCCACTCACTCATCCATCTACAACCTTCAACAAACGTTTTTCGAGTTCCTACCTTGTGCTAGGCACTGCTTTTATCTTGTGATAAATGTAGGTACGAAAACAGACATAGTCCCTGTTTCCAGAGATCTTAAAGTCTAGATAGAAAGATACATCTTTACCAAATAATGTGTAAAAGACAAAATCGCCCTTGACGGTGCTCTAAAGGAGAGGAACACAAGACCAACACAAATGAAGAGGGAGACCCGACCTAGAATAGTAGTTCAGAAAGTGCGCGTATGCCTGGTCGTGTCCGACTCTTCACGACCCCAGACTGCAGCCCACCAGGCTCCTCTGTCCATGGAATTTTCCAGGTAAGAATACTGGAGTGGGTTGCCATTTCCTCCTCCAGAGGATGGATCTTCCCAGCCTAGGGACTGAACCCACATGCCCTGCCCTGGCAGCTGGATTCTTTACTGCTGAACCACCGGGGAAGCCAGTCCAGGAAGGCTTCCCTAAGTAAGCGATGCAGGAACTGAGGTCTGCAAGATGAGAAGACGTTAACTGGTAAAGAAAAGCAGGCAGAATGATTCAGGTAGAGGGGAGAGAATGTGCAAAGACCCTGGGCTGAGAGAAGCACAGCAAGTAAAGGGTCTACAGGTGACTGGTATGCCAGGTGCACAGACAAGGGGGGAAGCAGGGAGGTACAGCAGGTGTGCAACGAGAGAGGTCAGCAGGACCAGCCTACGCAGGGTCTCGTAAGTCACACTAAGGAATCCAGTCCTCACCCTAAGAGTGACAGGAAGACATGCAGGGCTGTATGTACGCAGTTGGCTGAGATGGGGGCGAGAAAGCAGGTTTTTATCAGATTTGGTCTTTGGGAAAATGACCTGAGTTGCAGAAAAGTTAAGCTGAGAGTTCAGAGCAGATGCATAGCAGCTAAGCGAGAGCTTTGGTCGTGCAGATAAGACCCAACTGCATCCTGGACTGAAATGTACTGAAGAGGCACATGGAATCGAGAGCATTTGGAAATAAAACTGGCATCTTCAGAGATGCCTGGATATGGTGACAGGATGGCGTGGGGTTAAGGGTGAAGGACAGGGAAGTATAATATTAAGGATAACGCATGTGTTTCTGACATTTTTTAAATGGAGACTATGGCTCCTCTAAATCTATCTTATGTCCTCTCTGACAGAAATAATGCTCGGGTGTCAATTTCATAACTAGCTTGAGATGTGGCAGCATTTCTGAAGGACAGTTTTCTTTCATGGGTATTTTGGCTGCTCTGTGAATTCTCTTTGAAGTAAGTTTCAGCTTGCATACTTTAAAAAAATAAATTATTTAAAACCTGTATACATGTCCACCACCTCCTACAACTTTTATTCATAAAAGGAAGCAGTTATGTAAAGCTGTATGTTAAAGTTCACAGGCAATTCTTTTTTATTCCCCCCACAGGCAGTTCTTAAATGGACATTTTTGATCCTCTTTGCTTAAAAAATAACAATGACATCTGTCTGGCACCCTATCAACAGACTCGAAATAACAATGCAGCAAGGTAAACACAGTAGGGGAAAATAAAAATCAGGTCAATTTTCTCACCTAACTGGAACCTGGAAAATATCATCCTAAATAACAATGGAAAGAACTTTGAATCCTTAATCATTCTGAGGATGTTGTTTTTAAAAATCATAAGCTGTGCCTGAATAAACAGGAGAGATGCATTTTAAAACCTTTGGCACAGAAGAGAGGAAAGGGAAAGAAGAGGTGTATTTTCCCGGAGCACGTGTATGTTTTATGAAGATGTTTTTCTGATACCTAAGTCTGACCCAGACTCCAGGTCTGGCGGGATGGATGAGCGGAGCAGTCCACACAAGTGTGTTAAATACTTCTGTTAACAAAATCTATATTGTCTCTATCAAACAAGGGCTGACGCAGGAATAAAACGCCTTTGGGCATAATTCTTGCCATGTCAGAGGAGTATAAACACGGGTTGGTGGAAAATTCAATATGCAGAAAGGCAATCCCAATTTTGCCACTGGGTCCCCATGTCCCAGTTTGTACATTCAAAGTGTCCAGAATCCTCATGATAAGATGGCATGGCAGATAAAGTCCAGACTTGTAAACAGGATATTTCCCATCTGAACCAGGGTTCACCTCTCCCTTCACTTTGCCCTCGCGGCCTCCTCATGCAGACTGAACACACGCAGCTGGAAGAAGCCCAGCCAGAGCTGGGCTTGTGGTTTCGTGACCTCGGAAAGGCTCCTTGTTTGTTCAGCACACATTTACTGAGCATCTGCTATGAGCCAGGTAGCCCTCTAGGGGCCCTGGATAATTACCACTGGGAACTGAAACAGACAAATGTGCCTGCTCTTGCAGCTGACATTCTCATCAGGCCATGTGGGGAACGAAAGACACTGAAAAGCAGCATACATGAGTTAGATCACGTACAGCTGCAGAAGACGAGAAGCTCTGCGGGAAAACAGAACAGCACGGGGGAGTGAGGTGTGCTCCAGGGAGGAGTGAGCTGTTGTGACGCTGAAATGGAGCGAGTCTCCACCAAGAAAGTCACGTAAGCAAAGACACGAGGGACATGAAGGAGCTGGCTGGTAGGTGTCAGGGAACAGAGTTCCAGGCAAAGCAGCAGCCTGGCTAAGGGCCTGAGCTAAGGTGTCCAGGTTTAATGGAGGAACGGGGGCCACACTGGTTAGGCTCTGAAGGCCGTGGCGGTGACTGGTTTCTCCAGGAGACAGACAGAACCACAGGAGGGTTTCCTGATTTCCCAGAGCCCCCTGGTCCTAATGTGTCAAACAGAGATACTAAGGGCCCCTGAGGAAAGAGAGCAACTTCAAGGGTCAACGTGCCAGTGTAAGGACTGGGTGACTCAAACTCGACTCACATGCCTGGAATAGTTGGCACTCCCTACATGTCAGTTCCCTCCCCATCCTCAGTCCTTTCTCAGCCGCCGCCTCCTCTCCCCAGACCTAGGCCAGGTCAGGATGACCCCTGCTTCCTCTAGGTGCAGTGCTGCCTCCTCCAAGGATGAGAAAGCATCCTCGTTCAGTGACCAGCAGCCCCTCTTCTCAGCTGCGCACCTCTCGCACATGGACCCTTACCTGACATTTACACACACAGGGCTGAAAAGGTGCCACGTGGCCCGAGGTCAGACTCTGGGAGTGATGGGGGCTGTGTTAACAGCATGGCATGTGCCTATTTAAGGGGCAGGAACACCTGCCTCCAATGAATCATCTCCTTCCTCTGCGCAGGCGGGAGGCTCCTTCCAGGAACAGTGCCTACAAGTACCCCTGCGCGTTTACAAGAAACACTCCAGTCAGGACACCGAGTTTAACCTCGAGTCTTTCCTCTTTCCTGTCTCGTCAGTCTCGTTCACGAATACTGAGAGTCACCGGCATCAGAACTTCAAAACCTGCTAGTTCTGAAACCCCACATTATAGGAAGTTTCTCCCCATCAGGGCTTCTCAATGCATCGTCCTTAAGCTTATCACTCTTCACTTTTACTTTATACCCTTCATGATTTGTTTTCGTTCCTTTATATCCATCCTTAAAAACGGAATCTTTGGGGAAGAATGTGGAATATAAATTATAACCAATATCGGGACTTTTCTGGCAGTCCAGAGGTTGGGACTTTGCCCTCCAATGCAGAGGCTATGGGTTCAAAACCTGGTCAGGAGGTTAAGACCCTACATGTCCTATGGCCGAAAAATCAAAGCATAAAACAGAAGTAACATCCAATAAAGACTTTCAAAACGGTCTACGTTTAAAAAAAAAATCTAAAAAAAAATTTAAGTAATATTGACTGGGGCAACATCTCCATCTACATCCCCCTTTTATGAAAACTGGCCACCCTCCTCAAGGGTGGGCCCCTGCAGTCACGTATGCAAAGGAGGGCCCACCCCATCTCCACCCTCTATAGACTGAGCAGCAGACTGCAGTGGGCCTATGTCTCAGAAAGAGCTATTTATTCAATATGAGCCCAGAGTCTCTCTTGCCCAGAAATCAAGTGTTGGACATGGTGATTTTTGTCAGCTTCAGTCCCCCTTAGGCTGGAATAGACTGGGCTGCTATGGAGGGAGCATGCAGATACAGAAACAGAAAAAGGGGCTTCTGTTCCTGCCCACTCTCCACTCCTCATCCCCAGCACCCTGGCCACATGTCCTGATTCTGAGTTCCACGCAATGCCCCTGGGTCCCTACTGGACATCTCCTCCTCCCATCCTGACTCAAGTTACTTTGGGAGCTTCCTGTTACTTGCTACCAAGAGGGTCCTAAGACAGAAATAAGAGACCAGTTTCCCTCACACTTACTCTTGTGACAAGCTGGCTATAAACAATTAAGTGTGTGGGACAGGCATGAGCACGATGGGGCTCCAGAGACTAACAATGATCTGGTGGAGGGTGCTTTTCCCCATAGCTGAGGACAAACTCTGGTGGCTCTGAACTACCGGGAAAGCTGTTGTGACCTGGTGTGAGAAGCTACACGTGATTCAGCCATGTTCTTCCTCAGAGAAAGGGCCACCTTCTGCTTGCTGATTGAATTTTGAAAGCAGAATGATACAGCCAGAACCCCAGAAATGGTTCCCAGGCAGAGACGTGGTTCCCAAGCAATATAGATCTGTGTTTTCTCCTCTTGTCTTCCCAGAGAGGAGGGCAGGGCTCTCTCTGCCTTTGAACTCACTCTGCACCAGGAGACAGCCAGAGCACCTCTTGAAGAAACATCTACAATCCAGGGACAATCTCATTCACAAATTCCTTTGTTAAGAGTTTGGAGCTTAACATTTTGGCAAGAACTAGTGCAATTTCAGTTTCTCAGTAATCTGAGATGGGAAGGGAGAGAAAGGCAGGAAGGGCTCTGCAGGCCATATAACCCATATTCCTCTTGGAACTCTCTCAGGCAATTCACGCACACAGAAAGGAACACAGGGGATTGTGCAGTTCTGTATGGAAACATGGATCCTGCAAGTTTACAGACCACTGATCTTCGTCTTGGTCAAAGCCAGGCTTATACTGCCTGGATACTCCACCTATACTTCTCTGATAAGATAAAAACCAAGGCTAAGAAGAGACCACACAGATGTTCTGAAAGCTGAGGAGGACCGAAGGACTCAAGAATTTCACATGACAAGTATGAGAAGTAAGCTATCTGCAGACAAACATCAGCCTTGTGGAAATAAGCTCCTGTTTGCATTAAATAGCCAAGCAGTGCAGCTCCAGCGAACAGCAGCTTCAAAAGTTTAAGACTCTCCGATGTACACTGTTTTTGTGTTGAAACATCGTAAAGTTTTAAAGAAACATCTGAGGCAAGGCTTAATGATAAATGCAGAGAAAAATTAAAATAGGATTACTCTTTTTTAAAAGCACAAGTAGCATTATGTATTTCAATTCCCTCAATAAATACATAGTTTCTATATACACCAGGCACTATGCTAGATGCCAGGGACAGGAAGGTCACAAGCATAACAGATGGTCTCTTAAAGAGCTAACTGTCGAGGGACAGTAAGTGGGAACAGGTAAGGAAATCCAAGACTCAAGCACATGGAATGGCATGGCACCTGCCCAGAGATGCAGAGCCGCAGAAAGAGGGGAGGCCCTGGGCTCCGTGCGGGGCGGGGGGTCAGAGGAAGCTTCCTAGGAAGTGACAGGGAAGGAAAAAGGAAGTGTCTCCTGCAGAGGAAGCAGTGTGTGCAAAAGGAACAGAGCCTGAAACAGCCTGTCCCTCAGGAAACCAGAAGTGCTGCCTGGGCTGGAGCGGAGACATCAGGCCAGGCCCCGGGCCAGCAGCGGCTCCCAGTGTGGGTCCTGCTCCACAGACTTGTCAGAAATGCAGATTCTCAGGGGGTCCCAGGCCTACCTCCTCAGCAACTCTGGGAATGGGGCCCTGCAAGCCCTGTCTTAACCAGCACTCCAGCTAACTGTGGTACCTGGTGAAGGCTGACATTGCTAAGTAGGCTTTGTGTGTCCTGGGGGCCAAGGCACCACTAAGCTACTTGAAGCCAACCAAGGGTTTCTGGCGAGACGATGACGGGATCAGACTGCATTTTGGAAAAATCATTCCAGTACAATACCGAGAATAAAGAGAAGGGAGGTGAGACTGCAGGTGAGATGGATAAGGAGGTTCCTGCAGTAATGCTGGTGACATGAGCCCCGAAAGGCAGAGGCAGTGGCAGTCAAGTGAAGACAAAAGATGGAGGAGGAGACTCTGCAGGACATGGTGACAGGAAGCACGGGGTATAAGGTCAAGATCACGGTTTTCTCAACGAGAACGCTTCGGTTTCCACCCTAAATATGTGCCAATATGGACAAGTCACTCAATCTCTCTATTCCTCAGTTTCCAAATCCATAAAATGAGGATACTGATTTCCATAAAAACACTTTTCCATGGAAGCAGAGATTCTTCCAGCTCCTTCTGTACCCCCTAAACTTAGAACAATGCGTGCTTCACAGTAGGTCTTAAATAAACACTTGTTGAGTGAATGAGTGAATTAGTGGTGGAAGATGACAAAGAAAGGAATCTGTGAAAATTCCCAGGATTTTAGCTGAAATAACTTAATAGCCTACTGTCCTTCTCAAAGTTAGGAATGTGGGTGAGGGAGAAGATTTTAGGAGAAACATCAATTTGTGAAATCAGTTTCAGACACGTTACCACTCAGATGGACTCAGATATCCAAGTTAAGGTGTCCTGGCATAGTCACATGAGGGCCAGGAGGACAGAGCACACACTCAGGTGAGAAATCCAGCTCCATCACTTACTGTGTGACCCCGGACAAACAGCTGACCCTCTCAGTTCTCTATTTCTTCCTCTCCAAATGTGGAGACAGCAATATCCGTCTCATAGGCCCACTGAGGGAGACTGAAAGCAATAATGCATGTATGTGCTTTGAAAAGGGCCTGGCACACAGAACTTGCTCAATGAGTAATTGTTCCTGTGGTTATCGTTAAGGCCATGTAAAGAGTCTGTAGAGAAGAGGACCAAGGCATCATCCCAGAGGACAGTAAGATTCATGGTGAAGTGCACAGAGGGAACTGGAGGGGGGATTGCAGAGATAGACAGAGGGGCGGCAGGAGACCAAGACAGACAGCTGCCCCCATAAGCAAAGATAAAAAGTCTGCCACTTGTGATTAAATGTTGAAGTGAAGGGTCAGCCACTCAGTTGTATCCGACTCTTGCAACCCCATGGACTGTAGCTCGCCAGGCTCCTCTGTCCATGGGATTCTCTGGGCAAGAATACTAGAGCAGGTTGCCATTTCCTTCTCCGGAGGATCTTCCCAACCCAGGGATCAAACTCAGGTCTCCTGCATTGCAGGTGGATTCTTTACCGTCTGAGCCACCAGGGAAGCTGATGGGGCTGCTCTGATAAGCAAAAGAGCTGACACAGTGGAGACTGCTTGTGTTCAGCTAAACTGGAAATAAAACGTAGAGCAACAAGAAAACATTCAACACGATCACTTCCCTTATTTCAGACTCGTCCCTGCCATTGGAGGCCAGGGGCACCACCACCAGACAATCCCAGCAGGATGCCTGAGCAAGACCCAAGATGAGCTGAGAGAGACAGCGACCGCCAGGAAGGAACCTGGGACTGGCCTGGGCTCACCTCCGTAATGGCCAGTAATGCCCTCTGCCTTTGTAAAAGACAAAAGGGAAAGAGTTAGGCAATGGGCCTCAAAGACTAACAGACTGGGTGTCAGGAAACCCCAGGTTTCATACTAGCGTGTGAATTTGGTCAAGTCACTGGACAACGGTCTCAAGTATAGATGGAGAATAACAACTCCTGCTCTAGATACACAGGACTGCAGTGACCAACACGAGGAAAGGGAAGACGTTTTGAAAAGGATATGTGATCCAGATACCGGATATAATTAAAATATCACATTTCACTCATCTGATAAAATTAGTGAGACGCACGCTGTTGCCACTGGCTGTGTTGTCAGAACATATGCAGCCCTTAAACGTCAGTGCACAGGAGCTGTTCATGGAATCTGTGCTTATTTGGGGTCTGTTTCCAGAGTATTTTATATTGGCAGATCATTTTCTTGAGTTTCTGCACTCCTTATGAATCGATTGGCATTACAAGTGAGTCATTTGTGACAGACTCTCTTTTCGAGAGACGTGTGCAGCAGACAGCCTTAGAAGACGGAGACAGTGTTCCCAGAAACGTTGCAAAGGCTGCAGCAGGCTTGCGACCCATTATAAAAGTTTTGAGTTCCCTAAATTCAGGGCTCCCAGCCTATTACACAGCTCATTATGTGCACAGGTGTCAGCTGGCCTGCTGCACATCACCCTGTGGAAACTGGGGCGCAGAGAAAGAGTGAAGAATGTTGATACAGTGGCTACTAACATTGTGTCCTATATCTCTGACCCAGGAGTCTGGCATCTGCCAGCATCTACGACAGTGAGGTAGGTAATTTGCTCGCTGGCGGGTAGGGTACAATCTCGGCTCCCTCACAGCTCTTGACATTTAGTGGTACTGTTTTACAGGAGGGCTGGTGTTCCCCTCTCCCCCAACAGACTGTTCCCAAGGCTTGCCCTGGTCTACCATGTTGGAAGTCAGCTCGGTCAGAGCTGAGAAGGCAGAGAAGCTATTAACTCAGTTATTTCTGGTATTCTTAAAAAAAAAAAAAAACTAATACAAATACTCCCTATGCCTATGTATCTGTGTGTTTTAAATTTTTGTTATGCCTTTTAAGGGCTTCCCAGGAGGCACAGATGTAAAGAATCCACCTGCAGTGCAGAAGACACAAGAGATGCAGGTTTGATCCCTCAGTTGGGAAGATCGCCTGAAGAAGGAAACGGCAACACACTCCAGTATTCTTGTCTGGAAAATGCCATGGACAGAGCAGCCTGGTGGGCTACAGTCAAGGGGATTACAGTCAGGCACAAGTGAGCACACAAAAAGCAGAGCATGCTTTTTTTAAAAAAAATGTTTGCTAATTCCATAAAATATCCTTTCTTGGGAATTTCCTAGCAGTCCAGTGGTTAGGGCTCAGCACTTCCACTGCCGGGGCCCTGGGTTCAATCCCTAGTTGGGGAACTAAGAAACCAGAAGCCTTGAGGCACAGTAAAAAGAAAAACAAACAATCAAATACACATATACATCTATATCCTTTCTTCTCAGAGAAATATAGTGACATTTACACATTTTCTGGTAGAGGCGGGGGGAAAGTGACTCCCTTACTGAACAAAACTTCTTGCTATAGTCCATGTATAATTCTTTCATTTAAAAATGTTCTCATTTAACTGTAAGTATTAAAAATTCTTCTAAGAAATAACTGCGTATTTCAGGTGAATTTTAGTAATCGTGTGTCTTAGTTAGAAATAATTGTTAAAGAACACTAGGGGCGTGTAACTCCAATTTTCCAGGCATTATAGACACAACAAGTGGAATGGTGGTGCCTACCCTCTCCGCCTCCGTCACCCACTCATCACCCACTTGCACAGCCTCCTTCCACCCCACTTAGGCAAAACCCCTATAGGAAACCATATTCAGATTATACTGACCTCTTGTTAGAATTCAGGATGTATAAAATGAAATCTTATTGATAACATCAGTAACAAAGGCATCCATGAAGTCACCTTGGAGAACCACTAGTTCATATTAAAACAGCACTCGAATTTTCTCCCAGTGGGCCTTTGAAATGCTAAGTTCTCAGAGAAACATGCTACACCCTAGAATTGCCATGTAGCCTTCTTAACAGCTATCGCAGATGTTGCAATTTTGATCCAATTAAATATGCACAAAAAAGAGTAATAGTAGGTGCCTTCATTTCAAGCTCTTTTTACATTTCCACGTACATGTTTTAAATGCCCTTAATGTTTTTACTGGATTGACAGCATCTTTCTGATGCTTTATATTTGATCACAACCTAAGGCATCTTGAGAGATGAATGTAGAATACATAGAGCACACCCAGGAGATACAAATCCATTGATTATCATGTGAAAGGCGGCCTGGAGGCAATTAGGCCTTTGCTGTGGATGACAAATAAGCCCCACATAAAACACTCTATACACTGAGGCGTCTTTGATAGGTCCTACTGGCTCAATGACTCACAAAGGATGGGGAGAGAGAACGTCTGAAAATAAAAGGGCAGACTGCCGGCACCATTTAGCTATTTATTCTGTATGTTCAGCTCAGTTTTTCCCCTTTCCAACTTTTCATGAAACCATAAAAAGAGATGGGATGGATTCTTTTCAACCAGAAACATCAGCACTGCATACTAAGGAGGAAAGTATTGGCTTAACACAGGACCCATATAAACCACTAAATATCAACCCAGTCTCTCTAGTTAGGTATTTTTAATAGGGGAAGTGGGTTTTGACAAATCACTCTTTTATATGTTCTTTCGTTGAAGAGTTTATTACACAGACTCTCGGAAATTAATTTACATACAGGACAAGCTGTAGCTGAACCATTCACAGCTTCAGGATGGAAGACTGTGTTCTCAACAGGCACTGCGTTGGAAACTATCCGTGTATGTGCACTCTGGAATTTTCCTTTTCTGTTGGAATTGTCTGGAACCATTTCAAGATGAACAACAGCATAAGTGATGTGTGAATAAGCTGTACCTATTTCCTCTGGTTTAAAGATGCTCACAATTTTTTTGTTCTCTGAACCAAAGCTGCAAGACATTAAAATGATTTGAAGACATAAAACAATGTGCTAGAGATCAACATGCTTCTATAAAAGGATTTATTAATCCAGATGAATGCAAAAAATGAATATGGAAATAGGAATATTTTTTTTTAAAGACTAAGACCACATTTTCCTCAAGTTAAAAGGCATAGTATAATGGGACCAGATGAGCCATGAATAGCAACACAATCAAATGAGCATGGCCTTTGATGACAAACCATGGTTCAAATCTGGGCCCTGGCCGAGATAGATGTGACCCTGGACAAGGGGACAGCTCAGTTTTCTCACCCATAAATGGTGGTAGTAACAGCATCCTCACAGGACTGATGTGAGAAGATTTAAGGTAAGTGTTCTGTGTATACTATGCACCCAATGAACAAATCATTATTGCAATTTAAAATGTTACGGAAAAAGTCTCTTCCTTAAAGGTCATAGAGGCTCACAACAAAAAGCAATGATCATGTCATCTGTGTGTTAAGTCAATCCAGCAGATTTTTTACTGGAACTGAAATGTATATATCATGGGAAAAAAAAGATTATGAAGAAGATTTTAAACCTTCCTTCCACCCCACCCCCCCGATTTTTCAAGAAGCTTCTTCTCATTCTCAATATAAGATTTCATTTAAAGCTGGTTAACCAGAGAGGGTTGCCATGGGAAAGTAAACTGCTGACAGTATATATTATGTTCACACTAATTTATAAAGGTAGCAGAACGCTTATGAAAAATAAGCTGGCTGGACGCCTATGGTTTGCCCTTGAGTCTCAGCCAACAAGGAAGTTTCATGCAATGTGATTAGTGAATGAGGAGACCCTGGGTGATTAATTAGTGCTCCACATCAATCCCATCAGACAGGCTTTCAGCCAGTAATGTAAAATAAGCCACCCGATTCTAACTTTCTCATCTCCATGCTAACTTCGTGTGAACATGACTTTGTCAAGCACTATAAATATTGAAGGAAGATTTCCTCTAAATCTCTTTTAAGACAAATCCCACTTCCTCTGACATATATCTTAGCTCTAATAAATGGCAGACTAGATGGGGAAGAATCAAAATAAGGAAGCTTCTGTGCAAATTCTCTGAGTGCTGAATTTAAGCTCACTTCATAAGTCCCTACAAGTGTCTGATGCTCAAAAGAGAAAAACGTGCCTATGAACAGATTTACTATAAAAACCTGAGGATCCATCAGGCTCTTAAAAAACAAAGTTATTATAAAAACTGTGCATCAGTAACTTCTACTAGATGCTTTTTATGCAGTTATCAGTGTGTTATTTACCTTTTTACTGCTTCACTGGATGTTAAGTAATTTGTTTTTAATCTATAATTCCCTAGATATTTCTGCTGTGTCCATTTCACTGTGGAAAGATGTCACCACGTCTAGATCTGCTGGTTTATACTGCTGCACAAACAGTTTTCTGCTATCTATTACTATTTCAGACAAGCTTCTTAAATTAGATTTAAAAGAGAAAAATAACTTTCCTGAATTAAATCAGTCCCTTTAAATGAGGTCGACCTTTGGGTAGATAATCTGTGTAAACATAAAATGGGTCCTGCATGGCCTCTAAATCTCATCATTAGTCAGGATCTCAAAACTGGGCTCCAAACATGAGATAATGGTGCATGGCTAAGATATAAATACTCTATTACAGTTTATATAATATTTTTTCATGGTAGATGAAAGGGTCTACATTAATAATACTATGTACGCTGCTGCTGCTAAGTCGTTTTAGTCATGTCCGACTCTGTGCGACCCCATAGACGGCAGCCCACCAGGCTCCCCCGTCCCTGGGATTCTCCAGGCAAGAACACTGGAGTGGGTTGCCATTTCCTTCTCCAATGCATGAAAGTGAAAAGTGAAAGTGAAGTCGCTCAGTCGTGTCCGACTCTCAGTGACCCCACAGACTGCAGCCCACCAGGCTCTTCTGTCCCCTCAATATAGGATCTAGAGAACAGTGTATCTACACATGGAAACATTTCTAAAAATGTCTTATGTTATAAAATGCAGGTCTCATGGGCTAAAATCATTATCTGTTCCACGCTGCAAAGGCCTGAGGTTTAAAGATACCAGGCTGTGCTTAACCAGAGAGGAGGCTGTTACTGATCTTTGCTCATACACTGCTGGGGCTGACAGTCACCTCAGATCTAGCAAAGTCATGTCAGGAAACAGGAAATTGAGAATCTCCATTTAGAAGCTGGAACCCTGATGCCAACCTGTATCATTCTTTTCCAGAGACACAGGAATCCAAGGCAGTAGTCATGGCAAGAACCTCCTGCTGCTCCCGAGTCCACCCCAAACCCAGTTTTATGGCTTTCAAATGTCAGCAAAGCAGCCAAAAGACTGAAGCAGCCAAGATACCAGGCAATTTCTCAACAAACAGCTTGGTGTCTGAACCTCAGAGCAACGGGCAGGACTCCTGCTACACACACAGGCTGATAAATGACCACAGGGACCAAGCATTTGCCATCTAGTCACAGAGATAAGTCAATAATTAACCTAAAAACCAATCTGCAGTAAATTTCATAAATGAGATTGAGAAAAAAACGGTAAGTTCAGAGAAGGCCACCAGCTGCCAAGATGAGGGAAGATTACAAGGTGGGGCGGGGGGAGATGGGTATCAAGGGAGGGTGAGAATGTCAAGAAATGGAGATGAGTCTTCCTAATCTGTGAGTTTTCAACCAGCAAGTTTGAAAACCTGCTGATATCAGTTTAGCAGGTCAGACCAGCATGTTTTATAGGGAACAGAATGTATTTCATGTGGCAAGATGAAGTACTGCTTCATGAAACTTTTGTTTCATATATAAAATGTACTTATTGAGGGTCTTGGTCAAAATGAGAGTTTTATGGAAAATGAAGAGTGAAATTGTCTATCTGGCTGGAAAATAACAACTTGGTAATGAGGTCACTGTAGGCCAGACTATAGAAGGTCTAGAACATACTATCAAAGAATATAGATTTTATGTTTTAAAGGCAAAGAGGTCATTATAGGTTTTTAGCTTTTCACCTTTTTTATTTTTAGGTTTTGCCAACATGTACTATGCTTAGTATCTCACACACACGATCTCATTTAATCTCAACAACCCTCCTTTGAAGTGGGTATTATTATCTCCATTTCAGAGGAAGAAAGTGAGAATCAGACAGGTTATATAACCAGCCCATAAAATGAAGCCAGGTCTTTTGACTTCAAAGCTCATAATATTTAAAAAGAAACAAAACAAAACTATGAAATGATCAGAGCCTGGCTTTAGGCATATTAATCTTGTACCTTCAAACAGCTAAACTGAATAGACTTTAGATGACTATTATTAATTGGGTTTCTTTTGATCATTCCGTTTCAGAATTTAAGATCAATTTAAATACACTCCAAATCTTAGGGGGGAAAAATTTCACACCAAAATCAACAGTTAAAACTGCACTTTCTTAATAACCCTAAAAAGATTTGAGTGAAGGTTCTTATTTCTCAGTAGCTACATTAGTATACCTTTTATTTCATTCTGCAGTAATGAAGTTGGTGACTCTTATCACTTGAAAAACTCTTTGAGGAAAATACAAAAATAGGTCCAAATGCAGAAGTTGGCCAAAAGCAGAAACACTGACATAAAATAAGTAACCCACTGAGTTCCTCAGACTCCCTCACTCTGGCCCTCTATCTCACACTCAGATGCTCTATCTGATCCTACCTCCGGGGACAACCGTGAGGACTCAGACTGTCATCTGTAAAGAGCACAGAGCCAGGGGAAAGAAAGGCTGCAGAAAGTCTGGATATCATCACGGGAGTGGGGGTGGAAGCGTGCGTGCTGAGAACCTGCCAACAGTCAACTTCCTAACACAAAAATGTGACGAAGAAGTAACAGTTGATGGAACAATGGTCTGCCTCATTTAACAGGGGGAAAATAAGAAGTGGCTGTATCTGATGAATATAATATGGAAGGCAGGAGTATTGCGTGGCAAAAGAGAAAATATGCTTCCCTTTTTCTGCTAAAAACAATACACAAGAATGAAAAAATACACACACACAAGAATTGAAAAAGCCCTCCACACAGTCAGAATAACCCAGTCACCCGATGCCCAGAGAAACCAGGACAGCAAAAGCACCGCCCTGCCCAGCGTGTGAACTGGACAGAGAACAGGTACTGAGTGTCCAGCAGGCCAGAAAAGCCAGCTGAGCACAGGATGCTGCCCTGTACACTCTGAATGAGCTAGCTGATGTTTCTTGACTGAAGTATGGACCCTCTTTAAAAGAAAAAATTTCTGACTCTGTGTTGACTTAATTTACTTTTATTAAGATATTCCTTAAGCGTGCAGAATCAGAAAACTTGTATAAAGTCCTGAATACATTTGGAAATCAACTCCCAACACTACCAAACTAACAGAACTCAAACCGGCTATGATAATTAAATGTAACAGATGATGTTTTTCGCTGCCACTAAAACACTGATGGAGCATCCTGCCTGGTTCCAGCTTTAATCTGTTCTGGTGTTTTGACTTTCATAAATGTTTACCTAGACAACACTTGTTTATGAAAGAATGTTGAATAAAATAACAAAAAACCCAGAGGGCAGATTGGGATAATCAGACCTCATATTTAACCCAAAGCCAGCCAATTACTATAATGAGGCATCATGATAACTCCGCAAAGCTCTCCTGCTCACTGCAGAGGTAGCATGTGTGTGCACGTATGTGTCCGTGTGTGCATGTGCTAAGTCGCTTCAGCCATGTCTGACTCTGACCTGTGGACTGGAGCCTGCCAGGCTCCTCTGTTGGTGGGATTCTCCAGGCTAGAATACTGGAGTGGGTTGCCATGCCCTCCTCCAGAGGATCTTCCCAGCCCATGGTTTGAACCCAAGTCTCTTACGTCTCCTGTGTCAGCAGGCAGGTTATCACTAGCGCCAGCTGGGAAGTCCTTCAGAGGTAGCCCTGCAACATTATTGAGACTTGTGTTTTTCCAGCTTTACTGAGATATAATTGTACACCTTAAACAGAATTTTTACTCAACAATGTGATATTTTGATACTTTGTGAAATGATTACAATCAAGCTCATTAACACAGCCATCACCTCAAAAGGTTACCTTTTTGTGTATCTGTATGTTAACAACACTTAAGATCTGCTCTCAGCAAATTTCATACATACTATAGAGTACCGTTAACTACAGTCAAATTACTGTACATTAGATCTCCAGGACTTATTCACCCTGCATAACTGAAACTTTGTACCCTTTACCAATATCTCATTTCCTCCACTCCCTTAAGCCCCCGGCGACCACCACCATTCTACTCTGTTTTTCAGATTCCACATATAAATGAGATTGTGTATTAACTGGATATCTATCCAATCACTTCTAGAGTGAGAAACAGGTCTTTTTTCCATTGTGTGTTTCCCAGCTGTGCTCACTACCAATGAACTACAGTGCCAGGTGCACAAGGCAGGCTGGTCCTGCCCACCCTCCACAGGGCGTGGGAGTATGGTGCTGACTGCTGCCAGTCCAGAGCGACCACAGTGCAAACCCTTCTCATTGATCTTATTCCATCTTTGCAGTTACCCCAGGGGAAAATGTACTTTGTCTACGTTTAACAGGTGATGAGACAGTTGAATTAAGTGGCTCACCCATGTCACCACGGTCAGACTGACAGTGGTGAAGCCAGGATGTGAAACCAGGAAGCCTTCCTTGGACACCAGACCCCAAGCTCTAAACCGCAAATGTTTCTTGACCACTGCAATCGCCACGTGGCCCCCATTCACACACAGAGAATACACACAGAGGCAGGTGCAGCCCTTGCCTCCAAGCATTATCTTATAATGTGGTCGAGCACGTGATCCAGAAGACACTAACATCTTTAACTGTCCACTAGATATCTTCATTTGGTGGTTCCACATTCAACCAAGACAGGTGTGCCCTCAAACACCAGAGACTTGCCCTGCAAACTGGTAGAGTCTATTTTAGGATTTGAAATGATTACTTCTGATGAGTAAGAAATTGCCAGATGTGGGAGCGAGTGTAAAAATCACATGTCCTATATAAATAGAAACAAGAGCTAACATTTACTTGAATCCCTGAAATGGCCCTGGTACAGGTGAGCACTTTCTCCGTGCGATCCCACTGACATTTCACAACAACCTCCTGAGCTGAACACCATCACCACCTTCACTGTGTAAGTGTAGAACCTGAAGACATTAGCGGCCTGGCCTGGAGCAGGGAGCCAGGCATCCCACTCCAGAGGCTGAACCCCATCTACATTCCTGCTGGAGAAGAACTGGGACTTCTGCAACCAGCTTCCCCTGGAACCTGCCTGCCCTGTTTGGTCAAGAGAGATCATTCTGTCAGAAGAACACAGATTCATGATAAATTAGAACCTTCTGGCTTTGAGTCCAAACACTAGTAGGACCCTAAGGAGTGGTGCAATTAAAGATGAAGAGTCTGAGAATGTTCCAGCAAAGAGGTCCACAGTGCTGTGGAAACACAAAGCTCAGCTTTGGTCAGAAAACTAGAGCATGGCTGGTTCCTGCAGTCTCTTGCATTGACTGCCTGGTGGGAAAAGGACTGCTGAAGACTGCCGCCAGCCTCAGGCACCAGGCTCGGGTTCACCCAGCCATCCCCTCACTCTTTAGGATGTGCGCTGCCAGAGGCTGATGAGGCCACTGAGATTGGGACAGAAGACAGGTCCAGGGCAGACAGGGCTCATAAGCACACCCCATGGCACAGCCTCAGATGCCCGGGGACAGAAGTCCCTTTGACTCTTAAGACACAGTGACAACAGCTTCCTCATGTTGCTCACCAGTGTGTGCCAGGAACTACAGACCATATAGTAAGAATTCTCACCGCCCCACGAAGTAGACAGTGCTAGCCTCCACCCACCACACAGCCGAGGAGACTGAAGCTCAGAAGGCAGACAGCCTTAGGAAGCAGCGTAAGGCCAAGGCCCCCTGAGCTCACAGCTGTTCCCACCTTCCCAGCTCTGCTCCTCTCTACCCGTGCCCCACTACAGGAGTGGGGGCAAGGAGACTGGGTGGAGGTTGGGCCTGGGGAGAAGAAGAGGGGAGTCAATCTGAGAAAGACATAGTCCAGTCCTTTCATTTATAGTAAACTAAAGTCGTTCTTTGGAAAAGGCAATGGCACCCCACTCCAGTACTCTTGCCTGGAAAATCCCATGGACGGAGAATCCTGGTAGGCTGCAGTCCATGGGGTCGCTAAGAGTCAGACACGACTGAGCGACTTCACTTTCACGCATTGGAGAAGGAAATGGCAACCCACTCCAGTGTTCTTGCCTGGAGAACCCCAGGGACAGGGGAGCCTGGTGGGCTGCTGTCTATGGGGTCACACAGAGTCGGACATGACTGAAGCAATGCAGCAGCAGCAGAGACGTTCTTTGGAGAAGGCAACTGCACCCCACTCCAGTACTCTTGCCTGGAAAATCCCATGGATGGAGGAGCCTGGTGGGCTGTCGTCTATGGGGTCGCTACGAGTCGGACATGACTGAGCGACTTCAATTTCACTTTTCACTTTCATGCATTGGAGGAGGAAATGGCACCCCACTCCAGTACTCTCGCCTGGAAAATCCCAGGGACGGGGGAGCCTGGTGGGCTGCCATCTATGGGGTCGCACAGAATCGGACACAACTGAAGTGACTTAACAGCAGCAGCAAAGACGTTCTTGGGCTTCCCAGGTGGCGCTAGTGGTAAAGAACCCGCCTGCCAATGCAGGAGGTATGATATGTGCATTTGATCCCTGGGTCAGGAAAATCCCCTGGAGAAGGAAATGGCACCCTACTCCAATATTCTTGCTTAGAGAATTCCATAGACAGAGGAGCCTGGTGGGCTATAGTCCACAGGGTTGCAAAGAGCCAGACATGACTGAAGCGACTTAGCACAGCACAGAGAGGTTATTAGAGTCACACAGGATTACACGTTTATATTTTCAACCAGGATTACTAAACCCTCACTCCGTACCAGCAATGACCCTAGTGCCTCCCAGCACATGACCTAATTCAATCCTCACCGTGACTCCCTTGGGCAGGTGCCCCACTTTATAGATAAGGACACGAAAGTGCAAATGAGGTTATGTAACTGATTTTAGATCTTTCTGCTGCCAGAACCTGTGTTCCCCACAAAGTCCTCGTCGCCCACCCAGAGCTGGCCAATGAACGAGCCAACATTCAGGTCTGCCACACAGCCTCTCCCCGCCAGGAGTCTGTGAGGGACCCGCACGCGACCAGCCTAGCTGTGGCTCCCGTCTGCAGCCACGTCCCCCGGCATCCTGTCGCCGGGCCCGGGCTCCATCTTTGCTGCGGCTCTGTTATTGGGCACAGCACTGCTCCCCTGGGAGAGGAGTCAGGGTCTACCTTCTTGCATGCTCCAGGCAGGGGTGGCTGGGTTCCAGCCGACTGCAGGACAAGATGGGGTGTGTGGCCACCTGCAAGGGGCTCAGCTTGATGCCCGACAGAGAATCTTCTAAAGCATAAGCAGTAACAGGAGCAAACGCGCCCAGGGGAAGTCTCAGGTTCCTCAGACTCTCTGCCGGGGACCACATCAGGATCCATCATGGGATTCACAGAGCTCCAGGCCTGAAACGGAGGATGTGCAAAGGGCTCCAGAGCCAACTGCTGGTCATGAAGTCACTCCATCTTCAAAACAATGCCTCTGGGCACTTCACCTCCCAGGGCCCAGCCCAAGAGCAGCAGTAGCGCCTCTGTGGCTGTCCTGCCTGCTGTCCACCCAGGGCCACCAACAGGTCTGGCCTGGGAGGAAGAAACCCAGGAGTCGCCCCTGGCTGAGGCATGCAGGGTGGGGAGGTCACACCAGTTTGCTGTTTTAGCTCCTAATCTGCCAAAGGGTCCCCAAATAGGCGGGGAGGGAGCCATGGACCACTGTGCTGACTGGAGGCCGGGTCTGGGTATCTCCTCACCCCCTAGCCTCCAGGAGTCACAGCTGTATGACTAGTGTAATACCCAACCCAAAGCAGCAGACAAGCAATCCTAGACACCAGGTTCGAGCCACCCTTGGAAAACTAATGCGGTTTCCCTGCTGTTACTTTGTCCGCACACACTACCATTCAGTGAAGTATTAGCTTCTCTTGAACAGGTAACCGAGGAATTCCTTCAAAATTCATATTTTGTTACACTTGTATCTGTTTATTTTGAAATTTTTATCAACAAGTCCTGTGACTGCCTATGCAGGTGTTTATTCAAATTTATTCCATTGTGCTATTTGTTTTGTGCCAATTTTTACTTGCAAATTTCCTTTGACTATAAAAGAATTCATTTAAATGTACTCAATATTACAGTTTGCTTTTGTAATACCATGATTCACCAAAATACTATACAGGTATGTGCTTTTCTTTTTAACGCTCTGCATGTGTGATTTTAAAATGTCACATCTATAAGTATGTACTACCTACTGTGTACCTGTGAGTTTAGGAAGGGGTTATAGAACATCATCCAGATGTTACAATTTCCTATTAAATCTCAGTACACTGTTTTTCATAAACAAAATTCTTTCCCCAAAAAAACACTTTTAAGTCACTTTCTATATATTTATGACTGAAGTGCCTACATATTTTTCTTCAAATAATTATCTATAAAAATTGGAATATCTCTTACACATCTCTGCTTCTTATACTGCATCCCAAATAGGAGAGTGAATGGGGTCCAGGGGCCAAGACTCTCTCCACGTTTCAGCCTGGACAGAATCCTAAAGTCCTTATCCCATCTCCAAGGCAGCAAGACTCTTCTGTCTCCCAACACACGAACGACCTCAGGATCAAGGCTCATCCAGACCCTTCCATTCGTGCCATTCCCATCACGCCACTCTCCCCAGACTACACACAGCTCAGTACTGCAGACTCAGAATAAAGTCAGCAAGTGTCTCAAGGATGGGGGTGCCCTCAACAGTTCATTGGTGCCTTCATCCCTCTACATCGTGTTCCCTTCGGATGTTCTTTTTCCCAGTGATCTATTTTGTAATACTCTTCAGGGGAACAGAAAGGCCAGTGAGTAAAAACATAGGTAATTTATTCTAACAAAATTTTAATTGACAAACAGTGGTAGACAGCCTCGTGGTGGCCTCCAGCGATCCCCACCAGCTGGTGTTCACAGCCTCAGCTAGTCCATCCTACGACTTCATACTTGGGTTGTTATGTGACTGACAGAATTCAACACAGGTGATGGAAGGCCATTTCTAAGACAAGCTTATAAACTATTCTGGCTTCTATCTTGGTCACCCCCCAGTGCAAGCTGTCTTTCTCCCAGATCAACTTGGTGCAGAGAGAAGCCAACACCGTGAGCAGCTGGAGGGAGAGGAGTGGTCAGAACTGAAGCCTCCTGCCAGCACACGCGTGAGTGAGTCTGAAAACAGCCATGCTGGCCCCAGTCAAACCTCCAGATGACAGCACTCCAAGAGAGAACTAAGCCACTGAGCCCGCTAAGCCACTCCCAGAATCCTGACTCTCCAATAATATGAAATAATAAGACTTGGTCACTCTAAGCTGCTAAGCTTTGGGGAATTTGTTTTACAGCAAAAGATAGCCAGTATGCATAGGTTTTCATATTCTTCCTTGAGCTTTCTTCGGTTGTCCAAGTTTCCATGCTAAACATGAACTATTTTTGTAAGCATAAATCTAAAGTAATGTTTTAAAAAGCTTCATCCTGTAAAAGATTATACGTGAGCATCACTTCCTGGCTGAAGATGGGGTCGGCTGTCTAAGGTGGTGAGTTCCCTTTGTCATACATCCCTTATTCCTGGACTGAAAGCTACCCAGCACAGGCCTGCTGGAGATGCTACACCACAGGTGTGAACACGAGCAGTGTGACCTGAAAGAGACTCCCTCCACCTTAAGATTCGACTAGCGCCCAGACACTGCTAACTGGCCTTCCTTCCTGCCTCAAGCAGACTCAAAAATATCCAAGGTGCAAGTTCACTCACAAAATATCATCAAGGCCATAATGAGGTATCACCTCACACCCATCAGAATGGCTACCATCAAAAAGACAACAAATAACAAGTATTGACAAGGATGTGGAGAAAAGGAAACGCTCCAGCACTGTTGGTGGGAATGTACTCGGGTGCAGCCACTAGGAGAACAGGAAGCTGCTGCGGCTGCTGCTGCTAAGTCGCTTCAGTCGTGTCCGACTCTGTGCGACCCCATAGATGGCAGCCCACCAGGTTCCCCCGTCCCTAGGATTCTCCAGGCAAGAATACTAGAGTGGGTTGCCATTTCCTTTTCCAATGCATGAAAGTGAAAACTGAAACTAAAGTCGCTCAGTCGTGTCTGACTCAGCGACCCCATGGACTGCAGCCCACTAGGCTCCTCCATCCATGGGATTTAGCTTCCTCAAAAACTAAAGCTAGAACCACCATATGCCCCAGCAATTCCACTTTGGGGCATTTTTTCTGAAGAAAACAAAAACATCAATTCAAAAAAATATATATATACACACACACACACACCCCGTGTTCACTGCAGCATTATTTTCATCAGCCAAGACATGGAAGCAACCATCAATAGATGCAGTTAAAGGATACGTAGCGAGTGTGCGTCTGTTGGTGTATATATATAAAATGTAGTATTACACAGCTATAATAAAGAATGAAATCTTTCCATCTGTGACAACATAGATGGATCTCAAGGGTATTACGCTAAGTTAAATAAGGCAGACAGACAAATGCCATATGATTTTTGTTTATATGTGGAATCTAAAAACAAAATGAATGAACAAACAAAACAGAGTCATAGAAACAGAGAGAAAACAGGTGGTTGTCAGAGGGGCTGGGGAGGGGGAGATACGTAGAATCGGTGAGGCAGATGAAGAAGAAAAATTTCAAGTTACAGAGTAAATGAGTCGCGGGGGTGAAGGTACAGCAAGGGGAATAAGTCAGCAGTATTGTAAGGGCTTTGTATGATGACAGATGATAATGAGACTTAAGGTGGTGATCATCTTGAAACATACAGAAATATCAAATCACTATGATATGCCCCAAGAACTAACAGTGTTAAAAGTTGATTATACTTCAATTTTTAAAAGTTCAATAAAAGAGAAAATGCCTTAAAGCCATTTTACAATGCATGTGTGTATCAACTCATCATACTGTACACCTTAAGTGTATACAATTATTCTTTATACAAGAATTAATTGTATATAAATTATATATAATTATTTATATCCCAATTAAAAAATCTATATATAAAGATTATTACCCAAAATACTATGACCAATTGCTTTCATTGTTACTGAGGACTGCAGCAGGATATACACACTGATCTTAGCCAAAAGGCAGAGAAGCGATTCAGAAGGATAGAGATTGAAATTAAAGAGACATTTAGGAGTAGCTTTTATAAGAACTTCTTGCCAAGAGAACCTGTTGTCACACAACCGCCCTGCCCCATGAGGGGCACCAGAAAGACCCTGGGCCTCAACCTTATCAGAAGAGGTCCACTCCCAGCTTCCACTCCCTTCTGGCCGTGTGACTCTGGATGACAACTTGTCCTCTCTGAGGCTCAGCTTTCTCAAGTGGTGAGAGAATCCTCTGCCTTGGAGATGTTCAGCTGGCCTCATTCCTTCCTTTTCTAGACAGGATGGATAAAACCACATCACTAGACCCTTTCCAGCTCTAAGAATCTCTGGTACAAGCTCTGCACTGGCTTGAGACAGATGAAGATTCGATTTAACACTAAGGTGTTCCTATCTACCAACCTTCCTCCTCCCTTGGCAGGCTCTGACTCATTTCCTGAATGTTTCTCTCAGAAAGGCATGCATCCCTTTCTTCTGGAAGAAAATGTGGAGCAAACCAGGAAGCTTAATTTCACAAAGAACCTGCCACTAACTAGTTGGATCCTTGTAAAGCAAGTCATCTTACCCTTTTGGGCCTTGGTTATCCTGTCAGGATATGTAGGCGATGGGATAAGTGATTATGTAGGTCATTTCTACCTCTAGAAGCCTAGATTCTAATTTTAGGACACTGTGGAGAATGTTTTGGAAGGCTTTATGTTATGACGGGGTTTCTGTTTAAGGGACAAATATCTCTACACAGCTGCACTCTCGCTCACCCTCCCTGCTCTTAATTGACCTCCATGTAAAATGTTCTCATTCCTTTTCCAAAATGAAATGACTAAGGCAGGTTGAGAGCTGGCAACTCTTAGGCAAATCTCACAGCCTCTCCGTGCCTCATTCTCCCCATCTGGAATAAAGAAACAACAGTGCCTTACCCAGTGGGGTTCTGGAAAGATTAAATTAGTCAGTCCACGTGAAGAGCTCAGAACACACGGTGACTCCCACACGAGTGTCAGTCACCAGCGGTCAGCGCGCCAACACGCCAACACACCTGCTCACATTTGCTCCCACCAATAGAGCTGTGTGCTCATGCCAGGTGAACTGGGCTTCCTTTCTGTGCCAATTGCATTTGCTTCGCATTTATACTCTCCAAGCACCATGTAAAAGCAGTTAACTACGAATGTCAAAAAAGGAGTCATTTCTCTAAAAACAAAATTAAATACCTTGTAAAGGCTCAGTGAAGGCAAATCATGAAAAATTCTGCTGCTGAATTAGATGTGCAAGAGAGCATTCTTAAAGACTGGAAAAAGTCTAGAAGAATCATAAACATAGATTACCTTTGCAAGGATTGCTAAACCCTAGGTCTGCCTTAAAGAAATATAAATGGAAGATGTAGGCAACAGATTATGGCTGAGTTTATATAACAGACACTACAGTCAGAGGATCCTTCTTCTAGGAAAAGGCCTCAAGCCAACATCAGAAAATTTTTGGTACTCCAAATTTTATACCAAGTTACAGAGCACTAGGAAAAAAAATTACCAGGGTCACCATGTGTAAACTACTAGCTAGGAAAAAATCAAAATGCTAATCAACACGCTGCTTATAAATTTTCTCATTTAAAATAAAACGTGTCAAGTATGTGTCAGTTTTCATGTATCCTCATCATTTTAACCAACTCTCCAGGTTAACTAGTGACCATTTCTTCTGAGTTTGACAACAGGGCTGCAACTGTGTGTGTGAACGTGTTTTCACACAAGTGGACATGCCAGAAGTTACAAAGCTCCCAGTAGATAATACATCCAGGTCACATCTGTTTCTTGTCTGATATTTAATATACTTATGTTTTACATACACTTATGTATAAACTTACACATAAAAACTCTATGACTTTAAAAAGAATTTTAAAATATTTTTAGGGAACTTCCTAATTTTGCCCCAAAAGTAACACTTTGGTAATAAGTAAATTCATGTATTTGTGTATATCTGTACTTCTCAACATTTGGCTTATCTATCCTACACAGTCATAAAATATTAGAGCACAATATGGGGCTTTAAAAATAAAGGAATGCAAATAATTGCAAAAGAATTTGAATACACATCCCTCCAAAGAAGATGTACAAATGGCCAATAAGAGCATGGAGAGATGCTAACATCACTAACGGGGAAATGCAGATCAAAACTACAATGAGATACCATCTCACACCCAAAAGGGTGGCTATTATAAAGGAAACAGAAAACGACACGTGCTGACAAGGATGTGAAGCAACCTGAATCCTTTTGCACTGTTGGTGGGAACGCCAAATGGTACAGCTGGCTGCAGAAAGCAGGACGGAGGTGCCTCAAAAAATTAATGAGTTACCAGACAACCCAACAATTCCATTTCTGGATATATACCCAAAAGGACGGAAAGCAGGGTCTCAAAGATACATTTGTACAGTAATACTGATTGCAACATTATTCACAATAGCGAAAACACAGAAGCAACCCAAGTGTCTATCAATGGGTCAGTAAAACGTAGCATACGCATACAATGGGCACTATGCAGCCTTAAAAAGGAAGGAAATTCTCTAATACGTTACACCGTGGGTGAATCTTGAAGACATTATGCTAAGTGAAGCAAGCCAGTCGCAAAAAGATAAAGACTGCATGACTCCAGTTATATGAGGGACTTAGAAGACTCAAAATGATTGAGACACAAAGTTCAGTGGTGGCTGTCAGGGGCTAGAGGCAGGGGAGAATGGAAAGTTACTGTTTAACAGGCACACAGTTTTAGTTTTACAAGATGTAAAGCTTGAAGGGAATAGATGGTGATAATGGCTCCATAACAGTCTAAATATATCACTGAACTGGGCACTTAAATGGTTAAGGTGATAAAGTTTACACGTATTTTAACACAATAAAAAATAAACAAGTGCCTACCTTATTTCTAATTTAATTAGTGGGCTCAACATATCTTGCCCATGGCAGATGAAAGGCTCTGGGCTGTGACCTCCACTTCACTGGCTCCAGACCCATAACTCTGTTACACAACCTGGCAGACCCAGTTCACCATCTGGAGCCCCAGTGTCCACAGTGCCCAATGTCTCTGGCCCCATCTGTGTCTGTGTGCATGTGTGTCTGTGTGTGTGTGTGTCTGTGTGTGTGTGTCTGTGTGTGTGTGTCTCTGTGTGTGTGTCTGTGTGTGTGTGTCTCTGTGTGTGTGTGTGTGTGTGTCTGTGTGTGCATTATGCAGGCAGGTACAGGCACTAAGTCAGGGGCTGTCCAGCAACTCAGAGGCCCAGCCTCCCAGAGTATGGCAGTGATCCTCACTCAAAGCCAGGGCTGAAAAGGGTACGGCAAACACGATCTGACCCTCAGACTGGCCAGATCACTGGTCGCCCACTGAAGAAATGGAGTGTCACATATCTGTGTTTGATTGTTTACCACTAGAGCAACAAGTGCTAAAAGCTTGGGAAAGCATATGAGAGAGGGAGGCATAAAATAAGACAGAAGGACATGATAACTTCTAAGCAGCAACAAAAAAGACTGGATGTCTGGGAAATACTTTTTTTTTTAGCAGTAATCAGAAAAGAAGGGATGGCTCATCTTCCTACATAGCTGTACTATAACAAGTGGAAATAAAAGGTAGTTTGGAATGAGAAGTAAGTGATAACACTACTCTCAGCTGGATTAGTCAAAGACAATATCTTATGCAAAAAGTCCTACATTCCAAGAAGGAATGGTAGAGGTGCAGAGTGCACACCTGTTGTGATTTCCCCACGCAGCAGCCCTGCCCTGTTATTCCTGTGTGGTTTGAGTGGGGCAGGCAGGCACCACTGCCCACCTTGACTCAGTGACTGAGGTGTCAGGAGTCAGAGGGGTGACCAGAGTCCATCGTTAATAGACCAAGGCGAGTTTAGCATGCAGCCATTGCTGTGCCTCATTACTTGACACAGCTGCTAGGCAATGGGTCCTGCTCAACCACTGGTTGGCATCACAATGGGCCCCACCCACAAGCTACCAATTGTCTATGGGTGACCATTAGTGGTCCTGCTCAGTCAGTGGGCAGTGCCACAGTGGGCCCCGCCCATAAACAACCAACTATCAATGAGAGGACCATTAGTGAGGCAATTCAGCCATTGGTCATCAGGGGAGGAGTGAGGTCAGAGGTGAATCCTGGCCTTCTGCCCAAGGCTCTCCAGCTCACCCAGCCTTAGGCCAGTGGGTGAACTGGGGGGCTCAGGGAACAGGATGGGGGACTGGGTCCCTTAGGGCCCCAAAGCCCTTGCCAAGGTCACCCACTGATTGGGCCTGGACCTTGAGATGGCAGTGAACATCTCCCCCATCTCTGTCTCTGTAACTTAGCAGCAGCAGCCATCTGCCTAGGTCACAGTCTGAGGGACCTGGTCCCCGATGTTTGGGAGACCTGAGGAGTTGAGTCCTGGGTGCCTGGTTCCCTGAGCGATGACAACTGGGCAGGGTCTGGGGATCTGAGGGAGCTGCTGAGATCTGTCTCCTCTTAGTCCAGATTAGGACCTTGTAGGGTAAAGCCGTGTCTTGGGATCTTGCCCTTCCTTGTCAGAACAGACAGTAACATTCGTTTGGTAGAGAGTTACAGGAGCACCATTACTTGATCACGACCCGACTTCAAGAACAAACTATCTGACACCAACTGCAACAACTCACCATGCCCCTCCCTCACTTTTCCTGTAAAAGGGCTTTGCCGAAAGCTCCTGGGGAGTTTGGGGTTCTTAAGGCATGAGCCACTCATCTTGCATGGCCCTGTAATAAACCTTTCTCTGTTCCAAACCCTGATGTTTTAGTATCGGTTGGCCTCACTGTGCTTCGTGCTCATGGACTCGTATTTTCAATTAACAATCCAATTCAAGGCCCATCAGAGTAGCACTAAGTCGGAACCACAAAAGAGACTTTCTCTTTTTGCTACTGAGATATATAAAACCAGAGCAGCTGGTGGCTGTTTCTGCCACTGCTTGGGGCAAGCGTGCCTGAAAGTGAAGTCAACAGGGAAAGGCAGAGCAAGAGAGGGAGAGAAAGACATTTCTGACATTGTCACAACAGCTGGATAAGGCCAACACCGAAAACAATACACCTAGACTTTTCCGTTATGTGAATTGATAATTTCCTGTTTTCGCTGAAGCCAGTTTGATTGGGGTTTCTGTTACTTGTAATTGAAAGCAGCCCTGACTCATTCAAGGTGTAAATGGTTGCAATATATTGTTTCCATTTAACTATATGGCTTATAACCCACACTTTGGAACATAGGGTTTATCCCTACACCTAAGCCACATACTCTAAATGGGCTCAATATAAATTATTCCAAAGGGCAGAAGGAAAATGCATGCCAACTGGGGTCCATGTAAATATTGAGCTAGAATATTGACAACATTCACAGCAAACATTTGTTAAACATTACTACATGCTAATGCTAAATTTTTTTTTATTAGCTCTCTTTTAAATATACAGAAACCAACTCAGGTTAAGAAACTTACCCAACAACAAAGACAAACGGTAATGTCATAAAGCCAAGAACAAATGGAACACTCTAACTGGAACATTCTCACTTAACTGTTATGCCTACTGCCTCTAAGAGATCACAATTGCTCCTGCCAATACACAACTTGGTTCTGCTGTGCCACACAGAGACTCAACTGCTTGGTGGTGCCCTGAGCCCCCATTACCCCAGTGATATAAGCCAATACATGGTAGCACCTCCCGGGAAAGGTAGCTTTCCAAGTACAGGTAGCAAACTATT
The DNA here is from genome assembly GCF_016772045.2 of Ovis aries. Taxonomy (NCBI): domain Eukaryota; kingdom Metazoa; phylum Chordata; class Mammalia; order Artiodactyla; family Bovidae; genus Ovis; species Ovis aries. The sequence goes on along the minus strand of NC_056059.1, from coordinate 26,618,513 downwards.
ATTAGCGAGTCATGATTCAACAAGAGGAGATCAGCAGTATGTCCCTCCACGGCATAGAAAATCCAGTGTTAGAGCACAGTGTAGAAGAGTGAATGTTACTTTCCGAAACCTTTTTAGATATATCTACACACACATTTATCAACTCGGAATATTTATTGGAAGGACTGCTGCCAAAGCTCCAATACTCCGGCCACCCGATGCGAAGAGCCAACTCACTGGAAAAGACCCTGATGCTGGGAAACATTGAGGACAAGAGGAGAAGGAGCCAGCAGAGGATGAGATGGTTAGATAGCATCACTGACTCAATGGACATGAAACTGAGCAAACTCTAGGAGATAGTGGAGGACAGGGGAGTTTGGCGTGCTACAGTCCATGGAGTAGCAAAGAGTCGGATCTGACTTAGTGACTGAACAACAATAATACTCTGCACGTTTATACAGGTATATCCTGGGTCACGCTGCAAAATATACCTTATTATATTATACTATAGGTCACTGTCAAAAGAGTTTTAAGCCATTAATTAGCAAAAGGCTCTGTGCATGCTGGCTGTAAAGTCACTGACACCAGGACTCACAGGGTCCAGGTGGGGACAGAGGGAGACATGAAAACCAAATGGCCTCAAGAGCTGAGGAAAACAAACCAACTCACGTGGCACGGCATTGCCACAGGGAACTCCTTCACCCGAATCCACTGGCCTATCTGGGAGAACTTCTGTTCCTTCACGAAATATGAGAGACTGAATCCTTCCATCAGACCCTCCATATCTGATGTTTATGTAGTCATTCAAAACTGAAAAGAGTGACGTCAGCGTGTGAACACAGAACGCCCTGTGCGTGAACTAGGAAGGTTCGCACCTGGCTCCAGGCAGCCCCACAGGCACAAGGCCGAAGCTTAGACTCACTGGGCCAACTTGAGTTTGGAGGGAAAAGCCAAAATTGAGACAAGCATAACAGCAGCCCTGACTGGGTGAAGTGAAACTTCAGACTCACCCCTCCTCCCTCTTTCTCACAAAGAAATGCGGAGGGGATTCACCGCTGATGTTAACTGCCACCTGGACCTCCCTCCTCACCCCAGCAAAGGATGCTTCTCACGCCTTTATTAATCTGTTGTCATAAACAGCTTGTGAGAGCGTGTGTGCTAAGTGCCTTCAGTCGTGTCTGACTCTCTGTGACCCCCTGGACCATAGCCCACCAGGCTCCTCTGTCCATGGGATTCTCCAGGCAAGAATACTGGAGTGAGTTTCAATGCCCTCCTCCAAGGGATCTTCCCAATCCAGGGATGGAACCTGGGTCTCCTACATTGCAGGTGGATTCTTTACCATTTGAACCATCAGGGAAGCCCTATGAGAGGAAAGTAATGCATTTTATCACTTTCCCTTTACTTCTTAACGAGGAGAGGCGGTCTGTACCTGCTCCAGAGCCCTGAGCCAAAATCAGCTGGCAGCACGTTCCCTGTCATTAACCATGGCACTGTAGCACTGAGGAAGCCCATTTTATTACAGGTTCATCCATAATGTATTTTGCTTGAACCTTGTGCAGACTGAACTTATTAACACAAGTGAACAGTTCATCCTAAGGCTGCAGTCCTTTAGTGTCTCCAAAGTTGCATTATTCCTTTAACTTCTCCCCCATACAAGAAGTTGCTTAACCTCGACAAAGTCAGCAACTATCAGTCAGTGTAAGATATTTTCACTCCTGGGTCCTGAACTTTCTGTGGGTTAGGGATTCCCCTTTAAGGATCTACCAAAAGCTATGCATGCTCTCTCAAGGAAGTTGCACACAGGTACAAATGTGCACACATAAAAATTCGCTAGGATTTCAGAGGGTTCACAGACACCCAAAAAGTCCTCCATACCCTCTCAGAAATCATATTAACCTCAGGTTACTATTCTCAGTCCAAATCTGTTGCTTTTTACAGTATTAAATACATTTGTAGGGAAAATCCTTCCACATCCTTGTGGCAAAAAAATAATAATCTGCACACTTAGGAAGTTAAGTGACTTCTCTCAAACACATACCAAAAACCAAAACTAAACAATGATTTCAACATTGCCTACTGAACTCTACTTAAGTCTACTTTAGAGACTGATAATCAGTGAAGGATTTGGGGTCAGTTATTTAGGACCTGCTTAGTGCTGAAAGGAGATTCTAAAACAGTAGAAGTTCGGTTTTCATCTTAACAAAACCAGTGCAATGAAGCAATGGTGGAAAAAGAAGTCCACACACAGTTATATGCTAAGTCACATGGCATCCAGCGAAAGGTTTGAAGGGAACTCGACTTTACTCTCTATTGATCATCAGATCAGACAGCCAGGGGCTTTTCTTCCCGCTTAGAGTCTGTTTCTTCTCTTCTAGTTACATCATCCTGATCTTCGTTGGGGCAACACACTGGGTGAGATGGGAGGGGCGTGATCCAGCACTGGTAATCCCAGCATTCCACCTACCCGACCACAATGATTGGTTTGAAAAGAGGAGAACTAGTTCAGGGAGACTCAATACTGGGACTTCTACTCAAGCATTTGGCAAGAAAACTCTCATTTGCTTGGGTTTTTAAACTAGTAGGAAAGATGCCAGGAGCTGCTGGTGGCCATCTTGAAACCATATGGGGATAGCCTGATGGAGAATGGAATCAACCCAAGAGAAAATGGAGCCAAGAAATGGACGGATCCCTCATGACGTGGTCTGTTCATTGGATGCAGCTGTGGCTAAAGCACTTTTCAAGCATTTGTGCTAATAAACTCCAATCTCATGAAGTACTCTGGAGGAGGGCATGGCAACCCACTCCAGTATTCTTGCTTGGAGAATTCCAGGGACAGAGGAGCATGGCAGGCTACAGTCCATGGGGTCACAAAGAGTTGGACACAACTGAGCAACTAACACTTTCACAGATCACCACAGTAGATGAGCTTCCAGACTTCTCCACCCTTCACTCCAGTGGCTCAGATGGTAAAGACTCTCCCCGTAATGTAGGAGACTTGAGATTGATCCCTGGCTTGGGAAGATCCCCTGGAGAAGGAAATGGCAACCCACTCCAGTATTCTTGCCTGGAGAATCCCATGGACAGCGGAGCCTGGAGGGCTACAGTCCATGGGGTCGCAAAGAGTCAGACACGACTGAGCAACTAACACTTTCATGGATCACCATAGTAAGTTCAGCTTCTAGACTTCTCCATCCCTTCCCTATAACTGGTTTACCTCTCAAGAACTAGCCAGAATTTATTAAGTATTTCATGTAAGATGGAAGGTTTAAAACAATGAATGATTCATTTATTGTTACTTTACTTGATGCCACTACAAGGATAGTCAATAGCACAATGGTCTTTATTTATACAAGCATGTATTTTCAATATTTAATTTAATATGCATTTATATTTAAAACTTTTAAAAAATGAGTTAACATTTTAAAACGTTTCAGTAAGCAAAACATATTGCTAGATAACACTACTAGTATAAAATTACCTGATTTCTTGTCCAAAGTAATAAGAGTAAATTAAGCAAAGCTGAAACAATATAATAGTATTTTAAGACCAACCAAAATCTCCAAGAGGGAAAAAAAAAAAAAAGTCCAAGGCGAAAACACTCAAATTTATCTGGAAGTGGAAACAAAGCATTAAGCAGTAGATAGTTTGAAAACTGTTATCTCTAGGTGGCGGTATTACAGGAGAATGAAAAGCATCTTGTCTCTCCCAAACTGGCCATCTAAATCACATTGTTTTGATGGGGGGCGGCGGGGGGAGATAAATTGAGCTTTTAAAAATAAAAGACAAGATAATGATACGGAGTGAAAATAATAATATGCTTCTGCTTCAAAATGTCGTAAGAATGGGTTCACTTCATTAAAAAATTATTTATAAGCTTTTACTGAAAGAACCTTTAATGGCGAAATAGGCATTTGTGCATTTTTAGGGATGTCTTCAGAAAGTTTCTTGGAATCACCAGATCAGGGGGGCAAAATAACTAACCACCAGTTTGAATAAGACCACAGCAAACCAGATTTCACACATCAGCCAGTTTTTCTCCAAAAGTCTCCCAAAGAAAATGTCAAAAGCATTTTCAGTGATGTGTTAAATGCTAACAGGGTCTTACAATCAACAAGTTTTTCTCAAAATGTAATTTCAATTCCATTTTATACTTGATCCCTTCAAAAATAAAATTTTCTTTACATTAGAAAAAGAAACATCTTATCCCAAATCCCCAAAAGGATATAAAATATCTGGTTATGTAACTGCCTTTTGACATCTTAGCTGTGTTTTTAAAAATTTGAAACTCATCTTGATTTGAAACATGAGCCTTTTGATTTCAAAAACCCTGCTATGATTTAGGGTAGTGCCTCATACTTTGTGTTTGCAGCATGAACCATTATAGAGAAAGCTTATTAAAAGTTCTCATCTCACATTACACATCTAACTAGATTAACTAGTATGTTAACCTAACATACTAGTTATATTCATTTAGTGACTGAACGGATGGTCCATAAGTGCCATTGTACACAATAACCATTAAAATTCACCATGGAATCATCACTTTAAAATCTTCATATTGAACACATGACTATTTGAAATTACTGCATTATCTTTATTTCTAGCTTAAATTCAGTTAGATGCCCCTGCAGGCTGTTTATGCAAGATTATAAATATAATGAAGCAACAATCCCCCAAAATTCCATTACCACAGAAAATATAAACTCTGTTAACATACATAAATTCCCAATGAAAACAAACATTTCAGCTTGGACCCAAAGGGCAGATTCACAAATCCTTTTGAGAAAGAACCCTCTGATAGAATAATGCTTGCTTTTTAAAAAGACTTTCGGAAAACATATATGTATACTAGCTACCAAATAATTCCATGTCCATGTTCATGGTAAAGGCTGGTGGAGGTGGGGTGTAAATGTGGCACTGTAATGGGTTTCTCTGGTGTCTCAGACGGTAAAGAATCTGCCTGCAATGCAGGAGACCCGGGTTCAATCCCTAGGTCAGGAAGATACCCTGGAGATAGGAATGACAACCCACTCCAGTATTCTTGCCTGGAGAATCCCATGGACCGAGGAGCCCGGCAGGCTACAGTCTTTGGATCACAAAGAGTCGGACATGACTGAGCAACTAACACTTTCACTTTCATGATGAAATCCCACAGAAAAATACCCTGAGTGCTGCTAAAAGCATTTAGGCATTGGGTTGTTATAAAAGAAACAGCCTGAGAAAACTACAAGTTTAAATCAAACTAAAACCCTGACACCTGATTGGACCATGCTGCTGCTAAGTCGCTTCAGTCCTGTCCAACTCTGTGCGACCCCATAGACGGCAGCCCACCAGGCTCCCCCGTCCCTGGGATTCTCCAGGCAAGAACACTGGAGGGGGTTGCCATTTCCTTCTCCAATGCATGAAAGTGAAAAGTGAAAGTGAAGTCGTTCAGTCATGTCCGACTCTTAGCGACCCCATGGACTGCAGCCCACCAGGCTCCTCCGTCCATGGGATTTTCCAGGCAAGAGTGCTGGAGTGGGGTGCCATTGCCTTCTCCGGGTTGGACCATACACACAAGTAACAACAGGAGTGAACTATAGTCCCAAACGATGCTTCCCAACAGTCCCAGTGGAAATGATTGGTTTTTCAATCTGCGTGCTGGTTACAGTCATATTCAATTTGTAAAAACTCATCACTGCAATCACTTTTCTGCAGACACATCATACTTCATGATCCGTGAGGATCTCCACGTCCTCCTTCCTACCACCTCTCCAACTTCACTTCTCACCGTTCACTCCAGTAAGACAGGTCTGTTTTCAACTCCTTGACCATACCACAGAATTTCCCATTTCAACCCTTGTGCTAATTAAAATCTCTTCCTTTTCCTTTACAGAGATGCGTTATTTCATGACCTAGGGGTTCATTTCAAATGACATCTCAGAGAACTCTTTTTTGGCACACCCTTGCTAGTCTTGACTCCATTAGCTGTTTACTTCCCCCTTCACCTCACCACATCCTGAAATTATCTCTTTTGATTGTATTTGTAGTTGTTTTTTCAGCTGTTTCCCCTACTAGAATGTATGCTTCGCAAGAATGGAGACCATACATGTCATTTCCTCTTGTGTTTCCCCCACAAAGCACCTTGCACATAGGTGTTCAAAAACAAGTTGGCTGAATGAATAAATGCGACCGCACATCAAAAATTTTCCAAGTATTATGCTAAAAGGTAGATTTAAAAATAAGTAGATAAAAATTAAGAATTAGCTTGAAGTTAAATAGAATACAAACTATGTTTAAAGACTGCTTTCACATATCTTGCTTTACTCACCACCATCATCAGTATCAACACAATGCTGATGATCAAACAATAAGCTAGCAGCTTCTCAGTAGTCTAACCCTCCCTTTTTAAATTAAAAAAGATCTACCACACTGTTAGGATGTTACTAGGGGAAAGAAGCGACTCTATAAATTCATTTTTTTCCTTCCTGTAAAAAGATTGGAAAAACACTTCAGGCACTTGCATGAACACAGACACACACCCAGTGGAGAATGGTTCTCCAGCACTGAACTGGTATTTCCACCTACAGCTCAACCCACTGGGGACTTCATAATCCTTACACACAACCTTGGCCTGAGATACAGACATTTTATGCCAAAATTGTGGGTGGGGAAGCCAATTCTTTTCTTCCTGCAGAAGGATATACAGACAATTATTACACAACTTTAGGATGACCCATGCCTTCCTGTCTCAGGAAGCTCCCAGAGGTTCCCTAATTGCCTCTTATTCGCCAGGGCAGTGGGTCTCCAACTTCTCAATGATGGTGCACCTCACAGCCATGCCGCCCACTGAGGAACAGCATGAAATACCGAAACTTGGCTGCTGCTTACGAACCAGGAGCAATTTCTCTGGCCGAAGAGGCAGAATATGAATGCCATGTAAAACCACAGCCTAAACTCATGTGTTCAACAAAATTAATAGACAGTTATTGAACTCATTGGCTGTCTGAGTTTTTCTGTTCATATTCCTTCACGGCTTATTCACGTCTACTGATACTTAACAGGTATGTGGAGGCTGGCGCCAAATGTTTAAGCTGACAAGATAAAAACTTGAACCTGAAAACCTATTTCTATTAACCCATTTTCTTCTTCTATGAATAGGAATAGGGCATTACTCTTTTGGAAATAAAATTGCTGGGTTGGAAGAGCATCTGTGAATCACTACCTTAAGAGAAATCATGTCTAAAAGTCCAAATATTATCATTGTTTCATTCTTTGCTAAAGAAAAGATTATTCATTTTTAGATATACATGTATATATGTATGTGTGTATATATAGGCTTCCTGGGTGGCGCTAATGGTAAAGAACCCACTTGCCAATGCAGGAGATGCAGGAAATGTGGTTTAATCCCTGGGTCGGGAAGATACGTTAATATTAAATATTTTTAAATCTTTTCTTTTTCATCTTTAATAGCTACATAAAGATAATGAAATATACATATTATATATATATATACACTTCTATGTTAGAAAGAAATTTCCAATTCTCACCAAGTACATATTTATCAAAAAGTGAAATGGCTATTCTAAAATAAATTTGTTAAAAATTACACCAATATTTTGAAAGAACTAAGAAGCAAAATGATCCCCACAATGACATCATATTAAAATGTGCATAAATGTCAAATATGAAGTAATTTGAAAGTTGATTACACAGAAAAATCTCTAATTATATTCTCTTCCTGGGGATAACTAAAGTCAAAGCAATTAATAGAAACAAAAGGACGTCTTTGATGGAAATACCCTTAAAACACATACAGGTGTTAAAACGGTAAGTTTTGTCATTAATAGTTTGTTTCTAAACAGAGCCCGCACTTCAGTAACACATGCACAAACATGTCTGTGGTCTCCAAACACGGCACCAGCGCAACTGAAGCCGCAGAAAATGCACAAACAGGATTAGATCTTGACACAGAAGAGAGGGCGGCATCTGGAACTTCTGGCATGCCACTAAGAACAAACACTGGCAGCGACACAAACTCTCCGATCACGGCTGGGTGGCTTCAGTTTGGGAAAGCTCTCTTTCCCTCTTCGTTAGAATCAAGTGTTTATCAAAACAAGTTTGTAGGTACCTATGATGAATTCAACAGTGACCATTCCACCACCCGAGTAGTTTTCAAGGCCACACACTTAGAAATACATTTAAGAACCCCAAATAATATGTGTGATAATATATGCATGTTAAAGAATTCCAAATAACGTATGTAGACTCAAAAGTAAAGTATGGTACACACTCTCCCCACAATGGTACAAATCTATTCCTTAAGTAAGGGTTTTATACAGTGACTTCTTTCCAATAAGAATAGGGGGGATGCAGGGGATGAAGAGTAACTTTACAGTGGGGAGGCATGACAGCCCTTTCCCCAGCCAAGTGCCAAGGCCACATCCACAGCGGGAAGTCACGCTGATAAGAGTAGGGGCCCTTGATACAACAATAGCACTTTACTTCTGTGATCTTCCCTCAAAAACTGTAACCCTAGTGGAATCGTAAGAAAAACATCAGATAAATCCTACAAAATACCCAAAGAGCTTTGAGAAGCTCCTCAAGACCATCAAGGTCATCAAAATCAGTCTAAGAAACTATCACAGACAAGAGAAGCCAAAGAAATCATGATGATTAAATGTAACGTGGTATCCTGGGATGAGATCTTGGCCAAAAAAAAGACATAAGGTAAAAACTAAGGAAATCTGAATAAAATGTGGACTTTAGTTAATAACAATGCATTGATATCCGTTCATTAACTGTAACCAATGTATGACAGTAGCACATAAGATGTTAATAATGAGAAGCTGGGTGTGGAACAAAGGGAACTAACTCTTTATAAAATACTACCTCTGTATTTTTTTTTTTTTGGTAAATCTAAAACTCTTCTAAAAAATTAAGGTTTGTTTTTAAAACTGATTGAGCTTGATGTTTCAGTTTCCTTATACCCACAGACAAGACTGAAAAATGCTGATGAAAGTTCTGCCAGCCTTTTAAAGGTTGTTTCCATTGTTGTGCAGAAGGCTGCTGTTCTAGGTTGAGAACAAGAGATTCTAACAAAATCATCCCAAGAAGGAAAACAAACATGAGCCCCTTGGACTTTCCTGGGGGTCCAGTGGTAAAGACTCCACATTCTCAATGCAGGGGGCACAGGTTCAATCCCCGGTTGGGGAACTAAGATCCCATATGCCACACAACACGGCCTTGAAAAAAATAAGATGAACTTATTATGTACTTCCCTCTCAGGAAGCAGTGGTATCTCTTATATTGTTAAATTTAACAGGCATCTCCCAACTTCCTGTACAAAGTCGATGCAGGGCTGCCAGCTCCACAAAGCTATTATGGAGAAGAATCAAATGTGGGTGTGTGTTGCAGATGTTCTGTGCCAAAATCTCTTGGCAAGCTTAGTAACGTCAAGGTAAAACAGGCTCCTTTGTGGGTGAACATCTTAAGAGTCTATAATCCAAAGTGCAGTGAAAAGGATGATATTTTTTGTATCATCTTCTAACCTTCTTCAACCAGAAAACTTTGAAGGGATGGAGGTGGGGAGGGGGCATCCCCTGAGAGTAGGTGTCATGGTCTAATTTTGGAAAGCATAGCTCTGAAGGCAGTGTTACCAGAGCTCTTCATAGAGTCCCTATAAAAGCCTCCTCTGCCAAGCTGCGCCTCCCACTATGGCACCCAGGACTTGCAGGATTCTTAGCTTCCTGACACTGCGCATCTACCCACCCCACAGAGTTAACAACTAGGTATTATCTTTATTTATTTAAGCAGATGGACTCCTATCTTGTGTTTAGTCTGGTCCAACTCTTTGCAGCCCCATGGACTGTAGCCTGCTAGGCTTCTTTGCTTGTAGGATTTTCTAAGCAAGAATACTGGAGCCTTTTCCTACTCCAGGGTATCTTCCCAACCCAGGGATCAAACCTGGGTCTCCTTCATTGGTAGGCTAATTCTTTACCACTAGTGCCACTTGGGAAGCCCAGATTTCTAACTTTTTCACTTCTCTATCTAAGTTTATAGTTAAAAAGTCAGGGTGGGAGGGTTTAACATGTGCTTTTATCTAGGAGAAAGGAAAGCTTACAAAGAGTATATTTTCTCATTGCTATGCACCTCACAGATATGATTACTGACTTTAATTTGGAAGAAGAGTTATAGGACTTTGGGAATATTTCTTCATAAATTGTGGATCAGTTACTGCAGATAAGAACAGGAATTTTTTCAGCCAAGAATCAGGACCCAGGGTTCCTTCTGAGCTGATCCTCTAAGGACTGTACAGCCAAACAGCTGGGACCATCAGTACATGGTGAAAAACCAAACACTTTTTTTACTCAAATTTATTCATTCTTCTTTAATTTCTTCACTAAACAGAATTTTTTTTTCTTTTTAATTGGAGGCTAATTACTTTACAATATTGTGGCGGTTTCTGCCATACATTCATGAATCAGCCATGGGTGTACATGTGTTCCCCATCCTGAACACCCCTCTCACCTCTCCCTCCATCCCATCCCTCTGGGTCATCCCAGTGCGCCAGCCCTGAGCACCCTGCTTCATGCATTGAACCTGGACCAGCGATCTGTTTCACATATGATAATATACATGTTTCAGTGCTATTCTCTCAAATCATCCCACCCTCACCTTTTCCCAGAGTCCCAAAGTAGAATTAAAAAAAAAAAAAAAAATACCTATATAGATATAAGGTTTGGCATGGCACTCCAAAATATTAATCAGATTTAATGAATACTGAAAGAAATCATCTCCCTTCCTAGCCATTCTAACCATGGTTATAATGTAGAAGTTATACAGTATTATGTCAGTCCTTGAATGTGGCTGATGAAGGGTTTTATTTACCCAAACTTTGTAGCCAGTCCCTGAATAGAACACAGGAATCAGCCTTAGAATCCTCTTTGTCATTGAGGCTATTTTATTGATCACTCAAGTATCAGTTTTAGAAACATAGCTGTTTGAAAAAAAAAAAAAGACTAATAAAAATAAAAAGTATGTTTTTCTCAGAGAACTGAGCATAATCAACTTAAAAGAAAAATAAGCTTCTCTAAAATATTATGCTACTAGAATACTATTCATGTAATATTAAAAAGCCACTGAAACATTAAAAGCATGTCAAATTCTACTGGAGTCTAAGACTAAAAAACTAAAAAGCTCAAAAAAAGTCTTTAAAAAGTTATTTTTAATGAAAACTAGCAATTAAAATTTATGTTTTGCATTGCCCCAGGATCTCAATCTCTTGGCTGACAAAGTCAGCCCAGACTGAACACAGAACTGAGCTTATTAAGCAGAAAGTTTTTCTAAAAGTTGCAGAAAGAGGACCAGTGCACTGCTGCCAGCCACAGGCCCGGCGGGGGCTTTTAAAGTGGGTCAACTTGAGAGGTCTCTACCGACTTAGCTTTGAGGCTGCTGATTAACATATGCAGCCTATTCCAAAGTGCCTTTCAAACCACCACCCGCCCCCCACCCCCAATCATGTGAACTCTTCAGTAGGCAGTCTTTGAATTCTGACGTTTCGTTTCAGCTTTTTGTAGCTTCTACCATAGCCTTTTGTGTTTAGGATCACCCGTCCACGTGTATCCAGCTTCATGAGCAAGCTGATCTGATTGCAATAGACCAGAGTCTTGAGAGAATGCAAGATTTGCCAGACCATCATTTAGACAACAAATAGAAAACTTTCATTCCTTTGCTTTAGCCACAGGACAGAAGCAAGGCCCAGAGTCCCTGCTTACCCTTTGCTAGGTCCCTGTATGTTTTCTTATTCAGTCTCCCAGGACCCCATGGCGTAGGTCCTGGAAATATCCCCACTGAACTAACAATGACACAGAATCAGCAGTGGGAAGTAACTCCCTCTAGGAATGTCACAGCAGAATTCTCACCCATGCCTCTTTGTCCCAAACCTGTATTCTTTCTGGCTGGGGTGTCCCCTTCCCCCAGTACCATGCAGCAGCACACAGATGGAAACAGCTCTTCAAGAATTCAGACAGCATCAGTAAAAACAGTAAGATCGTGTCTTCTATACTCCCTATAGCAAAAGGGCATCACTGTTTTGGTAAAATGTCTAACAGCCTAGAATCTCCCAAGTCTCTCAAATTTGAGAATTGTACAAGATAAGTTTAAACACAACACAAATGGCTAAACACGAGCAGATATTCAAAATGTGTGGCTCGTATTAATGGTCTAATGAGGCAATGTTATACTGAAAGGGGGCAGAATTTACATCTATCCTTATTTATTCCTGTCCTTATCCAAAAAGGAAAGAGAATTTATAAATATAAATTAAAATAGGATAATACATAAATTGCTGAATAGGAGTTCATAAGAGCCTTTAAGGCTTTATACATGCTAAATTATATACACACTATTTTCTTGAACACTTTTAAAGCAGTTTTTCACTATCCTTAGACACTGATTTTGCTTGCATTACTTCATAACAACTAGTTGGAAATACTTCAAAACGTGGTAACTAGCTCCAAAAACTTTTCTGCCTTTGCTGAAACTTTAACCACACACAAGCCACAGCTATATTCCTTAGCCTTAGTATCTTTGTACAGAATTGGAACATTCAGGCACTCTTCAAATTGAGCCTGAATTTTCACAATTGGTAGGAATAAAAATTTGAGTCAACCAACGGTTACAGCTTACAGAAAACCAACCAGCACTTTCAGTTATTTTTTTCTTCAAAGTAAAATGAATTGACTGTATTGAGCTATTTCTGTGCTTCCCTCTCTTGAGATGTGACTTCCCTGAAGAATTTCCACCAACATACAACCATCCTTTCAAAGGCATTCCCTTAAAAATTAATTTTAATCTTTTTATAATTCAAAGCATTTGAGGTGGAAAAAAGCAATTTTTCTAAATAGAAACATACTTCTGCTTGTCCCCAAGTCAATTCTAAATTCTAATCAGATTCAGCCCAAATGCCACTTAATGACTACGTGTTCCACCCAGATAACAAGACATGCTGCTAACTTACCATTTAGTGACAAATGCCTCTTTATTCAAGTGTCCTCCGACTGGTGGTATTATTAGCAATGAAGAGACTGACTTAGAGGCAGACTTTTTCAAAGGCTAGAGCACAGCACAGATTTTCATCCAAGTTTTTTCCTCACGATCTGCAAAGTATTTCACTTCAATTGCCATGAGTTTCTAAAATTAAATAATATGTTTACCACAGGGAGAGTTTTTTTCCTAAGCATGCTGTTAATGATTTTTTTTCACTCCACAAATATAAATACTTGTAAATGCTTAGCACAAGGTGAAAGATATACTGAATCAACGATATGCTCTAGGAGGACAGGGGCTTCAATACTTTGTTCAGTATGTCATCAAGGCATGCCCAGCAAAAGGCAGCATCACTATACAATTCTGAAATGTGAATGTCTTCAAGGAGCTCATAATCCTCGAAGCGTCAGGCACTATCCTAGGGTCTGCAGATACAGCTGTAAGGCAACACACTTAGTGCCCTCGAAGCCCTTATACTTTAGGGGATGAGATGCCAAAGACAATATATTAAAACTATATGTAATATGTATTATACATAACAATAACAAATTATATATAAATGTAAGCAATAAATTATATGTATGGTATGCTCAGATGCTCAGTCCTGTGTGACTCTTTGCAACCCTATGGACTGCAGCCCATTCAGGCTTTTCTGTCCAAGGGATTCTCCTGGCAATAATACTGGAGTGGGTTGCTGTGCCCTCCTCCAGGGGATCTTTCCAACTCAGGGATGGAACCTGAATCTCTTATGTCTCTTACATTGGCAGGCGGATTCTTTACCATTAGCACCACCTGGGAAGCCCATATGCGGGTTTCTCAGGTGATGCTAGTGGTATAGAATGTTTTATACAACACAGACACACATATATATAATGTATACATATACACATACCACATATATATAATGTATACATATACACAAACTCTCTCTATATATATATTTATGTATGTGTGTGTATGTATAAATCTAGTGTGCTTGACAGAGGCTCTACAGGGAAGGAAAAAAACAGTGAAGAAGCCGGGGAGCCTCTCTAGACTGGGTGGCCTTACACTTGGAAGATCTTTCAGATGAGACTTAGATTTAAAAGAAATGAGGGGGCAAGTCTTGCAAATATTGGGGGTTAAAGTGTTCTAGACAGAGAGAAGAAACTAATATGCAGGCAACTAATGATAACCCAGTTTGTGACCAGCATAGTGACAGGTGTGGCTGGGATTGCTAGATGTCTACCAAAACCCCATCTCTTCTTCCAGAGCTTCAGCTGAGAACTTGTGACCTGTCTTTGTCAAAGGGATGTGAGAGTAACGGTGCGTGTCACTTCCGAGGCAAGGCTGTCCGAGCAGACCTGGCTACTCCATGCCTGCTTTTCCCTTCTGCGAGTTGCAGTACGGTGACATCAGCAGAGCCACGTGGAAGGGGCTGGCCTCCTGCATCAGGACAGCCATCTGATGACCAAGCACGAAGAAAATGCTGTCTCCTGTTATACTGTATGTTCCTTGAAGACCGGGACCAGTCTTTCTCATCCTCATAGTCCTAAAACCCAGCATGACTTCTAGTGAATGGCAGGTTCCCAGCACTAATTGAACAAACACTACTTAAATAATGGGGGGGGGGGGGGGGGGGGAACAAGTTCTATGAAAAGGTAGCTAAGGAAAAGAATCTGAAAGGGTTCACAATAAGGACATTTTAAAGGACAGAGTGAGTGACTTACAAGGGGTGGGTGGGGTGTAGGGGTAGATATTCTGAGCAGAGGAAAGAGCCTGAGCAAAGAGAGGATGAAAATATAGGATACATTTGAAGGACAGGACCCAAAAGGTGCCCACACTTGTATACCTTTCATTCAATAAGCAATTATTAAGCAACTATTGTGTGCTTGGCACTATCGAAGATGCTAGAGGCACAAAGCCTCTAGCTAGGCTCTGCTCGAGAGGAATCTTGAAGGACAGGATGCAAAGATGACATAAAAAGGAATGGGGACTCTACTGGAGATGGTGAGGCCGTGGCAGATTGTGAAGCTGCAGCAGAACTCCCTGGGCAGACTGGTCACAGTGGGCACCCCAGAGGAAGGGGAGGAGCAGAGGTTTCCCTGGCACAGAGTGTTCATGGAACTGCAAACAGCTCAGCCCTCTAGAAAGTAAGCTCCAGGAGAGCGCGCCCTGTGTTCTTCACTGCAGAATGTCCAGTGCCTGGAACATAGGCTGCCCTGAGCAGATCAGGAGATTTGGGGAAAAAGGGTTAAGTTTAGAAACAAGGCTGGAAGGAGAGGGGACTGGATAAGAGAAGGAATCAGAAAACCCTGAGGGCAGCGACAAGATCAGATTTAACTGTCTGGTTAAAAGGTGCAGGAAGGGGTGTGCTACCAGAAGAGACCCTAAGGAGAGGACTCCAAGGGCCTGGGCTCCAGATGAGAGGAGATGGAAATCGAAACAAGGAGTGTGCTTGTGCGGGGGTGGGTAGAATGAAGATCACAGGATTCAGGAATTATATGGGGAGGACTCAGGGCTTGCGGTGGTTTTATATATATACACACACACACACACACACAAACACCAAGAAGAGTCTAAGATGACTCCTACATTTAAGGAAAAGCAACCTGGGAGAAAACAACAGTAATCTGATTTTGCATATGTTACATTTGGGATGCTCCAGGGTTTTTTTGAGAGGAAATGTCCAAAAGGCAGCTGGGCATGCAGGTGTCATGTTCCAGGAAAAGATCTGGTCTGGGTTCAGAAATGGAAGAAGCAGCAGCATCCAGGTCACGGGAATGAAAGAAATTGCTCAATGTGGCCACCATGTACTGCTGCACGAGTTATGCACTGCACAACTCCCGAAGCATCAGCTGCCCCAGGTCACTGCAGTTTTGTACAGATAATACAGCACTTTTTTGGTAGATAACTACCATGCATTATCTGGAGAGAAGAGCATCATTTTCTATCTCATCAGAGTTATTGTGTAGATGAGCAACAGGTTTTCCAAGCAAAAGAGCTGCTCCTAAACAAGCAGAGGCAAGAGGAAGAAAAAGAGAAGGCAGGTGGGGGAGAAACAGGACAAAGCAAATCCATTCCAAAATTGATCTATAAAAATCTCCTATATCCTCTACACTGAAGACTGCAACAACTGTATTAACCCTTAAAGCTTTCATGGTCTCACCGGGTTCTGTTACCACAGGGAATACCAGGAGCTTACTCAAAGCAATCCTCACCCTGCTTGCTCACTCATGAGATCTCAGTGTGGGTCTTCCTTCAGCTCACAGGCTCCAGGGCTGCATTTTCTTTGTAAAATGATAATAACGATGATAAAGAAAACACTGCTACACCTATACACTTCGCTACACATGATTAACAATTCTTCCCTGGCCTAGAATAAAAAAAAATCACTTCAAGGCATTTGAAAATGGTGGCTCAGAGGTTAAAGCATCTGCCTGCAATGCAGGAGACCTGAGTTCAGTCCCCGGGTCGGGAAGATCCCCTGGAGAAGGAAATGGTAACCCACTCCAGTATTCTTGCCTGGAGAATCCCATGGACGGAGAAGCCTGGTAGGCTACAGTCCATGGGCTCGCAACGAGTCAAACACGACTGAGCGACTTCACCTTCACCTTCCTTTCCAAAACTAGGAATTAACATAAGTAACTGAAAATCTGGAATGGCACAGGATGCTGCTGAGTTTCTACAGCAAGATGCACTGAGTCAAACCAGCGGTTCTGAAGTGGGGTGATTCGGTTTCTGCCCCATGGGCTTTCCTGGTGGCTCAGACAGTAAAGAATCCACCTGCAATGCAGGAGACCCAGGTTAGATCCCTGGGTTGGAAAGATCCCCTGGAGAAGGGAACGGCTATCCACCCAGCATTCCTGCCTGGAAAATTCCATGGACTTACAAGCCTGGCAGACTACAATCCATGGGGTCGCAAAGAGACAGACTTGACCGAGCGACTAACACACACACAGTTACATGAGACGTTTAACCATTTTTGGTTGTCACAACAGGAAAATGGAGTGGGGTTCATTCTACTGGCCCCTGGTGCGTCAAGCCCAGGGATGCTGCTCAACACTTCACTGTGCACAGGACAGCTCCCGTCACAAAGAATTAGCTGACTCAAAATATCAGTAGAGTCAAGGTTGAGAAAAACTCTGTTAAACTATAAGCTTCTTGAGGCCTAGGTACCTGTGATGTCCAATAAATACCTGTGATGCCCAAAAGTGTTTATAAGACAAAGTAAAATGGAAGAAAGTGATTGCACTATATTGAAGAAATAGGCAACAATTTCACCTATTTTTTTTTCTCCTGCTATTATTGCCTTCCATTTAGGCTCCCAATTCAGATTACAAAAAAGCTGACAAAGTGTTAGAAACCTAAACGGAACATACAAGTGCTTTCTGATAAAGCAAATTCTATAAATTTCCGTCGAATTCTTATAAATAATGGTCCATTTTAAAATACAAACACCTCTTCACCATTGTTTTCCACATTGAGAAATGCAATTCTGACAGTTAATTTAGATTAATTAAAAAACCAGAGAGTAAAATACAAGTAGAAGCTTAATATGTGATCTAAGTTAATGTCACTCAGAGTCGTTTTATCCCATTACTAATCACTGCTTCCCACGCCTAACCTCAATAGCCATTCATTTGTTTTCCCCAAATTTAAATGGAAGTGAACTACAGTCACAGATTTTCCAATGAGACATCTGATTTACGTTCCACCATTTGCTTGGGTCCTGACACTGAAATTGACTGTGTTCCTAAATTTTAAGGTTCTATTTTAATTTGCATTGTAACTAAATGAGAAAGAACAAAAGCTATTAAAAAAAAAAAAAAACACCTAGATAATCATGCTCCTGCCCTTACTGGAAAGGGAGAAAGAATATCACTACCCAAACCAGCACCCTTTGGTAACTGAAGCCTTTTTGTCCCTCCAAGGTCCAGACAATGGCTCCCTTAAGCATCAGATGCCCGGAGAGTGCTACAACTGCTGAATGGATTTTCATGGAACATAAATCACTTTCCCACTACCTGCCACTTACAGCCCTGCTTCTCATGAACCCTGGACCCTGCACAACATGGCTCACCATGTCCTCTGTGGCAGCTAAGAATAAGGCAACTCTTTGCCTGAGTAGATAAACGGCATTTCCCCCTTTTGACTCTTAGGGAGTGTTTCCTCCCCTTGTGCAGTGACATTTTTTAAATTAAAATCACAGGAACATCCAATTTCCCCATGCCAATTGAATCTTAAAATATCTAAATATTTGCATGGTTTATATAACTGTTGAGCATTTTAATAGGATTTTAGCAACATATTTATCTGATTATTTCCTAATATATCTCCATGTGGATCAGATCTCCTGCTCTTGTAATTCTGCATGAGAACTTTCGAGCAATTTTGCTTCCCATTTGGCTGGGGGTTTGGGGGGTTGGGGAGGGGTGGGTCTTACAGGACTGCAGAGAATACAGACACATAGCAGACCTCACATTTAGTGGTCAAGAAATTTTTCCCCGTATAGATTTCCAGATTTACTTAATCCTCTTGAAACAGAATTGCTGAAAATCATGATGAAAGATTCTGTTGTTGGTGTGACATCATTCATATACATCTAATTCCATTGTTCCGAGTTAAATTCTACCTGCTTTAAAGTGGGCAAGGTATATACTTACCAGAGGGGTTGAAGTTGCCTGCTTTTTCGTGGCCTTTATCACAAACAGCTGAGGACCCCAGGGGGCTGTTTGAAAGTCACCTAAGCAACATCTCTGCTGAGTAAAATATAGCTGCCAATGGCCAGCTTGCTGTGTTCACTCCTTTTCCACTGGCCCAGAGTGCAAGCCTCTCACCCGCATCCCCGACTTAGATATAAGCAGATGCCACTGCAGTGAAGTGGTCCGAACACACACACACACACACACACACACACACACACACAGACACACACACCACTTCTCTGAGCCAGGTTATGCCAAAGGCTTTGCAGGCATGAAATCATGAAGCAATTTAATACAAGCTTGGATAAAAAGCCAAGTGAGCAATTTAGAAGTCGAAAGGAAACACAGGGGAAAGTTCTTTGGCTTTTGAGAAGTGGAGGAAAGAGGCAGAGAGCATCTTGGATCCATCTGGATGGGAAACGAGAGGAGAGGTGGAGCTGCCTGCTCAGCTTGTTTGGGGAAAATGGTGCAGAACAGTTTTCCCTACTCTGGCTCCTGAGATTACAAGTGCTTAGCATCCCAAACCTGTAATTCTAAACTCTTTCTAGGGTCAGAAGCACGTGACATTTAATGGACCTAAAGAACAAGAGTAACATGTGCTGGTTGTGCTGAAAACAAAGCAAAAAGCCTTAACACTTTTCTGAAGGTGGTTGGAAATCAGGCTTTGACTTGGCATGGAAAATCCCCGGGGGGGTGAGGTTTGTTGACGCATCAGCCCAGGCAAGTCTCAAAGGGAAAAACGTCTATTAATGCAAAGACCTCTGCATCAGAGAAAGGTGGCAGTAGGGAGGTATGCTGACAACGTTGAGAACAATACCGACGGCTGGAGCCAAGACATGTGATCCCAGTGTCAGGCCTCAGCCCAGCTGGAGCAGCCATGGGAAAGAAAGATGCCATACAGAGGAGAAGCCGGGGGCCAGCGCTGAGTGAAGTGGGTGACAAATTAGTGCTAAGGCACCACAAGCGGCAGGCTTGTTTTCTCCGGCTCTGAGGATGTAAGCTGTGAGAGGCTTTCACCCTGGAAGCCTGGATGCTGGGGAGGGCCGGCAGGCGACAAGAAACACAGTCAGGCTTCGCTGAGGCTGCGCGAGGCCATCCCCGCCAGCACAGCAGGGAAGACACGGTGCACACAGGAGGCCAGCCTGCAAGACAGGTGGGTGCAGGGCCCTGGGCAGAGGCAGAGCCCCCAGGGCAGGAGATCCAAAATCCGACACAGCACATCCGTCCGGGCCAGCAAACACGCCTCGGCCGGGAGAGGAGGAATCGAACACTGGAGTCAATTGTCGTGGAAACAGCTGTGCGCAGCCTGGGCAGCCAAATGCGGGGCTGCCGGCACCATGTCCTCAAGAGGGTGCAGGCTCCTGAGCAGGGCAGACACAAAGTGCCCCCGGGTCCTGCTGGCCAAGTCTTGCCAAGGGGCACTCAATACATGACTGTCCAATTGGCTCAAGTCTCCTCCTCCGGCCCTCTCAGATGAAAAACCCCATCCATCAGACCCGGCCAAGGTGCTCCTAACCTGTCAGCCTGTGACGGGGCAGACTGGAGAAATACTCCCTCCGCCCTCAAAGGGCTTACTGTCGTCTGGGCCAGACGGTTTTTTCCCAAACCGTGGGTGGCCTCCCACAGCGGGTAGTCAAAATCAATTATATGGGTCAAAATCAGCCTTGTTTTTCACCCACATACAAGAATAAAAGAGAACATGCTTGTGGAACTTTTGATTCAAACGTGTGCATTCACTACCACCATGTCATGCTGTTAAAATATACCCCTTACTGCAGGTCAAAGAAAAAAAAATGTTTGAAAGCAGCTGATCATTCAAACGATCACCATTCAAATGTTTGAACGTAGCTGATCATGTGAAATCATCAAACCTTTCAAAAAGTGCTTGAAAGTAGTAGAAGACAGGAATGTGGAGCTCTTTACAAAGAACTTCCACACATACTCGGTTATGAAATCATCCAGAAACCCCATCAGGAAGCTGCCCGTTTTTTTCAGTGACTCAAGAGATTTTAATCAACTTGTTCAAGGCAGCACAGCAGAGCCTGGATGTAATCCCAGATGGTTCTGACTCCAGTACATCCTTGAGTACCACAGGAGTTCAGGAATAATGCTGAGGAAAGAGGGCTGGAGAAGAAAGGAAAGGAGGGAGAGAGACCTGAAAAGGTGAGGAAATCTTGGCTGGGAAGGAAGGGCAGATAGGTAGAGATAGGCTGAGTTGGCTTGAAGGTGAGTGGAAGATTCAGCCTGATGTAGCAGAGGACACTGGGAAGTTCAGAGTGAACTGAGCTGGACAGATTCTGGCAGCCCCTATCAGTGCTGAGACATTTGAGCTTTCTCTTCCTCATTGTACAATAATAGTACCTACTAAGTGAGGCACTATGTCCTATATAAAATGCGTGTGCTCAACATACGGTAGCTTTAAAAAAAAAAAGAAAGGCACCTCACCCATGCACCGATAAATCACTGCTCATACATTATGTGACCCTAACAACAATCCTGTGATGTAGACAAAGTTTTAGAAGCTTAAGAAACTACAGCAGAGACACAGAGCAACTTGCACTGGGGCTTCTGCTCTGGGTGGCTTATCCAACAAGGAGAAGAGCAGATAATGGTGCCACAGTGGGCAACAGAACCTCAAAGGCAAAGCAGAGAAATCCAGACATCCACCACCAAGAGGCAAGGAGTTTGCGAGATTTCTGAGGAAAAGAGCTATGAGGTGGGGGGTGTTAGATGATATTAAGGCTCTGAAATTAGGAAAAGAGTGCTGCCCTCAGAGCTACACTTTGAAAGCCAAGATCCACAAAGACAAACACAAAGAGAAACAGCTCCAAAGCCTACTAACATGATAGCATTAAATCCAGGGGCAAGAATGACCATCAGATGGGACCTGGTCAGATCTGAAAGTGGAGAAAAGTGGAGATCTAAAGAGAGCCACAGTGACCTTGCCACTCTAAGCAACAGACACGGAGAGCCATAGGCAACATTCTTGGGCCTCGGAGAGTGCAGGACCCACTGGCAAAGTCTGCCCCACCGCCAAACAGGACACAGGCAGCTGTAGCCAACTCCCTCTGGGTGTTCTTGCTGTCATGCCTACTGACCGTGAAATGGACGCCTCGGACTTAACCCGATGCCATCTGACACTTAACTTCTCTTTGTGTTCACTCCGTACTGGCCAACTAAGCATCTGATTATGATTTGGCTTCCCACACAGGCCACAGGAAGAGAATGTGTACTGGTTGTTCCCACACTGGAACTGCAGCCCATGAAATGCAAGTATCAACAGCTTGCTTCTCATTTTAAGTCAGTAAAGCTGGCAATCTGGCTTTCTATAGCCACTTTCTAAACCAGGTTAACACAATACAAAGATGAATTCTTGTTATGCTCCTTAAATCTGTTTCTGAGACATTAGAGCTTTGGGTCATCATAAGGACGCCTACTGGAATAGGCCACTTGGCAAAACGTCCTGAGAAAACCCACTTTGACCATCTCCAGGGGTGACCTCATGGAGGGATACTGGGAGAAGTCAGTCTCCCTGGGGTGGGGCCAGACAGAACCATGGCTATGTCCAATCCAATGACTGGCTGGGACCATAAAGGCATTTATTATGCTGCCGGCCACTCTTCTTATTCCACAAAGGTTTACTGAGTTCCTACAACATGCCAGATGTTACTCCATCATCCCCAGGAATCCCTGCCTTCCAAGAGCTTACAGTCTAGTGGTGTTAACAGGTTAATTTACTATTTTAGTAAACACAGGTGCTATGATGAGGGTACGCATAGAGTACATGCTCTGAAATAATGAACAAGGGTTCAATCCCTGGGTTGGGAAGATCCCCTGGAGGAGGGCATGGAAACCCCACTCTGATATTCTTACCTGGAGAATCCCATGGAGAGAGGAACTTGGGGGCCTTCAGGTTCTTTGTAACCTTAGGGTTACAAAGAGCTGGACATGACTGAAGCAATTTAGCATGCGCACACATAGGGGAGGAACACCAAAGTTTTTCAGCCAAAAGAGAAGTTATTTTTCAACGAGAAGAATCAATGCCCTTTTTCACCTTCTTGAATTTCTGAATCCAACGAAATGTTGAATTTTAAATCCGACATCAAATCATATCTAACTTTACTTCTGTCCATCCTATAAGTGGTGCAAAAGAAATAGCAAGAGGATTGAAAAATATGATCTTAGCTGAGACATGTGTCACAACACGTGTAGAAAACTCCAATAATAAAATAAAAGTAGAGGCCAGATCTATGACAGCCCAGGAAAATGCAGGCTTCCAATACTCAGGCCAAAAACCAAACTCGTAAGACACTGCCTACGTAAAGACCACACACTCATCCAGTTTCATCATCTGGTACAGAATTCCCCAATGCAATTCGTACTAACAGTTTAATGTTCCAGTCACTGAGAATTTTAGAGATCATAAAATCTCAGGGTTGATAAGAAAGACAAAATTAGAAAGCAAGACAAATCCAGGATATTATCATCATGCAACCCAACGGACTTCTCCAAAAAAAGTAATGATGTCCAGAGTATAAATCAAAGAAAATATTCTAGGGCCATAAAAAATTGAAAATGCTGGAAAGACATAGGCTCTTCCTCAATCACCATGATAGAATTGACAGAGATACATAGAAAAATACATAACTAAGAGCACTGAATAACAAACATTTTTTAAAAAATGGAGATAGAGGTCGAAAAGCAGAAATAAAGGCAGCATTGGTTAGAGTTCATAGTTCCTGCCTACATTTTTCCCTCACCCCACACTCCACCAGTCTTAGTATAAAGGACTAACATACTGTGTTATAATACACTATTTGCAGAAGGCTAAACCTGTAACATCTGGCAGCAAATACTTCCATCATACATTCTATAGAATACACCTTCAAAACTACTTTGTCTCCGGCGGGCTGCTCTTACTGAGATGGCATTTTTTGGTTGTCCCAGTGGCCAACATGGGCTTCCCCTGGTGGCTCAGCAGTAAAGAATTTGCCTGCAATGCAGGAGACACAGATGGAAAGAAATGGCAACCCACTCCAGTATTCTTGCCTAGGAGATCCCATGGACAGAAGAATCTGGTAGGCTCCAGTCCACGATGTCACAAAGAATCAGATACAACTTAGCGACTTCAAACAACACAACATCAGTGGCCAATACTGAGGAATATTACAGGAAAAAAGTCCTTATTGTGTTTACTGCAGGCATTCTGCTACAGCTGTTTTCCACTTCATAACAGAGTATCCAGGATACCAGGCCCTGTGACTTCTCTAAGCAGTATCACGTATTTTGTAACATGAGTCTGACATGTTTCCCTTTTTGCACTGGCTAACAGGAAGCTCAGAAAACATTAGCAGCACACTTTCAGCAAGTTCAACCACCTTCCAGTATAAAGCTATTACTTTTATCTCTGATCTTCCCTTCACACATTCTCCTAGTTAAAAACAATAAACAAAAAGAAAAAAAAATATATATATATAACCTTCAATAGCAACTATTGATCGAGTGCTGACTACTAGACATTCTAATATCATAGCCAATCCATACATCTCTTATGTCATGACTCCTTAAACCAAATAAGTATTTTTAATATATATTAAATTTTATATATTTAAGTACTTTGGAAGGAATGATGCTAAAGCTGAAGCTCCAGTACTTTGGACACCTCATGCGAAGAGCTGACTCATTGGAAAAGACTTTGATGCTGGGAGGGATGGGGGGCAGGAGGAGAAGGGACAACCGAGGATGAGATGGCTGGATGGCATCACTGACTCGATGGACATGAGTCTGAGTGAACTCCGGCAGATGGTGATGGACAGGGAGGCCTGGCATGCTGTGATTCATGGGGTCGCAAGAAGTCGGACACGACTGAGCAACTGAACAGAACTGACTGAAGTACTCCCCTGTAGTACAAAGTCTACAATCCACGACAATGTCTTATGTGTACCCCTCATTTGCCTTATTTTATAGGGTATACATCGGAGAAGGCAACAACACCCCACTCTAGTACTCTTGCCTGGAAAATCCCATGGACGGAGGTGCTTGGTAGGCTGCAGTCCATGGGGTTGCTAAGAGTTGGACACGACTGAGTGACTTCACTTTCACGCATCGGAGAAGGAAATGGCAACGCACTCCAGCGTTCTTGCCTGGAGAATCCCAGGGACGGGGGAACCTGGTGGGCTGCCGCCTATGGGGTCGCACAGAGCCGGACACGACTGAAGCGACTTAGCAGCAGCATAGGGTATATATAAATCCTGACTGCATATTTCAGCCTTCTATAGGGGTGGGGGGAAGCGTGTATCTGATGAGCAACAAGATAGAATCTGAAACACTCAGGGTGATGGCAGCTTAGACAGAGGG
This sequence comes from Ovis aries, assembly GCF_016772045.2. Classification (NCBI taxonomy): domain Eukaryota; kingdom Metazoa; phylum Chordata; class Mammalia; order Artiodactyla; family Bovidae; genus Ovis; species Ovis aries. Next base: position 26,593,461 of record NC_056059.1, on the reverse strand, counting down.
ACAGGGGTTGAGGCAGCATTGAGAACGCTGACTCGCCCCTTGAGTCCTCACCTCTTCCCAGGGCCATGCTCTTTCATCCTGAACCTCGTTTCGCCCTCTTTGCTTTTCCCAGCCAAAGTCCACAGCCCATGTCCCGCATAACTGTTGGTGTGCAGGAAGTGTCCAAGCAACACCAGGCAGCAGGGACCCTGAAAGGACCCAAGATTTGGGCCTCCCAGGGCCAAAGCCCGGCTTGAAATTAACAAACGCCAATTTCTTTCAGCTCACTCAGCCCACCTGTCCATTTTCCTCATTCTAACAAGTTCCAGCAGGCTTGATGACCTGTCTTTCAAACCAGAGTCCTATGACAGAGCAGTAGATTAGAAGAGAAGAGAAGGGCTGGCCACGAGCTGTACTGGCAGTCAAGGGGCATCACAGGCTGAAAGGCGGTAGAGACTAAACTAGTCCAGAAGTCTGCGGCCCTCATGGAGAGGAGGATGCCCAGGGGTGCAGAAGTGGCTGCAGGACACCCAGGGCTGCCAGCAGGACATGGGGTTACTGTAAGAAGCTGGCCAGCTCCAGGGAGCACCAAGCATCGTCACAGGAGAGAAGCTTCCCATGGAGTATGCAGGCTACTTTCCAAATTACATTAGTATCATTAATAAAACTATTAAATAAAAGCACTACTACTCTTACAGCATTTTTATTATAGAATTTTTCAATCAGATAAGTAAAAAATGCATCTACTATCATGACGGATGAGTGTCATTATATGCACGCATGCTAAGTCACCAGCCGTGTCCGACTCTTTGTGACCCCATAGACTGTAGCCCGCCAGGCTCCTCTGTCCATGGGAATTCTGCAGGCAAGAATACTGGAGTGGGCTGCCACGGCCTCCTCTAGGGGAGCTTCCCAACCCAAGGACTGAACCCAGGTCTCTTTAGTCTCGGGCACTGGCAGGCAGGTTCTTTACCACTAGCGCCACCTGAGAAGCCCCCACATGTCATTCTATGTTTGTCCAAACCCATAGAATGTACAGCACTAAGAGTGAAACTGAAAAAGTGAAAATGAAAGTCTTTCAGTCGTGTCTGACTCTTTGTGACCCTGTGGATTACACAGTCCATGGAATTCTCCAGGCCAGAATACTGGAGTTGGTAGCCTTTCCCTTATCCATGAGACCTTCCCATCCCAGGGATCAAACCCAGGTCTCCCACATTGCAGGTGGATTCTTTACCAGCTGACCCACAAGAGAAACCCAACCTGAAGGTAAACCATGGACTTTAGGTGATATGGCAGCATAACGTAATCCTTGGTTAAAAAAATGTATCCCTCTGGTAAAAAGGCACACAGGGCGTGGCGGGGGGTGGGGGGCACGGGGAGTGGAATTCTCTGGTGGTCCAGTGGTTAAGAATATGCCTTCCAATGCAGGAGGACATGGGTTCGACCCCTAGCCAGGGAACGAGGTCCCACAGGCTGCAGTGAAGATCCCCCATGCCATAATGAGACCCAAAGCAGTCAAATAAATAAACAGGAAAAAGTGTTTTGAAAAGGCATGCTAGAGAGCAAGGGGTATATGGGAGATCTTGGTCTCATCCTCTCAATTTTATTGTAAAACTAAGACTACTCTACAAAAGTAAAATATTTTAAAATAATAATAAATAAAAATAAAAACAAAGTATATCTGCCATCATGTGTGAGGTCTGGGAAATCTGACAATGAAAAGGAAATCCTTTTGCTTGAAAAGGCTGAGAATTACCAACATCTTCAAAGATGGGTTCTGAAATCAGACAAATCTGGATTCAAACCATGGCTGCTTCTCTCAGTTGATCATCTGTGAATGGGCATGAAACCACCTACCTCATAGGGTTTTGTGAAGGAAAAAGCCCAAGGCAGTGACCATTTCCCTTGATGCATTAGTTTACATAAACAGTCAATACGCTAGCAGTAAGTATCACCAGGCATCGTGAATACAATGATGAACCTCTACAATTTCCACTGTCGAGGATGAGATAGTCCAACGAGCAAGACAGACCAGAAAAGGCATCAACGAGGCAGTGGGTGACTACGACAACCATAAGCACAGAAGCAGTCACGTCTGAGAGGTCAGCGGGCCAGCACACAGACGAAAGAACAAGGTACCGTGTAGCACCGTGGTGAAGAGTCAAGGACTGCTAACCAGTCAATTAATTTTATCAGTAAATATTTAAAAGTGCTATGCGCCAGGGCTCGAGGTCACAGCAGAGAACAGTCCAAGACCCCTGCCCTCATGAAGCTTACAGTTGGAGAAAGAACTGTAAAGTGAACATATGTATAGGTTAAATATATATATATATATATGTCAGATGACTGAAAAGCGTGGTGAAAGAAACTAAAATCAGGGAGAGGGAGAGTCTGGGAGGGGGTGCAATCTTGGAGCCAGGAGGGGCGCAAGTGAACCGTAAGCCTCAGGGAGCAGCATTTGCTGCAGGACGCAGGGGTGCCCGTCGCAGAACTTACTTCTGCTCCTGGTGCTTTCCGAGCACAACAAAGTCTTCAACAAGGTTCCATTCAAAACAATGAAAACACAAATGTTGATGTTTAAAACCCTTAGCTCTCCAGAAAGTTGTGGAGTAGGAAACAGCACCCCGCACCAGTATTCTTGCCTGGAGAATCCCATGGACAGAGGAGCCTGGTGGGCTACAGTCCATGGGGTTGCAAAGAATCGGACAGGACTGAGTACGCGCGCTCCAGAAAGTTAGCTGTCATAGTAGTACAAGCTGAGGTTTATTTTAACTGCCTCTCTCAACCTCTTTTCTTCCTTTTTTCCCTTTTGCCATGAAAATGAGTAAGAAGATGAAAAGGAGTTGCAAATATACTTCCCTCCTGTGGCACCTTTTCCCCATTCACCTAGAACGTGCTTACCTAGTGTGACAATAAACAGCCCAGATTGTCTAACTCCCGAGAAAGCGTTCTGTCACCGTCACGGTGATTTGTTTGAACAGTCTTGCCCACTGCATAATTAGCCCGTAGGTCACCATCTGTCTCTCAGTCCTCACAAAACCAACCATACGTTGTTTTCATCAACGGCTAAGCCAGGGTAGCATTCACCCCGCATCAAGGAAAACGCTGTGAACCCTCTGGTGCAGGGGCTTTTGGGGGGCACACTTGCTCCTCCTTTACTATGCTTTTTTAATTTAAAAAACTGTTAATTTGTTCTGTTTACATCTTGCCCATGGCTACCAACCCTAACAATTTCTAGAAATGTCTCTAAAGTCTCTACCAGGAAACATGGTAAACAGGCTTAGAGCCCCCAAATTTTGGTTCTCTTCTACGGTTTGACCTGGTCCCGTGAAGAGGCGCACACACACAGGCACATGCATGTCACAAGCAATCCTTCTTATCTGATGTCTACTGCACTTTAGAACTCCAAGTCACGAAATATCTACTTTTCCATCAGAATAACTCCACTCTAAAGTGGGTAACAACTACAAGTGGTATTTTTTTTTTTTTGCTTTTCTTTGTTTTAACTAATTTATTTTAATTGGAGGCTAATTACAATATTGTAGTGGTTTTTGCCATACATTGACATGAACATAAGTGATTTTAAACCATCATTTGAAGCAGTCCAAAAATCTGTCACCAAATGATTTTTGATTTATGAGCGAATTTTCAAAGTGCTGAATACTCTTCATATCCCCCACCAATGACCAAACAATCTTAATAAGAAGCAGCCATACAAAATGTTCTGGAGTTTGGCTTAATTTTTTAAGTGAAATATGAATAAAAATGTATCCCCAAAAATGTACCTATGATTTAAAATTATATGACAGGGAACACTAAAGCATTTAGATAACAAAGAACATCAGGTTCTCATGGTAGAAATGGGTCATTAACACTGTGGGTAAGATGTAGAGAAACCGGTTCTCCATTAACCAGCTTCCCCCAGGTCATCACAAAATTCATCTGACTCAAGGTCTACAGAGTCAAGCATAAATTATTATTTACAAAACTGACCACAATTTTATCATTTTTAAAAAAGGCCAAGACCTTCCTACAAGGCTAATGATTTCATTTGGCCTAAGAAACTATTCGTTGAACTGAATTGAATGGTGCAAAGAAGAGAAATTTCAACTTTGCAGGTTTTTTGACTCATTAATCCTCAAGTTAACCCTTGTCACTGAAACAACCTATTAAACCTTTAAAAGTTTAGTTCATCATATTTCATGATCTGACTGGAGTTGCGCTCTTTTATTTTCTTTAAATATACCAACCGTTAATGATGGGTAGGGTTTCTCCTCAGAGATCAGAGATTTTGCTAAAGATTATTTTCCCTTCTGCACCACGGTCATTTACCTTATACACATTTGGCATAAAACTAAGTTTTAGATTTTTCACATGTCCCTCAATGTTCATATCAGCACTATTTGAAATAGCCAGGACATGAAGCAATCTAAATGTCCACCAGCAGATGAATGGGTAAAGATGATGTGGAGCAGACACACAATGGAATATCACTCAGCCATAAGGAGGAGTGAAATCGGGTCATTTGTAGTGATGTGGATGGATCTAGAGTCTGTCATACAGAGTGAAGTCAAGTCAGAAAGAGAAAAATATTGCACATTAATGCATGTATATGGAATCTAGAAAATGATATTGATGAACATATTTGCAGGATGAGAACAGAGACACAGATGTAGAGAACAAACGTGTGGATGAGGTAGGGGGAAGCAGGAAGCGGAGGGCGAGGGGAACTGGGACAGTAGCACCAGCGTATACACCACCGCGCGTGCAACAGCCAGCTGGTGGGAGGCTGCTGAACAGCACAGGGAACTCGCGTCGCTGTTCTGTGACGGCCGGGAGGGGCGGGATGGGCAGGGGGCTGGGCGGTGGGGAGGAGGCTCAACAGGGATGGGATGTATCATCATTCTTGTTCAGTCATGACTGCCTCTTTTGAGACCCCATTGACTGTAGCCCGCCAGGCTCCTCTGTCCGTGGGATGCTCCGGGCAAAAATGCTGGTGTGGGTGGCCATTTCCTCCTCCAGGGGATATTCCTGACCAGGGAGTGAACCCGCATCTCCTGCACTGAAGGGGGCTTCTTTACCACCTGAGCGGCTGTGGAAGCCAATATATGTATACACGCAGCTGATTCACTTTGCCGTATAGCAGAAACTATTGTAAAACAATTATACTCCAATTAAAAAAAAAAAAAAAGACCAATCCTTAGATTTTTAAGTTATTTCTTAAGAGATCTTCAACATTCTCCCAGAGACCTCCTTAAGGTAGTTCAGGATGAGGTCTTTTAATGAATACTATTTCCAGTCCAACAGGGCCTTGCTAATAGCTAACAGTTACCATGGCTGTGGTGGTTCATCAAGTACCCTACCAAGATTTCTCCCCCCTGCTCTTGGCAATGTCCTAGAGAGTCACAAATAAAAGAAATAATAGGATCCAAGGACAAAGAGACAGAAGTGGCTCTCAGTCCTGTCTCTGCCTCATACCTTACTTTCAGCCCTGGTTTCATGCCAGCCAGGGTCACTATGAATGCAATGTGAAGGCATGAAGAGTGTTTAGCAAGGGGCTGATCCTCACAAGGGACACACAACAAATGATGATGGTATTGAAGAGATTAGAGATTGTTCTGCCCAAAGAAGCTACTTTTCGTAATCCAGTGAAAATGGTCTTTGCACACTTTCCAAAGCATTAAAATCCATCTAACTTTTTTTTTAAAATAAGAGTACCATGTAGATTAAAAGCACAGAGAATGCAGGAGCTGAGCGCAGAGCAGCTGCTAGAACACTGAATCCGAGTAGAGATGGACAAGTTGGAGCTCACAGCCTACAAATCCCCTCTTCAGAGAGCATCTAATGACACGGGGCCACTATGTACTGCTACAGTGAAAAAAATAAACCACAAACAGAAGAAAAGAAGGTGTGGATACATATATACAAATATTTGGAAAACACAGATTTTAAAAACATAGATCGACCGGACAACCAATATACCTACACACACACTCTCTCTCCTTCCCCACGACGCCGCTTCCCTCCCACCTCCTCTCTTTCTCTCATTCCGTCTCTCATATTTATATACAAGTTTAAGTTTTAGGGAATGATTTGAACACAGTATACCTATAATGGGGGGTGGGGTATTTGTTTTGAAAGAAGAAAGAGCCCATACTGTCATTCCCCTTCCCAATGAGACAAGAGAAACGCTCATCTTTCAGATCTAAACCCTTCAGTACATGGATGACCTGAGAGTCTGTAAGCCCCCTGCACATCTTGTTTCCCATCTCTTTCTTCTTCTCTGCCTGCTTACAACCTATCTGTGATCACTTACTGAGTGACTTCACCAGCAAGAGCCATGGGGGTTTATCCCTGGGCGTCTTCATATTGAAAAGGCAAGTCAGTTAGAGTATCTGAACTCTTGTACATACCCTAATTAATGAAAAACATCTCCTGAGTGGCCACAGGACTGGAAAAGGTCAGTTTTCATTCCAATTCCAAAGAAAGGCAATGCAAAAGAATGCTCAAACTACCGCACAATTGCACTCATCTCACATGCTAGTAAAGTAATGCTCAAAATTCTCCAAGCCAGACTTCAGCAATACGTGAACCGTGAACTCCCTGATGTTCAAGCTGGTTTTAGAAAAGGCACAGGAACCAGAGATCAAATTGCCAACATCCGCTGGATCATGGAAAAAGCAAAAGAGTTCCAGAAAAACATCTATTTCTGCTTTATTGACTATGCCAAAGTCTTTAACAGTGTGGATCACAATAAACTGTGGAAAATTCTGAAAGAGATGGGAATACCAGACCACCTGATCTGCCTCTTGAGAAACCTGTCTGCAGATCAGGAAGCAACAGTTAGAACTGGACATGGAACAACAGACTGGTTCCAAATAGGAAAAGGAGTACGTCAAGGCTGTATACTGTCCCCCTGCTTATTTAACTTCTATGCAGAGTACATCATGAGAAACGCTGGACTGGAAGAAACACAAGCTGGAATCAAGGTTGCCGGGAGAAATATCAATCACCTCAGACATGCAGATGACACCACCCTTATGGCAGAAAGTGAAGAGGAGCTGAAAGGCCTCTTGATGAAAGTGAAAGAGGAGAGCGAAAAAGTCAGCTTAAAGCTCAACATTCAGAAAACGAAGATCATGGCATCTGGTCCCATCACTTCATGGGAAATAGATGGGGAAAGAGTGGAAACAGTGTCAGACTTTACTTTGGGGGGCTGCAAAATCACTGCAGATGGTGACTGCAGCCATGAAATTAAAAGACGCTTACTCCTTGGAAGAAACGTTATGACCAACCTAGATAGCATATTCAAAAGCAGAGACATTACTTTGCCGACTAAGGTCTGTCTAGTCAAGGCTATGGTTTTTCCAGTGGTCATGTATGGATGTGAGAGTTGGACTGTGAAGAAGGCTGAGCGCCAAAGAATTGATGCTTTTGAACTGTGGTGTTGGAGAAGACTCTTGAGAGTCCCTTGAACTGCAAGGAGATCCAACCAGTCCATTCTGAAGGAGATCAACCCTGGGATTTCTTTGGAAGGAATGATGCTAAAGCTGAAGCTCCAGTACTTTGGCCACCTCATGCGAAGAGTTGACTCATTGGAAAAGACTCTGATGCTGGGAGGGATTGGGGGCAGGAGGAGAAGGGGACGACCAAGGATGAGATGGCTGGATGGCATCACTGACTCGATGGACGTGGGTCTGAGTGAACTCCGGGAGATGGTGATGGACAGGGAGGCCTGGCGTGCTGCAATTCATGGGGTTGCAAAGAGTCGGACATGACTGAGTGACTGAACTGAAATGAACTGAGGGTTTAAATTTTTTTTCCTAAATAATCAGCACTTAAAACAGTATTTACACAATATTCTGAGAACTTCTTTCATTCAAAACTATAATAACCTGAATATTGTATCAAATGCCATCCCCTTGAAAGAAAGAAAATTATTTTGTTTCCAAAGACCTAGTGTATCTTCTCACTTTCTGGATATTCTCACAAGAGGATTTTTTAAAAAGCCAAACAGTATTAATTTTTGCTTTTTCCCTAAGTTTACATGCTCACATCCACTTTCCCAATGTTACTGCACCTTCAAAATATTTAATTAACTGAAAATCAACTTGTAATGCTACAAAAGTTATTTAAAGTTGTATTACCAAGTCAACAGTCTAGTCAAGGCTATGGTTTTTCCAGTGGTCATGTATGGATGTGAGAGTCAGACTATAAAGAAAGCTGAGCACGGAAGAACTGATGCTTTTGAACTATGGTGTTGAAGAAGACTCTTGCGAGTCCTGTGGACTGTGAGGAGATTCAACCAGTCCATTCTAAAGGAGATCAGTCCTGGGTGTTCATTGGAAGGACTGATGCTGAAGCTGAAACTCCAATACTTTGGCCACTTGATGCAAAGAGCTGACTCATTTGAAAAGACCCTGATGCTGGCAAAGATTGAGGGCAGGAGAAGGGGACGACAGAGGATGAGATGATTGGGTGGCATCAGCGACTCAATGGACATGGGTTTGGGTGGACTCCGGGAGTTGGTGATAGACAGGGAGGCCTGGCATGCTGTGATTCATGGGGTCACAAAGAGCTGGACATGACTGAGCAACTGAACTAAACTGAAACAAGTTGACAACATGCACTGAATTTGCTTTTTTAAAAAGAAGAAAAATAAGTCATACATCAAATTAGATTATCTGAATACATTGATTATCTTTGATTTTCTAGATACTTTGATTCAAATAAATGTCATGACTGATGATTTTTTTTCTAGCATAAACTTATTTATTGCTTTTTATTAAGTCTCCTGGGGGAAGCCCCAGGGGACTTATGAAAGAATCTGCCTGCCAAGAAAGAATCTGCCTGTCAATGCAGGAGACACTGGTTTGATCCCTGGGTCAGCAAGATCCCTTGGGGGAGGAAACAGCAATGCGCTCCAGTATTCATGCCTGGAGAATCCCATGGACAGAGGAGCTTGGCGGACTATAGTCCACAGAGTTGCAAGAATCAGACATGACCTAGCGACTGAGCACATTAAGTCTCCTATCCTAGTAACTCAATTATTTTATATTCTGCTTTCAGTTCAGTTCACTCACTCAGTCGTGTCCAACTCTTCGTGACCCCATGAATTGCAGCATGCCAGGGTTCCCTGTCCATCACCAACTCCCAGAGTCCACCCAAACCCATGTCCATCAAGTTAGTGATGCCATCGAGCCATCTCATCCTCTGTCATCCCTTTCTCCTCCTGCCCCCAATCCCTCCCAGCATCAGGGTCTTTTCCAATGAGTCAATTCTTTGCATAAGGTGGCCAAAGTATTGGAGTTTCAGCTTCAGCATCAGTCCTTTCAATGAACACCCAGGACTGATCTTCTTTAGGATGGACTGGTTGGATCTCCTTGCAGTCCAAGGGACTCTCAAGAGTCTTCTCCAACACCACACTTCAAAAGCATCAATTCTTCAGCACTCAGCTTTCTTTACAGTCCAACTCTCACATCCATACATGACCACTGGAAAAACCACAGCCTTGACTAGACGGACCTTTGTTGGCAAAGTAATATCTCTGCTTTTGAATATGCTATCTAGGTTGGTCATAACTTTCCTTCCAAGGAGTAAGCATCTTTTAATTTCATGGTTGCAGTCACCATCTGCAGTGATTTTGGAGCCCCCCAAAGTAAAGTCTGACACTGTTTCCACTGTTTCCCCATCTATTTCCCATGAAGTGATGGGACTGGATGCCATGATCTTCATTTTCTGAATGTTGAGCTTTAAGCCAACTTTTTCACTCTCCTCTTTCACTTTCATCAAGAGGCTTTTAGTTCTTCACTTTCTGCCATAAGGATGGTATCATCTGCATATCTGAGGTTATTGCTATTTCTCCCGGCAATCTTGATTCCAGCTTGTGCTTCTTCCAGCCCAGCATTTCTCATGATGTACTCTGCATAGAAGTTAAATAAGCAGGGGACAGTATACAGCCTTGACGTACTCCTTTTCCTATTTGGAACCAGTCTGTTGTTCCATGTCCAGTTCTAACAGTTGCTTCCTGACCTGCATATATTCTGCTTTACTAAAATCTAATTTTAAAAAAGTTCTTTATCTTCGGTGATTTTCACATTTCTGTTAACACAGAAGAAAGAATCAGTGTCATCTCAATGACACTGATTCATCAACCACAATGCTCACACATTATATTTAAGTGTGGTGAAGTACCCGGAACACCTCATCCAAAAATTACTGATGTACTGAAAGTAAAATGTTTACTACTCTGAAATGTTCCAAGAGACTAGACGACCAGAATCGTTCATCTTTTCCTCCTTGAAACCCCCAGGCCCCTCATCAGGGGACTTCTCCCAGCCCACAGGTCTCTGCTGGTGTAAATTACACACCTTTTCCTCATTGTATGGCTCCAAAACTCACCTCTAAGGTACTACTGTGATCATGGCCTATCTTTACACAGCGATGAGATCTACCAAAATCTTTCTTAACCTGTTTTATGGTCTCAGGGTCTGTTTATTCAAGACCTGTGCCATACCCACTCAAATGCTATTTATTACATTTGAGGGGAGTGTTAGGATGACAGACAGAAGCTGTGAGGAAGCATTAAGGAAACAGAAATGCCCAAGAGAAAGCTGTGTTGCCTGGACTTTCGAAGCCCAACTGTTTCAGCTCGAATCCAATTCTACTATTTACTGGCTGTGTCAACTTGGAGTGGTTTCATCACTCTGAGAATCTGCTCCCACAGCTAGCAATGGACATACTCATGGTGCTAATTCTTGGTGTTCGTGATGGTTTCAAAAAAAGAGAATCAAAGGGAGTGATCAGGACAAGACCTCAGAACAATGCCTGGCCCATGGTAAACAACAAACACTAGCTTCTTCAGAGGCCTGTCTACCGACTTGGGAACAAAGAATGCCCTGAGACTCAACATCATTAACTATACCTTTTCGAGGAGCTCAGTGTGTTACATTAGATCACAAGACTCAACACACATCTTGGTTTTTGGCATTTATTAACTTCAGAGAGTTCATGAGAAAATGAAATTTATTTTAGAAAAGAAATGCAAACAGCTACACGGAGTTAATCAATTATGTAAAGCTGTATGGTCAGGAGGCAGCCCTCAGTCTCACTGAACCTCCTGAGACATGAACTTGGAACTAGAGCTGAAAACCCCACCCCCTTTATCCCTGCAGAGCCAACCCACCTGCGAAGGAAGCTCATCACAGTCCTTCCAAATGCTTAAAGAGAAAATAATCCTGAAATTATATGCAGTTTATCTACTCAAAAATGAGTTCCCCTCTTAGGTCTTCCTCAAATAATAACCCCTAGACTTTTCCCCTTCTTTCCACCAATATTTATTAGCACTTATTACATGCCAAACCCTGTGTTGGGCTCTGGGAATAGGATACAAGCGAAAGAGCCACAATCCCTTCCCTTATTTGAAAATTCATACCACCTAGATTTAAGTTTTCAAAAATCTACCTCAGAGTAAGGTGAAGTTATGTGGAACAGACAGGGCTCCCAGGCCATTGGGTAGAACACACATTGACAAAAGGGTCCTCATGGCATACAAAACTGTACATCCCAAACCACACACCCATGCACACTGGAACATTCTTCCCGAATCTCCCCTGTGAGTAAGGGAACGCTTCCTTGTTAAACACCTACTTGGTGGTGGAAGATTGTTTCTGGCACCACGTCCTCAGGTGGCCGGTGCCACCTCTTTCCTTCCAAATCTGGTGCAAGATCTAGCCTCTTCTCCAGCCACCCCGTCCTCCTCAGAAATCCTTTCCTCTTATCTGAATACAGCACTTCCTTAAGGCACATCTCCCCCAACACACATCAGCTGAGAGCTTTGAAGGAGTAAGGATGGTCTATTTTTCACCTCTGTATGTCCCACAACATGGACCATGTTGTCCTATGTTCTTGCATGAAATAAAAGTAAGAGTCGCTCAGTCGTGTCCAGCTCTTTGCAACCCCATGGACTGTAGTCCACTAGGCTTCTCTGTCCATGGGATTCTCCAGGCAAGAATACTAGAGTAGGTAGCTGTTCCCTTCTCCAAGGGATCTTCCTGGCCCAGGGATCAAAGCTACGTCTCCTGTATTGCAAGCAGATTCTTTACCATCTAAGCCACCAGGGAAGCTACATCCCTGATATAGTATAAATGCCAAGGAAAAAAGGAGATGTGTTGGGAGAGACGCAGGGGGAAGGGCAGCTTTCCTCCACATAGAGTGGCTGAAGCAGAACCACCGCCTCCCCAGGTCCCAGAAAGGGCACCACCAGCTGCTGCAGGACATCTACAACGGTGCTGCTTTTCCAGGGAGCCGAAGCTGGCTCTGGCCCCTCCACACTCCTGGCTCCATCTTGGCACTCTCTCATCATCCTCTTCCCAGGTCAGAAGCACCATAATCCCAACCGGAAAGGGGGAAGATAGGGGGTGGGATAAATTGGGAGACTGCAATCGACACACACACACTACTATATATGAAATAGAGAACTAACATACAGACCTACTGTATAGCACAGAGAACTCTTCTCAAAACTCTGTAATGACCTACATGGGAAAATAATCTAAGAGAGAGGATAAATGTATAACAGATTCACTTTGCTGTGCACCTGAAACTACAACACCACTGTAAATAGGCCAAACTCCAACAAAAATTGGAAGGAGAAAATAAATTTGACTTATTGCATTTATTCAATAAATTGAATAAAACAATTGGAGGAAAAAAATAAATTATCAACCCCACACACCTATCCCAAGTGCAGCATTTCACACATGAACCAGGAGCAAGTTAAACCTCTGAAGCCCTAAACCAACAAGCAACCTGAGAAAGAGTTAACACCAATCCATGCAACTGTGCAAAAAGAAAAAAAAAAAAAAATCACAGAGAGCAAAGTAAATGAATGTTTAACCAAAGGCCAGAGCTCCGTTTTCTATTAAATTTGATTATCTTTAAACCATGTCTTTGAATAACATTGTTATTAGTTTTCCCACTAAAATAGTAAGATAACAAGGAGGACAAGAAAATTGCTTTACAAGAACATACTTCAACATTAGGCTTTCACACACAGCTATCCTTCCCCATTACCAATCTTGCTTTTCAAGAGTTCTTCTAATCCTAGCTATTTTATGCGGCATCAGAATGGCATTTAGGCTTACCTGTAGAAGGCAAAATCTCCCAAGGTTGTGTTTATTCAAGTCAAATCTTCATAAACAATGTGAGAGACATTTTCAAAAAAAGCAAATAATTTGGTTGGAATTATTATGTGAAGTTCTAAGTGAGAATTTATGTAAAATTGTTCATATATTTGTATTTAGTTGCCAGCAAAACATTTTTTAAAACAATAAATCCAAAAGGATGTTTAAATTATCCTTTAAAAGAATTTATATGTACATATGATAACTAGCTAGGATATCTGCTTTGTGACATTTTAACAGTACAGAACAGTATTTTTTCCATTAGCAATTTCCTCTATGTTTTTGTCTAGAAAAAAAATTCATACCTATTTGCCCTAGAAAATAGAAATAGTAGTGGAAACAAATTTCCATTACCCTTTTTAAGAATAGTAAGCTCTTGCCCTGGAGAAGGAAATGGCAACCCACTCCAGTATTCTTGCCTAGAGAATCCCATGGATAGAGGAGCCTAGCGGGCTACAGTCCATGAGGTCACAGAGTCAGACACGACTTAGCCACTAAACCACCACCAGCTAAAGTGGGATTCCCTGGTAGCTCAGACTGCAAAGAATCTGACTGCTAATGCAGGAGACCCAGGTTCTATCCTTGAGTCAGAAAGATCTCCTGGAGAAGGGAATGGCAACTCACTGCAGTATTCTTGCCTGGAAAATTCCATGGACAGAGAAGCCTGGCGGGCTACAAGCCGATAGAGTCACAAACAGTTGGACACAACTGAGTGACTAACACTTCCACGTTCAAGCTCTTGCCCATCACAATTGCAAATATACATGCTTAGATATAGGTCTTATTTGCAGAAGTCTCTGAAAGATAGTATAGGTAGTAACCACCCACTAGGACCAGGCTAGTATCGATGGGGGCTGAGGACGTCGGCTACAGAGACAAGTCCATCTGACCCAACAAAACAGTCCATGGAAACATCATCTGGCTCGGACTGCTCGGGTCCAGTGAGGCTGAGCTGTCCGGCTGACCTCCTTGACTCTGATGTCAACTGTGGAAAAGATTTTGAGGGTAAAACTACTCTGGCTTCAGTCTTCCAAGGCAGGCAGAACGTCCTACCTGTACCTGCTCACAGAGCAGCAGCGAACACTGCAACAACCAGCCTGGAGAAGGTTGCCTGCCGCAGAGCCATGGACAGAAGCAGAGCAGACAGCTGAACATCAAGACCATGCCCAGAAAGGCCAAGATGAACCAGAGGGCAAATAACTACAAGAAAACTAAAACTAACCTCTAATTCATCTGTGAACAAATTATTTTATTTAAAAGCCAAACCACAGACTTTTAAATAATTTAAAGCCTATTTTGTAATTCAAAAATGAGTCACCTGCCACTTAAGAATATTTACCATGTCAGCCTGGCTGTGAGGAAGGGCAAGGGTTACCTAATCCGATTCCTAGAGTTTTTATCCCAAATGCAATTATTTCTGTGGAAAACAAGAAATTCTAGCTAGATCGGAGAAAGCAATGGCAACCCACTCCAGTACTCTTGCCCGGAAAATCCCATGTATGGAGGAGCCTGGTAGGCTGCAGTCCATGAGGTCGCTAAGAGTTGTACGTGACTGACCGATTTCACTTTCACTTTTCACTTTCGTGCATTGGAGAAGGAAATTGCAACCCATTCCAGTGTTCTTGCCTGGAGAATCCCAGGGACGGGGGAGCCTGGTGGGCTGCCATCTATGGGGTCTCACAGAGTCAGACACGACTGAAGAGACTCAGCAGCAGCAGCTAGATCTCTCCCCTTTCTCTATTCTACTGTCTCCTCTTCTCAAATCTGTTTCACTTGGGTCCAAGTTAATGATTTCAATCTGAAGCACAAGCTGACTGCTGGAAACTCTACAGCCAATAAAAGGGGCAAGAAAAATCAACTGGAACAATTTGTTGGCTCTGAGAGGCCCACCATGTGTGACAGAAAACCAAGCACTCATTGAGGGGAACTCCTCCTCCTGGTTCTCTAAGACCTATATAGATGAAACAATGACCCCAAAGATATTTTAATAACAAAGTAACAACATGTGAATTACAGAGATGAGAAAGTCTTTGAGAACATAGCAAAGCCCCAGGAGAGGGCCAGTGACCTGGTTGGAACATCATTCTTGCTGATCCATCATCTCAGAACTCTATCATTTCTAATACATTTTACTTGTCTCACCCAGCTGATTATCACTAGCAGATGTGAACATGTATAATTAGAGTCAGGAAAGCTAAAAATCACCCAAGGCAATTCCATGTCTCAGCACTTTCTAAACTCCCCTGTCTTCTGGACAACTCAGCCCTTTTATTCTTCTTGCACTTTTATCTCAATCTTTACCGCTAATCCCTCTGTGGGACATTAATTACTCTGTCACAATTACATTACTCCACAAACAAGGACAACACAATAAAGTCCAAAATGGATTAACTTTGTATTTATTGTATTAACTTAATATACTGTAATTGTATCATTAGTGCATATTTTGCTGGACATTAAAAAGAAAAATATAATTACTTCCCTTTGCCTTCAGCCCTACTGGCCTTCTGAATTTTTTTTAAAG
The DNA here is from genome assembly GCF_016772045.2 of Ovis aries. Taxonomy (NCBI): domain Eukaryota; kingdom Metazoa; phylum Chordata; class Mammalia; order Artiodactyla; family Bovidae; genus Ovis; species Ovis aries. Next base: position 26,577,774 of record NC_056059.1, on the reverse strand, counting down.
CATTGAGCTATCAGGGAAGTCCTTCTGATTTTTTAAAGCACTAAAACTTTTTTGGAGTAACCTGCACAGCCAGTAAATTTGCCTATAGATGTGATTTTTGTCTAGAAGATATGCCACATGGAACCAAATTATACTATTTTTCACAAGACTGGCTAGAAGTTGAGGTCACTTAGGGTCCCAGTGGGGAAAAATTCAAATGCTGATCAGAATGACTCAGATGCCTTGAGTGATTACCACTAAAATCTGGTTCAAATTGTGGTGCTACCTAGGACCAAATTCATCAAGCCAGAAAAGAAAATAAATGCACACTGCTGCTGTTGTTGTTTAGTTGCTAAGTCATGTCCAACTCTTTGTGACTCCATGGACTGTAGCCTGCCAGGCTCCTCCGTTCATGGGATTCCCCAGAAAAGAACACTGGAGTGGGTTGCCATTTCCTTCTCCAGGGATCTTCCCAACCAGGGATCAAGCCTGCGTCTCACATCTCCCACACTGGTAGGCGGGTTCTTTATCACACTACATAAGCACTAACAAAGGAAATAAGACAGAAAAGGGCACAGAAGAGACGTGCTTGCAGTTTTTGGACGGGGACCATTTTTTAAAGTCTTTATTGAATTTGTTACAATATTGCTCTGTTTTATGTCTTGGTTTTTAGGCCACGAGGCATGTGGGATCTGAGCTCCCCAACCAGGGATCGAACCTGTACCCCCTGCATCGGTAGGTGAAGTCCTAACCACTGGCCTGCCAAGGAAGGTCCCTTGCAGTTTTGATAGTAAGTAAAGGAAGGCATCCACCACAGAGATCTGATCAGAAGACTCACTGACAAATCTCACATGATCAACACTAAATCACAACTGAAAATTACAAGTCTTATAACAAACAATTCTGCAGAACAATTTTTTTAGGAGTTCCTCAGTGAAGTGAAGTCACTCAGTCATGTCCCACTCTTTGCGACCCCATGGGCTGTAGCCTACCAGGCTCCTCTGTCCATGGGATTTTCTAGGCAATAGTCTTGGAGTGGATTGCCATTTCCTTCTCCAGGGGATCTTCCCAACCCAGGGATCGAACCCGGGTCTCCCGCATCGTAGACAGACGCTTTACCATCTGAGCGACCAGGGAAGTCAGGAGTTCCTCAAGCTCCTTGTAAAGTGAAGTCCAAAATATCTTTCCACTAGCTTGTTTTCCACATCCCTAAAGTTTAAATATGAATTCACACTATGTTTCTTGGTGCTTCCTCAGCACTAATCCCACTATATTGTAACCAGCCGTGCTCTGCAAACTCTCTGAAGGCAGGGAAATTATGTTGGTTTTATTGTATGAAAGCATGAGTCCCAAGAAGGAAGTGCATGGTGCCCACTAAAAAGGTAAAATAACTACCATTAACTATGAGCTCCCCACGTGAGACGAGAGCAAGTCACACTCCTTGGTACCGTGCAAAAAGCACAAGAGGGGACAGACCTGCCTCCACCTGGGATTTGGAAAGCTGTGTCTATCCAGAACTCACCAGCCCCGCCTCTCTCTGTGCCTGTTACCCTAACCCAAAGGCAGCTTGTCGACGGAAATAATCTCACTGAGGCAAAGTGGGATGGAAGCCACGGATGTGATGCCTTTCCTTTCTACTACATTTTACCCCTTTGGTCCTAGATGCTTGCTTTTTTCTGGACACGGTAGTATAATTTTCCTCAAGTTTGCTGGTCCACAGAGACCCCATTTTAATGATGAAAAGGAGGGAAAAAATTAGCTCTGTGGTCCTGACAAATTTGCAATTCATTACAAGAGGAAGGAGCATTGTATGAGACAAGAGCTGGTAGGCTCGGACAGCAGAGAGCGCTGGATTAAACACCAGCTCCCTCACTCAGCCATAGGACCCGGTCTGTGTTGATCCTCACAGCATCAGTGTCCTAATTAGCAATAAGGGAATATACAACAAGACCAGCCTCACAGAGTTGTTAAGAGAAATAGGTGAAACAATATATATGAAGACCCCAGCATGAAGCCTGGACCACGGTGGGTATTATAATAAGTTGTACCGAATATTGCCTTTATTCACTGCTTCCCCACTCCCTTTTCCCTCCACTGTTCTGAACTCCACTGTTCAGTCAACAAGTCTTTGTGGCATTTACACACATACATTCTCGCAAACTTGGCCCTGGCCCTTCCCCACCCCACCCTCCAATCTCAAGTAACACCCTCAGCCAAAGGCCATAGGGCCCCACATACCCTCTGGCACCAGAGCTTGTTTGAGGAAAACGATAGGTGAGCCCCTACAAAGAAAGACCTTCTTAATTATTCTCAGTATAATAAGAATGCTTGAACTACCACCGTCTTTTAAAAAGTTACTCAATCCTTCACACTAAATGTAAGCAGTCAAAATGCTCATCTTTTTTTAAAATTTTCCAGTTCCTGAACAAGCATAGGCCTCAGTATTACTGAAGCCAGAGATTATGTATAACACTCAACTCTGCTTCCCTAACAGCTTCAATGCAATGTAGCCCTCAATACAAGCCAGTACCTGCTGAATTAATGAATAACCACCAGGTAAGGAAACATACCAGGGCTTCCCTGTAGCTCAGTTGGTAAAGAGTCTGCCTGCAGTGCAGGAGACCCAGGTTTGATCCCTGGGTCAGGAAGATCCCCTGGAGAAGGAAATGGCAATCCACTTCAGTATTCTTGCCTGCAAAATCCCTTGGACAAAGGAGCCTGGTGGGCTACAGTTCATGGGGTCGCAAGAGTCGGACATAACTTAGTTACTAAACCACCAAGAAAACATAAATGAGAAATGAATACACAAAAGATATCATATATGGTTCCTATCTGACCTGCAGTCTTTCCTGTTCAAAGTCAAGAATCCTGTGTCCTACTGAAAATATCATTTCCTAGCTAGAAGTCTCATTTTAAAAGATTCTGTGTTTGCCTCAGGCTAACTTGTCCATATTCAAGTTTTCAAGAAAAAAAGCCTAAGGGACACCTTGTCTCCTCAAACCATGGGGTCCATGGCCATAGCAAAACATGGTCAAGGGGACTTCAAAAAAGACAGGGTTATGAAGACAGCAAAATGTGCCTTGAATGGAAGGCACCCTTCTGACAGTTCATCCTCAGAGCACCCCACAGCTCCAGACTCACTCTAATTCCTTCCATTAACAACAAACACCGACAGAAAGAGATTTAAAATTTGAGGACACAGGGCCTCCTTCCTTCCCAAGGTGACTGGTGGATGCCTTTACTCAAGAAAAGATCATTCATCTCATGCTTGCTTCACACAACTTTACCTCAAACAGAACTCAGAGTAAGCGATTTAACAGGTCAGGACTGAGGTCCAAAGAGCCCTCCACCTGGAGGCAAGGACTCAGATATGAAGTCCAGACTCTGCCCCCAAGCAGAGGTGTGCCATGGGTGATCTAGTCCCCTGGGCGCTGGGACTGCAGAAGAATGAAGTTTCCCGCTGTACACACAGCCTACATATTCAGCTGCGAAGACAGGCCAGTTTTGCTCTCTGGCTGCTGAATACTATGTTTAAATTTTGCCTCTCAGTCTCCTGGAAAAGTTGGCCTGAGAAGATAAGACGCCACGAAACAATCTGGAAGAATAGTGCTATTAAACAAGCAGTGAGAGGCAAGAGTCCCTAAAGACTGGGAATCCAGTGTCGATTGGTAGCCAATCTTCCTATGTGCTTCCAGCACTGCCAAAGGCACTGGAAAGTTCTTCCCTCAAAGCAGTCTCACACGATCAGAGGCCATAGTCTTATTTTCTTTTGAAATGCAGGTAAAACTGCTTCCGAGTACTTTAAAAGTATTAATATTATTCTGGAAATATTACCAGAAGAATAAACCTCTCTCAATATTCTTCTTCTCTCTTGTCTATTAACCATTGAAGACCCTTTGAAAAAATCCAATCTTTACCCCGTTAACTGCCTTCTCAGTGTGCAGAAGCCATCCTGAAGGTCTGCAGCATGCCTCACACAATTCCTGAGCCAGGGCATAGTTGCCAAGGTAACAAGTAAAGAAAAAAAGCAGAGATGGGTCTAGCACATTTAATATGCAGATGAACTAGGTCACTTAGTAGTATTTCACTAATAGGCAAGAAGATACATTAAAGCCCTCTGTTCTGTCTTCTCCTTTCTATCATACTAGGAGGAATTAATTTGAGGCATTTACAGCAGACACAGTGATCCTTCTTTGGCAACAAATACAAAAATCCAAAGAGAGTTTGTTACAGTTAATCAAGCGAAAAGTAGCTCCTGTTGAGAAAGTCTACATGGAGAAAGGAACAGGGGTCCAGAGCAATGGATCTAATTCTAGACGCGTGTTTCTGTGGTTTGCTTACAGATAACAGACAACAAACAGCCCAGCACAGGACAGGCATCCTGGCCAACTCAGCACACAACAGCCAGCCAGAGTCCCCATCCTGACCTTCGCAACAAGCCAACGGCCTTCACAAGAAGCTCACAGTTCCCGAGCTGGAGGAGTGACTCTGGCTTCCAAATAGGAAACAGGCAGGGAGTTGAACGCACTGGCAGTGGGGAGGCAGAGAGGGCCAAAAACCAGAGGTAAGGGCCCAAGGGGGCGCGGCTTTTCCTTTGACAGTTCTCCTCCGATGGCCAGTCTGCAGCGCTGCCATCACTCATACCAATGACTGCTTTGAGTCCTCTTCCAAGAAAAACAGAAGAAGCCAAAGAAAGGAAGGGCGGTGGGCACGACGGGTCAATTCAGAATACTGCAGTAACAGAACCAAAGAGATGCTGGGGAGGGACACGGGCAGAGACGATGAAGAAACATTTGTGTGCACCAGTGGTCCAATTAGAGGGCCCTGCATGGCCCAGGCGGGGCCAGGCTCCCCACAGTGACAGGACTGCCCCGAAAGCGCTGGGACACCATGATTTCTAGTGTCCCGAACGGCTAACAAAGATCCATTGTGTTTCCTCGGGCATCCATGCTGCCAACTTGTCCCATACCTTCCAAAGAGGCCTAATTATTAGTCTCTCCCTCGGCTGCCTGCCTTTTTCTCAGCTCCATGAACGGTAAACATATTTTACTACTCTAAAGGCAGTGGGCAGGGGTGGGAGAGACAGACGAGTCAGGAAGACAAATTCCTCTGTCCAGACATCAGGGAAGCAAGGCGCTCACACCATCTCCACAAAGACCAGGGCACTTGAACACAGGGCTCCAAGGCCTGGCCATTTCCAGCTTTTCTAATAATCATCAGTCCCTTTGGTATTTCCCTGAAGGCATTCTTTACACTTCCCACCATGTTATTTATATTATTTAAAGTTCCTAAATAAAACCCATCCTCCAGCGGAGCACAGACCTGTACTGTCTATTCTGCAAACTGGATATTCTGTGTCCCACTTTTGAGAGCCCTTTCATTTCCGTTTTTGTAAAACTGGTTGGAAGTTGAAAAGACATTAGCTTCACATCCTGCAGGATAAAAAAAATAAAATAGAGTCATTAGGCTTCTAAGACATTAGTGAGTCTTCTAAACGAGCCAGCTGTGGCACTGTCGCCTGAATGCGCTGAGCGGTACCAGAGACTGCAGAGGATCACAAAGTCTGTTCCTACCACATGGTCACAAAGTACAGAAAGGGCAGCCTGGGCTTCAATTTCATTTTTTTTTATAAGTCAACTCTATTCCCAAGTCTGTCACTTCTGAAAAAAGAAATTTTTAAATTACCATTTTTCATGTTTAAAGAATCTCTTTTCTCTTTCCAGAGATCTTGCAACTTATTTTTCATTATTTGTAAAAATTTTCCAGTTTTCCCCATTATTCCCAATGACTGAAAATAAAGGACAAAGATAATAGGATTAAACAATGGAAAAAGAAAGCCAAAGAAAAGTCCAGTTATGATACTCATAAAGAGGACTGTGCCCTGTGGCATACTGATCCACCCTAAAAGGGCCTCACCTAGGGAAAATTTAAGCTTTACAATCATCTGTGTGCTCTTAGAAGACTTCAAATGTTGTCCCTCCAGTGCAAGCACTGAAATAATGTCATTGAATTTACATTTAATAACACATTTGTAGAGTGCTCTGATTTTTAAGGTGTCTTCATTTACAATGCATCATTATAAATGTCATGGTTCTTTTTTTGATAAAAACCCTAGAAGGTTGGCAGGAAAGTAAGCTATTACTATATCTTCTACAGATGAGGAAAGTGAGGCCCAGAACAGGTAAGAGGCCATGAAAATGAGACACAGCTGGAAGGTGACCCAGCTCCACATCCCTGACCCCTAACCCAGTGCTGGAAAATCCTATGAACGGAGGAACCTGGTAGGCTGCAGTCCATGGGGTCGCTAAGAGTCAGACACGACTAAGCGACTTCACTTTCACTTTTCACTTTCCTGCATTGGAGAAGGAAATGGCAACCCACTCCAGTGTTCTTGCCTGGAAAATCCCAGGGACAGCAGAGCCTGGTGGGCTGCTGTCTATGGGGTCACACAGAGTCGGACACAACTGAAGTGACTTAGCAGCAGCAGCAACTCAGCGCTGGTTCTGCAGCCCCCCCCCCCCCCCCCACCCCAGTGCTCTCCAGGTGGGCAGGAATCACCATGCACTGGTCCATGATGGTCCATGATGTCCATCTTGCTGGAAACAGGTTGCATGTTACCTTTAATACTGACAACTGTAGGTCACCTCAGTGTGAATTTCTGCACATTTAACACTAACTGGAAAACTGGAGTGGGCATATATTTGCACCATAATATTTCTTAAGGGTCAATTAATCCCCCAGAACTAAAACCAATCCGGGCCTGGAAGCACCACGGATGATCCCTACCCCCACCCAAGTGGGTTTTAACAGCAGGATCACTGGCCTGACTTAGAGAAGAGGCTGGAAATACTCCCCAGGTTTTCAGTGAAGCTTCTGATGATGATGCTAACAGACAAAGGAAGACAACAAGCAATTATCAAAGAATTTAATTCCCTATACACACCAATTTGGAGTAATTGATGAGAGGGTGAGGGTGCCTTTCTTTCCTCCATAGCAGGATTTCTTTATATCAGCTGGATAATTGCTTCTGTTTTCCAATTGCCTAGACCCACAACTGGGGACTGGCACACCATCCACACACAGACTACCAGAATTAGAACAAAAGCCCTCATACTGTACTTAATAATTAAGTTTTTGACAAATACTTTACCCTGGCACAAAAGCTTTCATCACCTTGTGTTAAAGTGTGTTTTCTCTGACCAAAGTGTATAGTGTTGGAGCAAAATACACTGACTCTCTCTCTGGCACTGCAGTATCAGCAGAAACATGTCAAGAAAATTGCCTCGGAAAGTGGGGTGATTTTTTTCTTCTCTTTTTAAGAATTTGCTGAGTTATTTCAATAGCACATCACGCTCCATTTACACAGTCACATCTCCCCTCTCTGGCACTGCAATCATAGGTAAATGAGTCTCCGATGCTCAGATTTATTCTCAGCATCCCAGCCCCAATTCCAGTCACATCACTGTACATTGTGAAGGTAAGGTTCACAACACAGGCCAAGAAATGAAGGTGCCTAGCTCCAATTCCAAACGCGCTATGTACTAACAAACATTGAGCACACAGTCTCACATTCTCCTCACCTCATTCTTATCATTCGAGCATTTTATGAAATGAATACAATGCTATTGGACATACAATCGTAGGTACGTAACATGGATGAGAGTCAGGAAGCTACCCAACAAAGAAAGGAAACAAACTCAGGCTCACCACCTGCCCGTTGTGTGCCAGGCACGATGCCAAGCACTATCCCCTCTTTCATCTTGTTTTCCAGAAAACTCTGTGAAGTTAACATCCCCATTTTACAGATAAAGAAACTAAGGCTCAAAAAAACAAATTAATTTGCCCAAAGTTACGGTGTTGGCCAGTGCCATGCTTTGAACATGGGTCAAACTCCAAGCCTTGTGTAATTTCTACTCATAACCTAAACCAGGATGAAGTGGTATAACCTAGTGACCAGCATTAAAAAAAGACTAGTATTGATCTTGAAGCTCAGAATTGCCTGTGATCTAATCTGCTTCTACGAGGATAACTCTAGACCATAAGTAGTCTGGCAATACAGGTGGGGTTGGTCTTAGACTCCAGCATATTATCTAAGTGAGCAGACCTCACTCCCTTGAAAACTCAACAACGCGGCTTAAACCACTTCAACTTATGTTTTACACGCCCAGCATTCAAGATACTGATTTCTTCAGACATTTCCCTTTAATTTGCAGGCCATCAAATTTAGGTTTACTTTGACAACATAATAGCTAAGAAATTTTGAGATCCTAAAGTATGAGTTCTTCAAATAACTGACTCTCCAAATAACCAGCCATCAATGCAGGAAACAGAGAGGGCAAGGAGGAACATACATTTTGGGTAATTCAGCAAACCTCAAATATCCGTGTCTATCAGATAGGAAATCAACTCTCCTTGCTTTTTGCCATCAGTGATAACTCATCAGAAACCAGCATCTTCATCCTGCTGGGTTTTCCTGTCTTTTGCGCTTTAATCTGAAGTATATGAGACATGGTCTATTTTCCTAAGTTCAAATGCAGGAGCTACAGGAACTGAAGAGTTACCTAACATGAAAGAATCAGGACAAGAGGAAAATGCGCCAGAAAAGAATTCTGTCCTGTTGTTATTTATACTCCTTAAACAATAAAAGTGTAAAGTGTGCCAAGGATATACGGGGAAATCCTGTTAAAACACACACTTTAAAAAGGCTTCAAAAGCTTTTTGAAAATAGCACATAATCCAGAACACTGTTCAAAAAGATTTAAAACAGACCAATAATATAAAGGACAGATAATCCTCAATTTCATACAGATTATAATCTAAAGTCACTTTTTAAATTGGTTTTTTAAACTTGGAAAGTAATGTGTCTATAGAAGCAAGGTAATAAGAAATAGCAGTATTTACAAAAACAAAACGAAACACCAGAAATGTCTTTACTTTTTAACCAAAACTTTTAAAAAAGGCAATCCTGAGGTATAATTTATTTAAAATACAGTCATTCAGAAAGGACAGTGAAGGGTGTTTTGACAATTATATATGCCATGTGGTCATTCCACATCAAGATATAGAACATTTCCACTACCCTAAAAATTCCTTTGTTAATCTCGTGCCCAGCCCCAGATAACCACTGATCTGTTTTCTATCAATGCAGACTGCTTTTGCCTGTTCCAGAACTTCATATAAATGGATTCATGTCGTAGGTATTCCTTGCGTCTCACTGCTTTGACTGGGCACAACATTTCTGAGACTCAGGCATGTTGCTGTCTATACCCATAATTTAGTCTATTTTCCTCCCATCTCCAAACATTTACTGAGCACCTTCTATGTACCCACTGATAACTGCCTGGGAAGATGGCACTCAGAGCTCCTTTGTTTGCTGCCTAGGACTCTGCTGTACGGATATACCACAATTTGTTTCACTGGATGATGACACATGGGTTGTTTCCAGTTTTGACCTATTACAAATAATGCTGCTATGAATATTCACACACGAGACTTTTGTGACCACGTTTTAATTACTCTAGAAACTCTTAATCGTTTTCCAATGTAACTATACCATTTTACATTGTAATTAATGGTATAGTTTAAAAGCTGACCCACCAATGTCTTTTCAATCTGCTGTGTGCCTGAAACTATCACCACGGAGCTGGGTTTTGTTTTGTTTTGTTTTTCAAAAAAAAAAAAAAAAAAAAAAGCCCTGCAGTATAAGAGGATTGTTGAGAAGAAAGTCCTGTTTTTCTGCTGGCAAAACTAGAAGCATTTTGCCCATTCCAAAATTTTTTTGGACAAAGTCCTGTTTATGCAGTTCTCCCCCACCCCTCCACTTCCACCCATGCCTCAGTGCTCCCAGCCGTCCCATTAACCTAAACCCCTAATGAAGCTACAGAACTGGTCCATCTCTCTTCCAAACTGTTCCATTTTCTAAAGCTACCTTCTTCCCCTTGCCTTCCTCCTCCACTGCAAACCAAAACTTCCACCCCTCTGTTTACATCTTCATGTTTAGGGATGAGGGAGGCAATCTGATTACATGGACATTAGCACAGAGGACGGGTTAAAGGAAAGTGTTCAAACAAAGGTTAGAGAGATGGCTGTCTACAATTCTACAGTATTACTCTTTTCCCAATGAGTCCCTAACATCCAAGACATATAGCAGTGCAGTAGACTGAAATAATGAAAGGTGGGTGTACAAGGTAAGGCAGGAGAAGATATATTTTATCACGTTAGGATAGACAGTTCACTGCGTTTATAGACTAGAGCTGCCTAGTGATATTCAGTCCCACATGGTTCTTTCTGTTCTTCACCATTTCTTTCCTTCTCCTGTACCTCTGAACTTGGATTCTTTTTATGTTAGAACCCATAGTAACGGAAGGCATGGTAAGGGCAAGAAGATGTCATTTATAAGCTGGATGTTGCCATCTATACTAGAATAAGATCCGGGACGATCATCTTAGCCACCAGTTCCTTTAGCCTTCACCCTACCAGGCATTTTGCTATGTGACATTCTGGACCTTAGCAACAGATACACATGCACCTTGCTGAAGAAGAATTCCCCAGCCATACCATTAACATCACACATTTTCATGATGTTGTGAAAGGACATCTGCCATCGGCCTATTGTAAAGGAGGATCAGATTTCAGAAACTCAAGCCAGAAGCAATTTTACTATCAAAATAAGTCTGCTGTCAATAGACTGCAAGTCTAAAATCATTCTTAGGTAGCCAGCTCACACTAGGGCATGGAAGAGAAACAAACCCCGTTGCCTTTGATTCATCCATGCCAATGTGGGTTCTGTCTTCTCCTATCTCAAACTCTTATGAATAAACTTCCCCACAGAGCTTAGCAGCCGCCAGGAAACAGATAAACCACTTTTGGCGTACGCAACACCTTAGAGTTCCAGTATAACACTTTCAAGTGGACGACAGCTCTCCCAATTAAGTAATGCAAAGTGAATGTACTACACGAGGGTCCAATCTAATGCGGTGGGCTAATCCTGTGGCAGGTCACAGGCACAGCTCTCCATGACGGCAAAGCGAACCGGTGCCACGCTGACTCCTCAGCATCTCTCATCTCCCTCCCCTGCTACTTACGCTGGAGTCTGAAGCCAGCTCCAGCCACCAGAGGATAGAAAAGCCACAAAGCCCCTCTAATCACTTCCGAGTTGTGCTGACTCTCAGGCTGCCCAATCCTAATAGGCCCTTGAAAAACAATTACCTTTCTTGAATTTCGGGAATTATTTGGCCATTTTGAACTACCACTCAGTTCGCCTGCCATTTCCTCTCCTGACACTTACTCAGCCTTTGCAGCTGTGTGAAAAATAGCGTGAGCCAGGATGAAGAGAGAGAGGGTATTAGCACTCTCCATCACGCAGCATAGCGGCAAGCTCGGGGCGCTCTGTGACTCGGGGGCTGATGGGGCACCAGGCCAGCTCATTACCATCCCTCTAGGAAACAAGGCCAAAACCGTTCGCATAATCACTCTCCCCATCACCAATCACCCAAACTTCAAAGATGTTCTCGTCTTCATGCTAAACCAAAAGAGTCATTTCAGTCCATTTCTGGGCTTCCTGAAGATTTCTTTCCACAAAAATGAATGTTTTGTAATGCTCAAGCGGATTCTCACACTGAAAATCATTCTAACATGTCCTCATCAAAATGACAGAGTCACTGCAGCTTTGACACCATACCATCCTGGAACCAAAAAGCTGAGATGAATCAGCAATGAATCGACTTGCAAAACAGCTAACATGACCTGAGACGTATTCATAGAAGAAGGCATGTAAGGAATGGGAAGTTACCGCCCTAGCATCACTGAGGCAGTGGCGGGATTCGTCTCGCAACACCATATGTTATCTGAGCTTCCAAATGTCATCCGAGATTCCAACTTTCAAGATTTGTGAATGAACCAGGATGAGCCCAGGAGGCTTCAAGAAAGCTGTGTTCCCTAAATGCGTCAAAAGTTTTACAATGATCCTCAAAATCCAATAAGAAGGGAAATGGAAAAGAAAATATTTTCTGAATATATTCTATGTTCTTAGTACCTTTTATATGACTCTCTGTTTCATCTCTAATATGACCTTTAAAAGGGAGGTTTCATGCCTTTTGTGGAAACCAAGGCTCAAAAATACAAGGCAGCTTTGCCCAGAGATACCAGCTAGGACTCCTCACCCATCTCTCCCACTCAGATTCACTCTTACAACATCCAACTGCTCCAGGCACTGCAAAGGCAGCAGACCCAAAACTGAATTCACGTTCCATTTGCTCCACATTTTAAATAGTATATAAATATTTTAAATAAATTTTTCCATGAGAGAAGATAGCTCACAATCATTTAACAATAACAGCAGGTTACTGCTTACTGGGTCTTCATGTTCCCTCCCTTTCGGTTTTGTGTGTGTGTTTGTGGGGTTGGGGGGGTTGTTGTTGTTAAAACAAAGGCCTATTCATAAAGTCTAGTGCTCTGCTGACATCATCATAAACCTTAAGGCTTGAAAGAGTCAAACATTTTAATGTAACCTTGAAGCAATAACTAGACTATCAGCATGTCAGGGAAAAAATATGCCAATTATCAAGCAACAACTTGGCTAAAGTTCAATTGTGGGGGCACTAACTAATTCACCAAAAAATGTTGCATCACCCTTCCAAAGCTAGTGCCAGGACTGACCTATGGACAAGACTCCTGACCTACAACTACAGAGGTGAGATGAGCAAAGGTCCCTTTGCCCTTCTGCCTCTTCCCATGGCAGCTGCCCTCACCATGCCCTTCTGCAGGATTCTCTTGAGCCTTTAAAACAAGGAATGCCAAGAAGACAAGCATACAATTTTTAGCAACTACTCTACAGGATACTGCAGTTCATTTATAAAGCTAACTTAAAATGCCTCCTGTTGACAAAGCTTTTAACAAGTTCAGGCCCAAACGGTCAATCCCACTGAATACAGTTGACCCTTGAGCAAGGTGGGGGCTAGGGGCACTGACCCTCTGCAAGTTGAAAAAACCCATATGACTTCTAGTCGGTCCTCCGTATCCATGGATTCAATCAACCGTGGATCACGTAGCACTGTAGTACTCTACTCCATCCCTGTGAATAACTGTAGGAGGAACCAATTTTCAAGACTTCTGAACAGTCTTAAAATGGAGATACACACGTAGCTACTTAAAATTCTCCCATTTTCAGTTCGTGCGCATTGTGTATTTTGTTGTTGTTGCATTGGGTTGTTTGTTTCTGATATCTTAGCGGCTTGTCCAGGGTTGCTCAGGAAAATCGAGCATCCCTGTGAAATGCACACCTTCCCAGCTCCTCTCTCTGTTGTGTGGACTTCACGGAGTTGCCCTCAAGCAGCAGCTCCACGGCTCCTCTGCCCCTGGAATAGAGTGCGCCCTGGCTACCTGATGTGGGCTCACAGTAAAACCACTATTGGTCGTCTCTATGGCATTTTTATGCCTTTGGCACACTTCTCCCAGAGGGCGGGTAAACATGTGTCTCTTTGTACAGCGCTCTCAGCTGGTCCAGGCAACCAGGACCATCTAAGATTATGCACTTCACAAGAGTCTACTTGCGTTTTACATCAGAACACCCTAAAGGTACTCTCCAAAATCAAGGGAAATCCACTAAACAATTTTCATGTGATATAGCAAAAAAAACAGACCCAAAGAAGTTTGATTTTATTTGTGCAGATCACCTGCACCCTCGAAACAGTCTTTACTACATAAAGCTAATTTGTCACATACAGTTCTAGCTTCACCCTCATTTTGAAAGGTTCACGCTCAGATCTGTACTTCTCAAAAGACAATAGGACAAACACAAAATACTCAGAGAACAAAACTTTCCAAAGCAATATCAGGTCACCCTCATGAGCTTCCCCAGGAAGACAAGGAAACACCTGACTGAACCACATATTATTTCAAGGCAAAATCATCATGGACACAGATCCTTCTGAAAAACTATGCATTTAAATATTTCCCACCCCCTACCTCATTCTCTACCCCTCACTCCAGATGAAAGGCTATTATCAAGGAAATGTAACTTGAAGTACTTATGTATTAGAAAACTTGGTGTTTTTAGTTCTCCGAAACAACCTAAAAGCTATTATTAGTAACGCCTTAAGTGCCAAAGCTTACACAATTATTGAACACACACAGAAGAAAATGAGGAACTGAATAAAAAGTCTTTTCTATTCCTGAATTTTTATGACTTTTTTAAGGATGAAAAGGAGCAGGAAAAGAAAGCCTTGAAGTTCAGAAAAGAAACATAGCTTGATTCTAAAGAGGCTTTATTATGATTCGCATTCCAAATTTAAAAAATACATTTTCAACCTTGAGGCATGTATGAAGAGTCATGAAGCGAATGCCCTTGGCAAGAAGGTGAGAGAAACAGTTCTTCGTAAGGGGCAAGCAGCGGACTGGCCATGACAAGGCACCATGCCGTAGCTCAGCTCTCGGATATTTTGGTCAAGATCCTGAATTCCCATAGCAGAAAGTCACCACTGATGTTGCTAGGTCCTGAAGGAAAGCACACTACCCCTCATTAGCCACACACTTGCAGTTCCAGAGTTCAATCTTGCATTGTCAGCTACTACAATTGCTGGCAGCAAAGAAAACTAAGTTCTCAGGAAGATGAGAGAAAAACTCAGAGTCACATGCTGGGATCCCAATAGCTAAGTATTCCACACAAAGACTTTCCCTATAAAACAACTGTAGAAGTGGTGGGGAGCGGGGGTGGGGGGACATTTCCCTATGTTTGGTAAAAGCATAGACGATGACACATACACGGAGATATGCTATAAAATTTTAGAAATCAACCACAGACAGTATCTCACCTACCAAAATAATTTGCTTTCGGGGAGGGAGGTGGGAGGGGGGGTTCATGTTTGGGAACGCATGTAAGAATTAAAGATATTAAAATTTTAAAAAATAATAATAATAATAATTTGCTTTCTTTAAGAAAGAATTATAATACCCAGCATGTTTCTCTTTTTACCTTGGTTTCCAGGAAGCTCCAACTTAAATGTAACGCTCATTTGCAGTAACTTCATCAGCCTAAAGCAATGGCACCCCACTCCAGTACTCTTGCCTGGAAAATCCCATGTATGGAGGAGCCTGGTGGGCTGCAGTCCATGGGGTCACTAAGAGTCAAACACGACTGAGCGACTTCACTTTCACTTTTCACTTCCATCATTGGAGAAGGAAATGGCAACCCACTCCAGTCTTCTTGCCTAGAGAATCCCAAGGACGGGGGAGCCTGGTAGGCTGCCGTCTACGGGGTCACACAGAGTCGGACACAACCGAAGCGACTTAGCAGCAGCAGCCTAAATTATTTGGTACATTTATTTGTATTTTATCAGTCTTGTTGCCTATAGTTACATCGTTACAATCTTCCTTAAATATATTTTTGCCTACAATTAGAGTACAGCTTGATAAATTTTTGTAATGCCTGCAGTAAAAGTTATATACACTGTAACTATTAATAAAATGGCATTTTATTTTTTGAGAAACCGTCAGAGTTTAACTTTGGAACCATATGCATTATAGAGTCATATGCTAGACATAAGCTGCTAGACTGTGACTGGGAAAAAACCTGTTTCAATTCATGGAATTCTCTACTACATTACATAGACATCCTCTTCCCCGATTGCAGACAAACGTACCTATGACAGGAATCCTTCGTTTCCTTTTATAGTCCTTGAACTCCTTCAGGATTCCGATTTTTAAAAGCCATGGGACTTCTCCTCCAGAAAAATACACACCCTCAAATATACACCATCTAACGTAATTTAAGGTGTTCACCGACCCTGCACCCCATCTGGGTCCCTTCTTGCTAGAGAAATGGTAAGGAAGATGGTTGGTTTCTTCTGCAGCAAGCCACATGGGGTCCTTCCTGCACTAACACGCCCAGCAGCGCAGCTCCACACAGAGCTAAAGGGCCCCGGCACCCCCTCTCCCCGTCCCTGCCCCCTGCATCACCAGGAGGACCAGCCATCTGTGAGAGAACAGCTCCCAACACTAGAGGCTGACAGGGGCAGAATGAAGCTTGGGTCTCCTGACCCCACCCAGAACGCCAATGGTTTTCACTGTCTATATTAAGTGACATAGATTTTTCTTTTCCTGAAGAGAAGCATTCTAACACTTCACCGCTGTTACAGAGGAAACAGATTGTATAAATGCAGTGTCTTATTTTTACCCACTGAAAAATTCACACAGTGCTGCCTTCAGTCTCTCCCCTGAGTATTTCTCCCTGATTTGAATAGTTTATTTTCCAGTTTTGAGAAAGAATGGACCTACATCACTGTGTAAGACCTACTTTATGGTGGTTTGATCTATAGATGTCAATGATTACCACAATAGGTTCAACTAACATCCAACCTCTCATACACAGATACAATAAAAAGAGAAGAAAAAAAGGGAAAAAATTTCTCTTTGTGATGATAACTCCTAGTATTTACACTCTCAACAACTTCCTTATATATGATTCAGCTGTGTCAGCTCTGGTCATTCTGCTGTATGTTACATCCCTTACTACTTGTCTTATAATGGGAAATCTATGCCTTTTGATCACCTTTCTCCAACTCCCCTCCCCCCACCTCTGCTTCTGGTACCCAAAAGTCTGACCCTTTTTCTCGAAATTTGGGTTTTAAGATTCCACATATAATGAGACCATACAGGATCTGTGTTTCTCTGTATGATTTATTTCACTTGGCATAATGCTTTCAAGGTCCACCCATGTTGCAAATGGAAGGGTTTCCTCATTTCTCATGGCTGAATTACATTCCATTGTACACATTCCTAAAAATATATTGGCCTGTAGCTTTCTTTCCTGGTACTGTCCTTTTGTGGTTCTGGTATCATCAGTCAGTCAGTTCAGTCGCTCAGTCGAGTCCGACTCTTTGCGACCCCATGAATCGCAGCACGCCAGGCCTCCCTGTCCATCACCAACTCCCAGAGTTCACTCAGACCCACGTCCATCGAGTCAGTGATGCCATCCAGCCATCTCATCCTCGGTCATCCTCTTCTCCTGCTGCCCCCAATCCCTCCCAGCATCAGAGACTTTTCCAATGAGTCAACTCTTCGCATGAGGTGGCCAAAGTACTGGAGTTTCAGCTTTAGCATCATTCCTTCCAAAGAAATCCCAGGGCTGATCTCCTTCAGAATGGACTGGTTGGATCTCCTTGCAGTCCAAGGGACTCTCAAGAGTCTTCTCCAACACCACAGTTCAAAAGCATCAATTCTTCGGCGCTCAGCCTTCTTCACAGTCCAACTCTCACATCCATACATGACCACTGGAAAAACCATAGCCTTGACTAGACGGACCTTAGTCGGCAAAGTAATGTCTCTGCTTTTGAATATGCTATCTAGGTTGTGAAGTCGCTCAGTTGAGTCCGATTCGTTGTGATCTCGTGGACTGTAGCCCACCAGGCTCCTCCGTCCATGGGATTCTCCAGGCAAGAATACTGGAGTGGGTTGTCATTTCCTTCTCCAGGGGATCTTCCCGACCCAGGGATCAAACAGGTCTCCCACATTGCAGGCCGATGCTTTAACCTCTGAGCCACCAGGGAAGCCCGCTATCTAGGTTGGTCATAGCTTTTCTTCCAAGGAGTAATGGGGCCTCATAAAATGAGTTTGAGACTTGGTGGAAGAGTTTAAGAAGGATTGTGGTTAATTCCTCATTAAATGTTTGTTAAAATTCACCAGTGATTTGAATTTATTGAGAACTCTTTCCACTAAGTCCAAAACCTTAGTTCTTGACAGATGCTTGTTTCTTCTTTTCCCCCACCACTGCCTTAAAATCCTTCCTATTGTTCCCTCAGATAAATCTGCAGTCATCAATACACTGTATTCATTCTTTTTATTCAACAAGATATCTCTTATCGTAAACCACACCTTGTATCACTCCCTTGTGTAAGACATATTTAACAGTTTTTATATAGCATGTCAGTGTAGACTAGAAAATCACAGTGATCTTGAGGGTAGTAAAACAAATGGATGCCAAAAAAAAGAAAGAAAGAAAAACAAATCCCACCAACACTGAGTAGTCCACCTAGACCAGAATTTTCAATCCCAATCTTAACATGAAATTCAACTAAAAACAACTTAAAAAAAAAAAAGAAATACTATTGCCCAAGCCTTATCCATAACCGATTAACTCAGAGCTGCTGGAGGTGGGAGTTGGACACTGGATATTTTAAAGCTCCCGTGTTACTCCCCTACAGTGGCCAGCGAAGAGAAATACCCAAACCAGCCCTTCTGCTGAGGGAAGTGGCAGGCAGCAGAGAGCATCAGGGAAAAAGCGGAAGTGGTGCCTAGAATGCTAGACGGAAAAAGCAGGCTGTCCCTGTTGCATCCCTCTTGCAGGTCCTCCCAGTAAAAATCACCAAGTTGGTACAAAGTCAGGTGTCTGCAGGGCATGTGTTCTCTGACCAACAGTGGAGATGAACAGCAGCCCATGGAGCTTGGAGGACAAGAACACGGCCCCCAGCCCAGTCCCCAACCTCTTGGGTGAAGATATCCCTCCGACTCATGGGTGTGTTGAAGGATAACACTTTTAGCACTGTGCACTATCACTACCACCTCTCAGTTCAGAGCACCCCTGATGCCCTCAACTCCTTCCTCTTCCCTGAGGGTCAAAGCAGAATTGGTTCCCTATCTTACTTAATGAGGTAGGAAGGGCCTGCCCCCTAAAAATCACAGGCCTAGGCAGACAGAGCTGAGCCAAAGTGAGCATGACAGCCTGCTGCAGCAGAGGGTTCTGAGCAGAGGGAGAGCACACAGAAGTCAGAAGAGGCTGACTATCTGATCTCTGTGGCTTTGTGAGCACCTTGCCTTCATGGAACAAGCAGGAGGGCCCCTCATTCAATACAAAACAGACTAACAGAATTTGCAGCGTCATTAGCTCTGCCGCTGTACAGGAAACGCCTGGGGCCCACACAGCCCTCCCTCCTTGAGCTCCGCTCAGTAGCAAAAATCTTTCTTTGAAAACTTGATGACGGGTAAGCCAATCTCCTTCTTGTCTAAGGTGCAAAATTAGCCACCAAAGCAAGACCTTCATCATGAGTTATGAGCAGAGTTGGCCCAGGCTAGGTTACAAGTACCATCCACCACTGGACTGCTCAGGCAGAGTCAGTACTCAACATGTATTTGCTGAGGGAATGAACTGGACTCCAAGAAAAACATGAAAGTCTATGTATAAAAAGCAGTTTGGTAAATTGACAGCTACAGGAGAACCATCATAAAATGTTCTCCTGAAGTCATTCTTTATGTATCTTTATTAGCTAACCACTCACAGAGTGTCCCTCCGTCACTCTAGTATTAAGAAGGATGAAGACGTGAAGAGACATTTTTTCCAAAGAAGACACACAGGTGAATACCATGCACATGGAAAGATGCTCAACATTGCTAATTATTACAGAAATGCGACTTCAATCAGGCATCCCCTCCCATCTGTCAGAATGACCACCATTAAAAATCTATAAGAAACAAATGCTGGAAAGTGTGTGTGGAGAAAAAGGAACCCTCCTACACACTGTTGGCGGGAATGTAAAGTGGTGCAGCCACCGTGGAAAACAGTATGGAGGTTACTTAAAAACTAAAAATTGAACTACCATACGATCTAGCAATTCTACTCCTGGGTATATATCCAGGAAAAAAATGCAAACACACACACACACATACATACATACATAAGCACATGACGGAATAGTACTCAGCCATAAAAAAAGACTGAGATAATGCAATTTGCAGCAGTATAGATGGGCCCAGGGCGATTATTATGCTTAGTGAAATAAGTCAAAGAAAGAAAAATACTAGATAATTATCACTCATACGTGTCCATGGAGTCACAAAGAGTTGGACACAACTTAAGTGACTGAACAACATATTTGGAATCCAAAAAAACAATACAGATGAATGTATATGCAAACAGACTCACAGACACAAAAAACAAATTTGTGAATACCGAAGGAGAGAGGGAAAGGGGGAGAGAAATTAGGGGTATGGGATTAACAGATACAAACTACTATACATAAAATAGATAAGCAACAAGGGTATACTGCTCAGCACAGGGAACTATACTCGTCTTGTAATAACCTCTAATGGAATATAATCTGCAAAATATCACTATGCTGTACATCTGAAACACAATAGTATCAGTCAACTACACCTCAATTTTTAGAAAAGGAATGAGGAATAATTTGGAGACAGTCCCCCAGCATCCTCTCTCGCTCCTTTTGGTAATAAGTCCCCCTAGGTGGTGCAGTGGAAAAGAATCCTCGTGCCAATGCAGGAAACCTGAAGGCTCAGGATGAATCCCTGGGTCGGGAAGATCCCCTGGAGTAGGAAATAAATACTTCAGAATACTCCTGTATTCTTGCCTGGGAAGATCCTATGGACAGAGGAGCCTGGTGGGCTACAGTTCATGGGGTTGCAGAGAGTTGCATATGACTGAGCAGGCATACACGTTAGTTTCAGGTGTATAGCAAAGTGAACCTGTTACACAAATATTCTTTTTAGATTCTTTTCCCTTATAGGCCATTACAGAGTACTGAGTAGAATCCCCTGTACTATACAGTAGGTCGTTATTAGTCATCTGTTTTACATGTAGTAGTGTGTATGCGTCAATCCCAGTCTCCCAGTTTATCCCTCCCTCCTTTCCCCCTTGGTAACCATATGTTTATTTTCTACATCTGTAAGTCTATTTCTACTCTACTCTATAAGCTCATCTGTAGGCTTTTTTTAAAGATTCCACCTATGAGCAATATCGTATGATACTTATTTTTCTTTACAGGGTCACTTTCTTAAAGACACAGCCACCTGAACCACTAGCTGAGACATGGGGGCAAGCAGAGCTATGTGGGTCAGGGGTGAAGAAGGCAGAGCCACCCCTCCAGTCCTTACTGCTCCCCTCTGGACTATGAGCTGAGGACCACTGCACTTGGAGGTACATGCATCACAAAAAGAGACAAATCCACCTCATGACTAAGTCCAGAAAGAAGCAGAGAACTCCTCTTTCAGCCCTAATTCCAACCTTTAATTTGCCTGGGGACTCCCAAGTGGTGCTAGTGGTGAAGAACCCGCCGGCCAATGCAAAAGACGTAAGAGACCTGGGTTCGATCCCTGGGTCATGAAGATCCCCTGGAGGCAGGCATGGCAACCCACTCCAGTACTCTTGCCTGGAGAATCCTGTGGACAGAGGAGCCTGGCAGGCTGCCGTCCACAGGGTCGCAGAGTTGGGCACGAATGAAGACATTCACCACGCATGCAGCACGGGCCCCTTAACATCTCCCATTCCACCGTTTTGTCCTTTATAAACTGAGGATAAAAGTATCTGCGCAGTCTTATCAATAAGAATCAAATGCAATATTAATGCACAAATGCTTTGGAAAGTTAAGAAGCAGTGTCTGAATGAATTATAACTATAATGAATTGTAACTAATTCAGGCCCCACACACTTGTGGAAAGTACTGCCTCAGAAAGAAATTAGGTTTGAGTTATGTCACACTACTATTATTCTGGACAAGCTAAAATGAGAGTTCAGCATGATGATGAAAATATTTTAAAACACAATGCATACTTACAAATGTGATTCGTATGCACTAACTGCACAATTATGCCCATTAAAAACGGCTGACACACCAAAAGAGGAACGTGAGGCAACCCAGTGTGGTGTAATGAGGACTAAGCATGGTTTAGCCACCAGGTCAGGTCAGGGCAGCACATCCCTGGGCGGGAAGGCAGAGTCCTGACGTTCCTCCCAGGCAGGGTCACTGCCAGCCCTTATGGCTGGGACATTTTAGAAACAGGCTTGGCTTGCTCAGTTGCTTTCATGACAAATTTGCAAAACGACAACCCCTTCCTCCAGGCTGATCCATCGCCACAGCCTTGGAGGCAGGGAGTGGGCTACATTTCAGGGGATTCAGCCCTCGGCCCTGTGGCCCTTCTGCCAAAAACACACCCTACAACTGTACACAGGGCCCTGTCCCAAATTTTAAGTGCGTACGGCATCACTGGGCTTCGCAGGTGGCTCAGTGGTAAAGAACTTCCGGCCAATGCAGGAGTCACAGGAGATAAGGGTTCAATCCCTGAGTCAGGAAGATTCCCTGGAAGAGGAAATCGCAACATACTCCAGTACTCTTGCCTGGAGAATCCCATGGACAGAGGAGCCTGGTGGGCTGCAGTCCACAGGGTTGCAAAGAGTCAGCAAGACACAACTGAGCATGCACGCATGCACAGCATTATCATCAGCAATGCACTTGTACCTAATGTTTCCTGGGGATCCCAATCCTGTCCAAAGAACCCACTACCAGTCACTAAATCCACCAGAACTCCTTCAGTGGAAGTGGAGGTATATTTCATTTCAAAGAAGAGCAGCTAAGTGAACTCGTTTTCCCATCTCTCTTCCATGTGCTAGGAAGAGAAAAAAAAAAAAAAGAAAGCTGCAAGCATTACAAAAAGACAGGTTGGAGGTGAAGGCTTAGAGCCCTGTACTCCAAGCAGAGTGAACACTGAATGAAAAGGCTAGGAGACAACAGCCAAGTATCAGAGGATTTGCAAGAACAATGATGCGTCCTTCAATTAAATTCTTTTGCTTAAACTAATCTTTCAGTTCTTGTAACGTTCTCAAGTGAAATTCATTTACAACTCCCAAAACAAAGCCAACAGACACCTGGGTTTTTTTTTTTTTTTTTTTTTTTTTGGCAGACCTAAACAGTGACACCGCTGTCACTGGCAAGGACCCCACTGCCTTTAAAGGGACGTTCAAGCAAGTCATCTTGAAATCTCAAGGCCAAAGGAATGCAGAATAGACACAGAGCAGCCATCTCCTCTAGAAACACACTCCCCCCCTTCCTCCCTCTCTCTCCCGCCCGCCCCGCCCTCCCGCTGCTCCCAGGCCTCCAGCTCAGCCCTTCCTCCCTGGGTCAGCTGCAGTATCACTTCCTCAGACAGTCTTTCCCTCCCACCTACACTGTCCTTCCTGCCCTTTTCTTTCATTCGCCCCCTGGGTTTTGTTTCTCTGTCCACAGAATTGGAGAAATTTGTTTCCTGCACTATTTATACATTTATTCCCTACCCCCTTGCAGACATAAACACCAAGAAGTTAAGAATCACTTTGGTTTTGTTTGCCATTTTATACCCATCTCAGAGACAGTCAGCAGCTCCATATGTATTCACAGAAGGAATGGAAGCCGGAAGGAGCATTGGAATGAGAAGGACAGTGATGGGCCCAGGACTAGAGGCTGAGGCACAGAGCTCAGGGCTGAGCCCCTTTTTAAATTCCACAGGTGACTGAGACGCACAATGCCCTATTGAGAGGAGTACTGAGCTGGCATTTTCCTGGCAAAATAATACACTGGAATACCACGCCAATTGCTCTATATGAAAGAAGTCTGAAGAAAAATGTACAGTAACGCAACAATTCTGATAAGCACAATCTGCCCAGAAAGCAGCAGGCTTGCAGACATAGCAGTCGTCTATGCTCTACTCTCTTATACTATTTCCAGATACGTTGACTGCACCACAAATGATTGTAATAAAACCCATCCAGGATATTACAATTTCCACAAGCACACAGAAGAGCTATTTTTGTGAATGAACAAGAATCCACATATACTGACTAGTTGAGTAGTTACAACCATTTTGCCCCTAAATAATCCTGTGCTCCCTAGTCATGCAAAGGTGCATGCAAGGTCCAAAATCCTTTCTCTCATAATGTAACAAGGTCCCTGACTGCATACCTCAACGTCTATGAACATGCCAATCTTTCCCCATAAAGTTTCTCGTTCTAGCCCCTATTGCAGACATCAAGCCTTTGGTGTAACAACAGCATAAACGGTGACTGAGTTGGACTAGAAAGAAAGCTGAGCACCAAAGAACTGATGCTTTTGAACTGTGGTGCTGGAGAAGACTCTTGAGAGTCCTTTGGACTGGAAGGAGATCCAACCAGTTCATCCTAAAGGAGATCAGTCCTGAATATTCATTGGAAGGACTGAAGCTGAAGCTCCAATACTTTGGCCACCTGATGCAAAGAACTGACTCACTGGAAAAGACCCTGATGCTGGGAAAAGACTGAAGGCAGGAGAAGGGGACAACAGAAGATGAGATGGTTGGATGGCAACACCGACTCGATGGACATGAATTTGAGTAAGCTCTGGGAGTTGGTGATGGACAGGGAAGCCTGGCGTGCTGCAGTCCATGGGGTCACAAAGAGTCAGACATGACTGCGTGCCTGAACTGAACTGATGCAATCCAGTACTGCCTAAGGTATTTCTTGGTGATGGTTACAACATAAATCATTGCAGTTTGATACAGAGAAATGGGGGTAGGGATAGGGAGGCTGATTCATGAATTCAAAATGCATGGTCACTATTACTACTGAACACCAGTTTATCATTTCAGAGTTCCCACCAACAATGACTCAAGCTGCATTTTTTACATCACGTTCCAATTTTATCCCTCCCTAAGCACAACCAATTATCACTTCCAGCCTTCATCTAGCCAGCTAAATGGCTCCTTGCATCTCTTTATCCCCTTTTTATTTCTGGAACCGTTTTTCCCATAGATCTCTGAAATTTTACCAAAACAACTGCCAACTGCCTGAACAATTACTTCATTTTTAATGAAGTATTTTAGTGCTGGCTCAATATCTCAAAGCACAAATGAGTTCCACAGTCTTCAGTTTTCAAAAAGTCATTTGGTGTCATTCATCTGTAGTTTATAAAAGGAGATGCAGAGAAATGAACTGAGCTGCCTAAAACTTTAGGAATCTCAAGCCTAAATCAGAGTTCTGCTGAGGGCTTTATTCTTCAGTCTTGTAAGTCAGACTCCCAGGTTCCTCATCTTCAGCTCAGTCATGAGCTTGTCACACCTACAGCACTTTTTGAGGTAAAAGGTCCCAGGCTGGTACCCAGGAGGCAAAGGTTTCTGTATCAGGTGACAGCCCCGCTCCCAGCTGATTGGACCAGAAGCGAGAGTGAGACTCTGGACAACCAATGGGGAAGACAGTTCAGCAGGGCCTCTCAGAGTCAAGAGGATGGAGCCACTCTCAACCCTTCACGCTCCCAGTTATGTTAAAAATAAAGAGATGGCAAGACATTTTAATGCCTACATTGAATAAATTAACATTTCTAACACCCAAACACTTCTGACTAATTATGCTCTTCATAAGACAGTTACAAGATTTATAAAACATATTAATTCATAGGGCGCTACAGGCAGAATGTCTGTTAATGAGAAACAAATCTAAATTTGGATGATGAATGCTATCTTCTTTCAGTCTTGCCAGTTTTTCTCTGCAACTGAATGTATAAGTTCCAGTGAGGGAACACTAAAGGGATAAATTTGAAGCCCTTTATGAAGGCAAGGCCTGAATTAAATGGCCTTGGAGCTAACCACCTCCACCACCTGACCACACACACACATACACACTGAGGCCCTGATGACCAGCAACAGAGGACAAAGTACCAAAGTCCAAGTTCTACTGACATGGAGATGCTGGTGATTAGCTAGATCCACAATAAGTCATCTTAGCAGGTTTCAAGGAGGAAGTGGTGATCTTGAACTCTTGCTGATGACAATCCCAATGCTGCCGTGGATCTAAAGCAAACCTGTCAGCCCAGTACCTGTGAGGCCTAGGACACCATCTGTATCCTCAGACAGTCCCAAGAGTCCCATC
The DNA here is from genome assembly GCF_016772045.2 of Ovis aries. Taxonomy (NCBI): domain Eukaryota; kingdom Metazoa; phylum Chordata; class Mammalia; order Artiodactyla; family Bovidae; genus Ovis; species Ovis aries. The sequence continues at coordinate 26,552,144 of NC_056059.1, read as the reverse complement.
TCCTTTATCACATGTAACCCATGACCAAGAGAGCCCAAAGCCATAATTCTCTGAAAACCCTTGCGACGATATCCCTGGACAAAATGTACACAAGCCAGAGAACACAGTGCTCTTCCACCTCACTTAGTCAATCATCCCCAGCTTTATGGTTTTCTTGCCCTTTCATCCCCACCTTTATGGTTTTCTTGCCCTTTCCTTCTAATCATTTTGCTCTCAGTCCCCCAGATTCTCTCTTCACTAAGAAAGCCCAAGTCCTTAACTCTTGCTATTTCTGGATTCTCAGATACAGAGATTTCCTAACAGTGCTTTTAGGGAAAATAAAAAGACCACATTAAATACACATTGATTCTTGGACTCACTGGAATTTCAGACATGTTTTTTAAAGTTCAAACCTTAGAATATGGAGAAAGAAATGGCAACCCACTCTAGTATGCTTGCCTGGAAAATCTCATGGACAGCGGAGCCTGGGGTCCTCTGGGGTTACAAAGAGTCAGACACAACTGAGCAACTAAACCGCCACCACATGGGTACCTCATACTTACTACTACTGGATGACTTAATCCACACGCAGCCACTGGAAGAGTTAAAATACATCTCAAGAGAAGGAGCTCCTCTAAAGTACTGAGAAAGAATTTCAAGAGTCATTTGAACAACAAGTTAATGTCTTAGAAGGAAGAAAATAATGTAAGTTTGGGAGCCACTAGCATGCAGCTGGTGTTTAAAGTCCAGGAGTGTCTGGGATGATCCAGGGTGGAGGGTGGGGTATGCAGAGAAGACAGCCAAGACTTAGTGCTAAATCTTTTAGATACTGAATCAAGAAGGCCAAAAGAGGATTAAAGTCAATGGGGACTGAAGGGAGATAATCGGAGGAGACTGGAAGATCCTCAAGGAAACCAGAGGAGCTTAGAGACATGATTCCAGAAAGTGAATGTCATCAGAAAGCAGAAGCCATCTCTTGTTTTATCTTTCCTCCCACAAAGTTATTTCTCAGCTATCACATGATGGCTCAAAGTTAATTTCTTGATATAACTTAAAACTTAGCCACATTTAGACTATTCATTACAAACTGAGAGAACATACTCAAGTAATTAATCTGCTATTGTGTAGCATAATTACAAACCTTTTATCAACCTTTTTTTTTTTCTATTACTGTTTACTGAAATTTATACTTGGAAGAAATGTTATACTTAGAACTATCTGCATTCTTAAGAAAAAAGGTAAATGTGTCCATTTCAATTAGGAAGAAGTGGTGGAATTAAAGCAGAAATGGCCAAATCTGGCTGGCAGCAGAGTCCTAGGAAATGGCATAAACAGCATTGGATGGCTGCAGCAAGGTAAGTAAAGACGACAGTCAAGAAGCAAGACAAAGACCCTGAAACTCACTTGAGACAATGTGTATGCAATCTCTAGACAGTATTTCCAGTTTCCCAGAGCTTCACACAAGAACTAGATCCACACACTAGGGAGATTTGCAAGGCTTTTCTGGCTGCATTTTTCCTTCACAATGGTTTCTTAGTCCCTTATTAATCCAACCCACTTAGCCCTTCCTTCTCTTGCATGCCACAGAATCTGCATCACTCCTCAGAACTATACCTCTGCTCCCCTCATACAAATTAAAACCCCAGAGAAAAAAGTGATAGCAGAGGAGGAGGAGGAAAGAAGTGGCCTCTCATGAAGAGTATTTCCATGGCTTGAGCCCATCTCCTGAGAATCAGCCCATGTTCACCTAGACAATGCAGAAGAAGAAACCCAAGGCTCCCAGCACTGGCTCTAAAAACTGTACTTTGGAACATGGGTGACTTGACATTCTAGAACCTAATGAATCAGGTGAGAATTTATTTGAATCATCTTTACCTAAGGGCATTCTGACAAGCACTAATGGAGACATTATCTGGATGTGATGCCCAAGAGGCGCTGGAGATGTCAAGGCAAACCAAGTAAAGCCTTGGTCCTCATGGGGTCCAGAGGCACAGTCTCAGGTGGTAAAACCTTTCTGTGTCTCAGACTCTCTCAACATGACAGAGTTGACCAGACAGCCTCTAATGCCATCGCAATAATACACCTCTAAAATTCTACACCATATACTAGATATGGGGAAGTACCACCTGAGTCTTTAGGGAAGAATTAAAATGCAAAAGAAAGAGTGCGTGTCTCACTTTGTACCAAAGCAAATTTGTGAAGCCCAGTAGTCAAAGAAGCAAATACCAAGATATATGAATATATACATAAAAAGGTTTAATCAGAGTTGAACATTAAAGGTCATCTCATACCTATGACTTCACCTAGCCCAGCTTCTTCATTATATAGATAAAGTTAGACACAGAGAGAGAAAGTAATTTGTCCAAGGACACCCAGCCAGTGAGTGGCAGGCCAAACACTAGGACCCAGCCAAGAATGATCTAATCGTTCCAGAAAGGTATCAAAGGATGCTAGCAGAGTCTGGGATAATCTCCTAGTCTCTGGAGGCTAATGTCAAAGAGGACAGCCAAGCCCTCCCACAAAGCAGCGCTTACTGTTCCACAGAAGCCAGGACACCAGGCAGATGGATGCAGGACACACGTATCTTCGGCTCCCACACTCACACATCTCCGTCTGCACAAAAGGTGGCACAAGTACCACGGGGCACAGTAGCTGACACTTCTTCCAAAACAGGCTGACAGCCCCCAAGTGGTTACGACCTTCTCGGATTCCAGGCTGGGTTTCCTACCTCATGGCTTGTTACTGAGCCACACACAAAGGCCTCACCAAACCTCGGGAAGCCAGTGCTGCAGGGCCAGCCGACCAGCTGAGTGGCAGCAGCTGCCCCGAACACACCACCCGAGGCCCTCGCTTCCTGTTCTGGCAGTCAGGACTACATGCACATGTTCGGGGTCCAGCCCATCGTTCTCAAAGCTTAGAGCTGGACAGGCCCCAGATAGCAAGAAACCATCTGTTACAAAGCCCTGCCTCCTCCAACTTCACTTCAAAACACACCGTGGCATCTGCCACTGTCCCTGGTTACACAAGTGGGGATTAGCCACAGCCTTCTGAGCCAAATATGAGGCCTTCTCACGGGTGACCTTGCCCAGAAGCAAGGGGGCCGCCAGTTTTACATCAGACATCCTGAATCAAACCCCTCCATGTATTCTGTCCGGCAGCATTAACCACAGTAGATGCCAGAAAAACACATTCCGTTTGTTAAAAGTCCTACAATTTTAAACCATTTCTCCATTTCAATTTATATTTAACAGTCACTTCTCAAAGCAAAAGTTGTAAGTACTAAAGATAAGGTAGAAACAATCACTCGAATAACACAAATATCTCAGACCTAAAAACAGCATAAACTGACTTTCCAATTAAGAGCAAAACCAGAAGATGGAACATTCTTTGAAAGCCATTCCAACACCATTACATTTAAATTCCAAGTAAACCCCAAGCAGCTCCATTTGTATAATAATAGTCATAAACTAACTAACGCTGATTGAGCATTCACTGTGTGCCAGACTGCACTAGGATCTCTGTAAGTACAATCTCACTGGATTCTTCTAAACAGCTCTGTCATTATCTCCTCCGTTTTAAAGTGAAGGATGCATATGGAGGGTAACTATCTTGCCTAAGGCCACATCGATAAAAAGCAACAGGGTCAAGGGTCAAAGCTGGGTCCACGTAACTCCAAAGCCAGTGTTCTTGACATTACTCCACTCAGGCTTGGGAGCTTAGGTGTGTGGGAGCAAAAACTAAAACTGCATTTTAATTTATCAAACTGTATCCCTCTGCATTTTATGAGCTCTGTGTAAATGACTTCCCTGAAATCTTTTTTTCACAGGCAAGGAAGGGAAATTGGCACTCATCTACCAAGTCTGTAGCACAGATGTCAAGCAGCTGTGCAGAAGCTGGGGGGACAAGGGAACCGTGTGCCTGGCAAAGTTACATGTGCATCTGTCTCAGGCTTGACATTTTTAAAAGAAATGAGAAGCCAAGGAGATGAGAGGGAGACTCTCATTCTAAATTCTGCAGACAATGTTAAATAAACATGATCAATACCATACAGCTCTGATAGGCAGTGGGTTAAAAAAAAAAAAAAAAAAAAGGAAACTGTATTCCTTATTAACCTCCCCTTCTTCACCTAACAAGCACAGAAATCTGTGAACACACAACAAAAACCCTATTAATATTAGCCTATTTAAACCTTAAATTTTTAATGCTGTTTATTCTCTTTGGGGGGATTCATTCAGCAAACATTTGGCTTCACTTATACTACTGTTGCCATGCTTTATTACAGACATCAATATGACTTTCTCCTGGGTAAAAACTTTCATGCACCTCATTCAATATCAATAGTCACAAGGCAGCCACAGATTTACTGCTCCACAGCTAAGATCAAAAGGATGGAACAATAAAGCTACAGGCCACAGGGCACACTTACTCAGGTGGCTGTGCTCGGATCAGCCACGAATGCTTGTGATGTTTATGATCTAAGCAAATGTCTTCCCCTGCTACCTTTTTTAATTTTTCACAGTCAACTTTTATTTCAGAGTCTTACCAAGCACCTATTATGTGCCATCTGTTGTGTTCGATGTTGGGAATATTAGGGTGAGCAAAATAAGCTGATTGCCTAGTTGGAAAGGCAGAAATGAATCAAATAAGGACACAAAGGAGTCATTTGCAAAGAAGCACTGTGAAGGAACATGGATCGGTGCACACTATGGCAGTCTTTACACACGGCTACGGATTCTGACACTCCTCCCATTGAGAGGTGAGGTCTGTGTCCCCTTGTTGTGAATCTGGGTAGGCTCCAACAGCTTCCATTATTAGAGTTGGGTGGAAACGATGCTATGTAACTTGCAAAGAGAGGTCATAAAAGTCATGTTGCTTCCTGCTCCTTTTTATTTAGTACAACGGTCAGTCTTGGAGCCCTGAAGTGCTGTGTAAGAAGTCCGACTACCCCCAAGGACTCCCTGCATGGGGAGGTCTAAGCCACGTGAAGAAACCCTGGAGGGGAGCTCTGGTCAACAGTTCCAGCCAAGTCTGGTCTTTGAGTCACACCAGTCAAGGCCCCAGACACAAGAGGGGAGATGCGCTCAGATGAGTCTAGGCCCCCGAGGCTCAAATCTCCTAGCTGAGGCTCCAGACATCACAGAGGACAGATAAGCCGTCTTCAGTGTGTCTGAGGTTCAGGCCCACAGGATCAAAGAGCATAACAAAATGGTTGTTCAACACCAGGAAGTTTGGGAGCGCTTTGTTACCCAGCGATAAGAGGTAGTGTCTGTAGTAAAACAGCCTGCCTTATACCAGCGAGTCCTACACACACAAGGAACATCAGAGCTGAGATCTGAAGGGTGAAAAGGCTTCCAACAAACACAAAGCAAGGGGATGGTCCAAAAGGAATAAAAGTAGGTTGCAGCACAGGCCCTGCGGTCAGAGGGAGCATGCCTGGCACAGGGGAGAAAGCCAGCTGGCCAGAGCACAGAGAGAAAAAGGAGCAAAGGGCTGACGAGGAAGGCAAGGTCAGACCATGTTCGGGGCTGTGGTCTCTTACTTGTCAGCAGTGAGAAGTTCCTGGAGGGTTGTTTTTAGGGTTATGGTTTTTTTAATAACTGAGGCAAAAATTCACATAAAAGTCACTTTTATGGTTGAATTCTGTCTTCCCAAAATTCATATGAAGTCAAAACTAGGACCAGAAAATGTGACCTTATTTCCAAAGAAGGTCACAGTAGATATAATCAGTTAAGTAAGTAAGTGTTAGAGGCTCAGTAACGTCTGACTCTTTGCAACCCCATGGACTGTAGCCAGCCAGGCTCCTCTGTCCATGGAATTCTCCAGGCAAGAATCCTGGAGTGAGATGCCATTCCCTTCTCCAGGGGCTCTTCCTTACCCAGGGATCAAAGTTGGGTCTCCTGCACTGCAGGTGAATTCTTTACCCTCTGAGCCACCAGGGATGTAATTAGCTACGGTGAGGTAATTAAGGTAAGTCTTAATCCAACAGGACTATGTCCTTATAAACAGGGGCAATCTGGACACAGATGAGCACACAGGGAGAACAGCATGCGAAGATGAAGGCAGAGACTGGGGCGATGGGTCCATGAGCCAAGGAAGGCCAAGGATGCCAGCAAACGCCAGAAGCCCGGGAGAGGCGTGGGACAGTCACCCTCGTGGCCATCAGAGGAAACTGCCAGACGTATGGCCTCCAGAACCTTCCAGACAGTAAATGCCTACTTTTTACATCATCCCGGTTGTGGTACTTGGTTACAGCAGCCCTGGGGAACCAAAATAGTCACCATTTTAAACCACTTTAAAGTGATTTAGTGATTCTTAGTCATTTCACACTACGGTGCAACAATTACTACTATCGAATTCTAGAACATTTTCCTATCTGAAAAGGAAATCCTGTTCCCTTCTCTCTCTATTGCTGCTGCTGCTAAGTCGCTCCAGTTCTGTCCGACTCTGTGCGACCCCATAGACGGCAGCCCACCAGGCTCCTCCGTCCCTGGGATTCTCCAGGCAAGAATGCTGGAGTAGGTTGCCATTTCCTTCTCCTTCTCTCCCATGGCAACCATTAATCCTCTCCTTTCTGTCGCTATGGATTTGCGTCTTCTGGACATTTCACATAAGTGGTATCATACATTAAGTGGCCTTTTGTGTCTTGCTTCTTTCACGTTACATAATGTTTCCAAGGTCTGTCCACGTTGTAGTCTGCCTTCCTCTATACAGCAGAATAACAGTCCATTGTGTGTATTTTATTTATCCATTCATTAGTTGATGGTATTTGAATTGTTTCCATTTTTTGGCTATTACATGTAGCAGCGCTGGTGAACATTCCCAGTAATATCTTATATGAACACCAGTGTTTGATTCTCTGGTGAATATACCTAGGAGTGGAACTGCAGAGTCCTATGGCAATTTGTCATTTAACTCTGAGGAACCAAATGTCTTCCACAGTAGCTACACCATTTCCATTCCCACCAATGATGTCTTAGGGTTGCCTGGAAAGTTTTAAGCAAGTGGGGTAAACATCAGATGTGTGCTTTGAAACAAATAGCAATCAACTTTTGTGGAAGAGTCTGAGTTCGTTTGGGACTCCTGGCTCTGACATGCCTTTTCAAACATTCAAGTGGAAATGTCAGCTAGGAGCGTCTTAGACAAGAGGACAGTCAGCTCGGAGTTAAAATTCTGAGACTCAGCAGCCTGAAGCAGGGAGGAGATTCTCAAGAGAAAATACAGAATGCAGGAAAAGACAGGCTAGGTCCTGTCTTTTAGGAGCTCTAAAATGAATGGTGGGAGAAAGGAAAACTGAGTCTGTGAAAAGGAGCATGATAAACCGGAGGTAACAAAACTGTAAAACTCATAGATTAAAAACAGAAAGGAGACAATCAAAAAAAAATGACAATAGAAAAAGAGAGAGAAAACGGTAATAAGAAACAGAAGATCTGAAAAGAGTCTAAGTCCTTATACTTTAAGAATCAGATAAGCATCATTTTACTTCTTCCTACATTTTTCCTTTTTCCTCTACCGCACCCCCTCCTTTTTCAGTGGGGAGGGGAGGTGGAGAGTAACAGAGAGGCACTGGTTTAGTTCCCTCAGTCTTAATGTTGTGAGAGGTTAAACTACTTGATCTTTTTATCAGAACTGGTGAATACATGCTTTTCAGTCTGGATATCAAACCTAATTTAAAATAGACCTCCCATCAGGGAGCCGCATGGAAAGAATCTGGTTATGTACTTAACAAGTTCCTATTGTTTCATCAAAGTGTCTGAAAGCCAGGGAGGACAGTTGCGCACGACTTCAAAGTAAGAAATCCTCAGCGATTCAAGTGGAAGAAAAATCCTTGCTCTACCCACCCTCCCAGCCGAGAAGTAGGTATTTAATTACAGAGGCAAATCAAAAGATGAGAATCCTAAGAATAAACCTGTAATAACATCTGTCCCATTTTAAAATTACAGTTTAGATTACTTTGTTCCTCAAAAGCCATAGTAGTAGTTAGCTGCTCAGTTGTATCTGACTCTTTGCGACCCCACGGACTGTAGCCCGCCAGTCTCCTCTGTCCACGGGATTCTCCAGGCAAGAATACTGGAGTGGATTGCCATTCCCTTCTCCAGAGGATCTTCCCAACCCAGGGATCGAACCCTGGTCTCCTGCATTGCAGGCAAACTCTTTACCATTTGAGCTACAGGGAAGACCTCAAAAGTCATATCAGAGATTATAAAGCTTTACATATCACTCGAGGGTGTAGCCAAACCTTTCAGGCCTACATTCCAAGGAACTGAATTTTACCTATAATTAGGTGAATAAAGATCTCTTGGGGTTAAACAAACATTGTCTCAAGTGGAGAGAGAGGAACCGAGTCTGCGACCCTCTTGGGGTACCTCTGGGTACAGACCGGTGCTTGGATAGCCTACTCCTCTGGTGACCGCCACACTGATACAAAATCGGGGAATGTAAAGTTGCACTACTCTGAATTACTTTATCTGAACACAACACACAATTCCCTTATTCACTCTATATTCACATCCCTTTCAGATTCAATATTAGCATTTGATAGAAGAGGTGTCCTTCCAGAGTAAGCCTGGAAATTAGCTATTTATAAGTCCATAGCTGGCAGAAATCCAATGGACATTAGGACCTAAAACATATCTTCTGCTTTACAAGAAAACTAGGAAACTGGTTCCAGTTACATTAGACAACTGAATCACATTGGAAAAAGTAATAAAATCACTATGAATATTAGCCAGTAGCCACATGCACTGGTATTTGTGCCTGGTATTTGACATATGTTATTCCAAAGGTATTATTATCCCTGTTTTACAGACAAAGGTCTGGACATGTAGACACTCCAAATCTTGCCTTTGGTGACACAGAAAATGAAATTCAAACTTTTTTTTTTTAAATTTTAAACCAGAATACTACAACTGCCTCTACCATACTAGGCCTTCAAAAACCTGTTGTGGAACTTCTCAGAATGTTACTGCTAAGTACAGATGTAACCACAGCACAATGATGACAAAAAATAAAGTCAAAATTGAAAGGCAGTGATCTTCCAGAAGACAAACACTTAACACTTGTTTACCAAGTAACATTTTATTACTAAAAGTTCTACGAGAAGTGGTTACATGATTTTGTTGTTGGTGGTGGTGGGGAGGTATAAAAATTTTAGATATGGGGAGTAATTTTCATTATGTTTTAGATGTGGAAGTAATAAAACAGCCAATGTGTTATAAAACACCATCTCCCACAGTATATAAGAAGAGTCCTCTCAATGGCCCTGGTTCAGAGCATCAGCTTGATGATGGCACTTAGATTATAAAAGAGCAGTAACTAATGTTAATTAGCACTTAATGGAGTAGAGCCACAAATATGAACTCACTCGTTACTTCTCACCACACTCAGGAAAGCAGGTACCTGTGCTCTCTCATAGCTGGGGGAAAGCAATGTTACAAAAGTGATGGTAACCTACTTCCAGAAAGTGTTGGTCATAAACACAAAGGACAAACACTGCACAGAAGCCTTTAAATTCCTCGTATACACAGAGGCATGGATGAACGTACTTTTAGCCACAGTAACCACACTCATGCTAAAACAACAACTGAAAATCTGTAGTATGCTAGAAGGCAAAACATGATTTGAAAGCACTGAACTATAATATTCAGAGAAGGCAATGGCACCCCACTCCAGTACTCTTGCCTGGAAAATCCCATGGACCAAGGAGCCTGGTGGGCTGCAGTCCATGGGGTTGCTAGGAGTCAGACAAGACTGAGCAACTTCACTTTCACTTTTCACTTTCATGCACTGGAGAAGGAAATGGCAACCACTCCAATATTCTTGCCTGGAAAATCCCAGGGACGGGCGAGCCTGGCGGGCTGCCGTCTCTGGTGTCGCACAGAGTCATACCAGTAATAGAGGCTGGAAGAAAAATGTTAATTATCATTGAACGAGTACAATATGCCCAACCTTGTTCTGCATACCTCATGAGGACTGACAGGTGATGCCCATAATGAGCTTGTGAGGAAACTAGGGCTTCCCGGGGGGCTCAGTGATAAAGATCTGCCTGCCAGTGCAGCAGACACACAGGTCTGATCCCTGGTCCAGGAAGATCCCCAGGAGAAGGAAACGGCAGCCCGCTCCAGTATTCTTGCCTGGGAAATCCCATGGACAGAGAAGCCTGGCGGGCCACAGTCCCAGGGGTTGTAAAGAAAGAGTGGGACGTGCCTTAGTCACTGAACTGAAAAACAAATGAGGACACTGAGGTCTGGGAGTTGCCCGGAGTCACATGAGAGTTCGGAGGATTCAAAGCTAGTTTGGCTCCCAAGTCTGTGCTCTTGACCACAACATTAGACAGTTAAACAAGGCACAGCTTGTTTTCACAGTGAACCCGAGATTACCCACGCAAGACCGAACATACTTCACCAAGGAGAAGAAAGAGAAATCCCTGACTGCTTTACACTCAACTCTGTTTCCAGGGCTCTTTCTGACACATGTCCTGTGAACCTCTAGTGCAGGAAAATGCCAAGCCAGATCTGGTTCTCTCCAGCTCTAAAATGCTCATTCATGTCTGTAGTGGCTTCATCCAACCTACTACTCCCTGAATCCAATTTCCTCTTGAATGCACTTGATACTTTTTTTGTGAATGAATCCTATTAGCACAACTTATTCATTCCTTCTGAAACCCTGTACTTGCAGGCAGAAAAATAGCATGTCAGAATAGAATGTTTTATTTCATGAAACACACATCTCATCTTTAAAAAGAAAATAGCTTTGCCTAGTTAGATCCTTACCTGCTAGATAAGTTGCAAGAGGAAATTTATACTACCACGAATAATTTTTTGAGTAATGTTTATAAGAAATGAGTCAATAAGAGTGGAAACACTTCATATCCAAGTGTCTCTAAATGATATTCCACAAACCAATTATTCACTCATTCCAAAATCACTTGTTACTCTATTTACCAACCTGTGGTTCAAGGACCATCCACGTGAAAAGCACCAGGAGGCGATTGCTGACACAGGTAAAGGCTAAGGAATTTCACTCCTGGTGAAGAACTCAGCATCACTCACAAACAGTGCATGCAAGTCTTAGGTATCCTGAAGTTAGACAGGATTCAGACAACCATGCAAAGAGCTTATCGCAGCCCCTTAACTGGCCTCCCTGGTTCTACCCTTCTCCTCATCCCCACACACCTGCTCTTCTCCATGTAACAGTGTGTGTGCCTGCATGCTCAGCCGCTTCGGTCGTGTCCAGCTCTTTGTGACGCTAAGGATGGACTGCAGCCCACCAGGTTCCTCTGTCCACAGGATTCTCCAGGCAAGAATTCTGGAATGGGCCGTCATTCCCTTCTGCAGGGGAACTTCCCAACCCAGGGATCTCACCCACATCTCTTATGTCTCCTGCATTGGCAGGCAGATTCTTTACCACTAGAGCCACCTGGGAAGCCCCTCTATGCGGCAGAGGGCTCCTTTCAAAGCATAAGTCAGATCACGTCACTTCTGCTCCAGCGTCACCCAGCCACCCTATCAAGAAGCACTCCACCTACCCACTCCCCCCACGCACACTATTTCCTAATTTTACCCTCTTTAGCACTTATCAGTATCTGAAATACTTACTAGTTTGCTTACTCAATATTCGTTCATTTATTTCGCTGTGCCAGGTCTTAGCTGCAGCATGTGGGATCTTTAGCTGAGGCATGAGAACTCTCAGCCGCATGTGGGATCTAGTTCCCCAACCAGGGGTTGAACCCATGCTCACTTCATTGGGAGTGCAGAGTCTCAGCCACTGGACCACTAGGGAAGTCTCCTTACCAATTTACTTATTGTGTCTTTCTTAGTGTCTGAAAATGTAAGCTTCAGAAGAAGCAGGCATTTTTTTTTTCAATCTCTTTTGATCCTAAATGCATCCCACTTGGCACATAGAAGTTAAAAAGTACTCACTGGATAGATGAATGAATGAATGAGTATCATAAATGCTCAAATAAAGACTAACAGAGTGCTGTAGGAAACTAGAGGAGAGACAACCAGCTCCTCATGGGAACAGCCCAGCTTCTCTCAGAGAAGGTAATGCAAGCCGGGTTTTCAAGGAATAACAGAGAACACTCTCTAAGAAAAGGAAGGACACTCCCTGTGGCAACTGGCCCTCAATCTTCAAAAAATCATGAAAAACATGGAAAGAATTAAGAACTATTCCAGATGGATGGAGAATAGAAAGACGTAATAGCTGCATGTTGTAAGCTATTCTGAACTGGATCTTTTTGCTCTAAGGACATTATTGGGAAAACTAAAGAAACCTGGAGTCCACCAGCAAAGGTATATATATAGCAGTTCTTTTTAGTATTCTTGCAGCTTCCCTTCAGTTCTGAATTGTTTCAAAAGGAGAAAGACGGTGGTGGGGGAAGGGGAGGCGAAGAAAACACGAGTGAATGAGTGAATATAATGCATTAAATAATCTATGGATTAAATGCCTAATGAATAAAATAGGAGGAAAAAGGACTATTTCTTCCAAATATTTCTATTCCCCTTGCTCCCCCATTCCTCCAAGAAAAACTTTGGGCCCATAGCATCTTGGCTTAGAGTCAGGCCAAATATGGTCATTTTTCTTTAAGTGTGACACAAATAAAACCCACGGATTACAGTGGAAACACACCATGCAGCGGGACATTCGTCTGTATAAACTCTGTAGTAAATGACATCTCTCTTCTCCCTACAGAGTAGAGGCTTGATCTCCATGAATTGCTATAACTCAAAACATACTTCTCACATAAAAACAATGATGGGGATGGAAACAGAAAAAGTAAATCTTTGGACTGGATTGTTGTTGTGAGCCAAAGAGAATGATTAAATATAAAACGAGAGTTGGGGGGAAGAGCACTAGGGTATCAAGAAACAGACTGACAGTTTTTTTGAAACTGGAAGTTACAGGCAACATGACTAGAATTTAGAAGCCAGTATTAAGGACTGAACACTCTTCCAAACATCTACAGCTCCATTGACAGGTCTAATAGTATGACGACGAACACCACAGCCATAAGAATCTCTGAGTGACCCAAAGGGTGCCTAACTAATGACCTCCTCATCTCAAGCGCTATGTGAAAACTAACAGCGTTCTCCAATTGAAGCAACACTCTAGTACAAACATACAAAAGACGCATGCTGCACAAAAAAGAACTCGCCAGAAGTTCCCAGACCTTCCATAGTAAGGGAAAAGGCTATTTTAAAATACAGGAAAGAAACGAAATTAGCTTACATGCGACTTCTCAGGGATGCAGCTATGTGCAGTGCAATCAAGGCAAGAGAAAGCAGTTCAGGGCCACAGCAGGGGTCTATGCAGAGGTAGAGAGCACCTTCCAATTTCCTTCCATCCTCTGGATGCGGGATCCAGCTTGCTCTCTGAGATCGGATGGTTTTAAGTTTTATTCCAAAGCAGTGAAGTTGAGAAACTGCTCATTTTAAAAACGTGAAATTCTAACTGTTCCTGGGAACTGGTTAGATCTGGCAACCCAGGCTCATGTTCTCTGGGCAACCATCAGCTGCGGGCAAGCAGCCCCGCCACCACCCCCACCACAGACACTGGGCAGAAGGGTGGCTGACCCTTCACCACACTCCACCTCTGACCCTCAGTGGCTTGTCCTTTGCCTGGTCCCTCAAAGTGGAGGAACCTGCAACCCCAGCTTTGAAAAACTCCAGAACACTGATGCCAAAACACCCAGCTTGCAAGGATACCAAAACTGAACCATGTCTTATATAATAAATTCTGCATTAATTAGACTTCAGAGAGAAAGCACACGTTAATAACATTATGCAGAATAAACTACGTTCACATTCTTCCAAAGACATTCTCACAAGCTTCACTGTCAGAGGCAAAGTTTATCATTTGAAACCATTTTGCTATGGGAACAGGAATCCTTTGAAAGTCTCTCAGCTTATCAAAATGTGACACTGTTTGTTTTAGAAGCCCTCTACATGAGTTCGAAAACTAACCACCACAGTTATATCTTACTACACTTTAGAAAATAAAAAGGAAAAACATCATAGATAGATACTGTAATGCAAAAAATTTAACAAATGTTAACTGCCCTAAATTGTCAAAAGAATGAATATTTTATCTTCTTTTCAAATATTTCCCAATTTCCCAGTTGCATTCTATATGTAATCAGAATATCTTTAGTCCCAGAGTAATTGTGCATGGGCACACAACCATGCCCACAGGCAAGTCATCCACTTTCTGTCCCCCAGTGTTCTCACCAGTACAGTGTAAAAAACTCAAAGACACCTCATGGGGTCACTAGGAAGATTAAATGAGTTAATATACAAGCAGTACTTGGGAACAGTGCTTACCACATCATAAACATCATATAAAAATTAAAAAGAAACAATCACTACTGCCCAGTGTTACATTACTTGATACAATAACCTAAATTATTGATGTTATATTCTCTTATCAGAAACTCATCTCTGCCCTGGTTTGCACAGTGAAACACTGTCTTACATCGTTTTCTACTCAAAGGACATTCCACTATTATCAACTTAAGTTAAATCTCAAAAGTCATTAATAAAAGCAGTGATTTCGCAAATGGTTTATGGTCAACCACTCTAAAAAGTACTTGGTAGAAAAGAATTCACTCTACGCCAGTATCCAAGAGATAGAGATTTAGCAAAGCAATCAAGTTTGAAGAATAAAACCTCCAGCACAGTAAAAACACAGCATTAAAAAGATAAAATAAAAACCTCAATGCAGGAAAAGACAAGTATTATTCACAAAGGTAGAGCCTTCTAAGTGAATGAACAAATTAAACAGATAACCACAAATGAACAAACTGGAGATATGAAGCTGATCACAGATTTGTAATTTCTTTAAAAAAAAATCTAATATGCTTGTACTTAAGAGTCAATGCCGAACTGCCTTGTCATACTTACAGAGCCAGGTAATAATGACATACGGAAATACTCAATTAGCGTTGCCTCAACACTCTGTGTATGCATTGATGTATTTGTGCTCATATTGACAAGGTGGTCCCTGCCCTGCATCTAAAATCTAGTTGGGGGAACAAAGCTAACAGAGATAAACCTCTGAGTGGTCTAATCTGATGGTTCATTGGTAAAGAATCTGCCTGCCAATGCAGGAGATCCAGGTTCAATCCCTGGGTCAGGAAGATACCCTGGAGAAGGAAACGGCAACCCACTCTAGTCTTCTGGGAAGACTGCCTGGGAAATCTATAGACAGAGGAGTCTGGCAGGCTACAGTCCATGGGGTCACAAAACAGTCAGACACGACTTAACAACTAAACAACAACCTCTAAGTATACAATCTCTAAGTATCTACTATAAGGCTCCACAGAGAGAGGCACCCAGGGGACACTGCAAGTGCCCTCAAGTGAAAAGAACAGGACCCAGAGCAAGGAGAAGGTCTTCAGGGCGTCATCACGGCAGCCGTGTCTGTCCACCATGCGGCACACACCCAAGTGCAACAGGCATATACACTCTGCATCCTAGCAAGCTGGGGCGGGGAGGGGGGGGGTGTTTGTTGTTTTGGGGGAAAAAAAATAACTGAAAGTATTCTACTCAGTTCAGTAACTCAGTCATGTCTGACTCTTTGCAACCCCATGGACTGCAGCACGTCAGGCCTCCCTGTCCATCACCAGCTCCTGGAACTTACTCAAACTCATGTCCGTTGAGTCAGTGATGCCATCCAACCATCTAATCCTCTGCTGTCCCCATCTCCCCTGCCTTCAATCTTTCCCAGCATCAGGGTCTTTTCCAATGAGTCAGTTCTTTGCATTAGGTGGCCAATGTATTGGAGCTTCAGCATCAGTCCTTCCAATGAACATTCAGGACTGATTTCCTTTAGGACTGACTGGGTTGCTCTACTTGCTGTCCGAGGGACTCTCAGGAGTCTTCTCCAACACCACAGTTCAAAAGCATCAATTCTTCGGCACTCAGCTTTCTTTATAGTCCAACTCTCACATCCATACATGACCACTGGAAAAAAGATAGCTTTGACTAGACAGACCTTTATCAGCAAAGTAATGTCTCTGCTTTTTAATATGCTGTCTGGGTTTGTCATAGCTTTTCTTCCAAGAAGCAAGCATCTTTTAATTTCATGGCTGCAGTCACAATCTTCAGTGATTTTGGAGCCCAAGAAAATAAAGGATGTCACTGTTTTCATTGTTTTCCATCTATTTGCCATGGCAGCACATATACTAAAATTGTTTTGCTCAGCAAATCCCTAATCCGCCTCAAAATGCACAGTGACACAGCCTCCTGAGAAGCACTGCCTAACTACTCCTTCCTCGGGCTTACACACCGCTTCCCGTGATGTGTATTTCTGTCTTTCCTCCACTAGGCTGAGAGCTCCAGTCCATCTTGCACCACAGCCCTAGGCCTGCAGGCTCAGTGAACAGCCCTGGAGCGAGAGAGTAAGGGGAGGATGCCTCAGCCAGGGGCAGGACCCCACAAACAGTGGAGCCAACGGATTCCAACGCCATGCTCCCCGGCACACAGGTGCTCCCCAGAGAAGGGGGGACCTCTGTCCTCAAGGAACTCAGAGTCTACCCAGATTCCAGAAAGCTGTCTTAGAAAGCACCTTAAGCTCTCTAATGACACACTCCTTTTAGCCGGAACGTGAACCCGCCCGTTAAAATGAGGAGTGGTGGTTTTTAAAGGCCCTGCAGGCCTGAGCACTTTGGGATGCTGGTACAGAGAGCAAGCAAGAGTTCACTGGGTCACGCGAGGAAGGGCATTAACTTACTCATAAATCTCCACCACAACACTCCCTCTTTCGCTCCCTGGCTGAGCAACAACTGCCATCTGGAAGGCTTAGCACATGAAAGGCATTATCACGGTTCTGCTGGAATATTTCTGGTAGGCAGAGAACACAAGATGCCAGAACTTAAAAAAAAAAAAAATCACAGAATTCCGATTACCTCATTTCACCTTTCTTTTCAGCCAATCCAAATTCCGCCTGTTGTAGACGGTTAACTATCAGAGAAACCTTGCAAGGGCTTTGCTGAACCACTCGAGCGGCAAAGTCTCCGTGAGGCCCCGCTGCTACCTGCTGATACTGGGGCCTGAGCTGACTCGAAGCAAACAGAGACCCCCGATCTGCACGCAACCTTCCGACTGAAAGGCAGCAGAAGAGCAAGGCAGGCTGCATTCAGCTTCGTGGAACCCATCAGGACTCGAGGTCCACCTGCACATCCCAGAAGCTTGGGGCCTTAACACGCACTTCCTGCCCCAGCTTCCGGCCGGTCGAGTCAACATCCTCGAGATGACCCCACCTGTGCTCTCATCAGCGCTTCCCAGGTGGTTCACTGATAATACCTATGGCTGATTCATGTTGAAGTGTGAAAGAAAACAACAAATTCTGTATAGCAATCAATCTTCCAATTAGAAAAGAAAGAAAGAAAGAACCCACCTGCCAATGGAGGAGACATAAGAGGCATGGGTCGGATCCCTGGGTTGGGAAGATCCCCTGCAGGAGGGCATGGCAACCCACTCCAGTGTCCTTGCCTGGAGAATCCCATGGACAGAGGAGCCTGGTGGGCTATGGTCCATGGGATCACAAAGAGTCAGATATGACTGAGCATCCACCCACACGCTCTCATCCGTGGTTCTGCTGTCTGTCTGCTTCTCTGGTACCTCTGCCTGCCCGGGCCTCTGAGGGTCTTCTGGGGGCTCCCCAGCCCTGCGGGAACAACAGGAAGGAAACCACCTCTCCACCGTCCAGCTGGGCTGCTGTGCAGAGAAGCCAGGTCTAAGAGGGGCTCCTGCCACTGTCGATCTGATAAAAATCATCTTCAGGCTGGTGCCACAAAAGCCCATTTCCCCTAGTGGGACCCAGCAATTTGAAAGTGTCTCGCAGAGCAGGTTCCTGCTCTGATCTTCCCTGTCTTCCCTGAGGCAGGCACACAGCAGCTCCAAGTCAAACACAAAGAAACTGCGTCTCCCAGGGCCTGGGCCATAGCAGACCTCACTAACCCGGGTCTTCCTCATGCTGCCTCTCAGGTTTTTGTATTTTTTTAATTCAACACGATCACTTGGCACTGTCCGCATCACCTTCTCTGAGTCTACAGATGGGCAGGGAAGTTGGAGCACAGATGAGCTCTGTGCTTCCCACCAGGCACTCCCAGACACACTGCCCACTGGAGACCAGCTTGCCCGAGTCTGAGGATGGCAAGGACCTCACTGGCTGGCCCCAAAAGATGCCATTAGCATCTTCAACCCTTTCCAGTCAAAAGTTTGTCAGCCTCTGATACAGGAAGCACCTACCTGCCACTGTTACTGTTAAGTCACTTCGGTCGTGTCCGACTCTGTGCAACCCCATAGACGGCAGCCCACCAGGCTCCCCCCGTCCCTGGGATTCTCCAGACAAGAACCCTGGAGTGGGTTGCAATTTCCTTCTCCAGTGCATGAAAGTGAAAATTGAAAGTGAAGTCACTCAGTCGTGTCCGACTCTTAGCGACCCCATGGACTACAGCCTACTAGGCTCCTCCGTCCATGGGATTTTCCCTACCCTGTGTTTCTTTTTCTTTTTTTTTTTTTTTTAACAGCCTCGATGCCTCCACTGTCACATTCTAAAACCCCAGGTGCACAGGGAATGTTCTCAACTTCCAAATGTTAAAAGCACGCACATCTGTACAGGCTGCCAGGGTTTCAAGAGTGTAAATTACCTTGGGACGGAATCAGAGCCCAGTGACAGCCTCTTCCTCCCCCACCCTGTGGGAGGGCCTCCTGCTCTAAAGACGCCCGACAGGGGAACCCTTGACCAGGGTGATTAACATCCTCGGGCTTTCAGTAGGATCACTATGTAGCCTGTCATCCAAAATGAATAATTTCCCAAGTCAAAGGGGACATTCTGAGCAACAGAATGTTGAAACGAAACACAAATGCTAAGACTACCCTACCACAGTTATCCCTCTTCCGCAAACCAACGAATCCTTCACCACATCTAAAGAGAGATTCACTTCAACAATCCAATATTCTCGGTGTCTGTCGTGACCTCTTTAGTTAGATCACCCAATAATACAATTGAAAATGAAGTTATTAAGAGCTCTGAGTGATACAGGAAGTTTGCCTTTTATCTTTAGAGACAGTATTCAAATTGCAAATCCTAGGATTTGAAATCTAGGATTGAAAATCTATAAAATCACATCTGGTCCCCATTTATTTCATCACTTTGATGAACAGAACTAAAAATGATTAGTAGTCACCCTTTGAGAGGATATGATAAATAAATGGAAAGGAATCATTTTGGTTACAATGGTTATATCATCCCATATCATGACCCCTAAAAGGTTAGCTTTTCATGAAATATATCACAAATAAAAAATAAAACAGTGTCCAGCCTCTCTCGTATGTCAGAATTTCCATGCACATAACTAACAATGATCCTAGTAAAAATTACTTACAACTTACATTCGTATCTTACCCTCTAGTTTGCAAAGCTCTAATTTTTCTCCCCAGTGACCTTGAAAGCACAAGCAGGCAAATACACACAACTGTCAAGATTTGTCACAAGGGCCCTCCATAAGCTAACAAAGGAAGACTGTCTGGGACCAAAGTCTGGGTGACAGTATGTACAGCTTCCCTATCTGAGAGTGCTGTGTTCCAGATTTCAAATATTCAAATACTGTCAACTGATACACACATATGTGCACTTTTTTTTTCCCTTTTTCAGTAAATGTATTCTTTGCAATAAAACCAGTTCATTCAATGCAGTTTAATTTGTATGTGATTACAAAGTGAAAGTGTTAGTCGCTCAGTCACATCCAACTCTTTGCAACCCTATGGACTGTAGCCCACCAGGCTCCTCTGTCCATGGGATTCTCCAGAGAAGAATATTGGCATGGGTTGCCATTCCCTTCACCAGGGGATCTTCCAGACCCAGGGATCGAATCTGGGTCTCCTGCATTGCAGGCAGATTCTTTACTGTCTGAGACACCAGGGAAGCTGCTTACAAAGCGTTTGCTATGAAAGCAGGCCACAGACAGAGGAAAATCTGTTCTGGATGCTTTGCCCCAGCAGGACTTTTTAAAATATACAGTCACCTCTCTCTTATCTTACCAGACATATTCCAATTCACTCAAAAACAGAAAGGTCCTAAAACACAAAGGAGGAATCTGTGGTTCTGGGAGGAAATACAGTCTCCTGGACATGCAAAATTGTATCAGAGAGAAGTCTCTACAGATGGAGAAGGGAATAGAGGCGGAGAGAATTAAGGAATTACAGAGGTTATCAACCCAACTGGAGGGTGTGGGAGAAGCAACAAAAGACACCCAATCTTTGGAAAGCCCTCTAGGTTTGAGCTGAAATGGATCACAGAAGTCAGGGTGATGGTACTGAGGGCTTCGTCCACAGCCACGCCTGCTGAACTTCCAGGGAGAGGTCAAGCAGGATGGGAGCTCAGCAGAGAAAAAGCCAAGAAAAACAGGCATTTCCCATCGCCTCGAGTCTCCACCATCAGCCCCTGCTCCCGCACCAACACATCTTTCCACATCAGCGAAGTGGGAACAAATTAGTCTGAGTTGGGCTAACAGTTAACCAGACCCTCTCACGTTCTCTTACTTAGGCATTCATGCATGCAGAACAATTTCTGGAATGCCTTCTAGGAGCCAGGCCCTGTCAAGACCTGGAATGAAACCTCATTCAGGTCCTGTCCACAAACACCTCAAATACAGTGGCAAAGGAACCCCCCTCCCTGAATCAGACCAGAGACGACCCCTGTGATGAGGGCCCCACGGAGGTGTAATTCCACAGACAGAATCCCTACAGGAGGAAGGGATTTACTGACTCAGGTTTTCATATTTTCACCATTGTTTAAAATGGTTCTAAGGACGACCTAGCTAGATAGAACACAATCCATATGATCTGACAGCTTGTAAAACTCACAATAGCCAGCTTGTATTTTAACTGTTTAAACCCACCTTTGATGTATCCTTTTAAAAACAAACAATTTGCTGTGAATCAAAGACTATGAGGTGAAAAACTGGGTGTTAAAAGGAAGAAGAGAGACTACAAAACAAAACAGATTGCCCAGAACCACTCAAACTGAGAAAAGCAGAGTGCCAGGCACGCTGTAGCTAACAGCATCCCACAGTCGCCCTCTATACATGCCGTCCAACTGGCCAGAAGCAAAATATATAACCTCCTTCTTTTCAGTATTGTAGTAGATGTTGATGTATTTTTCATGGTTTTCAAAACATTTCTGAAATATATGCGGAAGGACAAAATGGCTAAATGAAGTATAGCTAAATGATGGGGTGGGATAACCTAGCGGGAGTTTAGCAAAGCGTTCCCAAAGGTTGTAATTCTAGAAACAGCTCTCCGAAGAACAATTACAGGAGCTCCAGCAGCAGCCCCCCAGGCCCTGAGATAAGTGCTTTGCACTCGCAGCCTCTTTGTTCTTTACAACTTTTTAAGGTAGATACCACACCATTGATAGAACACAGAAATGGCAGACAAATCACTGAAAGCAGAGCTAAGTGCAAAGTTATAGTCAGCAAACATAAATAGGTTCACAATCGAGGGCCAGTTACCAAGCCCCTATTCCCACAGGATGGTGCAGAGAGAACCTGGTGACGCCTGCAAACACCGCAGACTGCATCACAGCAGAATACTCTCAGGGAACCTAGAGTAAACGTAGGGAACCCAAATACTTTATAATGGACACCATATTTGCCTATGTCTTTGCTCCATACAGATATGGTTGGGGAACAGGATGCCGATGAGAGATGAGAAATAAGCAAAGTCCCTACAATGGAGTTTGACTTTAATCCCATCCAAATTAAGAGTCATTTAAGTACTTAAGGGTTTCCCAGGTGGCACTAGTGGTAAAGAACCCACTTGGCAACGCAGGAGATGGAAGAGATGCAGATTCCATCCCCAGGTTGGGAAGACCCCCTGGAGGAGGAAATGGCAACCCACTCCAGTATTATTGCTTGGAAAATCCCATGCACAGAGAAGCTACAGGCCATGGGGCTGCAAAGAGTCAGACACGGCTGAGCAGACACACACTAGTAAGTACTTAAAGCAGGTGATGTGACAGGATCAGATTTAACCACTAGAGAAGGCTCTGGGAGATGGAGTGTGGGGGAAGGAAGGGAGAATTACAGCCCTGCAAATGAAGATGCTGATGATCTGAACCAAGGCAAAGAAACGTGGTGGAGAAGAGGATGAGAGAACCCGCTGATAGAGTTAAGACTGAGTACGTATCAGTGCTGACAGTACTGTGTAGGTTCTGAGGTTTCAACCTACTAGTCAGCTAACAAGTCAGCCTACCACAGTTTCAGATGCCAGCAGGACCCGTGCCATCCCTGGGTCAGAGACAAAGGCTGGTTCATCACTCACAGCAATACAGTAGCCACAGCATCTGCCCCAGGCCCCCGGGCAACAATTTCCACAGGACCATGCAGAGACGGATCACAACATGAACTGCACTACAAGACAGGACCCTTAAGTGAGGGAGCCCAAATTTTTTTTCATGTGCGTCTATCTTCGAAGGCTTTTCCCTCTACAAACATCCTTGAAAAGATGATCCAGAACAAAGGTGGTCAGTACCTCAGCTTGCAGAATCCTGCAAGAAACATGAGATTTATGGAGAATTGTTTTCCAACATCCCTCACTTTGCCTATGAGGAAACTAAGACTGAAAAAGCTTAAGATGGGTCAGGGTAACATAGCTAGAAGGTAACAGAAGTGAGATTCAAACCCAGACCTAGGATGCCAAGTCCCATTGCCTGCCCACTATTCAAAATCCTATTACGTAAAACATAGGGACTTCTGCTAGTGGAAGGAGTATAGAGATGATAAATGGGTCCTTCAGGCTCTCCAGGAGGTTGTCAGCTCACCTGGAAGGGAACAGGGACACACTAGAGGCTGGTAACTTTGCTGCTGCTGCTAAGTCACTTCAGTCGTGTCCGACTCTGTGCGACCCCATAGATGGCAGCCCATCAGGCTTCGCCATCCCTAGGATTCTCCAGGCAAGAACACTGGAGTGGGTTGCCATTTCCTTCTCCAATGCATGAAAGTGAAAAGTGAAAGTGAAGTCACTGAGTCGTGTCCAACTCTCAGCGACCCCATGGACTGCAGCCTACCAGGCTCCTCCGTCCATCGGATTTTCCAGGCAAGAATACTGGAGTAGGGTGCCATACTGGTAACTCTGCCCAGCTCCAAAGATGAAGGTTCTCCTTGGCTCATGTATCTCAAAACTTGAATGATAGAGCAGAACTAGGCTGCTATAGAAGTCAACGGTGGTGCATCTCCATGTGGTGGGGAGATCTACTCCCGAGTCCTTGGTTAGCCCCTTCCTAAATCCACCCTGCACAATTACAAGTTTTATGGGAGAATGCTATCAGAATGGCAAAGAAAGTTTATATGTTAATACTAGGTCTTTATTCCCTAAAACTACTTGCAGAGGTATGAAACAGAATAACTTTCCATATAAAGATGATCTCTCTTCATCCGTGTATTTACATTAGCTAACACTTCACATACATAATTAAAAGAAAGTAAATATATATGCTTCCCAGGTGGCTCAGCAGCCTGGTGAGCTATCGTCCATGGGGTGGCAAAAAAAGTCAGATATGACTCAGCCACCAAACAATAGCAGCAAAAGTAACTGGATTAAGAAACTGAAAAGAACTTGGTTAGCAGACCCTTCATTTTGATAACAAACATACTGGATTCAAGAATTAAAGGTAACTGCAGAGTTATTTCATAAACAGGATTCATTATTTTGAACATGAGTGATCAAGCTTATTCATTTATTAACATAAAAGTGAAAAAATGACTTGCTTAGCTTCAAGGGGACAATAAGAGATGTTTGGCATATGCAGGACTTTAGGTCTTCCTGGTGTCAGTGATGACCAGCTGGACAGCAGACTCTCTTCTGAGATTTCTTAGCTCAGTCTTCAAGGTCCTGAGACACCTGAGCAGTCCTTGTCAGCCTGGGGAACCCTCTCCCTCAGCAGAAAGTTCCCATTCCCCATGAGAAGCCCCCACCATCACCACCAGGTTCCTCTTCAAGGGGTGAAAGGCACAGGTGGTGCTTATCACACTAACAGAAATGTCTGAATCCACTCCACTTAAAAGGATCACCCACTTTATAGGCCACTTATTTAAACCTTTGGATGGCTGCCCAATGCATGCAAGCTGCCACAGTGCACAATCCAGGGAGCAAGCACCACGCACATCCCAGAGGGCTGTGCAGTTCACAATCTGTGCAGCTATGAGTGATGGCAGCCCTCAGGGATAGGCGGTCACTCCCAAGATACTTCCCCATCAAAGTTCACTTCCTCATCCATGGATTTTTTTTAACCTAATCTATAAATCCCCCAGATTCTAGCAGTCATCATGGATTTCAACCAGTGACTGAAGGAAGTTAATCATTTTTACATATCATTAAGTGAATGAAAATTATTATTTAGAATTCGGTTTGGACTAGCTGCTGATGAGATTCACACTGGAAACAACAGGAGTGAGAAACATAATAACAACTTATTTCATATATTTGCATCCTCAGAGTCCTCTCTCCATCTAGAATCTTTATGGCAGGCCTCCTTGGACAGCAAGGAGATCAAGCCAGTCGATCCTAAAGGAAATCAACTGAGATTATTAATTGGAAGGACTATGCTGAAGCTCCAATACTTTGGCCACCTGATAAGAAGAGCTGCCTCACTGAAAAAGACCCTGGTGCTGGAAAGATTGAGGGCAGGAGGAGAAAGGGGTGACAGAGAATGAAATGGCTGGAAGGCATCACCGAATCAATGGACATGAGTTTGAACAAACTCCAGGAGATGGTAAAGGACAGGGAAGCCTGGTGTGCTGCAGTCCCTGGGGTCGCAAAGAGTCAGACATGACTTAGCAACTGAACAAGTACCACACAGACATATTATTCTCTCGATGGATGAAGAAGTAAATATCTACTGCAGATAACCAGTAAGTAGGCTTTTACAGTTCTATTTGAAAAAACACACACCCAAGTTATTCTTCTGAACAAATGTTCTTACTTGGCTTTCATAGGTATACCACTGTTAATTAAAAGAAAGTGAAGTCACTTAGTCGTGTCCAACTCTTTGTGACCCCATGGACTGTAGCCTACCTGGCTCCTCCATCCATGGGATTTTCCAGGCAAGAGTACTGGAGTGGGGTGCCATTTCAAATGCTTCTCTAAATTTCCTATACTGGCTTGGAGGTGATCTCAGTGTCATTTTCCAAGAAGCTGGTTCACTGATTGCTTGAAAATAATTCATTCCACACGTATCAACAAGCAAACAGAGTCTCTTCCCCAGTCCAAGTCAGCAGAGCCAGGCTGCTTCTGAGATGAGCACTTTCTGCTCCTGCTCAGCTCTGTCCTAGGCTTGGCCCAGGCTTTCCCATCTCTCATCTCTCAGGGCCAGATACCTGACAGCCTCTGCAACTTGCCCTGTCTGAGCCTTCTGGGGCTGCCGAGGCTCCCAGCACTCTGGGCCCTCCTCCACTGCCACCAATAATCCTGGATCCTGTTGCCTGGCGCTGTTAACATCAGCCATTCCTGTGCATCAGCTCTCCGTCTTCTCTAACTCAGGATGCTACACTTCTTGGTAAAAGGGTGCCTTGGTCTCCTTTGGTTCCCTGGAGTCACACTGGCCAGGGGTACAGCTACAAAGCATCTGAGAAGCCCTCATCAGGTCTGAGAAATCGGAGAAGCCCTGAGATTTCTAAACTTGGCTTTCCTAACCACATTCTTGGTAGGTGAGGCCCAGGCGATTATGTCCTAAATAGGACACATCTGAACACATTTAACTGGCTATATATTCAACTTATACACAGCACACCTGTGTCTGGTCCTCATTTGCTTTTACTCTGCTTCCAAGGTAATAAATCAGCCTCAGGACTGTTTCATGGAAGCTGGCAGAAGACATAAAACTCCTGGGTCAGAGACAAAGGACTGTATTATCCACAGCACAGCAGGCAACACGGGCGCCATGTTTGCCAGTCCTCCTCACCCAAAGTCCAACAGCAGTGACACTGAGGCACCCAGAAGGAAGCCACAGAAGTGCTGCTTTATGTCCGAGTCACAGCTGTGGAACCTCTGCTTTGTAACAAGCAGCAGGTGAGACTTCTCTTTGTCCCAGAGAGACATGATCTCATCTTTCAAAGTTGCTCGCCACAAACACAACCCTAAGTAATGGCCCAAGAGCATTTCTAGACCACCCAGCAAGACAGGGAGGACACAAGAGACATGAGCAGGAGCATCTCCAAGCAACCTGCGTGCTCACGTCAATTTGAATGACTGTCCCTATGGGCTTCATGGTCCCAACAACTCCTCCATGCGAGGCCCCCTATACTCTTCATGCCATGGGTTGCAAAAGCAGCTGCATTATGACCTTCGTTGGAAAGGTGCTGTGAAACACCCCATACTTTAATTGTTGAACAGCACAGTCTGAGATCTCTCAAGCATATCCCTCCCTCAATACAGTAACCAAAACCACCTCTGCATCTCCACCCCCTTCCTGTTTCACCTCCCCTACTTTTGGAAACTTATCTATAGTTAGAAATGCACAATAAGTTTAAAAAATAAAGTGTATATATACATATATGTGTATATGGGGCTTCCCTGGTGGCTCAGAGGTAAAGTATCCATCTCCCAATGCAGGAGATGCGGGTTTGACTCCTGGGTTGGGGAGATCCCTTGGAGAAAGAAATGGTAACCCACTCCAGTACTCCTGCCTGGGGAATCCCATGGACAGAGGTGCCTGGCGGGCTGCAATCCATGGGGTCACAAAAAGTCGAACACAGCGACTGAACAACTATATATTAATAGTGAATAGGACAGAAGCTAGTATCAATCTGGGCAAAATTTTAGTTCCAGAAATCTTCATCCATATGGCTGAAGGAAGAGAAATCACTTATGATAACTTGGGAAACGAAAAACAGGACAAAAGTCCGCTTGACAAATGCTCACACTCTGAAAGGCACTAACTTCAGGGAGGGAAACTGCTTGCTTTTACTATAATGTCAGTGATTTTTCAGACGTATTTTTTACTTCCTATACAGTGGAAAACAATTTAAAATGCCAGATCCCTTAAAGTTCAACAGCTCATAGAACACCATTTGTAACAAAAATGTGTATCTAAATAAAAATTAAATTAGAAAATCTGTAATTATAATCAAAATAAGTTATATATTAATAAATTAAACTTCATACACATGCCTACTTGTGCATAACAAATTTTTTTAGAGGGGCCCAGGTGGATGCTAATCTTTTTCTGAAGCTAAGACAGTAATACATTTGGCCAACAGGTACATGAAAAGATGCTCATTATCGCTAATTATTAGAGAAATGCAAATCAAAACTACAATGAGATATCACCTCACACCAGTCAAAATGGCCAACATTAAAAAGTCTACAAACAATAAATTCTGAAGAAGGTACCAAAAAAAACAAAAGCAAAAATGGAACCCTCCTCTAACTTCTTGTAGGAATGTAAATTGGTGCAGCCACTATGGAGAACAGTATGGAGGTTCCTTAAAAAACTAAAAATAGAGCTATCATATGATCCTATAATCTTACTCCTGGGCATATATCCAGAAAAAACCATAATTCAAAAAGACACATGTACCCTCAATGTTCACTGCAGCACTATTTACAATAGCCAAGACATGGAACCTAAGTGTCTATCAACAGATGAGTGGGTAAAGAAGATGTGGTATTTATATAGAGTGGACAGTCAGCCACCAAAGAGAATTAAATAATGCCATTTGCAGCAACATGTATGGACATGGAGATTATCATACTAAGTGTAGTAAGTCAGACAGAGAAAGAAAAATCTCATGTGATATCCACATATAACATGGAATCTAAAAGAAAAGAACTATTTACAAGACAGAAATAGATTCACAGATTGAAAACAAACTTATGGTTACCAAAGGGGATGAGGGGACAGGGAAGGACAAAGTAGGATTTGGGGGTTAACGGTTATAGACTACTACGGATCAAACAGATAAACAACAAGGACCTACTGTATAGCACAGAGAATTATATTCAATATCTTACAATAACCTATAATGGAAAAAATGTGAAAAAGAATACGTATATGTATAACTGAATCATTTTTCTGCATACCTGAAACTAATACAACATTGTAAATTAGTTATACATCAATTGAAAAATGGTTATTGAGAAAGAAAATTACTATATATTAACTTATTTCAGTTAACAATTACTGGACACCTGCTATATTTTAGGAATTTTTCCAGACACATTTCTATTATTAGAATTATTATTTTATTGGAACTGTAATGTTCTACATATACTACCATTCAAAAAGAAAAAAACAGGTAAGTCCGTGGCCTCAGAATGACCCTCTAAGGCAAGCCGTGAGAAATGCTGGTATTTGTGATTAAAGAAATGGAGGGGTGATCGGGTCATGCCAACAATGGATAAGATGAACAGCTGCAGCTAAACGTGAGGGGAGAGGAATTCAGGGTCCAGCAGGCAAGGGAACCGAGCAGCTAGTTGGCTCGAATCCTAAACTCTCAGACAGATCTGAGAGGAAGGAAAAGAAGGAAAGGAAGTTGCCAAAGGAAGCCTGGAGATACAATCTCTTCCAATAGGTGAAACACCAAAGGAAACAAAGTTCCGCCAGAAAAGTCCTGTCATACAGCCAGCACTTCCCTAGCAGAGCAAGCTGCGGCTCCTGCACTCTGACAACACCCTTCCCAGGTGATAATGAATCAAAAGCCTACACCTGTCCCAAGCAGTCACCCGTTGCACGCCTGATTCCAAGGTCAGCAGTCACGGAGCACTTGCGCCCTCAGGCTGTGCCTGTGCACCATCTCATTGAATCCTTATAATTATCCCAGGGGTAGGCATTACAGTCAGCCACTTTTGCCCATAAGAAACAGACCAGCATGACGACACATCTGTTCACAGTCACAAAGCCTGGCAGTGCCAAGGCCAATGTTTGAACCCTTAACCCCTGTTTTAAACTTCTCAATGTTCTCTGCATTGTTTGTGGGGCAGAGGGTAGGGGGAGTGGGAAGCTGGGGTGAGGAAGAAACAAAGAGTAAATGTATCATTTTAAAAAAAATCATCTTGTAATTTTATCTGGAGCACATCAGTACAAAACAAATAACAAATCCCATGGGCATATTCGTTCAGAAATAAAAAACCCAAATAGGACATGTGTGAATTCGTAGGTTTAGTTCATCACCACAGAATCACCCAACACCTAATAGCTTGTTTAAATGAAACATGAACAATATTAGAGATGACAAAGAATTTCAGATAATACCTATGCCATCAAGCTTAATCTATTCAACATGCAACTTTATGCGCAGTTTAATTGGAAGCTTTTACGTCTCTGCTGACTTAAAAGCCACATATGGAATCCATACGAAGAAGGAGTTTTTGAGTCTGCTCATTCCAAAGCACAAGAGTAATGCATAGTAAATAACCTGAATACTTACTTAACATAAGCAAGGTTGATGCTAATCAAAGTGACCGCCCCAAACTGTTTAGTAGAACCAAAGGCAGTCAGAGCACTGGGACTCAGGGAACTTGGGCAGTTCAGCCAGCACCCAGCTTCCAGGTCAAATGCCAACTTCATCCTCATTCAAGGAATAGTCGGTACACAGATACCTTCTCCATCGTCCTCAGCACAACATCAAATCCGCCAGGACGCCCGCCACCATCCCCTCCTCGCGCTCTCCCCACACAGCGAGGCCGGAACCGCTGAGACCACGGAGACGCTCTGTGCGGAGAACACCAGCTGTCCCTGCTTTATAAATTGGGGGCTTTGAGGCAAAGGTTGATGGGAAAAAAGAAAGGATTCCATTAAGAGGGGAAAAAAGGTGGGGAAGGGGGCCAATACCTAGAGGTGGAACCGATTTTTCAGGTCCATTTCAATATGTAAGTCTTGAGGTTCTATAATCAAGAATGCAAAAGACCAATTAAATGGTAGTTCCCATACCTGACCACTGAAAATACTTGCCAAAGAACACTCGAATATTTGAACAGCCTTTCCTCTTCAAAATAATTTCAACCTTCCATGGTTTATCAGCAGGCTACCCTTTTTAAAGTATGAGAAAGAGATTTAGTTACCCCCAAAGCATAAAGTCCTATCTTCTCAGTTCTGGATTAAATTCACAGAACAGGGGGCAGGGGGAGGAGGGGGATTCAATAGAAACAATGCTTGAAATGAAAAAGCTGCATTCTGAAAGGTTCCTAGCAATCATTAATGATTTGTTGGTGCCTCCAGCTAGGCTGTAGTAATTTCATACTTCAAAAGAGTTTATTTTCTAGTCTTCATCCAAGAATCAAAACAGCAAGAACAGTGTTTTTTCCTGCTTAAGTATTAGGTACTAAGATTGATCTCTCGAGTTTTATTTTTAACTTAAAAAAAAAAGTTTCATTTAGTTTGCATCTTTATACTGTTAGCTTTAGTTGTTCAGTCTTGTCCAACTCTTTTCAATCCCCACAATGGACTGTATGTAGCCCACCAGACTCCTCTGTCCATGGAATTTTCCAGGCAAGAATACTGGAGTGGGTAGCCATTCCCTTCTCCAGGGGATATTCCCGAGCCCAGGAACCAAACTCACATCTCCTGCATTAGCAGGCAGGTTCTCTACCATCTGAGCCACCAGGGAAGCCCTTGTATCTTTATAGGAAATATAATAAGGAAATTTTAATCTTTTATCACAAATTAGGGCTTCCCAGGTAGCTCAAACAGTAAAGAATCTGCCTGCAATGCAGGAGACCTGGGTTCAATCCCTGAGTCAGGAAGATCCCCTGGAAAAGGACATGGCAACCCACTCCAGTATTCTTGCCAATTAAATTATTTGGAGGTCATAGAGTCATTTAAGTAGTGTCTCTTTCTTTATCCAAAGAAAGCATGTATCTACTTATTTAGAAAAAAAAAAAGACAAAGACATAAATCAACATTTACTATGCAAAAATTCCAAGGATATATATCAATTTTAAATGGAATATATGTATTTCACAAAATATAAAAGATATTTCAGTCCTCTTTTTAGTGAAACTAATCCTTTCATTTCTATAAAAGGATGAATAAGACATTATTTTCTAACTTTTACGCAGTTGTTTCAGGCCCTCACTGGAAAGCAAGTGTAAAACTCTCAGAGCATACAGTAAGAATACTAGGGGATTATTAAATCTTACAGACAGGAAAAAAAAAATTAAAATGCCACATATAATGATCTTATCAAGTCACCTCTTCACTCAGTTTATTCTTTCAAAAACCAACGGACAAAGCTAACAAGTACTAAAAAGAAAAAAAAAAAAAACCTATTTCCCCAGGATTCCAGTTATGAGATTAGGGAAAAAAAAAAAAAAAACTAAGTAGCTTTATTCACATGAGTTGCCATGTGGGCAGTTGCTGTCCATCCTTGAATAAGCAGATACCTTCAACGAACATCCAGTGGGAACAATGCAGTTCCCAACTACATTTTTCTGCCCAAGTAAAGGTCATGCTGAAAAACATCTAAAGCTAAGAGCTCATGTTTGGAAGGCTTTGTTTTTCAGTTACTGAACACTATAACTCCTTCCTTTAAAAGCACAGGGGCTTTCAACTGCCTAAAGCAGATTTATTGATTTTTTGTTGTCATTGTTGTTGTGTGAAATTGATGTTTATTCACAAGGTATTTGTCCTGTATGTTGAAATACTTATTCTAAATGTTGTCCTGAGGGGGGAAATACTGGTAAAGTCAGAAGAAATGCTTAGAAGCTAGTGATGGAGAAGCACATTTTTACTTCACAAAGTTAAGTAACTGTGGTTTGCTAAATCCGAGTTCTTGCAGATGCCCGCCACTAAAACTCTAAAATGGGCTTTTTGTGTATTTTTGGGGTGTTTGTTCACTGCTCTCAGAGGATTTGACTAAGACTCTCTACTTTTAATAAAATTGAACTGAAAGTTATTATTGGGAATGCAGTACAGTTTCTTTTTCTTAAAAAAGTATATTAGTGTTGATGTATTAGAAAAGTATAAGTAAAGTACCTTATTCTAACTGAGCTGAAGCTGAAGCTCCAATACCTCGGCCACCTCATGTGAAAAAAATGACTAATTGGAAAAGACCCTGATGCTGGGAAAGACTGAGGGCAAGAGAAGGGGACGACAGAGGATGAGATGGTTGGATGGCATCACCAACTCAATGGACATGAGTTTGACCAAATTCCAGGAGATGGTGAAGGATAGGGAAGCCTCCTAGCATGCTATAGTCCACGGGGTCGCAAAAAGTCGGACACAACAACCAGTTGGACACAACTTAACGACTGAACAACAAAAACAAGTTATAAAAAATGCAGCAAATAAATAAATTCATTCCAAATTGAACATAATCAATAGTAAATTGAAGGAAGAGGAGACAGAGTAGAGGAAGAAGCCCACTGAGATAGGTTTCCAACTATTTCAGGTTGACTTTCTGTTCGTCTAAATCAATTTCCCAAAGCATTTTCCCTTTCATACCTAAGATGTAATTATTCACTGGGGCTGGGGTTAGCAACTCTTCAGAAATTGGGAGTACCCCTCTTTTTTCCCAATAGGAAATAGAACCTAGAGTAGGCAAAAATTTGAACACATCCCCCCAGTCATTTTCCCTCTAGAGATTCATCCATCTTACTAATAGGTTTCAGCTTATAAATGCATGTCTTCCTGCAAATTACTTAAAAGCAGTGTTCCCCAAAGTGGGATTCCCTGGTGACCTCTGGTGACAGAGGAGACAATTTTAGAATACAGCATTAAACAACCTAGAAGAAGAAAGTCATTTCCTTTTCAACTCTCTCCTAATCCTCTGGTCTAGTCAAGGGGAAAGTCTCCATTTGATGCCAGGATGTTGAGCACTTGGTATACTTGTTAACCTCCACTGTCACAAAGGAAAATAAGTCTGCAACTCAGGCCTGCAGCAGGCACCAAGAGCTACCTAGAAGTTGACAAACCATATAGTTGTCATTGTACGCATCTGAATAGTGATATTTTTCAAGTTTCCTGTTTAAATAAATGTATTTAAGGTTTAAAAATGGAGTTGATTTAAAGGAAAAATAGTTTGAAATGGTCTAGATCCTTGCAACTGAAAATGAGATCAGTGAACCAGCAGCATCAGCCTCACCTGGGAGCGTGTTAATGAACCGGATCTTAGGCCCTTCTCAAGCCCACCGAACCAAAAAATGCATTTTAATCAAGATCCCCACATGACTTAAAAGTTGAGAAACGCTAGGGGTAGCACAAAAGTCAGTCTGAAACCACGCAGGCCATTCATTTGGGATCTGCTGCTTTGGCTCATCAGCCAGCCATCCTTCAGACACTCACTGAAAACCAGCCAGCGGAGGGCAGGGGGACCAGGAAGAAACCCCAGTGCCTTCCCTGGCAAGTCACAAACCATCAATGGATGGTGAAGTCAGTGAGCGAATCTAAAGCAGCACTTTGGGGGTGCTGTGGGTAACCTAAAATGACTTTAAATACGCTCTTATGAATAGACTTGTGGACACAGCAGCAGACGGAGAGGGTGGGATGAATTGGGAGAGTACCTCTGATATATCTACACTATCAGGTGTAAAATACTTAGCTAGAGGGAAGCTTCTGTAGAAGGCAGGGAGCCCAGCTCAGCGCTCTGTGATGACCTCAAGGGATGGGATGGGGATGGGGTGGAAGGAGGCTCAAGAGGGAGGGGATATATGTATACATACAGCTGAGTCACATAGCTGTACAGCAGAAACCAATACAACACTGTAAAGCAATTACCCTCCAATTTAAAAACAATTTAAGTGCTCTTATAATACCCGATTGTGCCACTTAGATCATCTTTTTTACTAATGAATAATATAATGAAATTTCTACCTAACCCTCCCGTCATCCCTCCTCTCTTCCTTCAATGGCTGGGGCTTTCTGAACAACTTCAGCATGGGAATGAGGGACCAGGCTCCTTGTATCTACTGAAGTAGCATCCCCTGGCCCTTTCTCCTAGAGTTAAGCCCAATTAGAGAGAGAATTATGCTTGGAAATAGGGCAGCCTAGGTCTTCTGCATCAGGTGACGCTGCTGCTGCTAAGTCGCTTCAGGCGTGTCCGACTCTGTGCGACCCCATAGATGGCAGCCCACCAGGCTCCCCCGTCCCTGGGATTCTCCAGGCAAGAACACTGGAGTGGGCTGCCATTTCCTTCTGCAATGCATGGAAGTGAAAAGTGAAAGTGAAGTCACCGAGTCATGTCCGACTCTTGGTGACCCCATGGACTGCAGCCCACCAGGCTCCTCCATCCATGGGATTTTCCAGGCAAGAGTACTGGAGTGGGGTGCCATCACCTTCTCCGTCAGGTGTCACTACTGGAAGAAAAGTGCAACACTCTATGGGCACCCCAGTGACACTTCAAAGGAGAAGCGAGGCGGTCACTCATTCACCAAGGGGGCGGCCTATTTAGTCAATGATCCAGGGAAGGGAAGTGAAGTTGCTCAGTCGTGTCTGACTCTTTGCGACCCTGTGGACTGTAGTCCACCAGGCTCCTCCGTCCATGGGATTCTCCAGGCAAGAATACTGGGAGTTCTGACCAAAATCCTACTTCTTCATCAGCAGGAAAGACATCCAGGGAAAAGTCTGAATTATCTGTATCACCAACTCAGTGTTCACCTTCACAACCTGAAAAGAATGTGCTGGAAATACAGAGTAAAACAATGACTAAAATATACATGACTTATGATACTACAAAAGCTAAATACATACGTTTACAGCCATCTAGGTATTCTCAAAATATCCAGATTTAACAGATTTTAATAAAATGTTTCTATTTCTCCCAGGTGCTAGGCCTAACACCAAGATCCAACAACAGAAACTCAACTTCTCAGTACAAAACACCAACATGAGACCGTCTGGTTTTGCTGAGAAAATGAAGAGTGAATCCCATTGGGTAAAGAAAGATGGGAACATTAACAATAAACAATCAACAGGAATTCATGGTCTGGTATCCATGATAAGACTTACATGCCATTCACTACAATGAAAAGAACACTGTGAACATTTGTTAGATCCTTTTTCCCTTTAGTTATTTTGGGAATGTACTTATGTAGGCAGAACATTATAAAGAACAAAAAAATATATGTTACAGTGTAAGATTACTGTAACGGTTCTGAAAGAAGTCAAGAGAAAAAAAACCACCAAAATGAAACTATAGGCATAGAGGAAAATAAGAGTAATAATTGCTAATACCTATCGATCATTCCAAGCAGTTTATATATACTAACTCCTCTAAATCCTCACAACTATGAGACAGATGCTGGGTCTTAATATTACTACTAAAAATGCCATTTTGCAGACAAGGAGACATAACTGTAAGGTGAGTAAGTAGCCTAAGATCACAAGTCTGGGGATAAAACTGGGTAAAAATTCAGACACATTCAGAATCCAAACTCCTTACCGCCAGACTTCTGCCTACCACCAGACCACGAGAATGCCCAACTCAGGGTGAACATTTTATCACTCTCTAATACTGGACCCTACAAAGAATTCTTCTAAAAAGTCAGTGACTGTGGAATTTTCACAAGTTAAGGGGCTGGGCTATATTGATAGGACTGTACCTTAAAACAGGAAAACTGAGTTTTGGCATTAAATGCTTCAGAAGTGATTAGAACTACTCACTTGGCAGAATTAAGTTTTAAGTCTGCTTCAGGGAAATATTAACAGTTGGGGGAAATTTTTGTTGGAAGCAAAACATTATACTTTGAGAAATGCTTAAGTCAAGTATTCCTCTTTTATTAGGACGACTTAATTAAGTACAAAGCATTAAAATAGCTGGCCTGAATATTTATTAGAGCACCAGCTGTTCCCTCCAGATTTTTAGAAATTCAAGATGAAGTGCCAAGTATAATTTAGAAAAAAAAATCAACAAGTAGAAAGAGCCCTATGTCTTACAATACTTATCCAAATAGTAAATAGTAGTTGGAAGAGCTATAGAATATTATTATGCCTTTTCAATGAGAAGAGCCAAAATGTTTGGCCAACCACTTCCTAATGCTATTTTGTTACTGAGGTTGGTGATTACATTACTTAAATATTATACCTTATATTTCATAATTAATGATTCTTTATGTACAGACAATAACATAGTGCTAACCACAGAATGTGTATACCATTCTGGGTGTGTTTATGAGTGCTGATAACTATGCTCCAGCTAAACATCTCAGAGAAATCATTCAGATTTTAATTCAAAATTTTATTGCTATCAGAGACACACGGACTTAGGGAAAGAACTTATGGTTGCCGGGGCTGGGGGCAGGGGGAGAATGAGAGGAAGGGATAGTTAGGGAGTCGGGGATGGGCATGTACACCCAGCTATGTTTAAAATGGATAACCAACAAGGACCTACTGTATAGCATATGGAACTCTGCTCAATGTTTATGGCAGCCTGGATGGGAGGGGAGCTCGGGAGAGAATGGATACATGTATATTATGGCTCAGTCCCTTCTTTGTTCACCCGAAACTATCACAGCATTATTAACTGGCTATACCCCAATATAAAATAAAAGTTTTTTTTTTAAATTTTATTTCTCTCAAAAGATTTCTACTTTAGGTGCCCAGCCATATTGAACACCTAATTCTTTGTTTCTTTCTTTCTTTCAAAAGGGAGTAGATAAAAAGGAGTAAGTCAGAAAAAAAATGAAAAAACGTGTTATGCACACTGAAACTTTTCTTTCTAAGGAAAACTGGAAGATGTCTCCTGTTTGCTTTTCTGCCAGCTCTTCATGACAGTGCTGCAAACTTAGATATGAGAGAAGAAACGTCCCTGCTTGGCATGCCGGCAGAGGGAAGTCAACAAAACTGCCACAGAGGTGCAGAGAGCAGCTCCCCTTCTCCCCACCCCCAGTCCACTCAGGGTAGGGGGCACAGGAAGAAGCTTCTGGAAACAGGCTGAAAGGAACCTGAGCACCTTGGACAGGAAGGCAGGTGTGTGGAGAACAGCAGAGTCTGCTGTCCTGCGTCCGTGGTTAGACCCAGTCCACTGCACCAAAGTGTGCAGGGCCACAAGGGCAAAAGAACGAAACGTCTGCTTCTTCACTGTTCCTGCCTCATGAATAACTAGCTTCTACCCCTATACGATGCCAATTTTTAGCATACTAATTGCAGCACAAGAGGTTCTCTCTAGCGGAGATTTTCTCCTTCTGTTTTTAGGGTTTTCAGGTTTAAAAATAAACTGGCATTTTTGGATTAATAAAAAATTCCATGAGGGATAAAACAGGCCACATAATTTTTTTTTTTTTTTTGTCATAAGCAAAGAACACTAGCTGTGTGTGCTGGTGCAGCCAGTCACCCTCTGGTCAGAGCCCTATACCACCCACTCCCAGCTCCCCCAGTGACCCTCCAGAGAGTAATAGCAAGAGATGACATATCTTGCCAAGAAAAACAAGCTAGAGCTTCTCCACTTCAGCTGGACATCAAAATCACCTGCAGGGATTTTTAAAAATCCCCGCTAATACCAGGGCCACACCCTGGACCTATAGAATCAGATTCCCAGGTGGGAAGACTGAAAGTTCCTAACAATTCACTGATTATGCTGCTGTGTCTATAAAGGGGTGAAATATCAACCAACCTTATAGAAAGTGAAAAGTGAAAATGTGAGTCACTCAGTTGTGTTCCACTATGAGACCCCGAGAATTGTAGCCCACCTGGTTCCTCTGTCCAAGGGATTCTCTGAGCCAGAATACTGGAGTGGGCAGCCATTCCCTTCCCTATGTGATCTTCCTGACCCAGGGATCAAACCTGGGTTTCGTACATTGCAGGCAGATTCTTTACCGTCTGAGACATCAGGGAAGCCCCTAGCCAGGGAGAGGGACTTCCAATCCATGAAGAAAATCCATAAGAGAAAAACCTGTATGAGGAATAACTTTTTCTAAACATGCCTTGACCTTCAAGATTGAAATTTATCTGAAGGCTAGGATGGTGGTTTTCAATTGTGTGTTTAAGCAGTAGACCCCCTTTTTCAAGCAAAACCCTTCATGGTATACCAAAATACCAAACCTACTATCTGAGCTGCTCCAGGAGCAACAAAGGGCAGAAACCCTCCCACTCAGGCCCCATACACCTTAAGGAAGCCTACAGCTGCTGGAAGGAAGTGAAAACCACTGGGCCAGAATAAGACATTTAAATAGGATACATATATAGTACTAAATCTAAATGCAAATAATTAACTGGAGGGTTAGGGCTTTTGATTAGCACTTAGCCTAGGGAGATGGGTTTAAAAGAAGTTCACTTGAAAAAGAGATGAAGGTTTCATTCCACTAGAAATTCAACTTGAGCCAACAATGTTCTCTGGCTGCCAGAAAAAGCATGTGCAATTTAGCCTGCGTTAATAACTACTGTTTGTACCAAGAGAATGACCTTTTAGAAAGCACTTTCACATGTACGGAGAAGGAAATGGCATCCCACTGCAGTATTCTTGCCTAGAGAATCCCATGGACAGAGGAGCCTGGTGGGCTACCGTGTATGGGGTTGCAAAGAGTTGGACACGACTGAGCGACTAACACTTTCGTGTGTATGATCTCATTTAATACTGGATAACAACTCTGTAAGCTATTGGAATTATTTTCACTGTATTTTAGATGAGCAATGCGGAAGGCCAGGGTTTGATCCCTGGGTCAGGAAGATCCTCTGGAGAAGGAAATGGCAACCCACTCCAGTATTCTTGCCTGGGGAATCCCATGGACAGCAGAGCCTGGTGAGCTACAGTCCCTGGGGTCACAAAAGTCAGACACGACTGAGCAACTGACACTTTTCTTACTTTAGATGAGCAACTGAGGCAATAATGTGTAAAAGTAGCTTATTCAAAGATGAATCCAGGCTCTACCTCCTAACCTAGAACTTAAGGGGGACTTCGAGAATAACAACCCACCATTCTCTGGATAGTAGGAACAGCATATGAAAAAAATGTGTTCCATTCTGGTTGCTACATTAATAGGACCACAGGCAGAGTACAATAATCTGGGCAGATATGAAGAAGACATGAAAAACCTAAGCGCCTCTAAAGATGGAAAGCAAAGGGTCTAGGAATTTTAAAATAATGAAGGTCTATGCAGAGGCAGAGAAGTCTTATATCACACAAGAGTAACCCAGGCCCTTCCCCTTCTCCTTCCTGAAAAATTCAGTCTTAAAGCCATGAGAAGGGACAAAGGAAGATAGGCCTTTGTGCAGGAATGAGTATGGAGATGTGAAAGACGAGAGCCGGGTATCAGAGAAAGGTGCTCACAGTGGGATGCAGGTTGGAGCACGAACAGGTAAGGAGAGTAACCACGTAAGGGTCATCGGCAGCAGTGGAAGACTGGCTACATAAGGGGAGATTTAATCAAATGAGTAAATTGTTAAGAAAAATGGGAGCCAGGATTCTCACTGTCAAAGAGGTAGTTATAAATGTGGAAAAGAAAAATACTAAAGTAAGCCCTGTGGTGGCAGATAGGGATTTGAGATACCAGCGTGAACGCATGGTTTTGAAAATATATAGCTAGATATAGAAACACAGATGTAAACGTGAGTTAAGTGTGCATATGTATATACACACATATTCCACAGTCCTGTCCATTAAAAGGGCCCAGAGGTGGTGACAGCCTCCAAGCAATAAGCATACTTAGCAACTAGAAATTGGTTTCTACAGATCATTTCTATGCAAAGGAACTAGGGCTCCTTGGAGAAATGACTGATATAAAACATGATACTAGTAAATTACAAAATGAGCTTGGAATATCTTTTTCTGAAAGATAGCAAAGATGTGTTCAAAGAATGATGGGAGTCAAAGGGCATAAAGTCACTGCCACTGACTGTCAAACCCGGGACCAATGGGAACATTAAAGTAAGTAATGAGAGTAACAGTTCAATTAAAACATACTGGAGAAAGAGAGACCAGAAGTTCCCACTGATATTAATTAATTAACTGAAATTTTGATGAGGAATGGGCTATTTACATAATTTCAAAATAACTTGCCACAAGATATATACATAAATTACAAAAGGGAAAAAAAGTCACTTTATGATGGAGGAACGGCAGGCAGCACTTCAGTCAAGTGACCACCATCAGTAATGGAACAAACACAAACAGAAATCAGTGCCGCCTGATGGATGCAATAAAAAGAACTCAGTACCACCTCTGTAATTATCCTGCCAGAGATGGATAGTCTGAATCTAAGAAGGAGAAAATGGCGGGCCAACCCCAATTAAGGGACATTGTACAAAACAGCTAGTTTAAAATCTTCAAAAGTGTCAAAAATCTGACCAGTGAAAGACTGAAAAAGACTAAAAGACTCAACTAAATACAATGTGTCTTCTGAACTGAATTCTTCTGCTTTAGAAGACAAGATTGGAATAACTGAGAAACTTGAATGAGGTCTAAGATTTAGATGGTGGTAATGTATAAGATGGTGACTGCAGCCATGAAATTAAAAGACACTTACTCCTTGGAAGAAAAGTTATGACCAACCTAGATAGCATATTCAAAAGCAGAGACATTACTTTGCCAACAAAGGTCCATCTAGTCAAGGCTATGGTTTCAGTGGTCATGTATGGATGTGAGAGTTGGACTGTGAAGAAAGCTGAGTGCCGAAGAATTGATGCGTTTGAACTGTGGTGTTAGAGAAGACTCTTGAGAGTCCCTTGGACTGCAAGGAGATCCAACCATTCCATTCTGAAGGACATCAGCCCTGGGATTCCTTTGGAAGGAATGATGCTAAAGCTGAAACTCCAGTACTTTGGCCACCTCATGCGAAGAGTTGACTCATTGGAAAAGACTCTGATGCTGGGAGGGATTGGGGGCAGGAGGAGAAGGGGACGACAGAGGATGGGATGGCTGGATGGCATCACTGACTCTATGGACATGAGTCTGAGTGAACTCCGGGAGTGGGTGATGGTCAGGGAGTCCCAGCGTGCTGTGATTCATGGGGTCGCAGAGTCAGACACAACTGATGACTACACTGTGATTGTCTTGGAGAACATCCTAGTTTCAAGAAATATACACTGAAGTATTGGTATGTGATAGCCATTTGCCGGCAACTTTTTCTCAAATGATTCAGGATAAAAACAGATAGTACCACTAGCAATTTCTCTGCAGGTGTGAGACTGTTCCAAAATAAAAATAAAAATTCAACAACAGTAAATTAGGAAAATGGACACTCCAGTGGGAATGATTCCATCTTGTTTGCAGGAAAGATGAAACTCTCAAGTGATTAAAGTGGTCCCAAAGAAATCCATCCTAAGGAGGGTTGGCCAGATGTTACAGGGAAAATGCCTCCCTGAATAGTGAGTAGAGAGGAAGTCTATGTACTCTCCAGTGATTTTGTAATTCATTCACTCAACAAACATTTATTAAATACCTACTGTGTTTCAGACAATATGCCAGACACTGCACTTACAAAAATAACTGAGAGGCCCTGCAATTGAAGCCTTTATAGTCTAATGAAGGATGATGATTCGGAAGTCTGAAGGTAGCGTTTTAAGACAGTCGTCAGCATTACATATGGAAAGAAGCAAGTGACTCAGGAACACTGTCTCTAATATTCCACTTTTCATTTATGAACTGTCAATAGACTACACAATAGTTTATTATTCTATCATACTCTTTAACAACATTTTCATCCTAACTTTTCTGCGCTTGTGGGTGGTGTTAATTGAGGCATATGCAAAAACCTTATCACTTTTCAATTATGAACAGATATAAATGACTTACTTGATGTTTTATTTTAGAGTAACAAGCATCTTCTAAACTAAGTTTAAAGTAAGAAGCTAGGGCTATAGATATTGCTAGAGACTTAACACTTTAAAAGTGGACCCTGATTTGTTCATCACCTCAAAAGTCACTCCACGTCTCTGTTCTTCAATTTCTACATCTGTCACAAACATGTCAAAATCTGCTTGTATGATACTTTGAAATGTTTAGAAGAAAGACACCGTAATTATAAAGCTCTGTTAAAATACAGGTTGCTTTCACCTTTGGCCAGCGACTAACTACTACTGTGGACGTATTAAGACAGAGTGATCCTTCTAAATGAGCTCACCTTGGCAATTTTATGTTGGGTGAGACATTAGTTGGTTTTCCAACTCTTCCCCTTGGCTTCATTTCAATCTTCCAGGCATATCATCATGCGAGAATGCTTTGGTGCCTTCTCACTGACCCAAGAGTGAGAGGCCAGACCAAGCAAGTCAGCAGTCAATTACTTTCCCCACTGACGTCTACACACCCTTCTTACACTTTTCGCATTTGACACTTTCATAACCATATTTAGCTTTCTTCCTACCATCTCCCTGTAATTCAAAAGGCAATTTAGACTCCCATATGGTTGCCATCGAAGCTAACAGATGTCTAGCAAATTAAAACAAAAATTATGACTTATAAACTGCTGATGTATCATCATTCCAGAACATCTTACAATTTACAGTGAATCATAAGATAAGGCTTCCAACTTGATGCCCCCCACAAGGTTCTCTAAATCTCTCTTCTCTCAGAATTGGAGCCCTGTGGAAACAAATTAGATGCAACATTCTGCCATCAAACCTGGGTAAACCTACACTTAAAGACACAATGTAATATTTGCAAGCACATCAAGGAGAAATTTGGCCTCAAGGATCCAAGGCTTTCTAATCTTTGTATAGCAAAGAGAAGATAAATGACTTGGCTCTCCTAAGTCATTTAAGGCTTCCACTGATCCACAGTGCTCTTTTCAAATAAGTGATGAATAAATCTGTTGAATCTATTCACCCCATCTCCTTGGTAGACATCAAGAGGAACACCACTACCTGGTAGCAATGACAAACTTCCAGGCTAAGGTATTCTAGAAGTTCTATAGCCAGGATGGAAATAGTATGAAATCTGGAGACAAGGACACAGACCACATCCACCATTTGTTAAATATTGAGACATCTGTTAAATGTGCTTGGTAATATCTTATCTGATTGCATCCTCAAACCTACAATTCTACTGGATAATGTTGTGCTTAGTTGCTCAGTCATGACCAGTTCTTTGCGACCCCATGGACTAGAGTCTGCCAGGCTCCTCTGTCCATGGGGATTCTCCTGGCAAGAATACTGGAGTGGGTTGCCATGCCCTCTAACAGGGATCTTCGCAACCCAGGGATCGAACTCAGGTCTCCTGCATCGTAGGCAGATTCTTTACCATCTGAGCCACCAGTGAAGCCCACTGGGTAATGCTACCCTTCCTTTATAAACAAAAATGGCTCAGTGGTAAAGAATTCGCCTGCTAATGAGGGACATGCAAGTTCGATCCCTGGGTCAGGAAGACTCCCTAGAGAAGGAAATGGCAAGTTCAGTTCAGTTCAGTCGCTCAGTCGTGTCCGACTCTTTGCGACCCCATGAATTGCAGCACGCCAGGCCTCCCTGTCCATCACCAGTTCAAGGAGTAGTCTACTGGCTGGAAGCTGCTTCTTCCAGTCTTAGAGAAAGGAAAAAAACACGTTGAGGTACTCTAGCCAACAACACTGGCTGAGCTCTCAGCTGGCACCAACTGCCAGTCATGTGGGGGCATCATCTTAGGTATCCCACCCCAATGAGCCTTCAGTTAACTCCAGCCAGCTCCATCTCACTGCAACTGAAATGGACAGTTCCAAGTGCAAACTGCCCAGCAGGGCCTGGTCAAATCCCAGAATTGTCAGATATAACCAAGTTTCATCTTAAGCCACTAAGTTTTGAGGTTGTTTGTTATATAGCAATAGATAACCAGAATACTGATATCAATTTACTTGCCTAGTAACAGTTTTTAAGTATTAGAGTCAGATCCTAAAAAGGTCCAGAACAAAATGTCTATTAATGCTGGGTGATGGGGTGTGGAGGTTCATTACCCTAAAGAAGCTCTCTCTTCCCTCCCCTACCGCAGAGCAGTCTCAGGTTTTCCAAGAAATGTCCTAGTATGGTGACACCCTCCACAACGTCAATTCCCTTCTGGCTTGAGTTCTTCCAATATAAAATAGGGTGAATAAGAGTCCCCTACCACCACCTTGTGCTAACTAATGAGAAAGGAATCTACAAGATGTTTACTTTGTTACTCAGAATACCATTACAAGTATTATATAAAAGGATCCAGATTTTACACATGAAACTCTAACTCCAATAGTAAAAAATATATTTAATGACTCATAAGACTACATTTGAGATTCACAGTGGGGACACAAAAGTATGCATATTACACCAATAAGTGAATAAGCTAAGAAGAAATTAGGGAAAGATTTTTTCAAATGAAAGAATCCTTGAGGGAAAAATTAATTAATTAATAAAAGTTACTTTCAGGCAAATCTCAGTGAGAGAAAAAGTCTATAATGTTTCCCAATATATGCTATTTTCATTATATTTTAGTGCCCATCTCTTATATTTTTCTTCCCCAGCATATTGGAGCTCAAAAGACCCATTCTTTTTTTTCAGAACTAGAAAGAAACTTACAACTTGACTAACTCTTCATTTTTTGTTTTTTTTAACTGGAGTATAGTTGCTTTACAATCAGTTATATCTATACATATATTCCCCCCAGCCTTTTTTTTTGGGGGGGGGGGGATTTTCTTCCCATTCAGGTCACCACAGAGCAATGAGTAGAGCTCTCTGTGCTATATAGTAGGTTCTCATTGGTTATTATATGTCAATCCCAATCTCCCAATCTATCCCTCCTTGGTATCCATATGTTTTCTCTCTACATCTGTGTCTCTATTTCTGCTTTGCAAATAAGCTCATCTATACCATCTTTCTCAGAGAAGGCAATGGCGACCCACTCCAGTACTCTTGCC
This sequence comes from Ovis aries, assembly GCF_016772045.2. Lineage (NCBI taxonomy): Eukaryota > Metazoa > Chordata > Mammalia > Artiodactyla > Bovidae > Ovis > Ovis aries. The sequence goes on along the minus strand of NC_056059.1, from coordinate 26,507,445 downwards.
TGGCAAATCCCATGGGTGGAGGAGCCTGGTAGGCTGCAGTCCATGGGGTCGCTAGGAGTCAGACAGGACTGAGCGATTTCACTTTCACTTTTCACTTTCATGCATTGGAGAAGGAAATGGCAACCCACTCCAGTGTTCTTGCCTGGAGAATCCCAGGGACGGGGAGCCTGGTGGGCTGCCGTCTATGGGGTCGCACGGAGTCGAACACAACTGAAGCGACTTAGCAGCAGCAGTAGCAGCATACCATCTTTCTAGATTCCACATATATGCATTAAGATACAATATCTGTTTTTGTCTTTCTGAATTATTCACTCTCTCTGACAGTCTCTATGTCGACCAACATCTCCGCAAACGGTACAATTTCATTTCTTTTTGTAGCTGGGTAATAATATTCCATTGCATATGTGCACCACATCTTCTTAGCCATTCCTCTGTTGATGGACATTTAAGTTGCTTCCAAGGATATAATGCTGTAAGAAACATGGAGTGTATGTATCTTTTCAAACTATGGTTTTCTCAAGGTATATGCCCAGGAGTGGGAATGCTGGGTCATACGGTGGTTCTAGTTTTAGTTTGTTAAGGAACCTCCATACTGTTCTCCATAGTGGCTGTGAATATATGGAATGCTTCATGGATTTGCATGTCATCCTTGCGCAGGAGCCATTGTCTATAACCTTCTCTGTACTGTTCCAATTTTATTATATGTGCTGTCAGAGAACTAACTCTTCATTTTAACAGTTGAGAAACTGAGGCCGGGGCAGTTAACTGAGCAGTGGAAAGTCAAACTGCTCATTACTAAGAGAACCAAACCCTTAGCACTAGGGCTACCAAATTCTCAGTTTTTATTTTACCAGAACTTTATTTCAAAATGTCTACGATGTTTAAAAAAATTTTTTTTTCTAGAGTTTCGGTGTGGAAAGATTAGGAAACCATGTTCTCTGTAATCAATGTCTTCTTCATAACTGTGTTAAAGTAGCCCCAGTCTGCTGAATCCAGCAGTCACAGTTAGGACGGCAACTGTAGAGAGCAGAGATGTGTAACTTTACAGAATCAGGCCACCAATCCCGGCTCTTCAGTCACTAACATCTTAGTCTAAATTACTGTCATCAAATATCATGGCTACCTTCCTGCTGATCATCACTCTAGAGACTGGGGCACTGCAAACTCAGAGATTCCATAATTCCCAAATAATTCCCAAACTTAAGGTAACCTTGAAGCAGACAGCAGGATAGCAAAAGTATGAGGGGGCAGATGAGTGGAAGACTTTAGGCACAGTAAGGAGGGACAAGGTATGTATACAGACAGCAGAGTCAGAGAAGGGTCTTTATATCAAAGGCATCTACATAACTATTCTGCCTGGGACACATGGTTTAGTTCCACAGCGCTATGTCTCTTTTCAGGCTTCCCATAAAACTCCTCCCAAGAGATGAAGACCTTCAAAATCAGACAAAATGTTACTTTCTTTTGAAACTCTCCATGCAAGCACGCTGCAATTCTTTGCAGCTCTCTACAATTCCAGAGGTTTTGCTACAACCTAAGCCATAGAAAACACTAAATGTGCCTCTGTACACACTACAAAATTGCACCAAACTGTCAGGGAAACAGGCCCAAATCCCTTTATTTCTTTTCCACCTCCTGCTATGAAACTGCAGAGAAAGCCCCTGGGTGCCTTTTGTTGCCTGGTAGCTGAAATGTTCAGCTTTTGGAAGTAAAATCAAGAGGCTTGAACTCACCACCCCAAGAAGATCCAGTCCCAATTCGGTAGTCCCTGACTCTCAAAGTCATGAAAGTTTCAAGTTCAGATAAAACCAAAACGCCTCACCCAGGAATTTGACTTTCAAGTATGTCCAACAAGGGTTGAAAAAAAGGAAGCAAGGAAAGAAAATAATTTCTTCTTCCCACATTTGTAGCAGTGTTTGACTATGTTGGAGGCGGGAGGGGGGTGACTGCTAACAGGAATCACGTTCAACCTCTGTCAAAAAGTGGCTTGCGAATGACTGGATCTGATATTCATTCACGTGTCGCCACCCCATTTTCAGTCCTGAGGCCAGATGACATGCTGACACAGAGAGTGGTCTCCAATCACTCTCATTCCCTTTTGCAAAACATGCAAGAGCAATGCAAGACACTCCTAGAGAAAACAGAGAATAAAAATAAAATAGCCTAGTAAATGTGTGGTAGGAAGAAAACAATATAAAGAGCTGTATTGACAAATCTTCTCATCAATGTATATGTTCAAACAAATGGCCAAAACTAAAGGAGAATCAAAATAAATACACCCCATGTTCAGACTGCTGTGGATTATCATTGATCCCACCACCACCACTGGATTATTGTTGACCTCACACTGAATCCACACTAAACAGCAACTTGAAGAACAGCCCCCACTACCCCAACCAGCCACCATCTTTACTTTCCATGGGGGGAATCGTGGGGGCCAAGGGAGTGCCCAGTAAGGAAGAGGATGGAAAGGGATGGGAAAGAGAAGAAAAAGCACACGGTCTTTGAAGCAACGTTTCCCCTTGTCCTAGTGAACTCTTTGTCTGGGTGCCGAACATGTTTGTGAGATCAAAGAAGAGAATCCAAACAAAACAAAAGAGTAGGCATCCCAGCCTAATTACAGTAGGTGCCCAGCGTATTGTGGTGCCAGCAGAGCATGGATGAACCTTTCATTCAAGCATTTGCTCTGCCGGTACCCCCACAAAACATGTCTCGTACGCCTTCTCTGCATTTCTCCAAGGTTTCCCCCAAAACGGCCCGCTCTATGTGTCACTCCTCTGAAAAGCAGGTCGTGAGGTGCGAACACACTGAAACATATGTTGATGGTGACTTGTTATTATCCTGACAATAATACAGACAGAGCAATAAACACCTCCACCCCGCACACCCACTGGTCAGTCCATTATGCAAAAGGAGCGCTTTCCCGAAGAAGACGAAGAGAAGAGCGTGCAGGAAGCGTTATTTACGTGCACATTACAGAACCATATACCGCCGCATCTGCATCCTACACAAAGCCCGAGATGGTGCAAGAAGATACACGCTGAGCATGGCACAGACTGGCCGCGGCAACACGGAGCCAAGCCCTCGTCCAATCAGATCCCCGTTAGAGGTGGACCTCAGGGTCGACTCTGTCCGATCAGCCTTCCCTATTATGACACCACGCTCTGCCCAACATCCATACTCCACCGGGAGCAAATCTCATTCGAGTGGTTGCTCATTTCTCCAACTGCCAAACCCTTTCTTTCATCTGCATCTACGTTATTCGTCCCTTAAAAAGCAATCTCAAGGCCTGGGTGCCCCCTTTCCGGCTCCGTTTTTCTTTTTACCTTTTCGCGTTCCTAGAAAGGATTAAATGTTTATTTCTCCAACGCGCAGGCTGAAAGGGCGGAAGGCAAACGCCTCTGCGAGCTCCGACAAGCGCCCGAGGGGCTGCGAAAAGTAAAGGCTGAGAGCAACGTGCGCGAAATCGTCGCGAATCGATCAGCCACAATAGTTGAAATCCCAGAAGCGCTCCAACTTACCCAAAATATGACATTGAAGCCAAATATGAAATACTTGATGCAACAACTGACTTCAGGGCCCTTGTAATGCTTCCCGGACATCCTCTGGGTTCATGAAGACACTTGCCCCGGCAGCCCGAGTTTGGAGCCCCGGAGCACCGTTGCTCGGAGCAGCCGGCGGGAAGCAGGGGATCCGGGACGGCGCTCGGGGCCGCGGCGCGGCGGCCAACCCGGGCTGAGCAGCGCAGGGACCGAGCAGCGGAGAGTGGCTCCCGCACCTCCAGCCCTCGGCGCGCGCCGAGGCCGCCGGAGCCGGGGTGGCCGCGGGCGGGCAGGGAAGCACGCTGCAAGCCCCGAGCTTCGCTGAGGCTGGCCCCCAGCACAAGGCGAGCTCCCAAGCCCGTCCGCTGGACGTTGGTCAGCCTCCGGGTTTCGGGCAAACGCGACCGCCGCGGATGCTGGTGGAGACGCTACTCGCCCGCCTGCCCGCTCGCGCGCTCCCTCCCACCCCTCGCTCCGCCCGCCGATCGCTCCGCCCGCTCGACCGGCTGCTCCTCCGCCCGCACCGCCCTCAGCTCCGCCCGCCTCCCGCCGCCCGAGCCTCCGTGAGGTGCGCGCGCGCGCGGGCTCGGGCGCTCCCGGGCGGCGGGAGGCACAACGCAGCCGCGCCGCCCCCTCCTTCCCGAGCTCTCCGCTCCTCCCGCTCGCTTCATCCCCGCCCCTTCTCAGGCCAGCCGGGAGCGCCGCGGACCCCCGAGCACTGCGGGTAGGTAGGGAGGATGGCAGGCCGAAGGGAGGTGTAAGGATGCCCGGAGAGCGCGCCCAGTGGGAGCAGCCTTGGAGGAGTGACTGGAGTTGATGGTCCCCGTCTGCCACCGGCGGCAGCAGGCAGCTTCTGGAGGGACCTGGGGGAAAGGATCGCTTCGGGGTGAGAGAGCTGGTTGAGTTGGGATCCTCAGGACGAATCCTTCCCCCTGCGCTCCACTGCAGGACGCGCATCCTTCTGGGTGTAGCTTCACTCACACCCCCTGCTCCACCACCTGGTTTTGTAGCAAGAAAAGACACGGGGCCACCGAGGCGGAGAGGAAAGAGGTCACAGACTTTGGAAGGAGCAAAGGGGAAGGATGAGATGTCAGGGAAGGGGTGGGGGAAGAGACGGGAAATGGGAACGAACCCGGAGGATTGCATAGGAAAGTCCCCTGAATTCCCCTGAATGTGGCTCCAACTCAGCCTCCCCACCTGCGAGAGAGAGAGGCTTATCCTGGAGACGGGGACGAGGTAGGAGAGATGGCCCAAAGGAATCCGACTCACGACAGGATCCTTGCCCTAGGGCCTGTCGGCGACAGAAATCCGGACTGCAGATGCCCCCACAAGACGGAATAGTGCCGAAGGACCCTGACCGGTCCTCACTCTAAGGAGCAATCCTGGAGTTCTAGGATGGTCTTCTGGGGAATCTGAATTGGGTTTATGGATCATGAACGACTAAGCTTTTGACCTCTGAGGAAGGAGAGAATGAAGCTGGATATTATTTTGGAGCCCTACCTGAGCATGTGTGCCCATTGGTTATGTAACTGCCTTCCTCCTGGGGCACTGTCATAGGTGCTGGCAAGCAGGTATCAGTATTTCACGAAAAAAGAATGAAGAACTGCCCAGAACTGTGTGTAAACATCTGTGGGTGTTTCAAGCCTTTAAAAAAAGGCTTGAAAAAGCTGCAAAGAGATGAGATCAGGGAAATTTTCCAGCACCATACCAGTGAAACCTGGTACCAGGCACAGAAATCTGCATGCTTCCTAAGCTCCCAAGAGATCCTTTAATAGGCTTGATAACATTTGGCATAGGATTTCCCTAGTTAACCACCCCCTCACTTTTCTCAAAACCTAGCTAGCTAGTTGACAGCCTACATGGAGGAGCAAGAAGTTACTTTTTCTTGCCATAAACCACACTTAAACAGGCTTGGCCTTGAGAGGGATTGGGGCTATACTGAGGTCACAGGTAGGAGCCAGGGTCCCCACAAAGGTGGAAGAACCAGAAGATCGTAGAATTATGACACTGGTAACAGTGACTTCAGCCCTTTGGATGAAATAACCCTCTCTACCTCGAAAGTGTCCTCTACCCACCCAAAACACACAGCAGACTACCACCAATCTGGTGGGCTTCAAAGGCAGTCTGCCCTTAGTAGCCGATTCCCCACTAACAGGAAGGTGCTGCCACACTTTACATAAGCTGTTGGTGCCATATTGTAATTCTTCGTATATGTAAGTAGAGCAGTTATTGCGGATTCCTGGGTAAGTCAGAGGAAATGTCTTTCTTAAGGTGATATGACACAACTCAGAAAGTACTAGAAATCAGATCCAGCTGATGACTGAGTTGATCCTACGCAGGATTTGTCTTTGAAATAAACCCCAACAGAGAAGAAGTTCAGATAACTCTGGTAATTTGGGGCAGGGGACTAGCTGAATTCTCATTTCATATGTCAAAGCCAAGTTCAAGGAGGATTTATGAGTTAAATATATTTTGTAAAGCAAACCAGAAAATATAATTGTTATTTAGTCACTAAGTGAAAAGTGAAGTCGCTCAGTCATGTCTGACTCTTTGCAACCCATGGACTATAGCCCACCAAGCTCCTCCATCCATGGGATTCTCCAGGCAAGAATACTGGAGTGGGTTGCCATTTCCTTCTCCAAGGGACCTTCCCAACCCAGGGATTGAACCCAGGTCTCCCACATTGCAGGCAGACACTTTTAACCTCTGCACCGGCATGTCCAACTCTTTGTGATCCCATGGACTGCAGCATGCCAGGCTTCCCTGTGCTTCATTATCTCCCAGAGTTTGTTCAGATTCACGTTCATTGAGTCTGTGGTGCTACCTATCCACTCATCCTCTGCCACCTCTTCTCCTTTTGCCTTCAATCTTTCCCAGCATCAGTATGTTTTCCAATGAAAATAGAATACTATTGGTTAAACCTCTGGCTAGAAGTATTTCTCAACTTAGAAGCAATAGAAGGAAATAATCAACAGAGATGACTGGGTAATAGCTTAAAACTTCTATGTGTCAAACATTGTTTTAAACAAGGACATAGAGGACCTCTCTGGTGGTCCAGTGGCTAAGAATTTGCCTTGGAATGCAAGGGAGCCTGGTTCAATCCCTGATCAGGCAACTAAGATCCTCCATGTGTCGAGGCAAGCAAAGTGCAACAATTACTGAGCCTAGATCCCGCATGACCCAACAAAGATGTTGCATGCTGTGACTAAGACCCAACACAGTCAAATAGATCAGTATGACATAGAAACCTAAACCAAAAAAATGGTGACAGCAAATATAAAAAAAAAGTATGAATATCTTAGTAGGGCTCACACAGTAAAGTAAAATACAAGATCTCAGTGATTGAATAAAAGCAGAAAACAGATCACATACAAAGACATCAGATAATAATAAATATGGTGAAAATTAACTTTACAGTAATTAAAGAAATAGACATTAACTCAGTGGTAAAGATATAGAGATAATAAGCAATGGTTTGCTCATACATTGCTGGTGTCATTATAAACTGATTCCATCCATTTGCAAAGCATTTTGGTTATATGTCGTAGGTCAGGGTGCTCCTGCATTTTGACTCAGCAGTCCCACTTCTGGGAATCTAGCCAACAAAATACTCCAAAATATGAGAAAAGTCCTGTGCCGCAAGTTGTACATCACAGCAGTATTGAAAACTTGGTGACAGCTTGAAGATGCTAGAATAGGGGCTATACCCAGCTCCCTGTACTCTGGACCACGGCGTTGCTTCGTGTTTCTCTGCTTTGCACACATCATTGCTGCTCTCTCCCTAAGCACTCTCCTTGCCCTGTGTCTGTGAGCTGAGCCCTCTTAGTTATCCTCAACACTTCCAATCAGCATTTTCCAGGCTCCCTCTTTATCTCCTCAGCACCTCCTACATTCTCCCAATTTGGCACTTGGAGGTTACCTGTAATTACTTGTTTACCTGCCTGTCTCCTCCACTCTGCTACTCCCTCCTTCAAGGGTGTGGTCCATCTCCTTTTAATCTCAGAATTACTAGCACCCAGCCAGTGTTTCAGGTGCTTAATAAATATTTATTTTAAAAATGGGTGAGTCATTTACTCAAATCTTTTACAGGCATTAAAGATGATGATTATAAAGAGTATGTGGTAACGTGACTGTATTGTAATGTTCAACTTTATTTTTGTGGAAATATCTCAAAGTAATAGGAAAGTTAAATGAAACAAGCAAGATGCGAAATGGTATACAGTGTAGGTTGCCATTTTTTTAAAATAATAATAATAATAAATTGTGTTGACAAAGAAGAATGGAAAATTTATATATGCACACTTTCCCTTGTTAATGAGTAGACTATGTTTGAAAAAAATTTAGGTGTTACTTGTTTCAAAATGATAATGGTTGTTAGACTATGGAATTGTGGGTGATTGTGTTTTCCTGTTTCTGGTTTCTATTTAATGTGGTTATATTGCTTTCACAATGACAAAGATAAAATTATAAGTAAAGACAAACAAATAACTAAGTAATCATTATATTTATTTCAGCACTACCTTTCATGACTCAATAAATTCTGGCCTATTTTAAGGGGAAAAAAAACAATGAGAGTAATTCTCTCCCCTGAGACTCCCCTACAGCCATCTCGTTTATAATTCTGAGGTTGAAAAAAATGGTTAATAAGTTTAATTACTGAAAAGATAATTAATCTTTCAATGGCAGTACAGATAGGTAAAGCACGTTCTTCTAATAGTTGCCTAGCTAAGCAGCAAGATATGACAATAGCTTTTTAACCTAAGACACCAGATTTAATGAGCTTGTCACTCTCTCTGTATTTCGCTCTCCCCATCACCTTTCTGCCTCCCTCCTTTCTGTCTTTCACTTTCTGTCTCTCTGCTCCTCTAGTCCTATATTTTTCTTTTCCTTCTCTGTGGCCAGCACTGACGACTGCCTCCCCACCCACTGTTCCAACGTCCCTGCTCTTTTCAGGTCCGTATGCTTGGGGAAATGAGCCCCGGCCCAGCTCCACTGGGTGAATCTTGACCTTCTGAGCCAGACCTGGCTCTGACCAGTGTTTGGTTCAGAAATGGGCATGAGACACACTTCTGATCAGTGAGGAGAATCTGCTGGGTGTTCCCTCACATCTAAGAGAAGTTTTCTTTTTGGCCTTGGATGTAATTGCATTTGACAATAATAAAGACTGTACCAAGCCGGGCAGAATGAGAAAGTGAAAAGAACCTGGGCTTCTTGCTGCTGTTGCCTCGCTGACTTAACCTCTCAGGACTTCCTGTCACAGGAGAGAACTTGCTGAGGAAGGCACTGTAAGAAAGGTTTTCAGTTTCATGCAGCTCAAAGATTCTATTTTATTAAACACTCTCCTCTGGTATTTCCTCCCAAACCCTTTGATTTCTCTACTTGAATAGCCACCAGTTTTCCACGTTTCTCTCAGTACCACTGTTCCCCTCTCCTCTTTTCTATTCCCCAACCATTCCTGTCTCTCTTCAACAATTACAGAGGGAAACTTTAGCACAGCCTGCCCAACTCACACCCACCCCTTTCTCTCACTTTCTCAACCACAAAGTGCTTCCCCACCTCTGCCTCATTTGTACCTTAGGGCTGACAGGCCTGGGTTGATCCAGGCTGGGCCAGCCCCTGAGTGTGTCCCTCTCATGTTGGGATTCATTAACAAAGGAATCCCTGCATAGTAGAAAGGGAGGTGAGGCTTTTTTAGGAGAGCTGGAGGGGCTTGTGTTTCCAGGAGGAAGCCAAGACTCACTCTCTGCAGAAAGAGGAAGGAAGCACAGACATCAAGAGAAGCAGGGGCAGAGACTCTTAACAACATGGGCCGCGAACACAGTGGTGTGTTTTGTGCTCTGAAAAGCTTCCGGCCCTGCTTAAAGGCTTTCTATTTCTGGATTTCTTCAGGAGAACCCGATCCTTGAGGTTTCAGAAGTTTTTAGACAGAATTCTTCCATTGTACTCCACTGTGGCTTAGCTGCTTCAAAGTGGGCATCTTGTATTTGCAAATCAAAAAACCTGGATTAGGGCTTCCTAACTAGCCTAGCGGCTGGGAATCAATCCCTGCTCCAGGAAGATTCCACGTGCCGCAGGGCGGCTGGGCCTATGTGCCACAAGTACCGAGGAAGCCACTTCAGTGAGAAGTCGGGCACCACAGCAAAGAGTGGCCCCTGCTCGCCACAACTAGAGAGACCACATGTAGCAACAAAGAACCAGCACAGCCAAAAATAAAAGTAAATAAGTATTTAAAAAAAAAAACAGATGTTATGGGGAGGGAGGTGGGAGGGGGGTTCATGTTTGGGAACGCATGTAAGAATTAAAGATTCAAAAAGTAAAAAAAAAAAAAAAACTTTGATTAAAGCAAGTCATCTCACCTCAAATCCAATGAGATCAACTTAAAGCATTTTGAATTGGCCTAATATAAATTTGTTGTATTTAATGAATCAAATATTTTGCCTACTGTTCTTTAGTTGAAAAGTGAGTGAATTAAAATATTAAAATATTTCTCTAAAAAAACAATGGATTCCCCAGGATCAGTATCACCTCCGTACCCTTCTCATCCTGTGCCCACACATACCCATTAAAAAGACCTAGTTTTCAGGGCCCCAGGAAGAACATGAAGAAAGCATATCTGTCTCAGAAATATGATTAAACAAGCATACATAGAACATAGTTGTTTCACTTTTAAAAATCAATTATAATTGCTTATGTAACAAAATGAATTCTCTCTTTTACAAAATATGACAGAGCAGACATTGATTTTTTTTATTCCACCTTCTTTTGGAAATATCACCTCAATTTCCTCCTGCTTTGGAGATAGCCAGCAAGGCCTCTAAATCAAGGTGCCAGGCCTTACCAGGGGCAAGCACGTGACACACGTTTGGCCATTCAGAAGCTGCCTACTTGATACCGTGCAGAGGGAGGCAAAGACCAAAAGCTACCTGGAGTTCGTTGATTGCGCGCTCGGACATCCCGCCTGAGGCTGCCCTTCAGGATCCTCCCTGGCTCTTCTGGTCTCCCTCCAGTCCTGTGAGCTACCTTATTTCCTCCTAGTGGATTTCCTTCCTGATTAAGTCAGTCATTGCCTGTTTCTATGACTTAGACCAAAAAAATTCCTAAGCAGCAGCATGGGAACTTTTGAAACTGCACTTTTCAGAAAAAGATGAAAATGTTATCTTTTTTTTCTGATTTCCAAAGTAGGATATCCTTATTATACAAGTTAGACAATACACAAAAGTTTTTCAAAACTCACCCATGACAACAGTTCCAAAGGAAACTGCCGTCAACATTTTGATATATTTTCTTCATTAATAAATATTTTTATATGATTGATCTCATTCTGCAGAGGAAAAAACCCTTAAACCTATTATATTTCCCATTTGCAGGTGCCCCCAAATAGTGCAGAGAAGCCCTCCATCAGAACAGAAGCAAGACCATCTCAATTTCCAGGCTGTGGTTACCAGTCAGGGTTCCAACCTCAGTGCCCCATATCGCTAGCACTTGAGTGTTTTCCTTTTCCACCACGGATCAGTCTGTTTCCTTTCTTGCATGGCAAACATTCTCGCATGCTCCCTTACATTCCAAACTCACTCCTACCTCCAAACAATCTCAAAGTTCCATTTCCACCCCAAAACTCCACCCTTCCTTTCATCCATCACCAGTTCAAATTATTTTGCAGTTAAGTATTTCAGCTCCTCAAAAATCTGCCCCCATTTAACACTAGACATGCTAATCCTATCTAGTAATTTCCTCTTTCACTATTTGGTTTCTTTTGCCTTCTAAAAACTTTGCTTTTGTGATATATCTGTATTGGTGGAGCATTGAACTTAATGTCCAGAAACAGGGAATATATATTAGCAGATTCATCAGATATTCATTTAAGTTTTATTATGCAGAATCAATTAACTCAACAACAATTATTTATTGAGCACAATTCCCCTTAAGACACCTTTCATCATGGTTTCTGCCCTAAAAGTGAAATGGAAGAAATAAACAGAGGTAAGGACACAGGTCAGAACAGACTGCTACAATTTCTACCAAGTACAATGTGACGTAGAATCATGAAAAAAACACTATTCCAGTTCTACTTTTTCTTTTTCTTTTCTTTTTCTTTTATTTCTTATGGACAAAGAAACAGTGGTGTGGAATATATCACAAAATTCAGGTTTTATATTATACTTAACCACACTGGTCTAGCCATTGTGGAAAACAGTTTAGTGGTTCCTCAAAAAGTATTAATATATGATTCAGAAATTCTACTCCTAGGTATATACCCAAAAGAAATGAAAGCAAGGACCTAAAGAGATACTTGTATACCAATGCTCACAGCAGCAAAAGAGCCGAAAGGTGGAAACAGCCCAATGTCCATCAACAGATGAATGGATAAACAAAATATAATAGATATACAATAGGATATTACTAGCTTTACAATGGAAGGGTATTTTGATATATGCTACAAGGCTGAATCTTGAAAACATTATGTTTTGTGAAAGAAGACAGATATATACAGACATGTATGATTCTACTTATATGAAGTATTTAAAGAAGGCAAATTCATGGAGACAGAAAGCAGAATAGGGAGTAACAGAGGTTGAGGAGAAAGAACTATTGTTTGATAGGTACAGGGTTTCTATATGAGATGATGAAAAATTATGGAAATAGATATTGGTGACGGTTGTGCTGCTGCTGCTGCTGCTAAGTCGCTTCAGTCGTGTCCAACTCTGTGTGACCCCATAGACGGCAGCCCACTAGGCTTCCCCGTCCCTGGGATTCTCCAGGCAAGAACATTGGAGTGGGTTGCCATTTCCTTCTCCAGTGCATGAAAGTGAAAAGTGAAAGTGAAGCCTCTCAGTTGTGTCCGACTCTTAGCGACTCCATGGACTGCAGCCCACCAGGCTCCTCTGTCCATGGGATTCTCCAGGCAAGAACACTGGAGTGGGGTGCCATTGCCTTCTTCGGGGGATGGTTGTAGAACATTGCAAATACTTACTGCCACTAAACTGTACAGTTGGAAATGGTTAAAATGGTAAACTTTATGCTCTTTATATTTTAGCACAATAAAAAAATGTCTACACTTACAACAAATAACAAACTGAAGAATGGTTCGAAATACAGAAATCAGTTGCTCACTGAAGTCTATGATCAAAATTAAACATCCAGTATATGCATCTAAGGCTATAAGTTATGTGTGTCCCCACTTAGGGAAATCTAATAGAAGCATATAAATTAATGGATCTATTTTATAGAGGGATTTATCCAAGGATTCCTTTAAAAAGGAGCTTCCCCGTAAACTTTATTGTTTGCTAATTGATCACGAGCAACCTAAGAAAGTCTGTTGAGAGCAGAAACACTCTGTGGAAAGAGGAATCAGGAAGCTGAGGTCTCTCTCTAGCACACAGTCTCCCACACAGGAGACCAACCACATGTGTTTCTCTCTCCCCAGAGGAGCTCTGGCCCCTTTCAAGGCTTCTAGGAGAATCCAACATAGCTGAAGTGAGTTGGGGTTACGATGGTGAGAATAGGAAAAAGTGAAAGTATTAGTTGCTCAGTTATGTCTGATTCTGTGTGACCCAATGGACTGTAGCCTGCCAGACTCCTCTATCCTTGGGATTTCCCAAGCAAGAATACTGGAGTGGGTTGCCATGCCCTCCTCCAGGGGATCTTCTTTAACCAGTGATCAAACCCAGGTCTCTTGCATTGCAGGAGGATACTTCAGCACCTGAACCACCAGGAAAGCTCCTGGTGAGAGCATTAGCTACCTTCTAAGGTAGATGACCTGAGCTTTCATTTCAATCACTCAGCAACCTTTTCTATTGGACCACAAACTCCTTGAGGGCAGGGATCAGATTTCTCTGTAGTATGTTACCTTGCAAGCACGTCGCATGCACTGGCTGCCTATTATTCCTTACCTGATGAATTAGTTAATAACCTTTGTACAAAATGTCAATGAAAGGTCAAACAAAAACAGTCAGGCAGCTCTGAAATTATAATAGATAAGAAATCCATTGAGTCATAAAAGTTCAAATGACACAGGTAATCTTAGAGAACCTCTCCTCAAAGCCTAAAGTGAGCAAAATCTGTGTCCATGCTTATCCTACCTTCTCCTACAAAGGGGACCTATTTTCCACTGCATTTGTAACTCTGTCTTATACCCAAATGTACCACATTCACTGGGTTCATAAATACTGTTGACAGAATGAATGACAAGGCAAAAAATAGCTTGCAGTACTTTTCATTTTTTACAAGTGTGGAAAGCATACTAAACCATCTGCTGATTAAAAATATGCGTGTTTTGACTTGCATATGACTCAAATTAACATACATAAATCCAGCATCTCCACATCACTAGATTCACAGCCACAGCCAATAAAGTTCCATGTTTCTTCAGATTCATCAATCCCAGAGTGACATGGTTAAGTTATCAGGCACAAAATACACAGTAATGGTTTATAACTAAAAGCTAACTCATGCTTTATTTCAATTCAATGATCATTTATCCTCTAAAAATAAAATAGGCCTCAGATCATTGGGAATCTAAAATTTTATGTTCAGATTTGCTCTATAAATACCTCACGTCACCATGGGAAACTAAAATTTGAGGTACAGAACAGAAACCATCATCCCTCAATATAATGAGTTAGGATTAGCCAAAGCCTGTTGTTGGGGCTTCCCTCATAGCTCAGTTGGTAAAGAATCTGCCTGCAATGCAGGAGACTTGGGTTCAATTCCTGGGTTGGGGAGATACCCTGGAGAAAGAAATGGCAACCACTCCAGTATTCCTGCCTGGAGAATCCCATGGACAGAGGAGCCTGGCAGGCTACAGTCCATGGGGTCACAAGCGTCGGACACAAGTTAGTGACTCAACCAACACCAAAGCTGTTGTTTAGTCGCTTAGTCATATCTGACTATTTGCGACCTCATGGACTGTAGTGTACTAGGCTTCTCTGTCCGTGGTGCTCCCCAGGCAAGAATACTGGAGTGGGTTGTTATTTACCTCTCCAGAGAATCTTCCCAACACAGGGATCGAACCTGCATCTCCTGCATTGCACGTAGATTCTTTTTACCTCTGAACCACTAGAGAAGCCCATTAACCAAAGTATTACATGTTGAATCCTAGCACCTCGCTGCCTTACATAACCCCAGAAAGGTATATGGTCTCAAGTTGCAGCTTCTAGAACTTAGCTTCTACCTGCCAGTCTGCTACCACTGGTCCATCACCACCACATTCCCTCCAAGACTGCCTGGAGCAGAGAAGATTCTCTGAGAAGCAGAGAAACAGCTCTGTATTATAATACTGATGTACTACTAATCCTATATACTGTACTACTAATAGACTTGTCAACCCCCATGGAAGGAGAACACATCCAAACTGCAAACCTAGGTCAGATGCAACATCAGTTCAGTTCAGTTCAGTTACTGAGTCCTGTCTAACGCTTTGCGACCCCATGGACTGCAGCACTCCTAGAGTTTACTCAAGCTCATGTCCATTGAGTCGGTGATCCCATCCAACCATCTCATCCTCTGTCATCCCCTTCTCCTCCCACCTTCAATCTTTTCCAGCATCAGGGTCTTTTCAAATGAGTCAGTTCTTCTCATCAGGTGGCCAAAGTATTGGAGTTTCACCTTCAGCATCAGTCCTTCCAATGAATATTCAGGACTGATTTCCTTTAGTATTGACTAGGTTGATCTTGCTGTCCAAGTGACTCTCAAGAGTCTTCTCCAACACCACAGTTCAAAAGCATCAATTCTTCTGCACTCAGCTTTCTTTATAGTCCAACTCTCACATCTATACATGATTACCGGAAAAACCACAGCTTTGACTAGATGGACCTTTGTTGACAAAGTAATGTCTCTGCTTTTTAATATGCTGTCTAGGTTAGTCATAACTTTCTTCCAAGGAGCAAGCGTCTTTTAATTTCGTGGCTGCAGTCACCATCTGCAGTGATTTTGGAGCCGCAAAAAAGTCTGTCACTGTTTCCATTGTTTCCCCATTGATTTGCCATGAAGTGATGGGAGCAGATACCATGATCTTCAGTGATTTTGGAGCCACAAAGAAGTCTGTCACTGTTTCCATTGTTTCCCCATTGATTTGCCATGAAGTGATGGGAGCAGATACCATGATCTTAGTTTTCTGAATGCTGAGTTTTAAGCTATCAGGCCTGTACAAATTAAGAGGGGGTTAAGGGAATTCCCTGGTGACACAGTGGTTGGAATATCACACTTCCACTGCCAGGGACCAGGTTCAATCCCTGGCAGAGGAATATGGTCCCACAAGCTGTGTACTGTGGCCGGAAAGAGAGGCGGTCAGTCACTGTTACTGAGATACCTAGCCCTTTCCCCTTAACTCCTCAGTCTCTCGTGATTTACCTCCATCTAGAGTTACCTGTCTCGGAGAAGGCAAAGGCAACCCACTCCAGTACTCTTGCCTGGAAAATCCCATGGACGGAGGAGGCTGGTAGGCTGCAGTCCATGGGGTCACTAAGAGTGGGACACGACTGAGTGACTTCACTTTCACTTTTCACTTTCCTACATTGGAGAAGGAAATGGCAACCCACTCCAGTGTTCTCGCCTGGAGAACCCCAGGGATGGAGGAGCCTAGTGGGCTGCCGTCTATGGGATCGCACAGAGTTGGACACGACTGAAGCGACTTAGCAGCAGCAGAAGGGGCAGAGTACCTGTCTACAGCCAAAGATGGAGCCTGGGCTCTCTGGCATCAAACCTCCTTTAAACCCTGCTATTAACAAACCACTGGCAACATATAAATAAATGCCCAGCACTGTGGTCATTGGGTCCACCCAGGACTGCTGGCACTGAGCCACTGAGGATGATGGAAATCTTTCCAGAGCAGTATTTCCTAGCCTTGTCTGGTGATAAGAATCATTTAGGGCTGTTGACCTAAATGCAGATTCCCAGACCTTCCCTGAGATGTTTGTTTTTAGTAGGTCTGTTTGGGGTCCAGGAATCTGAATATTTAACAAGGCCTCAGATAATGCTCTTCACCAGGGAATTTGGGGAGATTCAGTATATTCTTCAAAGTGTGCCTTGAGTCTCCCGGGGGAGGGAGTTGCCCTGTGTGGATTCAAGCCTTGTCATCTCAGGGGATAATGAAGGTGAGTATGCTTTGTTCACTGGGAAGTCTCTGTAAATCCAAGGCGTTGTTATCATTATTATATATGATACTCGAACCGTTGCCGCTGGGGCAGTGTGCAGCGCTGGGGTGAACGTCTCCTCAGTGTACGAGCTAAGGGGCCAGTCCCAATCTCTGTGGATGTGCTGTGCTATCACGGTCGTTTGTGACTGCCTGGATTGTAACCCACCAGGCTCCTCTGTCCGTGGAGATTCTCCAGGCAAGAATACTGGAGTGGGTTGCCATGCCCTCCTCCAGGGGATCTTTCCGACTCAGGGATCGAACCCAGGTATGCCATATTGCAGGCAGATTCGTCACTGTTTGAGCCACCAGTGAAGAGGAGTGGCCCAAGGCAGAGGCGAAAGGTGGGAGGAGGAGCCCAGGCTGGAATCTGGAAATGAATACCACAGCTGCTCTGGTTCCTGATATAAATTAAAGGAAGAAAGAGAGTGTCAGGGAGAAAATGTAAACAGCGTGAATTTTCCAGATATTAAAGACAGAATGTGTTTGCTGAATTATTCATTTATGGAACTTCCAATTTTATTTTTTAGTGCTACTACGTGTATAAATGTAAGCTGGCCTCTGAGATGGAACTCGGTGCTAACATAAGCAGCTGTATGGGGGTTGCTCTGTACGGCAGGGTGCCTGTGAGGTTTAGTCATCTACATGGGGTGGCCGCAGCTGGGAAAAGTCTCTATGCTGGCTGTTTTGCTGCTGACTTCACCAGAAATTAAAGATGGATCTGTAGTTAGAGCACTGTCTCCCCCATGGACACAAAGACCAAGTCCTTCCTTACAACACTGATGAGGAAAATTTGCAATGATGCCAGAAATGAAAGAAGGGCAAATTCTTGCAGGGTGTTGGGAGATCATTTGGAAATAACAACCACTCATTTTTTTTTTTAATTTTTTGAGATTTTTAACAAGAAGTTTTGAGTTAAATTGTAGATTCTAGAATCACCTGGCACTAAGAAAAGGAACATCATGCTCCAGGTCTCCTTAGAAAGATGAATCCTGTGGTCGACAATGTTCCTGCATGGGAACAGAAATGGACCAGCTTTTCATGATCTCACCTAAAGCCATGTTTTATACTACTAAATAATAGCAACTCAATTCAGCAATGGCACATTGTACAAATAAATAGAATGAATGAGTAGAGCAGTTACTTCTCCTCAATGAAATTGTTTGGGGAAAATCCTTTAAGTTTCTGAATAAAGTTTTAAAGATATGAGAATTTAAAAGTATGCTCCTCAAAGTCAGAAATGTGTCTTAGCCTCTAGTATAAAATCTGTATAAATAGTGATAAATTGAGTGAAATGTTGATAAGTGATAAATCTTGCTGAATGGTTTATAGTTCTTTGAACAATTTAAGTGACCCTCTAAATGTTTGAAATTAATTCAAAATAAAGGTAAAAGGAATACAGGGGAAAAAAAAAAGGAATCTGTGTCTCCTTCTTTTGTGACAAACATTCCCAAGGAGTTGAGTTGCCGTCAGGAGATAGCTTTGGGATAATTGGGAAGTATGCGTGCGTGCTAAGTAACTTCAGTCATGTCCAACTCTCTGCAACCCTGTGGACAGTAGCCCTCCAGGCTCCTCTGTCCATGGGATTCTCCAGGCAAGAATACTGGAGTGGGTTGCCATGCCCTCCTCCAGGTTAGAGGCCAAAAGTGTGTTAAATGCCAAATAAACCTCAGAGTAGCCTCTTTTGACCATCACACAAAACATGCAAGAGATACTTAACTGTTCTCATTTTCAGCTATCATTCTTTAGGTCTCATCGCTTTTTTTCTTCAGATAGGTATGAAACAGAGTTTTTCCATACTCATCCCACTGACAAAATTTCAACCACTGAAACGCTCCCTTTAAGACTAACAAGGTTTTTATCTCCCGGAGTTGGGCAGATAACGATTTTGCTGGCCACTCAGAATTATCAGAGAGAGCAGAAACTGGAGCAGTGCAGACAGATGCTATCCCTGCAGATAAAGCACATCACTCAGGGCAGTCAGAGCTCTGGCCTCCTCCCTAACTTAGCCCTGCACCAAAGCGACTGTGGGTCATTTGATTCCCTGTGCACCTTTCTCTGTTGAAGCGGAATGTGAAATTTTAGGGTGACGTTAGAGGGGGTGGTGATACCCTGTGAAGGAAGGAAAACTGTATAAGGACTTAGAGAATCCACCCTAACTAATTCACCACCTTAGATCAGTTACGTCACTGCTCAAGAACCTGTTTCTCATGTCTGCATCTCCATTGCTGCCCTGCAAATAGGTCATCAATGCCATCTTTCTAGATTCCATATATATGCATTAATATGTGATATTTGTTTTTTTTTTCTTTCTGATTTATTTCAGTCTATATAATAGGCTCTACCTACATCGACCTCATTAGGACTGACTCAAATTGTTTTTCATAGCCGAGTAATATTCCACTGCATATGTGTCCCACAATTTCTGTCAACGGACATCTAGGTTGCTTCCATGTCCTACACAGAAAACAGGCTTGTTGACAGAGTTGGGGAAGGAGCTGCTGCTGCTGAGTCGCTTCAGTCGTGTCCGACTCTGTGCGACCCCATAGACAGCAGCCCCCCCCAGGCTCCCCCGTCCCTGGGATTCTCCAGGCAAGAACGGGGGTGGGTTGCCATTTCCTTCTCCAATGCATGAAAGTGAAAAGCGCAAGTGAAGCCGCTCAGTCGTGCCCGACTCTTAGCGACCCCATGGACTGCAGCCTACCAGACTCCTCCCTCCATGGGATTTTCTAGGCAAGAGTACTGGAGTGGGGTGCCATTGCCTTCTCCGTGGGGAAGGAGAGGGTGGGACAAATTGAGAGAATAGCATGGAAACATGCATTACTGTATGTAAAATAGGCAGCCAGTGGGAATTTGGTGTGTGACACAGGGAGCTTAGCCCAGTGCTCTGTGACACCTAGAGGAGTGGGATGGAGAGAAAGATAGGAGGGGGTTCAGGAAGGGGACATATGTATACCTGTGGCTGATTTATGTTGATGTATGGCAGAAGCCAATACAATATTATAAAGCAGTTGTCCTCCAATTAAAAAAAAAAAATTTAAAAACAACTTGTTCCCTTGACTGAAAGGGGGAAGGTTAGATCTAACTTGTGATCTTGATCTGGAAGAACTCTCCCTGCTCAGGACAAGTGGGAAGAACAAGTGGGTTCTAGACTGTGGCTTTCTCAGAATGGTTCTATTTTTTATCTGCTACCACGTTAGTGTTTCATATAAGATTTCATTTTCTGAAAAGTATCCCATGCTAGAGAAAGTTGGCAAACCCCTGGACTGGAACCACTGTTTCCTTTCAGCTCTCACACACTCTGATTCTTCAATATCCAGTGACAAGAAGGGTGAATGCCTGCTAAAGCAGCCAAAAGCTCCCAATTATAATACGTAGGTGTGGATAGAATCCACAAAGTGAAAAGACGCTTGAAGGATGCACAAGAGGAAACTTGGAGAAATCCAGACGGCACATCTCTCTTCCGGTTAGGAAAGAGACCTGGATCATTCCTTCTTCCTTCACTTCTTACAGCTAATATCTGCCCCTTACTCATGGTTCTTGACTCTGTAGAACAGATTCTCCTGTGGACCTATTAAATTATGCAGGAGTCTGGGTTCTGAGATTCTGAATTTACAGATATACAGATGGCACTTTTTTAGCTACCTCATTCTAGTTTGGTTTTAAGATCCACAGGTCATTTTGATGTGTAACTAGGGTTACGCAGAGAATCTCTGCTTGGCTTCAGCTCACCAACCTTCACTAAGATCATTCCCTAAGATAATTCCCTCCCACAATGTCAGTTGTTATTTTTAGGCAGATAGCTGCAATCTGAAATCTCAGAAGACATCCATTCCCTATCTGGGTGTTTCAGAAGCTCTTCACCCACCAAACAGCCTTGTCTCCGATGTCATTCTATCTGTTAGTGGCCAAGCTCTTCTTCCAGTGTCTAACACTTCCAGTGACCTGAAGGCATCCTTGATTCTGCCACTTCTGTGCTCCCAGCATCCTATCTGCACAAGCCTAGCAAGCCCACCCCTGTATCTGACCCTAAATTAGATCCCAGCCTCCTGTTCCTACTGCCCCGCTTCAACCATGCTCCCCTTATGTCTTGTCTATAGGGGCTATAGCCACTTTACAGGGCTCCCATTCTCCCATCTTCACCCTCTTTGATCCACATTGACCTGGCTTTGTCAGCCCCTTGTTTATCTAACTACAATGATTCCCTGTGGCCTACCTTTTAAAACATAAACTCCCTCATCTATCTTTTAGGTGCCACAGTAGGAACCCAATCTAGGTTTCCAGTCTCATCTTTAGTTACACAGCAGCATGATCCACACAATCCACCAACCAAAGAGCATTGCTCTCTCTCTTTTGCAAACATGCCCTAGGCTTTCGTAACTACTTGCCTTCACTCTCAATGCTCTCAGTCCAGAAGACCCTCCTCCCTTCTGAGCCACTCCCTCTCTGAAGGCTCGCACAGCCTCCAAATGAATCTGAAGCACAATGGAAAACACTATGTGTGGCCCTCTTTCGTGGCGGTCATTGTATCCTGCCTTGCAGTGTGGTTATCTATGGCAGTATCTTCTCCCCTTTACTGAGCTGTGGCTGAGCTCTTCAGAGCACTCTTCCATGAGCCTATAGTTGTATAGAAAGAGGAGCCAGAAAGCCCTGTGTTGAAACTACAGCTCTGCCACCCAACACCTGTTTGAGCTGGTTCACATTACTTAATCCTTCAGTTTTACTTTCCCCATCTGTAAAATGGGGATATGCTGCTCCTAGGAGTAGTGTGAAGTTTGAATGATATAATACGTATAAGGTACCGAACACAGAAAAGTCTCTCATCAAAGGGTGGTTCTCATTAGCAATGTCAAACGGAGGCTGGACAAGCTGTTGTCTACCATGCAAGGTACTGTTCTGCTCACCCAGGCTGATGGAAACCTTCCTCTAGAGATATTCACCACTCAGTTCTCTTTACTCATGGAGATGATGACAGGGCTATTTCAAATTTTGAGACAAGATTCTGAAGCAGAGTCTTGCCTTCTTCCCTATAACCTGTTGGCCAGTAACAATTTAAGGGTTGGCAGTAATACTTAGTGAAATGGCAGGTAGAAAGAAAAGGGAAGAAAGAACAGCAAGAAAAGTCTGGATTAAAATACCCAGCAGCACATATTGAGAGACGTGAAATGTCTACAAATTTGCTAAGCAAATACTATCAAGTTACACTATGCAGTATGTAAAGGAATCATTCACCATAATCAGGGAGGTAGAAATCATTAAATAATAGGAGAGTTATTAATATAATACATCAAATAATTACATAAAATAGAAAAAAATGCTTTTATAGATGCTTGAAATGTATTTGATAAGATTCAACATGAACCCCTAATAATATTTGAGTATAAATAAAAAAATATTTCTTTAATATAAGAAAACAGTGTAAGATTAAAACCAATATTATATTTATTTAATAGTAAAACATTATATTTACTAGTAAACCATTAGTGATATCACCATTAAAAATATGTAGAAAAGAAGGAATATTACTTAATATTGTTCTGAAAGTTATAGCCAATGCAATACGACATAATACAAAATGAAAAGTATATATTATTAATGAAGAGATAAAATGATGTTTATTTTGGGGTGAAATCACTATATTAGTCCAAAGAAATAATTTAAAAAGTTGATTAAACACAAGAGTATGAATGTAAGATGAGCAGGCAGAAATAAAAAGCATTCCAACATAACTGAAATTATTAGCTAGACACTTGTAAAGTATGTGGCTTCTCCAGTGGCTCAGTGGTAAAGAATCCACCTGCAATGCAGGAGATGTGGGAAATGCGGGAGATGCGGTTTGATCCCTTGTTTGGGATGATCCCCTGGAGGAGGAAATGGTAACCCACTCCAGTATTCTTCCCTAGAGAATCCCATGGACAAAGGAGTTCAGTGGGCTACAGTGCATGGGATCACAAAGAATCAGACATGACTGAGCATGCACACACTTTTAAAATATATATTTATATGTAGTACTAAAAAAGATTTGAGATGGTTATGAGAAAAATTAATACAGAGAGCCCATACACAGTAACAATAAAAAATAAGACATCCTAGAAGTGGCCTTAATGCATAATGTCTTTTACCTATTCAAAGAAAAGAGCAAAATTTTGAGATATATGTATTAAAGCTTGAGAAAATGGAAAAACACACTGTGTTCCTGTGCAGGAAGACATTGTTATAAACATTTTCAAAATATTACAGGTTTAATCAAGATCCTCAATAAGCATTTATTGAGCACCTACTATATGCTTAACAAAATTCTAGGTATTGAGGATAGCCAGGTGAGCAGGGAAAAACACAGACACTCTGCCCGCATGGTTTGTAGACACTTACGGAGCTGACACACCAAACAAACAAAGACTTACTTTACTAAAATGTCTAGTAATGATACATGCATTGAATAAAAGTAAAATAGGTTTTAAGAGAGAATGAAAGGTAGGAGATACTGTTTAGAATAGAAGGGTCAGGAAAGGCCTCTAAAGAAGTAACATTTGAACAGATATTTTGAAGAAAGTGCAGCAAAAAGCCATGTGGGTGTTTGTAAGAACAATGTTTCTTGCAGAGGGAACAGCAAAGACCAGACATAGAACCATGTCTTCCAGGAATAATGAGTAATCCAGTGTCGCTGAAGCGGAAAAAGTGAGATGGGCATCACAGAAGACAAAGACACAGGTAATGAGGGACAGAGCATATGTGGGCCTGTAGACCACACAGGTATTTTGGGTTTTGTCCTAAGTTTGATGGTAGCCATTAGAAGATTTCAATCAGGTGAGAATGTGGTCTAACTACATTTAAAAAAAGATTTGTCTGGTCTCCCTGCTGAGAATAGAAAAGGTCAAAGTGAGATGGAATAGTGAGATCAATTAGGAGACTATTTCAATAACTCACGCTAGAAAAAATAGGTCCATGTTGAATAATGGGGTAGATAAATCAAAAGTGGAATCCAGATAGAGGTTGGAGATAGACATAAAATATTTGCTGATGGGTTGAGTCAAAATTCTCCCAGCCAGGCTTCAGTAGTATATGAACTGTGAACTTTCAAATGTTCAAGCTGGATTAGATAAGGCAGGGGAACCAGAGATCAACCTGCCAACATCTAGCGGATCATTGAAGAAGCAAGAGCGTTCCAGGAAAACACCTACTTCTGCTTTATTGACTATGCCAAAGCCTTTGACTTTGTGGATCACAACAAACTGTGGAAAGTTCTGAGAGATGGGAATACCAGACCACCTGACCTGCCTCTTGAGAAACCTGTATGCAGGTCAGGAAGCCGTCAAGGCTGTATATTGTCACCCTGCTTATTTAACTTCTATGCAGAGTACATCATGAGAAACGCTGGGCTTGAAGAAGCACAAGCTGGAATCAAGATTGCCGGGAGAAATATCAATCACCTCAGATATGCAGATGACACCACCCTTAGGGCAGAAAGTGAAAAAGAACTAAAAAGCCTCTTGATGAAAGTGAAAGAGGAGAGTGAAAAATTTGGTTTAAAATTCAACATTCAAAAAACTAAGATCATGGTATCCAGTCCCATCACTTCAAGGCAAGTAGATGGGGAAACAGTGACAGACTTTATTTTCTTGGGCTCTCAAATCACTGCAGATGGTTACTGAATCCATGAAATTAAAAGACGCTTGCTCCTTGGAAAGAAAGTTATGACCAGCCTAGACAGCGTTTTGAAAAGCAGAGACATTACTTTGCCAACAAAGGTCCATCTAGTCAAAGCTATGGTTTTCACAGTAGTCATGTATGGATGTGAGAGTCGGACTATAAAGAAGGCTGAGCACCAAAGAGTTGATGCTTTTGAACTGTGGTGTTGGACAAGACTCTAGAGAGTCCCTTGAACTGCAAGGAGATCCAAACAGCCCATCCTAAAAGAAATCAGTTCTGAATATTCATTGGAAAGTTGATGCTGAAGCTGAAACTCCAATACTTTGGTCACCTGATGTGAAGAACTGACTCATTTGAAAAAACCCTGATTCTGGGAAAGATTGAAGGCGGGAGGAGAAGGGGACGACAGAGGATGAGATGGTTGTATAGTATCACCGACTCGACGGACATGAGTTTGTAAACTCCGGGAGTTGGTGATGGACAGGGAGGCCTGGCATACTGCAGTCCATGGCGTCACAAAGAGTTGGACACGACTGAGCAACTGAACTGAACTGAGCAAGATAGGTGAGAGAAAGAGAGGAATCAAAGTTGGCTGCTTGGTTTTTGTGTGGAAGCAAGTGGCTTAGATGCTAGAGTTACTTAATGAGGTGAGGAAGACTGGAAAAGGAACAGGACTTGTGGGTTTAAAACAAGAGCTATATTTTGAACATTCCAAATTTGAAACTTCTTTCAGACTTCTAGTGGAGATACTGAGCAGACAGTTTCCACGCATTTGAAACTCAGGGGAACTTCTCAGGCCATCAGCAGGAGACTGGAACATAAAGGCAGAGGATGGGTGAGGTCATCGATGCAGAGAATGCCCAGAGAGATGCCCCGGGCCTGCCAACATTAAGAGCTTGAGACAACAAAGAAAACCCTGCAGAGAAAACTGAAGGGAAGCAACTACTAGAATAGCAAAGAACCTGAGAGTTTGGAGTCTTAGAAGCCAAATAAGTAGTTTACTATAACTCCCATAAAAAATATCAATGATGTATTTTTATTAACTAACAACATCATTCTAAAACCTAACAGCAAAGCTTAATGTCCACCTGGGAAAATGGACCATCTCACCACATATTTCTCTTATAACAGCTGATATGGACGTGATGTTTATGACATTTTGAAATGAAATGGAAATCTTTCTTACTTAAAAATAAGCTATTTGCTTATGTAAGTATTCTGTCTCCCACTATACAACCCCTTCATTTTGTACTGGCACATTTGTTTCAGGCACCTTGCTGGTGTCCCTGGAACAAGTTAACAAAATGTATCAGCTGTTTGAGAAAAATCTGTCAAAGAAATTTTGCTTTTGATACTCGTAAATGGACCCTGTTTTGTATAGGAATTTTTTATATCATTAGAAAGCATATTAAATTACTCAATAAATGATGTTGGGACAAGTGTCAAGAAATATGAAAACTAAATTGATTTCTCACTTCATTCTACACACCAAAGTAAATTCTAGGTTGATTAGAAAGTTAAATATTTAAAATTCTAACAGTAGGAATATTTGCAGAAAATACAAAATAACAATAAAGACCTAATGTGATATTGTCAAGCAACTATACTTCAATTAAAACATCAGTTTCAAAAACAGAAACATTTTTAGAAAGAAAATATAGCATCTATTTATAAAAGGGAGAAGATTTCCTAAGCTTAGGGACAGAAGATTATAAAACAAAAGACCAGAAGATTTGAATCTATAAAAATAAAAAGTGCTATGCACAAAAAACCATGTGGTAACGTTAAAATAGGAAAATATATTCAATAAAATGTCAAAGTTGATATGTTTTCTATATAAAGAGTTTATACAAACTGATAAGAAAAGCAATAGGAGCCCAGTGATAAATGGTCAATAGAATATTCACAAAAGAGAAAATCCAGTTAGTCAAGCATGTTGATTCTTGATAATTATCAAAGAAATAAGATAATAAATTATATTTTTCATCAATACTACTACTAAAGGTTAGTTTTTTTAAAATCATAATATACAGTCTTAAGAGTTCAGTAAAGAGGAACTTTACTAAATTTTTTAAAAAACTTTTTCTTTACTATCTTTTTATTGAGGTATTGTTCAATAAAAGTTTCTGGTGTATAACTTAGGAATTCACAATTTTTAAAAGTTATATTCCATTTATAGTTATTGAAAAATATTGGCTATATTCCCTGTGCTATACAGTACATTCTTGTAGTTTATTTACTTTATACATAGTGGTCTGTACTTCTCAATTTCCTCCCTGTTTTGCCCCTCCTCCCCCAACCTATAACCACTGGTTTGTTCTCTGTATCTCTGAGTTGGTTCTCTTTTTGTATATTCACTAGTTTGTCTTACTTTTTGGATTACTTTTTTCCACTTACCAGTGATTTCAGACAATATGTCTTTAAGAAGTCCTTCTTTTGTTCTGATGATACACATTTAGACAAACAACTTGAATTTGTATCAAGATCCTTAAAAAAAGGTCCATGCTTAATGGGTGGCCCCATAACTCCACTTACAGACTTTCTTAAAAAATTAATTCTTATAAGGAGAGAACTTTTTACCACTCCCCCCAAAGTGTGATTATTTATAATAGCTTCAAAATGGAAACAATAGAAAAGTTTCGCAGATAAAGTGGATGAAATGGTTAAATTAGGAAATAGTCTTCCCTGTTACAGCCAGAAATATTATTAGTAATAATTCTTAATGTTACAAAGGAAGGTTCACTGCGTGCATATTTCTCTCCACTGGGGATCTCTTTGTAGCTCTGACCCTAATCAGTAACTTACTTCATCCACCAAAAGAAGAATTTAGCTTTCATCCACACAACGCAGGCAGAACATAGAGGCTACTGACCAGAAACAGAGAACCCAGATTGAAGGACTAGAAAGCTTCAGGGCCTTGCAATAGAATGGGAAGTTCCTCTGATAACAAATAAGCAGCAGTAGGCATTTTTCAGAGCTTACCAAAGGAAAACAAAGCTTCCTTAGAGATAAGATTCATAAAGGCTATTATTTTGAGCAAACTCAAGGCAAAGAGATTTTCTGCAGAGGAATAGGGACTACAATGAAAGAAAACGACATTCTTGCAAAACCAGCATAGGAAAGATGATGAAGATCAGCAACAGAACTCAGGTGAAGTTCAAAGCAGAGGAATCTAGACTAGAGACGGCTCACTTAGTCTCACTTCCATGCCTATTCCCTTATTCAGTCTTTCATGAATTTATTAGTTGATTCATCAGTTATTTATTGAGCAGTAAATATTTAACAGGCAATAAGCAAGTACTGGAGGTTATCTTAGTGAAAAAGACAAAGAATGTCTTTCATAGGACAGATAGTGGCAAAGCTAAGATTGAAACAAAAATAACAGAAATTATCACTAAAGTTCAAAAGTGGTAAGAACTAACCAAAAAATTTTTGAAATTTGTGAGAATAAATACCAGGAGAACCTAATCAAACACAGAGGATCGAGTCCTTCTTTGAGTTTCTATGAGATTTGGAATTTTAAGTGGAATTTGAAAGCTGAAAAAGATTTACCTAAGGATTTTTACCAGTTCCTTAGTGGAGAAGGAATTGGGAATCTTATTTGTGGTTTAAGGAAGACATATAGCACATATATTTCCATACAGTGAGATTAACTCCATCATATTCAACAAAATCTATTATTTTTATAAAGACCAAAAGTATTCAGTATTCATCTGGATAGATTTTCAGGCTGTGTGACTCCATCTATTTAGTCAAGATTCCGGTATTAAGCAACACTTCTCTCTGGGTTTCTAAGCATTAGTAAACCTTAACAATTTAGTGTAGGCATATTAAGATCATTCTTTTGTTTAAAACAAGTGTGTGTCAAGCTCCTATTGTGTGCTAAGCTCTATCTTTTGCACCTGATGTTAGAGTGAAGGGGAAGATAGATGAGGCCCCTGATTTTATGGAGTTCACATTGTAGTATGAACTTAAATTCTATTCTTCTAATGTTCTAATTCACATTCCCAAAAGCAATACAGAGGGATGACCACTTTATTGGATTGGGTTTTTATTGTTCTTGCTTTTAAAATGAAGAAAGGTACAAAAAAATTAAGGCATTGTTATGGGTTGAATTATGTACATGAAAAATACAAGTCCTTACTCCACTACCTCAGAATGTGACCTTACTTGAAAGTAGGTTTTTTTTAACAAATGTAATTAGTTACGATGAAGTCATTAGGGTGGGCCTTTATATAGGATGACTTTTGGATGCAGAGACATACACACAGGGAAAATGCCGAGTGAAGATGAAGACAGAGATCAGGCTGTGCAACTACAAGCAAGGAACAGTGACCGCGGCAAACACCAGACACTAGGAGAGGGGAATGGAGCAGGTTCTCCCCCGCAGCACTCAGAGGGGCCCAACCCATCAATCTCAGACGTCCATTCTCCAGAACCGAGAGACAGCACCTTAACACCGTGCTGAAGCTGCCCGGTCTGTGGTACTTCATTACGGCAGCCTGAGCAAACAAGTCCAGGCATATTTACTTTGAGTTCCCCTAAAAGCAAAGACGGAGAAAAGGACTGGGAAGTGTTGATGTTTGTTTGACAGCTGTGCACAGGATGTAAACTTGCTCTCAGAGGTATAGCAATGTTTAGTTAGTTTGCTTTCTCTTATTTTCCCAGTGGGGTTTAGACCTAAAAGATGACCAAACAAACCAAAGGCGTTCAGTGAACAATAAAGGTCTCCACCACAAATTGCCAAATTTGGGCAGTGCTCAACAATTAGAGGACTTCTCAGATGGTGCTAGTAATAAAGAATCCACCTGCCGACGCAGGGGACATATGAGGCATGGGTTCGGGCCCTGGCTCAGGAAGATCCCCCTGGAGGAGGTCATGGCAACCCACTGCAGTATTCTTGCCTGGACAATCCCATGGACAGAGGAGCCTGGTGGGCTACAGTCCATAAGGTCACTTCAGACATGACTGAAGCGATTTAGCATGCATGCACGCAACAAATAGAAAGGAACGCAGGAGTGGATCTAGATTTGGTGAGGCTTGAAGTCAATCTACTCTAAAAGTATTAAATTATAAATAAAAACTTAGGTACAAAAGTCAATATTTATTTAGAATAAAAAGGAATTTAAACAAATCACAAATATTAGAAAGATGATATACTACAAATATCCCTAAATCTAGAAAAAGGCAACATTCTTGTTTTTCAATTACATCACATCCTTTCATAATGCTTTTTTCCTACATATTTTGGCTGCATGCTTTTTGATCACCTCTTCATGTGGCACCAAGTCTGTAACATGGTTTTCAAAAGAGAGAAAAGTGTCTTCCTCTAGCATGTCTGGTCAAAATTTGTGTTTCATTATTGATAGATGCAATGCATAAAGCGTGCAGCTTCACACACAGATGTACTCACTGCTACAGGATGGTGAGCCAGAAAGGCAGGAATTCTAATAAAGTCTATTTTAGATGATTTCTAGAAAAATGTATTTGGAGTTTGTATATAATGTATAATCAAGTATACTCCTGACAAGAGAGAATTTCTGCTTTGATATGGCATTGATGATAATTGAATCTTCTGCTTATAATTTCACACATCTGACACTTGGAGCAATTTTCCACAGAATTGCTTCTGGCTCTAATCATTGCAAACCTTGTTTCTTTCTATTCCCCACATACTTCCAGTGCTAGGTGCTACAGGACACATTCTTATCCTGACATGACCTCTTACCCGGGTCCTTCAAGCCACAATGCCTGGTAAGTTGACTCAAGGGCAGGAAGAGTGTCCAAAAGTCATTCTATACCAGGTCAGCCAGGAATAGCTAAACTGTATGAGTGACTGGGACCTCATAAATATATATGCCCTGAGCCAAAACTTACTGTGCCCCCAACTCAACTTTCCTATAATCAGATCCCCAAAACACTTGTGTCCTTAGTAGCACCACTTGACTACACTGTGACACATGAAAGTATTTTACTTTTTTGCAAAGTGCACAAAATTCTATAACTATGTGAATGTGTCAGGATCCCTCCCAGGACCTCTGAAGGAGCCCACATGTGCAAGGATACCTCTACAAGAGGAACTGGGAAGCTTAAATTTCACTCACCTCATGGTAAGCCTAGCTTTCATGATGCTAAATGAATGATCAAAGGCTTCCTCACACCCATATTCTTTGTATAGTTAATTTTTGATCATTTGCACTTTGGCAGCAGGAAATAAAGTTTAGACAACCCTTCTGGGGCAATGTTTGACTGTGAGGAATGGAAAGAGAGTAGGTAAATGAGAGAGGAATTATTAGAAGAATTGGAAAGTGGTCATGTGGATGGAAATTATGAGTCATGAGGGAAAAATATAAGCATTTCCTCTGTCCTTTATATCTAACACGAAGGATAGAAAATGATCCTCAAAGACAAGATGTCTACCTGATTTGTTTAACCAAGGGAGTCAGAGGACTTGCTTTCGTCCAATCCAGAAAGGTCTGCAACTAAAGAACCTATCTACTAAAGGTTAATTTGAGCTGTTCCTTGGTATCTTATTTTCATGTAGGCCTCAGACCAAATGATTTTCTTAGCCATGTCTATAAATGGAAAGTACACAAGGTTTGTTTTTAGGCTTGGTGACAGTAAATTAGAAAATGCCAAAGTCTATATATGTTAAAGTAGCAGTAATGATAATGTTGGTTTGTAGGCCACTAAATTCTGTTTGGTTTTGTATTCCTTGGTTTAACTGAAGGCATCAGTATTAAGTAAGAAGAGACCTTAGCTATTGGGTAGGTTTCTTTATAATAACAGGAGCACTCTTCTGGTTAATAATTAAATTACACTATTAGGTCTTCAGATTCTTCAAGCTAGGCTTCAACAATAGGTGAACCAAGAACTTCCAGATGTCAAAAATGGATTTAGAAAAGGCAGAGGAATCAGAGATCAATTGCCAACATCTGCTGGATCATAGAAAAAGCAAAAGAATTCCAGAAAAACATCTACTTCTGCTTCATTAACTATGCTAAAGCCTTTGACTCTGTGGATCAAAACAAACTGTGGAAAATTCTTCGAGAGATGGGAATTCCAGAGCACCTTACCTGCCTCCTGAAAAATCTGTATGCAGGTCAAGAAGCAACAATTACAAATGGACATGGAACAACGGACTGGTTAAAAATTGGGAAAGGAGTACATCAAAGCTGTATATTGTTACCTTGCTCATTTAACTTAAATGCAGAGTAAATCATGCAAAATGCTGGGCTGGATGAAGCACAAGCTGGAATCAAGATTGCTGGGAGAAATATGGATAACCTCAGATATGCAGATAACACCACCCTTATGACAGAAAGTGAAGAGGAGCTAAAGAGCCTGTTGAGGAAAGTGAAAGAGGAGAGTGAAAAAGCTGGCTTAAAACTCAACCTTCAAAAAACGAAGATCACGGCATCTGGTTCCATCACTTCATGGCAAATAGATGCGGAAACAATGGAAACAGTGTCAGACTTTATTTTCTTGGGCTCCAAAAATCACTGCAGATGGTGACTGCAGCTATGAAATTAAAAGACCTTGCTCTTTGGAAGAAAAGCTATGACCAAATTAGACAAGTATTGAAAAGCAGAGACATTACTTTACCAACAAAGATCTGTATAGTCAAAGCTATGTTTTTTTCTCATATGGATATGAGAGTTGGACTACAAAGAAGGCTAAACACCAAAGGACTGATGCTCTAGAACTGTGGTGTTGGAGAAGACTCTTGAGAGTCCCTTGGACTGCAAGATGATCAAACTAGTCCATCCTAAAGGAGATCAACCCTGAATATTCATTGGAAGGACTGATGCTGAAGCTGAATCTCCAATATTTGGCCATCTGGTGGGAAGAACTAACTCATTGGAAAAGACCCTGATGCTGGGCAAGACTGAAGGCAGGAGGAGAGGGGGATGACAGAGGACGATATGGTTGGCTGGCATCACTGGCTCAATGGATGTGAGTCTGAGCAAGCTCCAGGGGATGGTGAAGGACAGGGAGGCCTGGTGTGCTGCAGTCCATGGGGTCGCAAAGAGTCAGACACAGCTGAGCAACTGAACAACAAATTAGATCTTCAGATAGGGGAAAGGCAAATAAATAAATTTCAAAGGCATTAACATGCAATCTATTTTTAATTAGTATGAAAACAAAGACTAGATCAATAAAAGTAATAAGGACTTTAACAGGTTTTGACTTCAGTCAGTTTAAACAGCTATAGATCACTGGATGTCTTCCCCACCAAGCTGCTGGTACTGCTAGGCAGAGAAATATGTTGATAAAGGGGTCAGAACCTCCAACTGCCTTGATTTGTTCTGTCTTGTATTTATTCTCTCCTGCTTTGGGAACAAATCACCACAAATGTACTAGCTTGCTCAGTCACTCAGTTGTGTCCCACTCTTGGCGACCTCCTGGACTGTAGCCTGCCAGGCTCCTCTGTCCATAGGATTTCCCAGGCAAGAATACTGCAGGGGGCTGTCATTCCCTTCTCCAAGGGATCTTCCTGACCCAGGGATTGAACCTGGGTCTCCTGTATCTGTCCTTAATCACATCTGCAAAGTCCTTTGCCATGTAAAATAGCTTATTCACAAGTTCAAGGGATTAAAATATGGACATCTTTGGTGGTGGGAGGAGTTTATTCTTCTCTCCACGCTTCCCTAGCCTAGAATGTGGAATGGGGCGTGGGGTCAACAGCCTTCCCACTCTTCTGCAAGAAACATCTCATGGAACATCTCCATTCTTAATCTATTGAAGGGAAAGGTTTTCTACAGCAGTGGTTTAAGATAGATGTGAACAGCTTTTCTCTTTTAAAATTAATAATGATGATGATAATAGTAATGCTGGAGTACCTGAGAGATATTGAGGGTTCAGTTACAGACCCCCACAGTAAAGCAAATACTAATAAAGCAAATCACACAAATTTTTTGGTTTCCCAGCACACATAAAATTATGTTTATGCTACACTGTAGTTTATCAAGTACCTAATGGCACTAGGCCTAAAAAAAATGTTTGCACATACCTTAATGTAAAAACATTTTGTTGCTAAAAATGTTATCATCTGAGTCTTCAGTAAATCACAGTAGGAACATCAAAGATCACCAGTCACAGATCATCATAATAAATAATAATAATGATGATAAAAAGTTTGAAATATTGTAAGAATTACCAAAATGTGACAGTCACATAGCAAATGCTGTTGGAAAAATTATACCAGTAGACTTGTTTGATCCAGGGTTGCCACAAACTTTTAATCCATAAAAAACACAATATCTGTGAAGCATGTGCGTGCTTGCTCAGGCGCTTCAGTCGTGTGCGACTCTTTGTGACCCCATGGACTGTAGCTCACCAGGCTCCTCCATCCAGGGGATTCTCCAGGCAAGAATACTGGAGAGGGTTGCCATTCCATTCTCCATCTGTGAAGCACAGTAAAGTGAATTGCAATAAAATGAGGTATGCCTGTAATGATAATAACAACAATAAAAAGTAATTGGTGGGATCTCTCCTCTTCAGAAGAATTCTGAGGGCTGTATTTTTTATGAGTGGAGTTCCTATCCAGCCTGCATATAAGCCCGGGAGATAAAATATTACTACTTTGGTTATTATTTGTCTTGGCTGACTATACAATAAAACCAAAGGGCATCAAAGTCCATGTCCAGATTCCTGGGCGGTCCATTTCCCTTCATTGCTACTTTGTCATTTTGTGCTTTCCTGAATAAGCCCAAATATTTGCCATTTGGGTGGAGCCACAGCATACCAGTCAACCCAGACTTCTTTTTACCTGTATGCTATTATTCAACTTGTAAGTAAACTCCAGTATAACAAAGTTCCTTTGAACTTTACATATCAAAGAAAAGTCACTTTTTTAGACTAACATCTAAAGCAGCTCAGCACACATGGAGAGAGAGATGTCACAGCTGCGACTTAGAGACCCAGCTGGGATGTTCTGGCAGACTGTCATCTATTGACTAGAGATCTTTGATTCTAGAAAATGATTGCTTCTTATATAGACATTGGCCTCTGCTAAGTAATCCTTTCCTTTTATGTTTTGCCATTTAAACTGTTGACAATCAAGATGTTAACCTCTTATTTGTTCTTCCTTTGAATGGTTTTGTTAATTGTTACCTACAGATACTATCCCACAATCAAGGCAGGTCTCCATACACTACAATCATGATGGAACGGATGAATGGATGGACAAAGGAGACAATGTTGTGCAGTAGATAAACCCAGGTATGTCAAGTCTTGGCTCCACCCATAACATTTCTATGACCTTGGGCAGATTAGCCTCTGCAGGCCTCAGTTTCCCCATCTAGAAAATGTGTGTGATCATAACCACCTCATACATTTATTGTAAGAATTTGAGGTGATATATGTAAAATCCTCGAAATACAGAAACTGAAAGAAAATCTCTCTCAATAGCAATCATTACCTAGTGTTGTACTATTCAGGGATTACACAGCTAACCCTCAGTAATCCATGTGCGGGTTATTCTCTTTGCAAATTAGCCCCAGCAAAATTTTGAAAGTAAGTAGATTTTCCCATGAACTCCTCATTTTCTCTTGGCTGACTTCCCACCACCCATCTCACATGTGTTTATAAAATGCACACAATTTAATAATAAGATATGTATTGCAAGAATAGAAAGGTAAAGCTGTGGTCACAAATGGGATACATTATAAAAGCAACATTTATGACATTTGGATTCTCTGACTTGCAGTTACTTGCCAAGACTGCTGAACAACCCAGATGTAAAAATTTAAATTTCATTGTATTAAATGGGGAGATAGAGTGGCCAAATATTGTGTGGTTTTGTAAATTTCTAATTTTTTTAACTTAAAACTCTTAGCTTATGTCTATATATAAATACCAATATTAATTCTCATCAATTATCTTTTGTGACATCTAAAATGTTTGTTGTCACTGGCTCCATGGGATCAGCAGATCAGTCAAATCTGACCTCAGTCCCTTCTCCAGGCCCCTGGGGTGAGAGACTGATCATTGTGGTTGGCTGGTGAGTTATCAGCCATTCTGTGGAGTTGAATCCCATAGGCAAACGAAGAAGGAGCAAGGTTCAAGCCATGAGGAAAATCCTGAAATGTAAATATGTGAGGGTAGTTAATAGCAATGATGAAATTTGAAAATGAGGGTCTTAGGTTATAATACAAAAGGGAAGGCAACAGAATTCCAAACCAAATTAAATACATTGCACTTAAAATACATTACCAAAGGCTGATAGATAAAGATTTTTTAAAAGAACGTTAAAAGAAATGACACAATTGTCATTCCTGGTGTTTATGGGGGAAGAACAAAAGAAAATAGTAATCTTCAACTTAAAAAAAAAAATGTATTTGATGAGGGACTTCCCAGGTGGCTCAGACAGTGAAGAATCTGCCTGCATTGCAGGAGGCCCGGGTTCAATTCCTGGGTTAGGAAGATCCCCTGGAGAAGGGAAGGATTACCCCCTCCAGTATTCTTGCCTGGAGAACTCCATGGACAGAGGAGCCTGGCAGGCTACAGTCCATGAGGTCACAGAGAGTTGGACATGAATTGAGTAACTAACACTTACTTACATACTTTACTTACAGTTGATTTACAATGTTGTGTTAATTTCTGCTGTACAGCAGAATGATTCAGTTACACATATACATACATTCTTTTTTCATGTTCTTTTCCATTATGGTCTATCATTGGATATGAAATAGAGTTCCCTATACTACACAGTAGGACCTTTTTTTTTTCTACTTTATGGCTCTACTACAACTATGAGCTGTCTTTTTTTCAACCTGTGCTATAATCACTTAGATAGTGAAAAGGAAACCCAAAGTTGAGTTGAAACTATGTAAAAGATAGCTCCTAATTACCATTTACATGATTAACAACCCAAAGTTTGCTCTCACCCCACCGCCTTGAACTGGTGACCTGTGACTCAATTGTTGGTCCTATGGGAGTCTTCCCAAGTCACCAGGGGGCAAAGCTCCCTTTGGGCCCCTTCTTCCTCCATATGAAACAGAGTATATTTTCCTTATTAGATTAATATCTACTTTGTCCTCCAGTCTGTACAGCAATGGGGCAAAGTGGCCTTGGTTGTCTTCCCTCCAATACCTCCCACGTCCAGCACCTGTATGTACTCCATAGGTATTTGTTGAATGACGGAGCAAGGGCGGCTTTACACTAAAGTTTTCCTGCCTATGAATGTTTTCAGTGAGTGTGTATAAGTTAAGCTTTATCAAACTGTTTGCTGTGTTTAAATACAAAAAACCCAAGCTGCATCTTAGCTTTTTGACATCCTCCAAGAGCAGGCTTATTTTACCAGCAAATTGCTCCCTGAGTCAGCTAATGCTAAGGTATGCTCAATACTTGTCTAAAAACTCTCCTAATCTTCCCTAACAGAGGCCAGAGTGCAGCTGAAACAGCTCTTCTGACATTTGGGAAGCTCCGATTCTGTCAGTCATTTTCTGTTCTTTATCATGTTTTTCTTTTTTTCTCTTCAAAGGAAAAAGCTGTTTTCCTGTGTGTGAGAGCGTTCTCTCCTATCTAATAGTACTCAATTGTCTTTCTGTTCCATTAGTGTGCAGGAAACCACCTGTCCAATTGAGCTCAGAGCTGAGGATGTCAAAGTGTCTCATTTTATATAGATGTGCAGCTGTCAGATCAGGGATCAAAGGCTTGCTTTTAATGAAAACTAGTCACTTTTTACCAATATGACTGGAGAATTTATATAAATACAGTTATCTGGATCAAATGATTGGCATTTGTACTTCTCAAGTGCTCACCATTTTAACAATGACTTGGCTTTCCAAATAAAAGGACAAAGGAAACTCTGTCCCCTCCCTTCCAATCCAGCTCTTTCTACTGTGGTCTCTGTAATGGTGGTTTCATAATAGCATTGCACAGGCCATGTTTGAGAGATCTGCTTTAGTCAATAGTATTTTTTTTTTTTAATTTTTAAATTAGAGGCCAGTATTTTAAAATGGGAAGACTTCATATAAAATTTTAACTTTTCAACTTTTCTTGAAAAATCAAGCACTAGCAATACTGGGTAGTGTTCCCACAGGGCAAATAACACAGGGTAGCCTCTGATGGTCCCCAGTGATCCCACTTGCCCGGTATACAAGCTCCCAAGAATTCACCTGCAATGGGGGAGACCTGGGTTCGATCCCTGGGTGGGAAGATTCCCTGGAGGAGAGCATGGCAACCTACTCCAGTATTCTTGCCTGAAGAATCTCCATGGACAGAGGAGCTTGGAGGGCTGTAGTCCATGGGGTCACAAAGAGGCACAACTGAGCAACTAAGCACAGCACAGCATATCGAGAAAATAAATTATTTGTTTTAAGAGAGTAAGCTTGGGGGTAATTTGTTACACAGTAATAGATAACTAATTCAGTGAGCACAGCTATGCCCTTTGGAAGGCGTCCATTCTCTCTGGTCAGTGCTGGGCCAGCCTTCCCCAGGGTGACTGAGACACCATTCGCTGAGTCACCCCATCAGGAGGCATCCCACAGTCAACCAGTCACCAAGCCTGTAGGATCAACCTCTGGTTTTCATTCTCCCATCTTCACTCTGCCCTCTCTGCCCAGGGTTCAATCCCTCACTATGTCTTGCCTGGGCAATGGCAACAGTCTCCTGATTCTTCCCTCTGCTTCCTGTCTCCTTCACCATCAGTTCATCTCCCCACACCTCTGCCAGAGTGCTCTTTCTAAACTCTCTCCAGGATAAAATCCAGACATCTGGGCTTGCCTTCCAGGTCCCTCTCTAACCAACCCTGCCCCACCCTCCACCTGCACATTTCCTACCCTCTCCCTGCTGCAGTCACCCGAAACTGCTCACTAATCCTTGAATGTGCCGCCTAAGTCACAGGTCGGGCTTCCCTTGTGGCTCAGACAGTAAAGAATCCGCCTGCAATGCGGGAGACCTGGGTTTGATCCCTGAGCTGGGAAGGTCCCCTGGAGAAGGGAAAGGCTACCCACTCCAGTATTCTGGCCTGGAGAATTCCATGGACTGTATAGTCTATGGGGTTGCAAAGAGTCGGACATGACTGAGTGACTTTCACTTTCACTTTTCAAGTCACAGGTCTGTGCCCTTGGCTCAAAATGAAACATCTCTTCCCCACTTGGCAACCTCCATCATCATCACCTCCTCTTTGAAGCCATTATTAAATCAGACCCCAAGTGAGTAACCCCTTCTTCCTTGCTGTCCTTACAGCCTTCAGTCATGCACTTGCTTCCTCATCTTTCATCTTCTCTTCCCGAGTAGTGAGCTTCTTTATAGATGAGGACACTGATACTCAGACAGACATCCCTCCAACACGGTGTCCCGCACCAGGAGGGTACTCATCTCACAACACTGTTTCTACAAAACGACAACAAGCGAAACGATTCTGCCGAGTGCCCTTAATGCCACCCCTTGGACAGTCCTATATTCTGGAGCAGGCGCCACCCAACTTCCCTCCTCTACTCATCTTTGAATGACTTGCTTGAATGGCTCCCCCTCAGAGAACACATGCTAATCCTTAGACCACACTGACATCCCTCTCAGTAAGACTCAACACTGTTGTAATTACTTACACGGTGTTTACGCA
Organism: Ovis aries; assembly: GCF_016772045.2. Classification (NCBI taxonomy): domain Eukaryota; kingdom Metazoa; phylum Chordata; class Mammalia; order Artiodactyla; family Bovidae; genus Ovis; species Ovis aries. The sequence continues at coordinate 26,468,552 of NC_056059.1, read as the reverse complement.
TCCCAGGCACTGTTCTAAGTGATTTGTGTATATTTTTATTCATTTAATCCTCACAGCAATCAATCGGGGCCATCTGGATTGAAATGGAGGCATTTGAACCCAAGCAGTCTGACTTGGGGTCTGCGTGCCTAACAGCTTCTTTAATGCCTGTTTATCAGCACCCACCTCTCAGCCCCAAACCCCACCACTCATGAAAACAAGCCATTAGGCGGTAGGCTCTACTAGGTCAGGCCTTCCTTGTTTGCACTTCCCCAACACCAAGCTGACTTTGGCTCCTGAAAACAGATGGCTCAGGACTTTGTGGTGGGGCCCATGACTGGCTGGGCTTTGCACGTGACCCCCTGGGTCAAGGGATGCACCTCTCAGTGACCCACCTCAGAGAGCTAGACGGAACTGGCCACGTTTCATGATGCGGCCAGGTTTTTAAAGGTTGATAACACAGGGGGTTGGGGTAGGCTGCAGCCTCCTCCCCAAGTTCCACATCTGGGCAAGGACGCCTGGGGCCTGCTCTGACACAGGCCATCATGTGATAGCCAGGAACAGCCATTGTATCAACTGCTCATAGCAAAAGAGCTGATGTCTAGTGAACCCTCCTGTAGTGTTCAGGAACCTCCCCTCTCTAAGCTCAAATCCTCATAGTTTCTCCAGGAAGCTTTCCTGTCAGAGCCTGAGATCACAAGGGCACACTTTCTGAGGGCGATGCTATACCCTGGCTCCAGGAACAACGCAGAGTGAAAAACAAAAAGCTAAGTCGCTCAGTGGCATCTGACTCTTTGTGACCCCATGAACTATAGCCCACCAGGCTCCTCTGTCCATGGGATTCTCCAGGCAAGAACACCGCAGTGGGTTGCCATGTCCTTCCCTAAGGCATCTCCCAAGCCAGGGGCTGAGCCCGGGTCTCCGGCAATGCAGGCGCACTTACCATCTGAGTCACCAATGCGTGCTAGATAAATAACGCCTGGTGAGCTTCACAGACAAGGATGCAGGCTGTGGACCTCACAGCACCTCAGAAGCTCTGTCCTAAAGCCAACCGGGGCCAGAGAAGTGTGGAAACCACACTGGGAGAAGCTGAGGACTTCCTTCCCTCTTCGTCTCTCAGGATGGTCTTTTCCCTTCATTGCCACTGTTTGTAAAACATTTTTTTTTAAAGTCAGAAAGCCTCTTTTCGCATTCTCTCCTTTTCCTGAACATTCATGTCAGCAGGTCTCTCCTTTTCCTGAACGTTCGTGAGCCACTGATGTCCCCTGTTAAATGCGTTGCTTTCAGGGCTGACTTTCAGGCTGGATTAAAAGATATACAGTCCTGTACAAGCGTTAACTCATGGTCGTGCGCCGCATTTTCAATGGCCCAGGGAGCTGCTGCAGTATGAAACAACATACCTTTTACAAATGACTGACCTCATTTCACTTCATAGAAATGCTGGGCTCATTATTTACATGGAGAACCTATCTCTTCATTATAAATCTTGGAAAGAAATTTCCATCTTCACTCTTTAATGTTACAGTTTTTGAGATTCTATTTCTGTTTCTTGTAAAAAAAAAAAAACAAAAACAAAAACAAAAAAAACAAAACAAAAAAAAAATAGCAACAGGAGAAAGTGTTATGGATACCTCAGGAAAAAATGAGCTTTTCTAACTAGTTATGGAACTAGTGCTGTCAGATAGGAGTTGATCATTCCCCTCGCCTAGTTTGTCCTTATTTGATTAGTGTGCATGTGTGTTTGTGTCTGTCTGTCTGTCTATCTGTGAGGCTAGTAATGGATACAAAAACCCTGCTAACATCTGAGCTGGTTAACTGTAGCTCTCAATTTATAAATCTAAAAACTGGTGGCTACTAAGTTCAGAGTCCTTTGGACAGCAAGGGTATCAGACTAGTCAATCCTAAAGAAAATCAACTCTGAATATTCACTGGAAGAACTGTTGGTGAAGTGAAGCTTCAATACTTTGGCCACCTGATGTGAAGAGTCAATTCATTGGAAAAGACCCTGATGCTGGGAAAGACTGAAGGCAGGAAGAAAAGGGGGTGACAGAGGATGAGATGATTGGATGGCATCATTGACTCAATGGATGTGAGTTTGAGAAAACTCTGGGAGATGATGAAGAACAGGGAAGCCTGGCATGCTGCAGTCCATGGGATCACAAAGAATCGGGCACGACTTAGTGAATGAACAAGTTCAGAAAATAAGTGCCTCTGTAAGAAACAGATCTTGCCAGATTTGTGTATCAGTGGGTAAGGCAGCTTGTCACTATATGACCCAACTTGCGGTTCATGTTGAAAACTATCTACCTGAGTTTTAATACTCTTAGGGTCAGATTGGATCTCTGGGTTGGGAAGATCCCCTGGAGTAGGAAACAGCCACCCACTTTATTCTTGCCTGGAAAATCCCATGGACAGAGGAGCCTGGCTTGCTACAGTCCATGGCGTTGCAAAGAGTCAGACACAACTAACCGCTGAGCATGCACACACATTCTCAGTATTCTTGAGAGATCATGGGTTTGCAGGTCAGATGATGGGTAGAAAATGAATAAAGACCCTGCAAAGCGGAAGCGTGAGAGGGAGAGTGAAATGCCATTTGTGCTGTTTTTGCTAACGCTCATACAACGCACACGTTGTATCTTAAGGCAGCCTACAACCTGCTGTGTGGTTTTGGGAGCCTTGACTCTTTACCTCCTCGGCATCCTGTAATGAGCTCTCAACAAACAGCCGCAGCCTCAGCGCCCCAAGCATGGGTGTATGGGTATATGGAATCACATGGTATGGAAGGGCATAGAGGCTAAGTGCTCCAGAGCCAGACTGCCCACTCGTGAATCCTGCCCTGCACTGGCCAGCAATGGAACCACAGGCCTTTCCAAACACCTGTCTCAGCTGTCATATATGAACTGGGAATATGACTCATATTTCTTTGTTAAGTCATTAGTGTTATCTTTATTATGGGCTATCTGTGTGCCTCCACCAAAATTCAAATGTTGAAATCCTAACCCTGACTGTGGTGGTCTTAGGAAGTGGGGCATTTGGGAGGTGACTACATCATAAGAGCAGAACCCTCATGAACCGGTTGAGTAGCCTAGTAAAAGAGACCCCAGAGAGCTCTCCCACTCATCCAAGCACATGAGGACACAGGGAGAAGACAGCTGTCTAGGAACCAGGAAACAGGTCCTCACCAAACACCAGGCAATTCACTAACACCTTAGTCTTGGACTTCCAGCCTCCAGAACTGTAAGAAATATATTTTTGTTGTTTAAGTCACTCAGTCTACAGTATTTTTTCTTATAGCAGCCCCAAAGGGCTAAGCCAACATTAATATCGGCATTGGTGTTATTTTAGCTTCTGGGTCTTGGAATATGAACTTGTTTAGGTCAGAGTCTACTGGTTACAAAGAACAGGAGCCCCGCAAACAAGGTAAGGTAAAAAAGAATCATGAAGAAATATGATAGGATCTCAAGGAAGTGTAGTCAAACCTCATGGTAACTGTCTTTCTCTCCCTACACAACCACATACAGAGGGTTTCCACCATTTCTTCTCTTTGCATTTGCCCATTCTTCACACAGCAGCTCAGCATCCACTCACTCAGCTCTCATGGCTCACTGAGCTCTCACTCAGCTCTCACTCATCCACTCAGCTCACTCTCATGGCTTCTGCCCTCCACAGAACTTCAACTTGTATGTGGCGTTCCGTGGGCCATCTCCCATCCTGACGCTTTGCTGTTGTTCAGTTGTTCAGTCATGTCTGACTCTTTGTGACCCCATGGACTGCCGCATGCCAGGCCTCCCTTTGCGACCCCATGGACTGCAGCATTCTAGGCTTCCCTGTCCTTCACCATCTCCCAGAATTTGCTCAAACTATGTCCATTGAGTTGGTGATAGCATCCAACCGTCTCATCCTCAGTCATCCCCTTCTCCACCTGCCTTCAATCTTTCCAAGCATCAGGGTCTTTTCCAATGAGTCAGCTCTTTAGATCAGGTATTGGAACTTCAGTGTCAGCATCAGCCCTTCCAACGAATATTCAGGGTTGATTTCCTTTAGGATTGACTGGTTTGATCTCCTTGCAGTCCAAGAGATTCTCAAGAGTCTTCTCCAACACCACAGTTCCAAAAGCATCAATTCTTCAGGACTCAGCCTTCTTTATGGTCCAGCTCTCACATCCATACATGACTACTGGAAAAACTGGGCCTCAAATGTCTAATTTCCATGACCCTGTCACTATAGGCACTGTACTTCCCAGTCAAAATCTAGAGAGAAGATGACTGTATTTTGGCTAGATTATAGATTATGGTTCTTTGAGGGTTAGATATGGTAACCCCTGGTCTAATTAGGTGTGTTTGGTAAATGTGGGTCACATAATACTAGAATCATTCTGCCCAAGGAGTGTAGGTAGGGGTCATTAAGCTAGAAGGAATCCATCTCTTTCAGAATTTTCCACAGTTTATTGTGATCCACACAATCAAAGGCTTTGGCATAGTCAATAAAGCAGAAATAGATGTTTTTCTGGAACTCTCTTGCTTTTTCCATGATCCACCGGATGTTGGCAATTTGATCACTGGTTCCTCTGCCTTTTCTCAAACCAGCTTGAACATCTGGAAGTTCACAGTTCGTGTATTGCTGAAGGCTGGCTTGGAGAGTTTTGAGCATTACTTTACTAGCATGTGAGATGAGTGCAATTGTGTGGTAGTTTGAGCATTCTTTGGCATTGCCTTTCTTTGGGATGGGAATGGAAACTGACCTTTTCCAGTCCTGTGGCCACTGCTGAGTTTTCCAAATTTGCTGGCATATTGAGTACAGCACTTTCACAGCATCATCTTTCAGGATTTGAAATAGCTCTACTGGAATTCCATCACCTCCACTAGCTTTTTTGGTAGTGATACTTTCTAAGGCCCACTTGGCCTCACATTCCAGGATGTCTGGCTCTAGGTGAGTGATCACACCACCGTGATTATCTGGGTCATGAAGATCTTTTTCATATAGTTCTTCTGTGTATTCTTGCCACCTCTTCTTAATATCTTCTGCTTCTGTTAGGTCCATCCCATTTCTGTCCTTTATCGAGCCCATCTTTGCATAAAATGTTCCCTTGGTATCTCTAATATTCTTGAAGAGATCTCTAGTCTTTCCCATTCTGTTGTTTTCCTCTATTTCTTTGCATTGATCTCTGAGGAAGGCTTTCTTATCTCTCCTTGCTATTCTTTTGGAACTCTGCATTCAGATGCTTACATCTTTCCTTTTCTCCTTTGCTTTTCACTTCTCTTCTTATTCACAGCTATTTGTGAGGCCTCCCCAGACAACCCTTTTGCTTTTTTGCATTTCTCTTCCATGGGGATGGTCTTGATCCCTGTCTCCTGTACAATGTCACGAACCTCCGTCCACAGTTCATCAGGCACTCTATCAGATCTAGTCCCTTAAATCAATTTCTCACTTCCACTGTATAATCATAAGGAATTTGATTTAGGTCATACCTGAATGGTCTAGTGGTTTTCCCTACTTTCTTCAATTTAAGTCTGAATTTGGCAATCAAGAGCTCATGTTTAGAAAATCTGCCTCATCTTCTCCATCCTTATATTCAAAGACCTTATTCACATTCACACTGTCTCTTTCTTTGTTGGTTTACTGAATTGCCTCCTACTTGTTCTCCTTTCCTTCATTCTTTTCCCAATTACATCCATCTTCCATACATGCCAAAAGTGAATTATCTAAAATGCAAATCTGGACAGAGCATTACACTGCTAGAAATCCTCTAACGGTTCGCTATTTCTACAGGATCAGCTCCAAGTTCTATTATGCAAGAATTTCTTTGATCTGGCCCCCATCTGGCTCTCCTGAGCCTCCTATCCCAACACTTAACATCCTGGCAGCCCCTAAACTGCAGCATGCTTCCCTCTTGCACTCTATGCTGCTGCTTGTCTCTCTGCTTTTGCTCATGTGGCCCTCTCTGTCCAGATGCCCTTCACTCCCCTCAATTCATCCTCTAAGACATGGCTCAGTTATCACTTGTTCTGGGCAACTCCTCTGTCCCCACATCTCCAGTCTAGGTTGAACGTACTTTCTCTGTGCATTTATAATTTCCTACCCATACATCTCCCATTGCATTTAGCATTCTGTGTTATAATTAGATGTGCTGCTGCTTCTAAAAACCAGGACAATGGTCTCACCTTTTTACCCCTCTCACCAAGCTCAGAGCCAGGGACATAATGGGCTCTCAATAAAAACTTGTTAAATGAATGACTATAATGGCTAATGTGTATTAAAGTTTAATGTATGCTGGGCATTGCGTTAAGGGATTCATATATATTTTCTCATTTTACTTTTAAACAATTTGATGAAGAAACTACTATTTACCTGAGGCTCTGAGGACTTAAGTTTTTAAAGTCACACTGTGAGTAGGTGGTAGAACTGGAATTTGAATCCAACTATCTCTGACTCCAGAGCATGAGTCCTTAACCTTGTACAATGCAGCTTCCAGCAGCCAGAGACCCACAGCCCCAAAGCCGCAAGGGCTCCTGGGAAGACACCTGGTGAGCAGAAGCTTAGGTCAGTGTTTAGTTCAAAGTTCAGAGCATGCAATTCTCCCACGGAAAACTTCAATGGCCGTATACTGAACACTGAGCAAAATCTCAGATCTAAAATGTGGCTTTATAAGGACCTGAACAACAAGGCCCTTACTGTGTCCTCTCCATGTCTGTGCTGGGCCCAGCCCCCCACCCCCACCCCCACCACACTGCTGCTCCCACTACAACTCCAAGCTCTTTCCAGCCCTTTGCACATTCATATCACCTGCTTGGTCTGCTCTTTTCTATATTCTTTCTTTCCTCTTTCATATCTCTGTTTAAATGTTACTTCTTCAGAGAAGGTTTTTTTTTCCCCCATAGGTAAGTTTCCATCATTTTCTGTCTCATCTCTATGTTTCTTTTACAGTGTTTCTCAAGATTTATAATTATTTTATTTCACTTTTTTGTTTTTGTTGCTCTTTCCTCTAGAATTATAAGGTCCATTAGAGCAGAATCTGTTTGTGATATTCCTAGCACCTAACACAGTGAATGGATGAATAGGCACTAAACAAATATTGGTTCAAAGTTGTATACCTAGAGGATGATTATTATTAAAAAAAAAAAACAAAACAGAAAATAGCAAATGATTTGTGAGGATGCAGAGTAAATCAGAACTCCTGTGCCCTGTTGATGGGTACAGCCACTATGGAAAACAAGATGCTGGTTCCTTAAAAAATTACAAGCAGAATTACCACATGATCCAGCACTTGCACTTCTGGGTATATATCCAAAAGTATTGGAAACAGGGACTTGAAGATGATATTTGGGTATTGGATACCCAAATGTTCATGGCATTTGGGTATCCAATGTCGGGTATCCATAATACCTATGTTCATGGCATTATTATTTGCAGTAGCCAAAAAGTAGAACTACCCCGAGTGTGTATAGATGGATGAATGGATTAAAACAAAGTGGCACATACACAAAATGGAATATTATTCAGCCTTTAAAAGGAAGGGAATTCTGAAACATGCTCGGCATGGATGAACTCAGAACACTATACCAAGTGAAATAGATTAGTCACAAAAAAAGACACTGTATGATTTCACTTATATAAAGTATCTAGATTCATCAAGTTCAAAGAGACGGAAAATAGAACAGTTGTTCCCAGGAGCTGAGGGCAGGAAAAATATTAATTGTTTAAAGACCGCAGAGCTTCAGTTTTGCAAGATGAAGAGTTCTGTGAACAGATGGTAGTGATGGTAGTACAATAATGTGAATGTACTTAATGTCACTGTCAATTTAAAAGAGTTAAGATGGTAATTTTTATGTTATGTGTATTTTACCAGTTTTTTAAAAAAGAGGAAGACGGTTGTATCCTGTTCGGTAGCATGCTGATCCTCTGACTCCCAGTCCAATATCCTCTTATTTACATATGCTAACTCTTATTAGGACACATTCTGTCAATTAAGCATTACAATCATCTCCTTTCCCAAAAGAAAAGGTCTTTCTAGAACCTATTGAAAAGAGATACTACTTAGAAGAAACTTTAGGGTTTACTTAAACCCATATCTTTTGTATCAGGGTGCAGATAGGGTTAACATAGGCCAGAAGCCATTGCTGATCTGGGAGAGGAAGGGTAAAGGGAGGGCATGGTCCCTGGAACTTAAAAGCTGTGGTTGTAGGAGAGGCAATGACCTTTGAGAGAGGAATGTGGCAGTTGCCACACACTGCTAGCAAGAAGGGAGCCAGTCAAATAAATATTCCTTCCTCTGATCTTCTACCAGCTTCCCTGGTGATTTAGACAATAAAGAATCTGCCTGCAATGCAGGTGACCCGGGGTTCAATCCCTGGGTTGGGAAGACCCTGGTGCCTCCCATTGGTTGAACCCAACAGGAAGTCAGTAGGCAAGGGAACCATTGGGATGGTCCATAAAGACCCCAGGACACAGGGTAGAGGGGGAAAGGTGGATGGTCCAGAGGTGCCTTCACTATATCAGCCTTTGTTCTAAATGAATTCACTGACTTACTCAAGGTCTCCCAGTGATAGATATGGGACTGTCATGTTTTTTTGACTCAATAAAGCTTCTACCCACACATCAGTAAGGAATGAGAACATCACTCTAAATTTGGAAAATCTGCCACAAATAGAACAAACATCTAAAGGAAGTTTTGTTTCATAAAAGAGAGTGGTATGCACTGCTTCCACAGAATTAGCATTATTAAGAGCTTTTGTGCTATGGACTTTGCAAGTCTGACTCATCGCCTTTTACAAAGAAAACAGTTTTAAGATCCTGAGTTTTCTTCCTGTTTTTGTCCTAACATTCATTACAGTGTATGGAACATTTAGAAGAAGCTGGAGCAGAGTATTAAATTATAGATGTTGAGTTGAATAAAATAAGATCGCTAAGTCAAAGAAAATCTTTGAAAAGATTCATGGAATTACATCTCCAAACAAGGATTTTTTTCGTATTTAAAGGACTTTGAGGTAACTTTTCAGACTCCTAGAAGTCCACAAGACCTTACTTAAAAAAACTGATGTGACAAGATCTTTGAACACAAAATAACTGAAACTTCAAGGGAATAAGACAAGAATGGTACCCTTTATTCTCCTTAGAGGAAGCAATGCAGGGGAGCATAATAATTAAGAGTCTAAGTTGGAGAATCAAAATTCTTGGGTTCAAATCTGGGTCCATCAATTACTAGCTGGGCAACTGCAACTTTGGTAAGTGACTTCATTTTTCTTTCTAAACCACAGTTTTCCCACATGTGATAAAGGAATAACTGTAGCTAGTCAGTCGGGTGGTGTGAGGCCTGGATATATATAGATACCTAGCACATTGCCTCTCTGGCACTTGGGTCTCAAAAAATCCTAGTAGGTAATACTAGTAGTATTATGGCACAATTTATTCTTTTTGCCACTAGAAGTGGTACTATGACTGAATTAAATGACTAATTTATCACAGTTGCTTTGACTGCCATTGACCTATTGATGTGTTAAGACTACTCAAAAGTCCAATTGGGTAATGACGGTCTATAATTATGAAGATGCATCTTAAGTGAAAAACAGTGGATGGCAATGCTGATTTGATGAGTGAGCAAGAAAAGGAGGGAAAGGAGGAAGAAAAAGAAGATTAGAGATGGAAGGAGACGAGCCCAAAAGATAGACATTTTGAGGGGTGAGGAAGGGAAGGGAGGGTGTCCATCTGCCATGGTGGTCCCGGGATCCACAGCTAGTCACATGCTGGAACAAGGCAGAAATGCCAGTGGAAGATAGTCTAAGTGTTTAATGCATGCAGGATATTATCATACCTAGGATGCACAAAAGGATTTCCTTGAAGGATTCATTACTACCTTCTCTCTGCAATTTGCTTGAGAGGTGTACAGTGAGGGAGGGCCCTTCCTCTGACTCCACATCTAAATTTGCCTCCTTCAGTCGATGGGAACAGCTCTCTCTGGTCCTTGGGAGGAGGTCAGTCTCAGGCCTTTAGGAACCCTTCCCTAATTCTCGTTTGAAAGCCAGGTTCTGTGGACCCTTCCCCCGCATCCACAAGCTAGAAACCAAAGGATGTTAAAACGAGAGCACCAGAATGGTCCTCCTCCTCAAGCAACTTACAGCCTCAAGCTGCACATTGAATCGCTTACACATTACATGTTTGGCAGATTTCTCCTTGGTCAAGTGTATCAACACAAACAGAAGAGTTAAGAAAACAAACCACAGTCACTCCTGTTATTCTTCCCAAAGGAGAGAATGTACTATTTACATCATTTATGGCAATAACAGAAGAGCAGGATAAAGATAACCAAGCATTTGATGTGTGTGCTCTGGAATGAAACTTAAGTTGTCCTAGCTCAATGTGCCCATCATTAGCTACATCTGAAAGAGCTCACATTTTGATGGCAGGAAAACTGGCTCTGTTTCAGTTTCTTATTTATAAATCTGGGTGACAGCCTTTCTAGGCCCCTTCTATCTCCCTTTGGGGAGGTGGAAGGAATTTTCCCACTGTTTATGGTTTCCTTTGCTTTTATTTGAGAAATAAACAGAGGCAAATCTTGCTTGGACCATCAAGTTTCCAGTTTCCTAATTCTTTTGACTGAGGTTTGACCAGTTCTCTTAAGTTCTGTTTCCTTCCTTGCTCCCCCTTCCTATACCACCAACATTGCTTGTCCCAGTGCTTTGTTATAATTATGGAAGTTTTGCAATGTTTCTGGTAGGTCTCTTGCAGTTCTTGTATGGGAGGTATTCCGCATGTGGGCATAACTTATTCATGTGCTACATTCCTAATGCAAAACAGCTTAATAATCTCCCTTTGAAGGATATCACATTTAGAAACAGAAACGTAAAAGTCTCAGTGCTAATGTTTCTGGATAGGTGATCTAAGCACGGAATCTGTAAACCATCAGGACAATATATTATTACTTGGTGGGTTTTTAATAATCTACAAGTTTCTTCAGATTAGAGAATTTGATCATTAATTCATTTAAAAGAACACTACATGAAACGAGCCAGTAATATTAGTTTCTATACTGCTTTAAGTTATATTCTAGGGGCTGTGTAGCCCCTAGTAAAACAAAAGGCAATAGCTTTAAGTTCATCACTATCCTGTAAATAAAGTTAAAACTGTATCCTTAAAAATCAGAAGGTTAAGTCTAGTCATGTTAGTAATTGACAGGAGATAATGGTGAGATAATAGAGAAGTGCTGTCATAATAAAGAGAGGTGACCAGGAGCTTCCCTGGTGGTCCAGCAGTTGGGAATCTGCCTGCCAATGCAGGGGACATGGGTTGGATCCCTGGTTGGGGAAGAGTCCATATTCAACAAGGCAACTGAGCCCATGAGCACAACTCTGAAGCCCACACACCCTAGAACTTGTGCTCTCCAGCAAGCGAAGCCTCAGCAGTAAGCCCGAGCATAGCAACTAGACAGTAGCTCCCACTCACAGCAACTAGAGAAAGCCTGCAAGCAGCAACAAAGACCCAGCGCAGCCAAAAATATATATTAATCAATTTAAAATAATAATAATACAAGGTACTTTACCAAAAAAAAAAAAGAGATAGAGAGTGAGAGAGAGTGAGATGACTGTGACCAGAACCATATGTTTTACAAGGGGAGAAGGCAAGGATGTGTATTCATTAAGTGCTTGCTATGTGGCTGGACACTGTTGTGTGCTTTACCCATGTTGCTTTATTCAATATTTTCTTTTTTTTTTTTTTCTATTTTTTTTCAGTTTATTTTTATTTATTTTTATTTATTTATTTATTTATTTTTTTAATTTTAAAATCTTTAATTCTTACATGCGTTCCCAAACATGACACCCCCTCCCACCTCCCTCCCCACAACATCTCTCTGGGTCATCCCCATGCACCAGCCCCAAGCATGCTGCACCTTACATCAGACATGGACTGGCGATTCAGTTCTTACATGATAGTATACATGTTAGAATTCCCATTCTCCCAAATCATCCCACCCTCTCCCTCTCCCTCTGAGTCCAAAAGTCCGTTATACACATCTGTGTCTTTATTCCTGTCTTGCATACAGGGTCGTCATTGCCATCTTCCTAAATTCCATATATATGTGTTAGTATACTGTATTGGTGTTTTTCTTTCTGGCTTACTTCACTCTGTATAATTGGCTCCAGTTTCATCCATCTCATCAGAACTGATTCATATGAATTCTTTTTAACGGCTGAGTAATACTCCATTGTGTATATGTACCACAGCTTTCTTATCCATTCATCTGCTGATGGACATCTAGGTTGTTTCCATGTCCTGGCTATTATAAACAGTGCTGCGATGAACATTGGGGTACATGTGTCTCTTTCAATTCTGGTTTCCTCGGTGTGTATGCCCAGAAGTGGGATTGCTGGGTCATAAGGTAGTTCTATTTGCAATTTTTTAAGGAATCTCCACACTGTTCTCCATAGTGGCTGTACTAGTTTGCATTCCCACCAACAGTGTAGGAGGGTTCCCTTTCTCCACACCCTCTCCAGCATTTATTGCTTGCAGATTTTTGGATCGCAGCCATTCTGACTGGTGTGAAGTGGTACCTCATTGTGGTTTTGATTTGCATTTCTGTAATAATGAGTGATGTTGAGCATCTTTTCATGTGTTTGTTAGCCATCCGTATGTCTTCTTTGGAGAAATGTCTATTTAGTTCTTTGGCCCATTTTTTGATTGGGTCGTTTATTTTTCTGGAGTTGAGCTGCATAAGTTGCTTGTATATTTTTGAGATTAGTTGTTTGTCAGTTGCTTCATTTGCTATTATTTTCTCCCATTCAGAAGGCTGTCTTTTCACCTTGCTTATAGTTTCCTTTGTTGTGCAGAAGCTTTTAATTTTAATTAGATCCCATTTGTTTATTTTTGCTTTTATTTCCAGAATTCTGGGAGGTGGATCATAGAGGATCCTGCTGTGATTTACTTCTGAGAGTGTTTTGCCTATATTCTCCTCTAGGAGTTTTATAGTTTCTGATCTTACATTTAGATCTTTAATCCATTTTGAGTTTATTTTTGTGTACGGTTATTCAATATTTTCAAAATGAGGTTTCCATTACCATGGCCTGTTTCAGTCAGTTCAGTTGCTCAGTCATGTCTGACTCTTTGCAACCCTATGAACTGCAACATGCCAGGCCTCCCTGTCTATCACCAACTCCAGGAGTTTACCCAAACCCATGTCCATTGAGTTGGTGATGACATCCAGCCATCTCAACCTCTGTCATCCTCTTCTCCTCCTGCCCTCAATCTTTCCCAGCATCAGGGTCTTTTCCAATGAGTCAGCTCTTCACATTAGGTGGCCAAAGTATTGGAGTTTCAGCTTCAACATCAGTCCTTCCAATGAATACCCAGGACTAATCTCCTTTAGGATGGACTGGTTGGATCTCCTTGCAGTCCAAGGGACTCTCAAGAGTCTTCTCCAACACCACAGTTCAAAAGCATCAATTCTTCGGTGCTCAGCTTTCTTTATAGTCCAACTCTCACATCCATACATGACCACAGGAAAAACCATAGCCTTGACTAGATGGACCTTTGTTGGCAAAGTAATGTCTCTGCTTTTTAACATGCTGTCTAGGTTGGTCATAACTTTCCTTCCAAGGAGTAAGCGTCTTTTAATTTCATGGCTGCAATCACCATCTGCAGTGAAAGTCAGCCACTGTTTCCACTGTTTCCCCATTTATTTGCCATGAAGTGATGGGACCGGATGCCACGATCTTCATTTTCTGAATGTTGAGCTTGAAGCCAACTTTTTCACTCCTCTTTCACTTAGGAAATGGAGACTCTAAGTAGTTTACCCAAGGCCATATGGCTAGGAAGTAATGGGGCTGGGATCCTCATTAGATTCCTAGGTTTATCTTTTTGCCACTAAACCATTGGAAATAAATAGATACATAAACATATAGATACAGATAAAATTTTGTACACTTTTCAGAATGATCAAACACTAACAACAGCAAATGTTGGTAATTACATGGAGCAATAGGAATTGCTCAGACGGTAGATGGGGAAGCAGTGGAAACAGTGTCAGACTTTATTTTTTGGGGCTCCAAAATCACTGCAAATGGTGATTGTAGCCATGAAATTAAAAGACGCTTACTCCTTGGAAGAAAAGTTATGACCAACCTAGATAGCGTATTCAAAAGCAGAGACATTACTTTGCCAACTAACGTCCTTCTAGTCAAGGCTATGGTTTTTCCTGTGGTCATGTATGGATGTGAGAGTTGGACTGTGAAGAAGGCTGAGCGTCGAAGAATTGATGCTTTTGAACTGTGGTGTTGGAGAAGACTCTTGAGAGTCCCTTGGACTGCAAGGAGATCCAACCAGTCCATTCTGAAAGAGATCAGCCCTGGGATTTCTTTGGAAGGAAGGATGCTAAAGCTGAAACTCCAGTACTTTGGCCACCTCATGCGAAGAGTTGACTCATTGGAAAAGACGCTGATGCTGGGAGGGATTGGGGGCAGGAGGAGAAGGGACCAACAGAGGATGAGATGGCTGGATGGCATCATGGACTCGATGGACGTGAGTCTGAGTGAACTCTGGGAGCTGGTGATGGACAGGGAGGCCGGACACAACTGAGCGACTGAACTGAACTGAACTGAAAGCGTTTGCCTGCAATGCGGGAGACCTGGGTTCGATCCCTGGGTCAGGAAGATCCCCTGGAGTAGGAAATGGCAACCCACTCCAGTATTCTTGCCTGGAAAATCCCATGGATGGAGCCTGGTAGGCTACTGTCCATGGGGTCACAAAGAGTTGGGCACAGCTGAGCGACTTCACTTCACTTCACTTCTTCACTTCACTATATGGGTATGAATGATCAAATCATCTGCCACCGAACCTCTGATTAAATCATTGGTGACTGAACTCAATTTCCAGCCCCTCTCCCCTCCCTGGAGGTCAGGGATAGCACTAAAAGCTCCAACTCTCTAAGCCCATGGTTGGTTCTCCTGGCAATCAGTCTTAGATGCAGTCCACAGGTCATCTCACTGACATAATAAAAGACCCGTTTGTTGCTCTTCTGACTTAGCAAATTCCAAGTGTTTTAGGAGCCCAGTGATAGAAATTCAATGAAGACAAATATATATTACTTATTACAAATCACAATATCACAGCTACATACCATAACATTCCAACCATATGGTATTCTGGAAAAAGCAAAATTATTGAAACAGTAACAAGATCTTTGATTGCCAAGAACAGCGATTGGGGATGTATGAATAGGTGAAGCACAAAGGACTTTTAGGGCAGTAAAAATATTCTATATGATACCATAATGATGGATATGTGTCATTATGCATTTATTCAAACCGATAGACTGGACAAAACCAAGAGTAAAGCTTAATGTTTACTATGAAGTTTGAGTGATAATGCAAGCAGATATGATAGGGGGTTCCCAGAGCAAGAGAACTAGGCATATAGCTTTCTTGATGTAAGAGAAGTCATTTGGGGTCTAAGTCATTTTGTGAGCTAAGCCTTAACACTTGCTGTTGAATAGGCCTTGGTAATTAATGCAATCAGGAAAGAGAAGTAACAGCAGCAAAGATAATAAATCAGTTGTAAAGATTCCCAGTTCTATTCCAATGGTAAAGGTTAGCTTCAAGGCTCGACCAGATCGTCCTGAACCTAAGGGATGACAATGTTGACCTTTTCTGACCCTTGTGACTTCAATCAACTAAACCTTGGACTCTGTGGACCTCCCAAGCTGCGTCATGTATGTGGATGTACCTTAGCTTAAAACTTCCCCAATTTTGCTGTTCAGAGAGACACTGCTTTGAGAAAGAGCCTCAGTGTTCTTACTTGCTGCAAGTCTTTTTCCTGATCTTTGGCTTGGTTGCACCTTTTGGCTCAAAACTCACCAAGAGGAAAACCCAGTTTTCAGGGAACAATAGTGATGTAGGTTCATCAGTTATAACAAATATATCATTCTGGTGGGGGTACAGAAGTTATGTCCATATAGGAACAGGGTATAATCTCTGTTCGTTACCCTTAATTTTTCTGTGAATCTAAAACTACTTTTAAAAAACTCTTAATTGGAAAAAAAAAAAAAAAAGCTTTGCTTTAAATTGGATAACGAGCAGCCCAATGTCAAAATGGATAGATTTTATTATGTTGATGGAATACAGAACTCAATTTAGGATTATATTAGTGTGCATACAAGTAGAAGAGAAAGCGTGTACTATACATTCTTCTCTGAAGAATCCTAGCCCCATGCTTTCTATGTAATGTGTGCTTATGAATGAATGAAATCTAAACATTCTCTGTTTAGATTATTATCCTTTGATCTAGGTGCAAATATATTAAAAGAAATACTAAAATATTTGTGATTGTCCTTATTTATGAAATGTAATGGTCAACTAGGTTAGAAAAATCCTGTTGTAACTCATATTGACCCTTTCTTTTAGAACAAAGCCATGTCAAAGATGTGCTTTTGGGAGATGCTTCATGCTTCCAACAAGGCCCATGGAAGCTGTGTGACTTCAGGACAGTCATTTAACATCTCTCAGCCTCATTGCCTTCCCTGGTGGCTCAGACGGTAAAGTGTCTGTCTACAATGCAGGAGACCTGGGTTCGATCCCTGGGTTGGAAAGATCCCCTGGAGAAGGAAATGGCAATCCACTCCAGGACTATTGCCTGGAAAATCCCATGGACAGAGGAGCCTGTTAGGCTACAGTCCATGGGGTCGCAAAAAGTTGGACGCGACTGAGCGACTTCACTTTAGTCTCATTGCCCGCATTAGTCAAATAGAGACAATTCCTTATTAGCCTAAAGGCAGGGAGACTGGGTAGATGGGGTTTTTTAACAGGGTTTTTCATTGTCAAAATTTGTTTGATAGACTTCTTCATAAAGAAGTCAGCAGAGGTTCTACACCGCCACGTCTGTGAAGTAAGATCGCTGGGCCATCCAAGTGGTGAACATCAGCACGATGTACCATTTCTTATCCCAGTCAGAGCACACACCTTCCAGGTTCTATTTATTGACTGCTTCCACATCCAAATGACCAAACTGTCCTTTACCACCAGTGTAGGCTCGCAACGGTTGGTTCAGGCATCTCAGGATCTGCAGGCCTCTTACATCCCAAGTTAGACCGGCTGTCCTTGAAGAGCTGTGGCAGGCATGGCTCGTCCTCTGCCCAGCTTCATCACGGCAACAGCTGGGGTGGCACAGCGGCAACGGGTGGTTTCTGACACCCCTGCCATAGGATCCTCATTGTGAAAGCCCCAACTCCTAACACGGGATATGGTCCCACCCTCCTGCCTGATCTGACCTCTTACACGCCCCTTCCTGCAGTCTGTGGACTCCACCCAGAACACAGCTGTGTTCTCTGACCCCGACATGTGCCCAGCATCCTTACTCCAGGTCTTTCTCCCATGAGAACCCCCTTCCCTCCACATCCACCAGCAACCCTCACTCTGAGAGCTGCACGTCTCTTCAGGAACGGGCTGTGCCTTATGCTCTGGTGTCCCCACATCCAGCACACAGCCTGGTATAGAATACAGGCTCAACAAATACTTGTTTGGTTCTGAATCAAGCAAAATAGACAGAAAGAGAAACCTAGTGAATGGAGAGGATAACTGTATCACCAGTTGATGCCAAAATATCAGTGCTGCTTTTCTACCAGATGACACCAGCCCCTTCCACACACAGCTTACATCCTTAAATGTCATCATCTCGCTTTCTCCCCCCTTTCAAAGCCACCCTTTCACGATTTCAGAAGCCAGACCATTTCAGAAGCCAGCCAATACATTTCCTCCTCACCCTGGGGTCCTTTAGAAACCTCTTAGCTTACTTGAGAAAAAAGAAAATAGCATGCGATTTATGAGACAAACGGCAGGAAAGGTTAATTATTGATGTGGGATGCAGTTTAAGAAAAACTAGCATAAAGTAACATCTTTGGGGACAGTTATTAATCCAAAGAAGTGTCTTGAACTGTTCAGAACTCACGTCCAAGGAAATTCTTAAGAATGTGTTTGCAAAAATATCTGTTGAAGCGGAGCTGCCCCAAGAGTTCAGGTGTGAGTCACCAAAGCTGAGGGTGTAGAGTGTGTGTTTAATTCCAAGCATGGATTTACTGAATAGTTACTGTGTGGGGGACATTATCCCAAGCTCAGAGCCTCAAGCTACTGTGTATTGAACTCACCATGGTGCCAGGGAAATAATAAATACCATCTCCTTTTACCTGTCCAGCAACCCCAGCACAGCAGGCATCTCCATCTCACTTTATAAATAAGCGAAGTAAGTCTCATGGAAGGTAATCAGTTGCACAAAAACCCACAAGTTTAAGTGGCAGAACAGGATCTGAACCTAGGTTTTCATATAACCAATTCATCTCTTTTGTATCTCATCTCACAGGGAACACTGTAATACCATTGGAAAAACCGGTCTCATAAAACAGTCACAGGGCAGGATAATGCATAACAAAGTACTCATTTTAAGCACTGATAAAACTTGTGGATTTCTGGCCGGCCTCTAAAGCAGAAATTATGATCAACGCCTGCATACCAGAAAACAAATTAATGAGTCAATATTTATTGTGTGCACTTTTGGCCAAGTCCTATGCAAGCTGCCTTTAGGTACATTAGGCAAAATTTCCTGATGGTGATCTGTGAAATAGCTATTATTGCTAGTGCTCTTAATTCACAGAAAAATAAACTGGCATTCAGGTTAATCATTTATTTGGGGCTGTATTTTTCAACGTGTGGCTAGAACTTTGTGGTGGGGTCTCTTCCTACCAGGTCGCTAGGAAAATAAATGTTAGTTGGAGCCATGGTGTCCCTCATTGCCCTGTTTGGTGAGAATGTATGTGAGAATAAAACCAGGGTGGGGAAAAGCATGAAGGGAAGGTGGACAGAAACCGGCTTCCGATGATGTTGGAAACTCTGAGTCCTAGAGCTGGGCCTGCTGTTGTGTTTCGCTTGATTTGCTTAATTTAGTATGAATTAGCTTCCTGTTACTTTCCAATGAAAAGGGAACTAATGTAGCTATCATATATCAGAGACTTGCTCTGTGCTAGGTCCTTCAAGTACGTTAGAATATAAACCACTTTATGAGAGGGACTTGTCTATTTTTATCCACAGCGCTTATCACCATCTACTCCACTACATAGTTTACTTATTTCATTGGCTTGCATGCATCCCTCAATAGAAGGTATGTCCCATGTCTATTTCATTTACTCCTCCATATCTGACTCTTGGTACAAAGTCTCAAATTAGAGGAGTATGACCAGTGACATGACCTGATTTACTGTTTCAACAAGGTTACTCTGTATTGAGAAGAGATTAAAGAAGGTAAAGTCAAGAAGAAAGGAAACCAACTTGGAGGCTATGGCAATAACCAGGCAGGCGATGATGGTGACTGGGACTAGGGTGGAAGCCAAGGAGACAGTGAGAAGTCTTCTGATACTGGACAGTTAGAGGAAGAATCATCAGGATTTAGTATCAAATTAGATGTGGAGATGAGAAAAATGGAGAAATCGAAGATAAATTTAGGAAGTTTAATTTAATTGTGCAGGTGATTCTTTTGACTCTGTAAATTGATTTAAGAGTCATCACATCTTCCTTGCCAGTTATTTATATAAAAAAAGACTTGTGACCCTCATGAGTGCTAACAGGGTACAGCAGGACATCTGTAGGGAGTGTCTCCATAAAGGAAATACAGGAAGAGAATCACCTTTCTCCTCTGGATGAGTTGTGCCTGGGTGTGCTACCTGGAACATTGGGCCCAACTTCAGCCTGAGGATGAAGCCAACCTGGAGATGAGCAGAGAGGTGGACAGAACCAGTGTCCTGGGTGACATCAGGAGGCCCCTGAGTCAACCAAGTCTAGCTCTGAACTTCCTCACTTTGAGCTGGCATAATTGTGTATTATTTAAGGCAGCTTAAGGCAGGATTTCTAGTACTTACAACCTGAAGCATTCTGATCCAGGATCCTCATTTGTAGATTTTACAGTTTTATAGGTTTTCTTTTTAGAATGAAGTACCAAACGATTTAGACATGTTTCCAGTGTGTCTAAAACAATATATCCTATATTATTTTACGCTTGGCTGGAAGAAAAAGATTTGATAGGAGGAAAAAGCCTGGATAGGAAACCAATTCCACAGTTATAGCAGGCAACAAATTATATGTACATTGATTTATGACATGAAAGGAAACAGTCAGTTGAGGAATTGTGAATGCAAAGCTCCTGTGCCCTAGAGCAGTGTTTTTCCAATAGCAGTTTGTGACCTGTTCGTCATCAGTCATACGAATAATTTAGTGAGTCCAGACGAGCATTTAAAAAATGAAACAGAACAAACAGAATAGGATAGACTAGAAAAGGATAAAACAGAAAATCTCAGAGAACATAGTAAGGATTATTACCTTATGGAACTTTGGTTTCAGTTTTATACTTACATATGTGTCTACCGAATCGTCATGTAAAATGTATGCCTTATCATGGATCATGGCCAAAAAGGTTTGATAAATAGTGTCTAAGAATAAAGAGAGGCTCTGTCCATCCCTCTTTACACACAGCTCTATAAACTATCCACACTGACTGGCTGATGTGCTTTAATAATACAAATAAATCTAACATCATTTCTAATTGAAAATATTCTCGTGTGACTGTAATGAACTAGGATCCAGAACACCTGGTGAGCCCCTGTGAGCTCCTTGGGTCTCAGGCTGAGTCCCTTCATGGAACTCATTCTTGCATTCTCTTCCAGAAGTCTCTCTGAACATCTTTGGTTTCTACGTGATTCTTATTTCTTATGCTGACACAAGGGGAGGAGGATAAATGTGGAGTGTCACACCAAGGTCACAGGTGCAAGGCCTTGCACCACGACCACTGCAGCAGAGTGCAGAAACAAGGCCATCTTCAGAACTGAGTGAGTCCCTCTGTAATTGTTGCCAAAAGCCCCTGGATCATTACCAGCAAGCTTCCTGATCCCAAATTAGGCAAAAATGCCCACCCAGTAGTTACCTTATAGCACCCTGAACAATCACCTAATGCTACCTTTTAGCAGGAGTTTTCTTTGTCTTGAGGCTATAAAAATTGCCTGCTAACCCATGATGGCACAGTGGTAAAGAATCTGCCTGCCAATGAAGAAGATGCAAGAGACGCAGGTTCGATCTGGGTCAGGAAGATCACTTGGAGAAGGGAATGGCAACCACTCCAGTATTCTTGCCTGCAGAATCTCATAGATAGAGGATCCTGGGGGGCTGCAGTCCACAGGGTTCTGAAGAGTCAGACATGACTGAAAGACTGAACATACAACCCATGGAAAGCTCTGGCTCTCCCTTGAGCCAGCCTGCTGTTTTAACAGCTCTCCCTGACCCACTGCATTTGTAGCAACTTCATTATCTCTGCTCCTTGTTCTTAATAAACTCACTCCTTTCTGAAACGCTGTGTCTGGAAATTCTTTTCCAATCTGCAATCTGACTGCCATGTCACTAAAGAGGTTTATTTCTGTGTCATTGTTGGTAAAAGTATCCTCATCTTGGTATAGATTCATACTAAGCTGATTTTATTTTTAATTCCACAGAGACTAGAAGCCACTTCCCAAATTTCAACTTCCAGTGCAATTAATTGATCATTAGGCCCCAGTGGCTCAGTGGTATAAGAATCATCCTGGAGAAGATGCAGGAGACACAGGTTTGATCCCTGGGTCGGGAAGACCCCTGAAGAAGGAAATGGCAACCCACTCCAGTGTTCTTGCCTAGGGAATCCCATGGAAGAGGAGGCTGGCTGGCCACAATATGTCCATAGGGTCATAAAGAGTCAGACATGACCCAGCACACACATGCACAAATGGTTCGTCATGAGCATAGTCCCAGCAAGTGACCCCACTTTTTCTGAGGGCTCTTGTAAGTCCTACCGGTTCATAATACGGAAGGTTTGTTGTGGTAAGAGGCCTGGGCTCTGGGTTGCATTCCCTCGCCCCATCTCTAATTTCAGTACAGGAACAAGGGACAGTGCCGTGCAGGCTTGGACCCCCTCAGAGCCCATCCCAATACCTGTCATAGGACACCCCCCTGTGTGCCTGCCAGGCCAGAATGGGGACCTAACACGCCTGGAAACAACTCTCAAAGAAGGGATGGGTGCTAACAGAAGCATACTCCAGCCTCCTGTCCTTCAGGGGACAATTGCAGGAGGAATTTCTTATGTTCTCAACTGTCCTTGAATCTCAGAAATTGAATCTCCACTGCCTGAAGCTGGAACTTGATAATACATCCTTACACTGACTTTCCTTTCTCCCTTGTCCCACACTCTCTTTGCTCTCCTTCTCGTTCCTTGGGATAACCTCCCAACAAAACACCTATACTCAAGTCCTTAGGTGGGTCTCTGCTTTTAGGGGAACTAAAAGAGAATCTAAACTAAGCACAATCTAATTGACTTAACAAAATGAAGTGAAGTTGCTCAGTCGGATCCAACTCTTTGTGACCCCATGGACTGTAGCCTACCAGACTCCTCCCTCCATGGGATTCTCCAGGCAAGAGTCCTGGAGTGGGTTGCCATTTCCTTCTCCAGGGGATCTTTCCAACCCAGGGATCGAACCCGGGTCTCCTGCATTGCAGGCAGACGCTTTACCATCTGAGCCACCAGGGAAGCCCAACTTAACAAAAAACACACCTAAATAAATTATTTCATGAACCCAAAGAAAACCTTCACAACATGATATGCGTGTATGCAATGTCTTTAAAAGGCTAGGAAGGGGTACATCCCTGGTGGTCCAGGGGCTAAGACTCTCTGCTCTCAATGCAGGGTACCCAGAATCAATCCCTAGTCAGGTAGCTAGATCCCACATGCCACAACTAAGACTCAGCATTGGCAAATAAATAGATATTTTTAAAAATATTTTAAAAATAAAAGGATAGGAAGGGACTTGATAACAAATACTTGGTGGAGTTATCCTTGGAAGAACAAAAGAAACGGAGGTAGAAACTTAGAAATCAATAGCAAAATTTAGTAATCTTATAGAAGAGAGGTTAGTTGTTCCTGAATACATTTCTTATCCATCTGGGAGCTGAAAAAGTCAAAAAGTGGGTGGGTGGCACCAGAGAACAGTGGGAAGACACACCAGGGATACCCTTAAAACCCAACCATCTCTCCAGAGAAATGCCAACAAAGGCAGTTACTTTTTACACCAGATCATATCTCTAGATAAAACTGCTGCTGCTGCTGCTAAGTCGCTTCAGTCGTGTCCGACCTTGTGCGACCCCATAGACGGTAGCCCAGCAGGCTCCCCCGTCCCTGGGATTCTCCAGGCAAGAACACTGGAGTGGGTTGCCATTTCCTTCTCCAATGCATGAAAGTGAAAAGTGAAAGTGAAGTCACTTAGTCATGTCCAACTCTTGGTGACCCCATGGACTGCAGCCCACCAGGCTCCTCCATCCACGGGATTTTCCAGGCAAGAGTACTGGAGTGGGGTGCCATTGCCTTCTCTGATAAACTAGGCAACTACAATGTGAAAATCTATTCTGAGGAACAATCTTTGGCAAATAAGGTCTAAAATAAGATGGGGAAAATTTTTTTAATAAGTGATTTTGAAAAATTTACAAATATGACTATATTTTTGATTTAGAAAAATCACTAAATTTAAGAAATTTGGAATTCAGTTGGATCAGTAAAAACTCTGTTACAAATATATATTTGAGTGTCAAAATGCAATATTATCTTCAAATATTCACAGAAATAAAATCTGGTTTACTAAACTAGTGTTTTAAAGAGTTCCTAGACAAAGGGCAACCCACTCCAGTATTCTAGCCTGGGAAATCCTATGGACAGAAGGAGCCTGGTGAGCAATAGTCCCTGGGGTCAAAAAAGAGTAGGACATGACATAGTGACTAAATAACAACAAAGAATTAAAAATGACTTATGATGTGTGATATTGGTTATTTTTCAGCTAATGAATGCTTCAAACAGTATTTTGTCATAAGCATTTGAAATATCTTCCTATGCATCCCTGTATATTTTCTGTGAATAAAAAGGTATTTTTAAAGTGCAAAGTCTTTATTCAATCTTATTTTAGAATATCACAAATGACGCTTTAGTGATGTGTACACTGATGAGTTTTACTGGCCCTGATGTGTACTGATGGGGTATGACACAAAAAACCAGAGAACCTATCATTTTCTTCTGTATTTGATAGTGGTCAGGCCCCTATTAGCTTTGAGTCGAGTTCCTGTTTCTCAGTTTCTAGAGAGCCGTAAAGAACTTGGAAAAGATCCAAGGAGAAACAACAAAAAATCATTAAAAGGATGGAGGAAAAGACCTCTGAGGAAAGGTTGAAGACACTGGACTGGCCTCACTTGAAAACTGCAGGCCAAGGACTGATTTAATAGCTTTCTTAGAGAACAGGAAGGTTTATTTGGAGGAGGATACTAGCTGACTTTTCTCCATCTCCATAAAGATGAAAACCAGACAAAACTGGATTAGAATGAACAAGAGAGGTCTCTTTGACCTAAGGCAGAACTCAACTGCAAAGGTGATTAAACTCTGTCATTACCGTCACTGGAGAGCTTTGAAAATATGTTGAATAACCATTAGCTCTGTGTAGTTTAGGCTACTCACTGGAGAAGGAAATCCCTTTCAGCTCTATGCTTCCATGAATTTGCATTCTCAAAAGCCAGGTTAAAAGATTTAGCCAGTGGAGAGGGGAGACCAGGTTTCTCTCACTTGGGAACAAGGTCATCAGAATACATCATCATTCATTCTGAAAGATTTAACATAAAATGACTGATATTAACCATATGGTAAAGGAATACAACTCTAAAAGTTGGTTTGCAAATATTACTAAGAAGAAAAAAATGAGCTAAGCCTCAGTACTTCCAGTTAGTAATTATTTTCTAAAGGCTAATTAATGAAGGTATATTATTTTTGCCATAAGACAAGAGACAGCCTTTTTCTGCCTAATTCTAATTACCTCGAGCTCACTAAACTTGCAGGCAGCTAAGGTTCATAGTTAAGCACAGGGCATCCCATGTTTGTCACCTTCAAGAAATTATATTTCCACCATGGTAGTCTTAGAACTTGAAAATAAACTATTGGTATTTCTCTGTGGGAAACTTACTGAGGTGAACATGAGTCTGTATGAACAATTTTTTTTTAATGAAAGCTTTATTTCTGAAATTTCAACTTTGGTACACCATAGTATATTTCTGAGGTTTCACTTTTTAAATAAAAAATATGCTGAAAGTTTTTTTTTAAAAAAGTTGTTCCATCAATCGGTTGCATCTGACTCTTTGCGACCCCATGGACTGCAGCACACCAAGTAGTATTTCCCAAATTTCATATAGAAATTAGTGAAAACTGTGTTGAAACATATCTAAGAGAAACTGTGATTTACTAATATTCATTATGCATCTATTGAGCACCTACTATGTCTCAAACAGTGTGCCAAGCACTGGAGATTCCTTGTCAAATGTGACATGGCCACTGACCCCCTGGGAGGGGGGTTCCAATCTGGTGAGGAGAGACACATGTTACTGACTAATCCTATGGCCACCCGGCCATGGGGACAAATGAGTAAAACTCCTAGTCCAGGAGGGATATTTGGGAAGGTTTCTTGGGAAAGGGGCCCTGAAGAGGAGCTCTGGAAATAAATTAGGTGTAAAATTGGCACAGAAAGGATTTCTTATGGAGAAGGTGGGTGTAAAAGAAAGAATACCCCAAATGAGTATGTGTTCAGTGCAATGTGCTAGGCACTGTATCAAGCGTATAATCAGCATGATTTCACTGAATCATCATCACCTCCCTCATTTATTCAGGCATCTGACTTAAGCAATGGCTGTGTTCCAGGAAGTATGGGTACAATGGTGACTTAAACGAACACAGATTCTATTCTTCCAGCGCTTAGCCCAGTGGGCGATGCTATACAATAGTCAAATAATCATAAAGGTGTGATGAAGGGAAAAGGGGAAAAGTTGTTAATTATAATATTAGCAAATTTCCTTCACTCTTTCAACAAAGAGAATTTTGCTTTTGTCTTCTAAGCATCTCCCATCTCACTTCCTCCCCTTCCTCATTTCAAGAAATATTCTGTCAGCTGGGTTTCTAACTTGTTGGGATGCCAGATCCAATTAATGGGAGAAAAGAGACTAGACTTCAGAAGTAAAGGTGAGCTATTGGTTCAAGAAAAGAACGAACAGAGGCAGGTAGAAATAATTTATTAAAAAATAAAATGTTGGGGAGGGAGATGGGAGGGAGATTTGGGAGGGAGGGGACATGGGTGTACCTATGGCTGATTCTTGTTGATGTATGACAGAAAAACCACAAAATTCTGTAAAGCAATTATCCTTAAATTGAAAAAAATAATTTTTAAGAATAAATAAATAACCTGTTCAAAACCATTGCTTTTTAAATGAAGTAATGAATGAGGCATTTGTGTATTAAATTAAGTGAGTCAGAAAGAGAAAAAATATATCACATATTAGTGCATATTATGGAATCTAGACGGAGAAGGCAATGGCAACCCACTCCAGTACTCTTGCCTGGAAAATCCCATGGACAGAGGAGCCTGATAGGCTGCAGTCCATGGAGTCGCTAAGAGTCAGACACGACTGAGCGGCTTCACTTTCACTTTTCACTTTCATGCATTGGAGAAGGAAATGGCAACCCACTCCAGTGTTCTTGCCTGGAGAATCCCAGGGATGGGGGAGCCTGGTGGGCTGCCGTCTGTGGGGTCGCACAGAGTCAGACACAACTGAAGCGGCTTAGGAGCAGCAGCAGCATGGAATCTAAAAAGACGGTACTGATGATCCTATCTGCAGGGCTGCAATGGAGAGGCAGACAGAGAGACCAGACTTACAGACACAGTGGGGGAAGGAGAAGCTGGGAGGAATTGAAAAGTAGCATTGAAACATATATATTACCATATGCAAAACAGATAACCAGTGGGAATTTGCCGTACGACACAGGGAGCTCAAATCTGGTGCTCCTAAACTACTGCTTTTTATAATTTTTATTGAATACCTCATCTTATTACAGGAACTGGTCAATGCACTTTACCTAGTATTCTCTCATCGTGCTGCGCTTATTGTGTCTGACTCAGAGACCCCATGGACTATAACCTGCCAGGCTCCTTTTCCACAGAATTTTCCAGGCAGGAATACTGGAGTGGGTAGCCATTTCCTACTTCAGAAGATCTTTCCAACTCAGGGATCACACCACATCTCCTGCACTGGTAGGCAGATTCTTTGCCACTGCACCACCTGGGAAGCCCCATTCTCTCTCATAGTTCTCCCCAAAACAATGAAAGAAGTACTGAATTTAACCCCATTTTTCGGATATGGAAACAGAGGCATAAAGAAGTAACTTGTACAAGTTTACATACTGAATAAGCAGTACAGCCAGGATTTAAAACCAGGTAGTATGACCCCAGAGCCTGCACCAGCTGCAAGAGATGATTCTTAGGACAGTAATGCAAAGTGTGATATAGAGTCAGAGAAATGGCAAAATAGATGTTATTAAGTATCAGTTCGGTTCAGTTCAGTCGCTCAGTAGTGTCCAACTCTGTGTGACCCCATGAACCGCAGCATGCCAGGCCTCCCTGTCAATCATCAACTCCCGGAGTCCATACAAACCCATGTCCATTGAGTCAGTGATGCCATCCAACCATCTCATCCTCTCTTGTCCCCTTCTCCTCCTGCACTCAATTTCTCCCAGCATCAGGGTCTTTTCCAATGAATCAGCTCTTTGCATCAGGTGACCAAAGTATTGGAATTTCAGCTTCAACATCAGTCCTTCCAATGAACACCCAGGACTAATCTCCTTTAGGATGGACTGATTGGATCTCCTTGCAGTCCAAGGGCCTCTCAAGAGTCTTCTCCAACACCACAGTTCAAAAGCATTAATTCTTCAGCACTCAGCTTTCTTTATAGTCCAACTCTCACATCCATACTTGACCACTGGAAAAACCATAGCCTTGACTAGATGGACCTTTATTGACAAAGTAATGTCTCCACTTTTTAATATGCTGTCTAGGTTGGTCATAACTTTCCCTCCAAGGAGTAAGCATCTTTTAATTTCATGGCTGCAATCACCATCTACAGTGATTTTAGAGCCCAGAAAAATAAAGTCAGCCACTGGTTCCACTGTTTCTCCATCTATTTGCCAATAAGTGATGGGACTGGATGCCATGATCTTAGTTTTCTGAATGTTGAGCTTTAAGCTAACTTTTTCACTCTCCTCTTTCACTTTCATCAAGAGGTTCTTTAGTTCTTCTTCATGTTCTGCCATAAGGGTGCTGTCATCTGCATATCTGAGGTTATTGATATTTTTCCCAGCACTTTTGATTCCAGTTTGTGCTTCTTCCAGCCCAGCATTTCTCATGATGTACTCTGCATAGAAGTTAAATAAGCAGGGTGACAATATACAGCCTTGACGGACTCCTTTTCCTATTTGAAACCAGTCTGTTGTTCCATGTCCAGTTCTAACTGTTGCTTCCTGACCTGCATACAGATTTCTCAAGAGGCAGGTCAGGCGGTCTGGTATTCCCATCTCTTTCAGAATTTTCCACAGTTTATTGTGAGCCACACAGTCAAAGGCTTTGGCATAGTCAATAAAGCAGAAATAGAAGTTTTTCTGTAACTCTCTTGCTTTCTTGATGATCCAGTGGATGTTGGCAATTTGATCTCTGGTTCCTCTGCCTTTTCTAAAACCAGCTTGAACATATAGAAGTTCACGGTTCATGTATTGCTGAAGTCTGGCTTGGAGAATTTTGAGCATTACTTTACTAGCATGTGAGATGAGTGCAATTGTGCAGTTGTTTGAGCATTCTTTGGCATTGCCTTTTTTGGGATTGGAATGAAAACTGACCTTTTCCATTCCTGTGGCCACTGCCGAGTCTTCCAAATTTCCAAATTAATAAGAATAGTTGTGAGTTATTGACTGGGTCCCCTTAGTGTTCTATAACTGATTGTAGTAAAGAATAGAATTGCTTTTAATTATTTACTTTGAGTAGATGTTTCTTTGAGAGAGATTGTGTGGGGACTGGACCATGTGTGTTCTCAGTTTTAATCTGGGACACACAACCTATGATTGCAAACTGTGCTATTTGGTAGAAAGAAAAACTGCAGGGAATGCTAAGAGTGCAGGCAAGGGTCCCTGGTCTGGCCTACAGGGTCAAGGAAGCTCTGTGAGGTAGTCGTATTTGAGCTGAATCTGGAAGTTGAGTTCTGGCTACCTGGGTGATAAGTATGGGGGTTGAGGGGGAGGTTTACTCCAATAGAGGCAACAGTGTGTGCAAAGGCAGTGAGGACAGGGTCGAGCAGGGCTTTGAAAAACTGCAAGATGATGCAGAGCCAGAGCACTGATGGCGAGGGGGAGGCTAGCGCCAGAGAGGGGTAAGTAGCCATGTTAGAACTTGGCAACAGTCCCTGAAGCAAGAGGGGCTTCCCAGGTGGCATAGTGGGAGTCCACAAGCCAATGCAGGAGACGTCAGAGACATGGGTTCGATCCTTGGGTCAGGAAGATCCCCTGGAGTAGGAAATGGCAACCCACTCTAGTATTTTTGCCTGGGAAATCCAAAGGACAGAGGAGCCTGGTGAACTACAGTCTACAGGGTCGCAAATAGTCAGACACAACCGAGGACTCACACCTTCCTTCATGCCTTCACACCTGAAGAAACGGTGAAAGAGGGCCAGGTTTGAAAGGTTTGTTTAGATTTGTGACAAGCCCAGACAGCAATTAAAAAGCAGACATCACTTTGCCAACATACGTCTGTCTAGTCAAAGCTATGGTTTTTCCAGTAGTCATGAATGGATGTGAGAGTTGGACCATAAAGAAAGCTGAGCACTGAAGAATTGATGCTTTCAAATTGTGGTGCTGGAGAAGACTCTTGAGAGTCCCTTGGACTGCAAGGAGATCAAACCAGTCAATCCTAAAGGAAATCAACCCTGAATATTCATTGGAAGGACTGATGCTGAAATTGAGGCTCCAATACTTTGTCCACCTGATGCAAAGAGCCAACTTACTGGAAAAGAGTCTGATGCTGGGGAAGATTGAGGGCAGGAGGAGAAAGGGACAACAGAGGATGAAATAGTTGGATGTCATCACTGACTCAATGGGCATGAATTTGAGCAAAGTCCAGGAGCTAGTGAGGCGCAGGGAAGCCTGGCGTGCTGCAGCACATGGGGCCAGAAAGAGTCAGACACAGCTTAGTGACTGAACAACAATAATCTTTCACGGATAAATATGGTCCTTTCCTCCAGGTATAGGGAGGGTACCTCTCACATCAGAGTCTTATGACCTACTTTGGGGGAAAATCAGAAAGTCCTTCCTGCGCCAGCCATTTCTCAAATTCCTTAGCTTGAAATATTCCATACGCCAAGGTTCCATTTTGGGGAATATTGAAACTCATCGATAGGAATGTGGACTCCAGAGCCAGGCTGGCTGGATTTGAATCCAGTTTCATCTCTTTCATTAGTTACATTCTTTTGGGAAAGTGATGACCTCTTTGTGTCTCACTTTTTCTCATCAGTAAAGTGAGATTAATACTGCTTATCACATGCAGGGTTGTATGAGGATCAAATGAGTTAACATAAGAATATGTGTTGTTATTGTTACCAGATGACTTTTGAGATGGACATTCATGTATGAGTAAGATTCGGTGGTGGGGGAGGCATGTGAGTGGTGGAAGCAGTGTTTAAAAAGGATGTAGATGGGAAAGTGGCTGGTGCTTAGAAAGCGAAAGTTTTCCAGTTTGGTTGAGACGGAGGGTACCTGACAGGGACAAAAGACACTGAAGCTAGAATAGTTGGAGACTATCATATAAGATGCCCAGCTGACGCGTGTCTACCTAAGGAGAGTACAGAAATTCTGAAGGTTTTTGAGCAGGGATATAATGAGACTAGTGTTCTATCTGGGGGAAAAGTCATCTGGTAGTCACTAGTATAAATTGTTGCTGAGAAAACTTCTTGCTGAAAATTTTTTTCTTAAGGAGATTCTCATACTGGTAAGCAAGTACACTGACCAGCTGACAAAATATGCCTGTTTATTTGGCTGTCATATTTCTCAGGGTAAATTAATATAATCTATGGTTCGTAAATCAGTCCACTCATGTATTCATCTATTGACATGCTTATTACTTTAAAATGCATTTCCTTCAAGATGGATCTAAGAACACTTATAAACGTGCAATTCAGCAGTAAATAAATCAGAAATGAACATCAAAAACTATATGAGGGAAATAGAAAGGCAATTATCAACAATCAGGATCTAGAATAAAATGAATAAATAGAATAGAATAAAATAGAATAAAATTCAACTGATCATTACCTTAGCTCTAGCTTCCTAAAAGCCCAGGCATAAAGGGAATCTGAATTGTGCAGTTCTTAAGGCCTAATGAAAGAAATTTTATTAGGTTTTTAGGTAAGTCAAGCCTTTTCTTCCTGGAGTCTAATAGAAAATTCACATATCTTTTGAGTGAAGAGCAGGTTTTAAATGATGAAAAATCAGACTTCATATAGTCATTCTAATGACTTCTTGGCATGAACAACCCCTCACAGTCTTATAATTCCTCTGAATTGCTAGAGAGTATTTTCTGAATTTACACACTCAAAGACTTGACGAGAAGCATCATGGGTGTTTGTCATACACAGAAAGATGCCAAAGGTAGACTAGCAATGGGAAGGATATGTTTTATATTTCACAAAAGACGAAGTCCAGAAAGTGTTCTCACCACAGAAATATTCTGACTAGATTTCCATTTTTATAGAAAAGTGGGTTATTTCAACTTAATTTTAAAATATGAGCTATTTTACAAGGTTAAAGGGCAGCATTCAGAATGGGAGAAAATAATAGCAAATGAAACAACTGACAAAGAATTAATCTCCAAAATACACAAGCAGCTCCTGCAGCTCAATACCAGAAAAATGAACAACCCAATCAAAAAGTGGGCCAGAACTAAACTGATATTTCTCCAAAGAAGATACAGATGGCTAATAAACACATGAAAAGATGCTCAACATCACTCATTATCAGAGGAATGCAAATCAAAACCACAATGAGATACCACCTCCCACTGGTCAGAATGGCTGCCATCAAAATGTCTACAAACAGTAAATGCTGTAGAGGGTGTGGGGGAAGGGGAACACTTTTACACTGTTGGTGGGAATGCAAACTAGTACAGCCACTATGGAAAATAGTGTGAAGATTCCTTAAAAAACTGGAAATAGAACTGCCATACAACCCAGCAATCCCACTGCTGGGCATACACACTGAGGAAACCAGAATTGAAAGAGACAAGTGTACCCCAATGTTCATCGCAGCACTGTTTACAATAGCCAGGACATGGAAGCAACCTAGATGTCCATCAGCAGATGAATGGATAAGAAAGCTGTGGTACATATACACAATGGAGTATTACTCAGCTATAAAAGAAGAAGGCATTTGAGTTTGTTCTAATGAGGTGGATGAAGCTGGAGCCTATTACACAGAGTGAAGTAAGTCAGAAAGAGAAACACCAGTACAGTATAATAATGCATATATATGGAATTTAGAAAGATGTAACAACAACCCTATATGCAAGACAGAAAAAGAGACACAGATGTAAAGAACAGACTTTTGGACTCTGTGGGAGAAGGCAAGGGTGGGACGATCTGAGAGAATAGCGTTGAAACATGTATATTATCATATGTGAAGTAGATGACCAGTGCATGTTTGATGCATGAAGCAGGACACTTAAAGCCGGTACTCTGGGACAATCCAGAGGGATGGGGTGGGGAGGGAGGTGGAAGGGGGATTCAGGATGGTGGGACACATGTGCACACATGGTTGATTCATGTGGATGTATGGCAAAAACCAGCACAATATTGTAAAGTGTTTAGCCTCCAATTAAAATAAATAAATTTTAAAAATATGAGCTATTTTAAAATATAGAAAAGTACAGAAACTAATAAATATCCATATTTCTGCTACCAATATCTAGCAAGTATTTCCATATTTTCATATTTGAATTTTTTAAGAAATAAAACTTTAGAGAGATTTAAAGTCTCTTTTTTATCCCTTCTGAACCCAGTTGGCTCCTATCTTCCTAGTCAACCAGTATCATGAAGTTGGTGTGTATCCTTTCCATCTGCATCTTTCTAGTCTTACTACAAAGGTATGTACAATGAACAATATATGATATTGATTGGTATCAAGCTGTAGGAATTATCCTGCAACATTTTCATCCATTATTATGTGTTTAAAATTTTGTCATCAACTTCGAAATAGAGATGTAGTTCATTCAGTATTCTACTGTGGGGAAAAAAAAACAAACCAAGTATATAATCTTGATTCCCAGTTATTGCAGTTCCCAGTTATGAGCTGCTTCCAATTTTTTATTATTATAAATAATGCTGCACTGAACATCCTTATACATGTCTCCTTGAGCACCCTTGCAAGTTTTCTCTTGGCAGTATACTTAGAAATGGAATTGCTAGACCATGAGTTATAAATGTCTTTATTAGATAGTGTCAACTTGCTCTCTGAATTGACTGAACTGATTTATATCACCACCAGCAGAATATGAGTTCCTAATATGTGATATTGCCATACATTTTTTCCTAATAAATATGATGTATAAAATAGTAGCTCATTGTTTTGATTTCCAGGATTACTGGTAAAGAATTTTATCTTTTCAAATGCTTTTTGGCCATTCAGGTATGCTTTTCTGTGAGCTGGTTTAACAAATCCTTCACCCATTTTCACAACTGGTCACTTCTTTCCCCTACTGATTTGCATGAGCACCATATGTGGTCTTCTTATAATCTACATTTGGATTATATAAGTTTTAAATACATTCTGTCTGTGACTTATTTTCAAAAAAGATCCATATTTCCTATCTTTTATTAGATAAACGTTATCCTCCTTTCACTTCATGAGAAATAGATGGGGAAACAGTGGAAACTGCCAGACTTTATTTTTTGGGGCTCCAAAATCACTGCAGATGGTGATTGCAGCCATAAAATTAAAAGACGCTTACTCCTTGGAAGAAAAGTTATGACCAACCTAGATAGCATATTGAAAAGCAGATACATTACTTTGCTGACTAAGGTCTGTCTAGTCAAGGCTATGGTTATTCCTATGGTCATGTATGGATATGAGAATTGGACTGTGAAGAGGGCTGAGTGCCAAAGAATTGATGCTTTTGAACTATGGTGTTGGAGAAGACTCTTGAGAGTCCCTTGGACTGCAAGGAGATCCAACCAATCCATTCTGAAGGAGATCAGCCCTGGGATTTCTTTGGAAGGAATGACGCTAAAGCTGAAACTCCAGTACTTTGGCCACCTCATGCGAAGAGTTGACTCATTGGAAAAGACTCTGATGCTGGGAGGGATTGGGGGCAGGAGGAGAAGGGGACGACAGAGGATGAGATGTCTGGATGGCATCCCTGACTCGATGGACGTGAGTCTGAGTGAACTCCGGGAGTTGGTGATAGACAGGGAGGCCTGGTGTGCTGCAATTCATGGGGTCGCAAAGAGTTGGACACAACTGAGCAACTGAACTGAACTGAATCCTCTGTTCATTAATTTCATAACTTCTGAGAGAATAATTAAAGTTCCCCATTAAATGGGGAAAAGGAAATAAACCTGCCTCCAGGACCAGCTACACACAGCAGCCTCAGAGAGAGGCCTAGTGGGCTAGAACACCTGGGGAGCTAAAGTTCTTTCTCACCAGCCTGAAAAAATTGCTGAAAAATACACCCTCGGACATTGAAGAATACCTGAAACTGTTTTTCCAAATTGTATTATGACCTAGAGAACATGGGGAAAAAGTTGTTTTTTGGAAGTTTGTGGCCCAGATTAGGACACAAGCTTCATTTTCCAGCAAGCTTGCACTTGCGTGTGTTCCTGCGTGCTAAGTCACTTCAATCATGTCCGACTCTTACCTTTCCTCAATAACAGGATGTGCCATAGGGAAGGTGTGTTTGCATTCACTTGTGATAGTGCCCTGGCTTGGTTTCACTTCCTTTGACTAACATCCCTGAATTCACTCTTCTAAAACACTTTCCATCTCTTTCCAGCAATTATCAGTTAGATATCTTGACAGAAAAATAAAAGGCCTAAATAATAAAAATGACAAAATTCCCAGGGACAGATTTAGCAAGAAACATCCAGATGTACTTTACTGAGGCATATACAAGATTTTATTTATTAGAGAGAAATACTGTGTTTCTGTATGAGGACAGTCTTTATTAAAAAAACATCAGGCAACCCCAAATCAGTTAACCCCAAAACATCAGTTAACCCCAAAAGAGTTCCAAAGAATAGCAAGGAGAGATAAGCAAGCCTTCCTCAGTGATCAATGCAAAGAAATAGAGGAAAACAATAGAATCGGAAAGACTAGAGATCTCTTCAAGAAAATTAATGATACCAAGGGAACATTTCATGCAAAGATGGGCACAATAAAGGACAGAAATGGTATGGACCTCACAGAAGAAGATATTAAGAAGAGGTGACAAGAATATACAGAAGAACTATATAAAACAGATCTTCATGACTTAGATAACCACAATGCTGTGATCACTCACCT
The DNA here is from genome assembly GCF_016772045.2 of Ovis aries. Taxonomy (NCBI): domain Eukaryota; kingdom Metazoa; phylum Chordata; class Mammalia; order Artiodactyla; family Bovidae; genus Ovis; species Ovis aries. The sequence continues at coordinate 26,433,098 of NC_056059.1, read as the reverse complement.
AGAGCCAGACATCCTGGAATGTGAAGTCAAGTGGGCCTTAGGAAGTATCACTTCCAACAAAGCCAGTGGAGGTGATGGAATCCTAGTTGAGCTATTTCAAATCCTGAAAGATGATGCTGTGAAAGTGCTGCACTCAATATGTCAGCACATTTGGAAAACTCAGCAGTGGCCACAGGACTGGAAAAGGTCAGTTTTCATTCCAATCCCAAAGAAAGGCAGTGCCAAAGAATACCCACACTATGGCACAATTGCACTCATCTCACATGCTTGCAAAGTAATGCTCAAAATTCTTTAAGCCAGGCTTTAACAGTACCTGAACTTTGAACTTCCAAATGTTCAAGTTGGATTTACAAAAGTAGAAAAGGCAGAGGAAGCAGAGATCAAATTGCCAACATCCCTCCAGTTCAGTTCAGTTGCTCAGTTGTGTCCGACTCTCTGTGATCCCATGAATCACAGCACGCCAGGCCTCCCTTTCCATCACCAACTTCCAGAGTCTACCCAAACTCATGTCCATCGAGTCGGTGATGCCATCCAGCCATCTCATCCTCTGTCATCCCCTTCTCCTCCTGTCCCCAATCCCTCCCAGGATCAGGGTCTTTTCCAATGAGTCAACTCTTTGTATGAGGTGGCCAAAGAATTGGAGCTTCAGCTTCAGCATCAGTCCTTCCAATGAACACCCAGGACTGATCTCCTTTAGGATGGACCGGTAGGATCTTCTTGCAGTCCAAGGGCCTCTCAAGAGTCTTCTCCAACACCACAGTTCAAAAGCATCAATTCTTCAGCGCTCAGCCTTCTTCACAGTCCAACTCTCACATCCATACATGACATCCAACATCCCTTGGATCACCAAAAAAGTAAGATGACACCACCCTAACGGCAGAAAGCAAAGAAGAACTAAAGAGTCCTTTGATGAAAGTGAAAGAGGAGAGTGAAAAAGTTGGCTTAAAACTCAACATTCAGAAAACTAAGATCATGGCATCTGGTCCCATCACTTCATGGCAAATAGATGGGGAAACAATGGAAACATTGATAGACTTCATTTGTGGGGGGGGGGGCTCCAAAACCATTGCAGATGGTGACTGCAGCTATGAAAGTATGATGCTTGCTCCTTGGAAGAAAAGCTATGACTAACCTAAACAGCATATTCAAAAGCAGAGACAGCTGAGCCTCAGTTCTCCGACCATGCCCACTGGGGCCTGTTTGCACTGACTGACCAGAGTCTGCAAATTCAACGCTCTGAGCCATCTGGACCGCCCTGATCCCAGCTTTCTATCCTTTGAAAACACTAAGAATAACGTCCCTGCATCAGTTTTTACTGGAGCCAATCACCTGTCCTGCCTGGAACAGGGATCATACCCAGATCGCACTTAGCCCCAGTGATCATGAAGTCCACATCTGTAAGAAGAATGGGGGCCAGTGGGTGAAAGCTCATGAACTCAAGGAACACAATAGACACATCACAGGTATTGACTGGGCTCCTAAGAGTGACCACATTGTCACTTGTGGGGCCAACTGAAACACCTACGTCTGGAGTCAGAAGGATGGTGTCTCAAAGCCAACCCTGGTGATCCTGATAATTCAACCGGGTGGCCACTTTCCTCAAGTGGTCCCCGCTAGAGAACAAATTTGCTGTGGGCAGCGGAGCACAGCTCAGCTCCATTTATTACTTTGAGTCTGAAAATGCCTGGTGGGTGAGCAAGCACATTAAAAAGCCCATCTGCTCCACGGCCCTCAGCTTGGGTTGGCATCCCAACAACGTCTTGCTGGCAGTGGGATCTTGTGACTTCAAATGCAGAGTGTTTTCTGCCTACATTAAAGAAGCGTATGAGAAGCCAGCCAGGGTGCCCTGGGGCAGCAAGATGCCTTTCGGTCAGCTGATGTCAGCGTTTGGTGGCAGTGGCACAGGCGGCGGGGTGCAGAAGGTCAGCTCTTGGCAAGCGGCAGCCGCCTGGCTTGAGTCAGCCGGGACAGCATGGTGTCCGTTGCTGACACCTCAAAAAGCGTGCAGGTCTCAGCTCTGAAGACGGAGTTCCTGCCCCTCCTGAGTGTGTCGTTCATCTCAGAGAACAGTGTCGTGGCTGCTGGCCACAATTGCTGCCCATGCTTAACTACGATGACCGCGGCTGCTTGACCTTCATCTCAAGCTGCACATTCCCAAACAGAGCATCCAGCGCAACGTGTTGGCCGTGGAGCACTTCCGCAATATGGACAGGCGGGCCACGACAGAGGACTGCAACACGGCCCTGGAGACGCTGCACCAGAACAGCATTACTCAAGTGTCTATTTATGAGGTAGGCAAGCAAGACTGTTGCAAATTTTGCACTACCAGCATCGACGGAGCCATGACCACTTGGGATTTTAAGACCTTAGAATCTTCCATCCAGGGTTTTCAAATAATGTGAAGCTGAATGAGCCTCCAGACCCAGCATGAGGACAGACAGGCAGCGGCGGAGAAGCTCCGCCATTTGCATGGAAGGGGAGCCAGCTGCCAGGAAACACTGAATAAGCACATGGTGCAAACCTCCTTGTGTGTTTTGTTTGAATATAATTGGTGAAAGTGTTGGTTTTTTAAAAGCAACAGTGATTTTGGTTTTGTTTTGGGGGTTGTTTTGTTTTGTTTTGCAATTTCATTCCATTCTGGGCCAAAGCGTCTCTTTAAGTAGTTTATTATGGAACACTGTCAACACTAACTTAAAGGAAGGGGTGGGGAGGTATGTAAATTGTCTGCTAAAAATATTAAATAAAAACACTGAATATGTTGAAAAAAAAAAAGCAGAAACATTACTTTGCCAACAAAAGTCTGTCTAATCAAAGCTATGGTTTTCCAGTAGTCATGTATGGATGTGAGAGTTGGACTATAAAGCAAGCTGGTGGTGGTGCTGCTGCTAAGTCGCTTCAGTAGTGTCCAACTCTGTGCGACCCCATAGACGGCAGCCCACTAGGCTCCTCTGTCCCTGGGATCCTCCAGGCAAGAATACTGGAGTGGGTTGCCATTTCCTTCTCCAATGCCTGAAAGTGAAAAGTCAAAGTGAAGTCGCTCAGTGAGCCACGAATAATTGATGCTTTTGAACTGTGATGTTGGAGAAGACTCTTGAGAGTTCCTTGGACTGCAAGGAGATCCAACCAGTCCATCCTAAAGGAAATCAGTCCCGAATATTCATTGGAAGGACTGATGCTGAAGCTGAAGCTCTAATACTTTGGCCACCTGATGCAAAGAACTGACTAATTGGAAAAGATCCTTATACTGGGAAAGATTGAAGGTGGGAGGAGAAGGGGACAACAGAGGATGTGATAGTTGGATGGCATCTCCGACTTAACGGACATGAGTTTGAGCAAACCCTGGGAGTTGGTGACGGACAGGGAAACCTGGCATGCTGCAGTCCATGGGGTTGCAAAGAGTCTGACACAACTGAGTGACTGAACTGAACCCCAAATCAACCTATGGATGCTTAACATAATTACCAATACTAATTCATCCGAAAAGTGAACCAGTAAGAATAGCCAGAAAACTTCCAAAAACATGAGTAATCAATTATATCTGTCTTGCCAGATCTTTAAATGTGCAAATCTGGGGCCAAAATGCAAAGTCCAAAAGCATATAAAAAAACATTAAATGATGAATCTGACTTTTGAAATCAGTTCAAAAGGGATAGACAGTTCAATATAGGATGTGAATAACCATGTAACCAATATAAAGTTAAATGTTTACTTTACATCATATGCCAGAATAAATTCCAGATGAATTAAAGAGTTAATTTTTTTTTAAATGAAGCCATTTTCTAAAGAATATAGAGTTGGTTATGTATATATCCTTGGGAGTGCAAGTGGCCTTTCTTAGAAAAGCTAGAGAACATAATAGAAAAAAAAAATCAATAGAAATGATTACAAAGGTTCTTCATGATCATAATGATGATGACAATGATAAAGATGAAAGAAGAATTAAAATCATATGTTTAATATGCAAATAAGTGTTCTGCTAAAAGAATGTATTCTGAAGGTTGACAGAGTTATAGGGGGAGAAATGGGAGAATTTTCCATTTGTACATTTAAAAAAAGAAGAAAACATGGTAGAACAATAGATCATTTTTACTCTTTCTCTGTATCTTCTGGGTTTTAATTTTTCTATAATAAACACACACTTCTAATCTGTTCATCAGAAAAAAAAATCTTTTCCAAGGAATGCTAAAGCTTTAAAGTAGGCTAAAGGATAAAGTATAACTCTAGAAAAGAAATACTCTTAAAAATCAATTTTAAAAAGCCAGTTATCCCAATTGAAAAATAGGCAAAGGACAGTAGTATAAAAAACAGTTCATAAAGGGTGTAAAAATGGCCAATAGACATAATAAAATATGTTTAATTTCACTAGTAATCAAAGAAATATATATTAAAATAATCCTGAGATCTCATAGTGGTCTGTGAAATTGACAAAGATTAAAGAGAAAAAGAATGCTCAGAGCTGGTAAGGGTTTGAGGGGACAAGGTCGGAAGCAGTTCGAGTGTTGCTGCGGGACAGAGAGTGGGGTGCAAGAGGATGGTCACATCCCAGGTCACGTCCAAGTCCCTGGGACAGCTGCCAAGTGTGGGTTCTTGTCTCTGTGCAGGAAAGAATTCAAGAGCAAGCCACGATAAAGTGAAAAAAGGTTTATTCAGGGAGAAACACACTCCACAGACAGAGTGTAGGCCACTTCAGAAGGCAAGAGAGGCACAAGAGACCTGAAAGGCCCATGGGTAAGGGCTTGCCTTTAATTAATTATACATTATTCCATAAAATGTATTTTTCTTGCCTTTATTTCATGCTTATTTCTACAATGGTGACCACCTCATCTGTTGTTATAATGAAGATTCTTACTTAACTTGCATTCTATTGACAGCAAATACTTGATGGATTAAAATTAAAATGTAATTTCATTCAAAGGGTGCACAATTTGTATACATTTTTCATTTTAAAAGTACATTAGTGGAAATAAAAAAAAATTGTTATGTACTTTTATTTATGAGGAAACAGTGGAAACAGTGTCAGACTTTATTTTTGGGGGCTCCAAAATCACTGCTGATGGTGACTCTAGCCATGAAATTAAAAGATGCTTACTCCTTGGAAGAAAAGTTATGACCAACCTAGACTGCATATTCAAAAGCAGAGACATTACTTTGCCAACTAAGGTCCGTCTAGTCAAGGCTATGGTTTTTCCAGTAGTCATGTATGGATATGAGAGTTGGACTGTAAAGAAGGCTGAGCACCGAAGAATTGATGCTTTTGAACTGTGGTGCTGGAGAAGACTCTTGAGAGTCCCTTGGACTGCAAGGAGATCCAACCAGTCCATTCTGAAGGAGATCAGCCCTGGGATTTCTTTTGGAAGGAATGATGCTAAAGCTGAAACTCCAGTATTTTGGCCACCTCATGGGAAGAGTTGACTCATTGGAAAAGACTCTGATGCTGGGAGGGATTGGGGGCAGGAGGAGAAGGGGACAACAGAGGATGAGATGGCTGGATGGCATCACTGACTCGATGGATGTGAGTCTGAGTGAACTCTGGGAGTTGGTGATGGACATCGAGGCCTGCCGTGCCTCATGGGGTCCAAAAACAGTCAGACATGACTGAGCGACTGAACTGAACTGAACTTTCATTTACATTTTTAAAAATTACTTTTCTTCTAAGATACTTAAAAGCAGATATTAAATTGAAAGGGAGATACAAATTATAACAAATAGTTAACAATTTTTAAAAAGCATTTAAATATATCTGGATTTTGAAAAATATTTTATAAATTAATTCAGTCACATTTAATACTTTTTATAAAAATAAAGCCATTTGCAGTTCTAATACTAAATGTACATCAAGTTTCCAATGTAAGAATTAATATCTTACTTTCATTCATGTTATACCTAGACCTCGGGTTCTTAAATTTTTGGTCTCAAGACTCCTTAAGCTACTGAAAGTTGTTGAGGACTCCAAAAAGCCTTTATGTTAGAATTAACGCTAGGAAGTTTGTAAAACACAAGAATGTATAAGCACAAATTCCATTAGCTCCCAGAGCACAGATGACATTACATGTCTTGCAACCTCTAGAAAACTCCACTATATACTCTAGAAAGCATGAGAATGAAAAGGGCAAATACAGTCTTAGTAGTACTGACAAACGGAGAAGGCAATGGCACCCCACTCCAGTACTCTTGCCTGGAAAATCCCATGGACGGAGGAGCCTGGTAGGCTGCAGTCCATGGGGTCGCTGAGGGTCGGACACGACTGAGCGACTTCACTTTCACTTTTCACTTTCATGCATTGGAGAAGGAAATGGCAACCCACTCCAGTATTCTTGCCTGGAGGATCCCAGGGACGGGGGAGCCTGGTGGGCTGCCGTCTATGGGGTCACACAGAGTTGGACACAACTGAAGTGACTTAGCAGTAGCGGTAGCAGTATTAAGAAAAAAAATAACATGATCTCTAGACCCTGAAAAGGTGTCTGGGACTTCGGGGGTCCCCAGAACCACTGACCTATAACCACATAGTATAAATTTAAGAGTAAGGTGAATCATCTGAGAGGTGAACACCTCTCCCTCCGTAAATAGGATTCTAAAGAGAAGCAAAATAAATGGGCACTTGCCATCACTACTAAATGATTCCTCACTCTGCAAGGATCTATTTATTGTATTAGTGCTATCTGACAGGAAGACTGACAAGTTCAATCGTCTTTTCTCTTACTTAAGCACTTCCTCCATTTGCCCTCAGGCCCTGAAGAGTGTTAGTTCCTAGAGCTGAACCAGCTCTCTGCCACATTCTGAGTGCTACTCTGGCTCTTCTCAACCCTGGCCAGTATCTTCTAACTTGCAATTTAGGTCTATTCTGGAGTTCCCCCTTCCTCAGGATGTTGCTGCTGCTGCTGCTAAGTTGCTTCAGTCGTGTCTGACTCAGTGCGACCCCATAGATGGCAGCCCACTAGGCTCGCCCATCCCTGGGATTCTCCAGACAAGAACACTGGAGTGGATTGCCATTTCCTTCTCCAATGTGGCTCTCCTAAACTCCCAGGGGTTATATAAAATACTGAGTGGGATCCTTAGGGGAGGGAAGTAGGTCCTCTCTGGGATCTTTCTATAGCAGCCCCACGCTAGGCAACCCGAGTTAGTTTAGTTCTTGGTATACTACCCATGGGTCTCACTTGTGGAAACGCTAAAAGCCCACCTACATATGGGTTTGTGTCCTGCTGCCGCTCAGCACGTGGGGCTGGTGATGCCTCTAAGACTGCAGCAGTGACCTCCTCCCTTCACGGGCAGAGGCCTCCCACCCCCTCCTGCTGCCTGGTCCTTCCCTTGGACTGGAGCAGACCTGCTCCTTCTCTTTCTTCTGAATTAACCTCCTTACCTGAAAAATCTTCTGGATCCCCTTCCATCCCCACATCAGATGGGGTCTCTAGTCTCCTCCCACTTAGCTCTTCCATGCCATTGTCCTGCTGGCCTTCCCCACACACACCTCGAAACAGGGCAGGAGTTGTCTCTAGTCTTGGATCCCTCAAACCATCAGGAAACATTTGGTCATATCATCCTCCGCACAGGGCTCATTTCAGCATATAGGGGCATGGACTTCCTTGATGGCTCAGCGGTGAAGAATCCGCCTGTATCTCAGGAGCCAGGGGCGACATGGATTCAGTCCCTAGGTTGAGAAGATGCCCTGAAGGAGGGCACGGCAACTCACTCCAGTATTCTTGCCTGGAGAAATCCATGGACAGAGGAGCCTGGTGGGCTACAGTCCCTGGGGTCGCAAAGAGCCCAACATGACTGAGCAAGTTGGCACTCACGCACAAGGACTTTATGCTACATTTTACACTTCTCCTCAACTGTGAACTCTCCTGCCTCTCTTAGGCTCAGAGCTGTTTATCAGGGTTAGTGGCAGGGCTGATGAGGTACCTGCTTTACTTATACCCTCTTGGTAAACCTCTCCAGGCGTACACCAGAGTCTTCCGGGTTTGCCCTAAAAGGGTAAAGTTGCTTTTCCCTTTGCCTCTCTACTCTGTTTCTTGCAAGTCTCCAGAGGAGCCAGGACAAGCCCCACATTTCTGAGTCAGATAGGAGAGTAGTCCAGGAACGAATTTCTCATTATTATTCTGCCACCTATACCTTACTCACTAGATTTTGCTAGTCAGTAAGTAGCACTGTTAAATGTTCAAATAATTACTTTTTACTCATGAACATAGATCAACAAAGGATTTTTTTTCGAAAGGAAAACGATCCTTAGTGGTTCGGAGTGCAGTCACTGAGGTCATTTTAACTATTCTGCCATTGTGGCAGGCATAGGATCGAGGTCCCCAGGCCACACTGAAGTAGGACGCATGTGCACGGTGCTGGCTGCGGCCGCCCTGGTGGAGCTGTAGGGCTTGTTGCTTTAATAAGCCCTGCCACCCCTAAGTTGTTCAGCCATCCAACCCAATCTGGTCTCCCTCCAAGTCTTCCTTATCCTCCTCACCTTGCAATTGCTCTCTGCCAAGCTCAGCTACTTCCCCAAGCCTTTTTCAAAGGCCCTCTTATGTGTGCACCCCCCTTAGTTTTTCACACTGAGGACTACTTCAAAGGCTGGCAGCCCTGGGAAGGGAGGCCTGACAATAAAAGAAATCCCAACTGGAGAAAGGTTTGCTTTGGCAGCTGCCTGATTGTTCTGTAGGTGGGGAGGCGCCTGCTCCAACCTCTGCAGCTCACTTGCCCTCACAGCTCATTACAGATGTTTTCTTTTGGTCTGGTTCCCTTCTGGGCCTCTGAGCCCCCACTTCTAGCAGGCTTATGTAAATTTTCGTGAGGCCTCAGCTGCTCCTGCCTCCATTGATCCCTTTATCTGCTGCCAACAGGAGACTTCTTAATCTTGCTCTGAGCCACACTCAGGAGGGGAGAGGCTCAAACACTCCAAAGGTGGGGCCCATTGCTATTTGGTTCTGCAGCTTATTCCAAGGCCACAAGGCTTAGAAGGCTACCAGAAAGCCTGTTCCATCATGTGTTTCCTCCAAGAACCCCTTGTGGGCCTCCACAGAAATCCTGAACTTCAGCAGGAATTATTACTTCTTTGTGCAGGGCTTGCAATATATGTATTTTTAAATCACCCTGCAAACCAAGCTAATCACTGACTGAATTCACCTTAGTAGTAGCTGTGCACCGTTAGTCACTCGGTCTTGTCTGACTCTCTGCGACCCCATGGACTGTAACCGTCAGGCTCCTCTGTCCATGGGATTCTCCAGGCAAGAATACTGGAGTGGGTTGCCATTCCCTTCTCCAGGGGATTTTTCCTAACCCAGGGATCAAACCCAGGTCTCCTGCATTGCAGGCAGATTCCTTATGGTGTGAATCACCAGGGAAGTTCCCTTACTGACATCCAATTGAGGACCCCTGACTGACTTGCTTAAACTAGGAATTCTTGACTCAGCTGAAATAATTTTGACCTTCTCTTGCAGTGCTGCTTTATTTCAAATGCTTTTAAAAAGGTCTGAACCCTAAAGGCCAGAAAACAGTCCAGACAGCTCCAAGGATACGTGCATGGACATGTATGACACCCTGGGGGTCTCTGTCCTTCAAGCAAACTCTAGCATCTGGCCAAGTATTGAGTCCTTCTCTTGATGAAATCATAAGGGATTTGATTTAGGTCGTACCTGAATGGTCTAGTAGTTTTCCCTACTTTCTTCAATTTAAGTCTGAATTTGGCAATAAGGAGCTCATGATCTGAGTCACAGTCAGCTCCCAGTCTTGCTTTTGCTGACTGTATAGAGCTTGTCCATCTTTGGCTGCAAAGAATAGAATCAATCTGATTTTGGTGTTGACCATCTGGTGATGTCCATGTGTAGAGTCTTCTCTTGTGTTGTTGGAAGAGGGTGTTTGCTAGGACCAGTGTGTTCTCTTGGCAAAACTCTATTAGCCTTTGCCCTAATTCATTCCATACTCCAAGGCCAAATTTGTCTGTTACTCCAGGTGTTTCTTGACTTCCTACTTTTGCATTCCAGTCCCCTATAATGAAAAGGATATCTTTTTTGGGTGTTAGTTCTAAAAGGTCTTGTAGGTCTTCATAGAACCATTCAACTTCAGCTTCTTCAGCATTACTGGTTTGAGCATAGACTTGGATTACCATGATATTGAATGGTTTGCTTTGGAAACGAACAGAGATCATTCTGTCGTTTTTGAGATTGCATCCAAGTACTGCATTTCAGACTCTTTTGTTGACCATGATGGCTTCTAAGGGATTCCTGCCTGCAGTAGTAGATATAATGGTCATCTGAGTTAAATTCACCCATTCCAGTCCATTTTAGTTTGCTGATTCCTAGAATGTCGACGTCCACTCTTGTCATCTCCTGTTTGACCACTTCCAATTTGCCTTGATTCATGGACCTGACATTCCAGGTTCCCATGCAATATTGCTCTTTACAGCATCGGACCTTGCTTCTATCACCAGTCACATCCAGAGCTGGGTATTGTTTTTTCTTTGGCTCCATCCCTTCATTCTTTCTGGAGTTATTTCTCCACTGATCTCCAGTAGCATATTGGGCACTTACCGACCTGGGGAGTTCCTCTTTCAGTATCCTATCATTTTGCCTTTTCATACTGTTCATGGGGCTCTCAAGGCAAGAATACTGAAGTAGTTTGCCATTCCCTTCTCCACATTCCCTGGACCATATTCTGTTAGACCTCTCCATCATGACCCATCTGTCTTGGGTGGCCCCACACTGCATGGCTTAGTTTCATTGAGTTAGACAAGGCTATGGTCCGTGTGATCAGATTGGCTAGTTTTCTGTGATTATGGTTTCAGTGTGTTTGCCCTGTGATGCCCTCTTGCAACACCTACCATCTTACTTGGGTTTCTCTTCCCTTGGACGTGGGGTAACTCTTCATGGCTGCTTCAGCAAAGTGCAGCCACTGCTCCTTACCTTGGACGAGGGGTATCCCCTCACCACCACACCTCCTGACCTCCTGATCAAATCCCTTATGATTATACAGTGGAAGTGAGAAATAGATTTAAGGGACTAGACCTGATAGAGTGCCTGATGGACTATGGACAGAGATTGGTGACATTGTACAGGAGATAGGGATCAAGACCATTCCCAAAAAAAGAAATGCAAAAAAGCAAAATGGCTGTCTGAGGAGGCCTTACAAATAGCTGTGATAAGAAGAGAAGTGAAAAGCAAAGGAGAAAAGGAAAGATATAAGCATCTGAATGCAGAGTTCCTAAGAATAGTAAGGAGAGATAAGAAAGCCTTCCTCAGAGATCAATGCAAAGAAATAGAGGAAAACAACAGAATGGGAAAGACTAGAGATCTCTTCAAGAAAATTAGAGATATCAAGAAAACATTTCATGCAAAGATGGACACAATAAAGGACAGAAATGATCTGGACCTCACAGAAACAGAAGATATTAAGAAGAGGTGGCAAGAATACACAGAAGAACTGTACAAAAAAGATCTTCATGACACAGATAATCATGATGGTGAGATCACTCACCTAGAGCCAGACATCCTGGAATGTGAAGTCAAGTGGGCCTTAGAAAGCATCACTACCAACAAAGCTAGTGGAGGTGATGGAATTCCAGTAGAGCTATTTCACATCCTGAAAGATGATGCTGTGAAAGCGCTGCACTCAAGATGCCAGCACATTTGGAAAACTCAGCAGTGGCCACAGGACTGGAAAAGGTCAGTTTTCATTTCAATCCCAAAGAAAGGCAATGCCAAAGAATGCTCAAACTACCGCACAATTGCACTCATCTCACACGCTAGTGAAGTAATGCTCAAAGTTCTCCAAGCCAGGCTTCAGCAGTACGTGAACCATGAACTTCTAGATGTTCAAGCTGGTTTTAGAAAAGGCAGAGGAACCAGAGATCAAATTGCCAACATCCGCTGGATCATGGAAAAAGCAAGAGAGTTCCAGAAAAACATCTATTTCTGATTTATTGACTATGCCAAAGCCTTTGACTGTGTGGATCACAATAAACTGTGGAAAATTCTGAAAGAGACTGGAATACCAGACCACCTGACCTGCCTCTTGAGAAATCTGTATGCAGGTCAGGAAGCAACAGTTAGAATTGGACATGGAACAACAGACTGATTCCAAATAGAAAAAGGAGTACATCAAGGCTGTATATTGTCACCCTGCTTATTTAACTTATATGCAGAGTACATCATGAGAAACGCTGGGCTGGAAGAAGCACAAGCTGGAATCAAGATTGCCAGGAGAAATATCAATAACCTCAGATATGCAGATGACACCACCCTTATGGCAGAAAGTGAAGAGGAACTAAAAAGCCTCTTGATGAAAGTAAAAGACGAGAGTGAAAAAGCTGGCTTAAAGCTCAACATTCAGAAAACGAAGATTATGGCATCTGGTCCCATCACTTCATGGCAAATAGATGGGGAAAGAGTGGAAACAGTGTCAGACTTTATTTTTGGGGGCGCCAAAATCACTGCAGATGGTGAATGCAGCCATGAAATGAAAAGACGCTTACTCCTTGGAAGGAAAGTTGTGACCAACCTAGATAGCATTTTGAAAAGCAGAGACATTACTTTGCCAAGAAAGATTCGTTCAGTCAAGGCTATGATTTTTCCAGTGGTCATGTATGGATGTGAGAGTTGGACTGTGAAGAAAGCTGAGCGCCGAAGAATTGATGCTTTTGAACTGTGGTGTTGGAGAAGACTCTTGAGAGTCCCTTGGACTGCAAAGAGACCCAACCAGTCCATTCTAAAGGAGATCAGTCCTGGGTATTCATTGGAAGGACTGATGCTGAAGCTGAAGCTCCAATACTTTGGCCACCTCATGCGAAGAGTTGACTCATTGGAAAAGACTGTGATGCTGGGAGGGATTGAGGGCAGGAGGAGAAGGGGATGACAGAAGATGAGATGGCTGGATGGCATCACCGACTCGATGGACATGAGTCTGAATGAACTCCGGGAGTTGGTGATGGACAGGGCAGCCTGGTGTGCTGCAATTCATGGGGTCCGCAAAGTGTCGGACATGACTGAGCGTCTGAACTGATCTGAACCTGATGAAGTGGGGCCCACACAAACTCATTTCCCTGAAGATTGTGCCACAAACTGTTGACAGGGTGGCCTTTCGCTGTCACTACCATGAAGTGGGTTCACCAGCAAGGGCCATAAGAATGCAGGCACCCTTTGTTCTTCGTGGTTCTGTCCAGAGGCTGCTTCCCCTCCCAGAAGGCTCCCTCGGTCACCTTCAAGGGCTGTTCCCATCCCCAGCTGCTGCCCTCACGCCATGAAAGTTCAGAGCAGCTGGACAAACACCATGTGCCCAAGTTAAAATAATAAAGACCTTTCCTGGGGCCTCAAGCTTTTTGGTGATAAGGGATTGTTTCCTAAAAGAAAACAATCCCTCAGAGCTTAAACCACCTGCTGAAAAACACTTCCTGCCTGATGCAATTTGAAGACAAAACCTGGAACAGAGCATTCTGTGAATTGCTTTGAATTGGTTATGAAGCAAGTTGTCCTTATACCCTTTTCTGTTTGCCCTGAGCTAACTCAAAAAGTAATAGAGCAGAGGTGGCCAATGGGAAGCTCTGCCCATGTAGATTACACCATGATATGGGCCAGTAGGAAAATTTCCAAGAGATCCAATATGTGTATTTAAAAAAACAAACCACTGAAAATACAATGAGAGGGTGAAAATTTATTCACCAAACTTCTCAGAGAAAGCAAGCTCTGGTTCAAAGACATAAAGTTCCCTGTGCTGGGAATTAGAACCTCTAAGAGGCATCCTTATAAACAGAAACAAGAATAGTTGGCCAACTAACCATTTTCTAAGAAAGACAAGTGCAATTAACGACTAAATTTTAGTTTTCCTTAGTGAAGCCAGGCCAGAGCAGAACTTCTGGGTTAACGGAGGGGACACTGAGTGTTGCCTCATGTCCTACATCTCTACCCAAGCTCTTGGCATCTCCCTCAACTAGGGACCTGAAGAGTCTAGAGTATTTTTGAACTATTAGTTGAAGGAGTGCCAAAGCATTAGCTTGCCAAAAAACTCAGCCACACATTTGGCTAAGACCCTGGACCTGAGGACTTGCCCATCTTGGAGCTCTGACCAGCTCAAACTGCAGAGATAGCACGGTTCATCAGGACAGTTCTTTAAACTAGATGATTCGTGTGTCCTTCCAGACTTACCTCTTGAGGAGCAAGCAGGTGTAAGTGGGGAGATCTCAAGGCAAATCTATACGTTAAGGATAAAAGAACGAGCAGGACACCTGTGCAGTCACTCAGCCAATTTTCACTAGGCAACCAGTGTAAAGTTATTAAATTCCCTAGTATTCTTACCCCAGGCATCGTCTCATATCAGCCAAGACCCACCTGAAATGAGTTGACTCCACATAGAGAGTCTCTGGGCCCCACACCTAAAGCTCCCCTCCCCACCCCCCAGGGCCAATAGGAATTAGGAAGGCATATAGCTATGGATGAAGAGATGCGGTGGAGGAAAATGGGCCTAGGGAATAAAATCATCTCTCAAAGATGTTGACGAGGCATCTGGGCTGTAGATCCCTCTGTTGAAAGCCCAAATGTGACTAACCTCCCTTGTGCCTAGTTATTTGCTTAAGGTCCTTTGACCTACAACATAGCCCTCAAACCTACTGAATCTGTCTTTACAACAAATTCGCACTGGGATTCTGTCCCATGTCATTTGCCATTCCTACACCCAAGCACGCAGCTCTGCAGCTGGAATTCTTTGTGTATCCATCCTCTCTGTTAACATGGATGCGTCATTTGTTTGCTCTCGCCCCCCAGGAAAGGATAAACTCCTTCCTGAAAGCTCAGGCTCAGAGCAGAGCTCTATGCACAATGACAGCAAGTGCTGGAAACTTATATTCAACCACCAACATGGCCTGACAAACTTATATTTACCACCAACATGGCCTGGCAATCCTCTGCCTCCCCACAGCCAAGCCGTGGCCCCTCTATGGTGAGGGATCCTCTTGGGCTTTGCTCAGATTTTTCACTAAGATGAAATGCCAACTCAGTGTATTATAGTTTGTCTTCGTTTCAGCAGAATAAAAGACATTTTGCCAAAATTAAAATGGAAAATTTGGAGTCAATCTTAAATATTTTTTTTTAAGTGAGGGAATGTCACCTGCTCATAGGTTTGTGTGTGTGAGTGTGAGGGCAGGCTCTTTGAGTCTCAGTTAGTGTCAGTGGCTCCTCAGATGTTCTTGCACACCAGATAAATATAAGAGAAAGTATACTGATTTGGTCTGCATATTGGGTTGGGATTGTTCAACTTGGAGAAATGAAGCCTGAGGGACAATAGCCTGAAGAAAGTCACTATTTAAGAATTAAGTTTACAAAAAAGGTTAAACGGCTTCAAAGTGGCTTAAAGACTTGAGCATAAAATGTGACACCATAAAACTCCTGGACGAGAACATAGACTTTTGCCTATTCTCCAACATAAATCATAGCAATATTTTCTTAGCTCATTCTCCAAAGGCAAAAGAAATGAAAGCAAAATTAACAGATGGAGCCTAAACAAATTAGTGAGCCTTTGCACAGCAAAGGAAACCATGAACAAAACGAAAAGATAACTTACAGACTGGTGGAAAATTTTGCAAATGATGTGATGGACAAGGGCTCTTTTTCCAAAATATACAAACAGCTCATACAACTCAATATAAAAAAAAAAAAACTCAATCAAAAAATGGGCAAAAGACCTAAATAGACATTTCTCCAAAGAGACATACAGATAGCCAACAAGCTCATGAAAAGATGCTCAACATCGCTATTAAAGAAATGCAAATAAAAACTACTGTGAGGTATCACCTCACACCGGTCAGAATGGCTATCATCAAAAAATCTTCAAATAATAAATGCTGGAGAGGGTGCAAAGAAAAGAGAACCCTCCGACACTGTTGGTGATAATGTATATCACAGCATAGCCACTGTGGAGAACAGTATGGAGGTTCCTTAAAAAAACTAAAAATAGAGCTACCACATGATCCAACAATCCCACTTCTCGGCATATACCCATAAAGGGCAAAAAATCTAATTTGAAAAGATGCCTGCATCCAAATGTCCATTGTAGCACCTTTTACAGCAGATAAGATATGGAAGCAACCCAAATGTCAGATGAATGGATAAAGATGTGGTACATACGGAATCGCTCAGCCATTAAAAACAATGAAACACTGCCGTGTGCAGCAACACGGATAAACCTAGAGATTACCGTACTAAGTCAGAAAGAGAAAGACAAACGTCGTGTAACAGCACCTGTACATGGAATCTAAAAAACAATACAAGCGAACTTATTCACAAGATAGAAACAGACTCACAGACATAGAAAGCAAACTTATGGTTACCAAAGGGGAAGGAGGGGGCAGAATGGATAAATTAGGAGTATGGGATTAACAGATACACACTGCTATTCAGAAAACAATAAACAACAAGGATTTATTATATAACACAGGGAACTATATCAATACATTGCTTTAAAAAAAAAAAGTGAGATACAGCTTAAACTGCTGCATGAGGGATTTCTGTATTAATGAAAATCTGTATCAAATGTGAAAATCTTACATTAAATGTGAAAATCTGTATTAAATGTGAAAATGGATTATACCAAGGGGCAATATGGAATCTTCTCTAAGTGTCACTTAGAAGTGACACTTTATTTAGTGACACTTTTTTAAGTGTCACTGAAATAAAATTTGTCAGTTATGGATAGTTTAGCACTGGACCTAATGGAAGGGATAAGGGACATCTTTTCTCCTATTTTTATTTGAATTAAAAAATCCCAACAATGGATCTCTAGCTTTAATATACTTACCTGCTATGCATTTGTAACCAATCACAAATTGATTGTACTAGAAGAGATTTCTTAATAATGCATTATTTATGAAGAGCGCTTGTGTGGACTAGTAAGAGAAAAAAATTTTAATGTATACATAATTTATGCGTACTCATTAAATTGAGGCCACATTTTTTAAAACAACCACATCAAAGAAAATTTGGGAGAAAGCTATATCTCAGCATCTTTTAGACACTTGAGAATAACAATCTACATTTTATTAATCTTTAAATTTTTTTCACTTACATTTTAAAGTTTCATCCCTTCGTTTCTAGTCTGTAGTCATGCTTCACAGGAACAGTCATGACTAAGACAACAGCCCTTGCTGTGTGCTAAAGGGCTTATCTGCCCTGTCTTGCTTCTTCATTAAAAACAAACCCGAGGGACATCACTAATTATTAGAAAACTGTGAATAAAAGTTACAATGAAGTAACACTTCACACTGGCCAGAATGGCCATCATCAAAAAATCTACAAACAGTTAACACTAGAGAGAATGTGGAGTAAAGGAAAGCTTCCTACACTATTGGTGGGAACATAAGCTGGTACAGCCACTATGGATAACAGTACGGAGGCTCTTTAAAAAACTAAAAACAGAACTACCATGTGATCCAGCAACCCCACTGTGGGCATATATCCAGAGAAAAATCATACTCCAAAAAGATACATACACCTCAATGTCCATTGCAACACTATTTAGAAAAGGCAGGACATAGAAGTGACCTAAACGTCCGTCAGCAGAGGAATGAAGAAAGAAGATGTGTACACATGTGCAAGGACTGTTAGTCATAAAAAAGAACAAAACAATGCCATTTGCAGCAACATGAGTGGACCTAGAGACTGTCATACTGAATGAAGTCAGACAGAGAAAGACAATATCTTATATGTAGAATCTTAAAAAAAAAAAAAAGATACAAATGAACTCTCCTACAAAAAAAGAAATAGAGTCACAGGTGTAGAAAATAAGCATCTTTATTTTTATGGGTACAGGGGGTAAGGGGGTGTGAAAGATAAACTGGAAGATTGGGACTGACATATGCATACTACCATATATAAAATAGATAACTAATAAGGGCCTACTGCATAGTATAGGAAATTCTACTCAATACTGCATAGTGGCCTATATGGGAAAAAAAATCTGAAAAAGAGTGAATATATGTACATATATTGATATAACAGATTCACTTTACTATACACCTAAAACTAATACAATGCTATAAATCAACTATACCCTAACAAAAATCTAAAAACAAAAAACTGAGGGAAGTTCCCTGGTTGCCTAGTGGTTAGGATTCTGGGCTTTCACTGCCGAGGGCCCAGGTTCAATCCCTGGTTGGGGAACTAAGATCTTGTAAGCCATACAGAGCAGCCAAAAAAATTAAATTAAAGAAAAAGAAAGAAACAACATCAAACCTGAGGATTCATTAGTATTTAATGTATGATAAAGGTAGGCTGTTCAATAAATGATTGTGAGAAAATTGGTTACGTCTTTGGGAAAAAAAATATTAGATCTTTACTTTGAAGTATGCTGCTGCTGCTGCTGCTAAGTCGCTTCAGTCGTGTCCGACTCTGTGCGACCCCATAGACGGCAGCCCAGCAGACTCCCCTGTCCCTGGGATTCTCCAGGCAAGAACACTGGAGTGGGTTGCCATTTCCTTCTCCAATGCATGAAAGGGAAAAGTGAAAGTGAAGTCGCTCAGTCGTGTCCAACTCTCAGCGGCCCCACGGACTGCAGCCTTCCAGGCTCCTCCGTCCATGGGATTTTCCAGGCAAGAGTACTGGAGCGGGGTGCCATCGCTTTCTCCAACTTTGAAGTATAATTCAAACTAAATTCTAGATAAATTAAGTGTCCAAGGTAAAAACAAAAGAACTGGCTAATCAGTCTTTGGAGGGAGAAATCTATTATAAACAAAATGACAAAGGTGAAAAATATTAAAAAGATTTAACAAAGATTCACAATCTAAACGTTAAAAGCCCTTGTTGATTAAATATACACACATGTAAAATGAAAGACAAATGATATTTCTGTATGAAAAATACAAAAATACTTTGTATGAAAAATAATGTTCAGTTCCACATTGTTGAACATAGTTCTGTTTTTGCCAAATAAATCCTCTACTTCAAATTACTGTCCAAATGCTTCTGGCCTTTGTTGTGGAACCTGTTACTTTTGTTGCCACCTCCTGATCTCTGTTCCCTGAAGCTTCTACTTCTTTCCCGCTGTCCCCTGACACCTCGGTTGCCCTCGCGCTATCCCCTGAAGCCTTGACTGCCTTCCTGCTGTCCTCGGAAGTTGTGATATCCTTCCCATGGACCTGCTAGCTCTGGTTGCTCCGTGGCCACAGAAAGCTGCCAGCGCCGTGAATCATGCCACTTTTCCCGTACTTCTGTTACTGATGCAGTAGGGATATCAAAGCAAACACCCTGCTTTCCTTTAAGACCATTCCCTTCACTTTGGAATCAATATCACCCAGCTGCTGTTCAAGTTGTTTCCAAACATAACTAATGTTTGGCATTTCAATTGAGCACCACAAGATCACGGTCAAAAAGCCTGCTTCTGAGTTGATCAAGGAGTGCTGGTCTACCCAGGTGGCACTGGAAAAGTGGGCCAGAGCTGCTGCCAGAATCAGCTTCTCAGCTGACCGCTTGAAGTGACCGATCAGAGTGGGAGGCACAGAGTCCAAGAGCCCGATGGCATCTTTGCTAGAAGCTTTTATTATTTCTGTTGCAAAAGGAACACCTATTCATTTAAATTTAATTCCCGCTTTTTGCTCCACTTTGGCTAACTGGTATTCTTCGTGCTGGTAAAAGCAGATGCAAACCCTGGTCCTCCCAGCTTTCTTATTCGCCCAGAGCAATGAATGTAGGATTCAACATCCTTTGGTGGAGAGCTCTGAACAACCAGATCAACCTCAGGGATGTCTAACCCATGTGCAGCAACATTGGTTGTAACCAAAACTCCAAAATCACCATTTCTAAAACCTTTCAGGGTGATTTCCCTTTGCTTCTATGGAATGTCTCTGTGGAATGACTGGACTGACTCCAGTACTTTGGCCACCTCATGCGAAGAGTTGACTCATTGGAAAAGACTCTGATGCTGGGAGGGATTGGGAGCAGGAGGAGAAGGGGACGACAGAGGATGAGATGGCTGGATGGCATCACTGACTCGATGGACGTGAGTCTGAGTGAACTCCGGGAGATGGTGATGGACAGGGAGGCCTGGCGTGCTGCAATTCAGGGGTTGCAAAGAGTCAGACACAACTAAGGGACTGAACTGAACTGAATGACTGGGCATCCTGTGTTACAACCACATTCTGTGACAACTCCTGGGCTTCTTTCTTCATTTCACAAAATATGATAGTGCATCCTTGAAAACCACTGTATACTCAGATCACATCTCCAATGACTGCTACCCTCTGAGTCCAGTGGCACTTGATAGCCAAATACTCTACAGTTATTGCAGGTTTCTGCATCTTTTTACCAATCAGGTCCACTTGTTCATATGTAGATTTCATGTATTTCTTAGCAACATTATACACCCAATAGGGGCAAGTTGCAGAAAAAAGCAAAGTTGGGGATTGTCTTCTGAATCTTTCTTGTATGTCACACATAAAATCTGTTCCACTTGATCAGCAAAGCCCATATCCAACATCTAGTCATCTTTATCCAGGACAACATGCTCGAGTCTGTTGAGATCTAGCTTGCCATTCTGCAGATGGTCTTTGATACGACCTGGTGTCCCAACCAGGATATCAATCCCATTCTGCGTGCATTCAATTTGTCCTCCATAGGGAGTTTCACCATAAAAACAAGCCACTGCCAGCTTATTTGTGATGTCACTGAAGTCTCTATTATCCTTTGTGGATGCAAGAACCAGTACCTCAGGGGCACAGCCCCTCTTCTGGTCTTGCAGTTCTCCAAGAAGTTTCTCAACCAAAGGGATAGCAAAGGAGAATGTCTTTCCAGTTCCTGTCCACGCCTGTGCAATCAGATCCTTCCCCCTGTAGATATGGTGAAACGTCTTTGCTTGTACAGGAAACAGGAAGGTCAACCCACAGGCTTTGAGAACTGTAGTAGTTTCTTCAGATATGGGAAAACTAGAGAAAGCTCTTTCTTTTTGCTCCACAGTCATTTCCTGCTCTAACTCACTGTTTTCTTAACTGGCAGCTTCCTTGGAGTTGGAGTCAGGTCCAGAATCAGGGAATCCATTCCTGAAGTTGGGGCTTTTCTCTCGAATTTCGCCATTTATTTCTTATGAACCAACAAACTTAATACACACTTATTTCACCCAGCAATTTCACTTCTGGGTATTCAAGGGAAGGAAATAATGTTTCTACAAAGATAATTATCACATCATAGTTTAAAATAGTGAGAAATTAGAAATAATCTAAATACCTGAAAGGAGGGAATTGGTCATATCAATTATTGCACATTACCTACACTATCTGCGGAATGTATCTGCATAACGCATTCTCTGCATTATTGTCTACACTATAGACTAAGACACTTTCATTAACAATCATTCTGTAGATGAATACTTGCTGACATGAAAAAATATTCAACCTACCTCTAAAGCTAAAATTATACATGAGGTATGACAGTATTGGGCTTCTCAAAGGAAGTCAACCCTGAATATGTATTGGAAGGACTGATGCTGGAGCTGAAGTTTGGCGCCTGATGTGAAAAGCATCTTTTCATTGGAAAAGATGCTAAGGCTGAGAAAGACTGAGGGCAGGAGGAGAAAGGGATGACAGAAGATGAGATGGTTGGATGGCCTAACTCAATTGACACGAGTTTAAGCAAACTCAGGAAGACAGTGAAGGACAGGGAAGCCTGGAGTGCTTCAGTCCATGGGGTTGCAAAGAGTTAGACTTGACTGAGTGACTGGATAGCCAACGTGGCTCAGTGGGTAAAGAATCTGCCGGCGATGCAGGAAACACAGGAGATGTGGGTTGTGATCCCTGGGTCAGGAAGAATCCCTGAAGGAAGGCACAGTAACCCACTCCAGTATTCTTGGCCTGGAGAATCTCATGGACAGAGGTGCTGGTGAGCTACAGTCACAGAGCTGCACAGAGTCAGACACAACTGGAGCGACTGAACATCACGTAGCTCATGACAGTGTCAGCTGCACCCTTCTGTATGTTTTAAAACATGTACAACAAAAAGTTTTCTCTGAGAGTAAAAATATGGTTTTCTTTTTTCTTCTTTTGCTATTATTTTCTGAAATTCTGTCTACACTGGGCATAGAACACATCCCAGAAAGAAAAGATCATTTTTTGATAATAATTAAAAAAGAACAGGGACTTCTCTGATGGTCCAGTGGTTAAAACACTACATTTCCACTGCAGGGGGCACAGGTTTGATCCCTGGTCAAGGGATTAAGATTCCCACATACAGTGCAGCCAAAAAGAAAAGAAGAAGATGAAAGAAAACTTTTTCTTGAACTGAATAAAAATGAAAATACAATATATCAACTTTTAAAAATTATAGAAAAAAGAAAGCAATCCAAATCCAGGCCTATGAACCAGTAGTCAGAAGTGCACTAGTGCTCCCATAATTATTTTATATTCTAAATTGTAAACAGCTTTGAAATCAAAGTTCAATCCTTGAGCTGACTACAGTGCCCTGCTCTGGCCTCTGAGCTTTGTTACCTGTGGCCCCTTTCAAGGAGGGTGTGGGCAACTCTCCCATGTGCTAGGCACCAAGTGCTGGGCTAGAAGAAGAGTATAGGTCTTCAGCAATCAAGGAAATGAGGTGCCTGAAGACACACACAGTAATGATAGATGGCACTACCTTCAGTTTTTATATCTTAGAAGTTGCATGTGTGAATCGTATGACTGCTGTGCTATTTATAGGTGTTCTAATCAGAACCTTCCATATTGCAGCAACTGAGGAATCACTAAGTTAATTAATAGAAGTTGCACAGCCGGCTACAAGAAAGATGCCAGAGGAGAAACCAAATCAACAAAGAAGTGTTTTTTCCTTGTAAGGAAACTATGCTCCTCAAATTCAAGACTATACACCAACTTAAAGATGTCTAAGGCAAGAAAGCAGGAAAACATTCCATTCTTTCCCTCCCCTTTGGAAGTGTGTTTTCAGGCTTTCCTAATAGATATGATTTTTCATGAGTAACTTCATCTGATAGACAACGAGCATATTCTTCTTTGCTGGTTAGGGTCAGGAGGTTGTAACTTTTTATTGTATCATCTTGGTGGAAAGGACTCTCTGAAGCCACTTGCAACCATACGTTGCTGTAAGACCTTGAGTTGTGGGGCACAGGAGAACAATGGACAAAGAATAAACACAGGATGTGTTCTTCACTCTGCATTGTTTAGTGTTCAAAGAACACACTGAGTAATGGCTGCTGGTGCCACAGCGACAGGCATTCACACGTGTGCTGTGCCCTCTTTTCAGGTCCGTGAGAAACAGGCAACCAAAGGAAGTATAGACCTGGGTACCTTCTCTTTGCTCGGTTTTAAGGAGAGCTGAAACTGAGTCCTGTGGAGTGTCGTATGAAACTGTTGATATCAGGGTTAAAACTTTCCAGCATGCATGGTGAAAAAAATTATAGTCACAATAACAACTTCAATGTGTTGAATGTGGCAGCATATTTTTTTAAAAAAAAGATCAGAGGTTTGGGATTAGACTTAGTTCAAATCCTTGTTTGTTTCTTATTAGAGGTGTAGCCTTCACCTCAGTGAATTTCAAGCTCTTTGCTAAAAAATTGGAGTAAAATCACGTATCAAAAAATTCATAAGGTGCATAGAGCTTTATGCTGCATTTTAAACACACTCTCTCATTTGATCTTTACAATTATCCCCAAAAGATGCTATTAACTCTAATTTATAGTTGAGAAACCTGAGGCTCAGAAACCGAAATGTTAGCAGCTTATACAACTCAATAACAACACAACAAAAAACCCAACCAAAAAATGGGCAGAAGATCTAAATAGATATTTCTCCAAAGAAGACATACAGATGGCAAACAGACCCATGAAAAGATGCTCAACATCACTGATTATTAGAGAAACACAAATCAAAACTACAATGAGATACCACCTCACACCAGTCAGAATGGTCGTCATCAAAATGTCTGCAAATAACAAATACTAGAGAGGGTGTAAAGTAAAGCAAATCCTCCTACATTGTTGGTAAGAATATAAATTGGCACAGCCACTATGGAGAACAGTATGGAGGTTCCTTAAAAAAAAAAACTAAACTAAAAATAGAACTACCATATGATCCAACAAATGGAAGGGAAAAAAGTGGAAGCAGGGACAGATTTTATTTTTGGGGGGTCCAAAATCATTGCAGACAGTGACCACACCCATGAAATTAAAGATGCTTGCTCCTTGGAAGGAAAGCTATGGCAAACCTAGACAGGGTATTAAAAAGCAGAGACATCATTTTACCGACAAAGGTCTGCATAGTCAAACCTGTCATTTTTTCCAGCAGTTATGTACAGATGTGAGAGTTGGACCATAAAGAAAGCTGAGCAGTGAAGAATTGATGCTTCTGAACTGTGGTGCTGGAGAAGACTCTTGAGAATCCCCTAGACTGCAAGGAGATCAAACCAGTCAATCCTAAAGGAAATCAGTCCAGATTTCTGGAAATATTCATTGGAAGGACTGGTGCTGAAGCTGAAGTTCCAATACATTGTCCACCTGATGTGAAGAGTTGACTCTTTGGAAAAGACCCCAGTGCTGGGAAAGACTGGGGGCAGGAGGAGAAGCGGGCAACAGAGGATGAGATGGTTGAATGGCATCACTGATTCAATGGACAAGAGTTTGAGCAAACTCTGGGAGATAGGGAAGGACAGGAAAGCCTGGTGTGCTGCAGTCCATGGGGTCACAAAGAGTAGGACACAACTGAGCGACTGAACAACAACGTGATCCCGCAATCCCACTCCTAGGCACGTATCTTGAGAAAACTATACTTCAAAAAGATACATGCACCCCTGTGTTCATAGCAGCACTATTTACAGTAGCCAAGACATGGAAACAACCTAAATGTCTATCTGTAGACGAATGGATAAAGAAGATGTGGTGCATATACACAATGGAATACTGCTCAGCCGAAAAAAGAGTGAATGAAATAATGCCATGTGCAGCAACATGTATGGATGCAGAGATTATCACACTAAGTAAGAAAGAGAAAGACAAATATAGATCACTTATATATGTAATCTAAAATACGACACAAATGAACTCCTCTACAAAACCAGAAACAGACTCTCAGACAGAGAACAGACTTGTGGTTGCCAAGGGGGTGGGGGGTGGGGGTGGAGGAGGGACGGAGCGGGAGTTTGGGATCAGTAGATGCAAACTGGGGCTTCCCTGGTGGCTCAGATGGTAAAGCATCTGTCTGCAATGCAGGAGACCCGGGTTTGATCCCTGGGTTGAGAAGATCCCCTGGAGAAGGAAATGGCAGCCCACTCCAGTAATCTTGCCTAGAAAACCCCATGGACAGCAGAGCCTGGTAGGCTACTGTCCATGGGGTTGCAGAGAGTCGGACACAACTGAGTGACTTCACTTTACTAGTATATATAGAATAAATAACCGATAGGTTCCTACTGTACAGTACAGGTACCAATATTCAATATCCTATAATAAACCATAATGGAAAAGAATATATAATACATATGCATTGTATAAACAATGGAATCACCTTGCTGTACAGCAGAAATTAATACAACACTGTAAATCAACTATACTTCAATAAAATAAAAAAATTTTTAAAGGGAAATTGAAATGTCTTGTTTTAAATCACACAGGATAAGGACATGTATCTTCTGACTCATTGTCCTATGCTCTTTCCACAAAACAGACAAAATATATTCTAACCAATTAAGCAATAAGGAAAATGAGTTGAAAGAAAGAGGAGCTAGCTGGCCTTAGATATGGTTTCTCTCTGCTTAACCCCAGAAGCCAGTGAGCTGGAGCTCAGCTGAGAAAGCAGCACGTGACTATGAAGGTGGCCCTCTGCTTACAGAAGTGAACTCAAATCTAAACTGGCCTAGTCAATTAGGAATTTGATTCTACCTACAGGAAGAGGATTTTACACATTAGCACTCCTAAAATTGTATCAGTAGAAGATGGTCTCAAGATTAACTTGTATTGCAAAAACTGATTACAACGTAAGACCAAGGTTTCCGCCTAAAAGCCGCCATAAAAGCTCAACAAAATAAGAGCTAATTCCACAAAGCTAACTTTGCCTTTTGCACTCATGGGTAGTTTCATGACTCTAGTCTGGATCATTAGCTTACTTTATTACCTGTGGGGTCTTTCAGTATCCATTGGGTCCTCTCTCTGCCAAATTCTGCCTGGTACTATAATTCAGGAGCTTTGAGAAACATGAAATTTATGGTCTGGGATTTTTCTAGTTGTATAATGCAATGCTCTTAACTTCATTTAAAAAAAAAACTGATTCAAAATGTGAGATCACATTAATGATTAATTCTTCATAGGGTCAAAAGTCCATACATATGGTCTAAAACGTCCCTTCTAGGTACAATTCTCTTGATAGTATAATTAAAAGCTTAAACTCTAAAGTAAGAGAGGACTGGGTTCTAAACTCAGTTCTAGCTGTGGGATCTCAGAGGAATTATTTATATATCCTCAGTTTCCTGATCTGTAAAATGATGACAAGGATTGTATTTACCTTATAGAATCATTTGGAGGCATTTGAATGAAATAATGTTTGCAATATGCTTAGTAACTCCTGGAAAACAGTCATCATTCAAGAACCTTACTGCTATCATTATTCATCAAGTATTTATTCCCTGATGTCTCAGTGGTAAAAAAAAAAAAAAAATCTGCCTGCCAATACAAGAGATGCGGGTTCAAACCCAGGGTCAGAAAGATCCCCCAGAGAACAACCCATTCCAGTATTCTTACCTGGGAAATCCCATGGACTGAGGAGCCTGGAGGGCTAGGGTCCATGGGGTCTCAAAGAGTTGGACATGACTTGGCAACTAAACAACAAACAATATCTGGCAAATACTGCAGCAGCAGAATGTGGTTCTATTCGGGAGGCCAAGGTGAACAATGCCTGGTGCATAGCAATTGCTGAAGCAGCAATTAGCTTCTGATAGTAGTGAAACAAGTCAAGGAGGGGTCACTACAGAAGACTCCAACTCTAAGATGCCACCTAGAAAAGTCACCTGATCAGGAGCAATATCCTTAAATTATAAAAAGTATCAACAATTGAATTTCAAAAAGGCAACAAACCAAAAGAAAATTCACAGAAAGAAATACAAATATTGAAAAAAAGAATAGATAAAGATGATTTGAAAACAAGATTCCTATGCTTTATACTTTCAGTAGATATATATTTCTATAATAATTACTATTTTTGTGTTACAAAAATCTCCATAGAACTAAGGTTTAAAATGTCTATAAATGAAGCATGCAGTCTCCTCCTCTGCATTTCCCCAGTTACAAGCACATGTTGGAATTCCGTCATGATTTGGCTGCAAAGAAGAGGCCTATTGTGGTCATCTCAAAGAGTAAGGCTTGGCAGAGCATTCTGTAGGTAAAGAGAACATTAAATCATCATTGTTAAACAAGGAAGAGAAAGAAAAGAAGGTTTGAATTTCAAGAATGGGATTATAAATTAAATCAGACTCAGAACAGGTTTGAGACTGTGTTTCTTTCACATCTCTCGGTCCTCCTTGTCTTCCAATAATTCTTCTATGATGGGCTCCCTTCCTAGGAAGTTACCTGATTCAGAATCCTGGACCTTAGTCTTTCCCTTGTATTTTTAGGTCAAATCACCAAGTCCTGGGTCCTATCTCTTAAACAAATCTGTAACTTACTGTCCTCCTTTTCAAAGCCACCACGACTACCTTCACTGAGGTCCATGGATTCTGGGGATAACTTCCTGTTCAGTCTCTAAGCATCTGAGTCAAAACATGCTGGATTTTTATTCCAAAAGATATCACTGACATGTATTTCATGATTCCCTGACTTACACTTTATGCTTTCATCATATTTATGTTATTTAACATCATTTTTTCATGAGTTCTTTTTAAAGATGACTACTATAATCAGGGGAAAATGATGTTTTAACTCTGATAAATCAAGGTTAATCTGTAAAAGCATATCAAAGTCATCAAACCAGGAATGAGTTTGACATTATTAAATATACTGTATCTCTATTATAAGAGTACTGAAAGAATTGACAAAAATTTAATTGAGGATTTTCTGTACAGTTTGGAGTAAAAACTAAAGGATCACATAGCCTCTCCCCCACAAGTAGGTGGACCATATTTCCTGAGTGGTTAAGGAAAATTCTATTTCATGACTGTTGTCCTAGAATAATCATTATTTATCCAGCTTGGGGAATAAATTTTATCATCACTGTATCTAGAATGGATATATCATACAGTGTGTTTCCCCCTTTTTTCCTTGTAAAAGGATACCCTTACTTGGGAAGTATCCATTATATGGGATTCCAGGAAGGTTGAACCCCACATGGCAACTCTCCCAACCTTTATTCTCCATAAGTAGACACATGCTTCCAGCATGGCTGGTTGGAATAACCCCTATCTTGGACCACAGTTTAGGAATAAGCATATAAATCAAGCTATCCAGCAGAGTCCTTTCTGAAACAGTTTTACAGGCACTTTCTGGGACAATTCTGTTTTATCTGGGTTTGTTCGAGTGGTTGGATATTAGCTTTGGGGTTCCAGGGACTTCTTAGCCTGCCAGGTAGAGAAAGATTGTCTCAAAGTGAGAACGCCGCAATGACATCACTGACTATGCCTCAAGTCAGCCACTTACCAGTCTCCCCAGTTCAGTAAGACATGACATTTTGGGGCTTCCTTGGTGGTCTGAAGGTGAAGGTGAAGCTGAAGGTGAAGTCGCTCAGTCATGTCCGACTCTTTGCGTCCCCGTGCATTGTAACCTACTAGGCTTCTCCGTCCATGGGATTCTCCAGGCAAGAATACTGGAGTGGGTTGCCATTTCCTTCTCCAGGGAATCTTCCCGACCCAGGGATCGAACCCAGGTCTCCTGCATCGGAGGCAGACGCTTTAACCTCTGAGCCACCAGGGAAGTGGTTAAGAATTCACCTGCCAATACAGGGGACACAGGTTCAATTCCTGGTCCAGGGAGATCTCACCCACCCTAGGGCAATTAAGCCCATGCACTACTGAGCCAGGCGCTAGAGTCCCTGAGCTGCAACTACTGAGCCCACGCGCCACAACTACTGAAGTCCAAGCGCCTAGAGGCTGTGCTCTGCACCAAGAGAAGCCACCACAGTGAGAAGTCTGGGAACCACAACAAAGAGGAGCCCCCACTCACCACAACTAGAGAAACCCCACGTGCAGCAACAAAGACCTAGCATAGCCAAAAACTAATCAATCAATCAATCTTCAAAAAGAGATGTGACTTTTTAATAATCAGTTTAAATGGTTCTAATTAATAGAACTATTAATTAGCTCAGCTCTCCTTCCAGTGTATAACATGAACCCCTAATGAAATTGAACATCAGGAGGGAGGGAAAGATGGCGGAGGAATAGGACGGGAAGATCACGTTCTCCCTCACAAATTCCTCAAAAGAACATTTCAACGCCGAGCAAACTCCACAAAACAACTTCGGTAGGCGGGCAGAGGACATCAGGCAACCAGAAAAGCAGACCATTGTCTTCAAAATCAGGTAGGAAAAAATATAAAAGACGAAAAAGGAGACAAAGGAGGTGGGGAGGGAGCTCCGTCCCGGAAGGCCCGTCCCGGGAAGGGAATTTTAAGAAGAGAGGTTTCCAAACACCAGGAAACACTCTCCCTGCCGAGTCTGTGGCGAGCCTTGGAAACACAGAGGGCAACATAACAGGAAGGAAAAATAGATAAATAATTAAAACCAAGAGATTACAAGCTCACCAGTAACTCCCCCAGTGGAAAAGCAGCACAGACGCCTGCATCCGCCATTGGGAAGTGGGGGCAGGGCAGGGACGCGCGGGAGGCGCGGGCTGCAGAGCTTTGTAAGAATCGGGCACGAACGCCCCACGCTCCACCAGAACGATCTAACTTGGGCTAGCAAACCAGACTGTGGGATAGCTACCACGAAAAGCTCGAACATAAGACACCGCCAGGATCCAGCACAGAACAAAGGACGGAATGGAAAAAGCCGGCTGCAGACCATTCCCCGCCGGGGACAGGCAGCCAGAGCCGTAAGGACTGGAAAGGGCAATTGCAGACCCGGAGAGACTTTACTTACCTAACTGCAAGCAGGCTCCTTTGCTAAGACTTCTGGGGGTGCTGGACGGTCACAGTCTGCCTCACGGGGTGCGCCAGCGGTCCACCCAGAGAGCTGAGCGGCAGCGGCGGAAAAGGTGACAAGCCGCGGCGATTGCGCTCGCCAAACTCCTGAGCTACTCGGACCTGGGAAGGGCACAAAGCGCAGTCCCAGCCACATTTGTGCCTCTGAGGGCTGCCTGAGGCCGAACCTGAGCGGCTTGGACCGGGAAGTGCACGCAGCCCAGGGCCGGCCCCAGACGGTTCCCCGGCTGAGCATCGTAGAGCCGGAGCGGTTTGTGCGCCGCGAGGAAGGACAGGTCAAGCGGGCAGAGATACTGTGTACACAACAGTGCTATTTGTTTGCAGCATCCCCCTCCCCACAGCGACTGAACTAGTGAGCCTAAAAACCAGCAAACAGAAGAAGTTAAACAGAGGGAACCACCTTGGAAGTGAGCCCACACGGCCCATAACATCAGAGAAGAGCCAGATATATTTTTAATTTTTAATATTTTTAAAATCATTCTTTTTTTTTTTGCCTTTGCATTTTTTTTTCTTTTTTTTCCGAGCTTTTTTTTAATTGTTAAATCATCTATTTCTCCTCTAATTTTTATTTCTATAACCTAGTATTACTAAAAAAAAAAAAAGACTTTTTTTTTTTTAAGGCAAACACCATATATACTCTTTGGATGGTTGTTGGTGTTTTGTTTTGTTTTTGTTTGTTTGTTTGTTTGTTTTTTAATAATTCTTTTTTTTCTTTCTTCCTTTTTCCTTCTGCTTTTCTTTAATATTGTATCTTTGAAAATCCAACCTCTACTCCAGATTTTTAATCTTTGTTGTCAATTTTGTACATTTAAAACCCAAACTTCACTACCCAAGTTTACCTGAGAGCAAGATTACTGGCTTGTCCACTCTCTCCTCCTCTGGCCTCTCCTTTTCTCCACCAGGTGGCCTCTGTCTCTTTTCTCCCCATCTCTTCTCTATCCAACTCTGTGAATCTCTGTGTTCCAGACGGTAGAGAACACCTAAGGAACTGGTTACTGGCAGGATTTGTCTCTCTCCTACTCATTCCTCTCTCTTATCCTCCTGGCCACCTCTGTCTACTTCCTCCCTCTCCTCTTCCCCGTATAACTCTGTAAATACCTCTGAGCGGTCCAGACTATAGAGCGCACATAAGGAAGTGACTACTGGCTAGCTTGCTCTCCTCTCTTGATCTCACCGCATCTCATTCCAGTTACCTCTAATTACCCCTCCATCTTCTCTTCTCCTTGTAACTCAGTGAACCTCTCTGAGTGTCCCTCAAGGTGGAGAAACTTTCATCTTTAACCTAGATGTTTTATCATCGGTGCTGTATAGATGGAGAAGTCTAGAGGCTACTGTGAAAATAAAACTGAAAACCAGAAGCAGGAAGCTTAAACCCAAAGCCTGAAAACATTAGAGAACTCTTGAATTCAGGGAACATTAAGCAATAGGAGCTCATCAAAAGCCTTCACACCTACACTGAAACCAAGCTCCACCCAAGGGCCAACAAGTTCCAAAACAAGACATACCACGCAAATTCTCCAGCAACACAGGAACACTCCCTGAGCCTCAATATACAGGCAGCTCAAAATTATCCCAATACCTTTGATGTCTCATAACCCATTACGGTCACTCCACTGCACTCCAGAGAGAAGAAACCCAGCTCCACCCACCAAAACTCCAACACAAGCCTCCCTAACCAGGAAACCTTGACAAACCACTGATAGAACCCCACCCAAAGTGAGGAAGCTCCATAATAAAGAGAACTCCACAAATTATCAGAATATAAAAGGCCACGCCAAACGCAGCAATATAACCAAGATGAAGAGACAGAGGAATACTCAGCAGGTAAAGGAACAGGAGAGTTGCCCACCAAATCAAACAAAAGAGGAAGAAGTAGGGAATCTACCGGAGAAGGAATTCCGAATATTGATAGTGAAAATGATCCAAAATCTTGAAATCAAAATGGAAACACAGATAAATAGCCTAGAGACAAGGATTGAGAAGATGCAAGAAAGGTTTAACAAGGACCTAGAAGAAATAAAAAGAGTCAAAATATAATGAATAACACAATAAATGAGATCAGAAACACTCTGGAGGCAACAAATAGCAGAATAACAGAGGCAGAAGATAGGATTAGTGAAATAGAAGATAGAATGGTAGAAATAAATGAATCAGAGAGGAAACAAGAAAAACGAATTAAAAGAAAACGAGGACAATCTCAGAGACCTCCAGGACAATATGAAACGCTCCAACATTCGAATTATAGGAGTCCCAGAAGAAGAAGACAGAAAGAAAGATCATGAGAAAATCCTTGAGGAGATAATAGTTGAAAACTTCCTAAAATGGGGAAGGAAATAATCACCCAAGTCCAAGAAACACAGAGAGTCCCAAATAGGATAAACCCAAGGCGAAACACCCCAAGACACATATTAATCAAATTAACAAAGATCAAACACAAAGAACAAATATTAAAAGCAGCAAGGAAAAACAACAAATAACACACAAGGGGATTCCCATAAGGATAACAGCTGATCTGTCAATAGAAACTCTCCAGGCCAGGAGGGAATGGCAAGACATACTTAAAGTGATGAAAGACAATAACCTACAGCCCAGATTACTGTACCCAGCAAGGATCTCATTCAAATACGAAGGAGAAATCAAAAGCTTTACAGACAAGCAAAAGCTGAGAGAATTCAGCACCACCAAACCAGCTCTCCAACAAATTCTAAAGGATATCCTCTAGACAGGAAACACGAAAGGGTGTATAAACCCGAACCCAAAACAATAAAGTAAATGGCAACGGGATCATACTTATCAATAATTACCTTAAACGTAAATGGGTTGAACGCCCCAACCAAAAAGACAAAGACTGGCCGAATGGATACAAAACAAGACCCCTCTATATGCTGCTTACAAGAGACCCACCTCAAAACAAGGGACACATACAGACTGAAAGTGAAGGGCTGGAAAAGATATACCACGTGCATAGAGACCAAAAGAAAGCAGGAGTGGCAATACTCATATCCGATAAAATAGACTTTAAAACAAAGGCTGTGAAAAGAGACAAAGAAGGCCACTACATAATGATCAAAGGAACAATCCAAGAAGAAGATATAACAATTATAAATATATATGCACCCAATATAGGAGCACCACAATATGTAAGACAAATGCTAACAAGTATGAAAGGGAAATCAACAATAACACAATAATAGTGGGAGACTTTAATACCCCACTCACACCTATGGACAGATCAACTAAACAGAAAATTAACAAAGAAACGCAAACTTTAAATGATACATTGGATCAGTTAGACCTAATTGATATCTATAGGACATTTCACCCCAAAACAACGAATTTCACCTTTTTTCAAGTGCTCATGGAACCTTCTCCAGGATAGATCACATCCTGGGCCATAAATCTAAACTTGATAAATTCAAAAAATCGAAATCATTCCAAGCATCTTTTCTGACCATAATGCATTAAGATTAGATCTCAATTACAGGAGAAAAACTATTAAAAATTCCAACATATGGAGGTTGAACAACACACTTCTGAATAACCAACAAATCACAGAAGAAATCAAAAAGAAATCAAAATATGCATAGAAACTAATGAAAATGAAAACACAACAACCCAAAACCTGTGGGACACTATAAAAGCAGTGCTAAGAGGAAAGTTCATAGCAATACAGGCATACCTCAAGAAACAAGAAAAAAGTCAAATAAATAACCTAACTCTACAACTAAAGCAACTAGAAAAGGAAGAGTTGGAGAACCCCAGAGTTAGTAGAAGGAAGGAAATCTTAAAAATTAGGGCAGAAATAAATGCAAAAGAAACAAAAGAGACCATAGCAAAAATCAACAAAGCCAAAAGCTGGTTCTTTGAAAGGATAAATAAAATTGACAAACCATTAGCCAGACTCATCAAGAAGCAAAGAGAGAAAAATCAAATCAATAAAATTAGAAATGAAAATGGAGAGAGCACAACAGACAACACAGAAATACAAAGGATCATAAGAGACTACTATCAGCAGTTGTATGCCAATAAAATGGACAACGTGGAAGAAATGGACAAATTCTTAGAAAAGTACAATTTTCCAAAACTGAACCAGGAAGAAATCGAAAATCTTAACAGACCCATCACAAGCACAGAAATTGAAACTGTAATCAGAAATCTTCCAGCAAACAAAAGCCCAGGTCCAGATGGCTTCACAGCTGAATTCTACCAAAAATTTCGAGAAGAGCTAACACCTATCCTCCTCAAACTCTTCCAGAAAATTGCAGAGGAAGGTAAACTTCCAAACTCATTCTATGAGGCCACCATCACCCTAATACCAAAACCTGACAAAGATGTCACAAAAAAGAAAACTACAGGCCAATATCTCTGATGAACATAGATGCAAAAATCCTCAACAAAATTCTAGCAATCAGAATCCAACAACACATTAAAAAGATCATACACCATGACCAAGTGGGCTTTATCCCAGGGATGCAAGGATTCTTCAATATCCGCAAATCAATCAATGTAATTCACCACATTAACAAATTGAAAAATAAAACCATATGATTATCTCAATAGATGCAGAGAAGGCCTTTGACAAAATTCAACATCCATTTATGATAAAAACTCTCCAGAAAGCAGGAATAGAAGGAACATACCTCAACATAATAAAAGCTATCTATGACAAACCCACAGCAAACATTATCCTCAATGGTGAAAAATTGAAAGCATTTCCCTAAAGTCAGGAACAAGACAAGGGTGTCCACTTTCACCGCTACTATTCAACATAGTTCTGGAAGTTTTGGCCACAGCAATCAGAGCAGAAAAAGAAATAAAAGGAATCCAAATTGGAAAAGAAGAAGTAAAACTCTCACTGTTTGCAGATGACATGATCCTCTACATGGAAAACCCTAAAGACTCCACCAGAAAATTACTAGAGATCATCAATGAATATAGTAAAGTTGCAGGATATAAAATCAACACACAGAAATCCCTTGCATTCCTATACACGAATAATGAGAAAGTAGAAAAAGAAATTAAGGAAACAATTCCATTCACCATTGCAACGAAAAGAATAAAATACTTAGGAATATATCTACCTAAAGAAACTAAAGACCTATATATAGAAAACTATAAAACACTGATGAAAGAAATCAAAGAGGACACTAATAGATGGAGAAATATACCATGTTCATGGATTGGAAGAATCAATATAGTGAAAATGAGTATACTACCCAAAG
This sequence comes from Ovis aries, assembly GCF_016772045.2. NCBI lineage: Eukaryota > Metazoa > Chordata > Mammalia > Artiodactyla > Bovidae > Ovis > Ovis aries. The sequence continues at coordinate 26,397,810 of NC_056059.1, read as the reverse complement.
CAATTTACAAATTCAATGCAATCCCTATCAAGCTACCAGCCACATTTTTCACAGAACTAGAACAAATCATTTCAAGATTTGTATGGAAATACAAAAAACCTCGAATAGCCAAAGCAATCTTGAGAAAGAAGAATGGAACTGGAGGAATCAACTTGCCTGACTTCAGGCTCTACTACAAAGCCACAGTCATCAAGACAGTATGGTACTGGCACAAAGACAGACATATAGATCAATGGAACAAAATAGAAAGCCCAGAGATAAATCCACACACATATGGACACCTTATCTTTGACAAAGGAGGCAAGAATATACAATGGAGTAAAGACAATCTCTTTAACAAGTGGTGCTGGGAAAACTGGTCAACCACTTGTAAAAGAATGAAACTAGATCACTTTCTAACACCGCACACAAAAATAAACTCAAAATGGATTAAAGATCTAAATGTAAGATCAGAAACTATAAAACTCCTAGAGGAGAACATAGGCAAAACACTCTCAGACATAAATCACAGCAGGATCCTCTATGATCCACCTCCCAGAATTCTGGAAATAAAAGCAAAAATAAACAAATGGGATCTAATTAAAATTAAAAGCTTCTGCACAACAAAGGAAAATATAAGCAAGGTGAAAAGACAGCCTTTGGAATGGGAGAAAATCATAGCAAATGAAGCAACTGACAAACAACTAATCTCAAAAATATACAAGCAACTTCTGCAGCTCAACTCCAGAAAAATAAACGACCCAATCAAAAAATGGGCCAAAGAACTAAATAGACATTTCTCCAAAGAAGACATACGGATGGCTAACAAACACATGAAAAGATGCTCAACATCACTCATTATTAGAGAAATGCAAATCAAAACCACAATGAGGTACCACTTCACACCAGTCAGAATGGCTGCGATCCAAAAATCTGCAAGCAATAAATGCTGGCGGAGAAAGGGAACCCTCCTACACTGTTGGTGGGAATGCAAACTAGTACAGCCACTATGGAAAACAGTGTGGAGATTCCTTAAAAATTGCAAATAGATCTACCTTATGACCCAGCAATCCCACTGCTGGGCATACACACCGAGGAAACCAGAATTGAAAGAGACACATGTACCCCAATGTTCATCGCAGCACTGTTTATAATAGCCAGGACATGGAAACAACCTAGATGTCCATCAGCAGATGAATGGATAAGAAAGCTGTGGTACATATACACAATGGAGTATTACTCAGCCGTTAAAAGAATTCATTTGAATCAGTTCTGATGAGATGGATGAAACTGGAGCCGATTATACAGAGTGAAGTAAGCCAGAAAGAAAAACACCAATACAGTATACTAACACATATATATGGAATTTAGGAAGATGGCAATGACGACCCTGTATGCAAGACAGGGAAAGAGACACAGATGTGTATAATGGACTTTTGGACTCAGAGGGAGAGGGAGAGGGTGGGATGATTTGGGAGAATGACATTCTAACATGTATACTATCATGTGAATTGAATCGCCAGTCTATGTCTGACGCAGGATGCAGCATGCTTGGGGCTGGTGCATGGGGATGAGAAAGATGTTATGAAGCTAGGAGGCTATGGTAATAATTGAGAGCAGATGGTAAAAGGGACCTTCATGGCCTGTAATTGTGATATTTTCCTTCCATCTCACAGAAAATGGTTACAATTACTTACTATATCAGAAGTGCAGCTTCTAGGAAATTATTGTACTCCAGTATGCAAACCTGTGATGCCTCTGATGTGAGTGGCAAGTCTTTACTGGTGCGGTATGCAACCTGTGGAAACACGTGTGTTGAGGGAGAGAGAAAGAATATTAAAGATGACCGCAAGTTTTCAGTTTGAGCAACGGGAAGGGTAATATTTCCACGAATTGAGAAGAGTAAGTGGTGACTCAGTGGTAAAGAATCTTCCTGTCGATGCAGGAGACATGGGTTCAATCCCTGGGTCAGGAAAGTCCCCTGGAGAAGGAAATGGCAGCCCACTCCAGTATTCTTGCCTGGGAAATCCCATGGACAGAGGAGCCTGGTGGGCTACAGTCCATGAGATCACAAAAGAGCTGGGCATGACTCAGGGACTAAACAACAACGAGGAAAATTTGTGGTGGCGGAGGCAGGAGATTCATTTTGAGCATGTTGAATTTTAGGAGTGTGGTGCTGAGGATAATAATGGAACTTGTCTCTCAGGATTATTGTGAAGATTAGTTGGTATGTGTAAGCGTCAAAAGCTATCAGCAGTTGTTCAATAAGTGCTAAATCTTGGACTTCCCTGGTGGCCCAGTAGTTTAAAATCCACTTGCCAATGTGGAGGACCCGGGTTTGATCCCCGGTATTCCATATGCCGCTACAACTACGAAGCCCACGCACCTCGAGCCTCTGCTCCAAAGACCAACCAGCGTACAGAGAAGCCTGCACACTGCAGTGAGGAGCGGCCCTGCTTGCCACAACTAGAGTAAACCCACGTCCAGCAACAAAGATTCAGTGTAGCCAAAGGTGACATGAATTAATTACTATACATCAATAAATGCCGGATTCTGTCACTGTCAGGTAACGTGAATTTTCGAGGTACACATTTAAATTAAGACTGTAAAAAAATATAAAAAAATTTAAACTGTACATATATACATATATACAATATAAGATCATAGATGTATATATGTAGTCATAGGATCATATTCTAAGTGGTTAGCATTCCAGGCTCACTATTCCAAAACATAATTCTAAAACTACAATCCAGACTGATCTTCTACCATCAGATTAAAAATAGTGAACACACATAATATACACACGTATCTGTCTGCCTTCTATCTTTGATAAAACATGTGAGTGTGTATGTTTGGAGCAGGGGTGGCATTTGCTTTGCAAAGTCCTCTCTCCTCTTCCCCTGCTGCACATATGGGCTCCTTGTCCTGACCGAGTAATAATATACAAACAAGCATGAAGCCACTGAAGAATGAAATTGATTATCCTTCAGAATTCCTTTTCTGTCTCTCATCAGACCTGACAAAAGAGGAATGCTTAAATCTAGGTTGTAAAAATGAAATTACATTTTGGTTTTTATTATCTGTGATACCACTGAAGCAGAATATTTTGATGTGACTGTTTAAAAATTCCCCTGTCAGCATGTAACAACACATCTATTACAATCAACTTTGGCAGGTTTCTCTCCCACTGACTCTTATTCTCTGGACTAGGCTAAGCTACACTAAGAAGACGGGTTTTGGTAAAGTTAAGTATTTTGAAAAATACTCTCTTTTGAAAAAGCAACAACAGCAAAACTCTGTAGAATTCAGTGGTGGCAATGTGGGGAGAGAAAGAAGTCAGATGCTAAATGATCTAACCCAAAGACATTTTAGTACCAAATTGTGCTGGACACGGCTTAGGATTTACACAAAGCATGTGCTTAGTAGGCATTTTCATCCCTCTCTAAGCTTCCACCAGGTTTTCTGCTTTGTACAATAGTACCTTTTAAAGTTACTGACTAGTTAATATTTTAATGTACATTTACATATGCATATAGAAATGTCCAGTTGGGGGATACTTTTTGTTTCATATAAACATGTCATGTATTTTGGTCAACTTATTTAAAATTTTTATAATGATATGTTCATATATGAGAATAAATGCTTATATAAATATATATATAGTATAAAAAATAAAGGAATGAATATTTGGGGTGCTCAACTTAAGAAAGTTAAAACAAAAGCCTTCAATGTGCCCAGGTCACGCCTTTATGGTCAAACTGCCTTTCTCCTCTGAAAGGTAATTATGGTCCTACTCTCCTAAAATTGGCACTATTTGTTCCCTTATTTACCTTTAGTTTTATTACGTATATATGTATCTATTCATTATTTATAGATGATAAAGTTTGAAAGTTTTTGACCTTTATATATAGGTAATTGTGCTGTAGTTATTTTTCTGGGACATGCTTTTTCCATCAATGTCACTTTTATAAGATAAATCCACATTGAAATTTGTAGCCATTGTTCAATCATCTTTCTACTGTATAGTATTTCATTGTATGAATGGATACAAAAATATTTTTTCTTTTTCTCCATTCACTAGACATTTTGGTGATGTGCAATCTTTTATAAACAGTGCTGCTATGAATATTTTTCTCTCCCAGCGCCCACGTCCAGAAGTTTCTTGGACACATACCGAGGGTGGGCATATATCAAGAATATATACCACAAGTGGAATGAACACATAGTGTTTGTCAAGTGTTCTCATAGGTGTGGCAAAATGTCAAGCTCTGATAATGTCAAGGTGTGAAGCAAGCACAACTCTTTTAGTCCTGGCAGAGTATAAGATGGTATGTTTGCATGCTAATTGGTTTCAGTGTGTCTGACTCTTTGTGACCCCATGGACTGTTGTCTGCCAGGCTCCTCTGTCCATGGGATCCAGGCAAGCATACTGGGTGGGTGCCATGCTCTTTTCCAGGGGATCTTCCTGTTCCAGGGATCAAATCTATATGCATTGCCAGGCGGGTTCTTTACCACTAGCACCACCTGTTTAAGTGATATAAGATGGCATAACTCTTCTAAATGGCCGAGGTTTGGTAGAAATGAACACTCTGATTCATAAATCTCATGCAAATAGTATTTTACTGCCACAAACTGAAAGGACTATTGTCATAAGACATCTCAAAGTACGTGAAGCTAGGGCTGTTCAGTGAGCATTCTGTTAGAACCCTTCTACTCCCTTCTATTTAGGCTGAGGGCAATGACCATTGGCTTGTCCATGGTAAGGTCTCTGAGGATGTGAGAACTTCTTAGTTAAGAAAAACTTCTTTTAGTGAGCCCAGTCACCTAGATCTAACATCCGGGTTCCAGGTCCTACTTCTCACTACACTCAGTATCTTCTTGTCACTCTCCTATATAATTGCAGTACTATTTTGACAGTGATCAGACCATGGACAAGCAAAATCAGTTCCAAGCCTAGGAAGGATGGTGGGAAGATATACCATCAGATTTACTGTAAATAACAAATTCCTTTCAAAAGTGACTACCAGACTTCCCTGGTGATTCAGCAGCAAAGAACCCATCTGCCAATGCAAAGGACATGGGTTCAATCCTTGGTCCAGGAAGATCCCACATGCCGTGGAACAACTAAGCCCTCTCAACACAGCTACTGAAACCCACATGCCTAGAGCCCATGCTCCATAACAAAAAATGTCACCACAATGAGAAGCCTGGGAACTGTAACTAGAGAGCAGCCTGCATGCAGCAACAAAGACCCAGCAGAGCCAAAAATAAAATACATTTTAAAAATAGTGGTTACATGTTTTAATATTATCACAGACTTAGTACATAGAACGTAGGTTGCAGATATCTTCTCCAAGACTGTGGCTTCTCTCTTCGCTTCCTTTATAGTATGTTTCACAAACTCAAAATAAAAGATTAATTGTGATTTTTCACAGAAATGCTGTTATAATGCTAAAATAGCCCTGAATAGCCAAGAAAATTTTGAGAAAAAAAGAACATAGCTAGAGGAATCATGTTCCCCTGAGTTCAGACTATACTACAAATGTACAGTAATCAAGACAGTACGGTAACTGGCACAAAAACAGACACATGGATTCATGGAATAGGACAGAGTGCACAGAAATAAACCAATGCCCTTATGGTCAATTGATCTATGACAAAGTTGGCAAGAATTCAACAGAGAAAAGACAGTCTCTTCAATAAATGGTGCTGGGAAAACTGGACAGCTACATATAAAAGAATGAAATTAGACTATTCTATAACATCATATACAAAAATAAACTCAAAACAGATTAAAGACCTAAATCTTAGACTATAAAACTTCCATAAGAAAACAGGCAAAACACTACTACATAAATTGTAGCAATATTTTTTGGCTCTGTCTTCTAGAACAAAGGAAATAAGATAAAAAATAAACAAATGGGATTGAATTAAACTTGAGAGCTTTTGTATAGCAAGGGAAACCATAAATAAGACAAAAAGACAACCTACTGAATAGGAGAAAATATTTGCAAATAATGTGACTGATCAGGGGATATCTAACATATATAAATAGCTCATAAACCTCAACATCAAAAAAAGAAAAGGGGAAAAAAAGACCCAATTCAAAAATGAGCAGGAGACCGAAAAAGACATTTCTCCAAGAAGAAATGCAAATCAAAATCACAATGAGATATTACCTCACACCTGCCAGAATGGCTATCATCAAAAAGAACACAAATCAACAAATCACAGCTGTTGGTAAGGATGTAGAGAAAGGGGAACCCTCATACACTGCTGGTGGGAACATAAATCGGTACAATCACTGTGGAAAACAGTATGGAGTTTCCTCAAAAAAATAAAAATAGGACTACCATATGACTGAGCAATTCCATTCCTGGGTATATATCCGAATAAACAAAAACACTAATTCAAAAAGATATATGTAATATGGAATTTAGAAAGATGGCAACAATAACTCTGTATGCGAGACAGCAAAAAAGACACAGATGTATACAACAGTCTTTTGGACTCTGTGGGAGAGGGCAAGGGTGGAATGATTTGGGAGAATGGCATTGAAACATTTATAATATCATATGTGAAATGAATCACCAGTCCAGGTTCGATGCCTGATACAGGTTGCTCGGGGCTGTTGCACTGGGATGACCCAGAGGGATGGTATGGTGAGGGAGGTGGTGGCAGGGGGGGGGGCAGTTACACCCGTGGCAGATTCAGGTTGATGTATGGCAAAACCAATACAATATTGTAAAGAAATTAGCCTCCAATTAAAATAAACAAATTTATATTTAAAAAAAAGATATATGTAGCCACAGGGTTCATAGCAGCATTATTTAAAATTGCCAAGATACAGAAGCAACCTAAGTGTCCATCAGCAGATGACTGGATAAAGAAGATATGATATATGTATACACAATGGAATATTGCTCAGACATAAAAAAGTATGGAATTTTGTCCTTTGCAACAACATGAATGGACTTGGGGAGTATTATGCTTAGTGAAATATGTTAAACAGAGAAAGACAAATACTGTATGATATCACTTATGTGTGGAGTCTAAAAAACATAGCCAACCAGTCAACGTAACAGAAAAGGAATAGACTCACAGATATAAAGAACAAACTTGATCTTTCCTCTCCCAATGGGGAGAGGAAAGCGGGGAGGAGCAATACAGGGGTAAGAGACTATCAGATACAAACTATTCTGTACAGAATAAGCTATAAGAATATATTGCACAACATGGAAATATAGCCAATAATTTATAATAACTATAATTGGGATATAACCTTTAAAAAGTGTGGATTACTATATATACCTGTAACATATATAATGGTTGGATGGCATCACTGACTCGATGAACATGAGTTTGAAAGCTCTGGGAGTTGGTGGTGGACAGGGAAGCCTGGCGTGCTGCAGTCCATGGGGGTCACAGAGTCAGACATGACTGAGCAACTGAACTGAACTTACATAATATTGTATATCAACTATAATTCAATTAAAAATGATAAAATATATCATAAATATAAGAACTTACAAAAATTACATAATTGTAAGTGGTATTCAGAAATTCAGTACAAATATGAATATTTATATGTTCTGCTTCAAGGTGATATGTAAATGAGATAATTTCCTACATGGAGCCTTAAAACAAAATGCAAAATAGAAATACATCATGATGAAAACATTAAACTGAAATTTATTGGCCTTATTTTCTATTTTTCCCGATTCCTTTATATGCTGCTGCTAAGTTGCTTCAGTTGTGTTTGACTCTGTGCGATCCCACAGACGGCAGCCCACTAGGCTCTGTGTTTTGAAATTTTGTCGAATAGTTATATGAAACCAGAGAACTTCCATATAAGTTTCAAATAAAGAAGAGAAACCTCTATAGTAGACTAAAAAAGATTTTATAGCACAAGCCCTAAGTAATGCATTTTAGAAGAAAACTGATATATTTTGTCACTAAAACCATACACCAATGTTACTAAGACATCATTCACAGCTTTATTCCTTATTGTAAAATTAGATCAGGCCAAGACAGTAAAGAATCTGCCTGCAATGCAGGCTTGACCCCTCAGTCTGGAAGATTCCCTGAAGAAGGAAATGGCAACCCATTACAGTATTTTTGCCTGGAGGATCCCATGGACAGAAGAGCCTGGAGGGCTAAAGTCCATGGGGTCACAAAGAGTTGTACACGACTGAGCAACTAATACTTTCATACTATTGCTAAGAAGTCTATAAAACTTCTGATACAAATATAGTTCTTGAGAGGAAACAGAATGAGTTATCAGATAAAATTCCTTTATCAAAGGGAACCAGTTGAAGTCACATGGAAGTATTGTCACGTGTTCATTGTGTGTGTGTGTGTGTGTGTGAGTTCGTTTCAGTAGGTTGGAACCTCTGATATGCTGAATACAAATCTGCACTTGGTATACATGCTGTCTGTCCATGAGGGAGAAGGGTTTGGTGGTATCTGTCCCACTTATTACTGAAATCCATGCTACTGTAGAGATTGTTCATTAATTGAAAATTTCTGAGAAGTGATATGGAGTGGGGCCAGTGTTGACAGGTGGGGACATCCAGAAAGGGGTTAACAGAATTTGCTCCTGATTGTCTGACCCCACATTGCTATACACATCCACTGGCATTCAATGCTAAGTGACTCTTGACCTTCAATGCTAAGTGACTCTTGACCTTGATTTTGAGTTGAAGGAAATAATGACAAGTAAAAATGAGATGAAATTATATCCACTAATGGTAAAACTGTTTAGCATGCGGTGAGGGGAAAAATTAAGCAGTGACACACACACACAAATCCACTTCTCCCTACTTTCATAGGAAAAAATACTCACAAGACCATAAACAGAAACATAATTTTACTCAAAAGTATTCATATGAGACCATATTAGAGACGTTTCTATATTCATAACAGGGTTAATGCCAGGAAGGGCTAAGGAGACCATCTAATGTATTATCTGATCAGGGACACCTTTGAGAATGAAAGGAGGCCCTTTTAACAGTTTTATCAATGTTAAGATAATAGACTTAAAGTGAAACCACCTCAGAGATATATGTCATCTTAGTAAAGACTATTTCTAGGACTTCCTTGATGGTACAGTGAATAAGAATTCACCTGCCAAAGGAGGGGCACAGGTTCAATCCCTGGCCTGGGAAGATCCCACCTGCCCTGGAGCAACTAAACCTGAGCTCCAAAACTACTGAGCTCACAAACCACAACTGCTGAGCCTGCGTGCCTAGAGCCTGTACCCTGCCACACGAGAAGCCACCCCAGTGAGAAGATTGTACCCTGCATTGAAGAGTAGCTCCCACTCACCACAACTAGAGAAAGCCTGTGCACAGCAATGAAGACCCAGCACAGCCAAAAATAATAATTTTTAAAGGAAACAATTTCTATGATTTCAGGTAACTTGTTTGAATATTACATGTATAGTATTATTAACAGAGTAAATAGTTACCATTCAGGGTGAAATACAATGTTAGTGTTGAGGATAAGCCATTGAGACTTTCTCGGAAGATCAAATTATGACATAAATCATTCGATTGCTGAGTATTTCAATCTTTTCCAATCCTGGATGATTTTCTCATGCCTTAGAGAAATAAATTGATTCTACATATTGAGTATATTTTACAATTTTAATAAAATGTTTTTTAAAAAGAACCCAGAAGAAATACTTTCAAAAGCTGAACTCACCCAGATTGGACTTAGTAATCCATCCATCACTCTCTTCCTAGGTGAAACATCCACCCTTGAGTTTCTAGTTTATTGCTATGGAGTGGAGAAAGTACTTGGTAAGAAATTTCACCATGGGATAAATTGAGACAGTAGCATTGAAACATGTACTTTATCATATATAAAATAGATAGCCAGTGAGAATTTGCTGTATGATACAAGCTCAGCCTGGTCCTCTGTGACAACCTAGAGGGGTGGGATGGGGTGGGAGGAGGTAGGGAGGTTCAAGAGGGCGGGGACATGTGTATACCTATGGCTGATTCATGTTGATGTATGGCAGAAATGAAATTAAAAATAAGTAATTTTTTAAAACGAATATGAAAAAATGATGAAGATTTTGAAGAGGGAAGAAATGTTTATTAAAAAAAAAAAACTCACCATAATTTCCCCAAAAGTATTTGAAAGATTCACCAAACACCTGCTGCCCATCTCCCAAACTTCTCACTGTGAGAATATTGTTATTTAATAGAACAAAGAGAACTCTAAATTGGATATGGAATCTCACCAATGGTTCACAGTGTCTGCAGATCCCTTAGTGAAAGATAGTAAACAAGTATCATCCTTCTTACTGATATGAAACTGGTAAATAATGCTAACAATAGTAAGTTAACATACTATGCTTTTCTTTCATTTTTTTATTATGATTAATCTTTTGAGAATGTTGACATTTGCTGGTGATCTGCATGACTCATACACAAAGTAAATGGTCTGCAAATGCCGAAAGTTTTAGAAACCTTTAAAAATGATAGTTCCATGTCAGAACTGAGACTTGCAGGTCTGAGCCTTAACCAAGATTGCAAAGGGTTGACAGGGTGGATATCGCTCAGGTCTACATTGTTCCTTTGTCCTGCAAGAATGAACTCAAGTATCATATTTTACAAACATCTGAGTCCTGTTTGTGTGTCAGAGTTATAACAATGTACAAAAACCAGCCCATGTCCTCAAGAAACTTCAGAGAATCTGTGAAACCTCAGAGGTTTAAGCGCTACATTAGAGAAAATTTAAGAATCTCTAAAATAGTACAAAAGAGTACCAACCAAGACTTGGGGGAGTCAAATCAGACAACTGAAAGCTGAAGGAGTGGTGAAGGAGAGCATTCCTAGCACAGGCAACATGATTTGCACAAACCCAGGAGATGAGAAAAAGCGTACCATCCCCCAAACTGCGGATCACTCGGTAGGGCAGAGCACCTGGAGGGAAGAGACACTACGATCAACACGGTTTACGTGAGCTACATTACAGATCTCCATCCTGGGCACCATAGGTAGCCAGTGAAGAATGTGAGCAGAAGAGGGACGTGACTAGAAGCGTGCTTTAGAAATACTCTGTAGAATGGAAAATGAATGGGAAGGAGGCAAGAAGAGGCAGGGAGACTTGGCAGGGGGCTATAACGGCAATGGGATGATTTAAGAGCAATGATAGCAGTAATTATGGGAATGCAAAGGAAGGGGAAAATAGAGGATGAAAGTGAATTTTGACATTTAATTTTGGTCTTGAAAGATGAGTAAGAGTTTACCAGGCAGGCAAGTAGGGAAGGGCACTCTAGGCACAGCAAAGACAAAGGAAACAAAAGAAAAAGGTATATTCCTGGGCACTCATACAGCAAAGAGATGAGATATGGAGAGAAAGATGGCTTGGGAACAGGGTGGGATGCCACTTGGTTTTTGGAGATGGGGAGTGACATGCCCAGATCTATATTTTAGAAAAACAAATATAGGGCATAAGAAAAATTTAGAGTATGGGGAGGCGCCACCCTACCAAGCCCCTTTACAACAGCACATCTGATCGCTCCGCCTCTGGGCCTCCATAGGAATTCCTTCAAACAGAGGAGATTTGACCAGAACAAGGACACACTGAGATTTCCACAATGAAATGCTTTCAACAGATCCTTGCAGGAATCAGGCTGGTTTTAGGCATTTTGAGTTGCATGGCACCAGCTGACATCCTCTAAACAATCAGAGCCCCTTCTGGAGTGGAGGAAACTCATGGAAAGTTTAGCAATAGGGAGGGAAATATTCTTTAACATTAGCTACATCTCTTCAAGTGCTCCTTTTTCTTCTCCTTCCCTCGATGACTAATATAAACCAATCATCTGTTCTGCAGCCTGCTCTGAGGAGGTAAACAAAGTACCAGGGAGAAGGGAAAATACCCTGACTGTTTCCCAGCCTGGAGTGTTTGATTGATTGATTGCAGGAGGGGAAATGTCACTCCTGGCTGTTCAAAAAGGAGCCCTGTGAATACCTGTTCTTTGTAGAAGATGTGGGGAAAAGAGTCATCCTATAAATGCAAGGCCAATATCCTCACAAGGAATGGGATACAAATGTCACAAAGGGCCATTGTGAGCAAAGCTGCCTTTAATTTGGTGGCTTAGCTAATTTGCAGCATCCTAGGGGGCAATGGCACCCCACTCCAGTACTCTTGCCTGGAAAATCCCATGGATGGAGGAGCCTGGTAGGCTGCAGTCCATGGGGTCGCTAAGAGTCGGACATGACTCAGTGATTTCACTTTCACTTTTCACTTTCATGCATTGGAGAAGGAAATGGCAACCCACTCCAGTATTCTTGCCTAGAGAATCCCAGGGATGGGGGAGCCTGGTGGGCTGCTGTCTATGGGGTCGCACAGAGTCAGACACGACTGAAGCGACTTAGCAGCAGCAGCAGGAGGAAGTAAACACTCCCACACAAGTATCTGAAACTTCATGAGTGGCTGTGAGCTCCTGACCCAGGCTTGGGTTTATGATTGAGTACAGAGAAAAGATGCCACCGAAGATGGTCCCTGGTCTCTCACAGCACAGCAGGGACTCCAGCAAAGAAAGCTGCTGTCAATTTTTGATTTCTATGACTCATCTCTCACATTTTAATTTTCTGGAATTAGGATGCAGCTCACTGCTGACATGTAACATTTAATGCAGTATTATTTCTTTTCTTGTAAGATGTTCTTCAATAGATATGTGCCAGCTGATGTGCTGGGAAAGGCATGGACAGATCTACTCCCCTCAGGGGGTGGCGAGCATGTGGTTCAACCAGTGACCTCTGCCACAGGAGGCTGTTTGCTTATGAAATCTTCCTCCTGCAGAACGGTGCCCACAGAGCTGGATATCCTGGGAAGTCTGACCTCTGGGTGGACATGAGAAGTGCCTTAAGTGGCATAATTGTGGGGTCCCTTCAGCAGGGGACCTCTAATGCATCCTGTTCAGTTCTCATGCATCCTGAAATTCCTGCATTATAAAGTCATTCCTTTAGGTCTTAAAAAGTCATCTTGTCATTGAGAGTTTTCTATTGCATTATTTTCAGATTGAATAGCAGTGAACTCTTTTCCAGTAAAATCTCATTGGCAATAATAGTATATAGATATTTCAATGATACTTGCTTATTAGAAAAAAAACTTAATCTTTGCACAATTTCTGAATCACCTCCATGGAACACTTGTTTGAAAATTACTACTCAAATCCACTAAGATATATGGGGAAAAAATTATGAGGGAAGAATCTGGCCCAACAACCTCATTTTACTAGAGAGGCAACCGAAGTTCTGAGAGATTAAGAGGCTCAGCTGCAGGTAGTATTTATGCAGGTGCTGACCGTGGGGATCAGAACCTCTGCCAGCTGACTCCTGGTCTATAGTTCTCGGAGGACAGTAGGTGCCACCGACAAGAGGGGGCAGGCAGAGGTCCACATGCCTGGGTCACCATGTTGCCTGGCTCTGGCCCTGTGCCCTCAGAAGAGATGCCTGCCACCACGCCGCTGCAGCTTCTGCAGCCTGGCCCTCCTTCCTCTCCTCTCCTCTCTGTGCCAGCTGCTGTCATGAGGGTGGCCATCTCCACACAGAGGCCCGCAACCTCGTGTCAACAGACCAAGCAGCCTCCAGTGAGGCAAAGGTATGCGGCTGAGGTCCATGGAAGACAGACTCTTTCCCTGCTCTTCTCTCACCCTGAGTCCTGGGACTGTCTTCACAGAAATGCCCGATGGGCTGCTTGGATCATCCATCTATTCTTCTCAAGGACCTGCTCTCAGGCATTTTGGAAACGGAAGCTTAGTTGGGATCCATGCCACTCCAACTCTGTGAGGTATGCATATTACTTCCTGTGGTGTCAGTGGCCCTAGTTATAAAATGGGAAAATAATAGTACTGGGCTTATGGTGGTGTGGGGAAGATTCAGTGGCATAGTACCGGTGGAATACTTAGCATGTAGTGAGAACTCAGTCTTACAGTCACATCTTCTTAATAATACTAGTTGTTCTGTAATTCAATCTGTTGAGTAGCTCTTTGTGCATGAGGCATATGCCTACTAATACCAAAAATATTTTTGAAAAGCTACATCTTTTACGCTAGGTTGGAGGGTAGAGGGCAACCTGGAACAAACCACTTGTCATCAAACTAAGGAAGATTCAGCTAAAATCGTTTCCTACAGATGCTTTGCTTTAATCCCTGCTGATAGAGTCAGCCTAATTCCTGGACACTATGATGCTAAAACACCAACTCTGTTCCATAAATAAACCTTCTGTCAAAGGCCTAGATCAGCAGTGGTCCATCAGTCACAGACTGTATAATGAAAACGTGGTTCTCTTCATCATTTTAAGATATTAGTGGTCTTTTGTTATTGTCCCAGATTCTACCATCCTTCCTGTTTTTCTCCTCTACTCTGTTTATCATTTCCTGCCTTCCAAATGTGATAGGACTTCTCTGCCATTCGGAGTGGCGGGGAAAAAAAAACAGAGATAAACTTCTCTGCCTTTCTGCAGACAGGTGAGAGGCTTCCTGAAAGCCCTGCTGGTTAGGGGAAAGCGGTAAAGTAACTCAGATATTCCTACTACTTCTAATGTGAAGAAGTGTGAGACACACAGGTAACCAGGGATACCTAAGTAGGTTTGACAGAAAATACTTCAACTGGACAAAGAAAATAAGTTCATAAAAATAACAAACAACACTTTGTAACTAAGTAAACTGAGTTTGTAGATAAAGTGTAATGGCAAGAAAAGGCTTGACAGTGGACGAGGAGTACTGGGGGGTTCTTCGGAAGATGCTTGGGAGCCGTGATTGACTTTCAAAAAGCAGCAAGTGAAACTGTGATTTATAACAAGAAATATATATTTGGTCTTCATCCCACTCCTGGCACAGAGCTTCTAAAATCTTGGGATTTCCCAAGTGATAAGAAGAGATAAAGATGTTATTGATAAACCCCTTTCAGCCACAACCTGTGTTTATGTTAATATGGTGACTTTGCAAAGCCCCTAAAGATGGGGTTGGTTGCCAGGGGAACCAACCCTGTGATTGCATATTGTTCGGTCACGTCCGACTCTTTGTGATTGGTGTCTGAAGTTGGGGAGCTGTCTTGTGGGACTGAGCCTTAACCTGTGGGATCCAATACTGCTCCCAGGGTAGATAGTGCCGAACTGAGTTAAAGTTGTATGACACCCAACTGCTAAGTGTGGGAAACCCTGCACACACACACACAGGCACACACATGTTTGGTGGCCAGAATAACTGAGTATGCGAGTAGAAGATAAAAGAGTTTTCCCTTTACACAGTGTCTTTGGGGCTCGGGGTTATTTTGCACTTAGAGTTATAGACAGGAAGAGCTAAACATGAGAGTGCTTTGAAAGCATGGTTTACAATCACCTCTGTTGTATATCTAACTTCCACATAGGCATAAATCTGTTGACGGCTCTCTATTATGTTCCACTGGTCTGCTTACATTGTAATCAATATCACCCTGTTTGAAACTAATTCAAAAATAAACACGCACCCCTATGTTCATGCTGCTGCTAAGTCACTTCAGTTGTGTCCGACTCTGTGCGACCCCATAGACGGCAGCCCACCAGGCTCCCCTGTCCCTGGGATTCTCCAGGCAAGAACACTGGAGTGGGTTGCCGTTTCCATAATCAAGACATGGAAGCAACCTAAATGTCCAGCTACAGAGGATGGACAGAGATGATGTGATACATATTAATATATACAATGGACTACTACCCAGCCATCAAATAGAATGAAGTAATGCCATTTGAGCAACATGGATGGACCTAGAGATTATCATGCTGAGTGAAGTAAGAGAAGGGTAAATGTCATACGGTGTCACATATATGGAATCTAAAATATTACACAAATGAACTTATCTGTGAAATAGAAACAGCCAGCCAGCCATAGAGAACAGACTTGCCATTGTCAAGGGGAATAGGGCCAGGGAAGGATGGATTAGGAGTTTGGGATTAGCAGATGCAAACTACTGTATATAGGATGAATAAGCCAGGTTCTACAGTGTAATACAGGGAACTACTTTCAATATCCTGTGATAAACCATAACGGAAAAGTATATATATATGAATAATAAAATCACTTTGCTGTACACCTAAAACTAACATTGTAAATCAACTATATTCAAAAACTAACTTTTCTTAAAAAGAAGGTAAAGAAAAAAGTACCATCTTGTTTACTTTACCATAGATTGTTTTTTTATAAAGTAGGTAGTAAAGTGAGCCCCTGAACTTTTTTGCCAAAATTTTTCTTGGTTCATCTTGGTCCTTTATGTTTTCGTATACATTTTAGAATTAACCTTTCAATAAAATGGGGACTTCATTGAGTTTTTATTGGAATTACATTGATTTATTATACAAATTTGGGGGATATTTAGCAGTTTTAAGATATGGAGCATTCCCATTTGAAAATGTGGTACATGTTTCTCCTTAGATTGGCTTTAATTTTTACAACTTTTTATAATTGTCTCCAAAGCAGTCTTGCACATCTTTTGAAAGATTTATTCTTTAAGTACGGTGGTATTTGTGTTGCTACTTAAAATATTATCTTTCTTAATTCCACTTTTTACATTTGTTGCTAGTGTGTAGGAACACAATTGATTTTTTATGCGCTCATATCCAGCAATCTTGCCAGACTCATTGGTCAGTTTTAATTAGACTGTATGTTCCCTTGGATATTCTACAGACCATCACATAAATGTGAACAATGGCAACTCTGCTTCTTCTCTGGCAACTTATATATCTTTCCTTTGTTTACTCATTTTTTTTTCCAACTTACTGTACTCATAGGATCTCTAGTATATTATAAAATAGGTATAGTAATAATGGGTATTTTCAGTTCAGTTCAGTCACTTAGTCATGTCCGACTATTTGCAACCCCATGAACTGCAGCACACCAGGCCTCCCTGTCCATCATCAACTCCCAGAGTCCACCCAAACCCATGTCCATTGAGTCGGCGATGCCATCCAACCATCTCATCCTCGGTCATCCCCTTCTCCTCCTGCCCTCAACCTTTCCCAGCATCAGGATCTTTTCAAATGAGTCAGCTCTTTGCATGAGGTGGCCAAAGTATTGGAGTTTCAGCTTCAACATCAGTCCCTCCAATGAACACCCAGGACTGATCTCCTTTAGGATGGACTGGTTGGATCTCCTTGCAGTCCAAGGGACTCTTCTCCAACACCACAGTCCAAAAGCATCAATTCTTCTGTACTCAGCTTTCTTTATAGTCCAACTCTCACATCCATACATGACCACTGGAAAAACCACAGCCTTGACTAGATGGACCTTTGTTGACAAAGTAATGTCTCTGCTTTTGAATATGCTATCTAGTTTGGTCATAACTTTCCTTCCAAGGAGTAAGCGTCTTTTAATTTCATGGCTGCAGTCGCCATCTGCAGTGATTTTGGAGCCCAGAAAAATAAAGTCAGCCACTGTTTTCACTGTTTCCCCATTTATTTGCCATGAAGTGATGGGACCAGATGCCATGATCTTAGTTTTCTGAATGTTGGGCTTTAAGCCAATTTTTTCACTCTCCTCTTTCACTTTCATCAAGAGGCTTTTTAGTTCCTCTTCACTTTCTGCCATAAGGGTGGTGTCATATTTTTTACCTTCCCTGATTTGTAATAAAATGCTTTCCACTGTTCATGGTTACATGTGATGTTATTGATGAGTTTTGGTAGATGATTTTGATTTTCAGATGACCATGTAGTTTTTCCTTTGTAAAATGTTAATGTGGAAAATTAGAGCAATGGATATTTATCAAAATGATGCACAAACATTGAAAGAGTCAAATTGCTCAATAACACACCATTTGTAAGTCTGCTAGCAAGGCATGAGAATTCCAGGTATTCTACATCTCCATCCATACTTGGTATTATTATCAATATATTTCATTTTAGTCATTTTAGTGGGTACAAAGTGGTATCTCATTATTTATAAACTTATGAGCTCTGTGGTTCCTGCTGGAAGTAAAACTAACAAAAGCAACTGGTGTAGGGTGAGCCACACCAAGATGTTTATAAACTGGTAGATAAATCAACTTGCATAACAGTAGCTCAATCCAAAGTCAGCATCATAACACAGATTCCAAAACTACCATGAAGGACTGTTCCGAGAGCTTTGTGAATCCATTATCTGTAAACCATATCATAATAATTTGGGAGTCAATTGTTTATAAACTAAATTAATAAAATTATAACTTATGTGGGTTCTAGGTGGGGGTTTCCTTTGGTAGCTAAGAGTTTCCTGTGATAGCTAAGACACCAGCAGGGCTCTGAGAGCTAACCTATGCAACCTTGGGTAAACTCTAAAATCTGAGCCTCAGTCTTCATACCTGTGAAGTGGGACATTAGTAGGATCCATTGAATAGGATTAATTTGAGAATGAAATAAAATAATTCATGTCAAGTTTATTCCAGTGCCTAGCTTGGAGCATATGCTTATTAAATGTTTAGTTGTGGCTACATATCAAAAAGTTTGGATATCGGTTGCTTCACTAGTAGGGGAGAAGTAAAGCAGTCATGCAAGTCCCTGGCAGATACATAGTAAAAACTGAACAAAATGAAAACAAAATTTTAAATGTCTAAAAGTATTCCAAAGTGGACCAAAATCAGAAGAAAGTTTAGGCTTGAGAAACTGCAAGTAGAAAGGCTAAAAATTGCACAGACTGGGCTTCTTGACCCAAGAAGCTGCCAAAAGTCATAGCCAAGGTCAAGGGAAACACAATAAAGTTAAGAAAGCTGTTACATAATGGATGGCCCTGGACCCTGTCTAAAGTAACAGTGTTATAAGTGGTGTCTAGTTGTATAGAAAAGGGGAGAGGAAAAGAATTATTTACCCAGAATCACCCAAAGACTCTATACGTGGGAGACATTTATAAAGAAATTAGTGAAAGGATTGCATGGTTGGACAGTGACCATTCATTCATTCATGTGTTACTCCTCTCCTTGTCTGTTTAATCAACAAATTTTTACCAAGCATCTACAATTTCATTACTAAATGTTAGCACTATAAAGATGCTACTAAATGTTAGCACTATAAAGATAATGGTGGAATTTCTGGATTTCCACCATTTACTCTCTAAGACACAGGCTTGACCAAATTCAGAGATGACTTTAAGGCTCTGCCTCACAATCTTGTACCCTGTCATAGCTTCCACCTGCGTCAAACCAACACCTGCAGCAGAGAGAACGCGGCAGCTCCTGCATTTACCTTGAATTTATATCCACGTGCGTAGACCTGGCTTTCCTGGCAGCTCATCAGTAAAGAATCTGTCTGCCAATGCAGAAGATGCAGATCAATCCCTGGGTTGGGAAGATCCCCGGAGGAGGAAATGGCAACTCACTCCAGTATTCTTGCCTGGAAAATTCCGTGAACAGAGGAGCCTGGTGCACTCAGTCTATGGGGTCGCAAGAGTCGGACACAACTGAGCACGCCCGCACCTCTGCCTCCACAGGCCTAACAGAGAGGGGCTACATTCTAACAGAGAGGGGCTACGTCCATGATGACCAACCTGGCTGTATGTTAGATCCACTTAGGAGCTCTAAAAACTCTAAGGCCCCCACTGTTTCCAGATCAACCACATGCAAACCTTTGAGTGTAGGACCCTGACATCAGAACCTGTAAATCTTCCTAGATGATTCAGGGTGTAACCAGAATGGAGAATGAACACTAGACTGGCTTAGTTGCATCAGAATAAGTGAGAACAGCTGGATGGTTTTCCAGGGAGCAGGGAGGCGGGGACTGGTATTGCTACTGATAATGAAGGGGCTTCCCTGGTGACTTAGATGGTAAAGAATCTGCCTGCAATGCAGGAGACCTGGGTTTGATCCCTGGGTCAGGAAGAGCCTCTGGAGAAGGGAGTGGCTACCCACTCCAGTATTCTTGCCTGGAGAATTCCACGGGCAGAGGAACCTGGTGAGCGGCAGTCCATGGGGTCACAAAGAGTCAGATATGACTGAGTGATTGATAGTGAGTCAGGGTAGGCTAGACGCAGGAGGAGGGCATTATGGTCCTCTCCCATGGCGGGAGTTTGTACCTACCAGGAAGTGCTGTGGGCTGAATCGTGTCCCCTCAAATTCATATGCTGGAGTCCTAACCCCCACACCTCAGAATGTGACTGTACTGGAAGACAATGTCCTTACAGAGGAGATAACAGGGAGGCGATATGCAATATGACCATTGGGCTTACAAGAGGAGGAGATTAGGACCCAGGCGCGCAGAGAGGGAAGAGCATCTGGACACACAGTGGGAAGGCGGCCACCTGTAAGCCGAGGACAGAGGGAAAACCAGCCCTACCACCACCTTGATCTCAGACTTCTAGGCTCTAAAACTGTGAAAGTAAATATTCATTGCTTAAGCCGCCCAGTCGTGGCAGCCCTAGCAAACTAATACAGGAAGCACAAGCTCCATTTGATGATACGGCTGTCTTGTTACGGCTACTAAAACATAGTCATGGGAGCTGTTCTGGTGGGGCAGTGGTTAAGACTCCACCTGCCAATGCAGGGGACACAGGTTCAATCCCTAGTGCAGGAAGATTCCACCTGCTGCAGGGCAAGTACGCCTGTGTGCCACAACCACCGGAGTGCACATGCTCCAGAGCACATGCTCCACAACGAGAGAGGCCACCGCAATAAAGCCCACGCACTGCAGCCAGAGAGTAGCCCCTGCTCTCCACAACTAGAGAAAGCCTGCACGCAGCAACAAGACCTGGTGCCAAGAAAAATAAAAATTACTGTTTAAAAGTATTGTCATAGTAAAAACAAAAAATCTAACAGTGGAAAATGGTATGGAATGAAAATTTTAATTTCTCTTTTCTTCTCTGAACTCTCTGTAATAATTCCCCTGAGGTTAGTACTGTTAACAGTTTTATACTAAATAGTATCATGTGAAAGCATCCAGATGTATTTCTTGACTACACAGAGAGCACTGATACCTTCTACGTGGAAGACCTTGTGCAGCTGCCATACAGAGGAAGACACTATGCTATTCTGAACCCCAGTGCTGGCCACGTGATGGTGCCTGGCTTCCCTCTCTAGGGTCAGGGCCCCCCAGCAGGAAGGAGGAGCATACTGGGACGCCCACACTGGGGGCCAGATGGGAATGAACACAGTTGTTATTTGGAGGAAGCCAAAGCAATCACCATCAAAGGGCAAGAACCAACAGGAATTAAAATTTGTGCTTAGTCATGGAGGAAAGACACTTAGCCAGCCACTGATCCAGGGTGAGGACCAGGCCATGGATGAGGTCAAGGTGGGAAGTGAGGAGGTGCAAGGGTCCCCAGCAGGAGCTGCAGGAGAGAGGGTTCTGCAGCTCTAGGCTGTGAACAGGGTGGGGTTCAGGGTGTGACGGAGTGGCCCTGGCAAGCCAACAGGCTTCGGATCTTGGGGCATCTCTCAGGTGACAAATACACACACGTGGAGAGTCTAGCCGACATCATCCTGAACAATTATAGTCACGGGAGGTCACACCCAGATCCCATGGAACAGAGAGGAGGAGTTAGGAAAGGAAGTCAGGAAGGTGATGTGGAGGTGTGAGGCTGAACTCGGTCTTAAAGAAGAGAAATGACCAGATGAAGGCGTGGAAGGACTTTATAGGAAGGGGAAGCATAATCAAAGCCAGGGTGGCCTGAGGGAAGAGGGTATGTCTGCAGGACAGAGAATATACGGTGCAATAGACGTGTATTGTTATGGGTGTAGAGGGTCTGGAAAGGTACCTAGAGCCAGGCTGGACAGCACCCATCAGATGCAAGTGTGGGCCGTGTCCTGAGGAACTGTGATCGGAGGAGAGAGGTGCCGAATCTGGGCTGCAGACGCTGGTCTACCTGATCCTCTAGGGGCAGTGAGGCGACAGGCTTGCATCTGGGGAGAGCACGCCAGCAGTGGGCAAACACATTTTATCCTCAGCCTCCCTCTCACCTTCTCCACAGTTGCAGGAGCTTTCCTGAGCTCTCTCCTCTCTTCCACTTCTACAGCTTTCTCCCCCGAGTAGGTGACAAGGTGGACCTGCCCCACTGTTCCAGGCCCTGGAAGAATGCCCAGCACAGACTGCCCACCGTGGGTCACCATGATCTGAAAGACGCGGAATAGCTGCAGCCCGGCTATAGCCGTGAGCCCCTCTGAGTGTATACGGAAGGAAGCACACGGGCAGAAGTATCCCCCTGCCCCACCTTAACAATTCCAGTTACACACTGAGCACTGAAGAGTCTGACAGGACGAAAACACATGTGGGCAGGTCTCCGGGGTGTTCTTTAGGCTGCAAGCAAGGCCCTTCTCTCTCTCCAGGATTCTGTGAAAGCCGTTTCACTTAACTTTCCCAGCATGTAAGACACACCCTCTCCAGGGTTATCTCTGGTCAAGGATCAAACAGTTGCTACCCACTGTCTCTGTGAAATGAAATGCTTCTATTGAATCAAGAGTGACACAGCGGCACAAAGCAGATAGGAGTGAGGCTGGGCCATGGGAGGCCCAGTTATCTGGAACATTGTTCCTTATCCAAGAGAGACACATTTATCTGAGTACTGTGACCATGTACTTTGAGATAAAATTTCCTAGGGAGCCCTTCATATCAGCAGCAACTCTCCATCTCCGAACTTAAGAAAAAAAAAGTATGTATTTCTTTGCCTTATTTGGCTAAGAAGAAGTGTACAGTGTAGAGGGAGGGGAGGGTTTGAAAGCGCTTCTCCAGCTCATGGCCTGGTCCCCAACCTGAGCACTGGAAAAGGAGCCATGAGATGTATCGGTGGGAACCACCTCTTGAGGGCCCTGAAAGGCCACCTCCCTGTCCCCTCCTCCCAAAAGGGACATGCCCGTATGTTTAGCACACAGCACAGTAAGTATGATAGTTAGTTCTATGTGCCGACTTGGCTAGGCCACAGTACCCAGATATTTGGTCAAATAAAATACTAGTCTAGATGTCACTATGAAGGTGTTTTTTTTTAGATTAGATTAATGATTACCTTTTGAACTGTGGTGTTGGAGAAGACTCTTGGGAGTCCCTTGGAATGCAAGGAGATCCAACCAGTCCATTCTGAAGGAGATCAGCCCTGGGATTTCTTTGGAAGGAATGATGCTAAAGCTGAAGCTCCAGTACTTTGGCCACCTCATGTGAAGAGTTAACTCATTGGAAAAGACTCTGATGCTGGGAAGGATTGGGGGCAGGAGGAGAAGGGGATGACAGAGGATGAGATGGCTGGATGGCATCACTGACTCGATGGACATGAGTCTGAGTGAACTCCAGGAGATGGTAATGGACAGGGAGGGCTGGTGTGCTGCGATTCATGGGGTCACAGAGAGTCGGACACGACTGAGCGACTGAACTGAACTGAATGATTACCATTTAAATCAGTAGAATCTGAGAAAGCAGATTACTCTCCTGAATGTAGGTGGGCCTCATCCAATCAGTTGAAGGCCATAAGAGAAAATGACTGAGGTTCCCCAGTGGCAAAGGAATTCTGACTGGAGTTGTGACATCAGCTCTTTCCTGGGCCTCTAGCCCACCAGCCTGCCCTGCAGGTTTTGGACTCCACAACTTTGTGTGCTAACTCCAGAATTTCTGAAACAGGTATATGAAAAATGTAATACACCTTTAGGTATGCATGTATGGGTATTAATGTGTGTGTATATGTATGCATAGTGCATATACATGCTTGTATTTCCCAGTTCTCCCTAATGAAAGTATCAAAAAGGGAATACACTCCAGCAGCAACAATGAGCACACTTAGGGCCCGGGTAGTGGTGTCTCATACTCCTCACAAAAACTGATTAGGACTACTCAGAAAAATGGCTGATTTGAAGATCAGAGCAGGGTCAGTACAAGATGAGCCTGGAACATGTTAAGCCAGAAAGAAAGAAAGGAAGTGGGCACAAAAGATAATGGAGCATGTTACAAGGACTTGGGAAGCAGTTCAAAGTTTTCGCAATGGTACAACTGGAGCACCAGCACATTAAGTACAATAATAAACTCTTGGAAAATGGGATTGAAAAATCAATCCATATCACTGATTTTAAAAGACATATACATACATAGAGGAGAAGGTTACTCCGCATACAGTTGAAT
This sequence comes from Ovis aries, assembly GCF_016772045.2. NCBI lineage: Eukaryota > Metazoa > Chordata > Mammalia > Artiodactyla > Bovidae > Ovis > Ovis aries. The sequence goes on along the minus strand of NC_056059.1, from coordinate 26,373,780 downwards.
GCTGATGGCCAAACGGCCAATGTGCAGGGACAGCTGGAGAGGGAACATTATCATTGTACAGCCACGGAGTGGAGAGTAGGTCAGCAAGAAGCATCTGTGGATTTTCAATCCAGGGGGAGGTTTGGATGAGGAGCAGGACACTTGTGTGTGTGAAAGTGTCTCCTCATGAACTGCTTATGAATTCAAGGGAGAAAATAAAACCTAATAATTACGTAGCAGAGATCAGAATTACCTCCACCAGTAAATAGTGTGTGTCTCCTAACACATTAGCCCATGAAGGACACAACTTCTCCAGTGCAGCATTACGGCTAGCAATGCATAACCCCAGCAAAATCACCAAGAAGCGTCAGGCAAACACAACATGATGACTGCTCTATTTTTAAAAAGAACAGTGCATGGATGGGAGGGGGGACTCTGTTTCTCAAATGTCAATGTCATAAAAGACGACAAAAGGCTATGATAGTGTTTCAGACTAAAGGAGACCAAAAGATCATGACAACTAAATGCGGTACCCAACCCTGCACTGAATCCTGTGGAGGAGAATGAAGTGCTGGAAAGAACATTATTAGACTGACTGACAAAATCAGGATACAGCTGCCAGATTAGATGAAAGATTACATCAATGTAAGTTTATAAAGTTGATACTGTACCATGGTTATGTAAGAAAATATTCTATTCTTAGGTAATACACACTGATCTATTTAAAGGGAAAACACCATATGTAATTTACCTTCAACTGGCTCAGAAAAAAGAATTCTATATTTACACATATATGTATGTGTCTGTACATATACAGAGATGGATGAATGGGTGGGTGTATAGATGGATGGATGGGTGACTGGGTGGGTGGATGTGTGTACAGATGGATGGATGGGTGGATGAATGGATAAAAGAGGCAAGGAGGGAGAGAAAAAGAACAAAGTTCCTGGGGGAAAGAGAACTCTATGGGGAAGAGAGACATTTGTTCCCTGTGTCTGTAGCAGCGTGTGTTCTCAGGCATGCCCACAGTAAGGCTGGATGAACTAATCCTTTGACCTGAAGAAATAACCAAAAATATATGAGGTGAACTTGGGGCACTGGTTAGAATCAGATCATTTAGACCAAGTGAGCACATCTAAGGCACTAGCCCCCTCTCAGTGAACATGTACTATGGTGTGTTATAGACAACCCTAGCTTAATCACTGTACCAGTCAGCTTTCTAGCAGGAACAGATGGTACACTGAAACTAGATCCCTGAGGACAGTGTAATAAAGGATATTTACAGAAGTGAAGGGCAGAGTCAGAGAAACCAGTGAGGGAAGGCACAGCTCCCCATGAAAAGCAGCAGTGGGGAGCCGGTGCTATCAGAAAGCAAAACAGAAGGGAGGAAGCAGTTACATAGAGAAGAGCCATGTTGAGACCTGGTCTGGCCGTCTCAGAGGAGCCGTATGCTCTGGAAAATTGATGCACCTGACTCTGCCGCCAACCCTTCGCAATCCAGAAGGGAGGGATCATAGAGACAGACACCTTGATTGCATTTTCCTTACAACCTCTGGTCTCCCGCCAGGGTCTCCAATTGGCTGAATCCTCCTGGTAGCTGGTGGGCAAGGGAGCCTACTGATGCGGTCTACAGAGGTCAGTTTCCCAGGGGAAAGAATGGGGTAGAGGAGGGAGGAGAGCAAATCTACCAGGGGAGATGGACTTAGCAATGATCTGGGGCTACGATGAATGTTTACCTTTGCAGGAACACAGAAAGCTGACATTCAACATCACCAAACAAAAGAGTTCTGATTGTATGTAGAAGATTCTTGGAACTAGAATGGTCAAAGAGTTCGAAACAAAAGTTTAAAAAAAGAAGTGCTGTTTTCCTGAATATTGGAAATAAGACTTTTAAAATCCGTATTTTTCCTAAAGTAATTTTCCAAATTGTCAACCACAGCCAGTAGGAAGTAAACAGGAGAATTCATTAACAAGAGAGCAGCAAAATTAAACCTGGATGGAGAAAGTCTCCCATTCATTTTCCCTGGAAGTAGAACACCTGTCAGATTTGACAAAAAGGTGGTAAGTTTCTGCAGTGCTCCACCGAAGTGTGACCCCAGGTCTAGGGTGTATTCAGTGGGCTCTCTGAAGAGGTCAGGGCACAAGGCAGGATGTAGACTGCACAGCTTATTCACAGAGGAAATTCAGGGAGCAAGATAAAGCTATTGACTCAAAGATGAATCACACAATGAGAAGTTGGGAGGTCTGGGGGAAGAACAGGGGCGTGGTGTATGACAATGCGTGGCCAGTGTTTCAGGACCGAGGCCAGTGCTGTGAGAGGCCAGTGCTGAGTGTCATTCGCTGTTTGTTTTGGAGGCAGGATTCACTATGGAGAAGAGGACAGACCTCACAACTAAGATCAAGACTGACCCTTCCCAGCCCATCATGTCCTCTGTCGTGAGACACAAGCCCATCCGGGATTTCCTGACACGAAACTATACTAAGTCCTGCCTTTTCTGCCCCACCTCCCACCACTCCCTAACGACACTCCAGTCACGACGCTTTCTCTGAACACACCCTGCAGTTTAACATCACTGTGTCTTTGAGAACTGCGATAGACTTCAAGTTAAGCTGCTGTAACAAAGAAAGAATAAAATAGATAGCCTTAAATTAAAATTTTTCTCCTGAAGCAGTCCAGGGGTGAGTGGCACGGAGCTGGTAGGGCAGTGCTGCTCCCATTCTGGGATCCAAGTTCCTCACATCCTGTAAGATCCTGTTACTTCCCCATCTCCTGGGGTATTACCATCATCCACGGAGGTGAAGTGGGCTTGCCATCATGTCTGGCAAAGAGAGAGCATGGGGAGTGGCTTTGTCTCTAAAGAGATGGCTCAGAAGTGGCTCACGACACTTTTATTCACGTGCTGTTGGCCTGAACCTAGTTGTATGGTCATTTCTGGCTGCACGGGAGTCTGGGAAGTATAGCCTCTACTGGTGACCCTGTGATCTACACAAGCACATGGTGTTCTTTCATGGCAGGGGGAACTAACAGCAGCATGGTGCCAGAACCTAAGCAACAGGCCAAGGAGGCCCCACTGGCCTGCAATGGGGTACAGCCGGAGCACTAAATTATTAAGTGCAATGATACACTATTTTAAGATGAGAATGCACATTAATCCTTTTCTATCCACCTCAATGATTTGAAAAGGTATGTAAACAAATAGGGGAGAAGGCAAGGTTCTTGTTTATGATAACCATCTGCCCAGAATGGACTTTGCTCACCTTGATCACATCCCTGAATTTCCCTTTCTGCCCTTTCGTGACTTAGTTAAAAATAAACTTCCCCTATTCTCTAACCCCAACATTTTTTTTAACTCCTCTTTGTTATAATTATCTGTGTATAGCTTAGACTGGGAGCTGAAGAAGTTAGCAGCAAATTACCAAGATCGCTCCCATAGGAGAACAATCTTTATAAAGTCTATAAAACTCAGTTGTTGCAGTCTTCACTTGGTCACCCTTCAGAACCATATTGCTGTTGAAGAAAAATTGTTTCCAACCCTAATCATACTTTTTTATATCCTTTCAGAGTCAAAGATCTCCTGTGACCAGAAATGGTCTCTCCGGCCACTGACTCTACTGTCCCTCTTAGTTGCTGTGCCTTGTAACGAGTTTTTGTCCCACTCTCCATGGTTCTACAACAGGACCCGTTCAACTTTAGAGACCAGACATCACTGTAGTCACAGATGCTCTCATCTGCATCACAATAAAACGTATGTTCTGACCAGAATCTAACAGCTCACTTGTGAAATTTGTGGTGCAGAGAACTCAGGTCCTTTGATGAAAGATCATTGAAGTAAGCCCTAACTGAATGTTAGCTGAATGAACAATTCATTCATTGAACAAATAAACAAATAAATAATAAAGCTGGTCAATATTTAATCCAAAAGCTAGTTATGAAAATCTCTAATTTGAAAAGATGAAAGCACCCCAATATTCATGGTAGCATTATTTACAGTAGCCAAGATATGGAAGAACCTAAGTGTCCATTAGCAGAGGAATAGATAAAACAAGATGCGGTACATGTATACAGTGGAGTACTGCTGCTGCTGCTGCTGCTGAGTCACGTCAGTCGTGTCCGACTCTGCAACCCCAGAGACAGCAGCCCACCAGGCTCCCCCGTCCCTGGGATTCTCCAGGCAAGAACACCAGAGTGGGTTGCCATTTCCTTCTCCAATGCATGAAAGTGAAAAGTGAAAGGGAAGTTGCTCAGTAGTGTCTGACTCTTAGCGACCCCATGGACTGCAGCCCACCAGGCTCCTCCGTCCATGGGATTTTCCAGGCAAGAGTACTGGAGTGGGTTGCCAGTGCCTTCTCCAAATGGAATATTACTCAGCCATAAAAAAGAATGAAATAATGCTGTAACATGGGTGGACCTGGAGATTATCATAATATATGAAGTAAGTCAGACAGAGAAAGACAAATCAAATATCATATGCTATCACTTACATGTGGAATCAAACAAAATCATACAAATGAACTTATTTACAAAACAGAAACAGACTCACAGACATAGAAAACAAATTTATGGCTACCAAAAGGGAAAAGTTGAGGAGGGGGGCAGATAAGCCAGGAATTAGGGATTAACAGGTACACACAGCTATTTATAAAATAGACAAACAACAACGGCCTGCTTTATAGCACAATGGAACTATATTCAATATCTCATAATAATCCATAATGGAAAAGAATCTGAAAAGAATGTATATATATTCTTTTGCTGTACACTTGAAACTAACACAACATTATAAATCAATTTATACTTCAATTTTTAAAAAAATCTAGTTACAAACAGTCTAGTTCTTTCAGTTGTTTTAATCATCAAGTGCCATTTGCAGGTTACCTGTCTGCTCACAAGATTTCCATTGATCAAAGCACACTGTCATACTGCCTAAATCTAATCTTGCTGAAGGGGTAGTACCGGGTTTCATGCTTTTTAGAAATCTTGGAAATTAAAAGGAATAAATCCTGTTGGACTGCTGATGTGGACGGTAGTCTTGAGGAATCCACTTTTTCAGGTTCTCAGGATAGTCCTGCTGTGGTTCTCCCCTAATGCTTCTGAAGTGGTCTTTATTTAAGATTGAGGACTGACAGTGAACACAAAGGTCTCCTGTCACTTTGGAACCCACCCAGGGCTCCTACATGTGGTGGGAGGCCCTGAGTGCCAACAGGAACACAGGCTGGCAGCTCTCCCCAAAACAGGCTTGCTTGGGCCTGAAGGTTTAGGAGGACAAGATAAATAAGAGTAATGACATGACATCAGGGATGTCTATTTGAAGACAAAACAACCCACCAGCCACACCTTGAGATCAATAGACAGTCAGCCCTGTCTACATTAATATCCACATGACTCCATAAAGATCCTTGGTTCCAGTAATGATGTCACTCAGGCACTATAAGAGCCCAGATCATCCTAGATCCTGCCATGTTCAGATTCACACGCATCCCAAACACTGGAATATGGGCTTCCATTTTTACAAGCAGAGTCTAAACAAAAATTTCACTTTTACTCTAGCCCCTGAGTTTCCTGTGTTCATCCCGTTAGTGAAACCTGTTTCTTCCTAAAACAAAATAGGGTCTGAAACCTGCCAACCTTCTAAACCCCTAATCTAGAGAAATGCCAAGCTTCTTGGTGCAGTCACATTGTCAAATCAGATGTTTGGTGTATTTTCTCCTAAGAATGCTATGAAATATCCTAACACATGAGTGTAAGTTTTTAAAGACAGCCCTAAAAACGAATCATAACTTATGAATAACTGCAAAAGTATCAACTGAATTATAATTTATGTCACACTTTTAATAGGGGGAGAAAATACCTTTGTGGATTGATCCTGGGGGGATTTTCACATAAATAGAGACTCGGTATAGTTTAAAGTGAAAGAAAAGGTGGGGGAGAATGGATATATGCATATGTAGGGCTGAGCCCCTTCCCTGTTCACCTGAAACTATCACAACATTGTTAATTGGCTACACCCCAATACAAAATAAGGGCTTCCCTGATAGCTCAGTTTTTAAAGAATCTGCCTGCAATGCAGGAGATCCCAGTTTGATTTCTGAGTCTGGAAGATCCCTTGGAGAAAGGATAAGCTACCCGCTCTGTTAGGGGAAGCACACTGATTGAAACCGCCCACCCTGGCCAGGCACCATAGTAACCATTTGCATGAGTTGTTTTATGACAGGAGATCTTGATAAGGAATAGGGAACTAATAAGCCACCACCAACCGGAGGAGTCCAGGAAAGGTCGAAAGGAGACACCGCGTGTGTCCGCCAACTTCCCAGAATCCCTCTCGCTAGCATCCACCTTGGCTGAGCGATGCGTGTGCCACCAGGAAAGATTCTGAATTAGAATGATTGGCCAAAGACCACCCGGAAACTAATCCCATCACCATAAAGCCTGACATTGCGAGCTGCTCGGCAGAGCAGTTCTCCTGGGTTCCCTTACCCTACTGCTCTCCACCCGGGTGCTCATTCCCAATAAAATCTCTTGCTTTGTCAGCACATGTGTCTCTGCGGACAATTCATTTTTGAGTGCTAGACAAAAGCCCAGTTTCAGGCCCTGGAATGGGTCTGCCCTCCTGCAACAACTCTAGTATTCTTGGGCTTCCCTAGTGGCTCAGCTGGTAAAGAATCCACCTGCAATGTGGGAGACCTGGGTTCGATCCCTGGGTTCAGAAGATCCCCTAGAGAAGGGAAAGGCTACTCACTCCAGTATTCTGGCCTGGAGAATTTCATGGACTATATGTAGTCCATGGGGTTGCAAAGAGTCAGACATGACTGAACAACATTCACTACAAAATTTAAAAAATTTTTAAATAATAAAGTGAAAGAAAAGGTTGTTGAAAGGAAGTCCCAACACTCTCGTATCAGCAGACCTCAAAGATAGCGCAGCTTCGCTTCCAAACCAACACCATAAACTGAGTATCACAATAAAGTGAGTCACACAAATTTTTTTGTTCCCCAGTGCATATAAAAGTCGTGTTTACACTATATTGCAGTCTATTAAGTTTGCAATAGCATACATCTAAAAAAAGTATATTCTTTAATTTAAAAATGTTATTGCTAAAAAAAAAATGCCAATCATTTGAACATTTAGTGAGTAGTAGTAGTAACAAAGATCACTGGTCACAGATCACCTTAATGAATATAATAATAATGAAAAAGTTTGAAACATTGCCAAAATGTGACACAGAGACACAAAGTGAGCAAATGCTATAGGAAAAATGGCACCAATACGCTTAGTCGGTACAGGGTGCCACAAACCTTCAATTTGTAAAAAACTAAAACAAAAAACCACAGTATCTGTGAAGCATGATAAAACAAAGCATAATAAAACAAGGTCTACCTGTAATGAGATTTCCAAACAGATAAAATATTATGTGCTATTACAGGATATTATAGCTGATGTCTGACTTATGGCCCAAATGGGATTCAAACACATCTAAACATAACTGTTGAGTAGTAGGCAGCCCTTGGTGCTAATAATTTACATAAGAAGAGCTGTTTATGGCTGAAGGAGTAAACACGGGCTGAGGTACTTGTGCCTAGGGGTGCATGATGTCTGTGCCCCAAATAGCTGGTGAGATATGAGAAATGCAGAATGTTACTTCAGTATTTACTGAAATGGACATACTACAAGGAGAAAGCAAAGTGGATATGAAACATTCTGGGCTGGGAGCTGCAAACCTGAGTTCTAACCTATCTTGGCCTCAGTGTCACTACTCCAGAACTCCTTTCCCTCACATGCTATGTATTTGGTTTGGGCTAGATGATGTCTGTGGACTTTCCAGTTACAGACTGGAACTAGAGTGCTTGGACTCTAAGGAGAACCATGACCAAAAATAATATAAAATAACATGGTAGTCAGTGAAAGAATAGCAGTCAGAAAGGCATGGAAAAGAAGTGGCCATTATGTTTCCTTTATCAAATTGAAGAAGGATTTGAAATCCATTTCCTTGGACACAGACAGAGGGCAGCAACAGCAGAGTCATGGATTTCTGTGGTGTCTACAGATCCCGACAAATTCTTGTTCTCATGGAAATAAGGGAAAAAGGTTGCTTCCTAGCAGACTGGTAGGAAGTCTCTTCTGAGACTTTCTTTCTATTTCTGTTGTACTGAACCCTGCTTTGGTAGCATGAAAATGGAAAGACAAGTAGCACCTGAAAGAAAAAGAAATTGTCCCCTCCTACTCTTCCAGTACATTCTATTCAAAAGATGGGCAATGGGGAAAGATCAAACCAAATAAAATGATACTGAAAATTTTGAACATTTTTTTTCATACTCCATGTGAGTTCATGAACCTATTATAATTGGCTACTAAATTCTTAACATTTTTATCTCCCTTCAGTCTCTGCTGCTGCCGCTAAGTCGCTTTAGTCATGTCCAACTCTGTGCGACCCCAGAGATGGCAGCCCACCAGGCTCCCCCCTCCCTGGGATTCTCCAGGCAAGAACACTGGAGTGGGTTGCCATTCCCCTCTCCAATGCATGAAAGTGAAAAGTGAAAGTGAAGTCGCTCAGTTGTGTCCGACTCCTAGCGACCCCATGGACTGCAGCATACCAGGCTCCTCCGTCCATGGGATTTTCCAGGCAACAGTACTGGAATGGGTTGCCATTGCCTTCTCCACCTCAGTCTCTACTCACTCCCTATATTTTAGTATCGTTTTTGGTAATTCGAATAAAATGCCTAAGTTTTCCTAGGGCTCATAATACAAAGGAGTGATAGAATTCACTCTTTGCCCATCTGGAGCCATTTTGTGAAACAGGAGGGGGAAAGCCCCATTTCCCCTCACTGCTGGACAAGGACATATGAGCTGGAATTTCAGCACCACCAGCCCTCAGTGGACACCTTTGTACAAGGAAACTTTACAAACAGCCACAGTGGCTCTGATATGAGTGGATACAGAATCATTAGGAAAGGCTTCCAGAATCCTGAGCTCTTTCATGAATATGGACTGTCCTCACACCCAAAGGAAAGAAAATAACTTCTGCATTAGTTTCCAGAAAGAGCTTCAGAAAAATCTCAAGCCTGGTGTATTTTCAGAAGTTCACCTACAGCTTGATTTTAAACTTTGCTTTGTCTTTCTATTTCAAATAATCTTACAGGAATCTTTAAACTTCACCTTTTTAGAAGAAATTGTGGAGGCAGGTGTTCAAATGAAAGAGAAAATCTAAGTTTGTACTTGTAAATTAGTATTGAATTTAAATAGTCCAAAGAATATTTTACTGAGCAATGACTTGCAGGAATGACCTTTAAAGAAGTCTTTTCCTCCCTTTTACTATTGAACACACTCATGTATGCATGCATACACACATGATTTATGTGTGCAACTCACTCCAGTGTTCTTGCCTAGAGAATCCCAGGGATGGGGGAGCCTGGTGGGCTGCCATCTATGGGGTCGCACAGAGTCGGACATGACTGAAGCAATGCAGCAGCAGCAGTAGCAGTACAAATATTAACTTAAAATTTGGCAGTATGATTAAAAAAAAATTTTTTTTTTTTTGCCTAACTGCAAATCTTGTGTGTTCTTGGTTCCCTGACTAGGGATCAAACCTGTGCCCCCTGCAGTGGAAGCGTAGAGCCCTAATCACTGGATCACTAGGGAACTCCCAATTTTTCTTTTAATAAATCATCAATTGCCAAACTAGAAGTTAACAGCTCCAACCATTTAAAGTTTTCATTAATTTTTTTAAAGAATGTAGAAATTTTCATTTTTAAACTAAGAGAAGATGATATTGTTTGTTTCTTAAAGGAACAAAAATTATAAATCATTATTCTAATTTGTTCCCTCAAAATTCATGAGTTTGTCCATTATAAAATTGTTTATATACACTAGTGTTGTGTTTCAAGGATACACAAAACAGTAAAAAAAAAAAAAAAAAAACAACAAAACTTTAAAGTTCACCATCCACTCACCTAGAAATAAACAATGCTAAGATTTTTGTTTTCCTTCTGCTCTACCTTTTCTGCATGAAGCAGCATATCCAGATAATAACGTAAAAGTTATTTTTAATAAATTAAAAGAATTTCTTTCATTTAACCAATTATTAAGGTTTTTCAAATACCTTATTTTAGATATCTAACATAATTATATAAAACATGTGGTAGCCAGCCTCCAAGATGACCCCAGTGATTACGGCCTCCTGGTGTTCATGACTCTACGCGGTACTTTTTCACATTGAACAGAGGTGACCGGCAAAACCAATAAGATACTTCAGAAAAAGTTTGATTTCCAAAACTATGTCATAAAAGATGTTGCAGTTTTCAAACCTTTTTTGGTTTGACTCAGTATAGGAGAAGCCAGGGGACATGTAATGAGGGCTCCAGTCATCCACTGCGGAGAGGTGCAGGTGGGGAGGATTTGAGGTTTCCTGCCAACAACCAGCACCAGTTTGCTAGGTATTAACATTTGAGTTTGTCACCATGGAAGTAGATCCTCCCACTTAGTCACGTTCTTGGATGACTGCAGCCCTGGTTGACACCCTGATCGTAACCACATGAGAGACTGAGACAGAATCACCAAGCTAATCTGCTCCTGGGTTCCAGATCCACAGAAACTGTGGGAGTTAATATTTATCATTTTAAATATCTACATTTTAGAATAGTGTTGCATATAAATAATTATCACTTTGGTATCAGATGTGGGCACTATCATAACAAAACAGCTAAAATGTGGGGGTGCCTTTATGACAGGGAAGACTCAGAAGTTAGCAGAAGCCTGATGACCTTCAAGGATGCCATTGGTAAGGACTCAGGAAAATCTGGAAAATATTACTGGGAACTATAAGATAAGAGATTCTTGTTAGACATGACAGGAAATTTAGCAAATGTCATATGCAAAAATATGGAGGGTGGGGGGAGGAATATATCTAATGAGCTAAGTGATCTAGCTAAGATTTCCAGGCAGTGTTGAAAGTACTGCTTGGTTTCTTATAGCAAAAAGTAAGAGAAGAGATAAGCTGAAGGAAGAATTATTCAATAAAAAGGAGTCAAGACTTTCTGCTTCTGAAACTTTCCAGATGACAGAAAATGCTAAAATTGTAAACTAGCTTCCAGGCAAAGATCAAATCCAGGGCTCTTCCAAGAAAACACGGTCTAAAGATGAAGTTGAGGTTGTGACTGTAAAAATCTCATTTAGTGATTAAGGAAAATCTAAGGTAGTACTTCAGAGAACTCTAGGGCTTCTGAAAGTTTATGGACATTGTCCCTCTGCAGTTTCAACAGCCCAAGGTAGAAAAGGGCTTATCTTGAAGAGATTTACGGTGTGGTTTTTAACTAATGGAATAAACCCCACTTAACTGCCCTGTTGCAGGTAACCTACAGAGTTGTTTTTTGTTTTAAATTAATATTGGCAGAAACATTATCAGGGTGGACTGCATAGACAGAAACCATACAATACGAAAAGAGACCTTCAGATGGTCAAACTTTGAGAGGCAAGAAGTAGGGTAAGACTATCTCTAAGCTGCAAATCATGGGTTACCTTTAATGGAACAGGAAGGACGAATCAGAGGGCAGAACTAAGAGCTCAGAGGGTAGAACCAGGAGCTATAGAGAATCACTCCCAGAAAAGAGTGGACCCAAGTCCTATTTAAGGAAATTTTCCATATTTGCTTAGCTGGATATTAGGATTTCTATGAAGCAGTGACTTCTGTGTGCCTCCTGTTGTCCTCATTTTGAATGGGAGTATCTGTAATATTATTTAGAGGCTATCCCACCAGTATATATCAGGTGTGGGAGGGCGCAGGTAACTTGACTCTGTAATCCACATGTCTTCAGATTGAGAGGAACTGTACTTGAACTGTACTTGGAATGCTGGCTTAAATGGCAACCCACTCCAGTACTCTTGCCTGGAAAATCTCATGGGCAGAGGAGCCTAGTGGGCTGCAGTCCATGGAGTCGCAAAGAGTCAGACACAACTGAGCAGCTTCACTTTCGCTTTTTACTTTCCTGCATTGGAGAAGGAAATGCCAACCCACTCCAGTGTTCTTGCCTGGAGAATCCCAGGGACGGGGGAGCCTGGTGGGCTGCCATCTATGGGGTCGCACAGAGTTGGACACAACTGAAGTGACTTAGCAGCAGCAGCAGCAGCAGTTGAGAGTTATGTTTTATTTGGTGGGAATTTTTAGGACTTCAAGCCCAGGAGACAGCAGCTCAACACAGAGAGAACTGTTCTGAGGAGGTTGCGGGGAGGAAAAAGGTAAACTTGTAATAACGGGCAAGCAGTTTGAACATCAAAAGATTATTGTTAATTAAGGAAGCCAGATACCTCAAGTTAAGGAATTTAGCGCTTTTCTATGTATGGGAAGATGCGAGACTCATTCCTTCCATATGCATCCCAGCTATCTGGGGCCAATGCTCACCATGGGGTGTGGTTGACTCTGTGGGAGAGCAGGTATTGTTTTTCCTGGGCTCAGAAATTCACCTTTGGAGGGCTGGAATCCCTCACGGCTGTGACATCCTTGTTTATTGGTATGACAGGAAATACTCCATTTCATAGGAACTATATACTGAAGAAACTATTCTTGAAGGGCTTCATCTGCCCCTGGCACCTGACTTAGCTGGTGAGGCTCTAGACTTGGAACTGATGCTGAAACAGGAGGAAACTTTTGAGGACCTTGTCAAAGGGTGATTGTATTTCACATGTGTGAGGGTGAGAATCATTGGAGGCCAGGGCTCAGACTGTAGTGACCAGCCTTTCCAAGGACCTCCAGTAATCCTGCCTCCTGGTTTCATATCCCTATTGAGGGCCCTACCGCCATGAATAGGACTGATCTGTGCAACACATAGAATATTAGAAAACAAGCAGAGCATGACTTCAAAAAAGATGCTGTTTCAACTTTGCTCTCCTGTGGATCACTTGCTGCAGAGAACAGCTCTAGACCTCTGGAGAGGTCCATGAGGTGAGGAATCGAGACCTGCAGCCAACAACCAGCACTACCTCTTCAAGCATGCGTGGGAGCCACCGGCAAAGCAGAACCTACAGCTCCGGTCAAGCTTTCGGATGACCACAGGCCTGGCCAACAACTTGACTAAAATCTCATGATATATCCTGGGGCAGAGCCATCCAGGTAAGATGTCCCTGGGTTCATTACCCACAGAAATTGTGTGAGATAATAAATATTATTTTAAGCCACTAAGTTTTGGGGTAATTTGTTATGTGCTAATAAATAATTCAGCCCTATTTCATCATATGAATATACCATAATTCAGTGTTAATTTAGATTTAATTTAATTTTAGATTTCTAATTTTTCATCATTATAAATACTACTATAATGAACCCGATAAATAATACTACTATGAAGAACTGATAAATAATAAATTGTCTGAATCTCTAATGTGAATAGATTCTTAAAAGAGAGACGACTAGATGTGAGCAGTTTATGTTGATAGCTGCATTATATCAAAGCATGCATTTTACCGTAGCCTCAGTTATGCTTTTCAAAACCACATGACAAGAATATCCATTATCAATATTCTCATTTAACACTACATTGGAATACACACACTTAGGAAAGAAAATGAAATTAAAAGCATAAATGTTAGAAAGGAAAAACTTAAACCTCCACTATTGTTATTTGATATGATGAATATTTGAAAAACACAAGAGGAACTACTGAAATGCTATTATAAATGATATGAGACCCCAATAAGTTAACAAGAAACTAAAGAACTTCATTGCTACCCTAGATGCATTCAAGAGGTCTGACCAAGTGAGATTATGGGCACCAGTAGGGGGAAAAAATTGAGCTGTCTCTTGACTGTATCCTACTGAATTCATGTCACCCAAGAAACAAGTACAGTTCAGTTCAGTTCAGTTGCTCAGTCGTGTCCAACTCTTTGCGACCCCATGAATCGCAGCACGCCAGGCCTCCCTGTCCATCACCAACTCCCGGAGTTCACTCAGACCCACGTCCATCGAGTCAGTGATGCCATCCAGCCATCTCATCCTCTGTTGTCCCCTTCTCCTCCCACCCCTCAATCCCTCCCAGCATCAGAGTCTTTTCCAATGAGCCAACTCTTCACATGAGGTGGCCAAAGTACTGGAGTTTCAGCTTTAACATCATTCCCTCCAAAGAACTCCCAGAGCTGATCTCCATCAGAATGGACTGGTTGGATCCCCTCGTAGTCCAAGTTACACAAATACAAACACAAACGTCAACTGTATAACACTTGAATATTACATATACACTTCTCAAATATTGTTGCTGATTTTGAAACTACAACTCACAAGAAGGAAACAAGGAGACTGAAGCAGTTTGTCAGCCTGAACTACCTCATTCCTTTCCTCAGTCCCTGTAGCTTCGCCTACTCCTTCAGATAATCTTCTCTGCGACTGACAAGCCAGGTCTTCAGTGTTTAGCACCGAGCTTCCTGAGCCCCTGCTGAGTCACTCTCCAACTCCTGGCAAGCTCTTCCTTGTGAGAGCTTCTGCTAAGCTCCAATCCTGAAGTGTATGTTCAAGCCCAAAAACTGAATCAGGCTGACACTGCTAACTCAATTCCCCATGGTTCCAGGGCCCAGAAACAGGGGTATCTTGAGGCTGTATCACAAACTAGTGGTACCGTGAACTTGAGGTCCACACTTCTTTACCAAATCAGCTAGCAAGAGGCAAAATTCATCAGGACTTGTAGCCTTTGCTCACTCTATGGCACATTCCCTGAAGAAAACAGCAAGGATTGTCCATTTTGGATAAAAATGAGAAAGGGGAACAGAGGGACAAAGGGTCCGATGAGCAAACAGCAAATCTTTGGAGTTGAGGACTGAATGTGATCTCACTTGGCACTCTGGGCTCCACTGGTAGGCTCAGAGCCCAGACAGGAATGTTCTCTATACATGTGACCTTCCTGCCAAGTCTGACAAGTATTCCTAAGGCTAAAGTGTATTAAAACAGGAAGAGATTGGGGGCTCATTCCTGCAGCCTCTCTGACCTCAGACAACTGAGTGCACCGGCACGAGGAGGAGCCTCCTGATCCCTCCTCCCTACCTCCCCCGACCCCGGCTTCCCCCAGCCCACAAAGGCAGGGGGCACAAGCAAAAAGGAGGGGTCTGCAAGTGGCTTTTCAGCACACACAGAGAGAAGCAGCTCTCCACAGGCCAGGAGACAAGTTGGCAGAAGCCCAGATGAGCTTTTGGCAGTAATGCATGTGCTCTTTCTAAAGTGAACCACAAAGCTCATACCCTCAGTGTCAGCAAGTAAAGGTGGGGCTTCTGAGCCCCTCTTATCCTTAGCTTGGAGAACTTACATGGCTGAAGCACAGGCCACGTTCACTCATATGAAACTATGACCTAGGCCTACAGAGAACAGAGCAACTGATTTTTAAATGCTTTGTTGTTGGTTAGTCACTGAGTCCTGTCCGACTCTTTGTGACCCCATGAACTGCAGCATGCCCGGCTTCCCTATCCTTCACTATTTCCCAGAGTTTGTTCAAACTCATGTTCATTGAGTTGATGATGCCATCCAACTATCTCATCCTCTGTCGCCCCCTTCTCCTGCCCTCAATCTTTCCCAGCATGAGTCTTTTCCAGTGAGTCAGCTCTTTGTATCAGGTGGCCAAAGTACTGGAGATTTAGCATCAGTCCTTCCAATGAATAGCCAGGGTTGGTTTCCTTTGGGATTGACTGGTTTGATCTTGCTATCCAAGGGACTCTCAACAGTCTTCTCCAACACCACAATTTGAAAGCATCAATTCTTAGGCGCTCAGCTTTCTTTATGGTCCAACTCTCACATCCATACATGACTACTGGAAGAACCACAGCTTGGCTAGATGGACCTTTGTTGGCGAAGTAATATCTCTGCTTTTTAATATGCTGTCTAGGTTTTAAGTGCTTAGGAATAGAGAAAATATGTGGAAGTCCTCCTCAGCATTCACTGTCTATGGTGCTATCAAAATATCACATCCTGGGGTCTCCAGAGTGTGATTTTCCATTAAGTTTCATAACACCTTCCAGGCTCTCCATTTACCTCATGAGATATTAAGGAATTCACAAAACAGATTTACAATTAATTTTATTTCAAATGAATGTACAGCAGATCACATTTGGTGAGTCAGAGAGAGGAAATCTGAAATAAAAATAGAATGTGGTGAACTAAAAAACACTGAAACCCACGGCTCTCCAGACAAAACTGGCATTTAAATGGATACAGAGAAGAAGAGTGCGTCACTGTCCTTTCTGAAGGTCATAGATGTTTGTAATTCTTCATTTGGGGTTTTAGCCTTGACTCATATTAAATTTCAAAAGCACAGGTTCAGTCCACTATGCATTTTGATTCAGCCTCTCCTGTGTGCTTGGCACTGAGCTAGGCACAGTGATATACAGGAGAGTAACTCACATCTGCCCAGAGGAAAAGTCGAGAAGATGACATTCTTGCTATTTTGCAAACAAAAAGAAATAATGCTCTGTGTCAGTATAGCAAACATTCTGGAGAGCTGACTATAAGATTCTGTGTGAGGCCCCAAGAACTGCCCCCTCCCCAGATAATGCCAAGTTGCAAGCGGCTTTTTAAAGCCACACTACATATTGACTTTGTAACACAGAATGAGCATCTGGGCAGATTTACTTACTTAATTATGGTTTGCTTGTGATAATATTAAAATTAGCCTGTATTCCCTGATCATCTTCAGAGGAACAAGTGTTTTAGAAGCATACTGGGCAACAAGATATAAAGGGACTGAAGATGCTCAAGCCAAGAAATATGTCTTCTTTGTCCTACCCTTGATTCCTTCCTCTCCATGCCTTTTTTTCTCTCTTCCTTCTTTTTTCCCCAGATAACTTATATGTGACGCCTTAGGAATATGAAAACGTTTATTGTAATCTTCATAAGTCAAAGAAGGAAAAACCTGATGTATTGAGCACCTACAAAGAGTTAAATAAGCACTAAATGTGTTTCATTAGTTATCTCTTTTAATCCTTCCTAGAGTGCTGTGAAGAAGGAATAGTTATCATCAGTTTAGAAATGAGGAAACTGAAGCACAAAAGTGTTTACATAACTGATAAAAGATTGGAGCAGAATTTGAATATAGTCCATCAATATTAAGATAAATTTCATGGGCCTTCCCTGGTGGTCCAGCGGTTGAGTGTTCAACTTCCAGTGCCAGGGTTGCCAGTTTGATCCTTGATCAGGGAGCTCAGATCCCATATGCCTCATGGCCAAAAAAACCAAAACCGAAATATTGTATTTGTTATAACAAATACAATAAGTACTTCTAAAATGGTCCACATCAAAAAAAAATCTTAAAAGAAAAAGAACTCTTTCTTCCCACTATTCAGTTCACTCTAACCTTTAATATCCCATTTACCAGTAGCCTAGTAGAGAAGCGGGCAAAGGAGAGGACCAACAGTTTGCAGAAAAGGTTCTTAAGCATATATTTTAGATGTTCGATTATACTCATAACAAGAGAAATGCAAATTAAAGGGTTACCCATCAAAAGAGCAAAGGTGAAGAACACCTGGTATGGCACTGAGCTGGTGTGGGGGGAAACAGGCCTGTTCACACATGGCTGGTGAAGGGAAAGACTGATGTGAGTGCTCTGGAGTGCACTTGGTCATTCCCATCAGTATTCTTCCTCTGTGACTTCATCCTTCAGGTATCCTTGCACTTTCGAGAAATGAGATATTCATAAGATTATTCACTGCAACACTCTCTGTGAGAGCAACAGACTGAAACAACCTGATGGTCATTAATGGAAGATGTAAAGTTTGTTCATCCATGCAAAGAATTACACATAACCATAAAAAATGAGGATCATTGTGGGTAAAATTTTCTAAGTGGAAAAAAGAAAGATGCAGAAAGGCAAGTGCTATTTTGTGCTTCAGTTTGTGTGGAGGAGGAAATATACAAGTTTTTGTATAGAATTAGGCTATTAGGAAATCAGTAGCATGGCTGCCTCCAGACAGGCATGAGGACATAAGAGGACAGAAGAATGATTGCTATACACCCTTTGAGGCATTTGAATTTTGAACCATGTTAATACAAAATCTATTTTTAAGTAAAATTTGTTTTTTAAAGCATTAAGTAAAAGGCTTCCCTGGTGGCTCAAACAGTAAAGAATCTGCCAGCAATGCAGGAGAGCTGGGTTTGATCTCTGGGTCAGGAAGATCCCCTGGAGAAGGGCATGGCAACCCACTCCAGTATTCTTGCCTGGAGAATCCCATGGACAGAGGAGCCTGGCAGGCTACAATCCATGGGGTCACAAAGAGTCAGACACGAGTGAGTGACTAACACACATTAAGCAAAAAGTTGAAAAGCATGCCAATTAATTGTCTTTCATATTTAACTATTGAATAATAGAAGGAAAGCAATACTTTACTGGGTTACAGCTGAAAGTTGTACAAACTGATTCAAAATCACCACCAACTCGCTTTCTCTTTGGTCATTTAGTCTTTGGAATTACTCCTTCCTTAAACTGCTGTTTAAGGCTATGATTTAAACCCTTTAGTCTTCTTCCTTCTAACAATAATATTAAAACAATGATGAGAACAATTTATGGAAGGACCACTATTTATAAAACTCTTGCATGTAGAGCTGTGGCTATACTGTCTAATCTTCCTGATAATCATATACAGTGTGACTATCAAGCCCATTTTTTAAAGTGAACTATAGTCAATTCACAATATTACATTAGTTTCAGGTATCCAATCCCATTTTAAAAGTGAGAAAATAGAGACTAAGACAAATTAGTATCCTCTATTTTAATTGATTTCTAGATACAATGGAGCAGCTGTTTTCTAATGTTATGGCTTTGAGAAGAAAGAGAAATTTAAAAAAAGAAAAGGCCTCTGAAAGTCCACCAGGCCTAGAAAATGAAAATGCTGACACACAATTTATTCCACAGAGATTATTCTATTTACTCCATAGAGATGCTTCTCACATTCAGGTGCTACTCAGAAAAAAATAATCCATGGGCTATATAAAATATTCTGTCATTTTAAAGGAAGAAAAATTCCGTAAAACGATAGCAGCCATAGGCTCCTCTCCCGTCCCTGTCAATTTCTCAGCTGCAATGT
This sequence comes from Ovis aries, assembly GCF_016772045.2. Taxonomy (NCBI): domain Eukaryota; kingdom Metazoa; phylum Chordata; class Mammalia; order Artiodactyla; family Bovidae; genus Ovis; species Ovis aries. The sequence goes on along the minus strand of NC_056059.1, from coordinate 26,354,765 downwards.
GTATAAAGCAAAGGCTCCTCCTTGACCCAGGAGAGCCCTTTTTTTCCCTCACCATATGATGATAAAAATCCTACAGTCTCTCTCTTTACCAGCCCTTGCACTATCCTCCAGCATCTCCTCACAAGTTAGGACAGAGTCCAGGATAAAAGCCTGACATACTAAAAGGTGTATCAGAAACTCTCCACTAAAATGTTTTATTATTGAAGTAAAGACAATAACAGAAACCGTTCAGCCTCTGGCTTTTCCCCCCATCACTGTGCAGGAGGCTTGAAGTGAAGTTATGGTGCTTACAACAAATGCCCACAAGACTGACCTTTTGATTCCCTGTTGCCCCAGCTGACATCTCCATCAGTCCATGTTTTCCGCCTCCTCTCTCAGCCGTAAAAGGTGTTACCCCTCACTAAGGAGCTCCCAAGAGAAGGGGTATTGTTTCTCATTCTGAAACAAAGGAGATTGAAGGAGATTGAAAACAGTTTCCCCATAAATTAGCGATTCAGACTCTGGATTTTCAACATCCTAGCAGGACAGCATCCAAATTCAGACATCTTGAGATAAAATCTCCTTGTTGGTCTTGGTGGACTGGAGTGACTAAACTGCTAGTCCAAGGAGAGAAGATGGCCTGTGGGCACAGGGTAAGGACACCATGGAAATCACTTGATTCCTCCTTTGTCTTTTGGTGTATATGAACTTCATCACTTCCACATGATTCAATCCAGAGGGACACATTATATTTGTCACCTGTTTACGGCAAGGCATTGTCCTAGGCACAGAGGACATTGTCCTAGGCAAATACAAAACCAAGTCCTGCACTCTGGGAGTTTAATATTCTACTGGAGGATACAAGAGATATACAAGTCAAGTCAGTTGTATATGACGCAGAAAAAGGTGGCTCGGATGTTAAAGAATCTTCCTGCAATGCAGGTGACACAGGTTCGATCCCTGGGTCAGGAAGAGCCCTGGAGAAGAGAATGGCTACCTACTCCGGTACTCTTGCCTGGAGAATCCCATGGACAGAAGAGCCTGGAGGGCTACAGTCCATGGGGTCGCAAAGAGCTGGACACGACTGAGTGACTTACACACACAAGGAAGAGGAAACCAAGGGTGGTTTCCATTAGGGTGGCAAGGGGTGGCACCTGAGGAGTGGCCACTTCCAAAGAGATCTGAATGGAGCCTGTGGTTCCTCCAGGAGGTGGGTCCTGTACAGAGAGAACAGCAAGGTCAAGGCTCTGAGATGGAGTAGGTTTGACAGAAATAATGGAGGCCTGTCCCAGAAAGGAAGGAAGCACTGGGGAGAGTGGAAGAAAAGGGGGTCGGAAAAACTGCGGAGATTCCTAAAGGATTTCGTGGGTCATGATAAGGACTTTGGACCCTGGGAAGCCAATGACAGATTTTGAGCAGGTGGCTGCCATGATATGTAAAATGATTTACATTTTAAAATGACATCTTTTGTGGTCAAAATACAAACATGCCTTTTGTATTTATAGATTTTAAAACTGCATGTATAGCCTTTATTATCAAACGTACCCTTAAAGATAATATTTTATGTGACAAAATATTTGCATTCATTCTAGACTTGGGTATTTCAGTGTTCTTAGTTTTTTAACTTAATTCTTTTCACAGACATGTTGAGAGTAAAAATAAATAATTTCTATTTTCCTTTTCAAGTATTACTGGATAAGGGATTTAAAAAAACACTAAAGCTGTTTTTGTTTGTAATATAAAAGACGTAATTGATCTTTCCAGGGTCAGAGATGATTAATGCTTTTGCTATATACATTTATGCATCATTTTTTAAACTACTTAAGATATAAACATTCCTTTAAACAGTTCTCTCTCACTTCTGTGCTTTGGCACCTGTTTTTATGTCTTGCCTAGAACATTTCCTCACCCTCTTATCTTGTTAAGTAACTCCTAGTGTACCTTTCAGTGTTCAGCACAGGTATGAGCTCTTTCAGGAAGTTTTCTGCTACCCTCACGGCCTTCATTAGGGTGTCTCCTTCAAGCTCTGAAGGCAGTCAGCGCAATCTAGCAGTACTACTGGGGCTTCCAGGTGGCGCTAGTGGTAAAGAATCCGCCTCCCAGTGCAGGAGGCTGAAGAGACATGGTTTTGATCCCTGGGTCAGGAAGATCTCCTGCAGGAGGGTATGGCAACCCACTCCAATATTCATGCTTGGAGAATCCCCATAGACAGAGGAGCCTGGAGGGCTACAGTCCATGGGGTCGTAAAGAGCCGGACACAAATGAAGTGACTTAGCACAGCACATGTTTATAGGCAACTATGACTTCCCTGGTGGCTCAGAGGTTAAAGCATCTGCCTACAATGTGGGAGACCTGGGTTCAATACCTGGGTTGGGAAGATCCCCTGGAGAAGGAAATGGCAACCCACTCCAGTACTCTTGCCTGGAAAATCCTATGGATGGAGGAGCATGGTAGGCTATAGTCCATGGGGTCACAAAGAGTTGGACACCACCAACCAACTTCACTTCACATGCTTTCACAACATACCTTGTGTATGTGAAAAGATAAATATTTAATTCTCACTGTTCACTTCTAACTGACAAAGGAAAAGAGTGAAAGCTACAGGAACTGTGGTGGAACCTTACTTGCTGTTCTAGACCTGGTTGTACCCACCTTTGGTTGGTCCCATAACTACTCAAGAGACCTTCCCATATCCCCTACTAGATACTGATCCTAGATACTGAATGTTTTATCAAATAGTAAGTGGTGGCATTTTTAATTGATGATTAGTATGACCAGATGGATTCTGATTTTGCTTTTAATTCCTGGATTGTGTTTAAACAATTGAAAAGTATGTTCCTGATTTTGAGATACTAAGTGATATTGCACAGTTTTCACTTTACTGAGTGTGTACAACTGTCCCATGAAATTTGTAAGTGTACCTTTACATAGCTTCAGATGCCAAAATTAAAACACACACGAAAAAGACAATCTTTGGAATCCATAATTATCTCAAAATATCAAGTTTTTAAAATGCAGTCTCTGGCTGTCAGGTGGAGAGGAGACCATAGGGGATGTGGTAGGCAGACTCTTAGATGACCCCAAATGACCCCCACCTTCCGTATCCCTGCCCTCCTATAATGCCTCCCCGTGAAGACGGGGAAGAAGGCTGCACTTAGGGACTCGCATGTAATAAATAGGGTATGACAGAAGTAGTGGGATGACCCTTCAGAGATCAGGCAGCAAAAGGACTGTGGCTTCCACCTGGAGCATTCTCTCTTGCTTGCTCTTGCCCTCTCCCTCTCGCAGATCACTCACTCTGGGGGAAGCCAGCCGCCATACTGCAAGTCACATTATGGAGGTGTCCACACCAGGAACAGTGGCCCACAGTCCAAAGCCCATGGGATCTGAAGCCTGTGACAGCCAGCTGAGTGACCTTGGAAGCAGATCCTTCTGCCCAGTCCTACAGGTAACTGCAGCCCTGACCCGCAGGTGGGCTGCAGCTTAACGAGAAGCACTGAGCTGGAGGCAGCCAGCTCAGTGGCTCTCCCGCTTCCTGACTCACAGAAACTGTATAACACTGTATGTCGTTTTTGCTATTATGTTTTGGGATAACTTGTTACACAACAGTAGATAACACATACAGGAGAGTAAAAGTAGAAGCAGAAAGATGTAACCCAATATTCATCACAGCACTGTCTACAATAGCCAGGACATAGAAACAACCTAAGTGGCCAATGGCAGATGAATGGATAAAGATGCGGTACGTATATACAGTGAAATATTACTCAGTCATTAAAAAGAATGAAATCGGGTCATTTGTAGAGATGTGGATGGAGCTAGAGTCCGTCACACAGAGTTAAGTAAGTCAGAAAGAGACAAGGAAGCATCATGTATTAACACATGTATGTGAAATCTAGAAGATGGTACAGATGAGCACAGCTCCAGGGCAGGAATAGCGACGCAGATGTAGGGAACCGACTTGCGGACACAGAGCGGGAAGAGAAGAGTGGGATGAATTGGGAGATTAGGACTGACATCTATACACGTGTAACATAAATAGCTAGTGGGAACCTGCTGTATAGCACACGGGGCTCAGCTCAGTGCTCTGCGATGACCTAGAGGGGTGGGATGAGGAGTGCGAGGGAAGCTCAAGAGAGAGGTGATATATGTTTACTTATAGCTGATTGAGGAGCTACAGTCCATGGGGTCACAAAGAGTCAGACACGGCAGAGCATGCATGCACACACTCCCAATAGCTGATTCACATTACTGTACAGCGGAAACTAAAACAACATTGTAAACAATTATGCTCCAATAAATAAATAAAAATTTTTAAAAGACCAGTTAAAGGCCATTGCTGTAGTGTAGACAATTTAGAATAGGGTAGCAATGGCAGAAGTGGTGAGAAGTAGGCCTGGGCAGCACAAAGGAGATAAGAAAAGCAACAGCATGCTCTCTGAACCCAAGAGAAGGAAAGTAAAAAAAAAAAAAAAACACAAAACAAAAAAAACTATGGCTCCAATTTCCACTCAGTGGAGAATAACCAGCAAGTCCCACAGTGGAGCAACACATTGGCAGCAATGGAGAGAATAGTCTGGAAGGATTTGGGCTCCACTGGGAAGGTGGGGGATAAGAAGTCTGAGGACATGGCCTGACCTGAGCCTCATCTAGTAGCCTGTGGCAGGGCTGAGAAATTGATCCCAGGGGTTGGGAAAGGGACAGAACAGGCTCTGGAATCAGCCTGAATTTACAGAGTAGAAGACGAGGACAACAAGTCCTGAGCTCCTCCTGAATAAATATGCCAGTCCAAGTCCTATGATGACAAATTATGAAAAAGGTATAATCCTAAGTGGTCCTCTATCAGAGCAGACCACCAGGCGCTGCCCCCACCCAGACACAGAGCAGGCTGCTGCCAGCCATGCAGGCATGGACGGTGGGAGCAGTTAGCCTAGTGGTTAAGACCAAGGGTTTTGATGTCAGGAAGGTTAGGGTGGAATTCCAGCTCCTCTCTTGCTAACTGTGTGACCTCAGCAAACTTATTTAATTTCCTACAAGCTTCTACCTTCTAGATGGCAAAGGAAGGATCCTGAAGGCGCATACTCCTAGTACCTTTAGTGCAACACTGAATGGCTAGAAGGACTGGATAAGCATTTTCCTTGCCACAGTGCCCGGCACAGAGTATGTTCTCAGCAAAGGAGCCCTTGAGCTGTGAAATGTTGCCTGCCGCTGCTGTTCTAAGTTTCTGGAGGAACACACAGAGTGACTGAAGGGGAAGGCAGCACGCTCCATCTTAAAGCAAAGCTGCACAGCTGTGTCTGAGTTTGAAAACAGTAAGGTACACACATCCCTGTGCAGCTATTCTTCTGGGCAAAGCTGTGATCAAAAGCCCACTTTACCCTATCCGTGAACACAGCTGCTGGTTCCATTTGCCCTCTCCTCACTCTTGATAAGCGAGCTTTTTAAAACGCCTTAAAGGTAAGTCCTGGTGCTGAGATGAAGAAGGTTCCCAAGGGGACCTGGCAGATTCACAAAGGAGAGAGTCCACGGAGTGTCACTCCTTATAAGCCCCCCTATGCACATTGTCACCACACTTGCTTCTGACATTCAATGGCCCCTTTGTGACCCGCTGATGTACGAAGAGACAACCCATCGAATAAGCAGGTCGGGAGGGTCGCTGGAGGACCGAAGGTCCACCAAGTCACCCACGAGGAACAGGTTAAGCTCAGGGTCTGTGTGTCATGTCATAGCTACAAGAGACACTCCTGCCCGGGCGGCACAACCCACACCTGGTCATTCAGGGCCCCGTCACTAAGAGCTAACACGTGACATTGAAGGCAAGACAGATGCGGCAGCTTTTACATTCAAACACAAAAAGCATCACAAGCTAAGCCCACGAATACAAACTCTGCTGGAAATAGTGGTCACTGTCATGAATGATAATGAAAATGCTGAGACCACCAAGAATACACAGACAATGTTACCAACAAACCCACCAAAGATATGCAAGTATACATAAAGGACATCAGACGTTATAATAAGAAACGGAATGCTGATGTTTATAACAAGAAAGGAAACCGAAGAGAACAAAACATGTGTTTTGTGGATACATCTAATCTGAAAGTTCACTGTTTAGTTCAAGGCATCCACCTGAATCCAACAAAATGTCATCAGCTTGGCTTCCTGTTCTAAAATGAAAGCCTTCAGAAATCTCACTGTACTTATAAATCTAAATGCTTTGCATTTAGGTCTATAATGAAGCCACGACCTCCTGCTAACATCCACAAGCAATTCATATTTAGCAATAGACTTATCAAACGTTATACAATTTGCAAATTTTCTTATGTTCTTCCCCACTGTGGATCTTGGCCAGCATTCTAATCTACAGCATCTGATTCTGATTGACAGTTAAACCCAACAAGAGCTAATGTTTGTGACAGGGAAAAATAATCAGCACGTCCATTCATTAGCATCCTGCTCACACATTCATTGTCAATTACAAATATTTGCTTGGGCTACACTCTGCCACCATCATCGGAGCCATTACCGCCTGTAACAGTGTGATATATTTGAAGAGTCAAGCTGCTGGCAATTCACAGCTGGGACTCAATAATCAAAACGTTCATCAACTAACACTTGGGTCCCAGCAGAGTATCTGGCTGGAGATAACAAATGATTATCCTAGACAATGGAACTACAAGTCTAACTGACAATCATCTAACTCATGATTCATGAGTTTCCCAGGTATGTTTCTGGGCTGTATCCATTAGGTTTTGTTGAACGCCCTCTCACTTGCTATTTGAGAACATTTTTAGGGGACATTCAAGTGCACACTTGGACCTGCACATTGGGAGATAATGCAGAATTCTAGGAGGAACTCCAGATCCTACAATATGTGAAGGGAAGCTGTTGGGGCCCCGCCCAGATGCCCTTTAGGGGCGACTGCACCAGCCCTCAGCTGCTGCGAGTGGAGGTTGGGTGGGGATGGCTAATGACCCACAGCTGTGCCCTTCTGCTACGCTCTGTCCTCGGCCACACCCAAACCATTTTGACCTGGAAGCTGTACCCTCCCCACCTTTTTTTTTTTTTTAATGAAATTCTGAATTTATTTCACTTTCAGGTCTTGCAGTGAAGGTTGGGTAGTAAGATTTATACAAACCCTGGCAATATTTTTTACTTAGATACAGCAATTTAACATGTATATTTTTCTGTAATTGCACAATGGCGCCAGAAACCAGGCTCATGTATATAGAGCTATATTTGTTTGCACGTATCCTTCAAAGTAAAATCTCAAACACATTTAACAGTATATACTTCTAGTGCTGCCGATAAAACATATAGGCCAAACCTGCCTACCAGGTGGATTTGAAATCTGAATTTACTTTTACATGCACTCATAAATTACTATTTCAGTGCAACCAGGTGCTACTTCATTTCCAATAATGTATAATGTTTGGTTTGGCCAAATATGTGTTTTACTGGCAATCTCATTGTACCATATTACATATTTTCCCCTTGCCAAGGACTTACCTACATGGAGAGGAAAGAGTAAGCCTCTGCTGCGGGGGGATGGCTGGCTTTGGGGTGTGATTCCTCCTCTAGAGCTTGCCCTCTTCTCCCACAGAGACCACATTCCTGCTTAGTTTTCCTCCTGTCACCCATCCTGGTTCTTTCACTCATCTTCTCCAGAAAGGACTCAAAAAAATTGCTGGAAAAGGAATAGCCATCTCAGAGTCTACTCCTAGGAAACCTGACAGAACTTCTCTTTGCCCAGGGCGGGACTGCACTTCTTCCAGGCCACACAAGCCCTAAGCCCCACCCTGGGACGAGGTGCTATTTCCCAAATACTGGAAACAGCTGAGGCTTCCCGCTTGTGATCAACACGCCTTCTCCACAGACTGGGTAATACATCCCAAGGATTGTGTCCCATCCCTTCCTGGCTCAGTTCTGGCAGAATTCCTCATTGCAGCCCAGATCAAAAAAATCCTTCTCAACCTTTCCTAGAAATAAGTTAGAAAAAGACTCAAAGCCCAACAGAAAAAAAACAGTCATATGGACATGAGTTTGAGCAAGCTCTGGGAGATAGTGAAGGACGGGGAAGCCTGTCATGCTGCAATCCATGCGGGTCACAAAGAGTCAGACGTGACTGAGGAACTGAACAACAACAAATGAATAAAAACACACCCACTGAAATGGAAGTGTGTGTGCTAGTCACTCAGTCGTGTCTGACTCTTTTGCAGCCCCATGGACTATAACCCACCAGTCCCCTCTGTCCATGGGATTCTCCAGGCAAGAATATGGAGTGGGTTGCCATTTCCTTCTCCAGGGGATCTTCCCCACCCAGGGATCGAACCCTAGTCTCCTGCATTGCATGTGAATTCTTTACCATCTGAGCCACCGGAGAAGCCCTGAAATGGAAGTAGAGGCATAAAACATAAGAGACTCTCATTCTTACTCATAATAAGTGAAATCTGAATTAAAACTACACTGAGATACTACTTTTCAAATATTAAATGGGGAAACTCTGAAATATAATTTTTATTGTACCTATACATCCAGTCCAGTCCAGTGATAGTGGGTTCTTTCTTCCCCTGTTATGAACAAATTGCAAGAAACGCTCCTCTGAAACTCCCCTGCTGGGAAATGAATCTGATAAAGCTCCACAGACCCCTTTAGGGCTGTGGGTGAGAGGAGAGTGCAAACCTAGATTATTAAGCTGAACACCAACCTCCTCAGGAATGTTACATCTTATGTTCCTTCTCCAGATCTTGAAGAACATGCTGCTTTTCTTAGGTCCTCTCTCTATCCTACCCAGGCAAGAGTCTTTACTGCCAGTTTTATCTATTTCTCCCTTTCACCTGAAATCATTTTTTCTTCAAGACCACAAAATATCTTGATCACATAAGGGCTATACCTTTCAGTTTGCTATCTTCCCCCCCCCCCCCCGCCATCTTAATGCAAAACGGGGTCAAATGGAGTAGGCATTTTCCTATATTATATTGTGCCTGCTAGTTAAGGGTATAGATCCACAGATCCATGTGGTTTATTGCATTATATTTTTCAAATATTCACTTCCTCTCTCTGTAGAAGGTTTGTACCTCTTTTCCCCAATAATGCCAAGTCTGGTCTTACAACTTCCACTGGTCAGTGAAATGTGAGCAGAAATGACAAAGGCCACTTCCAATCAGAAACTTCAAGACCCATCATGTGGTTCCAATCATCTTGCTATTTCGTCTATTGCAAGACCATCTCCAGATTAGCACATCTCAGGAATGGTTTGCTCCTTTAGCCTCATCCTGGAATAAAGACAAAATAGAACAGAGACACGAAGGATACAACATGTGAGTGAGAAATAGACCTTTGCGGTCTTAAGCCTCTGAGACATAGGAGCCGCTTGATATTGGAGTATAACCTAGTCCAGCTGACTGCTAAATCTATAAGCTCTGATGTATTTTACTAATATTATTGTTTGTATCCCAAACAGCACCCAGCATAATCCCTTGCCCATGATGCACTTTTAACAAAAATTGGCTACTGTTTTTCACTTCCTCTTTCATTTCTCTTCCCTTTTTTTCCCTTCATCATTTTTTACTGGAGTATAACTGCTTTACAATGTTGTGCTAGTTTCTGCTATATAACAAAATGAATCAGCTGTATGTATACATATATCCCGTCCCTCTTGGACCTTCTTCCATGCCCTCAGCCCACCCCTCTAGGTCACCACAGAACACCCAGCTGAGCTCCCTAAGCAATATAGCAGCTTCCCACCATCTACCTTCCCTTTCTTTTCTGAACAGTTCAGTTCAAAACCATTATAAGGAGCCAAGAAAGGTAGGCATTTGACAAAGGTGTAAAGAGGAGTTGCTATAGCCCAAAGCAGGGTGTGAGAGCCTGGACAAGATGAAGAGACTTGATCAAATAAGTATTTACATTAGGGATAATGAGAGTCAAGTTTCTCACTCTCAGAGAAGGGAGCTACAAACATGGAAAGGGAGAAAATTAGAATAAATCTTGTTTTGTTGGATTGGAATTGGAAATATTAATATGAACACATGGTCTTCAATATATATAGATAAATAAACATAATTGTAAACATATGTTTATATATAAATTTCCTAATTCTCTTCCCTGAAAGGGCTTGGGTGTAGCAATTGCCCAATGGAAATGACCAAATCCAGCACACAGGTCTTAGCTTCCAAATAGTATTCTCTACTAAAGGAATCCGGGATCCTCAGGAAAAGGGCTTCACATTCTTGAAGAGGTCAATGTCCTTATTAATAATTAAGGATTGTACTCTCCTTTCATCCACAGCTTGAAATTCTTTTACACAACTTTATTAAATTTATTTCCCAATAGTAGGACACCACAATAGTAGGGGTTTCACTTGACTCACAATTCAGCTGTAGGAGGGTGTATTAGACAGGGTTATCCAGAGAAACAGAAGGAACATCATGTGTGTATATATAGAGATTTATTTTAAGAAATCAGCTCACATGATTTGGAGGCCTGGCAAGTCCAAAATCTGCAGGGTAGGCTGGCAGACTGGAGACTCAGGGAGGAACTGCAATTTGAGTCTAAAAGCAGTCTGCAGGCAGAATGCCTTCTTGCTTGGGAACGTCAGTCTTTTCCTATTAAGGCCTTCATCTGTTTAGATGAGAGCCACCTATGCTGTGGAAGGTAATCTGTGGAAGGTTATTAAAGATTTACATTTTTAAAATACTTTTCTTAATTTTTTAATTGAAGTATACAGACATAACATATATATGTTACAAGTTATATCTGAGGTTGTTGGTATTTCTCCCAACAATCTTGATTCCAGCTTGTGATTCATCCAGCCCAGCATTTCTCATGATGTTCTCTGCACATAAGTTAAGTAAGCAAGGTGACCTGCATACAGGTTTCTCAGGAGATAGGTAAGGTGGTCTGATATTCCCATCTCTTTCAGAATTTTCTATGTAGATGATACCACTCTAATGGTAAAAAGTAAAGAGGAACTAAACAGCCTCTTGGTGAGGGTAAAAGAGGAGAATGAAAAAAGCTGGCTTGAAACTCAACATTTCCATTTATACTCATTATAAAATATTTGCTGTGTTCCCTGTGTTGTACAATATATCCTTGGAGCTTATTTTATACTTAATAGTTTATACCTTTTAAACCTCTACCCCTATATTGCCTCTCCCCACTGGCAACTACCAGTTTATTCTCTAAATCTATGAGTCTGCTTCTTTTTTGTTATATTCACTGGTTTGCTGTATTTTTTAGATTCCACGTATAAATGATATCATACAGCATTTGTCTTTCTTTGTCTTATATCACTTAACATAATGCCCTCCAAGTCCATCTGTGTTGTTGCGAATAGCAAAATTTCATTCTTTTCTGTGGCTGAGTATTCCACTGTGTGTGTGTGTGTGTGTTTGTGTGTGTATACACCACATAAAGATTAAAATGTTAATCTCACTAAAAAAAATACCTTCACAGAAGCTTCTAGAATAATGTTTAACCAAGTATCTGAATACTATGACCTAGCCAAGCTGACATATGAAATTAACCTTCACAAAGGGAAAAGAGAATCCACTGTCATTGGGTTGTACACAGGCATAGAATTTGGATACGAAATCATTCACTTTGGTCTCATGTCATTCAGTATTGTATATATTTTACCTCATTTTTTTACCTGGTTTTCACTTTTAGGAGAAAAAAACAGCCTCTAACTTTGGATGAAAAGTTGAGATTCAAAGTTGGATGAGAAACCATCATCCAGCTTTGGATCTCATTTTGCCACATAGCTAAAGCATTTTGTAACTAACTCATTAGCATAACACATGTGAGAAAGTTTCTTACTGGGTATTCATGGAGTAAGAAAATCTAGGCCCATCTACTTTACAGAGCTGAATCCAAAAAGGCTACTCTCAGGACTAGATATTAAGATTGCCAGTGAGGAGACCTAAGGCATGATGATGTTTTCACCTAAAAGTTTTTTATTGATTTTATTTAGAGTAGTCTAATCCATTCACTATGGAAAAGATCAGAGTTCAGCTATAGCAGAAATCAGCCACAAATTATTCATTCTGTTTCAGAAGATGATATTTCTTCTGCCAGGGACAGAAATGACACTCACCTTGGATCATGTGACCATGAGCAGGAAAACATCAAGTCAGTCCTCGATGGAGCTGAGAAATATCTTTGCCCCCGTGGCTTCTAGCTCTTCGGTTTCTTGGGACTATCACCTGGGATGTGTATCTCAAGCACGAGCGTGAGGGGATAGTGAACTAAGCCAGTTAACAGCCATAATAATGATGAAGTAAGTATCTATTTTATACCAGATGCTGTCCTGGATACCACAGACACAAGATGGCAAAACCTGGCTCCTTATCCTCAGTCTAGTGGGAGAGACAGTCACGTCACTGTGATATCTGAAGGGGAAAGCTCCATGCAAGGAGTTGACAAACACAAAGGAGAGAGTGACACTAACTGTTCCCAAGGTTGTAGGATGATTTCCACAGACGAGGTGACCTTTGACTGGCACCTTGCAAGATGCTTAAGAGTCTAGCAGAAAAGATAACAGGAAATAGAGGATTCCAGAAACTGGGTGTTAATTTTTTGTTTACTTACTTATCAGTTTTATTATAGATTATTAAACTACTGAGTATTAATATAGAAAATATGGAATGTACTAAAAATTATAAAGAAGTTTAAAAAACCCTAATGACCCTAACTTCAACATCTAGACACAACAGCAGCAATAATTACTCTGCCATAATCGTTTATTTTCTTTTCCTATGTATTTTAATATAAAATTGTGTTTCTTCCAGAATTATAACTTTGTATGTTGTTTATTCTCAAAACATGTTCCATCATTTAAAATCTTGGTAAACTAATATTTGATAGATTCTTAAAAATCGTACCAAGCAGATTTATCATAATACTTGTAAGCATTAGTCTATTGCGCATTTCTGTGCTCCAGGTTTTCATTCATATAAGGCGTGTCTTTGTGTGTAAACTTTCATCATATTTTAGAGGTGGAAATCCAAGGATAAAGTATTTGAACATTATTAATGCTCTTGATAACTAGCCATATTGCTTTCTAGATAATCTGCAACAAATCATCACTAGCAAAGCATGAAAGTGCCTTTCGTTCTAAACTAACATCATTGCATAGAATTTTGTCAAATGGAGTTTAACATGGATTCAATAAAGTACACTAAACTCAAATGTATAGCTATAATTTTTAAAATATTTGATAATATAATAGGAAACAATTTGGCAGTTCCTCAAACAGTTAAACATGGAGCTACTGTATGACCTAGCAATACCACTCCTGGGTATATACCCAGGAGAACCGAAAATGTCTGTCCACACAAAAATTGTACACAGGAGTTCATAGCATTATTCATAATAGCTGAACCATGGAAACAATCCAAATATCCATCAACTGATGAATGGATAAACTAAATGTAGTATATCCATATAATGGAGTATTATTCAGCTATAAAAGAGAATGAAGTATTGATACATGGAAACTCCAGTACTTTGGCCACCTTAAGCGAAGAGTTGACTCATTGGAAAAGACTCTGATGCTGGGAGGGGTTGGGGGCAGGAGAAGGGGACGGCAGAGGATGAGATGGCTGGATGGCATCACTGACTCGATGGACGTGAGTCTGTGTGAACTCCGGGAGTTGGTGATGGACAGGGAGGCCTGGCGTGCTGCAGTTCATGGAGTTGCAAAGAGTCGGACACGACTGAGCAACTGAACTGAACTGAACTGAAATACGTGGATGAACCTTGAAAACATGGTAAGTGAAAGGAGTTATACACAAAAATCTACATAGTATGTGATTCCATGTCTACAAAATGTCCAGAATAGACATATCCATAGAGAAAGGAAGTAAAATGGTGATTTCCAGAGGCTAGGAAGGATGGGAAATGGGGAATGGCAGATAGTGGGTACAGTTTCTTTTGAGAGAGATGAAAATTTCCTGGAATTTGATGTAATACAACTTTGTGAATACACTAAAACCTACTTAGTTGTATTCTTTAAATTAATAAAATAAGAAAAATAAGATTCAAGCCATACTATGAACTGTCTTCACCACTTTTCTCCAAACAAAGGAGGAAGACATGTCATATGACACATATGCTATTTATAGAGAAACGAAAGCACCAAGTGGAGAGCCGAAGTGCCAGCATCTTGATCGGCAATTATTGGGCACCTGCTTTAGGTAGGGCCAGTGCAAGTCATGTCCCTACAGAAGGTAATGCGGGAAATGGCAAAGATCCTCTCCCTTCACTGAGTGTGAGTTCCAGGATAAACACAGGTCATACCTATTAATCAGTTCAACTCAGTTCAGTCGTTCAGTCATGTCTCTCTTTGTGACTCCATGGATCGTAGCACGCCAGGCTTCCCTGCCTACCCCCAACGTCCAGTACTTGCTCAAACTCATGTCCATTGAGTCGGTGATGCCATCCAACCATCTCATCCTCTGTCGTCCCCTTCTCCTCCTGCCTTCAATCTTTCCCAGTATCAGGGTCTTTTCAAATGAGTCAGTTCTTCACATCAGGTGGCCAAAGTATTGGAGCTTCAGCTTCAGCATCAGTCCCTCCAATAAATATTCAGGACTGATTTCCTTTAGGTTTGATCTTAACCGTTCCTTTGACTGATTTGATCTCCTTGCAGTCCAAGGGACTCTCAAGAGTCTTCTCCAACACCACAGTTCAAAAGCATCAGTTCTTCAGTGCTCAGCTTTCTTTACAGTCCAACTCTCACATCCATATGTGACTACTGGAAAAACCAGAGCTTTGATTAGATGGACCTTTGTTGGCAAAGTAATGTCTCTGCTTTTTAATATGCTGTCTAGGCTGGTAATAGCTTTTCTTCCAAGGAGTAAGTGTCTTTTTATATAAAACGACTAACGGAATATGGTTTAGCTTTGACCACTGATTTAGAAAACTACTGGCTTGTTTTTGTTGTTTAGTCACAAGTCATATCCAACTCTTTTGTGACCCCATGGAATGGGGTCAGGCTCCTCTGTCAAGGGAATTTCCCAAGCAAGAATACTGGAGTGGGTTGCCATTTCCTTCTCCAGGGGTTCTTCCCAGCCCAGGGATCAAACCCATGTGTCCTACATTGGAAGGCAAGTTCTTTACCACCAAGCCACCAGGGAAGAGCTACAGGCTTGTTACAGTTGCTCATATCAGAATGGGCTGTTAATACAGCTGAAAACAGTAGATCACCATTTCCATAGCTACACAGAGTACTTCCCATTTCCATGGTAAATGGAACAGAATACCAGATGTGAGGACTGAGCAACAAAGACCCACAACAAACAGTGCATGTAATTTTTTTTTTTTTTTTTGCAAATACAAAGAACCAATGTTTTAGAGTGTTTTTTTCATTGATGAGAGAAAGGAGATTACCCGATTTCCCAATTCTCTGGAATATGATATGATTAGAAAAGAGGATCAGAACATAAAAGCTCTGTAAGAAAGCAATGAACAAAATGCACATGGTGTCAGCGATGAAGATCCTCTCACAGCACAGTAAGAGACACTGATATGTCTGCCTGCCTTCACAGGTGCTGAAGGCGAGAGAGCCCCACCTGGAACAACCGTTTCTTTGGCAGGAGGAAATGACATGAAACCCAGGTCAGGGAAGCTTCAAGGCAGGGGTAATGGTGGTAAAATCTGACCATAATTCAGCCGAGGAGGAAACTCTATGATGTAGCTGTGGCAACGGCCCTGACTGTGTATGAGAATGTGCGAAAAGGACCCAGTCGTCCCTGACCTGGGAAATGAAAGTACTGCTGGTTAAACGGACCAGGTTCATGGTTGCCATGGGAGCCGTAAAACTCTTGCTTTCTCAGAATAGAGATGGGAAGAAACAGGCCCGGCAGTCTATGGGGGAAAACAGATCCCAGATGGCTCGTGTCAGGTTCATCTTCTCTTCTACCCTCTGTATAATAATCTCTGGATTCCTTCCCACTTGGCCTCCGTGAAGAGGTAGGGTGAGAAACAGAGATGCAGGAAAAGGTCTTTTTTTGTTCTTTGTCTCATTAACAAAATGCTAGATGTTAACCGGAACCCTGTTATGCCAAGAACTCTGAATGAGGCTCTTCCCATATTCCAAAAAGTGAAGAGTAGTTGCCACTAAGTAGAAATATAAATGACTACAGGTGTAACAGGCGATTGTGATGAATACCTGAAGTTGAGGCCTGATAGGTATCCATTCTGGAGAAGGCAATGGCAACCCACTCCAGTACTCTTGCCTGGAAAATCCCAAGGACAGAGGAGCCTGGTGGGCTGCAGTCCATGGGGTCGCTAGGAGTCGGACACGACTGAGCAACTTCACTTTCACTTTTCACTTTCATGCACTGGAGAAGGAAATGGCAACCCACTCCAGTGTTCTTGCCTGGAGAATCCCAGGGATGGGGAAGCCTGGTGGGCTGCCATCTATGGGATTGCACAGAGTCAGACACGACTGAAGCAACTTAGCAGCAACAGCAGGTATCCATTCCTCCTTCACCTGGTAGATTTTCCTTTGAAATATCACCACTTCCTTACTCTTGATCCATCTGGTTCCTGTGGAACCAGCCCACAAAATATACGAATAGGCATATGACTCAAGCATGACCAATGAGAGCATTGTATTAGTCCAGGATGTCCAAGCTACATGGTGAGAGCTACAGAACTCTGATGAAGCTGAAGCAGTAAACTTGGAGCTGCCAGAAGATATCTTCTCTAACTGAATGGAGAAAGCTGGTCTGCAATGAAAAGATATGAGGCCAACTACAGGACAGCAGAGCAAGAATGAGCCTCAATAGCATCATTTCACCCTTGATCTAGCTGTACCTGAAGATGAAGTTACCTGTACATCTCCCAAATACATGAGGCTAGAGATGATCAATTAGCTAATCTATTACATAGCTAGATTAAGTTATTTTTCTATTTTAATGAAGAGAGCTTATCAATATAGTGGGTATATTGGATCACAATTTTTGCTAAAATTTCTGACAGGTGGTTTGGTATAGGCACCATCAGCATACAAAATGGACCTTGTCAAAGCCTGTTGAATGACCACCAACTGACCAACTAGAGAAAGCATCTGAAATCTAAAGAAAGGACAAAGAAATCAAACTCTAGAATTAAGAAAAAAAGAAGGCTTTTTAATTATGTGTTTTCTCTGATCAAATGACAGGGATTATCACAGTAATGATGGCAAATAAACTCTTAATCAACTGTTACATTAATAACATTAATAGAAACTATTATCATAAAAATTAGTACTTTAGAACCAATTTCATGTGCTAACACTCTGCAATTTGTTTCAATCTCACTTAAATCTCACCCTCATAGGGGAATTATTATCATTTCCATTTTATGAACAAACTGAGACTGGGATCATTTATAAATGTGGCCAAGGTACCCTCCACTGGATTCTGATTGTCTGACAGAATACTTTCCTGGGTGTTATCTTATAAAACAAATAAGACCTAACCTTGTCTTTGCTACTGCTAAGTCACTTCAGTCGTGTCCGACTTTGTGCAACCCCATAGACGGCAGCCCACCAGGCTCCCCCATCCCTGGGATTCTCCAGGCAAGAACACTGGAGTGGGTTGCCATTTCCTTCTCCAAAATCTTGTCTTTAGGGAGCTACAATTCAGTTAGCACTAGCAAGATGATGTCATATGTGGTTAAGCACCAGATTAATGCTACAAATCATAAATGTTACAAGATCTCAGTGGAGAAAAAGAGTGCCATAGGCTGGAATGATCAGAAATCATGGAAGACATGAGTCTGGGACAAGACCCCAAAGGAGGAGGGGGAAAGGAAGCCAATTCCTGAAAGGAGGGAATGGCACAAAGTTGGCAGGAGAGAAAGCAGCTTGTCCTTGCCAAAGTAGCTGACATTTGCTAGGGTAACAAGGGAGGTTGAGCAGAGATCAATCAGGTAAGTCCTTAGATTCCAGGTTAAAAAATCTGAACTCTAGCTTGAAAGAACAAAAAACCTTGAGCTCAAGAGACCAGATCAAGATATCACTATACTAATGACAACACATTTTGCAGATAATTTCTATTTAGGAAGCTGTTTAAAACTGAAGTTTAGAGCAATCAGAGAAACAAGTATAGAAGTTAGAAACACAAGCAGCACTTTGGGACCATGGGTATCCTGCACTGAAGCTAGGAGACACCCCTGCCAAACAAGGGGACAGCTGGTGAAAGCTGTATCAGTGACTCAAAATCAGATCAAGTACTGGTCTAATCTGCTTTCCCTGCGTTTCCTTTTTCCTTCTTTCCCACTCTCTTCTGTCTCTGCATTTTCTTGTCGTTGGCCATGACTCTCTCCCACCATGCTGTGTTTCTTAACACCCTCTCTCTTCCACACTGAGAAATAGTGAGACCTCTCTGTCTTCTCCTCACTGTCCATTTCAACCCCCTTTTTGTCTAGATTCTTCATCTTCCTGTCTCTCAAAATGTTGATGTTTTATAGCTTTCATGTTCTCCGTGTGTGTGTGTGTGTGTGTGTGTGTGTGTGTGTGTGTATGTTTTTGTGAAGACAGAAAGTATGGGCTAGTTCACATGATTCTTTGATTAGCTGAGGTCAACAAAAACTACAAATGTCCTTTAAGTATTAGTTCTTCCCCTCCCTAAAATAAAGCAGAGGTGCTTTCAGATATAGAAAACAAAATTTATGATGGGGGGAAATGGTGTGTGCATGTGCTCAGTCATGTCCGACTCTTTGAGACTCCATGGATTATAGCCCACCAGGCTCCTCTGTCCAGGGAATTTTCCAAGGAAGAATACTGGAGCAGGTTGCCGTTTCCTTCTCCAGGGGATCTCCCTGACCCAGGGATCAAACCTGAGTATCTGAGTCCTCTGCAATGGCAGGTGGATTCTTCACCAGTGTGCCACCTAGGAAGCCCGGGGGGAAATGGAGTGGGATAAACTCGGAGATCGGGATTGACGTATATACACTGAAAATGAAAAGACAGTGAAAGTGAAGTCTCTCAGTCCTGTCCGACTCTTTGCGACCCCATGGACTGTAGCCCACCAGGCTCCTCCATCCATGGGATTCTCTAGGCAAGAGTACTGGGTTGCCATTTCCTTCTCCAGGGGATCTTCCCGACCCAGAGATCGAACCCGGGTCTCCCGCATTGTAGGCAGACACTTTACCATCTGAGCCACCAGGGAAGTTATATATACATACTACATGTAAAATAGATAACTAATAAGGGCATACTGTAGAGCACAGGGAACTCTACTCAATACTCTATAATGACCTATATGGGAATATAATCTAAAAAAGAGTGGACAGAGCCTTCCCTGATGGTCCAGTGGTTAAGAATCCTCGCTTCCACTGCAGGGGTCTCTGATTCAATTCCTGATTGGGGAACTAAGATCCCACATGCCCCGTGGAACAGCCAAAAAATAAATAAAAATAAATAAATAAAGCAGAAGTGCTTTGGGTGAATGAGAAAAGAAGTGTAAGGAGTTACTGAAGTATTCAGCACCAGAAAAGAAAAATCCCCTTTGTCTATATTATTAGTTCAAGGCAGAGTTATTGCCTATGAATGAGGGTTAGTTATTTTATATTTCCTATGACTAAATTGATTTTTAAAGGGCGGAAGATGATTTTTTTTCCCCCAAGGAGAAGATTCATTGATTAATGTCTGATTAAAAACCAAACCAAACAAAAAAGACAAGAAAGGCCAACAAACAAATGTACTATATACGCCTGCATGCTCAGTCACATCTAACTCTTTGCAACCCCATGGACTGTAGCCTGCCAGGCCTCTCTGTCAGTGGAATTTTCCAGACAAGAATACTGGAGTGGGTTGCCATTTTCTACTCCAGGGGATATTCCCAACCCAGAGATTGGACCCGAGTCTCCTGTGTCTCCTGTAATGGCGGGTAGATTCTTTACCACTGTGCCACCTGGGAAACCCCATTATATACGCGTGCTCACTTTCAAAAAGAAAAGCGCTTATGCTTTTCAAAAGGCAGCAAACAACACGAACTTGAATGCACAGTGTTATGTATGCCTGTGAAGCTTTCCTGGTCCACATGTGCGCTCAGTAACCACAGCGATCCCAGGCCCTCCACGGGGAAAGTGCCCCCAGGTTCCTGAGGACACTGCAGCATATTTGATAAGCATTTCTGCTCTTTCAAATGTGGTCGGCATTGTTTTTTTTGTTGTTGTTAACTTGAAGGTTATACTGTTTATGAGTAGGCTCTGGGAGTTGGTGATGGACAGAGAAGCCTGGCGTGCTGCAGTCTATGGGGTCGCAAAGAGTCAGACACGACTGAGTGTGCGAACTGAATTGAACTGAACTGAAGGGTATACTGTTTAGAAGGAAGAGACTAGATTCAGGAGAAAAAAATTAGAAATGACCAAAGCTGCAAAAGTAGGACAGGAATACTTCTGAGCCAAGCAGAAATATAGACCAGGAATTACGAACTCTCTGTGAGGGAGGGGCTCAGCTTCTAAAACATTATGACAGTTCAGCTTTAAAATACCACCAAAATAAAATACCCTGTGTTTCCAAGCATATTCATGTAAGTGCTAACTTTCTTCTAATAACCTCAATAACCTCAGAAACAAATGTATAGAAAGTTTATTTAAGAGATTCCTGGTGGTTCACATGGTAAAGAATCTGCCTGCAGTGTAGGAAACCTGTGTGCGATCCCTGGGTTGGGAAGATCCTCTGAAGCAGGGAATGACAACCCACTCCAGTGTTCTTGCCTGGAGAATTCCATGGACAGAGGAGCTTGGAGGGCCAGACTATAGGGTCGCAAAGAGTCGGACACGATTGAGCAACTAACACACACAGAGATAGATCTGATCTAACACTGAATTCTCTGATGAATCTGGTATGAACTTCTGGAGCGCCTGCTATGCACCAGGGCCTGTGCTAAGCGCTCACCCACCTCATCTTCTTTCATCTCCACAAGAGTCACAGGAGGCAGGAAGCATCCTTGCTGCCTTATACATGAGAAGGCTGAGATTTAAAGGACTAAATAATCTGTCCATGATTACACTAGTATGTAGCTCAGATTCAGACCCAGGCCAGACTTCACCTTACATGCTCTTTCTGCTCTGTTTCACTGATAAGGGATTCAGGTTTGAGTCCATCTGAACAGGGTGACACATGTGATCAACAGTAGAAAGAGTCCTGGACTGACTTTTAAGTTCTGACATGGGTTCTGTCTCATCTTAAGCCTAGAAGGATGCTTCCCTACCATCCACTCAGTATTGTTAAGGCTGAAACAGACAAAATGATTTTGTCTAAATCCACACAATGAATGCATGGAATGGCACCTTAAATCAGTTTTTCAGTTCATGTGCTTTTTTCCCTGATTGAAAAATAGGGACGGGGTGGAGGGGCGGCAGGGGGCGCTGTGCTGGATCTTACTTTCAGTATTCAGGACTTTTAGTTGCAGCATATGGGATCTAGTTCCCCGACCAGGGCACCAGGGATCAAACTCACACACCTACTTTGGGAGCATGGTGACTTAGCCACTGGATCACCAGAGAAGTCCCTTCCCTGACTGAATTTGATGAATTAAGTTCTTCCCAGCACTCAGGGCTTTGGCAGTGAAGTGCTTCACCCTGGAATGCTTGTCACATGACTGTGCATGCTATTTATATCTGGAAACTTCTCCTCCTCCTCCTGTCTGTGTCATGCATGTCTTCAGAGGCTTCTCCTGATCACTCTCCCTAAAACTGGTGCCTTCTGACTCTACTGGAGCTCACTTCTTATTGACTTCATTTATCTTAAACTATCAATTATTTTGTGTGTACTTTATATTGCTTGTGTTCCCCTGTAGGATATAAGGACTATATCCGTCCTGTTCACTATTGTATCCTCCTTGGGCCGGCATAGCACATAGCAGGTGATTAATCAGTATCTGCTGAATATAAGCATGCTCCCTCAGAGGTATTTTTCTAACATAAAAGCAAATCAACAAAAACCCCAATGGGCAGAAAAATATACTGCTAAGCATGGAAAGATTCTCAAAACTTATAATTAAATTTAAAAAGCAACTTACAGTATAATTTCATTTATATAATATATTTGTATACTAAAAATATATGAAACAAACTAGAAAGTGGATGGCTCTAAAAAATGTGGGATTATCAATGTTCTATATAATTTTTTTGTTTGCCTAATTTTCCTGTAATGAGCATGTGTATTATTTTTGTACTGGGAAAACAATAAAATAAATTTGGGAGATGGGAGTAAGATTAACTAAGAATAACTCCTAATAAACACAATTTATAATGAAAGTAAAAAATGGCTGCACCAAAAAGGGTGTGTGGGGATTTTTCAGCCTAACCCCTTTTATTTGATATTCACAACTAATATTTTCTCAAAATCTTGTACAGTGTAAAGAAAAAGTATAGCTCCAAACCATTGTGTTGATCCAGTTTCCTCACCTAAACTTCTCTTGGCAGAAAAGATGGAACCATTCATCACAAATGCCTTTGTCATACCATGCTGTTGAAATTTTAAAATAATGGTCAGTGAAGACAATAGACTCCCCCAGAGGGCAGATGCTCACAGCAAATCCCAGTTTCTCTGAACCTCAGTTTCCTCAACCATGATACAGAAGAACTGGACTGGAGCATTTTTAAGGTGCCATCAGTTCCTATGATTTTATCATCTTGTTAACCATAGAATAGGTTTATAATCTTAAAAAGTTGTATCGATAGATATAGACAAGTAGATACTTCTGGTTATTGAGGAACTCCCTGGTGGCTCAGTTGTAAAGAATCCGCTTGCAATGCAGGAGACCCAGGTTCGATCCCTGGTCTGGGAAGATCCCCTGCAGAAGGAAACAGCAACACATTCCAGTATTCTTCCTGGGAAATCCCATGGACAGAGGAGCCATGGGGTTCCAAAGAGTAGGACACAACTTAGCAACTAAACCACCATCTGGTTATTGGATCTGTACACATGTACAAGTAGATTACACTGTATTTAATAATGCTAATAGTGCTAAAACCCACGGCATTTCCATAAAAAGCAATTCAAATGCTGAAAATAACCAACCCATTCCTATTCAACAAAAAGAAAAAAACTACCATTGGACAGTTTTAAGTATACTCTCTTTACTAGAAACAGTTTTAAAAGACTACTTAGGAGAGATTCATTTCATATAGGTTTAGAAAATTGATTTATAAGTTGCAGAACTCAAGACTATGAATTGGTAGTTCAAGTACAGTTATCAACAGGTACAAGCCGAGTTCTCCTGAAATTTCTAGGAGGAAGGAGTAGGTAGGCACCAGTAATTTCTCTTATAGGAGATGGTTTCGGGCATATTACAGATGCCCAAAACTTTTTGTTGAATTCATAAAGGAAAAAACACAATATACTGAATACAAAAGACCTCAAACCCACAGAACACTCATACACAATCACACACTAAAAGAAACAATCCAAAATTTAGAGAATAGTCCCCTCACCACATTCACAGTCCCTCCTCAGTCCTTTGCCAGAATATTCTCACTGAGGATAGTTATTCTACTCATAGCTATGAAATATGAAATAGAAAATGAAATTGGCAATGTCGGTTCACAGTGTGCTATGAAGTTAGGAGTCTGATCTCAGAGCTGACAACCCCAGTTTACCCCAGTTTAAATCTTGGCTCTAAGCAACGGCCTTTAAGCAAATCGCTTAAAACTCAGTTTCTTCATATGTGTTACTCTATTGCTGATTATTTGAAGATTTATTTCTCATTTCTAAAAATAGCATACTTATTGAGATGCAATGCACACAGCATACAGGTGGTTCATCCATTGAAAGTGCACAATCCGGGGATTCTGGTATAGTCACAGAGTTCATCATGCCCATTAACAATCACCCAACATGTCCCCTCACCCTCCCTCCTCCAGCCTTAGGAAATCACCTACCTATTTCCTGCCTACCTACCGATCCGTAGATTCATCTACCCTAGACATTTCATATAAACAGAATCATATGATATGAGGTGGTTTGTGAATGATTTCTTTCACTTAGTGTAACGTCTTCAAGGTATATCTGCTTTGAAGCATGTAGATTCTTTACAATCTGAGCCACCAGGGAAGCCCAACATGTATCAAAATTTGATTCCTTTTTATTGCCAAGTGATATTTCAATTTATAGATATAACACATTCTATTTATCTATTTAATCCATTAATGGATATTTACAGCTCTATACAGTCAGCAAAAACAAGACCTGGAGTTGACTGTGGCTCGGATCATGAACTCCTTATTGCCAAACTCAGATTTAAATTGAAGAAAGTAGGGAAAACCACTAGACCATTCAGGTATGACCTAAATCAAATCCCTTATGATTATACAGTGCAAGTGAGAAATAAATTTAAGGGACTAGATCTGATAGACAGAATGCCTGATGAACTATGGATGGAGGTTCGTGACATTATACAAGAGACAGCGAGCAAGACCATCCCTAAGATGAAGAAATGCAAAAAAGCAAAATGGCTGTCTGAGGAGGCCATACAAATATCTGTGAAAAGAAGAGAAGCCAAAAGCAAAGGTGAAAAGGAAAGATATACCCAACTGAATGCAGAGTTCCAAAGAATAGCAAGGAGAGATAAGAAAGCCTTCCTCAGTGACCAGTGCAAAGAAATAGAGGAAAACAATAGAATGGGAAAGACTAGAGATCTCTTCAAGAAAATTAGAGATACCAAGGGAACATTTCATTCAAAGATAGGCTCAATATAGGATAGAAAAGGGATGGACTTAACATAAGCAGAAGATATTAAGAAGAGGTGGCAAGAATACACAGAAGAACTATGCAAAAAATATCTTCAGACCCAGATAATCACAATGGTGTGATCACTCACCTAGAGTCAGACATCCTGGGATGCGAGGCCAAGTGGGCCTTAGGAAGCATCACTACGAACAAACCTAGTGGAGGTGATGGAGTTCCAGTTGAGCTCTTTCAAATCCTAAAAGATGATGCTGTGAAAGTGCTGCACTCAATATGCCAGCAAATTTGGAAAACTCAGCAGTGGCCACAGGACTGGAAAAGGTCAGTTTTCATCCCTATCCCAAAGAAAGGCAATGCCAAAGAATGCTCACGCTACTGCACAGTTGCACTCATCTCACACGCTAGTAAAGTAATGCTCAAAATTCTCCAAGCCAGGCTTCAGCAATATGTGAACTGTGAACTTACACATGTTCAAGCTGGATTTAGAAAAGGCAGAGGAACCAGAGATCAAATTGCCAACATCTGCTGGATCATTGAAAAAGCAAGGGAGTTCCAGAAAAACCTCTATTTCTGCTTTATGGACTATGCCAAAGCCTGTGATTGTGTGGATCACAACAAATTGTGGAAAATACTGAAAGAGATGGGAATACCAGACCATCTGACCTGCCTCTTGAGAAACCTGTATGCAGGTCAGGAAGCAGCAGTTAGAACTGGATATGGAACAACAGACTGGTTCCAAATAGGAAAAGGAGTACGTCAAGGCTGTATATTGTCACCCTGCTTATTTAACTTCTATGCGGAGTACATCATGCAAAATGCTGGGCTGGATGAAGCACCAGCTGGAATCAAGATTGCCGGGGGAAATATCAGTAACCTCAGATTTGCAGATGACACCTCTTTATGGCAGAAAGTGAAGAACTAAAGAGGCTCTTGATGAAAGTAAAAGAGGAGAGTGAAAAATTTGGCTTAAAGCTCAACATTCAGAAACCTAAGATCATGGCATCTGGTCCCATCACTTCATGGCAAATAGATGGAGAAACAGTGGAAACAGTGACAGATTTTATTTTGGGGGCTCCAAAATCACTGCAGATGGAGATTGCAGCCATGAAATTAAAAGACACTTACTCCTTGGAAGGAAAGTTATGACTACCCTAGACAGCATATTAAAAAGCAGAGACATTACTTTGTCAACAAAGGTCCATCTAGTCAAGGCTGTGGTTTTTCCAGTGGTCATGTATGGATGTGGGAGTTGGACTGTGAAGAAAGCTGAGCACCGAAGAATTGATGCTTTTGAAGTGTGGTGCTGGAGAAGACTCTTGAGTGTCCATTGGACTGCAAGGAGATCCAACCAGTCCATCCTAAAGGAGATCAGTCCTGGGTGTTTATTGGAATTTCTGATATTGAAGCTGCAACTCCAATACTTTGGCAACCTGATGCAAAGAGCTGACTCATTTGAAAAGACCCTGATGCTGGGAAAGACTGAGGGCAGGAGGAGAAGGGGACGATAGAGGATGAGATGGTTGGATGGCATCACTGACTCAATTGACATGAGTTTGGGTAAACTCCAGGAGTTGATGATGGACTGGGAGGCCTGGCGTGCTGCAGTCCATGGGGTTGCAAAGAATCGGACACGACTGAGTGACTCAACTGAACTGAACAGGTATTTTTAAAATAGTTTTGAGTACTTAGAGTGATATTTATTTAGGTGGACCTTGCTTTGTTTCCCTTCAGCTACCTTTTCCATAGCAGTGTGCTATGTTCATTTGGTTCTCCTAAGATAAGCCATAACAAAATTCTTCATTAAAGTAGATGGAGTTAGTACCACCAGTAAAGTGTTCTTTACATGTCATCACTGTTGTTTGCTCTACAGATCAAGTGACTGCAGGATTCCACCACTTTCCCCCACCCCCGACCTCATTCATGGTTATATCTAGACACTGTCATTCCCAACAACCTCAAATTATCTTCAAATCTTTTATTTCATTTCATTCCCTTAACATTACTCCAACAATTCTTTGCCTTCCGCAGAATATCCGCTCCCTCCACTCCACTACCTGGTGATGGTCCAGTCACCCCTGGACATCTGCATTTCCTTCCTTATCCAGCTTAGATGCCATGGTTCATCATCATCAATATCACCATTCTCTTGCATAACACCTCCACTCCCATCCCTTCTGCCTTTTGCTGTGCTTGTCTGGCAAAGTTATTAATACAACCCTGATCTAATGCTCTGCCTACTCTGTTCCAAAATCTGAGCACTTGAACATGCCTAGAAAGAAATCACAGGGCATGCTGAGAGGCATCACTTTAAACTGGTGATCACAAGCCTCAAGAGGGCCCCCAGTATACCTGGGAAACCAAATTTCATCTTCTTGTCTATTTACTCTCCTAGTTTCCTCCACAACTGTTCACACTTTCCTCTCTCTTCTTAAATTTCTCACCCCTTGACCTTTCTCACTCTCACTGATGAACTTGCTTCTTATTCCATTGAGAAAACAGCTGCAATCATAAAATAACTTTCTCAAGATCCTTCCAAGAAATCTACCAACTTACCTTCACCTAGAGGCATGCATTCTGCCTTCTTTTTGATTTCAGTGGATGAACCAATTTTGTTAACGTGTGGGACTACCTAACCCTTATGAAAGTTTTGAAAAGAGATTTAGACAGTGGTGGAGAGTTTAGAGTTTCAGTAGTAGAAAGTACATTAGAAAACTAATTCTAGGGTCAAATTCTCCACTTGTAGATTAGATACCAATTCCTTTTGCATTCTGCAAAAACTTGGACAGCAAAGGAAAAATAATCATAGTTTAACACCTGTTTCATCTACATATAAAGTTTACATAGTCATAATAAATTAAACTCTGAATATTGATCTAATCAAAATAGTGGAGTTATATATCATCTATTCACTTCCCACCAGGGAAGATGAGAATTTAGCTTTCATTTCTTCCTCACAGCCTCGAAAACTTGAGAAACACCCATCTCTCCTTAGCATTTCTTTCTCACTGCCAGGTCTCTATCACTGAAACTGTAAGAGGCGATGTGACCAGTGGCCTCTATATTACCGTAACAGTGACCAGTTCTAAGTCCTCCTCTTACTCACACTGGCGGCAGCATTTGCACAGTTGATTCTGTCCATACTTCTTGAAACACTTTTTTCACTTGCCTTTTAGGACATCACACTTTCTTGGCTTCCCTTGTATCTGGTGGGAGATGACAGACCCAGCAGTCAATTAAAGTCAATGTACGTGTGACAGTTTGGGAGCCACAACAGAGCATTTTGAGGCTTTCGTGAGCAAAGTGCCAGAGATGATTCTGAAAGAAAAAGGTCACTTAAGGTCCTTCCCTCCTCCATACCACTGGGCTCTAAGGTGTTCCTTTAAAGGCTGGGTTGTTGTTTTCTCTCCATTGCAACAAAATCTTTGTGTCCCAGTCCAGTAGCTAAAGCTTCATCTTCTTTCCAGTCATACTCTACTTATACTCAGATATTTTATCTGGAAAGATCAGGTGTAAGATGGATAAGGCCATCTTAAAATAAAATTTACAGAGAGTTCCCTGGGGGCACGGTAGATAAGCTAATACAGGGGACATGGGTTCGATCCCTGGTCCGGGAAGATTCCACATGCCAAGGAGCAGTTAAGCCCATGTGCCATAACTGCTGAAACCCACGGGCCTAAAATCTGTGCTCCACAACGAGAGAAACCACCACAATGAGAAACCTGCACACGTACCTCAGTGAAGAGTAGCCCCCGCTTCCTGCAACTAGAAAAACCCACCCAAAGCAATGAAGACCCAGCACAGCCAAAACAACATTAATTAAGGTAAATTTTAAAAAGTAAAATTTACAAAGACTTGTATGTCCTCCACTCTGGTCTGCACAGGGACCTGATGAATAGTGTGCTCAACTAGGTAGTCATTATCCTACAATTTAAGACCTTTTCAGTCCAAAGAGAACCCGAGTACCTGAACCAGATTAAGTTTATCCTCTGTGCCCCCTTTTGGGCAGGGCTGCCACTTAGAGGGTGTACCACTCAGGCTGGCCCAGGATTGCTGTTAGGGGAAAGAAAGAGTGCATCATGCCTAGAAATGGTCAGGATAGAGTCCAGGTAAGTCTATATAATCCTCCATCCCTGATCTTCACCCAGGAGCACACCGATAGGAAATGATCCTTTTCAGGGGACAGCTACATTCAGTGACCCAACTGCCTTATTAAGGTATGTGGAGCAGAAAGGCAAAGGAGATAGAATCAGAAATATTTTTGAGCAGAAGTTTTTTGGGGTCATTCCAACACTCAGCAATACCAGACACCTGTAGACAGTAGGGAACATGAAAGGTCCATTGAATTTCTTGAAAATTAGCCTATTGTTGAATGGCTTTTGTGATGAAAACTGTACTATTCTCAGACTGAAAGGGTCCAGAAGGCCAAATATGTAATACAGATTCCTTTCAAAAGTCACAATACTGGACAGTAAATGAAATTTTCCTCTGCTACAAAGAATGGCACCATCTCTATTTTCCAAGCTGTTCACTACAACTTGAAAAGAAGAGTATCCAGACAGAGGCAGGCAGTACCTCTGCTCACAAGATGTGCAGAAACACATGTATACATACATTAACTAATTAGAGGATATAGGTGAAATAATGATTGAAATTAATATCACCAAAATAAGAAACAATGAACATAAATGAGCCTCTGAATATGAAACCCTGAGAATACAGTAGTATTTGTGTTATTTTCGGCCAAAAGTTCATATCCTAACTGGAACCTTGAGGAAACAGCAGACAAACCCAAAGCATAAATCAACTGACCTATGTTCTTCAAACACGTCATCCTCATGAAAGACCAGGACTGAGGGCCCGTTCACTGGAAGGAAGGTGAAGAGTCATGACAACTGATGCGATTCATGATCCTGGACTAGGTGGATCCTGTCTCAGGAAAGAAAAAAGTTGCTACAAACGACAATATTGGGACAATTGACAAGTTGGAATATGGGCTTCAGATTAAACAACAGTATTGCTGTTGTTCTTTAGTTGCTGAGTTGTGTCAGACTCTTTTGTGACCCATAGACTGTAGCCTGCCAGGCTCCTGTGTCCATGGGATTCTCCAGGCAAGAATACTGGAGTGGGTTGCCATTCCCTTCTCCAGGGGATCTTCCCAATTCAGGGATCAAACCCACCTCCCCTGCTTGGCAGGTGGATTCTTTACCACTGAACCACCTGGGAAGCCCTAGCACATTATTACCTTGGACAAAATTAAAGAAGTATGGGACAAGATAATCACAATGTATCCCAAAAAACTTCAGGGAAAAAAATGACATCAAGAAAGACAATAATAAAGTAAATGTGGCAAAATATTGAATATTGGTGAAACTGGTAAGGGAATATGAGAACTCTTTGTATTATTTTCCAACTTCCCTATAAGTTTGAATTTTTTTAAATAAAAAACAAAAAATTTTTTTAAGATTTAAAATATCAAATATTTGGTAATAAATATAAGAAATGTTCACAATCTCTATAAATAAAACTTCACCAAGGGATACAAGAAGAATCTTAAATAACTAAAAGAATATCATAGGGAGAAGTATTTCATTAAGATGTTCTCCTGGGCTTCCCTGGTGGCTTGGTGGTAAAGAATCCGCCTGCCAGTTCAGGAGTTGGGTTCGATCTTGTGTTCAATCCATGATCTGGGAAGATCCCACATGTCTCAGGGCAACTAAGCCTGTGTGCCACAGCTGCTGAAGCCTGCGTGTCCTAGAGCCCATGCTCCGCAATAAGAGAAGCCACTGCATGAGAAGCCTGCGCACAGCAACGAGACAGTAGCCCCCTGACTGGTAGCCCCGTTCACTGAAACTGAGAAAAGCCTCACACAGTGATGCCAAAAATAAATAAAAATTTAAAAAGATGTTCCCCTCAAGTAAGTGCAAAAATTCAATGCAATCTCAAAATACAAATAGGAAAAACAGTAGGAAATCTTTTTTTAAATACCATATTCATGACCCAGATAATCACGATCGTGTGATCACTCACCTAGAGCCAGATGTCCTAGAATGTGAAGTCAAGTGGGCCTTAGAAAGCATCACTAAAACAAAGCTAGTGGAGGTGATGGAATTCCAGGTCAGCTATTTCAAATCCTGAAAGATGATGCTGTGAAAGTGCTGCACTCAATATGCCAGCAAATTTGGAAAACTCAGCAGTGGCCACAGGACTGGAAAAGGTCAGTTTTCATTCCAATCCCAAAGAAAGGCAATGCCAAAGACTGCTCAAACTACTGCACAATTGCACTCATCTCACATGCTAATAAAGTAATGCTCAAAATTCTCCAAGCCAGACTTCAGCAATACATGAACTGTGAACATCCAGATGTTCAAGCTGGTTTGAGAAAAGGCAGAGGAACCAGAGATCAAATTGCCAACATTCACTGGATCATCGAAAAAGCAAGGGAGTTCCAGAAAAACACCTATTTCTGCTTTATTGACTATCCAAAGCCTTTAACTGTGTGGATCACAACAAACTGTGGAAAATTCTGAAAGAGATGGGAATACCTTCTGATCTGCCTCTTGAGAAACTTATATTCAGGTCAGGAAGCAACAGTTAGAACTGGATATGGAACAACAGACTGGTTCCAAATAGGAAAAGGAGTATGTCAAGACTGTATATTGTCACCCTGCTTATTTAACTTCTATGCAGAGTACATCATGAGAAACGCTGGGCTGGAAGAAGCACAAGCTGCAATCAAGATTGCAGGGAGAAATATCAATAACCTCAGATATGCAGATGACACCACCCTTATAGCAGAAAGTGAAGAGGAACTAAAAGCCTCTTGATGAAAGTGAAAGAGGAGAGTGAAAAAGTTGGCTTAAAGCTCAACATTCAGAAAACGAAGATCATGGCATCTGGTCCCATCACTTCATGGCAAATAGATGGGAAAACAGTGGAAACAGTGTCAGACTTTATTTTGGGGGGCTCCAAAATTGCTGCAGATGGCGACTGCAGCCATGAAATTAAAAGACGCTTACTCCTTGGAAGGAAAGTTATGACCAACCTAGATAGCATATTCAAAAGCAGAGGCATTACTTTGCCAACAAAGGTCCATCTAGCCAAGGCTGTGGTTTTTCCAGTGGTCATGTATGGATGTGAGAGTTGGACTATGAAGAAAGCTGAGCACCGAAGAATTGATGCTTTTGAAGTGTGGTGTTGGAGAAGACTCTTGAGAGTCCCTTGGACTGCAAGGAGGTCCAACCAGTCCATCCTAAAGGAGATCAGTCCTGGGTGTTCATTGAAAGGACTGATGCTAAAGCTGAAATTCCAGTATTTTGGCCACCTGATGTGAAGAGTTGACTCACTGGAAAAGGCCCTGATTCTGGGAGGGATTGGGGGCAAGAGGAGAAGGGGATGACAGAGGATGAGATGGCTGGATGGCATCACCGACTCTATGGACATGAGTTTGAGTAGACTCCGGGAGTTGGTGATGGACAGGGAGGCCTGGCATGCTGCTATTCATGGAGTCACAAAGAGTCAGACATAACTGAGCAACTGAACTGAACTGAACTGAACTGGATATTAAATTTTATTAGAAAGCCACAGTTGAGTAATGTTTTATGACCAGGTAGACTACTCAAGAGACTAATTTCAAAGACCAGAAATATGTCAAATGCACATGCAGATTTTTGACCTAGCAATACTAATTGCAGAATTTTGTCAACTAGGTAATATTTGCGGGGAAGCAAGATGACATATGTATAAGGTCATTTACTATATAGCATATAAATAACATCAAAAGATTAGGATTAGTTTAAATATTCATTAATAGGGCACTGATTAAGTCAATAATGATTCTTCCACACAATGGAATTCTATGCATTCATAGAGAAAAATGAGAATATATACTTTATATTCTTTATATACTGAAAATAAATAATCTCCTAGATACAAAACAGTGTGCTTAGCATACCACCACTTATTTTTCAAAGAAAGGAAGAAAGAATTTACTTGTGTCTATATCTCTAGATATAGTCTATATGTTGTGGCTGATAGGAAACAAAAAGTGGCAAAGGAATCCAAAACATTATCTTCATTATCGTCAAAGCTAATATCAGAGAATGAAACTCAGAAACATGTCAACAGTAGGGTTACTCGATACTGAAACCACAAGCAAGCAATCTCATCCACTTAAGCTGGGCCCTCATAAGCCTCTGAGAGCTTATGAGGTGAGAGCCACCCTGTACATTTTCCAACATGGAGTTGAGGAGTAAAAAGTCTTTGCTGGAGTCATCTTGGCTTTCCTTCCCTTGAGGGCAAGGACTGAACTCCACATACCAATTTTTTCTTAAACTCATCAATCATGTAGTCCACTCCATTCTTAGGAAGGAGCACAAGATAGAGTCAAAGGACAGGAGAGTTAGAAATCAACCCTCTTCATGTAAATCTTGTGGGTGAACAAGAAACCTTCTTCCCCATTCCCTGCCACGGCAGGGTAGACCAGAAACTACTAACTAGGAACAGGTGCTAGTTCAGCGGTAAAGAATCCACTTGCAGGAGACGTGGGTTTGATCCCTGAGTTGGGAAGATCCCGTGGGAAAGGAAATGGTAACCCACTCCAGCATTCTTGCCTGGGAAATCCCATGGACAGAGGAGCCTGGCAAGCTAAAGCCCATGGGGTCACAAGAGTTGGGCATGACTTAGTGACTAAACAACATCAACAAAACTAGGTGGCTAAGAGACATGGATTGAAGGAAACCAAGTACTTTTGTATTTTCAAATTTTAAACCATAGGATTTATATTCTCTATTCAAATAAAAGTAAATAAAAGCATCTCTATTTGATTCTGGGCAGATAACTGAGAGCTGCATAGAAGGTGATAGAAGACACAAGACTGAATTCATGTATTATCTGCTTCACAACTGATGAAAGGAATGGAATTTAACCTAATTAGATGGAAACATTTTCTCCAAAGCAAGTGACACACCCAGAAAGTACGATCTCTCCAACCATGTTCTTGGTTCTTTTGCATGAAATAGATTGTTTGCCCATCAGGAGACTGTAGGGTTCAAGAGGACAGGGGCAGACTTGATCTGTGAAGAATTGTGGATGTGGAAAGGGAGGCAATGCCATCAGTAAACACCTCCCCAGCATCTGGGGCTCATACAGGATAGGCACATAGCCCTGAGGACAGTCTGGGTGGAAAGCTCATGCTGACCAGTATTTCTGATGTTAAAGAATGTCTTTTCCATTGTTTCAGGGGGATGTCTCCTCCCCCGATGAGGTGGGGCTGGTCACATATAATGGTGTCTGCCAGTGCAAACACAAACAGGCTTGTGCTGATCCCCAGCTTGTGCCTCTTCAAAATGACCTCATCTTTGCCTCTTGGACACAGACCCAATGGAGAAATGGAAACGCAGCTCAGTAGCTTTCACCTTGACTCTGCTATCTGGGACCAGGGAGGTCGAGATTTTAGTATGACTCTTAATGCTAAAACTATACATTAGGCTTGTGTATGTTTTGTTAGTTTTCATACCCTTTTCCACTCATGTTTCCATGTTTTCAACAGACACTGAATTGTCAAACCAGGCATATTTTTAAAACACATATTATAAATAGGTCATGAGACGCAGCCAAGGAAAATGTCACCAACTCTCAGTGGCACTGAAAATAATATTTCAGAGAATAATTGACTCAAAGTGCTTCCTTGCTGAGCAGGCAAAGGCCAAGGCAATGGTGAGAGGCATTTAACATATCAAATTCAAAAAGGACATTTAGGACACCCATCCTGCCCTGCCTTCCCGCCTCTTCTCTCAAACCCTGCAGCATAGAAGCAGCTGCTGAACCACTGCCTCAGCCATGCACATAGATTTACCAGGACCTCAGGAGAATGCTATGGACAGAGGAGCCTGGTGAGCTATAGACCATGGGGTCACAAAGAGTCAGACATGACTGAGCAGCTAAACAGCAGCCCCCCAGGCTTCCTGCCCCTCTCAGCTATCAGAAACTGTAATCGATCCCTGGACCAAAGGAGTTTGTGATAAAGTTGTTCCTGTCCATGTGGGTGAACAAGAAACCTTCTTCCGCATTCCCTGCCACAGCAGGGTAGACCACTGAGGAAAAAGAGTCCAATGCAGCTAACTTCTTAGGAAACTAAAATTGAAATAACTCTTCATTCTGATGTCATGATTTTCTAAATTTGTGATATTAAAATGGCCTTCTTTCATCTTATGGAGATAGTAGATGCTGCTGCCCTTTTTCTTTGTTTGTTTTTAGGGGGCCTCTTGCTAGTGACTTTTAAACCTCCATGGGGGAAATACATTATTCAGGATCTTCTAAACTTGCCTGATTATAAAACTCTTTCATTGAAAAGCACTTAATAAAAACTATTCTTCCTTACTATTTTTTTCTATTAACCATTTTTGCTAGTTGCTTTTATTTTGCCCCATTTGCAAAATTAAAAAGTTGGGAAACTTCCTTGCCCAATTTTAGAAATATGTATCTTACTGACCCATGAAATACAATAACCTGAAAAACATTGTTCTAAAATGTCTGCCAAAGAGGCTCCACAGGAAGTTGAATCCAGTGTCAATAAAATGTGTTCAAAACAGATATCATTATAGTTGAAAACATACTTCAAATCAATATCAAAAATAACAGTGGAGCAGCTAAGCAGGTGTAAAAATAATCCTTTTTAATTGTAAATGATGTGCAAACATGTCACTCCTCAAAAAATTAGGCAGGACGAGTTAATGGAAAGTCTGTTTGCTATTTAAAAGTCTATTTGTTATTATATTGTAACAGTTTCAGGTGAAGAGCTAAGGGATTCAGCCATACACATACATGCATCCATTCTCTCTCAAAGCCCCCCTCCCATCCAGGCTGTCACATGACATTGAGCAAACAACACTGTTAATTGGCTATACCCAATACAAAATAAAAGGTTCAAAAGACAAAAAATTTTTTAAGAAATAGAAAAATAGTCTATTTGTTGTTAAAGATTTCTAGCTTCATAAATCTTTTTCTTTTGCTTGAATAGTTTTAACAATCATCTTTTTAAAAAAAACTAAACAATTTACTTTTATTTCAAAAACTTCAGTAAAGTCAGAGCAAAACATTAATGTAAGGTCTAAAATTTTTCATTCCTATGGTCAGAAAAATTGTATTTTATCCATAAATGGTAATAATGTCAGTAACAGCATAAGTCTCTACATATTCCTTCTGACATGTTTCAGTATTCGAGTCGACAACATAAAAAGCTTTAAGTCTGTTTACCCGCATCCCTTACTCCCTGGACAAATTTCTGAGACAGCAGACCTTAAGTCCAACACCGAGATGTGAATGTGGTCCCTAAAGGATTAGAACAATGGCTTGGGTATCATTATAGAATCACAGTACTGTACAAAAATTCAGAAATTTCTTGGTTCAGCATTTCTCAACAGTGTTTCTATTAAGTGCTTTCAGTAAAAG
Organism: Ovis aries; assembly: GCF_016772045.2. Classification (NCBI taxonomy): domain Eukaryota; kingdom Metazoa; phylum Chordata; class Mammalia; order Artiodactyla; family Bovidae; genus Ovis; species Ovis aries. Next base: position 26,318,647 of record NC_056059.1, on the reverse strand, counting down.
AGTTGTATAGTCAGGCAAGTTTAGAAAATCCTGAATAATTTATTTCCCCCTTGGAAATTCACAATACACATTGGCACATTAAAGGTTCTAAGAAGTTCTGCTCTAAAAACAAAAAATCCCTTCAGGCTGGCTTAATACAGTTTTCCCAGACTTTCTTTAGCATTGAACATTCATGAATGAAACACACTCTGAGAAATAATTTTCTAATTCAAGCTATTAATATTTTATTGGTTGAAAAATTAGGACCAGAGAAAAGTTGAGACTTGGTCAAGATTGCCCAAGAAAACCTTAGCAATCAGGACTAGAAACCCAGGTTCCCTGGATCTAACACAGGGCACTTTCTATTATGACACACTGCCTTTGTTCTACCTCATAAAAAGTTTGGAAATTATTATGGAAATCTTGTTATGAAAATGAAACAGAAAACTTAAGTGGATACAAAGTGTGTTCCTACCAATTTCCATTCCTTTCCAGTTGATGTTATCAGAACATTTCTTAAAACTTGGAAGTGTGTGCATAGATAAGGAAGAAGGGAGGCTTATAATTGGTGGATGGTGTAGGAAAATTACTTTTCCTCAGGCTACTGTTATTCAGATTATGTTTTAATGTATGAAAAGAGAAGACAAAGATGTTAGCTTCTAAGCAAAACACTGAAGCCCTGTGTATCTAAGGATCCACATGTAATGGATTGAGAAAGTATGAACTTGGGTACTCTGTGTCATAGGTTATTCTGGACATTGACCTAACAAGAGATCCTTAGAATACAGAATAACACACTATACAGTGTAAGCACTCCACATGCTTATTTAGTAATCCCTAATAGCCTTTTCATTTATAAATTTCTAAACTTTGATAAACCTCAATTTTAAAAAATACTTTAAAAATGTTTGAATAATTGTTATATAGCATTGCTGCTGCTAAGTCGCTTCAGTAGTGTCCGACTCTGTGTGACCCCATAGATGGCAGCTCACCAGGCTCCCCTGTCCCTGGGATTCTCCAGGCAAGAACACTGGAGTGGGTTGCCATTTCCTTCTCCAGTGCATGACAGTGAAAAGTGAAAGTGAAGTCGCTCAGTCGTGTCCGACTCTTAGTGACCCCATGAACTGCAGCCCACCAGGCTCCTCCGTCCATGGGATTTTCCAGGCAAGAGTACTGGAGTGGAGTGCCATTGCCTTCTCCATATATAGCATTAGCATCTCCTATGAGACTAGAATTAGTCACACAGTTCCTGTTACTTTGGAATATTGTGAGATGGTTAATTATAATACATCTGAGTAGTTTTCAGCAGTCTCTTGAAAAAGGACTCAGTAACGCATTTTGTACCAGTGGATTAAGAAAAGAAAAATAAACATACTTCAAACTCGATAGTTCTTTTCTCTGTGTTTAAAGAGATAGGGCTTCCCCAGTGGCTCAGCAATAAAGAATCCACCGGCAATGCAGGAGACACAGGAGATGCGGGTTCGATCCCTGGGCTGGAAAGATTCCCTGGGGAAGGAAACGGCAACCCACTCGAGTACTTTTGCTTGGGAAATCTCATGGACAGAGGAGTCTGGCAGGCTACAGTCCATAGGGTTGCAGAACCAGACACAACTGAGCAACTGAGCACACACTAGTACTACACAGTCATTAGGAAAGCTTTGTAAGGGACAGGATAGATGCAGGGGATTAAGAGGTACAAACTGTTGTGTATAAAATAAGCTACAAGGAACACGAGGAACTATATTCAATATCTTGTAATAACCTAAATGGAAAAGAATCTGAAAAAGAATCTATTTATATAATTACATATACATATAAAACTGAATCACTTGCTGTATGCTGGAAACACTGTAAATCAACTCTACTTCAATAGAAAATAAGGTATAAGGATACAGCACAGGGAATATAGCCAATATTATACAAAAAACATAAATGAACTATATAACCTTTTAAAATTATGAATCACCACATCGTACACCTGTAGCTTAGACAATACTATACATCAACTATACTTCAAAAAATAATAATACTCAAAATAGAAAAGAAGAGAAAGCTTTGTAAATGTTTTTTGCAAAACACATCTCCAAATTATCCCTCATAAAAATCTTTTAATGGTTAGAGAATAGAACTTCAGAATAGTCTTCACATAATTTATATAATTAATGACAGAAGTGGTTAGTGACTCTTTATTCCAAAAATATGTAATTTAATATTTGTAACTTACAATCCATCTTTTTTTCTTTTAATGCTTTCTCTTTATAAGAACAATTTTTTCCCAACTGTGACTATATTTAAATTTCAGAGGAAGAGTGTGTTAAGATTTCTTTATAGCCTCATATTACTTCTCTGTTTATTGCACATTTATGCATTCCACCTTCAGAATCCCATCCTTGCTCCTCTAAACTTCTGTTGCAGGCATAATTCTAATGGTGTCTATGGTCTCTGCCCTTTAACGTTTTCCCCATGATTATACAGGCTACACAGCAAAAGGATTTGGCAGGTGCAATTAAGTGTACTAGTCACTTGACCTTAAGATAGAGAGAGGATATAAGTGGGCTTAACCTAATCACACGGAGAAGGCAATGGCACCCCACTCCAGTACTCTTGCCCGAAAAATCCCATGGATGGAGGAGCCTGGAAGGCTGCAGTCCATGGGGTTGCTGAGGATTGGAGACGACTGAGCGACTTCACTTTCACTTTTCACTTTCATGCATTGGAGAAGGAAATGGCAACCCACTCCAGTGTTCTTGCCTGGAGAATCCCAGGGACGGGGGAGCCTGGTCGGCTGCCATCTATGGGGTCACACAGAGTTGGACACTACTGAAGTGACTTAGCCGCAGCAGCAGCAGCAACCTAATCACATGAGCCATATAAAAGCATAGAATTTTCTTCAGCTGGTAATATAAATGGGAGTCAGAGAGATTCCAAATGTGTGAAGGATTGGACATGAGTTTCCTGCCTTTGAAAATGGAGTGGACCATGTGGTAAGGAATATGAACAGTCTCTGGAAGCTGAGAGCAGCCCCCAGCTGACAGCCAACAAGGAAATGGGAATCAGTTCTGCAACCTCAAGGAGCAGAATGCTGCCAACAACCTGAAAAGGCTGAAAGAGGATTCTTCTCCAGAACCTCTAAGATAAAGCCCAATCCAGCCTATACATGAATTCTTTTATAATATGTTAAGGAAATCTCTACCAATCTCTTATGCTGTTAGCGTATTTTTTTAATCAATAATAGATGTCAAATTTTATAAAAATGCCTGTATATATCGGCACAGGTACTCCTATGACTCTCCTTTATTAACCTGTTTAGTTATTACTTTTGTTTTAGTAACTTTCCTTGCATTCCTGGTATGAATCCAGTGAGGGCATAGTGCCGGGGTCCAGCCCCGGGGAATCCAGGGTGATTTGAAGGTGGGGGGATGGCATCAGCGTCTTTGGAAAAATACACATTTAATTACAGATATATAGAGAGATTAGAAACGGATAGTGTAGTAGGAGATAGTGTAGAAAAAGAGGCTGAATAACTTGGTCTACGTGGAATAGCATCCATGCTCCAGATGGGAATTCAGCCAGAAAAACGGGAGCAAGAAAGAAGCGACATGGGGGAATCAGTCTTTCCGGAAACTGATCCGATTTCTTTATTTTTTGGGTTTGCTTATATACTTTTGTTACACATAGGGATGAATACAGAGTCACGCGGGGGTCAGCAGTCTTGACCTTTAACAAAATCATGTGCTTCACATAAGTGTATAAAAAAAGGTCTTAGGGATATTACATCATTTTCCGGCTATGAGTGAGACCTGCTGACATTTTGTGATTCTTTCTTTCTGATAACCAAAAAACTTATTTCTTCCAAGGGTGTTTTTTCTTAAACCAGGCACCACCCTCCAAATAAAGTTACATTCCTATAGGGTGAGGGTGTAGTGAGTTACAATCAAGAAAGGAATTTATTTAACCCAAGGTTAACATGATTAATCTTAAAGGTTAATACTTATTTCTCCTATATGCTAGTTATATTCATTAGAAGGGCAGGGAACATGGAGATTTAGCAGCAAACATCAGCCCAACAAATGAAAATCCTTTCACCAATGTTCCCCTTAAGATCTGTTTAGTCTTAAGATAGTGATAAAGTTACATTTTTGCATAGCAAGGACACAGTGATTTATAACAAAGTACAGTGATCTATTACAAAAGACAAAATTCATTAACTCAAAAAGTCTAGTATTGCTAACCTTAAAAACTACTATGTTTCCTTTTCTATATTCCAAATACATTGATTAATATATTCCCAGGTGCCTAAGGATATGGAGGCCTGGCGGCAATCATTGACTCAACAAGAAGAAAAAGCCCTATGCTAATTAAGACTCTCAAAATACTCCAAAACTCTCTGTGCTGTTTATGGTTGAGAGGTAGTAAACAATCATGTGGCAGGAGTATGGATAATCCTGTCACACAAGCTAGTCTGTCAGCAGAGAGGTTTGACCTGAGACATCCTTGTCCCACCCAGAGCAGGGAATTAGCAGCAATTATTGACACAACAAATGAAAAACCCTTCACCAATATAATTCCTAACCAACCCACTGTACTAATAATTTCCAACTCCCCAAAAGAATTTGCCTTTAGTAAGTCTAAAACATCTCATGCCTCTCAGGTTGGGAGACTGTAAACAATCACATACAGGCGGGCTAGATAACCTTCAGAGGAGTCCGTAAGCTGAAACACTCTTGTCACGCCCAAGAATTTTTATTGCCTTGGAGCTGCACGTTTATTCCTTCTCCGAGAGAAACGGTTATGGGGGAGAGCCCCCCGTAAAGTCAGAGGTGTAGGTGAGAGCATAAAACAGACTCTGGTTTTGGGGTTAGATGCTCGGGAACAGGGGGTTTCCTGAGGCTTGATCACGCCTTTGCGTATGCCAAGCCTCCTTCCTCATGACCTTTGCCATGGGCGGAGTTCCTCACGCTGGCCCCCGGCAGCATAGATTATTATTGCTTTATCATACTGTGCTTAGTCACTGATTCTTTGTGACCTCCCATGGGGTGTAGCCCGCCAGGCTCCTCTGTCCATGGGAATTCTCCAGGCAAGAATACTGGAGTGGGTTGCCATGCCCTCCTCTAGGGGATGTTCCCAGCCCAGGGATCGAATCCACATTCCAGGAGGGTTCTTTACCGTCTGAGCCACCAGGGAAGCCCACATTATTGTGGTATGGTTTCTAGTTGTCCTATAAGAGACAACTTGGGTGATCTTAAGGAGACAAGAAGGCTCATATCACTTCAGTCTCCTATAGGAAAACTCTAAAGGCACAGACAAGTTGCTGAGGTTATTTTATCATCTTTTTGTGTTTTTCTACTCTTCAGTTCAGTTGCTCAGTCATGTCCGACTCTCTGCGACCCCATGGACTGCAGCATGCCAGGCTCCCCTGTCCATCACCAATTCTCAGAGCTTACTCAAACTCATGTCCATTGAGTCGGTGATGACATGCAACCATCTCATCCTCTGTTGTCCCTTTCTCCTCCTGCCTTCAATCTTTCCCAGCATCAGGGTCTTTTCAAATGCATCAGTTCTTCACATCAGGTGCCCAAAGTATCGGAGTTTCAGCTTCAGTATCAGTCCTTTCAATGAATATTCAGGACTGATTTCCTTGCAGTCCAAGGGACTCTCAAGAGTCTTCTCCAACACCACAATTCAAAAGCATCAATTCTTCAGTGCTCAGCTTTCTTTATAGTCCAACTCTCACATCCCTACATGATTACTGGAAAAATTAGAGCTTTGACTATACAGACTTTTGTTGGCAAAATAATGTCTATGCTTTTTAATATGCTGTCTAGGTAGGTTATAACTTTTCTTTCAAGGAGCAAGTATCTTTTAATATCATGGCTACAGTCACCATCTGCAGTGATTTTGGAGCCCCCCAAAAATTAAGTCTCTCACTGTTTCCACTGTTTCCTCATCTATTTGCCATGAAGAGATGGGACCAGATGCCATGATCTTCGTTTTCTGAACGTTGAGCTTTAAGCCAACTTTTTCACTCTCCTCTTTCATTTTCATCAAGAGGCTTTTTCGTTCCTCTTCACTTTCTGCCATAAGGGTGGTGTCATCTGCATATCTGAGGTTAGTGATATTTCTCCCTGCAATCTTGATTGCAGCTTGTGCTTCTTCCAGCCCAGCATTTCTCATGATGTACTCTGCATCGAAGTCAAATAAGCAGGGTGACAATATACAGCCTTGACATACTCCTTTTCCTATTTGGAACCAGTCTGTTGTTCCATGTTCAGCTGTAACTGTTGCTTCCTGACCAGCATACAGATTTCTCAAGAGGCAGATCAGGTGGTATGGGATTCCCATCTCTTTCAGAATTTTCCACAGTTTGTTGTGGTCCACACACTCAAAGGCTTTGGCATAGTCAATAAAGCAGATGTTTTTCGGGAACTCTCTTGCTTTTTTGATGATCCAGAGGATGTTGGCAATTTGATCTCCGGTGCCCCTGCCTTTTCTACTTCTCTAAATCCAGCTTGAACGTGTGGAATTTAATGGTTCATGTACTGTTGAAGATTGACTTGGAGAATTTTGAGCATTACTTTACTAGCGTGTGAGATGAGTGCAGTTGTGTAGTACTGTGAGCATTCTTTGGCATTGCCTTTCTTTGGGATTGGAATGAAAACTGACCTTTTCCAGTCCTGTGGCCACTGCTGAGTTTTCCAAATTTGCTGGCATACTAGGTGCAGCATTTTCACAGCATCATCTTTTAGGATTTGACATGGCTCCACTGGAATTCCATCACCTTCACTAGCTTTGTTCATAGTGATGCTTCCAAAGGCCCACTTGACTTCACATTCCAGGATGTCTGGCTCTAGGTGAGTGATCACACCATTGTGATTATCTGGGTGGTGAAGATCTTTTTGTATAGTTGTTCTGTATATTGTTGCCACTTCTTCTTAATATCTTTTGCTTCTATTAGGTCCATCCCTTTTCTGTCCTTTATTGAGTCCATCTTTGCATGAAATGTTCCCTCGGTATCTCTAATTTTCTTGAAGAGATCTCTAGTCTTTCCCATTGTTTTGTTTTCCTTTATTTCTTTGCATTGATTACTGAGGAAGTATTTCTTATCTCTCCTTGCTATTCTTTGGAACTCTGCATTCAATTGGATATATCTTTCCTTTTCTCCTTTACCTTTCACTTCCCTTCTATTCACAGCTATTTGTAAGACTTCCTCAGACCATTTTGCACTTCTTTTCCTTGGGGATGATCTTCATCCCTGCCTCCTGTACTATGTCACAAACCTCCATCCATAGTTCTTCAGGCATTCTGTCTATCAGATCTAATCCTTTGAATCTATTTGTCACTTACACTGTATAATCGTGAAGGATTTGATTTTAGGTCATATCTGAATGGTCTAGTGATTTTCCTTACTTTCTTCATTTTAAGTGTGAATTTGGCAATTAAGAGTTCATGGTCTGAGTCACAGTCAGCTCCCATTCTTGTTTTTGATGACTGTATAGAGCTTCTCCATCTTTGGCTGCAAAGAATATAATCAATCTGATTTCAGTGTTGACCATCCGGTGATGTCCATGTGTAGAATCTTCTCCTGTGTTGTTGGAAGAGAGTGTTTGCTATGACCAGTGTGTTCTCTTGGCAAAATTCTATTAGCCTTTGCCCTGCTTCATTCTGTACTCCAAGGCCAAGTTTGCTTGTTACTCCAGATAATTTTTGACTTCCTACTTTTGCATTCCAGTCCCCTATAATGAAAAGGACATCTTTTGGGGTGTTCGTTCTAGAAAGTTTTGTAGGTCTTCATAGAACTGCTCAACTTCAGCTTCTTCAGCATTACTGGTCGGGGTATAAACTTGGATTACTGGGATATTGAATGGTTTGCCTTGGAAATGAACAGAGATCTTCTGTCATTTTTGAGATTGCATCCAAGTACTGCATTTCATATTCTTTTGTTGATTATGATGGCTACTCCATTTCTTCTAAGGGATTCTTGCCCATAGTAGTAGATATAATGGTCAACTGAGTTAAATTCACCTGTTCCAGTCCATTTTAGTTCACTGATTCCTAAAATGTCGATGTTTACTCTTGCCATCTCCTGTTTGACCACTTCCAATTGGCCTTGATTCATGGACCTAATATTCCAGGTTCCTATGTAACATTGCTCTTTATAGCATCGGACTTTACTTCTATCACCAGTCACATCCACAACTGGGTGTTGTTTTTGCTTTGGCTCCATTTCTTCATTCTTTCTGGAGTTATTTCTCCACTGATCTCCAGTAGCATATTGGGCAACTACCGACCTGGGGAGTTCATCTTACAGTGCCCTATCTTTTTGCCTTTTCATGGGGTTCTCAAGGCAAGAATACTGAAGTGGTTTGCCTTTCTCTTCTCCAGTGGACCACGTTTTGTCAGAACTCTCCGCCATGACCCATCTGTCTTGGGTGGCCCTACATGGCATGGCTCATGGTTTCACTGAGTTAGACAAGGCTGTGGTCCATGTGATCAGATTGGTTAGTTTCCTGTAATTGTGGCTTTCAGTCTGTCTGCCCTCTGATGGAGAAGGATAAGAGGCTTATGGAACCTTCCTGATGGGAGAGACTGACTGAGGGGGAAACTGGGTCTTCTTCCGATGGGAGGATAGCCATAAGACATTGCAAATAGTAAGAGGGCAGATTTCTAAGCCTAAGTCATGAGAGATGTTGTAATTGCAGGTCACACAAGCAGCTCAATGGAGAATTACTGTGTTGGAAGTCTCCTGCCAACAGGCATAGGAATGAATTATCTTGGCAATGGATCCTTCAACCTCAGTAAAATGTCAGAAGACCACAACTACAGCCAATATTTTGCCTGCAACCTCATAAGACATCTCAAGCTAAACCACCAATTAAGCCACTCCTTTACTCCTAACCCATAGAAACAATGCAATAACAAATGTTTGTTTTTACCTTAATAAGTTTTGGAGTCATTTTTTTTTTTTTTTTTTACTAAATAGATAACTAATACCAAGTTTCATATACCTTGCTCCCAACACAATTGCCGAGAGTCACCTCTCCAAAACATTTCTCTCCCCATCATGGATCTTGTTCACGGCATGCTCAGTTTCTTCAGTAGTATCTGACTTTTTGTGACCCTATGGACTACAGCCTGCCAGGCTCTTCTGTCCATGGAATTCTCCAGGCCAGAATACTGAAGTGGGTAGCTTTTCCCTTCTCCAGGGGATCTTCCCAACCCCGGGACTGGACCCTGGTCTCCTGCACTGCAGGTGGATTCTTTACTACTGAGCCACCAGGGAAGCCCCATCTTTTTCAATACTTTAACCATAAGATTATTGCCTCTTACCCGGACTCTGAAAGTTTTCATTCCTCTTCCTGAATGATGGTCTGCCCTCACTACTTCCCTAATGACTATTTTCCCAAATAATACCTATCCAGTGGAAAAAGCCCTGGCTCAGGAGAAAATCATCCAGAAACCTAAGTTTTAGAATACTTACCGTACTCCCCATGTGTTGCTGTGCTTAGTCACTCAGACTCTTTGTGACCCCATGGAGTGTAGCCTGCCAGGCTCTTCTGTCCATGGGGATTCTTCAGGCAAGAATATTGGAATGGGTTGCCATGTCCTCCTCCAGGGGATCTTCCCAACCTAGGGATTGAACCCAGGTCTCCCACATTGCAGGTTGATTCTTTACCATCTGAGCCACGAGGAGAGGTCTCTTTTTTCCTCTCTATCAAGATATAAGTATAATATGAATAAATTGTTAAAGAACAAATGTGCCATTATCCTTGGTTCTGACACATAATTATACTTTAAAACATTTATCCCAATGTTCTGAATAAACTAGAGTTTTAAAAAATATAGGTCCTAGGCCACACCCTAATGGTTCTGATTTAGTACGTCTAAAGTAAGACCAAGATCAGTGGGGTTTTTTCAATTGCTATTCTAGAGCTCCAATACTTTGGCCACCTGATGTGAAGCGTCGACTCATTGGAAAAGACTCTGATGCTGGGAAAGATCGAAGGCAGGAGGAGAAGGGGATTTCAGAGAATGAGATGGTTGGATGGCATCACCGACTCGACGGATGTGAGTTTGAGCAAGCTCCGGCAGGTGGTGAAGGACAGGGAAGCGTGGTGTGCTGCAGTCCATGGGGTCACAAAGAATCAGATACAACTGAGCAACTGAACAACAACAAAACAGTTATTCTGATGATCATCCACTGTTCATTTGTTTTTTTTTAAGCCATATGATTTCCTTATGTTTATCTTGTCTCCTCCCTATGAAATATAAGCTATATGAAGTAAGATATCTTTGTCTGTTTTGTTCACTGATATATCCCCAGCAACTGCTACTATGCCTGGCCCACAGTAGGTGATCAATAAATGTTGAATAAGTAAACAGTTTTAGAAGTTGCTGAGCACTATGGAAAGAAATAGATCTGGAAATACAACACAGAGTACTGAACGTACAGGATCAAGGATGGAAGTAGAGAGATAAGTCAGAATGTAAGCTGAGCCTTATTATTTATTTTGGTCACACCATGTGGCATGTGGTTTCCCAGTTCCCTGATCAGGGATCAAACCCATGCCCTCTGCAATGTAACTGTGGAGTCCTAATCATTAGACTGCCTGGGAAGTCCAGGCTGAGTCTTACTGAAGTGACTTCAGGAAAAATTTGAAGAAAGAAATTGGATACAATGAGTAAACACAACCTTTCTGAGCTTTGCTGAAAAGGGGAACAGAGAATGATTCAAGCAAAAGTTTAACGTTTTAAGTTGGCAGACATAATAGTGTTGTAATTATGTTGTTGTTGTTCAGTCCCTCAGTCGTGTCCGACTCTTTGAGACCCCACGGACTACAGCACGCCAGGCTTCCCTGTCCTTCACCATCTCCCGGAACTTACTTAAACTCACGTCCAGTGAGTCAGTGATGCCATCCAGCAATATTGTTCTCTGTTGTCCCCTTCTCCTCCTGCCTTCAATCTTTCCCAGCATCCAGGTCTTTTCTAATGACTTGGCTCTTTACATCAGGTGGACAAAGTATTGGAGCTTCAGCTTCAGCATCAGTCCTTCCAATGAATATTCAGGACTGACTTCCTTTAGGGATTGACTGGTTTGATCTTGCAGTCCAAAGGACTCTCAGGAGTCTTGTCCAACACCACAGTTGAAAGGCATCAATTCTTCAGCGCTTAGTCTTCTTTATGGCCCAGCTCTCACATCCATACATGACTACTGGAAAAATCATAGCTTTGACTAGACAGACCTTTGCTGACAAAGAATGTATTTATATGCTAATATAAATGACCCAATAGAAGAGAAAAAATACATTGGTGGTTCCAAAACCTGGGATTCTAAACTCTAGGAGAGAGAAGCAACCAGTGAAAGAGAAGGAGCAGAAGAGCAGGAAAAATATGTGACTGTTAAAAAACAATATGTAGACATGTAGTCTCTGGCTTCAAATTGTAGCTATCAAAACAAAAAACACCCATTTCTCTCTGAATACCTGAGAGTAAGGTGGCATATCTCCATCCCCTTCCACAAAACAATTATGTCAGGAGAGAATAGTTATCCCCAAGGTGCGAGACAGTTTGTCAACTTTAATCTCCATGGTTGTGTTGGGGTTGGGAGATGCTATGACCCGCCTAGTTCACATTACTACCATTTCCTCCTTCTGTTCTTGATTTCATTCTCCAGTTAACTGGATGTGATTTATCTTAACATTAAAATCCTACCTCTCCATCCTTCTGCAGCATATTCACTCATCAAGGCACACACTGCCTGGTTGCTGTCTTTAACTTTATTTACATAAACCATAGCAGAGTTAAATGGGTGAGGTACTGACTCAAAGATCTTTCTTTTGGAGAAAGATGCAGATCCAGATCAGGGTTTCTTAATCTCTGCAGGCTGACATTTTTCAGCTGGATAATCCTTTGTTGTCTGGTGCAGTTGTTCTTACATTCTTGGCCAGGACCCACTAGAAGTCAGAAGTACCTTCCTCTCCCTCCCACTTCCTGCTCCAATCATGACCAAAAGAATGTCTCTAGACATTGTCAGACATCCCCCAGGAGGTAAAAATCACTCCCTAGTTGAGAACCGCTGGTATAAATGTAAAGTTTCTCAATACATTATTTAATAAATGCTTTTGTGGTATCAATGATAATACATGGGATAAAGCTGGGAATTTGTTACCTATCTTTCTTCTGTGCTTTTGTCATAGGTAATCATTCTTAATCCTTCTCTTCTTACCACTAGTCTCAAAATGAATATCAAGGATCCGGTATAAAGCAATAACTTCACCCTCACTGTAAAACCTGGTACATTTCTATACATCATAGGAATAGGGAGAAGGAAGGAATGAGAACAGATGTATTAAGGAAACTTAAAATACTAGTGGTGAGATTTTGCCATCTAAAGTTTTTCAAAATATTTGCTCAAGCACCATATAGGGATTTTTTCTATCAACTGATTGCTGATAACCTAAATTGGGTCCTATCCACATTGGGTGCATAAATATGTATTACTTTAAGGTATCAAAAAAATCAGAACCAGAAGAGCCAAATTAAGCTTGAAAAGAAGATATTTGAATTCAAGAATGAGAACAAAGTTACAGTAATTAAGATAGTGTGGGACTGGCACAAGATATACAAACAGACCAATGGAACAGAATAGTCGGAAAAAGACCTAGGTTAATTAGGGCAGGTCTAAGAGGAAATGATTTTTCCGGTGGTCATGTATGGATGTGAGAGTTGGACTGTGAAGAAAGATGAGCACCAAAGAATTGATGCTTTTGAGCTGTGGTGTCGAAGAAGACTCTTGAGAGTCCCTTGGACTGCAAGGAGATCCAACCAGTCCATTCTAAAGGAGATCAGTCCTGGGTGTTCTTTGGAGGGAATGATGCTTAAGCTGAAACTCCAGTACTTTGGCCACCTCATGCGAAGAGTTGACTCATTGGAAAAGACCCTGATGCTTTGAGGGATTGGGGGCAAGAGGAGAAGGGGACGACAGAGGATGAGATGGCTGGATGCACATGACTGACTCGATGCACATGAGTTTGGGTGAACTCCGGGAGTTGGTGATTGACAGGGAGGCCTGGCATGCTGCAATTCATGGGGTCGCAGAGTCAGACACGACTGAGCAGCTGAGCTGAGCTCAGCTGAGCTGAGCTGATGAGGAAATGAATGGTTTCTCAGTAAGGGGTATTGGAACATTTTACAGACCAAAACATAACTTGATCCCTACCAAACGTGACATGTAAAATTTAATTTGAGATACATCACAATTGTAAATCTGTAAAAGAATAAAGCCTTTAGACCAAAACAAGGAAGTTTCCTCATGACAGTCTTAAGTAGAACACACAAAACACTAACCATAAAAGGCTGACTTCATTAAAATTAAGAACTATACTCATCAAAAGACAAAATTAAGCAAGGAAAAAAAGGCAAATCACAGACACAGAGATCTTCATGACATAAATTTAACATATCCAAATCAGTAAGAAAATGACCATAACTCAATTTTTTTTTAAATAGGTAAAAGTCCTGAAGAGGTCTGTCACAAAAGAGGCCATTCAAAAGGCCAACAAGCAAATGAAATGGTGTTTAATTATTTGTCACAGAAATAATAGAGTACAATGAGATTACAGAGTGACTAAAATTTAAGGGACTATTACTGTCAAATAATATAAGGATAAGAGGCAATAGTCGGAACTCTCATATATTACTTATGGTAAGGTAAATTATTTCAAACACTTTGGAAAATGGTTAGGCAATAGAAAAATTGATGATACTATGTAGTAAAATGAAACATACACCTACCCCTCAAAGTAGCAATTCTACCCTTAAATACATACCCGCAAAAAATGAGTGCACCTTTCTATCAGAATATATTTTTAAGAATGTTCACACAGGCATTATTCAAAATAGTCAAAATAGAAGCCACCCATATGTCCATCAATAGAAGAATGAATCAAATATGGTAGAGTCTCACATGGAATACTACATAATAATTTAATTTAAAAACCCCAAACCTATCGATATTTGCAACAAAATGAATGAAGACTACAGACATTGTATTAAGTGAAAGTAGTCACAACAGTACATACTGATGATGCATTTATATGAAGTTTAAGGTTAGGCAAAGCAAATAACAGTAGAAGTCAGAATATTGATTACCTTTTGAGGATGTGTTGAGTAGGAACGGGCATGATACTTTTGGAGAGATGAAGTATTCCATAAATTTATATGGGTCCTATGGAATATACAGATAATTCTTTTGAGTTTTGCTGCCAAGCAAAGAATCAAGGCAGTATGTAGCAGAGAAGGTGGGGTTAGAAATTTCTTAAAGGACTGGGGAAATAACATATATATATATATATATATATGCTGATAGGAATAACTCGGAGAAGGCAATGGCACCCCACTCCAGTACTCTTGCCTGGAAAATCCGATGGAAGGAGGAGCCTGGTAGGCTGCAGTCCATGAGGTTGCTGAGAGTTGGACACGACTGAGCAACTTCACTTTCACTTTTCACTTTCATGCATTGGAGAAGGAAATGGCAACCCACTCCAGTGTTCTTGCCTGGAGAATCCCATGGATGGGAGCCTGGTGGGCTGCCGTCTATACGTTCGCACAGAGTTGGACACGACTGAAGTGACTGAGCAGCAGCGGGAATAACTCAGCAGTGAGGGACAATGATAAAGAGAAAATGCTGGAGTAATGTCCTGTGCAAGGTGGGATAAGATGTGATGAGAGCCTAGGAAGTTATTTTCTGATTGTTTCCATCTTTTCAGAGAATTAGGAAGTGAAACTGGCAGAGTGAGGCTAGAGGAAGAGATTTGGAAGTAGGGAAAAGAGAAGTGTGAAATAATCAGAAGGGTAGTACAGTGAATGGACCAAGGAGCTGTATGTACTTCAACCATGAAGTATCACTGAGGCCCATTTAAGGTTGCTGCTGCTACTGCCGCTAAGTCGCTTCAGTCGTGTCTGACTCTGTGCGACCCCGTAGATGGCAGCCCACCAGGCTCCCCCGTCCCTGGGATTCTCCAGGCAAGAACACTGGAGTGGGTTGCCATTTCCTTCTCCAGTGCCTGAAAGTGAAAAGTGAAAGGGAAGTCGCTCAGTCGTGTCCGACTCTTAGCGACCCCATGGATTGCAACCCACCAAGCTCCACCGCCCATGAGGTTTTCCAGGCAAGAGTACTGGAGTGGGGTGCAATCACCTTTCAAAAATTGCTGTCTCACTATAAAAGTCAGTGTAATGTTTCCATGGGAACTTATACTATTCTGATATGAGAGAGGTGGGAAAAGATCTATGTCTGTGTTAACATGGGGTCATGATTTAGCAGAATTGCTACATTT
This sequence comes from Ovis aries, assembly GCF_016772045.2. Classification (NCBI taxonomy): domain Eukaryota; kingdom Metazoa; phylum Chordata; class Mammalia; order Artiodactyla; family Bovidae; genus Ovis; species Ovis aries. The sequence continues at coordinate 26,303,336 of NC_056059.1, read as the reverse complement.
TTTCCCAAGATTTTTCTTTTCACCTGCCAATACCAGTATATTATTTTCCTCACAAGATGTTTTATTTTGTTTTTGATAATTAAATAGAAAAACCACTATACTCCCTTGTAAGACTATATTATTGTTGTCTCTCAGAAGAGCAGGTTAAACATCAAACATAAGAAAAGTAATGAATAACGCTTCTACAAACATCCATGTACAGATTTTGGTGTGCACATTGTAATTTTCCTGGATATAAACCTGGAAGTGGACATACTAGGTCAATCATTAACTCTATATTCAACATTTTGAGAAACTGTTTTCCAAAGCATCTAGACCACTTCACCTACTTATCGTTAATGTAGGAGGACTTGGGTGATGCATTCAGTTAGTGCGGTGTGTTCTCCACTTATGCAGGCACCTAAGGAGTAGAGCACTAAATTAACCAGCTTTACAGTTTTCCCACAGAATGTCAGTTTTATGAATGAGATCATATATACCTGGGAATCTTATTTTACCAGTTGGAGTATCACTAGTTTTATGTTCTTTCAATGGGCAAAACTAGGAAATAATTCTTAAACATTTTAAAATGACTTTATAATAATATTTATCATATTTGATATTGTAGGGACTTTCTGGACTTTGGGGTTTATCTTTGTGTATCTTTTCTCTGGCAGTGAAAATCTTGGGTCTATTATCAGCAATAAAATTACCTAGTGAAATTTCAAAATTTATTTGCGGTTCTTTTTGTCCTTAGAATATATCCCTTTTGTTGTTGTTGTTTAGTCACTTAGTCATGTCAGACTCTTTTGCAACCCCATGGACTGTAGCTCAACACATTCCTTTGTCCATGGGATTCCCCAGGGATTCCCAAACACTGGTCTGGAATACCATTTCCTTCTTCAGGGATATGTTCCATTAAGCATGTATAAATAGAGTATTAGATTCAACATTCACTTGGAATACTTATTTTTCTCTGTGTAGATTCTACCAAAATAAAATAAAAATAGGCCTTTTGATTATTGAAGTTAAATTTGGATGTTTGCATTTTATATTTCTTCTAAATGTAATGTTTCCTATATGACACATTCGTAAGAGAAAATAAAAACTATATTAAAAGTTACTCATATATACATATATATAACTGAATCACTTTGCTGTATACCTGAAACTAATATATTACAAATTAACTATACTTTAACTTTTTAATGGTTTTTTTAAAAAGGGGAAAAAGAAGTTATACTCAGAGAAGTCTTTCTTCTGTCCTTCTCCTGTTCCTATGCCCCCTTCATCCATTATAGGTAACAATTTTTTCACTCTGTAAAGAATTAAACATTTATCCTGCTTTTGGGGAAGAACTATAACATATTTTGTTGGTGAGGGAAAATTCTTTACAGAAGAATGTCAGCTAATAAATGTAGAAGGAACTGTTTAACTGGAAAATATTTCTGCAATTCTTAGTGAAATAATTAATTCAGACAAGATGTTAAAACCATTGGGTAAAAGGTTGTTGAAGATGATATTGGCACAGAGTCAAGTATCACCCCACAGACTACTTGCTTATTGAAAAGGAAAAATGTATCTTACAACTGATTGAGCTGGCATTATCATCTCAGCCAAGTGACAAACTTGACATTATGTGCTCACTGATGGGATGCAATATTAAATACACAACATTAACCATGAAGCATTCTTGCCAAAACACAAAACGTTTAATGTGTTTCTAGCCAAACCTTTGGGCTAACCCTCCAGTTAATAGGAATGTGGGAGTTAAAGGATTAAGTTAAACAATCAGACCAATCCAGAATATGCAACATCCTAGAAGACAACTGATCTGGTTTCGTCTAATGGCAATCTAAGGAGGAAAATTGACAAAGGTATTCTAGGTTAAGGGACTAAATAAGAATAGATTTTAAAATAACAATGATTCACAAATAGTAAGGCATTCACACCAGGTACATAAAGTTCAACACTTTGCAATGTTAAACAACTTATTATTACTCTTACATTTCTGTATAAGTAGTTGTAGAAATAATAAGTAACATGTAACGTGTGTAACTGATTTTTTACATTAGCAACAAGATGGACATTGGACATTAGAATTGCAAGGAGTTTTATTTATAAAACTATTTAATTACATTTCATTAAAGTTTCCAAAAATTGTTATTTAATGTTTCTTTAAAATTGAGATAATAATTATATTCATATCTGCCTAATTTTAATATTTTAAATATTTTAAGACTTTTTAAAGTATAAAAATAATTTTAATATTTAATTTCATTTTATGAAATGTTTAAATATTATATACCTAGAATACATTTTTATACTTCACTGCCAATAGATATTGTGAGCAAATTCTTATCAGAATATAATCAGTGATTTCATTAGAGTTAAAGTAAGAAAAATGGGAAAATTTTTTTTAGATTTGGAAAAGATAAGAAAAAACAATGAATGAATATATAAATATGTAGAGAATAGAATCAAAATAAGCAGTGTTCCTAAAGGAGAATCCTGAAACAGAATCATTATTCAAAGGCATATGTCTTTATTACTCACCCAAACACTGCTGTTAAACACTCAGATATGTGCAATAATGAAATTCAGTCATCTTTGATATTTTATACTCTGTCATATAAAAACAATAGCACTGTACATCTTTTTCTATTTTATTATAATAAAACTTTATTTGCCAAGGTAAGAGGATATTTTAAGTTTGTTATGATTCAAACATTTAAAATATTTAGACATATGGATCTCCATTCAACCTCTTGCCTTGGGTCCTATAAACATCAGTGGTGGGCCTGACTGTAACTTCACATACCAAGAATAATTAAGGAGTATCTATAGTGTTCAGAGAAAACTGCAATTCTAGAATCATTAGCCATTTATATATATTCAAGTTTCCTTTAACATGTAAAAAGAAACCAAAAGATCATTTCAGATATGCAAAGACTGAGAAAATATATCATGAATCCTTTTTCGAAAAGGTACATAAAGAGATGTCTAACAAGTAACCCAAAACTAAGAGTTCAAGACTGGGAAATTTCTGGGAAGATGGCAGTGTTAATGTATTTCCTACTGCTCAACTCTTTGAACTGCAGCCCAAATACCAACTACTTCTCCCAAGTGGGCAGGTTGTGTGCATAAGTTAGATCTCAAATTTCCTTAGATCTCTTCTGAAGACAGTGAAGTCTGGACTTGCCCTTTCAGGCCTGACAAAACCTGGGAGTCTTGTAGAAAGAGAAAGAGCCTTGGGGTACATGACCAGGTCTCAGTCCTTTCACATATTTGGCTCTTAGGGATAAATGGGGAAATGACTCACTAACTGCATCCTTCCTGCTCCCAGAATCTGAGGATTCAGGCAAGCAGAGAGCTCTGAGTAGGGGATAAACAACCTTCTGGCTTGAGTGCCAGGAGACTGCAAGACAGAAAACCCGGTGCCTCTCAGAACTAGTAGAGTTGCAGGTATATCAGCAGTAAGACTTGAACCCCGAGCAAGGGTGGAAGCCTACAGAGGCAAAAGGAACTAACAAGGCCCCTAATTAAGCAGCCAGAGTGAGGAAGAACAGAGCTACTGGAGGGCAAAGAAGTGACCTGAAACACACAAAATGAAAGTGCTTAAGAAAATCTGACTACAGATCACAAACCATGGATTTAAATTTATAAATTTTTTTAATTAGAGAAAGGTCACTGTTTAGACCTCGATTAATTAAAGGTCAGGTCAGAGGCCTATCTCAAAACATTAGCAGCATGCAAAAAATGGGACTCCAGAGCAAAGATGACAACTAAGCTGGACAGATCCAAAGGCATCTCTCATAAAAAAATCATGAGTACCAGGAGAAATTAAGGAAATAAAGATGAAGGAAAGGCAATGGGGAACAAATTCATGGGGAATTTGGGCAGTTCAGTGGTTAGCATACCACACTCTCACTGCCAAGGGCCCAGCCAGGTTCAGTCCCTTGTAGGGCATCTAAGATCCCACAAGCCACAAGGTAAGGCCAAAACAACCCAAAAAAGATTGTAAAAGAAAATGTAAACTTGTAGATTAAAGGGGTCAGGAGCCCCAGTTAAGGCTGTTTTGAGAAAATCCACACATCTAGATTAGCTTCATAAAACTTGATTATTTCAAGGATAAAATCATACAAGCTTCTAGGATAAAGGGAAAAAAGATTGTGGGAAAGAAAAAAAGAATCATCTTCCTATCCCACCCCTTGAAAAAGATCAGTGTTAGATTTTTCTTTTTTAACAATACAAAATAAAATTAGTTTAGCTTCTTTCTTAGTTAAATTTTAGTCTTTTCCTGAGTATTTGCTAAGATGGTGTAGATGGCTGGTAGAGTTTCTGAATATTTCCCTTCTGGGATTTTTTTTTCCACTAAAATAATGAAGGATGACAGACACTTGTATAATACATAGTGTGCCAGACATTGTTCTACATAAAGGTATTAATTCTTTTAATGCTCACAACAACTCCATGAGATAGATGTTATTATAATCCTTATTTTATAGATTAGGAAAGAAAGCAGAGAGGTTTGTCCAAAGTCACAAGCTGGTAAGTGTGAAACCTTTTCTCTCTACTCACATCAACCAATGTACAATATAATATTAAAACTTCTAAGCAGGGACTTGCCCGGTGGTCCAGGGGTTAAGACTCTGTGTTTCCACTGAAGGGGGCACAGATTCAATCCCTAGCTGGGGAACTAAGATGTGGCTGAAATTTTTAAAAATAAATTTAAAAAAATTTTTTTAAGTCATAAGCAAAATAAAAAGACACATTATAGAAAAAGCAACTAGTACAATGATCATAAATCTGTAAGCTCCAACAACACAAATAGTTGTGTCTTGAAAAAAGTTTACAATTTGTGGATGAGAAAATATAGTACTTATAAAGCTATAATGCAAAACAAGTAAGTAATTTCATTGAAAACAACAGTAAAAAAGCAACTTGACAGGAAAGTGGACTATGAATATAAATATGCAGAAGAGTAAATGTTAATAGGCAGATGAATCAATCCAAAGACACCTAAGAAAATATTTTCAAAACACTAATATACAGAGAAATAAAACAATGATATATTATATCTATCAAACTGTTAAGAATGGCAAGCCTCAGTTAACACCTTATGCAAGGTCTTCCTATGGCTGACTGGCTCGTGCTCAGTTGTGTTCGACTCTTTGTGACTCTATGGGCCTGTAATTCACCAGGCTCCTCTGTCCATATTTTCCAGGCAAGAATATTGGAGTGGGTTGCCATTTCCTCCTGCAGGCGGATTATGTACCACTGAGCTATCAAAGAAGCCCCTATGACTGACCAGGCCTACCTTAGTCAAGACTGCCCCTTCTGACCTCTCTTCTTTGCTTTCTTCTCTATCACTCAGCCACTGTCCAGCTTCAAATGCATCTTCAAATGTAAAAAAACATTGATCCTTCTGCCTAAACACTCTCTCCTTAAGATATTATCATGGCTTTCTCCTTCACTTACATCAGGTCTTTGCTCCAAAGTCAACCGCTCAGAAAGGTGCCCTTATCACTTAATACAGAATCCTCCTCCCACAAAGCTTCCTCTGCTTATCTTACTCTATTCTTCCTTACACTTATCAGTTACCTAGTGTAACTGATTGATTGTCTTATTGCATTTGTGCAATATTTATAGAATTGTTTATTATAATTGTTGTAATGTACTTGCTTATCGCTTCTCTTTCTCAGTAGACTCTAGACTCCAGGAAAGCAGAAACTTTTTTCAATCTAGTGTCTAGAATAATGCCAGACACATGGCAGAAATACTCAAAATCTGTTGGTGGAATGAACAAACATACAATGAGCAAACAACCATGAGTAAAGGTGCTAAGAAAATGGAACTCTTCTAAAGAAGAACATATGGATTTATACATTTTAAAATTTATATAAAATTATGCACATGTATGACAATATCTCCTTTAACTTTTAATGGGTCAGCATCCACATAATCTAAATTAAGTTTCAAAATATAAGGACATATACATAAGAAGGATGTGTGTAATGATACTATTTGTAGAGGATAAAAACTGGAGACAAGAAAAAAATGCTCACCAATAAGGATATGGTTGGATAAAACATGGTACCTAGACAGCCGAGACCATGTAAGCTTTAAAATAGCTGAAATTAGATCTGCGCCTATTGACAGGAGGATTTGTATTAAATAGTAATCAAGAAAAGCAATACTCAGATAAATGTATACAATGTGAGCTCATTTTACAAACCAATGAAACCTCCTCTCTATATTTGTGTGCATAAATAAGCATGATGAAAGCTGAGGTAATAGATTTTAAATAATAGTTATGTGCGGTTTGAGTTTGGTAAGGAAAAGAATTCTTTTGAAAAAATGTCCACACCAAAATAAACACAAGACATGGCCACCTTATAAACAGTTACAAATATGACAGATATTGTTGGCTGTCCAACAGCCCTCCCCTTTCATTCTTTCTTGCTATCTTTCTACCTCTCAATAGAGAAGCAGAAAATGCCAGAAGCACTCTTTCCCAGCCTCTCTTGAGGTTGAGGCATGGCCATGTACTCTGATCAATATAAAGTAAAAATCTGCTAGGGTCTCCTAGGAAAGATTTCTTTTCTCCTTGAAAAGAGGGATATAAGGAGAAGAAGCTTATTTCCTGCTGTTGAACATAAGTTATCTGAGGAAGGTATGGCTGGAGCTGTGAGAGCCATCTTGTGACTATGAAAGGAAAGCCAAGAAAATCAAAAGTCAGTACAAAGTCTTGACTTTGATAAACTGCTCTAAATCCTATAACCACCAACCTCTAGCCTTCATACTATATTTAATTAATAAACCTCTATAGTTAGTATTACTTTTAGCAAAATATTTGAGTCAATTGTAGCCCCATATCTTAACTAGTTCTGTGTATATGTGGGTGTTTATGAATACATGAAAATCTGACCATCAAAACATTAACAGTAGTTCTCATATAACCTGTTTAAATTGTTTGAATCTTTAATAAGCAACTATTTTATAGTCAGATCAAAATAATAAAGCTGATTTTACTATTTTTAAAAGTGATGACTTTGGGGTCAGAGATAAACATTAAATATTGAAAATGTGATTATGTAACAGTATAAATTATTAAAATTATTACTCATTGAGAAAATGCAGTGTAAAAATAATCTAACTAGCCTCTTGAAAAACTGAAAATTGTAAAACTTTCAGTTCAGTTCAGTTCAGTTGCTCAGTCATGTCTGACTCTTTGTGACCCCATGAATTGCAGCATGCCAGGCCTCCCTGTCCATCACCAACTCCCAGAGTTCACTCAAACTCATGTCCATCAAGTTGGTGATGCCATCCAGCCAACTTATCCTCTGTCATCCCCTTCTCCTCCTGCCCCCAATCCCTCCCAGCATCAGAGTCTTTTCCAATGAATCAACTCTTTGCATGAGGTGGCCAAAGTACTGGAGTTTCAGCTTTAGCATCATTCCTTCCGAAGAACACCCAGGGCTGATCTCCTTTAGAATGTACTGGTTGGATCTCCTTGCAGTCCAAGGGACTCTCAAGAGTCTTCTCCAACACCACACTTCAAAAGCATCAATTTTTTGGCGCTCAGCTTTCTTCACAGTCCAACTCTCGCATCCATACATGACCACTGGAAAAACCATAGCCTTGACTAGATGGACCTTTGTTGGCAAAGTAATGTTTCTGCTTTTCAATATGCTACCTAGGTTGGTCATAACTTTTCTTCCAAGGAGTAAGCGTCTTTTAATTTCATGGCTGCAGTCACCATCTGCAGTGATTTTGGAGCCCCCAAAAATAAAGTCTGACACTGTTTCCCCATCTATTTCCCATGAAGTGATGGGACCAGATGCCATGATCTTCGTTTTCTTAATGTTGAGCTTCAAGCCAACTTTTTCACTCTCCTCTTTCACTTTTTTTTTTAAAATTTTAATTTTTACTTTATTTTACTTTACAATACTGTGTTGGTTTTGCCATACATTGACATGAATCCACAATGGGTGTACATGCGATCCCACACATGAACCCCCCTCCCACAGCCCTCCCCACAACATCCCTCTGGGTCATCCCCATGCACCAGCCCCAAGCATGCTGTATCCTGCATCAGATATAGATTGGTGATTCGATTCTTACATGATAGTATACATGTTTCAATGCCATTCTCCCAAATCATCCCACCCTCTCCCTCTCCCTCTGAGTCCCAAAGTCCGCTATACACATCTGTGTCTTTTTGCTGTCTTGCATACAGGGTCATCATTGCCATCTTTCTAAATTCCATATATATGTGTTAGTATACTGTATTGATGTTTTTCTTTCTGGCTTACTTCACTCTGTATAATCGGCTCCAGTTTCATCCATCTCAACAGAACTGATTCAAATGTATTCTTTTTAACGGCTGAGTAATACTCCATTGTGTATATGTACCACAGCTTTCTTATCCATTCATCTACTGATGGACATCTAGGTTGCTTCCATGTCCTGGCTATTATAAACAGTGCTGCGATGAACACTGGGGTACATGTGTCTCTTTCTATTCTGGTTTCCTCGGTGTGTATGCCCAGCAGTGGAATTGCTGGGTCCTCTTTCACTTTTATCAAGAGGCTTTTTAGTTCCTCTTCACTTTCTGCCATAAGGGTTATCTTAAAAAGGGCTAAAAATATTACATGTCATGGAATAGTTAACATTTGCAAAGAACACAAGAATGCTTTGAAAACTTAAAATATCCACTGCAAGAAGTAAAAATAAAATATACATTTTATAAAGACAAAAGCAAAGAAAATAGTTTAAAATAAACACTGAAAAAAGAAGTAGCAGTCAAATACTGGGGAGAATTTTTATCTTTTGGCTGTAAGAAAAAAATCTTGAGTCTGCACTATAAAGCTCTTACAATAAGAAGCCAACTAATGAATACAGAGATGACGGAAGTAGAAAAATCACCACTTGCCAATCGTAACTGAAAATGAGACCATCAATGGGCATCAAAACTTTGAGGATAATTATAGAAAAACAGGAAGTTCTGCTACAAGAGATTTAACTACTACAAAGGAAAAATCACAGGTTTATAATGGAGATACTCACAGACATCACCTTAATCAAGCAGTCAAAGTTACCAACACCAGCAATCGAACAAACTTCATGTGCTCCCTGGTTAAGATGCCCTGAGAAACGTATTTATTCTATATTTGCCCTAAGGTCATAGCCTGATTCTAATCATGAGCAAACCATTCAAACCCAGAAAGAGATATTATACAAGATACTGGCACATACTTTTCAAAAATGTTATCTCCTTAAACATAGAGGACTGAGGACTTGTTTCAAATAAAGAGACTAAAGGAATATTGATAGCTAAATGCAAGGTATAAATGGAGGCGTTCATTTGGTATCAAGGAAACTGTCCAGTAAAATAATGATGGCTAAATCTGAATAAAATTTATAGATTATATTACTATAATAACCCTTATTTCCTGATTTGATCATTGCATTGTGGTTATGTAAGAAAATGTTGTTTTTAGAAAATATACACCAAAAATTTTAGGAAACACACTGATGTGTTTAGGACAGAGTGGGACATCAGCTTACTCTCAAGTGGTTTAGAAACATATTTTAAATAAGTGGCAGGAATTCCCTATCAGTGATGCTGTGCTTCCAGTGCATGGGGTACGGGTTCCATTCCTGACTGGGGAACTAAGATCCTGCATGCACCGTGGCATGGCGAAAGAATCAAAACAAGATAAAATGGGTAAAATGTTAACATCTATGAATCTGGGTGAAGGGTATACGGAAATTCTTTATATTATTCTTGCAAATTTTCTATAACTTTGAAATTATGTCAAAATTAAGTTTTAAAATGCTTATTTGTAGTTCATACATAGATAACTTTTATTGGTCTGAAATAAAATCTATTCATTTAAGAGTCAGACCTAAAGCCAAGTGGACCTCAGGGAGTAGAGAGAAGCAACAGTTCTAGAAGCAAAAGGTTCTGAGCAGGTAACATCAATGATGTCTACTGCAATGGAAAAATAGCCATTTCCCTGTATGATAAAGCACAATGAAAACTGTCATCTTTTAGCATCAAGTAACATTGCATTGAACTGCACAAAGCAAAAACCGTTAGAAATACATGTAGAAAATGAACATATCTACAAATCTATTATTAGAGCAAAAGCATCATTAGGGGAAGAGATTTTTGGTCTATTAGTATAAACTAGTCTGGCACATAGCAACCATTTAGTAAGGTACTTTCACACATTTACGTTATATAAACTCACGGATTATGGTCATCATCAGGGTGGAATCATGTCTATTCTGTTCTCGTGTCTATTCAACAGCAATGGCTGGCACGTAATAGGTGCTCAATCAATATTGTTGAACAACTAAAGACTGAATCTGCACTTTCATACTTGTGGGACACTGAAATAAGAAATATCTTTAATAGATTAGAATTATGGTGTGATAAACTAACGCACATATTTCCTCCACCTTCTAATTTTTAATTTAGGAAGCTGATACCACACTTGGGTAAGACTAATACAGGCTCTTTGGCTATACAAATTAAGTATCCATGTTGTTGCAAATGATTGGTTTACCAGTCATGAACCATGTGATCTTAAATAGCTGTCTTGAAAATCCACATTCCACAGAGTACCTATCAGCACAAAGCCAGCATTATTACTTTGGAGAATGTCTAAACTATTTAACTGATTAAGAGTTAACAATGCCAAGTGGCAAGATAACTCATTCAGCTACCTAGGGATGTATTTTGTACTTAAGACTCTAATTAAAAATTAAATTGGGAGGGGGGTTCATGTTTGGGAATGCATGTACACATGTGGTGGATTCATGTTAATGTATGGCAAAACCAATACAGTATTGTAAAGTAAAGTAAAAAAAAAAAAAAAGAAAATTAAAAAATTAAATTAACCAAGTGTAAACCATCACTAGAGGATTTAGAGAGACTTTTTAAAAAATGCCAACTGATATAAACTGCTTTATAAATTTAATAGGTTCACATTACTAAGGACACTTTCCATGGTATTTTTTTCAAACTACAGATTGTGACTATCTGAAAAGGACCAAGACCAAAATTTTAAAATAGACTAGCATAGAAAAATCTCAAGATGCCTTCATTCCCTATGGTAGAATACAGCTGAGTGAAACTTTTGGTATATACATATATAAACAAAGCCACAACATAAAATGTTATTGTAGGCTACAGTAAGAAATATACTGACAAATGCTGTTTGATACTTTAGAACAATCTCTCAGTAGAGGTAGACCCATCTGCAGATTTGATGACATTCCACTTAGGCACGTTTTTATCAAGCTCAACCTTCACAAGAAAAATATGAAACTCTGCTTCTAAAGTATATTTCTTGTTGCTGTTGTCCCACTTTTTGAGAACTCATGGACTGCAGCATGCCAGGCTCCCCTGTCCTCCATTGTTTACTGGAGTTTGCTCAAATTCACGTCCACTGAGTCAGTGATGCTATCTAACCATCTCATCCTCTGCTGCCCTCTTCTTTTGCCTTCAATCTTTCCCAGTATTGGAGTGTTTTCCAATGAGCAAGCTCTTCGTTGGCAAAGTAATGTCTCTGCTTTTAAATATGCTACCTAGGTTTGTCATAGCTTTCCTTCTTTGGTCCTAATCAAGAGACTTTTTAGCTCCTCTTCGCTGTCATTAGAGTGGTACCATCTGCATTATCTGTAAGAGGCTGTTGATATTCCAGCTTGTGATTCATCTAGCCTGGCATTTCGAATGACATATTCTGCATGTATACTAAACAAACAGGGTGACGGAATTCAGTCTTGTTATACCCCTTCCCCCATTTTGAACCAGTCAGAAGTTCCATGTCCAGTTCTAGTTGCTTCTTGAAGCACACGCAGGTTTCTTAGGAGACAGGTAAGGCAGTCTCTAACAATTTTCCGGTTTGTTGTGATGTACACAAAGAGTGTAGCGTAGTCAATGAAGCAGCACGTTTTCTGGAATTCCCTTGCTTTCTCTATGATTCAATGAAGGTTAGGAATTTGATCTCCGGTTCCTCTCTTTTCTAAACTCAACTTGGGTATCTGGAAGTTCTCCGTTCATGTTACTATTGAAGCCTAACTTGAAGGATCTTGAGCATAACCCTCCTATCATGTGAAATGAGCACAACTGTATGGTAGTTTGAACATTCTTTGGCATTGCCCTTCTTTGGGTCTGGAATGGAAATTGAACTTTTCCAGTCCTGTGGCCACACTGCTGAGTTTTTCAAATTAGCTGACATACTGAGTACAGCACTTTAGTTCTTCAGATACCTACTCAAAAGTAAAGTAAAACTCACTGCTATTTGAAACTTATTAAAGCAATGACAGAATGCCCAATATCTGAGCTATTGTTTTGAACACTGTAGATATAGATTATGTCATACAGTATGGTCCCTGGGTCACATTAATCATCACAAGATCCACTTAGGAGTTTCTTAGAAATGTAGAATTAAGGCCTGACTCCAGCAATAATCTTTCAGATTGACCACTGATTCATGTGCACAGTGAAATTTGAAAAGGATTGGTTCTCAAGGGACACAGTACCACTGACTACCATAACCAGTAGAAATTTATGGGACACTTCGATTGTAACAATTATAGGTGAGGTACATCTGGATTTATTAGGGATGAGCAATACACAGATGTACACACCTAAGAGCAGGTATCCCAAATGACAATCAAACACCCTGCCAGTCATTCATATAAAAGATTTTTAAGTCTACTTCTAATGTTGAAATTTGAATCAAACTGTATTACCTAACATGTAACACCAAATAATCTGCACAATTTTAACATACTGAATTTTCCAGAAATATCTTGTATAACATGAAAAAAAGGCATACTTTTGTCTAGAACTTAACTAAGCATTGTTTACCATTTCATAGTAATTTTCTAACTTACATTTAGAGTTATGTTCACACTGATACTGGGTATGTGTTCAAATATCTGATTACTTTCCTTAAATAATTACATTTGAGCTAAAATTATTTTCCTAGAAACTTCCCTCTAATTTCCCCTCTTATTCTATTATTAGCTCTATTATTGTAGATAGGGAATTTTTTTCTTAAATAAGTGGTAAGCAAGTTATATTACCTACAAATTTCACTTGAGGATAATGAGTATGCAGCCCCTACCATTCCCCTAGTTCAGGGGTCCTTGATACGAGAATACAAGGACATTCAGCCCAAGGAAACCATACAATGGCTTTACAACAATAGAAATTATAAATAATACAACTTGATACATACATATAGCCACCCTGAGGGGTTAACACATAACTCACATCCAACCGAAACTGTTAGATTAAGAACATCACACCATGGAACTATATACAATGGGCTGAATTATAAACTTGGATCTCAAACTGTGGTCAAGCCCCATACACAATTTCGTTTATGGAATTGCAATTTGCATCATTTTACCAGCCTACACTGGCTATTAAAAAACAATCCTATAAAAGCTAGAATTACTGCAGTGTCAGTCACTGCATGACGTACACTGCAGGAGTTTTTTTAAGGAAGACCTACAAAAAGCTAAAACTCATTACAGATTTGCTCTGCATCAACCACTGAACTCTTCAACTCCCCTTCCAATAACACAAGAGAAGACTCTACACATGGACATCACCAGATGGTCAACACCGAAATCAGACTGATTATATTCTTTGCAGCCAAGATGGAGAAGGCTCTATACAGTCAACAAAAACAAGACCAGGAGCTGACTGTGGCTCAGATCATGAACTCCTTATTGCCAAATACAGACTTAAATTGAAGAAAGTAGGGAAAACCACCAGACCATTTAGTTCAGTTCAGTCACTCAGTCATATCCGACTCTTTGCGACTCCATGAATTGCAGCACGCCAGGCCTCCCTCTCCATCACCAACTCCCAGAGTTCACTCAGACTCACGTCCATCGAGTCAGTCATGCCATCTAGCCATCTCATCCTCTGTTGGAGTCTTTTTCAATGAGTCAACTCTTTGCATGAGGTGGCCAAAGCACTGGAGTTTCAGCTTTAGCATCATTCAAATCCCTTATGATTATACAGTGGAAGTGAGAAATAGATTTAAGGGACTAGATCTGATAGAGTGCCTGTTGAATTATGGACGGAGGTTCGTAACATTGTACAGGAGACAGGGATCAAGACCATCCCCATGGAAAAGAAATGCAAAAAAGCAAAATGGCTGTCTGAGGCCTGACAAATAGCTGTGAAAAGAAGAGAAGCGAAAAGCAAAGGAGAAAAGGAAAGATATAAGCATTTGAATGCGGAGTTCGAAAGAATAGCAAGAGATAAGACAGCCTTCCTCAGCGATCAATGCAAAGAAATAGAGGCAAACAGAATGGGAAAGACTAGAGATCTCTTCAAGAAAATTAGAGCTACCAAGGCAATATTTCATGCGAAGATGGGCTCGATAAAGGACAGAAATGGTCTGGACCTAACAGAAGCAGAAGATATTAAGAGGTGGCAAGAATACACTGAACTGTACAAAAAAGATTTTCACGATCAAGATAATCATGATGGTGTGATCACTCACCTAGAGCCAGACATCCTGGAATGTGAAGTGGGCCTTAGAAAGCATCACTACGAACAAAGCTAGTGGAGGTGATGAAATTCCAGTTGAGCTATTTCAAATCCTGAATGATGATGCTGTGAAAGTGCTGCACTCAATATGCCAGCAAATTTGGAAAACTCAGCAGTGGCCACAGGACTGGAAAAGGCCAGTTTTCATTCCAATCCCAAAGAAAGGCAATGCCAAAGAATGCTCAAACTACCACACAATTGCACTCATCTCACATGCTAGTAAAGTAATACTCAAAATTCTCCAAGCCAGGCTTCAGCAATTTGTGAACCGTGAACTTTCAGATGTTCAAGTTGGTTTTCGAAAAGACAGAGGAACCAGAGATCAAATTGCCATCTGCTGGATCATCGAAAAAGCAAGAGAATTCCTGAAAAAACATCTATTTCTGCTTTATTGACTATCTAAAGCCTTTGACTGTGTGGATCACAATAAACTGTGGAAAATTCTGAAAGAGATGGGAATACAGACCACCTGACCTGCCTCTTGAGAAATCTGTATGCAGGTCAGGAAGCAATTATTAGAACTGGACATGGAACAGACTGGTTCCAAATAAGAAAAGGAGTACGTCAAGGCTGTATATTGTCACCCTGCTTATTTAACTTATATGCAGAGTACATCATTAGAAATGCTGGGTTGGAAGAAGCACAAGCTGGAATCAAGACTGCTGGGAAAAATATCAATAACCTCAGATATGCAGAAGACACCACCCTTATGGCAGAAAGTGAAGAGGAACTAAAGAGCCTCTTGATGAAAGTGAAAGTGGAGAGTAGAAAAGTTGGCTTAAAGCTCAACATTCAGAAAACGAAGACCATGGAATCTGGTCCCATCTCTTCATGGGAAATAGATGGGGACACAGTGGAAACAGTGTCAGACTTTATTTTTGGGGGCTCCAAAATCACTGCAGATGGTGACTGCAGCCATGAAATTAAGACCAACCTAGATAGCATGTTGAAAAGCAGACATTGCCAACAAAGGTTAGTCTAGTCAAGGCTGTGGTTTTTCCAGTGGTCAAGTATGGATGTGAGTTAGACTGTGAAAAAAGCTGAGCGCTGAAGAATTGATGCTTTTGAACTGTGGTGTTGGAGAAGACTCTTGAGAGTCCCTTGGATTGCAAGGAGACCCAACCAGTCCATTCTGAAGATCAACCCTGGGATTTCTTTGGAAGGAATGATGCTAAAGCTGAAACTCCAGTACTTTGGCCACCTCATGCAAAGAGTTGACTCATTGGAAAAGACTCTGATGCTGGGAGGGATTGGGGGCACGAGGAGAAGGGGATGACAGAGGATGAGATGGCTGGATGGCATCACTGACTCGATGAACCTGAGTCTGAGTGAACTCCAGGAGTTGGTGATGGACAGGGAGGCCTGGCGTGCTGCGATTCTTGGGGTCGCAGAGTCGGACACGACTGAACAACTGAACTGAGCTGAAGCACTGAACTATATACAACCAATCTTGTCTCATGACTGCCCTCTGATATAGGTATCACTCCTCATTTCAGAGATGATAAAAACTGGCTTAGAAATCTCAACTCACTCGACTAGGTTCATACATCAAATAGACTGCAGAACTAGAATGTGAAGTGAGGCTATCGGACACCAAAGCATGTGTGTACTTTTCCAGAGCAGGCTGCCACGCAGTCTTCACCTTTACTGTGGAGCATCTACTGACTCCTGTCTTCGACCATCTAGCCAGCTGGATACTAAACACAAAAATTGTGTCCTACAAAAGGCAACTGCCCAAGCATGACAGCATCATTGAAGGACTTGCTTCTCCATTTTATTTGATTAGAATGGGCTTTATGTAATGCATTTTGCATGCTAACCTCACTTCTGGCTTAATTTTTTCTAACATTCTATCTTTATTTTTTCACCTCCTATAATAAAGCAAGAAAAGCATACCACATGCTGCTTTAGGTAACACAAAAAAATGTATTAAGACAGTCCTAAAGCTTTGCTAAATGAAGAAACTACTGTGTAATCACTTTTATAGTTAAAATCCCAATTATCATCATTCTAGAACAAGTACATAAGCTCCAGTATTTCCCAGTTACAGACCTCTGGTTACCTTGGCTGCTTTTCAGAAAGTAAAAGAAATCTTAACATACAGATAAACAATGAGCATCTGAGGACATGGAAAACGTAAAACAGGGCTCAGTGGCATGTCTTTAAGCTAAGAAGCCAGACAATACCACGGACAATCAAGAGAAACTGCAATGGACTCAAGGACAAGCAGAGAGGAAAAAACTAGGTATCGAGGCAAATCACACTTTGTTGACTGGATTAATGCAGTCATCAGGTGGGAATGGGGTTAGGGGCCTGCTGGAAGTGAAAAAGAAATGAAACAGGTTAAGACATTTACATTTACTGACACTGTCACCAAAATACGTTTAGAGTAAGGATCAGCAAACTTCTACAAAGGTCCCGATAGCATTACCTTACACTTTGTATGCCTGTCTTAGTCACACTAGTCAACTGTCATTATAGAACACACACCAAAGAGGAAAAAAAAAAAGACGTGAACAAATGGGCAAGTCCACGTTTTAATAAAACTTTACAGCAATTACAAAACAGAACGCGTGCCAAATATGACCTATGAGGTATAGTTTGCTGCCCTGACAAGAGGTTCAGTAGGCACGAGGAAACATGGATCTGAAACACAAGAGGAAGGTCGTGGCTAAGGACAGAGATTTGGAAGCTACTGTCACAAAGTGACACTACGCATGACCTAAGAATAGTAAAGATGGAAGATATGAACATTTAAAGACAGAATTCTTATAAAATAGCAACACTTGAAAAAAGCATGAAGAGAAGGTAAAGAATGATTTTCTGAAAGGAGAAAAAATGTGCAAAATGGGAATTATGAAAAACAAACATTCTTAAAATCAGAACAAGTGCTGAAAGAAACTTTTTATAACAATATAAAGATGAATCTGGGAAATGTTCTCAATTTAAAAAAACTGCAAAGTTAAATTCAATCTGAGGCTTCAAAACAAAACTCGGTCCTGTTATCAGTGCTGATTCAAGCTTTTTAAATGTTTATAGGCCTAAAACAGATTTAACAACTTAATGCTTATCCTTTGGAAGAAGTTCAATCTAGAGAACTATTTTACTTCTATTTTAAAACAATACTGGCTCATTAGAAGAAAATAAAACAGTATCGATCATAAAAATATCATGAGGACCAAAACTGAAAAACTTGCTAAGCGGCATTCTGTAGAACACAACTACAACGTTGAAGATGATCCTTTTATGTACATTAGAACAGTCTGGGTTTGGAATGCATAGAGACTAAGGGCCATCTGGTGAGTGCTAAAGAAAAGGGATTCCCAAGTCGCTTAGTGGTAGAGAATCTACCTGGCCACGAGATGCAGGTTCGATCCCTGGTTTTGGAAGACCCCTGGAGTAGGAAATGGGAACCCACTGCAGTATTCTTGCCTGGGAAATCCCACAGACAGAGGGGCCTGGCTGGCTTCAGCCCAGACTTGCAAAGGGCTGGACATGACTTAGCAACTAAACAACAACAAAAAGGAAACTGCTTTTTTTGCACATATCAAAAAAATTGTACTATGCAAAGATAAGACTACAATTTACACTGGGAAACTGTGAACGCAAAAATTACAAGCAAGCAAGGAAGGAAGCCAGTCCTCCAACAAGGCATACATTCATATAATCACTAGAATATAAAAGTTTTATATGTTATGACATGTAAAACTGAACTTTCCAAGATTATTAAATGAGAAAGCAATGCTGAACAATCTGGGTCCAAAAAAAAGGCACACGTACCTGGTGTATGCACTGAAAATTCTTAGACATATATAAGAAATTTGAGTGGTACCTTGAAAAAGAAAAGTAGGATTGAAGAAGGTAGGAAATTGTCACCTTCTGCAGAAAGACTACCTTTCTGTAGTCAAAATAGGTTATGTGTTATGTCTGGTCAAACACTGAAAAAAAAAAAAACAGGCTGAACGGAGAACTGTTATCTACAAAACCATATCAAAGCAGACACAATCACACTGAAAATGCTTCAACAAATTCAAAAGTATGCTAAAATAACGAAGCTTTTAAAAGCAAAATTTCATAACTGAAAAAGAGCCACATCCACAAAACTACTTGGACAGTCATACAGATTTCAGCAATGTAAAGCAGAAGTCTTGCAAAAGCTGTAATTTACACATGAGGGTTTGGTCGAGTCCTCCTACGTAGTGTGATCCATTTAGACTTGCTGTAAGTTAGTGTTGAAAGGGTGTTTTACATTTACCTCTAGACTAATCCCTAGTAACAGAAACTGTAGTTCTTTTACAATAATACAAGCTATTTGCAGAAACCACGGAAATATAGAGTTATTTTTAATAGATACCTGCTTTTAAAAGTTTAGAGCAGGGACCAGTCTATTTTGTTTTCTTCTGTACATCCAGCATCTACAGCACAATAAACTGAGGTACTCAAAATGCATTTTTTGGAGACAAAGTAGGGACATAACTTCTGTGCAAGACTATTAAGAATTTATAAGCTCAGAAGTAAAAGGGGGCAAGATTAAAAACATGGAATCTGGTTCCTGTGAATTGGGAAAGGCATAGCACATTTCATCTCACACCCAGTTTCAGTTTTTTTGCTTCTGGCAGTAAAATAATCACATGAATATTAAAACATGAAACTATCCAAGGTGTTAGGATGACTACCTCATGTCTACTTTGAAATTTACAGTAAGCAAGATATAAAAGTATTATTGAAAGATGCTACAGACTGGGCCTGAAATGAAAAGTAGAGATAACAAGCTGGTTGTTTTTAGTGACTGATGGGCAAATGAGCTGATCCTGGCTACTGAAGACAACCTAAGAGTGGTGTCTCTCCAACTGTATGTGATAGAGGAGCAGGTTTAAACCCCAAAATGCACACTCCTGTCACAAATATACTTTATATATATATATATATATCTCACATACTTCTTCCCGAGTGGTGCTAGAGGTGAGGAACCCACTTGCCAATGCAGGAGACATGAGACATAGGCGTGATTCGTGGGTCGGAAGACCCCCTGGAGGAGGGCATGGCAACCCACTTCCAGTCAGTCTTCTTGCTTGGAGAATTCCACAGACAGAGGAGCCTGGTAGGCTACAGTCAGATACAACTGAAGCAACTTCCACACACACAATGTCACAGCAATAGCTGATTTCTGTAGACGTTTCTAGATACTCAGTTTCTATACTGGTCTAGAGAGACACCTGCTAGCACTACCTAGGGTTTTGTTTCTTAACGTCAGTTGGATCTGAAACCTTCCATTTATCCGGGTCTAACTCTTGAGTGAGAAAATTCAGGTCTTTTTCCCTTCTACTCAGTAAATGAAGACAATCCAATCCAACAATTAGATAAAAAGTAGCACAGAGACTTGTCATTAACTTGTTTTAATTTTAAAATGTAAAACATCACATTATCACACTGCCTTAGTAAATTAAAATTATCCTTTTGAATGCAAACTTCAGCATTTAAGAATCTCAACTTGAAAGCTTCACTTTATTTTGCCATTTATCTTAGAAGATAACAGGACACAGATACTTAAAACCGGATATGAAAATATTCACTTGATCTATGTATCTCTAAACTCCTGTACCTTTGTTTCCATGTTCTCAGGAAAAAAAGCCAAATGATTAACTGAGTGTGAACAGAGTACCCTCAGGGGATTCCCTATCTCTTATACGTTTCATTATCAAAGGAAGTAAAATTTAAAATGTTCTGACCTATATACACTGACTACAATCTGGTACAATTTACTGTAGCCCATGAGGTAGGCTCCACACCTCTGAGACTGTTTCATGTGCTTTACAGAATTTCTGGAACAAAATTTCTAGGACTCAAATCCATACTAAGTGACTTAAATCCTCACTGTTTCTGTTTCTTCATCTGTAAAAAGGGGATAAGAGCACCTACATCGAAGGATTATTGTGCAGGTTAAAGTGCATGTGAAGTGCTTAGAATACTGCCTGGCATACAGTAAGTACTAAGTAAGGATTTTAACTTTTTGATTCGTTCATAGTATAACTCAAATCCTTCTGAAGAACTAGAATTTTAACAATTAAATTGGTTAAATGAAATATGGCATATCCTTATGATGAAATACTAATTATCCATTAAAGGTTATTTTATTAATCTATTATGAAAATATATTTAAGCTATAATATCCTGTTGAACAGAAAGGAAAAAGTAAATTAGAAAATCATGTACAATCTAATCTTATATTTAGAAAAGATGCTAATAGTTATAAATATTTGCAAGTTATTGTGATATTTAAGTGATATTTGCCAAAGACACTCAGAATCATTCCACACACACTGGAAAAAAAGACTTAAAACCAATTGTGATTCTCAGCTGATAATAAGGAGGATAATAAAATGCCATAAATTAGGATTCTTAACAATTTAGAACTGTGTACATTTAATGCATTATTTCTCGACTCTCATAGGCTGATACTTCTTAAAATGGACTGCATGCTAGAATTAATAAAGCACTGATTTCTGATGCATTCCTCCAATGCCACCCACTGCCAACATACTAATACTACCACTGTTACTTTTAAGCAAGCTCTTGAAGTGCTCACAAACTACATATACCAAAAGACAATAAGTCACCTTAACCAATCACCCAAATTTAAACAAGATATTATTAGGTACATATATTGAGATTATAAATATAAAAGACACAGTATTTATAGAATACTGAACAAGGGGTGTTTGTGGTATTGAGAATACTCAGATGGTAGCTTGTGGTACCCTTTAAACTGTTTTAAATTCTTCAATAAAATCAGTATTATTAATTTCACGTTTATTTTACACAGGATTTTTGTCAAACTTACCAGTTTTAAATGATTAATTCATAATCACCATCTAGAGACAAAATTTCCTCTCAACTAATGGTTATTCTACCTACAGTTCAGCTCACTCTGTCTACAATAGTTATATTTCATTTTATCGAATCTGAAATATACAATTATGCATTACAAACAAGCTGTTTTCAAATTTGCTTAAAGAGTAGATCAAGTTTTCAATTTTACATAAAGCCATACACCAGTTTATCATTAAAAATATGAGTCTTCATAACCTGTTTATTCCAATTCTCTTTAGACAGCAACACTAACAAAATTCTTAATGCATACACCCCCATCACCTACAAGTCTTTCCCTATGTTATTATTTTGACACTTAAAGAAGAACATCTTAACAACCAAGTTTTGTAACTACTATCCCTACCAATCAAATGGTGATGCATCAAGGTTCCAATTTTCATGAGTTTTAAGATATTAAGAGTACATTATTTACCTAAGCCTAAAGGACTGCGCCTTATTAAAAAAAAAAAAGCCACATCAATTTAATTTCATATATATGATGCTACCTATTCAATTTATTAAAAATTAAAATAAACAAAATAACCAAACTAATGCTCCAAACTTATGCTATTCATGTGGAAGACACTACAAGAGAAGACACAATAGAGACTGCCTTGCAATAAGAAATACAAATTCCTTCTACATAGATGGAGAAATAAAAGGACAATTCTAGTTGTCTAAAAGACAATTCACTGTACACATTTTATTTACAGTTTTGTACACTGTCTCAATATGAATGGGACCGCTTTTCTACTTGAGCCAATTTTTTAACCAAAGCAAAATAACCTAAGTAATACAAAGTGTTAAAATACAGCATAAAGATACAAAAACAGATATACTAATTCTAATTAGGAATGTAATTATGATGTTACATTTTTTATAATCCACAATTAAGTTTAGGAAATCACACAAACATAGATCACTGATTTGAATGAAATGCATAAATTTGTAGCAAAGCATTGTAGTTTTAAGTTAAAAAAAAAAATTACCAAAGAATGCACAAAATTAATGTTTATTCCACCTTTGTGTCATATTCCTGGATCCTTCACCAATGTTACATGAGAAAGAAAAACTAAAGCAAAACAAATGAAAAACTGAAATCAGAATCACTAATGTTATCAAATAGGGAAACAAATAAATTAAAATCTAGCAGCCATCAGCAAGAAGTACAGCACAGATAATGCTGTAAAAAGAATCAAAGAAAATTGCCAGAAAACTGTATGCATCATACTCTTTCAAACCAGCAAAATATGCTCCTGCATACAATGGAACGTAAACAAAATCATTCTCTTGTAAGGTACAGAAATGCAAGTTCTTTTTTTTTAATATTGTAGATGGGTCAAATGTGTTTGTAATGGTTATTTCTATTAAGCTATTACAGACTGGGCCAGGAACACATTTATGGATTCTGGGGATGATGTGTACTGTAATTCTTTGATTGAGATAATGGACACTCTAGCCAAAAAAAAGAAAAAAGAAAATATGAACACAGAAGTACAAGACAAAGGCGAATGAGACTTCTCTTATATCTTAGCAACATTTAGATGGAAATCAAATTTAAATGCAGTCCACTCTGCTTTTGAAGAGGCTTTGGTTCAGCTCCCAAATCTCGATTGCTTGACGCAGTCTCCTATGAGAATACTCAGAAGGTGTCTTCTTAAACAACAAACCTATTTTTAGTGGTGGAGCCGCTCTTAGTAGCTGTGTCTGCATGGGACTGATAACCAATCACTATCTTTGGAGGAAGTCCTAACCTTTCCTTGTATACCCTCCTATAGGAAGAAAAAGAAAAGTAGCCATTAATTTTTATTCAAACATACACCCCAAATCCAGCAATACTATTCTTTACTAAAAAAAAAAAACCTGGAGCGTGAAATAAGAAACTGCACATTTTCCTTTTAACAAAATATACTCTTCCTTTTCACTACAATCTTGGTTAATCACTTAACCAATATTTGAGAATCTACTATGTACCAGGTACTGTGGTAAATGTTGCTAAATTTAATTATCAATAAATTAATAATAAGCAAAGCAGGGACAGTCCCTGGGGTTATGGTATTTATAGTTTAGAGTATTTGATTATTTCCAAACAAATAATCACAAATACATATGGTGGAGCTATATCACATGCAAAATTAATTTGTATATAATCAATTACATGCACATATTTTAATTTTTTGATCTAACATGCTTCAATTATATTGTACATATAAACTTTAGTATATATTTTATGTTACTGCAATTACATTTACCTTATCTATTACTGACAAGAAAGCACATTCAAAAATTAAACACTTCGAAGGCAATTTGTAATATTTTCAAATCATGTGATTCTATTTTAAGGACAAACATGATGAGTATCAAGGAGGGTAAGTACAGGGGCTGTAATATCATTAACAAGAAGGATCTAATCTCCTGGAAATCAAAGAAATCTCTCCTTTAAAATTTATGAGGTCAAAAGTATAATGCTAAGAGAATTAATTAAGCACATCTGAAGGCTGAGAAATAAAAATAAAGCTCAGTGGCTACAGCTAGCAAGAAAAGTAAATATGAGAGATAAGGCTGACAAGGTAAAACTGGGCACAGATCACCATATAATCTGAGAACATCATAAGTCAGGCTAGAAATCTGGTATCTGAGAATAGCAAAATTTTAAAATAAGCACCAAATGAAACAAAAATAAAGATATATATATATTTTCATGGAACTGAATCCTCCAGTATACTAGGAAAATTTATTCATACTGTATCCTCCAGAAGATTTCAGTACCTTCCCTAGAATAAGGTATTTAAAAATAATTTTGTGATAACTAAAATTACAATTAATATCAAGTTGACATTAGGATGCAATGTACCTTCAATTATACTTAATCACTAAAAATGCCAGAAAGCAAGAGCACTGAGCCATGAAGCTTAAACGGGCGGAAAAATATCCTTCCTTGAAAAACTGAAGTCAAATGTTTAAATAAAGATTTCAAAAATTGTTAACACTGACACAATTAAAAATCTTCCCAAGGAAAGAAATTCATATCTAATTCCTTTAATGCATTTTCAAAGAAATATGAGATCCTCACAATCGATAAGAT
The DNA here is from genome assembly GCF_016772045.2 of Ovis aries. Lineage (NCBI taxonomy): Eukaryota > Metazoa > Chordata > Mammalia > Artiodactyla > Bovidae > Ovis > Ovis aries. The sequence continues at coordinate 26,278,806 of NC_056059.1, read as the reverse complement.
TCAATGCTGACAAAAAGATCAGGAATATCATGACAATCAATTATCAATTTTCTCTTATAGAAACCCTCTGGAAAATGAAACCTGGAAAATCCCCACATCTTTTAATACAGAAAGGAATTATGTTCACAGAATTCATACTGTTGGAAAAATCAACATACAAAGGGGCAAATCAAACATATTGAGACCTATGACCTGTATACTTAATTTCAATATAAAATTTAAAGTTCAATTTTACTAACTTAAATTTAGTAAAAATTAACACTGACTGACATTTGAGGGGGAAAAAATGATAAGCAATTTTTGCAAATAGTAATATTTGCCAAAAAGTTTTAAAATATATACATGTAGGTTTTAAGCATGGACAAAACCAAGCTACTGTCACTTACATCTCAATGGAACTTTCATGTAAGTGTACACATATGTGGCAAAATACACATATACCATTTGCCAATATTCACCAACATATTGAGTATTATACATAAGCACTGTGGTTTTTAAAGTACATTAAGGAAAAGACACATTCTCATTTGATAAATAAAATGTGACGTGCTAAAACAGTGTTCCAGTGATTCTATACTCCATTGATAGGAAAAAGAAATTTTACAGAAATGAAAAAGGACGAACCAGACATAGAATATCAATACAGCTGTTCAAAGTTATAAAAGCGTTCATGAAAACAAGAAAAATAATGATCTACATAAACATATTTTTAAAAAAGTAGTTCTGCTTTTAGTTATCTATTTTAAAAGTAAAAAACAGCAAAACTTACCCTATATGTGTAACAGCTTCTCTGTTTTCACATTCAGTAGTCCATATTGCTATTTTATCACCTTTAGCTCTAACATTAACAACAGCTCCACATACATCATCACTGTAGTCATCAAAAGATTCTCCAATAAGGCACAGCAGCTTAAAAGAAAAAATTCAATTTCAAATTATATTCAACAGATTATAAACAGCTTCTTTAAGTTGCAAAATGTCTCATATATTTATATACAAAGCTAAGAAAGTTTTTAAAATGAAGGGTTTTATATATATACATATATATATATATATATATATATATATATATATATAATTGTCCTCCTGCCTTTAAAAAATTGTTAATTTGATTCTTTAATACCAAAAACATTAACAGTTTTGATAACTTTTCCAGTAAACTGGGCAACTGATGTCAGGGCACAAAAAAGGTGAATTATTATTAATATTCATTTGCTCTGCTGCTACACTTGCCAGTAAACAAGTTTTAATGGAATAAATGAAAAAGCTGCTCATGGATGAAATGCCTCCTGTTCCTGTTGCTTTTCGTGAACTTTCCCTAATTAAAAAATATATACATGGTAAATACATAACATAAAATTTACCATTTTAACCATTTTTAAGGTTTAATGACATTAAATATATTCAGTACCACCATCCGTCTCCACAACTTTTGTCATCTTGCAAAACTGAAATGACTTAATAAAGAGTTCTAAAATGGTATTTACTGATAATCTCTCCCCAAAAAAAATTAAGTTTTTCCTCAATAAAAGCCATTTACTGAAATATTTATTATTGCTCAATTTAGTAAGTGCTAACCAGGAACGTCCCTGGTGGTCCAGTGGTTAAGACTCCAAGCTTCCACGGCAGGGGGCTCAGGTTGGGTCCCTGGTCAGGGAACTAAGACTGTGCATGCCATATGGCACGCTTAATATGCTAACTACAGACCAGACTAGTGTTCAAGATACAAAAAGACTATAATCCCTGATCTTAAAACCCTGGGGTTTAAAACCTTTCACTAGAGAAAACATCTAGTATCTCAATTTAATAAATGTCGTGTGAAGCCAAAAGTTCCAAATTATATCACAACATATAAGCTGAATGATATCAAGCTACAATTTCACTATTTCCTTCACGAATCTAAAAAGTTTAGTACACAAAGCAATACTCTAAGAACTGTAAAAACTTGTATCATACAAAATGTGAAAGTTACCACAATTCTGAACTTAATGAAATGACAAGGATGACCTTATCGTGTAAAGTCAGCCAACTGCCAATCATTTTCTGGATTTGTAATATGTAGCAGGGCATTTTACTGTACTAGTATGTAAAAAGTATACAAGATTCATTCACATGGTAGAACAAAATTAAGTGCTGGTCTAGATTTCTAGAGTGGGTATCCTTATCTTCTCTTTGAGTAACCAACAAAAAAGGAACAAAGTTTTCTACCACTTTAATGGCAGAAGGTGAAGAGGAAGAGCCTCTTGATGAAGGTAAAAGAGGACAGTGAAAAAGCTGGCTTAAAGCTCAACATTCAGAAAAACGAAAATAATGATATCTGGTCCTATCACTTCATGGCAAACAGATGGGGAAAATGTGGGAAACAAGAGTCAGATTTCATTTTCTAGGGCTCCATCATCACTGTGGACGGTCACTGCAGCCACGAAATTAAAAGACACTTTCTCCTGGGAAACCTAGACAAACCTAGGCAAACCTAGACAACCTGACAAACCTAGACAAACCTAGACAACATATTAAAAAGCAGAGACATCACTTTGCGGACAAAGGTCCGTATAATCAAAGCTATAGTTTTTCCAGTGGTCATGTATGGATGTTAGAGGTGGACTATAAAGAAGGGTGAGCACCGAAGAATTGATGCTTTCCAACTGCAGTGCTGGAGAAGACTCTTGTGGTGCTGCAGAAGATTCTTGAAGAGAGTCCTGTGGACAGCAAGGAGATCATGCTAATCAATCCTAAAGGAAATCAACCCTGAATATTCACTGAAAGGACTGCTGCTGAGGCGCCAATACTTTGGATACATGCTGCAAAAAGCTGACTCATTATAGAAGACCCTGATGATGGGAAAAATTAAAGGCAAGAGGAGAAGAGGGCAACAGAGGATGAAATGGTTGGATGGTGTCACTGACTCAATGGACATGAGTTTGAACAAACTATGGGAGATAGTGAAGGACAGGGAAGCCTAGAGTGCTGTAGTTCATGGGGTCACAGAGTCAGAAACAACTTAGCAACTGAATAACAACAACAACTTGGAAGAAAAGTTATGACCAACCTAGACAGCATATTCAAGAGCAGAGACATTACTTTGCCGACTAAGGTCCATCTAGTCAAGGCTATGGTTTTTCCTGTGGTCATGTATGGATGTGCGAGTTGGACTGTGATGAAAGCTGAGTGCCGAAGAATTGATGCTTTTGAACTGTGGTGTTGGAGAAGACTCTTGAGAGTCCCTTGGACTGCAAGGAGATCCAACCAATCCATTCTGAAGATCAACCCTGGGCTTTCTTTGGAAGGAATGATGCTAAAGCTGAAACTCCAGTACTTTGGCCACCTCATGCAAAGAGCTGACTCATTGGAAAAGACCCTGATGCTGGGAGGGATTGGGAGCACAAGGAGAAGGGGATGACAGAGGATGAGATGGCTGGATGGTATCACTGACTCGATGGACATGAGTTTGAGTGAACTCCGGGAGTTGGTGATGGACAGGGAGGCCTGGCGTGCTGCGATTCATGGGGTCGCATACAGTCGGACGCGACTGAACTGAACAACAACAACAAAGTTTTAGTATTCAAAAACAGCTTTATAATTTTAAAACCTTACTGTCTCTAGCCAAAAACGATCGAGGTCACTTCGTCTCTGCTGTTTGTTCAGTGTAATAAGCCATCGTCCTCCTCGTTTGTTTTTCTCATCTTCCCACATAGGCTCAATACCATCCTACAAGGTTAGGGGTACAACAATATGAGACAATATTGTTAGTTTAACTTAAGATAATGACTAAAAACAGTAAGCAACAACCGTGTTAATTGTTTACTTTATACTCATAAAACTGTTATTGAGGTAGTGCGAAAGCACACAAAACTTAAAGCCAGAGGCATGGGATTGCAAAAACAGAGCCTTGACTAGGGCACTTAATAGCTATCAAATCTGGGGTTTGACTTAATTTGGAGGTTCTAAAGTAATATACTTTGGAGGTTCTGAGTAACAGACACCTTTTAGAAGCCATGCACATTTCTACATCTAAAAAATACATATGAAAGCTATACCACTTCAGAGAGCTAATGACTGTCCCACCCACTAACAGCTGACAAAACTCATATAAGTATCTCAAGGACGCACATACTCCTGACAAACTGCACTTCGGTCTACTCAAGTATATAAAGAAGAAATAAGAGTGGATAATCAAAGATCTCCTCAAAATCAATCACAGTATGTGTCCATACCGCCAAATTCTCACTTAATTTCAATTATTTATACTAAAAGAAGCCAAAATATACTTATGCTAAAATATGGTAAAGCTAATACAATTATTCTCCAAGCATCACAACATTAACTATTTCTAAGTTCATGGTAAGATTTTAATGAATACCTGAATGGTCCAGTCTTATAAAAAATATATGAAGTCACCAATTAAGCATACCTTAAAAAGTGAGTAGTCACAGCCAGGCATTAAATTACTAGACAACTGGATATGGTTGTACAGACTAGGTAAAAGAAAAGAACAATTATAAACATAGAAAATGTAGTGTAGAGTTTAGGTGTTTATATGTACATTCAGAGAATATGATAAAAATAAACAAGATAAAAACTCATTTACTTTTTTCCCACTATGGAGTCAATTTCTGAAACAGACCAAACAGATCTTAATAACAGTCAGCTTTAAGAATCAACATCTAATGATTTTTAGAAATATCTTCAGTGATTTTATCCTGACAATTTTGGTGCATTAGTTAACTTAATATATACATATTATTACAAGAAACTGAGAAGAGAGGTACCAGATGCCTTTAAGTAAATGAAAGAATCCAGGAGGCTAATAAGCCATTTTAAACACACAAAAAGACAAATCTAGAGAAAGTAAGACAAAACTCCCTGATCATCAGGATTGCATGACTAAACTAAGTCAACATTACTATTATCTGTGAAAGTACCAAAGAGCGGAAAAGATCAACAGTCCCCAAACACTACACACTATTACTAGTTTAAGTCAGCAAGCACAATAATCTTTGGGGGAACTTTTAAAGACAGAATAGTTCTACATCCTACTTCTTAGAATTTTAATTCCTTAAATACAGGCTGGAACCACAGAATGTGTATTTCTAAACTATTTCCCAAATAGCAATGTAACAGATTAACATTTGGGATGAATTAGGTATTCCACTAGCCTGAAGGCAGAATGCTAGATTGGATCCAAAGTGATGATCTTATACAACTAGCAATAATACCACACGGATGGTTATTTCCCTTATTAAGATTTTCTTACTGCTATTTTAACCCAGTCTGTGAGTATTTCAAGTAGAGTTTTAAGAAAGAGTCAAGGATTCTCTGGATGACATCTCACAGTTTAACAACAAATCCAATTTGAATGAGAGAGCATTAAGACAGCATACAGCTTGTTGGGTTATTCTATCTAGTAGTAACTCTTTCCAAACTAGATTATCACTGACAAGATTCCACTAGGCCAGAAGAGAGACATGGATACTAACAGTAACTACAGAATTAGAACCACCACTTCTATACAGTTAATGTCTAGTGTGGAAGGGACATTCTTCAATGGCGTTCAAAGTAGAAAAGACCAATGATTCTTTCTGCTGTCTTCTTTCTCCTTAATCATGCTCTAAGGTCTCTTACTAAGTTTACAATTAGAATCTGTTAATGGCACACTTAAATAGAATCCTAATGCTACAGACAAGACTAGATTAAAAAAAAAAAAAAAAAAAAAACCTCAATAGCTGTTTCATTAAATTTGTCCCCCAAAAGGGAGAAACTAAGTGACGAAGACAGAAAGCTTAAGGGTTTACCTTTCAATTATGGCATAAAAATCCACTCAGCAATAATATTGCTTACAACATACCTAAAAACTGTGGCGTCATGTTCTAATTAGAGGTCACTTAAATATATAATTATGTAAAACTGGTGACAGCCAAACAAACTTAGATAAATGCAAATCTTATTCACTGGGAGAATGGCTCAGAACTCTTGCTCTCCCCTCCTCCACAGGATACTGGAGACTATTATGCTTCATAAAACTCTTGAATAAATACAATTAGAGAAGAAAAACACTCAATGTTTTGATGAAGGGCAAAACAGAACCATAATTTAACTAGGCCTATGAATTACTAGGAGTTTCAAATGTAGTTCATTTTTTAAAAATGTTTTCACTAAATTAAAAAAAAAAACAAAACCCATAAGTTCAATTAAAAGCGACCAAAGTGATCTCAACATAGTTTTCTTACCAAAGTGATCTCAACATAGTTTTCTTACCAAAGTGATCTCAACATAGTTTTCTTTAATTATTCTATGCTTTGTTTTCAGTGATTCATATGCACACTAAATGCCTAATATGCTGGAAGTATACATATGTATAAAATTTTAAATCATAATTTATTAATTTACAATTTTCTAACCATAATCTATCTGTGTGATACACCCAAGTATTAACATTAAAACACAGGAATCACATCACTGATATGATCCAAAATACACGAACTGAACAAATTAGAATACTTAGATAACTGCTAGGTAACTTACAGCTCTTAAACATGTTTTTAATAAGCTGTATCTTTCATGTTCTCCAACAGTTTCTCCCTAAATATTTTTCAAGCAAATAAGACATAACTAAACTGTTTTAAAGAATCAATATTCTAAAACTTCTTGCACAGAACTTTATAGCTCTAAATTAAATTATATAGCTAAATCTGAAACAAAATCTCAAAAATATTTCAAGTATTCTTAAGTTTTATTTACAAAGTGCAATAAAATTATCTATCATCACAGATACTGTCATTCTTTGACAAACCCTGATTTATGAGCAGTTCAGCCTTTGAAATCTCAGAATCTTTATCACAGGAAATCCACAGTTTATACAAAAAAGAATCTGCAGAAATGCTAAGAAAAGCATTCTTTTCCTAAGAAAGCTCTGGAATAAAAATAGAGCAAATTTGCCTAGGTAACCAAGAAAGGGGACAAGGTCCTAAAAGTTGTCAGAAGTTCCAGTGACAATAAAGGATTCTCAATGAATGATATCTTAGGACAAGGAATAGAATAGGCAGAGCTAAATGATGACAAGATGGAAGCTTTCTAAAACTGTTGAGAAATAATCACCAATTCTAACAGTTGTGAAATGATGAACAAGCAAAAAAGTAAATATCAACTGTTCACCTTACCCTTCTTTTTGCGAATACAACTTAAAATAAAAATGTACACAATAAAACAAACATCCTAAAATGGTTACTTACGCCCAAAAGTCTTCAACAGTATCAAACTTAGAGATCAATCGAAGGTTTGCTTGCCAAGTTTTGCTTTTATCATTTTTAAAAAACCAGAGTGCCCATCTAAAAAACAGAAAGTCAGTGTCAACAGAAGTTTCACATCCATGTTCAAAGCAGCAGTGAGTTCACTTATTAATAAAAATGTTGTCTGAAGAGTTTTCAAGTAGACATATATTTTATAACTTCATGATTAATGCTTGATAATTTCAGACATATAAAATGAGATGCATTTCAACACCTACCTGGTAATTTGTATTTGCCAACCCGTGATCAAGGAAAAAAATATTTTGAAAAAGCAAAGGCAGAAAAACTACTAAACATACAGTATCAAGTACTGTACCCTGGATTTCTAAAACTAATTCAGTCTTTCCTGAAAAAATAAAAAAACAGAACTACCATTTGATCCAGCAATTTCACTTCTGGATATTATCTGAAAAAATGAAAATACTAACTTGAAAAAGATATATGAATTCCCATGATTAGTACAGCTTTACAAGAGCTTAAGATACAGAAGCAACTTAAATGTTCATCAAGGAGTGAAAAAAGAAAATATGTATGTATGTATGAATGTGTATATTCAATGGATTATTCAGTCATAAAAGAGAAGGAAATTTTGCTATTTCCAACATGGATGGACCATAGGACTTTGTAACAAGTTAAATAAATCACACACTGGACAGGAAAAGCAAATACTATATGATTTTGCTTATACATGAAATCTAAAAAAAACTTTAAAAAAGGAGAAAAACCCACCCCAAGCTCACTGATACAGAGAACAGACTGGTGGTTCCCAGAGGCAAAGGGGTGAGGAAATGCATGAAGGGGGTCAAGTGGAACAAACTTCCAGTTATAAAATAAATCATGGGGATGCAACGTACAACAGAGTAAATACAGTTCATAACACTGCACTGCAAATGTGAAAGTTGTGAAGAGCCTAAATCTTAAAAGCGCTCATTATAAGAAAATATATTATAAGTATGTATTGTGATAGATGTTGATTATGATCATTTCACAATACATACAAATACTGAATCACTGTGCTGTACATTTGAAATTGTTACACTTCAACTGAAAATAATAAAATTCCATTCCATTAAAAAAAAATTGCAGCCATTAAAGATTTATTCTAGAAAATGACTGGATGACTAAGCAAAAATATCTGTACAATAACGTTCTTAAATTTGGAAAACTGGAAACATCATAAGTGCCTATCAACAGTTCTAGAATGTGGTTTACGAATCCCCTTAGGCATCTTAAGACCCTTTCAGGAGCACTGATGAGTAAAAACTATTTCATAAAAGTCCTAAGATATTTTATTTTTCACTGTGTTAACATGTTCACTGATGATGCAAAAACAACAGTAAACCTAGCAGTGATGTACATAACAAGAATCATACAGTGGCACCCATGTCTACCATTTGTCACTGTTCCTGTATTATAATCAACTCTCAGAAGAGTAACTGCCAGTTTCTTGTAAGAATGCCACTGATGAAGCAGTAATAAAATACTTGTTTTATTAAATTTCAATCTGTGCACATGTTTTTTCTGCACAAAAAATACTTCTGCATACCAAAGACAATGCTTAGGCATTGAGTTGTGAGGAGAACTAGTCGCTTTCTCAAAGAACACCACTTTTACTTGGAAGAATAGGCTGATCAATCATGGTTACGTCTTGAAAAATGAACAGAGTGAGCATGTAGCTAAAATTTAAGCTTTCAGGAGAAAAATCAGAATTTTGGAAAGCCTGCAGGTGTCACTGAGCATGACAATTTAACAAAACTTGGGTATATTTCTGGGACATTTAGTAATGATAATGTTATTGTTTTGATATCATATAATAAAAAATGCCAATATTAAGGTCTACAGACTCACTGAACCAGTATTTTCTAAATGACCAGTGGTATTCATGAGTGAAGAAGGATATATATATTTCAAATGCAAGACAGATCAATGGATTTTAAAGCAACAGAGTAGAAAAAAGTTCTTAGATGTGGTTTCAGATTCTTTATTGCAACTAACCTGCAAGAAACCTAGTATCAAAGGAAGGAGATATTCATAATTATAAAAGGCCATTAAAATTTCTCCTTTTCCAACCATGGTATATTTGAGGTCATATTTTATCCTTAAACTTCCTCTGAAACAACGTATCTCCAAAGACTTGAAAATGCAGAACCAGCTATGAAAACCTAGCTGATTTCTATTAAGCCAGGCACTTGAACATATTTACAAAAACGCTGTTCTTCTCATTATGTATTTTTTATTTTGAATAAATTTTTTCCATAAAAATCATTTACATTAAAATGCAATGGGTTAAGTACATATGTAATTTTATATTTTTTGAGATTTTCTAATATAGCAAATGAAAATAGATGAAAATCTATATAACCTGTAAAACACTGTGGAATCCTCAATAATTTTTAAGAATGTAAAGGGGTCATGAGCCCAAAGAAGTGAGATTTAAATAATTACAATAAATAATTTTAAAAATATAATAAACATAATATATACATGCAAGAAGACTTCTAGGCCACTATTAAATGTGTTAATTGTGTGGGTTAAAAAAAAAAAAGGATAAATATGTGGGTAAAATTCTCTTAAGACTGACATGAAACCCAGAAACCATGGAGGAAAGTTGGCATTTGATTATATGAAAATAAAAAAACCTTTAAAATAACACAACTCTTTAGACAATGTTAAAAGACAAATGATTTGGAAGTGTATTTCAACCTAATCCCCCCTTGGATCGGTTAGCATCCCTAATGTACAATGCTTAGAAATAAACTTGAAAAGATAACCAAAAAGAAAATAACAGACAATAAGAACTGAACAGACTTCTCACAGGTAAAAACACAAATAAGCAATTGTCTTGAACAAAACTGTTTGAAACTTCAATAGAAGAAATGCACATTCAAAACAATAAGACATTGTTTTCGCAAATTAGGCTAGAACCAACCTGACAGGCAATTAAATTTAAAAGACTGACGGTACCAGTTGGCAAGGATGTAGAAATCAGTAAGTCTAAGCAGATAAAGGAGGATAATTTGGCAGTGTCTACAAAGGTAGATAATGAGCAGTCTTAAACCTAAGAACTCGGAAATTTTACCATATAGATATACCACTATATTCACACAAGTGCAAAAAGAAAAAAAAAAAAAGGATGCATACATTAGTACTGTTTGTAAATTTAAAAACTCTGCATACTCATTAATGTAAGCCTGATAAAATATGACTGTATATTCATTTAAAACAAAGCTGTGGATTAAAATAAAGACTTAATAGTATGGCAATCTGCAATCTGTATAGATTAAAAAAGTATATATATGTACATTGAAAGGTTTTGGAAAAATACAAACCAAATTTTTAACAGACTATTTTGGGGAGTGGAGCAAAACAAAATGAGGAAGAAGGTATCAGGGAAAAACAGAGAACTTAAAACTTTGTATACTTAGAGCCTCAATGATTTAATCGTTCTTATAATACGATAGTGGTTTTTATTTTAAAGAAAACATAATTCCTTACAAAATTATTTACAAAAAGTAAATAATGAAGAAATCACCAAAATCAGAACCAAAAATGTCTTAGAACAGTTTTCAATGTGATGTTATTTTACACAAGAAATAAGAAATTATAGAGAAATTAAAATCTTCACAGACTTCATTTTAGGATTTAATCAGTTTGTTCACTGATAAGGGCACCTTTCAGGAATCTCAGATTTCATCTTAAGCTATGACGGATATATGCCTTGATCTCCCACAATAACAGCAACATGAAGAACTGTGTTCACAGAGAGAAAACAGTGAGCTTTTTATATGATACCACTGAAAAGATGGGGGGAAAATACTTTAAAGGTTTTAGTACTGCTGCTAGGATGAACTGTATAAAACTGCCACTCATCAATTGTCCAACTTAGTATTAGTTTGGCACAATCTTTCCTGAGAAAGAATTTTTTCCTTTTATCAACTATTCGACCTTCGGTATTTCACACATTGGCTGACAATCCACAGTATCTAGAGAACTGACTTGTTCCTCCCTGGAGGGTACGCTGAATCACCCACCTTCTATGAAAAAACTACTAAAGCATATTTGGACTATTACTTCAGAAGGTCTACAATGATAATGAAGAAAAAAAAAGGACATAAAGGAACAACACACTTTTCAGATAAATGAAACCTAATTATAGACTTATAGGGTCTGGGAGAGGGGGAATGAAAGGAATTACAGATCCTTGAAAGTTAATTTATCTAATTTACTTTCCTCCAGATTCTTACAATGTTTCTAAGTGTTCCCACCATCAGCTCTCAGTGAATTAAAGTTAAGTTTTATCAGATAAACAAGAAAGATAATTAAGTAAAAGCACATACTGGGAAGTGGTAGGGTGGAGATAGGAAAAAGCATATACTGAAGTATTAAACTACTACATTGCAACTATGAAAACTTAACTCATCCTAAACTCTCTTTTCCTCTTCTAAACTTCTCTTAAAATACAAACCAACCAATATCCAGACTCCACATACCCTAGGTTCTTTCTTCTTCACAGACCATCTCAACTTTATCCTTCAAATTGTCTATTCCTGCTCTATACATTTGTATATTTCTATTCACTCTTCAAACTACACCAATCTTTTTCTATCATCTACTCTACTAACTTTCTCCAGTGTTAGCAAAGACTTATTGTTCAATCCAATGAATATTTGACCTTTTTGGGGCATATATGCTGTACCTTGTCCTTAAACCATTTTCTTGGTTTCCATGACTAACACTCTGCCCTAGTTTATGCAGTATATATGTCTATACTCTTCCACAGGCATTCTTAAAAAATTTTATTAAAGTACAGTTGATTTACAATGTTATGGTAATTTCTGCTGTACAGCAAAGTGACTTAGCTATACATCTGTATATATATTTTCATATTCTTCTCCATTATGGTTTATCATAGGATATTAACTATATAGTCCTCTGGGCTATACAGTAGGACCTTGTTGTTTATCCACTCTCTCTATATAATAATTTGCATCTGTTAACTCCAAACTACCAGTTCATCCCTGCCCAACCCCCTCTCTCTTTGCACCACGTCTGTTATCTTCATAGCCATTCTTACCCAAAAAAAATCCCCATGTGCTAATATTCCAAGCCTCTGTTGTGAGTCAGATTCACTTAAGAGAACTCATTTACTCCTATGGTTTCAACTACCATTCAAAGTTACACTTCCTGAGCGCAAGATTCACACATAAAACTGCTTGCCAGATGTGGGTCATCAAAGTGAAAATGGAATCCTCAACCTAACATACCTAAAACCAGTCTATTCTAACCTTCCCCTCCAAACCTGTCCCATTCACCATTTATGTTGTTGCCCAAGTCAAAAAATCTATGTGTCAGAAAGCTTACCTGTTCTGTAAAGGATGTTTAATATAGTGTTCTGGGTTAGCAACCTCCTGATTGGATTCTGTTTTCTCTTCTTCTGTAGGCGGGGGATTTGGAGTAGGGGTGGTTTCCTAGTGGAAAATAATTAAACATTATAAACTTCTTAACATGAAGAAATAACATTAAGAAATTTATTTGTACATTTTTATTGAAATATAGTTAATTTACAATGTTGTGAAAACTTAATCTCTATGACAGCAATACTCTAAATAAATCTTAACCAATACTGTCCATAACATTTTTTTTAAAGAATGAATTATAGGAGAAGCATTTGATAAAGTAGACCACTAGCCAAACTCTAAGAAAAGCACTAGACTCTTCTAGCATCTCTTCATTAAGAGCAAAATGTTTCTCAAATTTAAAATATATATTGTTATCTTCCAATTACAAATTTAACATAAGATTGTTAGACACCATGGAAAATAGGAGAATGAAGTATCTTTAACATCCCATTAAAGTGCTGTGCATGGCAGGGGTGGTTAGTGGGAAGGGCCAGTTCAACTAAAGTTTGGAGAGCATAATTAACTATATTACATGACACACAAAAAATCTTTATAAAATGAGTAAGGCAATACTACACAGATCCTTGCCTTCATGTCACACTGTTATGATATATGGTAACTTTATAAAGTTGAGCAACTTCTGTCATTTTCAAACGATCCTAAGGAAAAAAGCTGGACACCAGCTTGAATTGAAATCTTCTAAATCGGGAAAGGTGTACATCAAGGCTGTATATTGCCATCTTGCTTATTTAACTTATATGCAGAGTACATCATGAGAAACACCAGGCTGGATAAGTACAGCTGGAATCAAGATTGCTGGGAGAAATATCAGTAACTTCAGATATGCAGATGACACCACCCTTATGGCAGAAAGTGAAGAACTAAAGAGCCTCTTGATGAAAGTGAAAGAGGAGAGTTTAAAAGTTGGCTTGAAACTCAACATTCAGAAAAATAAGGTCATGGCATCCAGTCCCATCACTTCATGGCAAACAGATGTGGAAACAGCAAGAGACTTTATTTTTCTGGGCTCCAAAATCACTGCAGATGGTAACTGCAGCCATGAAATTAAAAGATGCTTGCTCCTTGAAAGAGAAGTTATGACCAACCTACACAGCATATTAAAAAGCAAAGACATTCCTTTGCCAACAAAGGTCCGTCTAGTCAAGGCTATCGTTTTTCCAGTGGTCATGGATGTGAGAGTTGGACTATAAAGAAAGCTGAGCGCCAAAGAATTGATGCTTTTGAACTGCTGGAGAAGACTTGAGAGTCCCTTGGACTGCAAGGAGATCCAACCAGTCCATCCTAAAGGAGATCAGTCCTGAATATTCACTGGAAGGACTGATGCTGAAGCTGAAACTCCAATACTTTGGCCACCTGATGTGGAGAACTGACTCATTTGAAAAGACCCTAATGCTGGGAAAGGTTGAAGGCGGGAGAAGGGGATGACAGAGGATGAAATGGTTGGATGGCATCACCGACTCAATGGACATGAGTCTGAGTAGACTCCGGGAGTTGGTGATGGACAGAGGCCTGGCGTGCTGCAGTCCATGGGGTCGCAAAAAGTTGGACACAACTGAGCTACTGAACTGAACTGAAACACAGTTATCATCATCATTTAAAAATGTCATGGAAAAATGGAGCCTGAGAATAATGCATATTCCCCACATTAACCTATGCAACTCTTCACCCTACTGTAAATTGGCACCAACAAAAAGATTGCTAAGAAAAGGGACCAGAAGCTGAAACAAGTTGATACAAAAGAAGAGGGCACTGCAACAAGTGTCTGAATATCAGATTTAAACTGAACCAGAAAAACAATAAAGATACATATTCACATTAACATTTTCTAAATCAGAGATGTATGATCTAAAAGATTTCAAAGCAGACAGATGATACATATTTTACAAAATAAAATTCATTTTTCCAATCAAAAAGACACCTCCAGGAACTACTTTTTACTAGCCTATGAAGTTACTCATAGCAAGGGCTTTATCTCGATTCTGCTCACAATTGTAATGCCAATGATGACAATGCTACACCTAACAGAAACTTACTGGCTTGATTCCTTAAATTTTAAATGTTTACAGAGTAGTTAAGGCCCTAAAATTTACATATAGTAGCCAATGCCTTAATATCACCATTTTTACCAGCATTTTCTCATCACAACACATTTAAATCTTCAAACAGATGATCATTACCAAATGCCATTCTTCACTAGCTTAAAATTAATGATGGCCTCCAAACACGGGCAGTCTGAGTGAATAGAGAAACTAGGAAACAATTAGGGACTGATAAGGCAGGTGGGTTTCAGGAACAGCGTACCAGAGAAAAGGGAGCTGCAGGAGTGAGACTCAAAAATCTATGTATAAATGTCTCAAATCCTTGGCTGGGACTCCTAAACTGAGATGTTCAGAGTACAACTCTGGGTGGCCTAGACGAGAACAGCTGAGCCAAGACTTCAGAGGCTGAACAGCATTTGGAAGACTAAGTTCAGATCCAGCCAGAGTGGATGGTTGAAAATCCTTAGTTTTCAGAAGAAATCTATATGCCTAGCAAATTCTAAAAGTAATCCCTGACAGGATCAAGGTAATCTGATAAATTAACTGCCCCACAAGAACTGAACTCTATTCTTCACAGGAAAAGTCTGAGCCTCTATGATTATTATCAACAATACAAAGCAAACAATGGAACAATGCAAAAAAAATCTTCTATAGCAACTGATGATCAAGAGATTTAACTGTCTATAGAAAGAGACCTAGATAACATACACATGATCCAGATAACAGGGCTAGCAGACAGTCTTGATTTTGTTTAGTTGTTGCGACTCACTCTCTTGTGACCCCATGGACTGCAGCCCACCAGGCTCCTCTGTCCATGAGATTCCCCAAGCAAGAATACTAGAGTGGGTTGCCATTCCCTGGTTGAGGAACTGTGATCCCACATGCATACAGCATGGCAAAAAACTTTTTTAAAAAAAGATACTCTTCCTCTCAAAGTTAAGGAATACTGCAAATTCTCTTATTTACCTAAGGACAATGATTAGTAAGATGTACTCATGAATTCAAAATCCTCATTACAATCCACAATTGTACAATTCCACAGTGTTTACATCTTTTATCAATACCTCAGCAGCACATTAAAAAACAATGAATTACACTAGGAGTAATAACAAGTTTCAGAGGATACATAATGCCACTTCCTAAGCAAGTACATTCTTTTCTCCTATTCTGCTCTCTTCACCATTAGGAGAATGATGGAAGACTTAGATGTATCAAGTCTCTAGACATTTAAGAACAAAAACCAAATACGCTCACTTCCTTAAAAAATGTTCCTTTAAATTGAAAGTTCTATTTTAATTGAAATTTTAGTCTTTACATTAAGAATATTCAATTTTGGAGTTTTCCTATAACTGAAATAAAAATAGCTATTAATCTTTAAATAAATGTGTGTAGGTGTGAATAAGTATACTATTTTAAAATCTTTCATCTTTGCTTTCAGTTTTACACAAACAAGCTAGGTTTTAAGACAAACACTCTAAAATGCTTTGAAAAAATGTTTACTAACTGCAGACAATCTTTTCAGTATTTGACATGTTTTTTAATATAAGCCTTTTCCCCTCCTTGGCGACACTGACCAGGGATGGAAGCTATGCCCCTTGCAATGGAAGTGCAGAGTCCTAACCACGGGATCACCAGGGAATTCCTGTCTTTTTTAGCCTTTTAAGCTACTATCTAGAGTCTGATAGATGTTCAAATTTTTAAGCTTATTTGAATTTCTCAAATCCTAATAAATGATTAATAGCCAATTGTTTCCATGACACAATAAAAATTACTCAAATATTCTACAAAAATATGCCACAGACCAAATCTAGTAAGAATATTTTCATGATGGAAATGACTTATGGAAACATTAATATTATAAGGATGTATTTTCTCAGTACAAATTTTCTCAGGTCATGTTGTGCTATGGCCATCTACTTATCACAACAATTCAAAGCTTTAAAAAGCTTACAATCAATCCTTCACCCTGAAAGCTTCTTGATTCTAACAACTATGTTGTAAATTATTGCAAAGGAAAATATTTTTGTTTGAGACTACTGAGACAGGCCCCATCATAAAATCATTTTCTGTTCATTCTTTCAACTTCCTGTTTTATTTTCTGGTTAAAATCTCTTAACTTTGATATAAATAACCAGGATGCATTTTTTCAACTTAGATAAAGCAAGAAAACACACCGAAGTGTAGCCATGTTCGATGTTATTTTAACCTTTATGATTAATTCCATGGCAGTGGTCTGTACTACGGGGAAGCTCCAACACCCTTTTTTTTTTTGGCTAGACCACGTCTTAGCTGCAGCATGTAGGATCTAGTTCCTTCACCAAGCATCAGACTTAGACCCCCAGAACTGGGAATGCAGAATCTTAGCCACTGGACCACCAGGGAAGTCCCTCCCATACCTTTTAAATCTGTGGTAGTACATATAATGAGAAGTAATGTCCAGAATGATGGCCATGCTGTATTATTAAATTCTTTGATCAAAAATTAGTTTACAGTTATAGTTGTTGTTCAGTTGCTAAGTCATATCCGACTCCTTGTGACCCCACGGACTATACAGCACACCAGGCTCCACTGTCCTCCACTATCTCCCAGAGTTTGCTCAAATTCTTGTCCATTGAGTCGGTGATGCTAACCATCTCATCCTCTGCCACCCTTTTCTCCTTTTGCTTTCAATCTTAGACATATGCCAAATTAATTACAGACATATAACAAAAAACAATGAAGTAACATATTTCAAAAGAACCCTGAAAGGGGGAGTTTCCTGGCAGTCCAGTGGTTAGGACTCAGTGCTTTCACTGTCACGGCCCAGGTTCAATCCCCGGTCCAAGAGACCGGACAGCCAAGGCATTTCCTACATCCAATTTAAAAACAGAATTCTCTACTGCAATGTCCTGCAACATCCCTCCAGCTTGGTGACCACCCAGCTTGGTGGTCACCCCACAGAAGGAAATTTCACTGAAAATTACATTTTAAATATCCAGAAACTATCCAGACAAACCAGGAAAGGCTCATTTTAATCACCATGGCTACTCTCAAAGTAATCAAATACAATTTCAACCTAAAAGACAATCTGCAAGTGAAAAACCACTGTATAACACATTTCAGGTGGGTAGAAAGGTGAATAAAGCTGTGAGATGGTGCAGAGTTTTCTCTAGAGATAGTAAGGAAGCAGGGAGTCCAAAGTAAGCGTTCATGAAACCAAAGATAGAGTTAGAAGAGTACACTGGAGCAAGGCTGCAAAGCGCCTCAGGAAGCCAGTAACTGACAGGTCAAATTTATTAAATACAACTAACAAGTAAGGGAACAGAAGAGACAACCAGTTTAAGAACAAGTTACTAAACCTGGTTTTGGATTTGCTGAGTTTATGATATTCAAATAAAAATATTTGAAGAAGAGGGCTTCTCTGGTGGACCAGTGGTTGGGAATCCACCTGCCAATGCAGGAGACTCAGATTCAATCCCTGGTCCAGGAAGATCCTACATGCCGCAGGGTAGCTAGGCCCAAGCACCATAACTACAGACGCCGTGCTCTAGAGCTCACGAGCCCCAACTATGGAAGCCCTCACACCCTTGAGTCCTGTGCCCTGAATCAAGAGAAGCCACCGCAATGAGAAGCCTGTGCACTGCTCGCCACAACTAGAGAAAGCCTGCACACAGCAACAAAGACCCAGCATAGCCAAAAATTAGTAATTAAAAAAAAATATGGAGGGGGAAAGAGCTTTCAATTAACAGATACAAACTACTATACATAATATAAACAAGGTCCTACTATACAGCACATGAAGCTATATTTAATATCTTGCAATAACCTATAGTGGAATGCAGATACACAAACATACATACATACATATATTAATATATAACATTATAATCATATACACACATATATTAATAAACTGAATCACTAGGCTGTACACCAGAAACAGGACATTGTAAATTAACTATACATCAATTTTTAAAAATTTAATGTATAGTATTACAAATTTATCATTTGACTCAACGGACACAAGTTGAGCAAACTCCAGGAGATAATGAAGGACAGGGAAGCCTGCTGTGCTGCAGTCCACTGGGTCACAAAGAGTCGGACACAACTTAGTGACTGAACAGCAACTCTCAGTTTATTAACCCGGTGCTTCAGTAAACTGAAAGCACTACATATTAAAGGTATGAAATAATGAACAGAAGGGTAAGCAAAGAACAGAAAAGGACAGCAGTGCTTTATGATTTTTCAAGTGGTAACACCAATCCTCACACTTGTACCAAACTATGAGTTTTTTACATGATAGGTAACATTTACTAAGTAGTTATACGTATACGTAAGTCGCTCAGTCGTGTCCGACTCTCTGCGACCCCATGGACTGCAGCCTGCCAGGCTCCTCTGTCCATGGGATTTTCCAGGCAAGAATACTGGAGTGGGCTGCCATTTCCTTCTGCAGAGGATCTTCCCAACACAGGGATCAAACCCAGGTCTCCCGTGTTGTAGGCAGATGCTTTAGTAACTTACTAAGCAGTTACTAACAAGCAATAGGCTACATTTATATACATTATCTCAATATAGGGAAGCCTATAGGAAGCAATATAGGGCTTCCCTTGTGGCTCAGCTGGTAAAGAATCTGCCTGCAATGCAGGAGACCTGGGTTCAATCCCTGGGTTGGGAAGATCCCCTGGAGAAGGGAATGGCTACCCACTCCAGTATTCTGGCCTGGAGAATCCCATGGACTGTATATAGTCCGTGGGGTCACAAAGAGTCAGACACGACTAAGCGACTTTCACTTTCATCTCAATATATTCAATCTTCAGAATACTGTGAAACTATTATTCTCTGCTCTTCAAACTTAAGCCGTGGACACTAACATGTACTGTCTATATATATAAATAGCAGGACTGTCAAGATTCACAAATAGGGATACCATGTCTCTAAGTTTTACCTGTTTGTTGTTTCAGCATAATTATTACTACTAGAGGCCTTATTCACTCTCCCAAGTGTCCAGAATGGTTACCAAGACACTCGTTCCAGGAGGTATAACCCTACAGTATATATTAATACCATGCTTTATACCATAGCCTCGGGTTCCACACCTTCACTCTCTTCCAAGTGCATGCCACAAAAAAGACACGAATAGTACATTTCACTCTTCCCACACACACACACACACACACACATACACACTCCACTAGGAAAAACTATGTAAATGCCAATGATTAATTATAGGGATTTTATATTATGCAAGATAGTATACTAAATACCTATATGATCAAAATAGCTTAGAGCTACAGGTAAACATAAATAAAAGCTCTCTTTTATGGATACAAATAATTAACTCTAAGAATATTATTATTTGATATAAGTAACATATGTAAATTGGAGAAGGCAATGGTACCCCACTCCAGTACTCGTGCCTGGAAAATCCCATTGATGGAGCAGCCTGGTAGGCTGCAGTCCATGGGGTTGCTAAGAGTCAGACACGACTGAGCGACTTCACTTTCACTTTTCACTTTCATGCATTGGAGAGAAATGGCAACCCACTCCAGTGTTCTTGCCTGCCTGGAGAATCCCAGGGACAGGGAAGCCTGGTGGGCTGCCATCTACGGGGTTGCACAGAGTCGGACACGACTGACATGACTTAGCAGCAGCAGTAGCAGCAGCAACATATGTAAATAGACTTCATGATTCTTTTACTCTTCCTTTTATTATGCAAACATTCAGTTCCCAGGTCTCTTTTTTGCAAAGATGCATTTCCCACAGACCCTCCCATATGTAAGTTAGTATAATTAACTAGTACACAAAAACAAATGGCCTCACCTGCCTTATAAGGAATGAAAAATCTGGTATAAACAGTAAAAACTGCCACAAATAATTAAACCAACTACTTTTGGGTGTTAGTTTTCAACTACATTATCCATAGTAAAGGAATATCCGCTAACCTGGCATCACTCATCAGGAAAAGTATAGCTATGGATTTTGCAAGTATTCCCTGTCTGTATCAAAGGATCAAATTGGTGATACCTTTGTGCCACAAACTAAAAAGCTAAGAAAAGTTAAACAATAAATGTTGATTTAGCAAAATACAAATCTTCTACGGTTTAAAACACTGCTCAGATAATTTTTTCATGTAAAGGACTGTGAGATCCTATATATTCTCTCTGATTCCAAACAGTACTTTTTAATGTTCTTTTAAACTAATTTGACCTAAACAATGAAAAAAATTGAAAATTGAGGGATAGAGGGAAGAGCTGTGACCATTTGCACAAACTGCATTGTGTCCCAAAATTACTGTAAAATTTAATAGCTGTTCAAGTTATAATATCTAAAATTGAAGATTAGCACTAGATTTTTGAGTTCAATTTGCTGTGCTATAACTAAAAATAAGTATTTTTGGATAGTCAGCAAGCTATATCTAATGACATTTCACTTACATAAAATAATTCCTATAGGTCATACTTGAATTTCTGATCTTCTAGAACTTAATTTTTAAAACTAGAAAGACTTGTAGGCATTTAAAATAAACTAATTCTTAAAATATCATTAATATTTGTCAACCAAATTATTCTGCACATCTTGGACAAGTCTACCAATTCAGAAAGTGTGGTAGAGACTGAAGAAATAACAAATATGTATGATCTAGAATAAGGTTAACAATAAAATTTAAATGTTAATGCTATTTAAACCAAAGGCAACCAGAAGACTCATATATTCTTTTTAGTTTTTATTGGAATATAAAACAATGTTGTGTTAATTTCTGCTGTAAAGCAAAGTTAATCAGTCATGTCTGATTTTTTGCAACCCCATGAACTGCAGCATGCCAGGCTTCCTTGTCCTTCATGATCTCCTTGAGTTTGTTCAAACTCATGTCCATTGAATCAGTGATGCCATCTAACCATCTCATCCTTTGTCTCTCTCTTCTTTTTTTGCCTTCAATCTTTCCTAGCATCAGGATCTTTTCCAAATGAGTCAGCTCTATACATCAGGTGGCCAAAGTATTGAAGCTTCAGCTTTAGCATCAGTCCTTTCAATATTCAGGGTTGATTTCTCTTAGGACTGACTGGTTTGATCTCCTTGCAGTCTAAAGGACTCTCAAGAGTCTTCTCCAGCACAATTCAAAAGCATCAATTCCTCAGCGCTCAGCCTTCATGGCTTCCCTGGAGGTCAGCTGGTAAAGAACCTGCCTGCAATGCAGGAGACCTGGGTTTAATCACTGGGTTGGGAAGCTCTCCTGGAGAAGGAAACAGCTACCCACCCCAGTATTCTGGCATAGAGAATTCCATGACTGTCAAAAAGAGCTGGACGTGACTGAGAGACTTTCACTTTCAGCCTTCACTATGATCCAAGTCTCATATCCATACATGACTACTGGGAAAACCATGGCTTTGACTATACACAAATCTAAAAGCAAAGTGGTGTCTTTGCTTTTTAATACGCTCTCTAGGTTTGTTATAGCTTTCCTTCCAAACAGCAAGCATCTTTTAATTTTATGGCTGCAGTCACCATCCACAGTGATTTTGGAGCCCAAGAAAATAAAATCTGTCTAAAAAAGAAGGGATATATGTATAAGCAGAACCAGCTATACATATACATATATCCTCTCTCTTTTGGATTTTCCAATCAAGTTGTCAAAGAGCAATGAATTTCCTGTTCTATCCAGTAGGTTCTCACTAGTTATCTAGTTTATACATAGTAGTGTATATATCAATACCAATCTTCCAATTCAAGACAAACTAAAAAATAGCTATGGAGAAATTTATGTAAGTTGAACATTATATAAAAGTAAAAATTAGTGCTTCAAATAAATCACTAATATTAAAATGTTAGGACATGCATCTACATGGCACAAAATTATACTGGTTCCAGTAATGTAATAATTTATATTTCATTCATTCTTTAAAGTTTTTAAATTATAATTTGAAAGGCAAACAGTATAAATAATTTAACTGCTGCTTCTTTTAAACTTTATTCCTGGACATCCCTGGGGATCCACCTGCCAAGACAGTAGACACAGGTTCTATCTCTAGTCTAGGGAGAGTTCACATCTCACGGGGCAACTAAGCCCATGTGCCACAACTACTGAGAGCCCGTGCTCTAGAGACCATGAGCATGCTCTAGAGACCATGAGCTACAACTACTGAGCCTGCGTATGCACGCCCTAGAATAAGAGTAGCCACTGCAAGGAGAAGCCTGAGAACTGCAACTGGAAAGGAGCCCTCACAAGTTGCAACTAGAGGAAGCCCGCACACAGCAATGAAGATCCAGCACAGCAAAAAATAAGTAAAAAGATTTTTTTTTAAGTTTATTTCTTTTAATTTGAAAAGCGTTACTCAAATGTAACAATACTGATTAAATGTTAGTTTAAATGATCAATTTTAACATGTCACAGTTAAACAAGCAGTTGAATTCTTTTTAAATTCCATGCATTAATTTTAAGTTCTATAATGCTAAATAGCAAGGGGATATAGCTTTGTGTAAACTCCAGGAGCTGGTGATGGACAGGGAGGCCTGGCATGCTGCAGTCCATGGAGTCGCAAAGAGTCGGACATGACTGAGCGACTGAACTGAATGCTAAATGGTAAAATTTTAAATTTCAACGTTAAAATTCCTTACTAAAACTATGGTTTTAATAAGAGTATTAGATTTATCCTTTTATTCTGAGTATCTGAATCATCCTTCCAAAGAAGTAACCTGTATTTCCTTAAAAATTAAAAAACCAGGTACTGTAGTCACAGTTTCAAATGTCCCCAGGTTAGAGAGTTTGGTTATATCCTTCCACTTCATGAACCACCCAAACTTCCAAATATAAAAACATCTATAATCTTTAACCCAGTCATACTTTTAATTCTGTATTTATTCAAAGGAACTCTCAGGATAATAGGAGCTTTATATATATTAGTAAGCAAAAGTAGAGCCAAAAAAGATACAACCAAAGGTAACAGACAAATCACAGTGTTTATGATATGATATGATACTAGTTTGGAAAAATCACTTTAAAATGCTAACATAAATAAAATTTATGCTAACATAAATGCGGAAAAAGATTTCAGGACTGAATAAACAGAATTTTACTTTTAGGGGGCTGGGAGCCACTGTTTAAATTTAACAAGTCCCAAATACACTGTGATACCTTCAGATAATAGAATATTATTCTACAATAAAAAAATAAGATACCAAGCTGTGAAAAGACATGGAGGAATCTTAAATGCATATTATTAAGTGAAAGGATCCTTAAAGGGTACATAATGTTTTAACAACTATATGATAACAACTATATTTCTGCGAAAGACAAAGGATAGTAAAAAGATTTGTAGTTGGTAAGGGTTGTGGAGGAGGGAGGGATAAACAGAAGACTTTTGGGCAGTGAAACAATCTGTATGAAACTATAATGGTAAATGGGTTATGTCAAGTGTCCAAACCTACAGAATGTGCAACAATGAGAGTGAATCCTGACGTACTAATGATATGTCAATGTAGGTTCATTCAATGTTAACAAATGTACCACTCTGGCGTGGAACGCTGATTGCAGGGGAGACTGTGCATGTTGGGACAGAAGATATGTCAGAACCCTTTGGACATTCCTTTCAATTTTGTAGTGAACTTAAAATTGCTCTAAAAAAAAGTCAAAGGAATAGGAAAAGGCACAAAGAGAGCCATGATGGGGATGGGGGGTGGGGAGAGCCCACAAACAAGTAAACCAGAGAACATATTGTTAGGATTACAGATGATTTTTTTCTTCATACATATCTAAATGTTCCAAATTTATTATGACAAAATTAATACTGAAGCCCAAATACATACAGTGTCTAGTTCTGGACTGCTCAGTCTGCTCCAGAGATGTCAGTTCCCCATTTGCACCAACATCACATTTTTAAAAGTACCTTTGTTGAATGTTTTTTTCTCCTTGCAGGGGACATTCTTCTTTCCCCCTTTCTCCTCTTTTTCAAAAATTTACTGCCATTTTCATTTGTTTATTCTTTCAAATAAACTTACAAACTTTTTCTTTAAATGGCCGGAGAGTAAATATTTTAGGCTGGGAATCTGATCACTTATTCATTGTTTTGTTTTACAATCTTGTGAAATAAAAACCATTCTTAGTTAGCAGGCCACACAAGAAAGCAGCCCTAAGGCGAGCTTGTGAACCCCAGCATCAAGTGTAGCTTCCACTGCACTAGCAAATATTTTCATTCAGTTTATACGGAATGTACACATTAACTTTAGGAAAAAATAACATCTTTCCAACAGTAACTCTTTGAAAAAAAAATTATGATTCTTCACTTATTAAAGTCCTCTACTGTATTTCTCACTTTATTTATGAATCCTGCAAACTGTTAGGATTTATAATTTCTAGGCACTTAAAGACTCCGGTATTTGAGCATATGATTGCTGCAAAGAACTTCCTAGGTTTGTTATTATCCCCGGCATTTTTGGCCCAGTTATATAGAAAAATTGTTAACATTATATTCTATAATCAGAATGCAACAAGTTACTTTTTAAATGTCATAGTAAGTATTAGTTATTTCTCTTCTATTCAGTAATCCAGTATCTCGTAGGTTAAGGGAGAGCTGAGTTAAGCACTCAAGAGTGCATGGCACATATAGGCACTTAAATGTTTGAATAAATAAACGATTCTAATTTTGTTCCCAGTCAAAACTGCACTAAAACTACAGTGAATTAAAAAAAAAAAAAAAAGGTCCACAATCACGGGGAGAACATCGGAAAAAAAAAAAAGGAAAGTGGAATATAGATGGACAAGTGATAACTATCAATATACACCTTAAAGTCTCCTGGCAGCACCTTTATAGGTTGGAGTGAAGGGAGTAAATTAAAAAGAATTCGGTGAGGGCTTCCCTGGTGGTCCAATGGTTAAGAATCTGCCCTGCAACGAATGAACACCGGTTCAATCCCTGGTCCGGGGAGATCCCACATGCCGCATGGCAACCATGTACCCCAACTACTGAAGTCTGTGGGCCTAGAACCTGTGCTCCACAAGAGAAGTCATATCAATGAGTAGCCTGCACCCCACAACAAAGAGCAGCCCCCACTTACTGCAACTAGAGAAAGCCCATGTGCAGCAACAAAGACCCAGCATAGCCAAAAATAAATAAAAAGAATCCAGTGAAAGCTGTTTCGGAAATAACTAGGTCTCTCCATCCCCAGCCCCACCCAACCACTCCAAGTCCCTAGGATTGTTGCCATGAGTTGAATAAAAAGAAAAAAAGCAACTCGGAGAAAATAGCCAGGGATAGATAGATCATGCCTTTAAAAATATGTACCTATATATGTCCTCCAAAAGTTAAGATTGTGCATGCATACAATTATTCCAGGAAGCTAAAAATGAGCATTCAGAAGATCAGAGAGAGAGAGAACATCTGGAAATTTAAATTATGAGACAGAAAAAGTTGGAAGTGGTAAAGACCCTGCCTGCCAATGCAGGAGACACAACAGATGCAGTTCCAATTGCTAGAATGGGGAGATCCCTTGGAGGAGAGGCATGGCAACCCACTATCACCAGACTGGATATATGGGTACAATAAAAATTATATTTCAGAGTTTCCCCATTTAATGATAGAAAAATGGTATCTCAATGTAGTTTTAATTCCGATTTCACTTATGAGTAAGGATGAGAGTCTCTTATGTTTTATGCCTCTACTTCCATTTCAGGGCTTCCCTGGTGGCTCATATGGTAAAGAATCCACATGCAATGCAGGAGACTGGGGTTTGATCCCTGGGTCGGGATGATCGCCTGGAGAAGGAAATGGCAACCCACTCCAGCATTCTTGCCTGGAGAATCCCATAGACGGAGGAGCCTGTTGGGGTCGCAAAGAGTTGGACACGACTTGAGCGACTAAGCACACACAGAAAACAAAACAAAAAGAGATGGGAAATGAGAGCAAAATTTAGATTTAATTTAGAGAGCACACACGAGCATGCAGACATGAACGACTCAGTGACTCCAATATATAATTTACTCTTTCAAAGAGAAAAAGGGCATAGGAAAATCACCAATAGATCTCTCAGAAGAGATGGATATGAGTTGCTATATTTAAAAAGTTCAATGAGTACCCAGCACAACAGATAATATTCATACTAAAGTATGTCACTGTGAAATGGGGACAAGGAAACTCGACAAATTTCTGGTGAACGGAAAGGGAACTGGTCACGGTTAAAAAAAAAAAAAAGTCATCAGAATAATTCCTGAATTAACAATTATAAGAGAAAATGACCATGGGACTTAAAAATTCTAAAGAAAAGACTACACCCAGCCAAACTACATGTTCAATATGCATGGTTTCAAAAATCTTTCTCATGCACCTTTTCCCAAAAATTTTCTGGAAGATGTGATCCACCATAGTGAAACAAGTAACCATAATCCGAGGAAGCAAAGAGATTCGGCAAACAGAGGGGTGCAACACAGAAGTCATGAGAACAAATCAAGAACGTAGTCAAAAGGGATCCAAGCAAGACAGGTGTGCACCAGATATAGAGAACAACAGTCTAGACTGGAGCAGTGGGATTCAGGCTACATTCATCTTGCATCTGTTATGACCAAAGGGCTTACTTACTATGCTACCTTCTATTAAAAAACAGATTGACATGTGTCTGGCCTGGGTGTCTATATACACTTAACTCAACTTAAAACACAGGCTAACAAAGCTCCTTCTCCCCTTCTTTTGTGCCCTACTCCCTGGAACAGCTAAGGATTTGACACCAAAGTTAACCTACTCTTAAATACAGAACAACGCATTCCAAGAGACCTCTTTCTTAACTGAAGGTTCTCTACCTGGCCCATTTCACAGCCCCACCAGGTAACTATAGAGTCCTGTGTTTCCCAGAACATAATCTTACCCATTGGTATTCCCAAAAGGAACTCTAGGAGAAATTTCAGTAAGTTGAAACCAAGCTATAACCCAGAAGGTGTATTCAACTACAGTAGCAATACTGTGCTTTCCTGATACATCATCTAAGTCTTTAGTTTTTCAAAGTTAAAACAGCTGAAAGATACACAGACTGAATATTAAACTCTAAAGATAATTAGACTGTTGAAAAAAATCAAGGAAATGATTAACATGAAAGTCAGGATAGTGAGTAGGTGAGGAGGTAGAGAAATGAAATGTGACCATGGAGTAGGGAAGCTGAAGCACTGATGATGTCTTACATGATGGGTCTTCAGTTCATTACTCTAAAACTTACAGACATGTGTGTATTTTTCTACACATAAATATCTCAGTTAGAAAGGAGTTCTAAAAAGAAAAAAAATGTACCCTGATAGCCAACTACAGTAATAGAAGTGCTTTATGTTGCCAAAACATTCACTCTACAGATATACTACCTCACGTATAGAATAATACAGGTAAGAGTTATTCATCACAGCACTTAACTAGCAAATGGTTGGATTTCCAAAGTAAGTTACATGGCTAAACTGGGGATAGAATTAGGGTGAGAGGTAAGGGATGTGTGTGTATGACAGGAGGGGAGCTGTAGACTACTCAAAAGTATGATTACACAGATACAGGGAGGTATGATTCTTTAGGGGGCATAACTCTAACAATCTTCCACACCTTTGAATTTTATATTGCCTTTCTCAAATAATCACAGTAGTTACCCTGGTGGCTCAGATGCTAAAGCGTCTGCCTACAATGCGGGAGACCCAGTGAAAAATCCCATGGACAGAGAAGCATGGTAGGCTACAGTCCATGGGGTCGCAAAGAGTTGGACACGACTAAGCGACTTCACTTCACTTCCCCGACCTTTCTAACTATTCAATTTATCACCTAGTCCTCAGTTTACCTGGTATGGATAACACAGCCCAACCAATAAACACAAATGGTACTATAATTCATCCCCAAATTAACAATCACATTCCCTCTTATAATCAATTCAGGATTATATACTTTGATATACTTATATGCCTTAATTGAACCCCAAGAAGTGTTCCTCAATATAATGTTTTAACATCAAACCATGTTATATCATCAGAAAAAAAAAATGAAAACTTGATTGTTGATATGAAATGCTCTAAAAGACATAGTAAGTTAAAAACACAAGAGGCCAGAATAGTGTATGGAGTTGGCTATCACTTATTTTTTGTAAAGGATATACAGTTGACCCTTCAACAATGTAGGGGTACTGACCCCGTACAGTCAAAAATCCACACACAACTTTACAGTCAGCTCTTCTCAGCCAAAACCTGGCATTTGCGGACTCAACTGCAGATCATGTAGTATCATAGAAAGCATTTAGTGAAATAAAAAAATCCATACATAAGTGAAGCCCCACATTTCCAATCCAGGTTGTTCAAGGGTCAATATCACATTTGCTTGTGTATATATATAATATAGTATGTATATATATATATATATCTATATATATATATATCCTTCAGTATCTGTGGCAGATAGGTTCCAGGACCCTCTAAGATACCAAAATCTACAGATGTTCAAGTCCCTTAAATAAAATGGCAAAGCAGAGAGCCCTCCAAAATACGACCAGTTGATTGGATCCTTGGATGGAAATCTGGGGTGAGGGTGGGAGGGACACTGAATATACAAATCTCCACAGAAAGATATGAACTGACCTTGCTGGTTGACCCTAGAAGTGATCCATCTGGATGGGAACAGCCTGAACAAACCTCATTGCGTACTCTTTTGTACAAAAATTGATTTGCGGACAATGTAAACAACAACTGGCTATTCACACACATATTTTCTTAAACAGCAAAGCAAGGTCATCTGACAATTTTGTCAAGACCAAATAATTATCTTTGCAAGTTCAATGTAGAAGAAAAATTAGAAAGATGTCTTCCTAGAATAAAATTAAACAATAACTTGCCCAACAAAACTGACATTTGTTGTATCATTATTCCTTACAAAGTTGTAATACAATATGTAATACAATATATCCTTGTATAAACCAGGATATATCTAGATTCCAGAGCCACTGTCCAATTCAGTATCCATTTACTACATATGGAATTTTAATTTAAAAATTACATTTAAAAATTTAAAAATTACATTTAAAGTTTAAAAATCATTTCTTTGTTGGATTAGTTTTATTTCAAGGGCTGAACAGTGCAGCTAGTGGCTACTGTATTGGAAGCACAAATATAGAATCTTTGATCATCACAGAAAATTCTCCTGGACAGCATTTTTTCAGAAGAATCTTCAAAAAAGCCAGTTAACATCTGAATGCTTTGGAGAGAACTAGGTGGTTGGAAAGAATAGGAGATAGGTTTTCCACACCAGTAAGACAGGACTTGGCCTGTGCCAGGCACATCCTTAATGTTTCATGTTAACGCTTTTAATCCTTACTGTACTTCAATTATTTTCCTTTGTAATCCTAAGTATTAATATTTTATTTAATACATTTAAAAACAATATTCTGATAATGAGGTCACAGACTCCAGCAGACTGCTAAAAGGATCCATCACCTTTAAGGAAAAAGTAATTAAAAAAGCTAAAATAACATTAACTACAAATCAAGATCCAAGGGTGATTTTACTAATACTGGTTGAGAATACAAGTTGTACAAGTTCAAAACAAAAAAATAAACTGTATCACTCATAATCCCATCATGCCACCACCCATACATCCTTTCAGATTTGATTTTATGTTTATTTGTGTGCGACCTATGAATCAATTCTATCATTAAGGTAGGAGTTTTTTCCTGAAGGTAAAGAGTTGGACTTCTGAGTGTTGGTTGAATTTTAGTTTGTTTTTTCTAAGTGTAGTAATAAAGCTTGTAGACAGAACCTGGGTTTGAGTTCCAGCACTCTCACTTAGGAACTATGTGACCCTTGCAGAAATTTTTTTTTTTTTTAGTTACTTGAAATGTGAATATCTCACCAATAAAAAGTATTTATCCACATATTAAAATTTTTTAAAACCTACAAGAAAAAGAAGTATTTCTTGCCTTAGTTAATACTTTAAGTTATCAGACTTTGTGGTTACATAAACTGTTATCCTAAGATGACCCATGGAAAACCCCGTAAGAATTTTTTATAACAATTTTTTAGTTCACATAAATATTAAATTCTTATTGACTGTAATAAGCACAGCATTTTACAGTAACAAGTTTAAAATACATAACTAAAGAAATTTTAGCTTTATAGATTACTGCAAAGAATTTGCTGCAAAGATTACTCAGAGAAATCTTAGCCATATTACTACCACCTCCCCCAAATACTTCAACTTTTAAGATGAGTAACATATTATAACTGAACCTTTTTCAAAACAACTGCTTAACTCTTTGCCAGACCTTTCACCAAAATTACTAAAAGTACAAAGTTAGCTGAGAACAGATTTCGTATTTGCAAATTAAAAAAAAATTTTACTATACTGTTTCAACTAGCAAAATATTTCACCTATCAAATCATTTGAATTGACAAGGTCCAGAAATCAAATCAGAAGGGGGAGAAGGGAAGAGATCATTCCCTTACTTTAGAAATCAACCCACAAAGTCAGTCCTAGACCATTTACTGAAGAATGAACAGTGTAACTAACTTGTTTAGTCCTCAGACTTTGGACACGTTGCTATTTCCTTAAGATTCTATACTTTGGATATCAGCAAACACTGTGGTACAACAGAAACTAAAAACAAACGTCCACATATTTTCTTTTAGAGCTGTAGCAAAATATTAAGTTTATCAAATTAATCATTCCAAGTCACACAAGGAACACGCATTATATGCCTGTTGGAAAGACAGTGTCACGTTTAACACACTCTGGAACTTGGCTGCTTTAGTTTGAACTCCACCCCACCACTTATTTAGCTGTGCGATCTTGGGGAAGTTAGTCACACAAAGTTACTTCATCTCTCCGTGCCTTGGTTTCCTTATCTGCGAAATAAGAATAATACCTACCTCATAAGGCTGCTAAAAAATTAAATGAATATACGTAAAGCACTTAGTAAGATGCCTGACATACAGTAAGTGCTGTGTTAACTATTAACCTATAAAGATTGCTTAAGTTAAAGTTCACTATTACAGACTATTATTTAAAAGAACATTTCTATTAAGTCAGTTGCTTAGAACTTTAAATCTGTAGCCCTGGAAATGCAAGGCTGGTTAGATCTGTTATAATTCCACAGACTCTTAGTGAACACAGTGAGCAAAAACTACAGCTTCCCACTGTTTCTATGAAAGATGTATCAAAAGCTCCAACTGGGGGGAAAAAAATCTTATTTTTCTGATCACATTCTCAGGTTCTAGAAGTAAGAGACTAGAAATGACTACATAGTACTTAAGAGACAAAAGTCATCTTTTTTCTCTAGACACATATAGGAACTTTTAAAGAGAACACTGCTGATTTTTACTGTAAAGAGAAGATACTGAATGGGTAATAAGTTTTGTATTTCTGAATAATGGCAAAGAAAAGAAAAATAAAGTCAGCTACGTGAATCTCGTAGCAGAGATGAAAAGGTAAGCATACCCATGCATGAATACACCTGCATGCAACACATCGACGGAATATTAACTTTATCTAGTTCTTCGTAACTGACAAATTGTCATCTCTGAGCATTGCATTTGAAAATCAAAATCACTATCGTATTCCCATTTTTCAGCTAGCCTTAGAAATTTCAAGGTCACATAGATATTAAAATTAGACTGTAAATTCAGGCTCATTTCCACTTCTCAAAAAATTCTCTATGACAAAGATGGAGCAACTCCAAAACAGCAAGAAAATTTCCAATAGAAGCAGAGAAGGAGAGGAAAAAATTACCATTGCTATAACTACTACTTCACAGGTTCCTTGTTACATCCAGGACTGTAGGTACTTCTATATTCTTAATCTTATATAAATTAAATAGAATACTTAACAAACATTTTTTGTGTGTGTAGAGTTTTCTATCCAAACTGGATTATGGTTACATAATTCATTAAACATCTTATTCTCTGCAACTTTGGAGTGCAAACTATGTCTGTTTCTAAGCTGGACTTCTCTAAATCAAATAATTAGGCATAATATTAATTCAGAGTAAAAAAACAAAGTAAAATGTAAAATATAAACACTAGAACCAAGTTTCTTTGACTGATGAATGAACTCTGATAACACTACGTTTTCTTAAAACAAAAACACCCATATTAATATGCAAGATCTGCTTGTCAATAGTCTTTGTTTAGCAAAAAACATCACCTTATATAACATATTTGCCACATGAATTTAAGATTTACTTTTTATAAACTCTCTGCAAAACATGTTTCTAAGGGATAAAAAGGAAACATTAGATTAGCTGACTGTCCAAGTGGATTCCACCTATGAAACAAAGGTATAGTTTAAAAAAATTGAAAAGATACAATGTAAAAGCAAGTAAAATTATATACCTTCAGTTTAACTAAAGAAATAAAAATATCTTATCTTTAAAAGAATTACAAGTCAAAAAACAACCCAATAATGAAGAAAACAGAATGAAGATAAAAGCTACCAAAACAATGTCCCACTGGAGGCAAGATGGCCTGCCATTTTTATCAACTGATATTAAATCTAACTTTGATCTACTCACAAGCTCTAATTCTGACCTGGCCACAATTCAAATGCCAACAGAGTAACAGGAGAGTATTGTTCAAAGTTTTACCACAGTACCTGTTAAGATAAATGGTTCCTTTAATTTGCCTATCAACCTTCTTAACAAATTTATTATCATTCAGTATCCTTTCGTGTGTCCCTGTGTTCTGTCGTGCTTTTGAACTGTGGTGTTGGAGAAGACTCTTGAGAGTCCCTTGGACTGCAAGGAGATCCAACCAGTCCTTTCTGAAGGAGATCAGCCCTGGGATTTCTTTGGAAGGAATGATGCTAAAGCTGAAACTCCAGTACTTTGGCCACCTCATGCAAAGAGTTGACTCATTGGAAAAGTCTCTGATGCTAGGAGGGATTGGGGGCAGAAGGGGACGACCGAGGATGACATAGCTGGATGGCATCACTGACTCGATGGATGGGAGTCTCAGTGAACTCCGGGAGTTGGTGATGGACAGGGAGGCCTGAGGTGCTGCGATTCATGGGCTGGCAAAGAGTCCAAAACGACTGAGCAACTGAACTGAACTGTGTTCTGTCCTGGGTGTTTTTTTTTTAAGTATAGTTGATTTACAAAGCTGTGCTAATTTGAGGTATACTGGCAAAGTTTTAAATCTATACACACATACATTTACCTTCTTTTTCGTTATAGTTATTACAAGGCACCGAATATAGTTCCCTGTGTTATAAAGCAGGTCCCTGTGCTCTATTTTATATATCATGGTGTGTTTCTGTTAATCCCAAATTTATCCCATCCTCCTCCCTTTCCCCTTTGGTAACCAAAAATTTGTTTTCTATGTCTGCGAGTCCATTCCTGTTTTGAAAGTAAGTTCATTTTTATCATGTTTTTTAGATTCATTAAGACACATCTTAATTTAACTGATCTCACATACACACACTTGATAATCACATAATATCAAATTGACAATGACTGATATTTTACATAACTTTCAGAGACAAAAATTCCCCAAATGCCAACCAAGGTGGGACAAGCAGGAAAAACCTATGAGTCTTTAGGTGCTTATGATTATGCCCAGCAAAAAAGGAATAAGGAAACTCACAAGCTAACTGAAATAGCAATGAATAAACACACTTTTTTGTAGGCTTTTACAGGGATACTTCAATTGCAACAAATACTATTCAGTTGCTTGAAAAAAAAAATCCCACTATTTAAAATTGCCAAAAAGAATTCTAAACGACTAATCTGTGGACAAGGGTACATTAAAAATACTAAAAACAAAACAAACAAACAAAAAACCGCATTTTTTACACTAAAAATGAACCCTTTAAAGTATTTTACAAGCATCCTCAAACTGCTATAGTTTCAATCTGGCTCTCGACTTTCACAAACCAGATTTTTATGTTCCCTACTCCCCAAATTTAAATGCAGTGTTCAAATCTCCCAAGGGTCAGCAACTAGAAGGAATACTATACTGTATCACTGACCAGGATCACTAGAAATTAAGCTTCTAAAAGTTTACACTGAACAAGGTATAGAATCCCATTTTGTATAATTTGTATCTTCAAGAGCACCTGGTACAAACTCCTAAACATATCAGGGGCTATAAATATTTACTGACTGAAAACACTCCTTCAACACTTTGTAGTTTTGCTCCCTGCTGTTGAAACAAAATAGCATAGATTTGCAAAACCCAAAGGACCTAAATAAATATTACTGAAACTTCAGAGAATACATTATTGTTTAGTTTAGAGGGTTTAGCCTTGCCCTTATTACCAGCTGTAAGCTTTTAACTGATGCTAGTACAGAGGGCAAAAGAGTTGTAAGTAATACCATAACCCATTAAAAGGTTTTAAGTTTAAGGTTTTACATATTTATCGTTTAGCTATTTAACATCAATGTTCTAAAAATCAGTTAATTGTATCAGCAACTTAAGAGTTTTGTAGTCAATCTAATTTCCAGGAAAATAAACGCATACTGGTACCAATAAAAGAAATAATCAAGCTTTCTGCCTTGAACTCTGGCAGGAAGCTCAAGATAGTTCACATCAATGTAATGAAAAATAAGCATTTTTGTATTCTACAGACCTTTCTATACCTCGTTTTCAAAGTAGTTATAGAAGTCTTTAAAGAGTCAAAGCAAATTGGGAAGCCATAATCAAAATCACAAACTATCATTAAAGATATACGAAAACATCTGGCAACGAAGGTCTGGAATTAGTTCCAGATATCAAAGGTTTTCTGGTGAATGTATTACGCCTCTAAATTATCACTTAGATGGCGACATTCCTAAAACGGCAACATAAGCCTGGAAGTTTTAGTGAGCCAGTGCAGGCAAAACCAAACTATGACAAAGATACTCTCTCCTTTGAGCGGTAACTTTGTGCTCTGGGATCAACTTGCTTCAGAGAAGTTTAAGATGGTACCTAAATTGGGAGGGAAACCAGTAGAACGGATAAAGAGAAAATCAAATGGAAAATTAACTCGAAAAGTTAAGTTTCTATTTCCAATAAACTGCTCTGTGATATCTTCCAGACGATAAAGACTCGGAAGAACAGACGGATCTAGACCCAGTCCCATTCTCTGAGGCGTGCGCACAGCGCGAAGATGAATGAATGGAAGACAGGCGCGTGTGAAATGCAGCCGGTCCGGCCGGCAACCAGACCGGCAGCAGCTCTCCGTAGGCCTCGCTCCTCCCCCTTCCCTCCTCCATGACAGCCCGGTCTCGAGCACGGAGGGGCGAGGACAATGTGGTCCCCCTTCTAACCACCCCCCAACTTTCATCCTCCTCTCAGAGGTTTACCGCGCAGCACGGGGTTCGCCTCCCCACTCCAAACCTTTCTCGCCTCCCCTGCCGCCAACCCCGGCAACTCTCCGACGCGCTGGAGTAACATGCGCTCGCCCCTCTCGGCTCCCCTCGGCGAGGTCGAAGCTTCTCCGCGCGTGCCGCGGCACCACTCCCGCCCAACCCACCTTCTGGCAACGCGAGCCCACCGGCCTCCCGGCCCACGGGTCTAATGAACCCCGGCACGCGCGCCGCACCCGAGTCCCTGGGCTAGAGAGAGGCTCGGGAGGGAGAGAGGGAAAGGCTGCCCCGGGGCGCCCTCCTCCATCTCATTCCAGGCCGGCTCGCCGCCCACCCTCCCTGCGGATCCCGACGCCTGCTCGGAGCCGGCTCCGCGCCCTCCTATCCCGAAAACACAATTCCCACAACCCTAGCCCAGGGCCCCGAACACCCTCCATCCTCGCGGCCCCCTCAAGGCTCCGCCGGAGGCGCCGCGCCGCCCCTCCCCCACTCCTCTCCCCGAGCTCTCGGGCCCCCACCAGAACGTGTGCTCCACACGCCGTAGCGGCCAACCTCCGGGGCGCCCCCAGTTGTCCGCGGGGAGGTCAGGCCCAAGAAGAGGGGGAGGGGGCGGCAAGGGGTAGCATGCGCGCCGGGAACGCCGTCCCGCGGGGTCCCCCAGTCCGAAGGGAGACCGAGCGCGGGGACCGGTGGGGGTGGGGGCCAAAGGCAATACTCACCGGTTCCACAGTCGCCATCTTAGATCGATCTGATCGCACAACCGCTCCTGAAGGGGGAGGGGGGGTGAGAGGAAAAAAAGGAGATTCAAACCGGATTGGCCGGCTACTGTTCACGTGACGGACGTATCCGTTTGGCCCTGGCGGCGCCTGCGCAAGACTGCGGCTGCGTGTTTAACGAGAGGCTTCTGGGAAGTGAAGTCTCTCACGCTCCCTCCTTTTTTTTTTTTTCTTTTAGGCAAAGAAGTTAAAAAAAAAAAAAAGAACTGTTCACGTGGTCGGTGGGTACGGTTCGCGGTTCTCGGAGCGGCGGACACTTGCGTTCTGCAGGGTGGTTTTCAGTCCTCTGGTCTTCCGCCTGGATAGATGCTGTCGCACTTACTGCCAGGCATGCCTACTGTGCCCTTTGTCGCCCTGTCCTCCCATCTTCCCCGGAAGGTTGAGAACCGAAGGCTCAGCACGCTCAATAAGGCTTCATTTGCTTAGTTGAGGTCCTAGGACGAGTTGCCTGTGTGTTTATTTAATTTTCTTTTGACTTCTCACCATTTTCTCTTAGTTTTAAAAAGAGTTGGTGATGGAGAATAGTTGTTTGAGCAACTATTATTCAACCCTCCCCGGTCCCTTGGCTCCGCTAACACTGGTGGTCACTCATTGCCATCACTGCGAAAAGGGGGTGGCGGAACCGCCCACAGTACCCACTTGCCACAGGTTGGGGGAGGGGGAATGCACCCAACAGCTTTTCCTGTTTCAACTCCTGAAATTAAGACTTCAGGGTTAAATCTTGAGTGGAAGTAAAAATGATTTGCAAGTTGTGTCCTCTCGCTTCCACTGTTCTGCTTTAACGTGAACGGAAACAGCCCAAGTCCAGGTGCCAGCCAGGGAAGCCACTCCGGCCCCCGCTGACTAAGCCCTGGACTGACCGTCAGGAGTCGTTAGGCTAGGTCAACTATGACTCTTGACGTTGACTCATTCTCGTTAGGCAAGCGACTTAGTCAGTGCCTCAGCTTTTTCATTTATGAACCACAGGTAATAATACACTTACCTCACAAGGGTTTGCTGTGCTAGTGATTGTAACCAGTTTTGAAGATGCATCGGACTCTATAAATGCTTCACTATAAGCAACCTCGTGTCTTCCTAAGGATCAGCGGCTTCCCTTAATGTTTTTTTTTTTTTAAACAATTAAAATTTTTTTCTTTTGTGTATTTTGTTTCATTATCGTATACACCAACGCAATTTTAAAGTTTCAAGACAAGACCCCCCCCCCCCACTTTTTAACTGTAGCTACCCTCCACAGAGACTTTAATGTTCAGGAAAATATTGTTATATTCACAATAATCACTGGCAATTAGAAATTCATCCCCACTATGGCATCCTACATTTCCTTTCCATGTAGGATACTGTGCTGTCATTTCTCAAGACAGTGTTACTCTGCACGGTTATAAATAGAGGTAAAGATATCTAGTAGAGTGCTACTCTAAGGTTTAATGATACTTTCCATGCTTTTTAAGAATGTTCACACCAGAAAAATAAGTAAAAGCAGGTTGCCTGTGCCTGCCTGCTTGCTGTGTTGCTGATGTTCTTAACTGTGTCATACCTATTATTGAGTACATAATGGTTGCTTGAGTTGACTAACACATAATTGAGGCTGTAATAAGAACTCAAAAACCATGGCCTGTTCATATGCTTTGGTTTACCTGGATGTCAGAGACAGTTAATGGAAGCTTCTGACCAGTCAGTTTAGCTTTAGTAGGTTTAAAGTAGAATTCTGAAAAAATAAATGGATAATATGGATTTCTATTTACAGACTATCTACTTTTAGCCTATGCAAAGTAATTACAGTCGATCTCAGTCTTACTTTCTGTTGTTTAAAATTAGTATCCTGTTACCCGCTCTGACTATATAGTATAGATGTATTATTTTCCCAGTGCTACAAGATAACAGAACAAAAGAGATTTAAAATTTAAAGAGATTTTAGTCCCCATGTGGGATTGAAAACCAGTGATGTTTTTAAAACTTGTGTTTAATGATAGCTTCCATTTTATTAGCTTTGCTCTTGATAAAACACACCTCACTTTTATCAGTCATCTTAGTGCTTCTACAATATATGTGTATATACTCCTATTCTTTGTAGCTAATTTCTATTTTGTATGAGCTTTGTTGCATGTGTTTTATGGCACATTCATATGTCTGCCTAATATTACCATCAGATTCTGCCATGTCGAAGACTTGGTGATTAGGTTTTTAATCTATGTATCTATATGGTTGTTTTGTTTTAGCAACCTGAAATACACAGAGCAGAAATTTTATACTTTATCTTTTAATCCACAGAAAAAGTACATTTTTGTGCTTGTACTTAAAGCATAATAACAGGATATTTATTATGGGATATGGTATTAAAATGCTTTTATAAAAAAAATACTTTTATACTTATTGGGGTTATATAATTAATACATAACTAATGACCCAGCACAGTATCATGGTGAAGTGAAGTGAAATTATTGTTTTAAAAGCCTGGAATAATTTGGTTATCATTTAACATCTGTAATTAGTCATGATCTTTTCTTTGCATAGTATATTCCTGAAGCTGATACATTACTAGTCTTTATAGATTTAACTCTTGGTAAAAAGACTTTAAATAATTTAATAAAATACATAATAAAAACCACATCATTTTTATCATGTATTTTGTCATTCAAATTTTATTTAGATTTTCTAGATAACCAAAGTCATTGTTTTACTGGGCACTGTTTAACTCTGGTTCAAACTAATCACATCTGCCATGATCAATCCCTCAAAAATATTACTGCAACACGGTCTAGAAATTTTTTTAAATAGGCCTTGGAATTTTAGACAATCTATTTAAATTAGATCCCTTTCTTAGACTCTGACTAGTACAAAGCAATCATTTGTCTTAAAATGAGTAGGTTTTGAGACTGAAGATATGAAATTCCATAATAAAGTAAATGATTCTTAATATTTTAATGTTGGGTATTAATTTTAGAGATAATCTAAATCAACCTCTAGTTAACACTTTTTAAAAAACCATTTCACTTTTTTTTTCACTTTTTTCACTCTCAAACTTGGTTATACTTGACAGTCTATTTTTTAAATTGCTATTGTCACTTTCTACAATGATATTACTTTAGGAAGGACCTAAAATGATGGCTTCTAACATGATGAATAATCTTTTAAATTACAATCAGTTTAGTATTTGTGAGCATGAGCTCCAATATCAAATTTTCTTGGTTCATAATCCTCATTCTACCATTTACTGTGTGACCATATGGAGATATCTGTCTCTTTCTGCCTCATTTTTTGTCATGAGTTAGATGGGGCAATAACAGTACTTACCTTGCATGATCAGGGTGAGAAATAAATTAACCCATTAACATGCTTAGAATAGTTCTTAGAACATAGTAAGCACTCTATGTTAACTATAATTACCATGATAAAATATCACATGAATATAAATTTCTTATTTCTACTTTTTGTATAGTATAATATGCTGAAAATAATATGCTTAAAAAAAACCCCACTCACTGTCTTTAAGCATAATTAAACGTTATCACCTCCATCTTATAGACAGACAGACTCAGTAAAGTTAGGGGACACAGGCAAGTCCACCAGGCAATGGTGAGCCGGAATCCAAACCCAGTTCTCTCGACTCTAAGATATTCTTTCCTCCATACCAGAGCTGCTTTCCTCCAACAGGGTCTTCCAAAATACCTAGGTCTCTTTGAAGAACTTTTAATATTAAGTTCAATTACAAAACTTGACAATTCAAGAAGTACTATGTTAGTAATGGGAAATGTGTAATATTCAAAGGATATTGAAAGGACATGGGACGCCCAGGCACTTCCTTTCTGGCCTGTAAAATCTGTTTGCCATCCTAAGTCATGGGTATATAAATAGTTCACTACCCATATAAAGAAGTGTGACTAAGAACCGAAAGGGTGCAGCTAACAAGCAGCATAATAAACGCTCATTCACCTAATGATAGAGACAGTCACTTAGCTTCTTCCCTTATTGCATTCAGATCTCTGTTCCAGTGCTGTCCCCTGAAAGAAGTATATTACTATTTATCCCCTTGCACTGCTTTATCAGACCACTTTGTAACCCTTGCTTTAAACCCAATATTATACTAAATATTATTTAATTGTCTGTTGTCTCCACTAGCAAAATATTAGCTCCTTGATGATTTGCAGGTAGATTGCTAATCAATATTTGGGAAAAACCCAAGTCTGATTTTTAAAACTTCACCAAAGTCGGGCCTCAGGACTAATAATGCAATAGAAAAAATTTCTATGTCCAGGCATCATATAAAGCAGTTTACATGTGTTGATGATACCTCATTTTATCTTCAAAAGAACTTTCTGAGATAATGAAACTGAGGTTAAATAACTTTCCCAGAAACACAGCTCTGCCTTCAGGGCTATTAACAATATATGATATTGACTAGATTGTAATTGGACTGCCTAATAAGAAAGTCAGACACCGGAAACCATGAGAAATAACCTGCGAAGAGGATGTGAAAAATTCATGTTTAGTACCAACAATTACTATAAATACACTTAATGTACCTTTTAAAATTGAAATTAGAAAAAAATTTAAATGTATGGGATGCAATCATAGTCTATAGAAATAACCCACATGATTGTAAACACCCAAAATTCAGAAATTTGGGTGGAACTTCAGAGAGGATTTTCTGAAAATCCATGACTGCATTTTCATTGCTACATACCTGAGTTAACTGCTTACACTGAACTTGTCTAGAGAAAGAAATGTATTAATGGGTGGAAGTTGATCTGCTTGCCATGTGTAACAGAAGAATCCAGGATAACAAAATTTGATGATCTAGCATTGTTCTGGTGACAGAGTAGTTGTTGTTGTTCAGTCGATAAATCCTGTCTGACTCTTTGCTACCCTGTGAACTACAGCATGCCAGGCTTCTCAGTCTATCACTATCTCTCTGAGTTTCCTCAAACTCATGTCCATTGAGTCAGTGATGCCATCCAACCATCTCACCCTCTGTTGCCCCCTTCTCCTCTTGCCCTTAATTTTTCCCAGCATCGGGGTCTTTTCCAATGAGTCAGTTTTTCACATCAGGTGGCCAAAGTATTGGAGCTTCAGCTTCAGCATCAGTCCTTTCAATGAATATTCAGGGTTGAGGGGACAGAGTACCCTGGCACAAAAATATGAACTCTGGTCCATTGGCCCCCAATGGGAATGGTTTCTTGGGGACACCACAACTATACAATTGCCTTGTTTTGATTCCAGGTTTACCAAGCAACCATACGATAAACATATCTTCTGGTATTGATGGTATATATGTAGGGTTGATATGGATACACGAATGTCTAGGCCACAATAGTTACATTGCTCAGAGTCCATTTTAAAAATAGCATTAAGTTTTTTAGCTTGTTTTACTTATGCTCTAGTAGCTTGGCTAAAACAAAACTACCCCTGTGGACTGGATTTTCTATGTGTCCTCAGACTGTGATGATTCTCTGTTGAAGTGCCAATCTACAGGAACTGTCTGGATGGCTACCCTCCCTAGGGCTTGTCAAGTGTTCTTCTCCAACAGCATCTTTGGAGACTTGTGAATTATAAATTTTTAAATTCATCTGCCTCTAAATTCTTAAAAACAGGGGATGTACTAGAAATTCTCAGATATTACCCTATATGTTTCAAGTAGCTAACAGAAAACCATGATTACTGTTTTGTAAAAATA
Organism: Ovis aries; assembly: GCF_016772045.2. Taxonomy (NCBI): domain Eukaryota; kingdom Metazoa; phylum Chordata; class Mammalia; order Artiodactyla; family Bovidae; genus Ovis; species Ovis aries. The sequence goes on along the minus strand of NC_056059.1, from coordinate 26,236,362 downwards.
AATAAAATAATCATAATTATACTCCCAGAAAGCCATTTATATCTTTTTTAAAAAAGTGAGAAATCACTATTAAAGACTTGGTATTTGGGGAGGGCATTTGTCAGGTCTGTGGATGCATTCAGTACAAATGTGACAGCATTCACAGCTCTGAAATGGAAAGTTGGGAAACAAAGGCCCATACTTTCTCACATCAGTGCCTGAGATTATCAGGTCTTAAGAAAGGGAAAAGGATTTGACCCTGATATGCATATTAGCAGACTGGATGTTGCTGTTGTTGCTGTTCAGTCACTAAGACGTGTCCGACTCTTTTTGACTCCATGGACTGCGGCATACCAGGACTCCCTGTCCCTGACTATCTCCTGGAGTTTTTCCAAGTTCATGTCCGTTGAGTTGGTAATGCTATCCAATCATCCTCTGCCACTCTCTTCTCCTTTTGCCTTCAGTCTTTCCCAGGATCAGGGTCTTTTCCTCTGGATGTACTTAGTTTACAAAAAGTGACTTCTGGGAAATGAAAAAAAAAAAAAAAAATACCATGCTAGGCAGATTTATGAAACCTGTTAGTTTAATTGTGAGGCAATTTATGGAGATGGAACCTTAAAAAAAATCTGACCTTGCTTAAAAATTTTTCCATTTATGTCTATATGTTTTTCCCTCCTGAAAGGTAAGAAAATAGGTTCATATGATAGTCATAGTCAAATGGGATATCTATTTCATTTTTCAATAAAATAAGATGGCAAGTAAACATGATCTTATTCCTTTATTACAGCTTAATTTTTACATTCTGAAATATATTTTAGAAATACATAGGAAAATGTCAGCAGTCATTGCTGAAACTGAAAAACTAAAGGGGAACTACTGTTTTGTTAGGTAACAAAAAAAGATTAGCTAAATGTAATTAATACTTCAAGAGCAAATCAATCAATAGTACTTGACTGAAAATATTTGAGTGAAAACATTTAAATGTGACTCAATAACATTTTTTTTGTCTTAAAAAGCAATGTTACATTATATGTCAACTGTACCACACTACAACTTAACTGTATCATTATTTTGGGAGATTAAATCACATATCTGATAGAAGACATTGTTGCTCAGTTGCTAAATCATGTCCGACTTTTTGCAGTGAGTCCATGGGCTCCTAGGCTTCCCTGTCCTTCACTGTCTCTTAGAGTTTGCTCAAACTCATGTCCATTGAGTTGGTGATGCCATCCAACCATCTCATCCTATGTCCTCCCTTTCTCCTCCTGCCTTCCATTTTTCCCAGCATCAGGGTCTTTTTAAATGAGTCGGCTCTTTCTTTACATCAGGTGGCCAAAGTATTGGAGCTTCAGCTTCAGTCCTTCCAATGAATATTCAGGGTTGATTTCCTGTAATATTGACTGATTTGATCTCCTTGCCATCCAAAGGACTCTCAAGAGTCTTTTTCAACACCACAGTTCAAAAGCATTAATTCTTTGGCGCTCTGCCTTCTTTATAGTCCAGTTCTCACATTCATACATGACTACTGGAAAAACCACAGCTTTGACTTATGTAGATCTTTGTGGGCAAAGGGATGTCTCTGCTTTTTAATATGCTGTCTAGGTTTTCCATAGCTTTTCCTTCAAGGAGCAAGCATCTTTTAATGTCAGGGCTGCAGTCTCCATCTGCAGTGATTGTGGAGCCCAATAAAATATAGTCTATCACTGTTTCCATCATTTCCCCATTGATTTGTCATGAAGTGACAGGACTTGATGCCATGATCTAGTTTTTTGAATAGTGACTTTAAAGTCAGCTTTTTCACTCTGCTCTTTCACCTTCATCAAGAGGCTCTTTAGTTCCTCTTCACCTTCTGCCATTAGGGTGGTGGCATATCCAAGGTTATTGATATTTCTCACAGCAATCTTGATTCCAGCTTGAGCTTCATCCAGCCCAGCATTTTGCATGAGGTACTCTGCATATAAGTTAAATAAGCAGGGTGGCAATATATAACCTTAATGTACTCCTTTCCCAATTTGGAACCAGTCTGTTGTTCCATGTCCAGTTCTAACTGCTGCTTCTTGACCTGAATACAGATTTCTCAGGAGGCAGGTAAGGTAGTCTGGTATTCCCATCTCTTTAAGAATTTCCCCTAGTTTGTTATGATCCACACAGTCAAAGGCTTTAGCATAGTCAGTGAAACAGAAGTAGATATTTTTCTGAAATTCCCTTGCTTTTTCTATGATCCAACAGATGATGGCAATTTGATCTCTGGCTCCTCTGCCTTTTCTAAATCCAAATTGCACATCTGGAAGTTCTTTGTTCATGTACTGTTGAAGCTTAGCTTGAAGGATTTTGAGCATTACCTTGCTAGCATGTGAAATGAGTGCAACTGTGCAGTAGTTTGAACATCCTTTGGCACTGCCATTCTTTGGGATTGGAATGAAAACACCTTTCTCAGTCCTGTGGTCACTGATGAGTTTTTCAAATTGCTGGCATTTTGAGCGCAACACTTCAAAAGCACCATCTTTTAGGATCTGAAATAGCTCAGCTGGAATTCCATCACCTCCACTAGCTTTGTTCCTAGTGATGCTTCCTAAGGCCCACTTGACCTCGCATTCCAGGATGTCTGCTCTAGGTGAGTGATCACACCATCATGGTTATCCAGGTCACTAAGACTTCTTTCTAAATAGTTCTTCTGTGTATTCTTGCCACCTTTTCTTAGTATTTTCTGCTTCTGTTAGGTTTATACCATTTCTGTCCTTTATTGTGCCAATCTTTGCATGAAATGCTCCATTGGTATCTCTAATTTTCTTGAGAAGTTCTCTGCTGCTGCTGCTAAGTCATGTCAGTCGTGTCCGACTGTGTGCAACCCCATAGATGGCAGCCCACCAGGCCCCCCCATCCCTGGGATTCTCCAGGCCAGAACACTGGAGTGGGCTGCCATTTCATTCTCTGTGAAAAGTTCTCTAGTCTTTCCCATTCTACTGTTTTCTTCCATTTCTTTGCATTGTTCACTTAGGAAGTCTTTCTTATCTTTTCTTGCTATTCTTTGGAACTCTGCATTCAAATGGGTATATCTATCTTTCCTTTTCTCCTTTGCCTTTAGCATCTCTTCTTTTCTCAGCTATTTGTAAGGCCTCCTCAGATAACCATCTTGCCTTTTTGCATTCCTTTTTCTTGGGAATGGTTTTGATCACCACCTCCTGTACAATGTTGTGAACCTCTGTCCATAGTTCCTTCAGGCACTCTATCAGATCGAATCCCTTGAATCTATTTGTCACCTCCACTGCATAATCGTAAGGGGTTTTATTTAGGTCATACCCAAATGGCCTAGGGGATTTTCCTACTTTCTTCAATTTAAGTCTGAATTTTGTATAAGGAGTTCATGATCTGAGCCACAGTCAACTCCCAGTCTTGTTTTTGCTGACTGTATATAGTGTCTCCATTTTCGGCTGCTAAGGATATAATCGATATGATTTCAGTATTGACCGTATGGTGTTGTCCATGTGTAGAGTCAACTCTTGTGTTATTGGATGAGAGTGTTTGCTATGACCAGTGCGTTCTCTTGGCGAAACTGTTAGCCTTTGCCCTGCTTCATTTTGTACTCCAAAGCCAAGCTTGCCTGTTACTCGAGATATCTCTTGACTTTTACTTTGGAATTTCAGTCCCTATAATGAACATGACATCTTTTTTTTTGGTCTTAGTTCTAGAAGGTCTTGTAGGTCTACGTCTGGTGCTTAGCTTCATTAAAAAAAAAATCACAGCTACTTCCAGAGGGGAATGTTTCTACTTGCTTTTTAATTTGAAGCTGGGATGGGACAACAGCTTAAATTGGCTTGAATCTATAAATTAAACTTTTGTCCTTCAAAATGTTTAAGGAAGGAATTCCCTGGCTTTCCAGTGGTCAGGACTCCTGCTTCCACTGCCAAAGGCCCAGGTTTGATTTCTGGTTGAGGAACTAAGGGCCCTGAAGACACATGGCCAAGGAAAAAAAAAATTAAGGAATTTTGGAGTAAAACTGGAATTTAAAAAGTTATTTTATTACTTCCCTGGCAGTCCAGTGGTTAGGTCTTCCCCTTCCAATGCAGGACAGTGTGGGTTCCATCCCTGGGCAAGGTAGCTAAGATCCCAGTTGTTTCTGGGCCAAAACATAAAACAGAAGCAATATTATAACAAATTCAATAAAGACTTTAAAAATGGTCCACACTAAAAAAACTCTTTAAACAATTATTTTATTTTTATTGTTTTATTTTATACTGTTCTTTAGCTTGGTGATTATTTTTTTCTTTTTTTACCCCTTGGTAACTTTTAAAAATGCATTTAATCTTATAATAGTTTCATTTTAAATACAATATAACAAACATCATAGAATTGGTGCTCTTGAATTGTGGTGCTGGAAAAGACTCTTAAGAGTCCCTTGGACTGCAAGGAGGTCAAACCAGTCAATCCTAAAGGAAATCAACCCTGAGTATTCACTGGAAGGACTGATGCTGAAGCTAAAGCTCCAATACTTTGGCCACCTGATGTAAAGAGCCAACTCATTGGAAAAGACTCTGATGCTGGGAAAGACTGAGGGCAGGAGGAGAATGGGGTGACAGAGGATGAGACGAGTGGATGGCACCACTGACTCAATGGACATGAGTTTCAGCAAACTCCGGGAGATAGTGAAAGACAGGAAAACTTGGCCTTCTGCAGTCCACGAAGTTGCAAAGAGTGGGACACAATTTAGTGACTGTACAACAACAACAACAAAAAATAGCATTAGTATAATCCCATGAGGTGTTTTGTTTTTTGGCCACACTGTACAGCTTGTGCAATCTTCCCAGACCAGGGACCGAACCTGGGCCCTGGCAGTGAAAGCACAGAGTCATAACCACTAGACAACCAGGGAATTCCCCCAGTGAGGTTTTGAATGTCTGAAAATCCTGCAAACATCATATTGACCCACTGTATCAATGACATCATTCTAATCAAACTGGTTAAGCACGAAGGGGCTACAATATTGGAGACTTTGACAGGACATACATGCAATCAAAGAGTGGAGAATAAAATGTACTAAGATTCAGGAGCCTGCTATGAAAATACAGTTTTTCAAAATACATGTATTTATTTAGGCTGTGCCGAGTCTTAGGTTGTGGCACATGGGATCTAGTTCCCTGCTGCTGCTGCTGCTGCTGCTGCTAAGTCGTTTTAGTTGTGTCCGACTCTGTGCGACCCCAGAGATGGCAGCCCACCAGGCTCCCCCGTCCCTGGGATTCTCCAGGCAAGAACACTGGAGTGGGTTGCCATTGCCTTCTCCAGTGCATGAAAATGAAAAGTGAAAGTGAAGTCGCTCAGTCATGTCTGACTCCTAGCGACCCCAATGGACTGCAGCCTACCAGGCTCCTCTGTCCATGGGATTTGCCAGGCAAGAGTACTGGAGTGGGTTGCCATTGCCTTCTCCCTAGTTCCCTGACCAGGGGTCAAATCCAGGCTCCACCTCCACCCCCTCCCTGCACAGAGAGTCTCAGCCACTGGACCACCAGGTAAGTCCCTGAAAATATAACTTTTAAAAATCTTATTTATTTTTTAATTGAAGGATAATTGCTTTACAGAATTTTGTTGTTTTCTATCAAACATGAAAATACAATTTTTTAGTCAAGGGCATGTCAGGATATGCCTTCCAAACTAAAGGATCAATCATGGTATCTCACATTCCCCCACAGTGAAAAAGGAAGCCCAACATCAAATATGTCTCTTCAGGCTTTAAAGGCAGCATATTCTACATGTGGGTTCAAGAGATAAGAAAGGCTGCTAGCTTTGAGTAGGGCCCAGAGGAGAAAGGACTTTGAAGCAGTATCAGACTATGGTGCAATCAGGCCTTGGGCTATACTGCCTGGAAGACATATGATGTTAGATGTGTCAATGGTGGTGAAAGTATGCGGACTTTTTTCAAACCCCAGTGGAATAATCACAATGCAGGCCTCCAGGGTTCTAGAGCAAGGCCACAACATTTTCAGCAGAAAATTTTACTCTTGAAAAAAAAATTCTGGCCTGTTATAAGACCCTGGTAGAAGAAAGGGGTCTATTTTGTTTGTTATTGCTTTTTTAGGCTGCACCATCCGGTAGGAGGGATCTTAGTTTCTCGACCAGGGATCAAACCTGTGCCCCTGCATCGAGAGTTCGGAGTGCACTGGACAACCAGGGAAATCCCAAAAGGGGCTTACTCATGGTTACTGGACACCAAGTAACCATATGGTTATAACTATCCTGGTGAGGTGGGTTCTGTGAGACCTATTTCACCAAGTCCAAGCTTAGGCAGGCTAGCAATGATTCATTACAAGATGAAAGTGGTACATTAGGATTCAGCATAAATAGGACCAATGGGCACAAGCAGGTTGCACCAGCATCTTTCCTTCCATTTTCACTATGGCTATATGGGAAATTTCCCAGGAAGAGTTTATGGAGGAGAAAGATTCCAGCTTGAACCATGGCTGGGTTAACTTAATATGTGGATACAAGCTGAAAAGAGAAGAGTCACTACAGCCCCACGTAAGTGTGGCCTCAATGAAAAAAAAGGTGTTGAGTGAATTTCCTCCCCAAGGGTACATTGTGCCCTGGCTCCTTTACTTTGTGTGGAAAGATAAGTGGCCCACGGTTAGAACATATATAAACTCACGTCAATGGTGAATGGCTTGGCCAACTGGGCAGAGATGTGAAGGAAGATTACAAAATTAGAATAGAGTAGGTCTAGGGTAGAATGGATAAACAGATGAGAGTGTACGCAAAATATGAGGATCTTTGTATCCTATGTTAATCTCCACCAGACAGCATCCATCATGGAAGAAACGTAAGCAACTAAGAAACAAAATGACTTGGCCACTTGATAGTAGTCAGCCTCTGTCATCAGCCACTTCTGTGCTTGACCAGTGGGTGCTTAAATAGAATATGCATGGTGGCTGCACATGGACCCCAAAAGATGAATTTCACTTACCAAGGCTGATCCATCTGCTGCTGCTGCTGCTAAGTCGCTTCAGTCGTATCCAACTCTGTGCGACCCCACAGATGGCAGCCCACCAGGCTCTGCCGTCCCTGGGATTCTCCAGGCAAGAACACTGGAGTGGGTTGCCAGTTTCTTCTCCATCATCGGCAAAATCCAACTTAGTAGACAAAGAGAGGAATCATCATTGTGTCAGAAATCACTGACTCTGATGACCAACCGGGAGGACAGATATGCTTGGTGCCCAGAAAATCCACTTGGGTACCTCTTGATACATCCTGCCCAGTTGTGATGGCAAATGGACAAGTATACAAATTATTATGTACCAAAGAAGATGCGGTTCCCTGGGAATCAGACTTGTAGTATAAGGACCTGAGCCAAACCAGGAGGCAAACTGCCGAGACCAGCAAAGGTATTCTCAGAGAATGACAAGAATCTTCAGCAGATAGTGGAGGAGAGGCAAGATGAACTGAGTCACGGCCCTGACATCAGGGCTGTAATTCTTTCCACTTCTAAATTTCTCCTAAAAAATAGGTCTACTGGATCCGGGAGGAGGTGTTCCAGAATGTATAAGAAGTGGATCTAAGCAGCACAAGGGTTAAACTGCTGTCAACATAATGGTGAGCCACCAAGGTTCAACTTAATGAATGGCTTGTTGCCGCAAGCTCTGTATCAGAGTCTGCTTCCCAGGGAACCCAACCAGTAACAATCAATATACATAGATGACAGTTCGAAATTTTGAATAATTATAGTTTCAAACACAGGTATAGAAGAACACCTATATTTAGCATATTTTTAAAAAACTTAAAAGAACATGTACTAGCATTTGAATTGATTTGGAGAAGTTTATAATTTGTTATAATTTATGAATGAATTAGAAAAGATATAATGGCATAATTTGTCATAACACTCTGAGTACATATATTAAGCTGAATATGTCAATGAAGATGAAAAGTATTAACTTGCAAAATGACACATCTGGAAACTTAAGTTGTGATTTACATATTTTTTAGAAATTGCTTGTAAATAATCCATGTCATGACCTGAAGGATTACTATTGCCATTTAGGATAATACAGTTTGAGAATGTGGCTGAATGTTATTATACTTAGATAGATACCTTACTTACATCTATATTTAGAAATGCTAAAATCCTGAAATGTTATTTCCAATGTCCCTGCTATTTTTGCTTGGTAAAAATTCAGCATTTAAACAAACTGATCTTATAGTCTCCAATCCTCAACACCAAATTCTGGACCCCGGAAGGCCAGACCTTCCCACTAAGTGACATTATGTGATTATTAGTCAGGGTTCTCCAGAGAAATAGAATCAATAGGAGATACAAACAGGAATATATATACATACTCAGTCACTTCAGTCATGTCTGACTCTGCAATTCTATGGACCATAGCCGGCCAGGCTCCTCTGTCCATGGGAATTCTCCAGGCAAGAATATTGGAGTGGGATTTATATATATATATATATATATATATACATATACATACATATATATATATATATATATATAATAGGAATCAGCTCACACAGTTATGTAGGCCAAGAAGATCCACAATCTGTGGTCTGCAAGCTGAAAAATTAGGAAAGCCACTGGAGTAATTCACTCTTACTCTGAAGGCCTAAGAACCAGAGCAGCAAATGTTGTGTGTTCCAGTCCACGTCCAAAGGTCCGAGAATTGAGAAGTTGATGTTAAGTCTGGGTCCTAGTGCAAAGGCTGGAGAAGATGGATGTCTCAAAGCAAATAAAGAGCAAATTCACCCTTCCTCCACTTTTTTGTTCTATTCAGCCCCTGAGCAGATTGGATGACGCCCACCCACATAAATGGGTATACCATTCAAACACTAATCTCTTCTAGAAACATCCTCACAGACATTTCTAGAAATAATGTTTTACCAGCTATCTAGGAATTCTTTAGCCTAGTCAAGGGGCACACAAATTTTTTTTTAAATTTGAAGTATAGTTGACTTACAATGTTGTGCCAATCTCTGTTGTACAGCAAAGTGACTCAGTTATACACATATATACATTTAAAAAAATATTCTTTTCCATTATGGTTTATCCCAGGAGACTGAATATAGTTCCCCTCTATTTACAGTACAGTAGAACTTTGTTGTTACATTTATCCATTCTAAATGTAACAGTTTGCATTTATACCAACTCCAAACTCCCAGTCCATCCTTCTCCCTACCCCCCATCACTCTGGCAATCACAAGTCTGATCTCTATGTCTGTGAGTATACGTCTATCTAATAAATGGGTTCATTTGTGCCACTTCAGATTCTCTTTATAAGTGATACCACATGGTATTTGCTTTTCTCTTTATGACTTCCCTGGTGGCTCAGACAGTAAAGAATCTGCCTGCAATGCAGGAGACCCAGGTTTGATCCCTGAGTCAGGAAGATCCCCTAGAGAAGGGCATGGCATCCAACTCCAGTATTCTTGTCTGGAGAATCCCATAGACAGTGGAGCCTGATGGGCTACATGGGGTTGCAAAGAGTAGGACACAACTGAGCAACTAACACTTATGACTTCACAGAGTATGATAACCTCTAGTTGCATCCATGTTGCTGCAAATGGCACTATTTCATTCTTTTTTATGGCTGAGTAGTGTTCCATTATATGTATGTCCACATCTTCTTTATCCATTAATCTATCAGTGGACGTTTAGGCTGTCTTCATGTTTTGGCTGTTGTGAACAATGCTGCTATGAACATATGGGTGTATGTGTCTCTTTGAATTAGAGTTTTGTTCAAATATATGCCTCAGAGTGGGATTGCTGGATCACATGGTAATTCTATTTTAGTTTTCTTTCTTCCTCCCTTCCTTTCCTTCTTGCCACAATCTTTGGCTTGCAGGATCTTAGTTCCCCAATCGGGATCTAACCCATGCTCTTGGCAGTGAAAGCCTGGAATCTTAACCACTGGACTACCAGGGAATTCTTTATTTTTAGTTTTCTAAGGAACCTCCATACTGTTTTCTATCGTGGCTGCACAAATTTACATTCCCACCAACAGAGTTCCCATTTCTCCACACCCTTTGCAGCATTTGTTATTTATATACTTTTTGATGATGGCCATTCTGACTGGTATGAGATGGTACCTCATTATAGTTTTGATTTGCATTTCTCTAATAATTAGTGATGTTGATCATCTTTTCATGTGCCTACTGGCCATCTGCAGGTCTTCTTTGGAGAAATGTCTTTTAAGGTCTTCAGCTCATTTTTTTGCTTGAGTTGGTTGTTTTTTTGTTGAGTTATATGAGCTGTTTTTATATTTTGGAGACTAAGCCCTTGTCAGTCACATAATTTGCAAATATTTTCTCCCATTCCATAGGTTGTCTTTCAGTTTTTAAAATGGTATCCTTTGCTGTGTGAAAGCTTGTAAGCTTTAAGTCAGGTGCCCACATTTGACAATCAAACAAAGTTCAGCAGTGCGGGGGTATTCTAACTTGGGTTATAAAGTCACTCTTGGGCCAGTCAACTCTGCCTAGAGGAAGGGGTAGGATGTGTCACAACGTGATGACTGTGTGAGCCAGAGAGTTGGAGGAGTGGGAAGAGTAGGTTACAGAAAAGAGGAAGGAGTGACGTGCTACCAAGAAGACAGTGTTTAGTATAGAAGAAATCAAGACAAGAGCGCAATATCATACAAAGATGAATAATTATCCAGGTTAACCAAAATAGGCTTATAGAATGCATAATCTCGAATAAAAGAGTAAAAACTAAAGCGCATTTTGAAAGAAAGATAATTTGAAAATATCTAGAGGGATATATATCACTATATTAACAGTGGTTATTTCTGGAGAATGTGCAAGGGGAAGGGATCAAGGTTGCGGGAGGACTTTCTAACTTAAACGGTTGTTTGAAATTTTTTATAAATGTGACTACATTTGTAGTGTACCAAAACTTTTGAATATAGAGAAAAGAGAGAAGACCTAAGATTCCTTAAAAGTCCTTTAAGCAACAGAAATAGGGGAATGATAAATACTCAGAAACTAAAAGAGGTGCCATCTGTGATTTAAAAAAAAAAAAAAAAAAGAATCCATAGACTGTAAGAGAAACTGATTCCGTAGATTTGAAATGAAGAAAGAATAGACGTTTACTCTCTGTGAGAAGAACATCTGCAAGAGAAATGAAATCCAAACTGACGCAGTTGATAGGATACTGATGTCCTAAGTTGTTCAGTCGTGTCCTTACAGACTGTAGCCCACCAGGCTCCTCTGTCCATGAGATCCTCCAGGCAAGGATACTGGAGTGGGTTGCCATGCCTTCCTCCAGGGGATCTTCCTGACTCAGGGATCAAACACACGCCTCTTACGTCCTGCATTGGCAGGTGGGTTCTTCACCACCTGGGAAGAGCAAGATAGTGATAGAAGGTCACTAAGTGATCTGGATTCTAGATAGGTAAGAAAGAAAAATAAATAATTAGAGGAATCTGAGGCAAGAGAAAGTTGGTAAGGACTAGTTCAAATATTTCTAAGACCTAGATTGTTAAGATAGAACTGTAACCAATAATTTAAAACATAACAAAACAGGGTAGGGGGTACATGTAGGTGGTTCAAAGATCTAAAAGCAAGGAATGTTATGAAATGATGAGTTTGCTGATCAATGATGAGAGTACGGAATGAGGAAGAATAGCATGTTGCCTGATTAGGTAGAACTTGATTTTTTTTTTTTCAAAAAAAAAAAAAAATTAAAAATTGGCCAGCTGCTACTCTGTGTGAACACAGAATTTCCCTTTAGAGCGTATCTTTTTCTGAGAGGAACTGCTGGAGTGACTGCTCTCAGTTATGTAAATATACGAATATAGGCACCCTTTACCCTTTATTTTGTGGCTTGATAAAGCCTGCCCTTCCTAATGCCTCTTCATATGCAAATTTCCATAGAAAGCAAAAGGAGTCTCCCGGGTAGAAAGGAACCAAGACCTTGACCTCTCCTGTTTCACTATTCCAATTTATTACCATCTATTTAATGGATTGAGCCTGTCTCAACTGATGCCCTGGCAGTGAAGGACACCAGAAATTAGCCATGAAGAAAAGGGGCATCTGCGGATAGGAACCAAGCCCTACATGGCATAGTGTGTGGCTCCCCAGGAATCTTTCCCCCTTACCCCTTTACCTTTCACTTGTTTTGGAGGATGTATTCCCAAATATAAGTTAAAATGCTATAGCTTTGGGGCCTACACAGAAGGTATTTTGTCTCCATTTGGACCATCAAGATTATCATTGCTGTTAGTAGACAAAATAACACCCCTGAACTACAACTGTTAGTGAACTGGGCCATTTCTCTAATTCTTCTTCAGTAGCTAAACAGTTTGGAATTAGGACATGCCCCCTTGGCGAGTTTGGGATTAACCTAGACACTAGAGGGTTCAGTGGGTAAGGGATCTGACTGCAGTGCAGGAGACACAGGAGACACGGGTTTGATTCCTGGGCTGGGAAGATCCCTTGGTGAAGGAAATGCAACCCATTCTAGTTTTTCTTGCCTGAAAAATCCCATGGACAGAGAAGCCTGGTGGGCTACAGCGCATGAGGTCACAAAGATTTGGACACGACTGAAATATAGAACAGATAACCAGCAAGGACCTACTGCATAGCACAGGGAACTATACTCAATGCTTTGTAATAAACTACAAGGGAAAAGAATCTGAAAAACAATACAGATATGAAACTGAATCACTGTGATGTACACATGAAACTAAGACAACACTGTAAATCAACTATACATCAGAAGAAAAATAAATAGAAAAATTCTGAAAAAAATAAAAAATGAACAGGTCTCCTTGGACTCAGTAAGTTTCAAAGTATTTTTTAATAAGTCAGAGGAAAATGCCCAAACAAAGCCTATTTCCCCAATACTGAGTAGAAATTACCAAAATCAATCAAGATGGCTTAGGCATAATTAGAGAGGCACAACTGGACTGTGATTTTGACCGAGAAACTTAGAACCAAGTAGTTGCAATAGATCCTGCCTGAACAACAACTGCTGTGATTCAACAAAGGAGTGGGAGTTGGTAGTGGCCTCTCAGTCATCATTAAAAGCAAAGTCCAGAAAGATAAATTTGACTGGGTATTGTTTGCAAATTCAGGGCCCAGGAACACAATAGGGTAGCTGACTTGCCAGCCAAGAACCACCCTGTATCAGGCTTACAAAATTGTTGACACATAGTATTGAATAGTATATAACACTCAAAAACAGCCCTATAAAATTAATCCTGATAATTGCTTTCCAGAGGAATGCTGACAAAGGCAAGCTGAGCCTAAAACAGCACTTAATCTCCCTTGTACCTCACCACACATGTTTCTTTTCCTGAATTTTCTATTCTGGTTAATAGTAAAATCACTTTCCAGTTAGTCTTTTCTATAAATCTTAACATCCCTCCAATGACAGTCTCTCTCCCATTTTCTACATCTAGAAAGCCATCAGGTATTCCCAATTCCTTTTAAAAAATTTTATTTATTTATTTTTGGCTACATTGGGTCTTCATTGCTGCTCTGACTTTTTGTCAATTGTGGTGAGCAGGAGCCACTCTCTAACTGCTGAGTGTGGGCTTCTCACTGCAATGGCTTCTCTTGCTGTGGAGCAGACACAGACATACACCCATATACATGTATATATACAGAGAAGATATACTGTCAGAAGGTATCTGCACTCCTATGTGTGTATACAAAGTTAGATGCAAGAAATATACATATATGCACACACATAAGGATACACACACATACACACACAAATAGAGGTGCGGGGGTGCAGATATCTTCTGACAGTATATCCTCTCTCTCTCTCTATATATATATATATATATGTTGTTTTTCAGTCACAAAGTTGTGTCCAACTCTTTGTGACCCCATGGACTGAAGTGCACCAGGCTCTTCTGTCCTCTTCTATATATAGTGGAATACTATTTAGTCACAAAAAGAAGAAAAAGAAGGAAATCCTGCCATTTACTACCATATATATGGGTCTATCTCTGTCGGAAGATATATACATAGATAAGGGGGTGCAGATATCTTCCAAAAGACATGGTGATTTCTTTTCCTTTGGACATATATTCAAAACTGGAATTGCTGGACCTATTTTTAATTTTTTGAGGTGACTTCATACTGTTTTCCACAGTGACTGCATCAATCTATGTTCCCACCAACAGTGCACAAGCACTGGGGTCACGTAATTTTTGGTCATGGTGGACTGTTCGAGTATGTTCTAGGACGTTTAGCAGTGTCGCTTGCTTCTACCCTAAAGATGTGAGTAGCACCCTTTCTCCAGGTGTGACTAGAATATCTCCAGATATTGCTGAATGCCCGCTGGAAGGCAAAATTACCCTGAGTTGAGAAACAGGGTGGTGCGTGAGCGCTCAGTCATGTCCAACTCTGTGTGACCCCATGGACTGTAGCTCGCCAGGCTCCTCTGTCCACAGAACGCTTCAAGCAAGCATACTGGAATGGGTTGCCATTTCTAACTCCTGGGGATCTTCCCAACCCAGAGATCAAACCCTTGTCTCCTGGGTCTCCTGCACTGGCAGGTGGATTCTTCACTGCTGAGCCACCTGGGAAGCCTGAGAACCACTGGTCTAAGCTATTCATTTTCCAGTGTTAGGTTTCAGACTGGGAAGGTTTTCCAAACTTGGTCAATGTAACATTAAGGCTTGTCCACTAGAGGGCTTCTAGGAAGATTTCCTCCCTCCTAGGAAAGTGGAGACAGAGAAGGCAATGGCACCCCACTCCAGTACTCTTGCCTGGAAAATCCGATGGACAGAGAAGCCTGGTAAGCTGCAGTCTATGGGGTCGCTAAGAGTCAGACAGGACTGAGTGACTTCACTTTCACTTTTCACTTTCATGCACTGGAGAAGGAAATGGCAACCCACTCCAGTGTTCTTGCCTGGAGAATCCCAGGGACGGGGGAGCCTGGTGGGCTGCCGTCGCTGGGGTCGCACGGAGTCGGACACAACTGAAGTGACTTAGCAGCAGCAGCAGCAGGAAAGTTGAGAAGGCAATGGCACCCCACTCCAGTACTCTTGCCTGGAAAATCCCATGGACAGAGGAGCCTGGTAAGCTGCAGTCCATGGAGTTGCTAAGGGTTGGACACTACTGAGCGACTTCACTTTCACTTTTCACTTTTATGGGTTGGAGAAGGAAATGGCAACCCACTCCAGTGTTCTTGCCTGGAGAATCCCAGGGACGGGGGAGCCTGGTGGGCTGTCTATGGTGTCGCACAGAGACGGAGACGACTAAAGCAACTCAGCAGCAGCAGGAAAGTGGTGGCTCAGATGGTAAAGGCTCCGCCTGCAATGCAGGAGACCTGGGTTTCATCCCTGGGTTGGGAAGATCCCCTGGAGGAGGGCATAGCAACCCACTCCACTGTTCTTGCCTGGAGAATCCCATGGACAAAGGAGCCTGGTGGGCTACAGTTCATGGGGTTGCAAAGAGTTGGACACAACTGAGCGACTAAGCACAACACAGCACAGGAAAGTGAACCCCAAAAGAGACATTCTTGCTGGAAGTTGTGTCTTCAT
This sequence comes from Ovis aries, assembly GCF_016772045.2. Taxonomy (NCBI): domain Eukaryota; kingdom Metazoa; phylum Chordata; class Mammalia; order Artiodactyla; family Bovidae; genus Ovis; species Ovis aries. Next base: position 26,220,901 of record NC_056059.1, on the reverse strand, counting down.
GTAAACACTTAAATGGTTGCAGCCATCTCGTGACCACAAGGAACGAGTTTTAGGATAAAGCCAATTTGGAGGGAGAAATGTAGGAATGCAGAGAACTGCAAGAAACGTGCACCCTTTAGTACTGAGCGGATGATTTCCCTGCATGCACCTACAGCCATCTCTAAAAAAAATTATTTTATTTATTTTAATTGGAGGATAATTACAATATTGTGATGGTTTTTGCCACACATCAACATGAATCAGCCATGGATATACATGTGTCCCCCCTTTCCTGAACCCCTCTTCCACTTCCCTCCCCACCCTATCCCTCCAAGTTGTCCCAGAGTACTGGCTTTGGGTACCCTGATTCATGCATCAAATTTGCTGTGGTCATCTATTTCACATATGGTAATATACATGTTTCACTGTTACTCTCTCAGATCATCTCACCCTCGCCTTCTCCCAGAGTCCAAAAGTCTGTTCTTTACATCTGTGTCTCTTTCGCTGCCCTGCATGTGGGATTGTCACTACCATGTTTCAGAATCCCATATATATCCATTAATATACAGTATTTGTGTTTCTTTTTCTAACTTACTTCAGTCTGTATAAGAGGCTACAGTTTCACCCATCGAATTAGAATTGACTCAAATGCATCCCTTTTGAGAGCTGAGTAATATTCCATTATGTATATGTACCATAACTTCCTTACCCATTCATCTGCTGATGGATACCTAGTTTGCTTCCATGTACTAGCTACTGTAAAATAGTGCTGCAGTGAACACTAGGGTACATGTATCTCTTTCAATGCCACCTACCACAATCTTATCTCTGGGCTGCCAGTTATTTTTAAGTATATTTAGGTATGTGTATATATTTTGACTATATCTAATAAACAGCAGTGTATATACATAATACACCAATCTACTCTCACTTGGGTTTGTATATTTTTTCACATACTATTTGTAGGAGATGCCTCCATATAAATATACTGTATATAGAACAGTTTCATTCTTTCCATTGACTGAAAATTATTCCATCTTAAAGATAAAATAAAACTTATTTAACCAGTATCCTAGAGGCTTTTGCTTGTTTTTTTGAAAAACATTTTTCTAATGTAAAGAATGGTTCAATAAACTTCCTCATATATAAGTCATTTCACATGTAAGTATGCATATGGGATAGATTACAGAAAGTTCCAGAAGACAAAACTTGAACTTGCCCCGTGGCTGAATGCCTGTAACTATTTACATAGTGTTTACATTGTATTAAATACTTTAAGCGATCTAGAGATGATTTAAAGTATACAAGAGGAGGGCTTCCCTGGTGACTCAGTGGTTGAGAATCCACCTGCTCACGCAGGAGACATGGGTTGCATCCCTGGTTGGGGAAGATCCCACATGCCGCGTAACAACAAAGCCTGTGCCCCACAGCTGCTGAGCCTGCGCTCTAGAGCCTGTGAGCGCCAGATACTGAGCCCATGTGCCGCACCTGCCAAAGCCTGAGTGCCGCAGTCTGTGCGCTGCAATAAGAGAAGCCTGCTCGGTGCGACTAGAGAGCAGCCCCGCTCACGGAAACTAGAGGAAAAGCCTAGCAGCAATGAAGACCTGACACAGCAAAATAAAGTTATATAAGAGAGGGTATGCACAGATATAGAATATGCAAAATCTATGCCTTATATATAAAGAACTCGACCATAATTAGATTTTGGTATCTGTGAGGGGTCCTGGAACCAACTCCCTGTGGATATTGAGGGATGGCTACTTTAATTTTTGTGTGTGTGTTTTAATTTTTTAATGCGGAAAATCCCAAACATACACAAAAGTAGTTAAGAATAATAACAAATCTCATTTGCCTATAACCCAGCTTCAACTGTTATCAATTTACGGCTTTCAAAATTCTTGGTATGAACCCTTCCCTGGTTTCCACACAAATGAGAATATTGTTCTAGCAAGGGAGAAAACTATTAGGAAAGGGAGGATCCATGGGTCTGTACCTATCTTTTTAGATTTTCTGAAAGTCTTAAATCCAAAACTTGTGCTGTTCTGATTTAACTGCTTTTCCTGCAACAGTAACAGCCTGGCTATCACATCTGTCCCTTTTTTTTGTTGTTGTTTTCACTCTAATTACTCTGCTTTGGGCCGTCATAACTTTTTTCCCCTAAGTTATTGCAATGGCAGCCCAATTGGTCTTCCCACATTCAAACATCTATTTTCAGTCCACCCTTCATATTGTTCAAAGATCATTTTTATATCATAAGCCTAATACGACAGTCTGTTTAGAAGCCCAAGAATTGCCCTCATTTGCCTACAGAATAAAATTCAAGCTGTCTTTTTTTCCACAAGAATCTGAAGTGAACCTTTTTAGCCTTACCTAAGAATATGTCAGGCAATACACTATACTACAAAACAATATATACAATATACTATACTATAGAACAATATACTATAGTTCTTCCATCCTAAGATACCACTGATTTTATGACACATCATTGATGTAATACAGCTTTGGGGTATGAGTCCAGGTGGCAAGGTGGCCCCTATACATCATGGATAAGATATACTGATTTCACAATGATCACAGATACCATATCAGGACAACAGCAAAAACTGGATGGCATACACGTTTATTCAACATAGTTTTGAAAGTCCCAGACATATCAATCACAGAAGAAAAAGAACTGAAATGAATCTAAATTGGAAAGGAAAAATTAAAACTGTTGCTGTTTACATATGAAATGATACTCAGTTCAGTTCAGTCGCTCAGTCGTGTCTGACTCTTTGCGACCCCATGAATTGCAGCACGCCAGGCCTCCCTGTCCATCACCAACTCCCGGAGTTCAAACAGACTCATGTCCATCGAGTTGGTGGTGCCATCCAACCATCTCATCTTCTGTCGTCCCCTTCTCCTCCTGCCCCCAATCCCTCCCAGCATCAGGGTCTTTTCCAATGAGTCAACTCTTCGCATGAGGTGGCCAAAGTATTGGAGTTTCAGCTTCAGCATCAGTCCTTCCAATGAACACCCAGGACTGATCTTCTTTAGGATGGACTGGTTGAATCTTCTTGCAGTCCAAGGGACTCTCAAGAGTCTTCTCCAACACCACACTTCAAAAGCATCAATTCTTCGGTGCTCAGCTTTCTTCACAGTCCAACTCTCACATCCATACATGACCACTGGAAAAACCATAGCCTTGACTAGTTGGACCTTTGTTGGCAAAGTAATGTCTCTGCTTTTGAATACGCTATCTAAGTTGGTCATAACTTTCCTTCCAAGGAGTAAGTGTCTTTTAATTTCATGGCTGCAATCACCATCTGCAGTGATTTTGGGGCCCCCAAAAGTAGAATCTGACACTATTTCCACTGTTTCCCCATCTATTTCTCATGAAGTGATGGGACCAGATGCCATGATCTTCATTTTCTGAATGTTGAGCTTTAAGCCAACTTTTTCACTCTCCTCTTTCATTTTCATCAAGAGGCTTTTTAGTTCCTCTTCACTTTCTGCCATAAGGGTGCTGTCATCTCCATATCTGAGGTTATTGATATTTCTCCCAGCAACCTTGATTCTAGCTTGTGCTTCTTCCAGCCCAGCATTTCTCATTTCTCCCGGCAACCTTGATTCCAGCTTGTGTTTCTTCCAGCCCAGCGTTTCTCATAATGTACTCTGCATATAACTTAAATAAGCAGTTCTAACTGTTGCTTCCTGACCTGCATATAGGTTTCTCAAGAGGCATGATACTACACAATAGAAAATCCTAAAGATGTTATCAGAAAACTACTAGAGTTCATCAATGAATTCAGTAAAGTGGTAGAACACAAAATTAACATACAGAAATTTGTTGCATTTCTATATACTAATAACAAACTATCAGAAAAAGAAATTAATGAAATAGTTCCCTTTATCATCACATCAAAAAGAATAAAATACCTAGAAATAAATCTACCTAAGTAGGGAAAAGACCTGTACTCAGAAAAATGTAAGATACTGATGAAAGCAACTGAAGACACAAATAGATGGAAAGATCTACACATTTCTCGGTTGGAAGAATCAATAGTGCTAAAATAACCATACTACCCAAGTCAATCTACAGATTCAATTTAATCCCTATCAAAATACCGATGGTATTTTTCACAGAACTAGAAAAAATAATTTTAAAATTTGCATAGAAACACAAAAGACCTCAGATGGCCAAAACAATCTTGAGAAAGAACAGAGCTTGAAGAATCATGCACCTTGATGTCAGACTATACTACAAAGCTATGGTAATCAAAGCAGTATGATACTGGCAGAAAAACAGATAAACAAATCAGTGAAATAGGATAGAGGGCCCAGTATTAAGCTGGATTCTAAATAAGAGCTGTGCCTTCAGTAGAGGAAGCAAGCCATGGAGACATGGCAGGGAGGGGTCAGGGAACAGATATTTCTACTTCAGTCTTCCCTCACTCTCATATTTTCAAATTAGCTGAACCCATCTGGAAGCCAGAGGGAAAGCAAGTCTACCAGTGCAGGTAAACTTCCCCAGGCATAAGGACTCTTCTCAAGAGCATGAATATTTAAAGTGGAGCACAGTGAAGAAGGGACTGAAAAGAGCAAATACAAGTTATCTGATACACTTTCCATCCCATCTACTTTAACTTTTAAATTACAGATTATATCTCCATACATCTGTAGATTTGCATATTTAGCTATCATCTAATCTTCAAGTCCAGATTAATTTTCTTTTCCATGAAGCCTTCTTTGCCTTCTTTAGTCAATTTGTTTTCCTATATGTGCTCATAAAATTCCCTTTAAAAGATTTAATTTTTATACCTTAAGCATGGTCCATATATTTATCTTCTCTGATATAAACATTTTGATGGTAAGGGAAAGTTTTTAATCATTTTGTCTTATGCCTTCCACTGAAAATGCACAAACCCACCCATCACACTGTCTTCTACCTAGAATCAAATATGTCAGAGCTAGAACAAAAAAACTCCTAGAAACAACTCATCTGTCTACTTTATCAGTGAAGAAACTGGATCTCAAATCAGTGTTGGAAGGAGCACAATAAAAGCTAGTTGAAGTGAAAGTGAAGATTCAGCCAAAAAAGTCAATGATGCCTTCAAGAGCACTTTTAAAACAAGTGTCTTTCTGGTGGTGATGACCTCCTCATGAGAACATGCCTCTCGCAAAGGATCTTCTTCATCCCTCTCCAGAAGAGAGAAAGAGGAAACACAAGAAGAAGCGCCTGGTGCAGAGCCCCAGTTCCTATTTCATGGATGTAAAATGCCCAGGATGCTATAAAATCACCACTGTCTTTAGCCATGCACAAACAGTAGTTTTGTGTGTTGGCTGCTCTACCGTCCTCTGTCAGCCTACAGGAGGAAAAGCAAGGCTTACAGAAGGATGCTCCTTCAGATGGAAGCAGCACCAAAAGTACCCTGTATCAAGATGAATGGGAAACCATCCCAATACACACATTTTGGATACAAAAACAAACAAACAAAAAAATAAGTGGGGGAAAAAAACTACCTTTTTGTGGAAAACCTATAGTACCTTGTCAGCTGGAAAACAGTTGATGAACTGGGTTTTCCCTCAAGTCTCTCTGCTTTCCTAAGAAGAGTGAATTAAGTTCATGCATATAGAGTCTTAGCAGAGAACCAGCCCATGGTAAACAAAGAAAAGTGGGCATTTGCTCTAGGGACATGATGGTGAAGTAACTTTCAAGAAATTTCAAAGTAAGATGTTCCTCTGATATTTTAACATGAAAGTTTTAAACAAATAGGGAAATCCTTGGTGAATTCCAGTGGTAGGACTTGGTACTTTCATTGACGTGGCCCAGATTCAATTCCTAGAAGAGGAACTAAGATCCTGCAAGACGTGCAGCATAACCAAAGTGGGTAAAATTAAACACAATAAATTGTGGGACATTTCATACAAGGTAACAATATATATCTGCTAAAATGATGGCTAAAATGATGACCACCAGCTCTGGGAGTTGGTGATGGACAGAGAAGCCTGGTGTGCTGCAGTCCATGGGGTCACATAGAGTCAGACATGACTAAGTGACTGAACTGAACTGAAAATGTTGACAAACATTTATAGTTATTGATGTGGAAAAATGTCTATAGTATATTGTAAAGTAAAAAAATAGGTTATAAAAAGGCATGTATAATATACTTTTTTCACTTTAATTGAGGGTGATCTGCTTACCAAAATGTCAACAATGGCTTTAACTGGTTAGCGGTTCCTCTGATCAATTTTACATTCTTTAAGCTGTTCTGGAGTATTTAATTGCTTTGTAACCTTGCTTGTATTATTTTTAAAATCAGAAAATAAACATTATTTTTCATACCAAAAGTAAAAACCAATAATAGGTAAAGTCACCTTAAATAGAGTGGCTTCCAGATCAACCTAAGTGGACAATGTGTGTGTTAGTTACTCAGTTGTGTCCAACTCTTTGCGACCCCACAGACTGTAGCTCACCAGGCTCCTCTGTCCACGGGATGATCCAGGCAGGAATACAGGAGTGGGTTGCCATTCCCTTCTCCAGGGGATCTTCCCAACCTAGGACTTGAACCCAGGTCTCCTGCATTGCAGGCAGATTCTTTACTACTGAGCCACTAGGGAAGTCTTTAACATATCTAAAGAAAGAATGTGTAGGAGAGCAGAAGTCTGGTCAGTTATTGAAGTGCTGAATGAGAAGAATCAGAGAAACAAATTCAGGCAGTACCCATCCAAGCTCTGTCCAAGAGAGGGAGAATCATGGCCAGTGGAGAGGCTTTATTGACAAGATCATTCCTGTTGGGTAGATGGTATCTCAAGCACTCAAATGCAGCCGATGATCTTAAATTATAACAAAGGAGAGAAAAAACAAATACCTATATTAGAAATGAGAAAGGGAATGTACCAAAAATCTGGAAGAGATTTTTTAAAAATTACATGAACATGTTATATACAACTTATTGCCAAAAAAAAAAAAATCAAAGAATTTAGCTAAGAGCCATAGCTAAACACAATAGCAACAACAGAACTTGAGAAGATGGGCAAAGTACTGTGTGCATGAGTGCGTGCTCAGTCATGTCTCTTTGCGGCCCATGGACTGCAAACTGCTAGGTTCCTCTATTGATGTGATTTTCCAGGCAAGAATATTGGAGTGGGTTGCCATTTCTTACTCCAGGGGCTCTTCCTGACCCATCGACTGAATTTGTGTCTCCTGCATTGACCCAACTATGTGGGTAGTTGCCAGCTGAGCAAGTGCCTGCTTTTTCAGGCACGATGCTCAGGGAGGAGCAGAAAAACATATACATAAGATGAGCTGGAGATGGGACTGTGTTAGTCTGAGTCTTAATTTGCATATCATGGTGAACCCCATCTGTGGAACAAATCAGAGGTGGGTCTCAAGGATGTGACTGATCATAGGTATCTATAAACACTGGTCATATATGAAATAGAAGAAATCATTCCTTAGGTAAGAAATTCCTCAAAGATTGAGCTGAAATCTTTTAAGGTCACGTTCACATGGTGACCAGACCTATGGTATGTCTACTGGCAATATTTGTTTTGGTTTTCTTTAGTCCCCTTGTGATTTGGGACCGCTCGCCTCTGCTTCTGGTTTGCTGTAAGTATTATCTCTTGCACCAGGATTTCCCCCTAAACCTCTGAATTCTCTTACTTCATGGGCGCATCTCCTGGGGATCTTCTTCCTCTTTGGCAAGCATGACATTTTATAACCTGCAAAATTATTTTATTTTTTTTTGGCCATGCAATGTGGCATGTGGGATCTTAGTTTCCTGACCAGGGATTGAACCTGTGCCCATTACACTGGAAGTATGGCGTCTTAACCACTGGACCACGGTGGAAGTCCCCACAAAGTTCTTAAGGTTTAGTCGCCACTTTATCTAAAACTAGTTATAGTTTTGAAATTTCAAAATTCTTTAGTTTCTTTTTTACTTAAAATGGAGTATTCATATGTAAGTTGGGGGAATAATGATGGAAATCAATTATGCTTTATCATGTGTCACACGTTGTTCCAAGGACTTACACATGAAACTGCATCTAATCCTCATCACATTCTCTGAGATGGGCACTATTATTATTCCCATTTTCAAATGAGGAAACTGAGGCAGAGATGTTGAGTGCATTTCCAGGTTCACCGTGGTAACAGATGCAGAGTCAGAACCAGAATCCAAACTATTTGGCTCTGGTGTGGGTCCTAGTCGCTTTGACATGATGCTGCAAGAAGGCAGCCCAGAATATTTGAGGGAAATAGTCCTTCTTTTATATATGACAGTCATTCATTTGCTTCTTCATTTATCATACTATTTGGAGAACATACTATGGAAGAAAAGAAAATGGTCTTCTGGGAATGGTATAGACATTAAAAACCAAACAAATAATCAACCACTGGGACTTACCTGGTGGTTTAGAGGTTAAGACTCCACATTCCCAATGCAGGGGACCCAGGTTTAATTCCTGATCAAGGAACTAGATCCTGCATGCTGCAACTAAAACCCAGTACAGACAAAAGAAACCCCAAATAAACAAACCCAACAAGTGCTATCAAAATAGAAAAATGTTTAAACTAAGGATGAAATAGTTTAATCAATTATATTAGTGATTTATTATAATCAGATTTGTAACTAACTTTTGAGTTTATGGTAAATTGTTCTTGAATCTGTAATGAATGCTTTTGACATTTCTCAACAAAACTAGCTCAAAATTACATTTTATTTTATTTTATTCTGTTTAATTTACATAAAAATTTGCTCTAAGCAAAGCTAAAACAGGTTAGCAAGATAGATTCAAGTCTTTATTTTCTTTGTTCTTCAGTCCCATGAATTACTGACAGCTTTCTTAATGATTCTGAGATTCTGGATTTCAATGATTTATTATTTATGCAATAATTTCTGCAAAGTTGCTGAAAGCTGGCAAGTCTATAATTAATTACATATATTAGCCTAAGCAGTTGGCTCTGACATGAAGTGGGTTTGTTTTTCTCATCTCTACAGTATTTTCTGTCACTGTGTTAGCACTTGCTAATGTCTATAGAGCTGCTTTGGTTTTCTTTTAGAGGTGGAAAGAGCATACTTATTTATGCACAATTACTTGAGAGTTCATTTTAATCTGGCAGATAGAATCGGGGGAGAAAGTTGTAATTAGGTGAATTTCAGGCAAGAGCAGGAGTGTCTGGCAAACTGGTAAGGTGGGCCCACACGGAACCATTTGGATGAGGACAAAGTTGCCTCTTGAGAGAAACCATCTTGAAGAAAGTCAAATCAGAAACAATGGACTTGAGTTTTAAGAGAATAGTGATCTTGGCAGCCTGGTGGCTATCATTAAGCACATTCTCATTTACAAGTCTCCTGAGTGGGTGTCTGGCACCTGGGGAGAAGAAGGGTGCTAAGTAAAAATTGAAAGTGCTGTTTCACCAAAATCTGTTGAGACCCGGACACTGCTGGTTTGGATTCCCCCAATGAGAAGAGACAGGGGAGAAGCATTTTTCTTTAGTGCCTTTGGGTGGTACTTGGTCAGAGACACTGCCAGGCAGAGCAAGAACGGCCATGCACGCTGGAGCAAAGCAGAAGCTGAGATGCGTGCGGAACCATCGCAGTGTCCGCAGGGAACTTGGTACCTGTAGTCCTCATCACGTAATTCAGAGGCATTCCTGAACACCAGCGAAACCCGGCAGGAATTACCATGCCGGCAGAGCAGGGCCAAATCCTGCCAGGGAAACATGTTTTCGGTGGAAGAGCTCCAGGTTCCAGCAAGTGAATGTGGTACCTGGTGGGGTGGGTTTGTGCGCATATGTGAGACACCTAGTGAAGATGCCTAAAACACTTCAAGAAAGTGAGATTTCAAACGGAGGCTGAAGTCCTGCCTTATGTAGGTGATGACGTCAGTTGACCACTAGTTGATTATTTCTCTTAACATGACTTTATTTGCATCTACAAGCTAGTGGAATCTGGACAAATGAATATATATAAGTCATCTTCCCTGGTGGCTCAGAGGTTAAAGCATCTGTCTGCAATGCAGGAGACCTTGGTTCGATCCCTGGGTTGGGAAGATCCCCTGGAGCAGTGAACGGCTACCCACTCCAGTATTCTGGAGAATTTCATGGACTGCATAGTCCATGGGGTCGCAAATAGTAGGACACAATTGAGCGACTTTCACTTCCACTAGAAAGTATAATCTCATTTTGTAGTCACAGGCTATCACGTTGCTTAAGGTCTTACTTCAGACCTGATAACCCAGACTATGGCAAATGTACAAATCTGGACTCTGGTCACTGTATCAAAAAGGTCATGGAACCAAACAATGTCTGAATGGGTCAGGGTGGGGTTTTATCCTCAAAAGTGAAAGGAAAGTGAAGTCTCTCAGTTGTGTCCGACTCTTTGTGACCCCATGGACTGTAGCCTACCAGGCTCCTCTGTCTATGGGATTTTCCAGGCAGGGGTACTGGAGTGGGTTGCCATTTCCTTCTTCTCCAGGGGATCTTCCCGACCCAGGGATTAAACCTGGGTCTCCCACATTGCAGGCAGACACTTTACCATCTGAGCCACCAGGGAAGCCTCAAAGGGGAAGGATATATTTATATTCTGAGAGCAATATTTCTTTTATTTACTCTATCTTTAATTAATGGTAATATTGAACAAGCTAAGCTTTAGGATACCTGTTTGCCCACAGTGCCTTCTAAGAGGTTCTTCCCTGTTCTCCTCTTCTCGAGTTTTACTACTGCATACAATTCTCTTGTATGAAAGGACTCTGACACCTTATTCAATGTCACAAATAAAGGCAGTTACCAGATCCAAGAAAAGTCAATAACTCATTTAGTCAATGACATATGAGTTGAGGCCCTTTTTTGGAGTTTCCATGTGGGAGAACTGGTTTCTACATGGGTTCCTCAGGCCACCATGCTGGGCCCCAAGCTCCTCGAGGACAGATGCTCTTTTGTTCGGGACCTTGCCCTATATATCTCTTCATCTGGCTGTTGATTTATATCCTTTAATATCATTTTAAAACAAATCAGTAGTCTAGTGAGAAAAAAATGAACCTATAAGTTGATCTATCAGGAAAACTCAAATGGGAATAATTGCAGTTAATTATTCTGATGAATATTATCTTTCTTTGGGAGGTGTCCAAAAAGTAGCAAAAGCAAAAACTGAAAGACAAAGATTGAAAAAAAGTAACTAGTACAAGCCTATAAGTAGGAGAAGTCAAGAATAAGAAGCTAAAATAAACAGATGCCATCATGATGAAAGAAAGATGGTCAGTTTACTGGTGGGACCTAGAGCAGGACAATCAGAAACAGACAGTAACTGAGTCTCTGCTATGGTTGAGCATACAACAGAGGTCAATGGAAGCTCAGAGTCACTAGAACTGCTGGACATCAGGACAGATCTTCCAGTTCTGAGTCCTGACGAGTATGTCTCCATTGGTAAACCCCAGCTATCCTCCACACTGCTACAATAATTTTTAAAAAAAATCAATATGGATTTGAATAGGTAGGAAAATGTATTTTTTTACAAGGTATACCAAATAAAGTTAATAAAATGAGAATGACAACCTAAAATCAGAAGAAAAGGAAAGGAAAAAAAAAACAACTTGTAAATATCCTCATTCCAAAGGTCTAGAACTGTAAATATCCTCATTCCAAGGGTCTGTAATTGTACTGAGCATAAAGTTTGAACCTGAGCTTCCAGGTATCTATAGCAAAAAGGAAAAAAAAAGAACAAAAAGTATTTTGGAATGTTTAACTTTTTTTTTTTTTTTCAGCTGTGCTGAGTGGCTTGAAGAATCTTAGTTCCCACTTAGTTCCCTAAAGTGGAAGCATGGAGTTAGCACAGAGTCCTAACCACTGGACTGCTAGTGAATTCCCAAAAATATCTAACTTTTTTCTCTTTATTTCCCCCTTTCCTTTTCTCTCATATATGTAGGTGGGAAGGTCTTTGCTTTTTTCATCAAGATGAAGTGTGTGTAGTAAGGATGGGCATGGAAGTCAGCTGGAAAACTTTCTGGTTTGTACTTCAAAAGTTTAAACCTCAGCAGAAGAGAGAAAGTACAGGTAGGGACAAAATGACTTGGAAAAGTTGAAGCAAAAGAGCTTCTCTCTGTTAATAATAATGTTAAAAAGACTCTTTAGGTTCAATGAGGGCCAGAGGTGTGGGTTTGGACATGGGAACCTGGACCATACTTTTGGGTAGCATTGCAAGGTAGGGAGCAAGATAGACCCCAGAAAGGCACAATCACATGGTGCTTGAGACCCCAGGGTGCACGGAGTTCACAGCCTTGGTAAAAATATCCATGCATCGAACCTGATGCAAAACAGCTCAGAGCTGCTGGACTTGAGGGGATGCTGTGGACAGAACATGATTAGGGCTGTGAAGAGATGACCAACAACCCGTGGGCTGTATTCCACCTGCTGGATGCTGTGGCACTACATAAGATTCCAGAACTGTGAACCATCCTGGGTATGTTGGGGTCAAGCTCCAATTATGAACAAGGTTAAATTTCAACACACTGGAGGAAGGGTGCTGGTGGTGCTCGGAATCAGGAAGTCCCTTGTTGTAGAACATTTCTTTTACACGTGTATCTGTGAACTGAAATCACAGCCACTATGGGCTGGAAGAAGCACAAGCTGGAAACAAGATTGCTGGGAGAGATATCAATAACCTCAGATATGCAGATGACACCACCCTTATGGCAGAAAGTGAAGAGGAACTAAAAGAAAAGCCTCTTGATGAAAGTGAAAGAGGAAAAAAAAAAAAAAGAAAGTGAAAGTGGAAAGTGAAAATGTGGGCTTAAAGCTCAACATTCAGAAAACGAAGATCATGGCATCTGGTCCCATCACTTCATGGCAAATAGATGGGGACACAGAGGAAACAGTGTCAGACTTTATTTTTGGGGCTCCAAAATCACTGCAGATGGTGACTGCAGCCATGAAATCAAAAGACGCTTACTCCTTGGAAGGAAAGTTATGACCAACCTAAATAGCATATTCAAAAGCAAAGACATTACTTTGCCAACAAAGGTCCATCTAGTCAAGGCTATGGTTTTTCCAGTGGTCATGTGTGGATGTGAGAGTTGGACTGTGAAGAAAGCTGAGTGCTGAAGAATTGATGCTTTTGAACTGTGGTGTTGGAGAAGACTCTTGAGAGTCCCTTGGATTGCAAGGAGATCCAACCAGTCCATTCTGAAGGAGATCAGGCCTGGGATTTCTTTGGAAGGAATGATGCTAAAGCTGAAACTCCAGTACTTTGGCCACCTCATGCGAAGAGCTGACTCACTGGAAAAGACCCTGATGCTGGGAGGGATTGGGGGCAGGAGGAAAAGCGGATGACAGAGGATGAAATGGCTGGATGGCATCACTGACTTGATGGAAGTGAGTTTGAGTGAACTCCAGGAATTGGTGATGGTCAGGGAGGCCTGGAATGCTGCAATTCATGGGGTCGCAGAGTCAGAAACGACTGAGCGACTGAACTGAACTGATATTCATATTATCAGAAGAAAGTACCAAGATCACTTATAAGTTTCAAGTTAATCACAGTGGCTATGATGACAGGCTCTTTCAAATCACAAGCCAAAATGACAAGGTAGGAAATCTTAAGTGATGGGGCTTTAAAGTAAGGAAGACAAGTATCTGTTTTACAGTCAGACCCTCCTCCCACTGGAATGAAGCAGGAAGGTCATTTGGGATGTTAGCCATTTGTGTCATTGTGTTCTCATGATGCCATGGGTCCCTATTGCAGTCCTATACCATTCTGGAGACTCAGCTACTTTTTGCAGCCCCCTATTCCTGCTATTCCATTCTCCCCATTGTGTTTCTTAGCTTTTCCCATTCATGGTGTCTGACAACTCTTGGCATTTATTGTCTCATGGCTTCTGATCATTGTCTTTTCTCTGGGTGTTTGTTTGGTTTTGTTCTTTTCATTTTTTGAATTCTACCCCTGTAATAAACTGCTGACTTACCTTGTGTGTTAAACACTCAGCTGTTACATGAGAGAATACTGGTCCATCCATTCAGTCATGGCCACTTTTGTTGGGCAAAGTTCTCTCACTTGGGTCATCTTTACTGCACTGAGGGCCATGGGTTCTTGAAACTTTTACAGCCTACTTCACAAGGAGTGTGGTGGGGACCACATGAGAATAATGATCATAGCTAACATCTACTGAGTGTTGACCGTGGGCTAGGCAATATTTCAAATGCTTTACAGTAGTCTGTTCAAACCTCTGAATAAATTCCTATTTTATAAATGAGAAAGCTGAGGTAATTAGAGGTGAGAAGTATTTCCAAGGTCACACAGCCAATAAACAGCAGAGACAGGGTTCTAGCTGGGCAGCTTGGCTTTTAGTCACTTAATTTTCAGTGCAACTGTAAAGAAACCTATGCTGGAGTTGCTGTACATAGCAGAGGGGGCCAGCTGACCACCAAAGATTCAAGTTCTGTGTTCACAGTGGAGAGCTATTACTGGAAAGCAGCTGTCCAGCCAAGGACTATGTTTTCTAGTCTCTCTGAAACTAAGGACTGGTTCTAGCCAACTTGAACAGAAGTGATGTTCTTTCGCATTTCGGTCACGGAGGTAAACATCTGGAGTGCCTTCTGCATGTTCTATTTCCCTTCCAGAAAACCTTGGAACCTACCTATTTAAGATGGTAGTGCTATAAGATGGAAAGAGCCTAGTTCTCTGAGCAACCACTTGGAGAAAAATTGCCTACGAGAGCTACATGATCAGGAATATTGACTAGACTTTATAGAAAGTAGAAATAAACTTTAGAGTGCTGAGATGTGGGGTTTATTTATTACAGCAGTGAGCCAGCTCTGACAAATGCATCATGTAAACACCCACTTCTTGAATAAAACTTGCAAATTTGTTGATACATATGTGGTTGAGATGTTCTAACCAAACAAATGTCTTGGAAACTGATATTAAGTGAGATGATGCAAACAATTTTGACAAAGGCTCTGCGAAGAAAGGGCTTCCCTGATAGCTCAGTTGGTAAAGAATCCACCTGCAATGCAGGAGACCCCAGTTCAATTCCTGGGTCAGGATGATTCCCTGGAGAAGGGATAGACTACCTACTCCAGTATTTTGGGGCTTCCCTTGTGGCTCAGCTGGTAAGGACTCCACCTGCAATGCAGGAGACCTGGGTTCGATCCCTGGATTGGGAAAATCCCCTGGAGAAGGGAAAGGCTACCCACTCCAGTATTCTGGCCGAGAGAATTCCATGGACTGTATAGTCCATGCAGTTGCAAAGAGTCTCAAGGGGAAAGGGGTAGAGATAAATTGGGAGATTGGGATTGATATATACATACTACTATATATAGAATAGGTAACTAATAAGGACCTACTGGGAATTCTACTTAACACTCTGTAATGACCTATATGGGAATAGAATCTTAAAAAGAGTGGATATATGTATAGGTATGACTGATTCATTTTGCTTCACTTACTTCAGTAAGTTCACATGTTGCAACTAAGACCTGGCACAGTCAAATAAATAAATATTTTAAAAACTATACTCCAATAAAGGTTAACTTAAAAAACCCCTAACAGGAGCACAAGGAACTCTGCTCAATGTTATGTGGCAGCCTTGATGGGAGAGTAGTTTGGGGGAGAATGGATACATGTATATGTATCACTGAATCCCTTTATTGGCCACTGGAAACTATCAAAATGTCATCAATCAGCTATTGTTGTTATTTAGGTGCTTAGTTGTGTCTGACTTTTTTGCAACTCCGTGAACTGTAGCCTGCCAGGCTCCTCTGCCTGTGAGATTTCCCTGGCAAGAATACTGGAGTGGGTTGCCATTTCCTTCTCTAGGGAATCTTCCTGACCCAGGGATTGAGCCCACATCTCTTGCAGTAGCAGGTGGATTCTTTACCACTGAGTCACGTGGGAAGCCCTAATCAGCTATACTCCAATATAAAACAAAAAGTTTCTAAAAAATTAATTTAAAAACCCATAACAAGGCCTTCTCTGGTGGCTCAGTGGTGGAGAATCCACCTGCCACCGCAGGAGCTGTGGCTCCTATCCCTGGTCCCGGAGGATCCCACATGCATCGGAGCAAATAAGCCCCTGCGCCATGGTTAGGTCCTGTGCTCTAGAGCCCAGGAAGAGCAACCTGCCGAGCCCATACACTGCAACTACTGAAGCCCGAAGGCCCTAGAGCCCGTGCTCCACAAGAGATGTAACTGCAGTCCAGCTACATAGTAGCCCCCGCTGCCACAAATGGAGAGAAGCCCATGCATCAGTGAAGACCCAGCATAGCCAAAAATAAATGCCAATAAAATTATAGATATATGAACCAGTAACAGCAGTAACTGACTTCTATTCTGAATGTGTGACAATATGTGCAAACATTGTTGTAAGCTCAGGCATCTTCTCCTGGGTCTTCTAGCACTACCATGCGAATAATCAAGATCCTGTATTGGGAAATACTGCAAACTACTTCCACATTTCCTGGATCTATATGCTGAGAGATCCAGGATAGTGTATTTCCCAATATGATGGACTGAACTGTGTTCCCCTCAAATTCATTTATTGAAATTTGAACCCCCAGCACCTCAGAATGCGACTGTATTTGGAGACAGGGCCTTTAAAGAGGTAATTAAGATGAAATGGGCTTCCCAGGTAGCGCTAGTGGTAAAGGAGCCATAAGAGACCCAGGATCAGTCCCTGGGTCTGGAAGATCCCCTGGAGGAGGGCCTGGCAACCCACTCCAGTATCCTTGCCTGGAGAATCCCACGGGCAGAGGAGTCTGGTGGGCTACAGTCCACAGGGTCACAAAGAGTCGGGCATGAATGAAGCAACTTCGCAGGCAATAAAATGAGACCATGCTGGATGGGCCCTAATCCAATATGACATGGTATCTTTATAAGAGATTAGGACACAGACAACACAGGCCACGGGATGATCACGTGTGGATATAGCAAGAATTTGGACATCTACAAGCCAAGGAGAGTGGATGCAGAAGAAACCAAATATGTCAACAACTTGATCGTGGGCTTCTAGTCTCCAAATCCGTGAGAAAATAAATGTTGTTTAAGCCACCGAGTTCATGGTATTTTGTTATCTCAGTAAGCAAATAAAGCAAATAAATACATCCCCAAAGACCCTATGACCTCAGAATCAGCATTCTGCTTCTTCAAATCTCTTAAGTCATGGCAAGTATAATCTTTTACAGTGTGGGCAGGATTCTTTATACATGAGTCAACCTCTAAATTTGTACAGCAAATATTTTTACTTTACTAATCCCATAGGCAAGAGTTCTATTCTTGCATCCTATGAAACCCTTGTATATTAGAAGCTGATATTTTATTTTCTGGGTTGAGACAAACAATCCAACTCATCAAATAAGTAGGAATATCCCCACTAAGCTGTTGATTGCATTTCAATCTTTGAATATATCTAAAAGTGTTAGAAACATTCTTTTGACAATCTCATGAGTTCATCAAAGGCTTTCATTCTAAGTGAAACAGAAGAGAGAGAGCTTATGGCAAATAGTTTCTTTCAACACTTGAGACTCTCAGGAATATAACATGATTTTGTAGGTGATCTCTATTTTTAGAAGCCTTAAAAGTGCAGGTTCACTAATATCAGACTTTTCAGAGAACCCTCTAAAAGAACCTTACAGTTCAATTCAGTTCAGCTGCTTGGTCATGTCTGACTCTCTGTGACCCCGTGGATTGCAGCACACCAGGCTTCCCTGTCCATCATCAACACCCAGAGCTTACTCAAACTCATGTCCATTGAGTCATGATGCCATCCAACCATCTCATCCTCTGTCAGCCCCTTCTCTTCCTGCCTTCAATCTTTCTTAGCATGAGGGTCTTTTCTAATGAGTCAGTTTTTTGCATCTTATGGTCATGCCTTAATTCAGTTTTTATACATTATAGAATCAAGTACTTATATATCATATCAATGCTTTAAATAAGAAGAGATGACATGAGACATTGAAAACATATCCTCTTCATTTCTGTAAAATATATCAGAATACATAGATAAAACAGTTATGATTACAAAATTACTTGAGATACCCTCAGTTCAATTCAGTTCAGTCGCTCAGTCATGTCCGACTCTTTGCGACCTCATGAATCGCAGCACGCCAGGCCTCCCTGTCCATCACCAACTCCCGGAATTAACTCAGACTCACGTCCATCGAGTCAGTGATGCCATCCAGCCATCTCATCCTCTGTCATCCCCTTCTCCTCCTGCCCTCAATCCCTCCCAGCATCAGGGTCTTTTCCAATGAGTCAACTCTTCGCATGAGGTGGCCAAAATACTGGAGTTTCAGCTTTAGCATCAGTCCTTCCAAAGAAATCCCAGGCCTGATCTCCTTCAGAATGGACTGGTTGGATTTCCTTGCAGTCCAAGGGACTCTCAAGAGACTTCTCCAACACCACAGTTCAAAAGCATCAATTCTTCGGTGCTCTGCTTTCTTCAGTCCAACTCTCACATCCATACATGACCACTGGAAAAAACCATAGCCTTGACTAGATGGACAACTTTCCTTCCAAGGAGTAAGCATCTTGATTTCATGGCGGCAGTCACCATCTGCAGTGATTTTGGAGCCTCCCAAAAATACAGTCTGACACTGTTTCCACTGTTTCCCCATCTATTTCCCATGAAGTGATGGGACCAGATGTCATGATCTTCATTTTCTGAGTGTTGAGCTTTAAGCCCACATTTTCACTTTCCACTTTCACTTTCATCAAGAGGCTTTTTAGTTCCTCTTCACTTTCTGCTATAAAGGTTGTATCATCTGCATATCTGAGGTTATTAATATGTCTCCTAGCAATCTTGATTCCAGCTTGTGCTTCTTTCAGCCCCGCGTTTCTCATGATGTACTCTGCATAGAAGTTAAACAAGCAGGGTGACAATACACAGCTTTGACATACCCCTTTTCCTATTTGGAACCAGTCTGTTGTTCCATGTCCAGTTCTAACTGTTGCTTCCTGACCTGCATACAGATTTCTCAAGAGGCAGGTCAGGTGGTTTAGTATTCCCATTTCTTTCAGAATTTTCCAGTTTATTGTGATCCACACAGTCAAAGGCTTTGGCATAGTCAATAAAGCAGAAATAAATGTTTTTCCCAAACTCTCTTGCTTTTTCCATGATCCAGTGGATGTTGGCAATTTGATCTCTGGTTCCCCTGTCTTTTCGAAAACCAGCTTGAACATCTGGAAGTTCACAGTTCACGTATTGCTGAAGCCTGGCTTGGAGAATTTTGAGCATTACTTTACCAGCGTGTGAGATGAGTGCAACTGTGTCGTAGTTTGAGCATTCTTTGGCATTGCCTTTCTTTGGGATTGGAATGAAAACTGACCTTTTCCAGTCCTGTGGCCACTGCTGAGTTTTCCAAATTTGCTGACATATTGAGTGCAGCACTTTCACAGCATCATCTTTCAGGATTTGAAACAGCTCAGCTGGAATTCCATCACCTCCACTAGCTTTGTTCATAGTGATGCTTTCTAAGGCCCACTTGACTTCACATTCCAGGATGTCTGGCTCAAGGTGACTGATCACACCATCGTGATTATCTTGGTCTTGAAGATCTTTTTTGTACTGTTCTTCTGTGTATTCTTGCCAGCTCTTTTTAATATCTTCTGCTTCTGTTAGGTCCAGACCATTTCTCTCCTTTATCGAGCCCATCTTTGCATGAAATGTTCTCTTGGTATCTCTAATTTTCTTGAAGAAATTTCTAGTCTTTCCCATTCTGTTGTTTTCCTCTATTTCTGTGCATTGATCGCTTAGGAAAGTTTTCTTATCTTTTCTTGCTATTCTTTGGAACTCTGCATTCAGATGCCTATATCTTTACTTTTCTCCTTTGCTTTTCGCTTCTCTTCATTTCACAGCTATTTGTAAGGCCTCCCCAGACAGCCATTTTGCTTTTCTGCATTTCTTTTCCATGGGGATGGTCTTGATCCCTGTCTCCTGTACAATGTCACGAACTTCAGTCCATAGTTCATCAGGCACTCTGTCTATCACATGTACTCCCTTAAATCTATTTCTCACTTCTACTGTATAATCATAAGGGATTTGATTTAGGTCATACCTGAATGGTCTAGTGGTTTTCCCTACTTTCTTCAATTTAAGTCTGAATTTGGCAATAAAGAGTTCATGATCTGAGCCACAGTCAGCTCCTGGTTTTGTTTTTGTTGACTGTATAGAGCTTCTCCATCTTTGGCTGCAAGGAATATAATCAATCTGATTTCGGTGTTGACCATCTGGTGATGTCCATGTGTAGAGTCTTCTCACGTTGTTGGGAGAGGGTGTTTACTATTAGAGAACTAATATTCTTGCTGTAAAAACTATTATTGAAAAAAAATTTGCCAAAATATACCAAGTATTTGAGAAGACATATGGCTTAACAGTAAGATAAGAAATGAGTGAACTGCATTATTCAGTTGCATTATTCATTTCGATGCTGATGACACTGGGAAAAGCAAAGTAGACAGATTATGCAATCCAGGTTGCATATCGACACTTCTTAAATTATCAGGAGACAAGTATTACAGTATCACACAGTTACACTGATTATTCTCATAAGAGCTGCTGAACTCACAGCTAGATGAAGTAGCTTCCTCACAAAGACATTCTGACCTTGGTAGCACATCTGACCTCTCCTTTGAGGTTTCTCTGCTAGCCCCTGTAGAATCTCACCTCTTTCACTGCTTTCAGACATGCCCACAACAGAGCTGAAATGGGAGTCCTGCCATCAATCAAGCTCTATGAATGGATACTATAAATTCCCTAATTTATATGCTACATGGTGTGTGTTCCTTTGAGAGTCATGAAGCTATGCAAACAGAGTAACTTGGAAAGCACTGATAGGAAAGGACCTTTTTGCTAAGAAAGGAAGCAACAGAAATCTGTAAGTTCATATCATGTGAATGAGTGTCCCACTGAGCACTGCAAAATAGCAGCTGTAGAGGGCCCCCCAGTAAGCTTGGGTGAGCTATCAGAGAAGAAGCTGATATAAATCTGTAAAACAAATAGATGCTTGTCTTTCATTTCCAAACTGGCTTGGTGTAGTAGTTGTCTTTCCAGCCATCTACTGGAAGGCAGAATAAACCATTCTGTGTAATTTGAGCCCAAATGGAAAGACATTAAGAATTATACTTTGCTTCTTTTCTGGGCTTCTCTCTTTCCTAAGAGGGTTGCTGTGAACATAAACAGAATACAAAAGGCTCTTTTCTTGCCTATAAATGTTATGTTCCTTGGTAATGAAGTTTCCATCTTTTAGATCCTGCTAGCCTGTAGATGATGCATTATTTTCATAGCTCAAATGAGAAATTAAGTTCAGAATCTGCAATGCGGCGTTTGTGTTAATGTATATTTCAAATGTTCCACAACTTATGGATAGTTGTCTAATTCTATTTTCTTAAACACTTTTTATTTTGTATTGGGGTATAGCCAGTTGACAATGTGGCAGTTGTCTAATTCTAATTACTCAAAGATTTCACTTCTTTTAGATTTATCTCAAGCACTCAAAACAGAAAACCAGAATAATGCTTATTTTACACCACATTTCTAAATCCACTTAAAAAATCATTTCTGGTTCAACTTGTATAAATCAATCTTAGAACAGTCTTGCAACACATTGTAGAATATGTCAGCAGAGATAAACTCAAGCAACTCTTCAGAATCTCTTGCTGCCTCAAAGGGTTAGCAGATGATGCCATTTGCCATTTTAATTTGTTAAACAGTATTGAGGGAGATCAGATGGTAACGTGGAATATGTATTTCAAATTAAACTCTGTAGTGCTTGGTTGATATTTATCTAAGGCACTGCATTTTAGAGTTGTAGTAGCACAGAAATTGAATCAATTAATTTTGAGGCTGAATTGTAAGTGAAACATGTTTTCTATGAAATGTAGAGAATATGATCTAGGGGTTTGTTAGGTTTGTGAGTCCAGAATTCTTTCTCAAACATTATTTTTAAGAAATGCATGTTGAAAACTCTCCATCTTTATAACTGAACTTAAGCCAGGACTTGTAATGAATTAAAAAGAAATATGATATTTTGAACAAATAATGTGGGCTTCATATTATTAATATTATAAATAGCATCGTGTGTAAATTTAAGAAATAATATTTCTTCTTTTAAAAATGGTGTTTCCCCTATCTTCACTATTGTAAGAAAGTACACATTCATTAGGCATAATGGAAAACATAGAAAAGTATATATATATATATATTAAAAAAAAACCCATTTGTCACTGTTCCACCATCCTAAGGTAAGTATTGTTCTTATCCATATTTGGATAAGTTACTTCCATACAGAAACATACTTTAATATGCTTCTGTTTTGAGTTGTGTTTGTTTCCAGAAAATTTTTAAAAATTGTGTCCTTTTCAGTTAACATAATGTAACAGCATTTATCTATGTTAATACATATCTTGACAAACAATTTTTAAGGGCTGTACAATTTTCTATTAGATGTAGGGTCTAAAATTTATTTATCTATTATCAAATCATTAGGTATTTAGGTTAATCTGAACTTTATCATTAAGTATGCTACTGTGAATATCTTTCTGAATAGAAACCATTCTTTTTTTAAAAAAAATTATTTATTTGGCTGAATTAGGTCTTAGTTGCTGCACACGTGCTCTTTAGTTGCAGCATGTGGGATCTAGCTCCCTGACCAGGGACTGAATCCCAGGCCCCCTGCATTTGGAGTGTGGAGTCTTAGGCACTGGACTACCAGGGAAGTCCCTAGAAAATATTCTAAATTTTGAATCTTAGATTATTTATTTAGGCTTTCTTCTCAGAAGAGAAATCAGATTTAAAGATCTTTTATAAAAAGGCCACCACGATCAGAAATCTATGAGAATGCTGTTTCATGACACTTCAGTTCAGTTCAGTTCAGTTGCTCAGTCGTGTCTGACTCTTTGCGACCCCATGAATCGCAGCACGCCAGGCCTCCCTGTCCATCACCAACTCCCGGAGTTCACTCAGACTCACATTTGTTGAGTCACTGATGCCATCTAGCCATCTCATCCTCTGTTGTCCCCTTCTCCTCCTGCCCCCAATCCCTCCCAGCATCAGAGTCTTTTCCAATGAGTCAACTCTTCGTGTGAGGTGGCCAAAGTATACTGGAGTTTCAGCTTTAGCATCATCATTCTTTCCAAAGAAATCCCAGGGCTGATCTACTTCAGAATGGACTGGTTGGATCTCCTTGCAGTCCAAGGGACTCTCAAGGGTCTTCTCCAACACCACACTTCAAAAGCATCAATTCTTCTGTGCTCAGCTTTCTTCACAGTCCAACTCTCACATCCATACATGACCACAGGAAAAGCCATAGCCTTGACTAGATGGACCTTTGTTGGCAAAGTAATGTTTCTGCTTTTGAATATACTATCTAGGTTGGTCATAACTTTCCTTCCAAGGAGTAAGCGTCTTTTAATTTCATGGCTGCAATTACCATCTGCAGTGATTTTGGAGCCCCCCAAAATAAAGTCTGACACTGTTTCCACTGTTTCCCGTCTATTTCCCATGAAGCGATGGGACCGGATGCCATGATCTTCATTTTCTGAATGTTGAGCTTTAAGCCTCATGACACTCTTACCAACATTGAATAGTACTGTACATATGACTTCCTGTTAAGCATGGCAGAATAATCATTTATTTTTTCTTCTACTCAAGGCTTCCTGAAAGGGGCAGTAAAAGAATAAAATATATATTAAAACCCACAAGGTCAAAGAAAATGGGAATGAAAACATGAGCTTTGGACAAGAGGAAGTTGTGAGTCCAGGAGCTGACTGGGAGAATAAAGTGAAAATATGCACACTCATTCCTGGGGGTTGAGGCAGTCAGATAAGCATACCTCCTTGGCAGGAGATAGGAGAACTATTTTCTTGAATGATTTAAGATCAGGAGAAAAAGCCACCAAATAATTACATTTGGAGTTCCCAGCATTCAGACAGAAAGTTGGAGAAAAGAATGAATAGAAAATATTTTTTAAAATATTAAAAATTCTTAATGAAAATATTAAGAATCATATGGGACACTGATAAGAAACAATATATATGTAACTGAAATTTACTTTTAACATATGTGAAATGAGAGATATTGACTAAGAATTATCACAATCTGACAAGAGATATCAAGCCATTGAGCCAATGAACTCTAGACTTAGCAGGTTAAATACAAAGAAGATCACCTCTGGGACAAAGAACAACAATAAGACTATCCCCACTAGTTCCAGGGCATTTCCATCAATTAAAAAGAAACCCTCAGTCATTTCCCAGTCTCTCTTTTCCTTGTCCCCAGGAAACTACTAATTTAATTTCTATTTCTATGGTTTTGCCTATTTTGGACATTTCATATAAGTGAAATTATGCAATATGTGGCTTTTTGTGTTTGACTTCTTTCACTTAGCATAATACTTTTGAGGCTTACCCATGTTGTAACATGTACTTCATTCTTTTTGTGGTTGAATACTATTCCATTATACAGATACATTAAAAAGTTCATTAAGCAGTAGACATTTAAGATGGACATTTGTGTGGTTTTCAACTTTTTGGAAAATAAATTCATGGGTTTATTTCTGGACTCTGAATTCTGTTTCACTTATTTATATGTCTGTCTATAAACCATTACCACACAGTTCTTTATTTTTCTTGAGAACAGTTATCTATCCTTGATACTTGATTCTTACTGGAACCTTCAGGGTTACAAACTCTTGTGTTGTCAGTTGTTTACTGACCTAACCTGAGATTCTATAATAATGCTTATGATACGGTAGGTACTCAATAAATACATGATAAAGTTGAATTTGGACTTAGTCTTCTGTTTGAAATAATTCTAAACATAATTTTAGAAAATCTTTCAGAGGTTTTCTAAATATCCAATTTTATTTCTTTCAGTTATTCTTTGGCTAATTTTATTACTTTTAGTTTTTTACTTTTGTTCTTTTTTATGTATAACTTTATTCATTTATTTACGGCTGTGCTGGATCTTCACTGCTGTCTGGGCTTT
Source organism: Ovis aries (assembly GCF_016772045.2). Lineage (NCBI taxonomy): Eukaryota > Metazoa > Chordata > Mammalia > Artiodactyla > Bovidae > Ovis > Ovis aries. Next base: position 26,195,966 of record NC_056059.1, on the reverse strand, counting down.
TCTCTGGTTGCGCTGAGCGGTGGCTTACTCTTCATTGCAGTGCAAGGGCTTCTCATTGCAGTGGCTTCTGCTGTTGTGGAGTACAGGCTCTAGGGCACACAGGCTTCAGTAGTTATGGTGCATGGGCTCAGCAGTTGTGGCCCCTGGGCTATAGAGCTCAGGCTCAGTGGTTGTGGTGGTGGGGTTAGTTGTTCTGCAGCATGTGGGATCTTCCCAGACCAGGGATTGAACCTGTATCTTCTGCTTTGACAAGTGGATTCTTTATCACTGAGTCAACAGGGAAGCCCTACATTTGTTCTTAATTCACCATTTTTCAATTTATTTTTTCCCAAATTTCTACCTAATTTTCCTAAGGTTATTTATTCAATCATTCCTCGCCTTTATATTGATTTGTACACAGGGTTGCAAAGAGTTGGACATGACTGAAATGACTTAGCACATATACATCATACATCACATGTGAGTAAATCCTCTTATATAGGAGGGGCTTCCCTCATAGTTCAGTTGGTAAAGAATCCACCTGCAATGTGGGAGACCCTGGTCAGATTCCTGGGTTGGTAAGATCCCCTGGAGAAGGGATAGGCTACCCACTCCATTATTCTTGGGCTTCCCTTGTGGCTCAACTGGGAAAGAATCTGGCTGCAATGTGGGAGACCTGGGTTTGATCCCGGTGTTGGGAAGATCCCCTGGAGAAGGGAAAGGCTACCCACTCCAGTATTGTGGCCTGGAAAATTTGAGGGACTGTATAGTCCATGGGGTTGCAAAGAGTCAGACACAACTGAGCAACTTTCACTTCACTTTTTCCTGGAGAAAGAAATGGCAACCCACTTCAGGACTCTTACCTACAGAATCCCATGGACAGAGGAGCCTGGCAGGCTACAGTCAGTGGGGTCACAAGAGTGGGACACAACTTAGTGACTAAACCATTAACATAGAAGGGAGACAAGGAGAAACTAACTATAAAGGAGATTCAGAATTTGAATTCAGATATTCTTATTTTTTGGACTCTATCATTCTGCTTTCTAGACTTTGTCCTATGGGATATATTATACATGGTAAAATTAGACTTCTCTTTTAATTATTACTTCCCTTCCATAATTTTGTGACTATCTTTTACTGTTATTAAAAATAAATAAAATTAAAAATCATTTCAACAATTAACAAAACAATAATAACATATATCACTGATTTTAACTGTTAATTATAACTAACCTATATGTTAACTTGGGATAAACTGAATCAGAAAAAATGTACACCTGGAACTAGCATGACATTGTAAGAAGTCAACAATACTAGTCTTTATATTTATTTAAGTCTTTCAATAAGGTTTTCTAAATTTCTTCTTCTTAATATTAATACGTTTCATGATAAGCTACTTGTTGGTATTTTTTAAAACTGGTTTTATAAAAGAAATTTGTTATATTTTCTAGTTTGTTATCTCTGCTGCTGCTGCTACTGCTACTAAGTCGCTTCAGTCGTGTCCACCTCTGTGCGACCCCATAGACGGCAGCCCACCAGGCTCCCCTTGTTATCTCTAGTAGATGTTATGTATCAAATGAGAAAATTCTTCTCTTAGAAGTATTTACAAGTATTTATCAAATAATATTTACTGTGTCTATTTAAAATATAGCTTTAAGTATGTGTCTTATTTAAAATATTTTAAGAGCCTCTGTATTTATGTACACACTAAGTGTGGGAATTGTTCCCCCATCAAGATTCCACATATATGTAGGCAAATTAAGACCAACAGAACTTTTGTTATTCATACTAACAATTTATCAAAGCATTTATTAAAATGCATTGAGTGCCTTATAATTTAATAAGAAGGAAAAGATGTCATTGCTTAGAATCTTAAACAGCCTGTTAAAATCTGGTTATTTAAAAATGAAAAAGAATATTGCATAAAAGCTATCTATGGCAACACAGTAAAGAAAATATTGGCTTCTAGAGAGGTTTTCAGCAAAACATGCTAATTCTATTTCATTTCATGAATAAAATCATTACTGGAGATGTAATTTATAATATCTATTGTCTGATGAACACATACATATTGTACAGAAGGACACAGGGATATGTTTTATGTCATTCATGGCTGAAATGTGTATTTCTGTAATCCTGTTCTATTAGTTTGCTACTCTATGTACACAGGGAGAAAGCAATGGCACCCCGCTCCAGTATTGTTGCCTGGAAAATCCCATGGACAGAGGAGCCTGGTAGGCTGCAGTCCATGGGGTTGCAAAGAGTTGGACATGACCGAGTGACTTCACTTTCACTTTTCACTTTCATGCATTGGAGAAGGAAATGGCAACCCACTCCAGTGTTCTTGCCTGGAGAATCCCAGGGACAGGGGAGCCTGGTGGGCTGCCGTCCATGGGGTTGCACAGAGTCGGACATGACTGATGGTGACTTAGCAGCAGCATCAGCTATGTACACAGACACATAAACCTAAAGAGAGTGTATACAATGTTAATATTCATTGTAAAAACCACTTTCTAGTAGAATTAAAATATGTACATGTTAAAATTAAAGCATTTTAATTAAGGTCAAGCTAACTCCTCAAACTGGCCACCTCATGTGAAGAGTTGACTCATTGGAAAAGACTCTGATGCTGGGAGGGACTGGAGGCAGGAGGGGAAGGGGACGACAGAGGATGAGATGGCTGGATGGCATCACTGACTCAATGGGTGTGAGTCTGAGTGAACTCCGGGAGTTGGTGATGGACAGGGAGGCCTGGCATGCTGCGATTCATGGGGTTGCAAAGAGTCGGACACAACTGAATGACTGAACTGAACTGAACTGAACTCCTCAAAACAGGTAAGGCAATTTTTCCAATACCTGTAGGTCAAGCACTGGCCCTGATTACAACTAAAAAAGAAAAAAGTTTATCATACTATGCATTAGAAAAGTTAACTAGCAAAGCTATAGTAATCAAAACAGTGTGGCACAGGGACAAAAACAGACACACAGAGCAACAGAACAGGACAGAAAGCCCACTTAGAAACCCCATAAACTCACGGATAACCTACAGCAAAGGGGTAAGAATATAAAAAACCCAGTTTCTTCAATATGTGGTGCTGGGAAAACTGGACAGCTACATGGAAAAGAACATGAGATTAGAACATTCTCTAACATCATATACAAAAATAAAGTTAAAATGGATTAAAGACCTAAATATAAGACAGGATATTAGAAAACTCCTAGAGAAAAACATAGGCAGAACACTCTTTGACATAAATTGCAGCAATATTTCTTTTGATCTGTCTCCTAGAGTAATGGAAATAAAAGCAAAAAGACACAAATGAGAGCTAATTAAATGCAAAAGCTTTTGCACAGCAAAAGAAACCATAAACAAAGCAAAAGACAACTTACATACTGGGAGAAATTATTTGCAAACAATGAAACTGAGAAAGGAGTAATTTCCAAAATATGCAAACAGCTCATTGAGCTCAGTTTCAAAAACAAACAAATAAACAAACAAATAACCCAATCAAAAAATGGGCAGAATACCTAAGTAGATATTTTTCCAAAGAGGAAATTCAGATGGCCAACAATCACATGAAAAGATGTTCAACATCTCTAAACATTAGGGAAATGGAAGTCAAAATCACAGTGAGGGGCTTCCCTGGTGGTAAAGTGGTTAAGAATTTGCCTGCCAACGCAGGGAACACTGGTTTGATCCCTAGCCTGGGAAGATTCCATATTCTGCAGAGCAACTAAGCCTGTGCGTCACAACTACTAAGGCTGAGCTCTAGAGCCCATGCTCCCCAACAAGAGAATCCACCACAATAAGAAGCCCATGCATCTTAACGAAGAGTAGCCCTCATTCACCACAACTAGCGAAAGCCTGCATGCAGCAATGAAGACCCAGTGCAGTTGAAAATAAATAAATTTAAAAAATTAAAAATACCCCACAATGCAATATCACATCACATCTGTCAGAGTGGCCATCCATCATCAAAAAATCTACAAATAACATGCTGGAGAGGGTGGGATTGTAAATTGGTACAGCCACTAGGGAGAGTATGGAGGTTTCTTTAAAAAACTATAAGCAGATTTACCATATGAACCAGCAGTCCCATTCCTGGTATAGATGAAAAAAGGATGAAAACTCTAATTTGAAAAGATACATGCACCCCAGTGTTCAATAGTGGCACTATTTACAATTGCCAAGACATGGAAGCAACCTATAAACGTCCATCTACAGACGAATGGATAAAGAAGATATGGCAAACACCCTCCCACACACACACACATAATGGAATACTATGCATCTATAAAAATAATGAAATAATACCATTTGCTGCAACATGCATGGACCTAGAGATTGTCATACTAAGTGAAGTCAGTCAGAGAAAGACAAACAAATGATATCACTTGTATATGGAATCTAAAAAAGTGATACAAATGAACTTATTTACCAAACAGAAACAGACTCATAGACATAGAAACCAAACTTATGGTTATGAAAGTTGGGGGAAGAGAGGTAAACTAGAAGCTCGGGATATACAGTACTACCTGTAAAACAGATTTTAAAAAAGGACCTACTGTATAGCACATGGAACTATATTCAATACCTTGTAATAACATAATGAAAAAGAATATATGTATATTTGAATCACTTTGCTGCGTACCCGGATTAATACAACATTGTAAATTACCTATTGTTGTTTTTGTTGTTGTTTAGTCACTAAGCCATGTCCAACTCTTTTACAACTCCTGAGTAAACTAGCCTCCTCTGTCCATGGGATTTCCCAGGCAAGAACACTGGAGTGGGTTGCCATTTCCTTCTCCAGGGGATCTTCCTGACCCAGGGATCGAACCCTCATCTCCTGCATCAGCAGGTGAATTCTTTACCACTGAGCCACCAGGGAAGCTCCCAGATCAACTATACTTCAAGTTAAAAAAAGAATGTCATTACTGCGAAGCTGATAAACGAAAGTGCATCCTAGGCTGCGTTCATATGTGTATACTTCCATTTCTTCATGTGTTCATTCTACAGATATTGTGAAAGTCATAGTAATGATTGGTAGGATGCTGATCAAACTCATTTTCTCTTATATTGAGTCTACAGATAAACTATGTTTTCTAACATCCCTTGTATGTGGCTGGGGACTGACTTCCGGACAGTGGAATGTGCTAGAGTGAACTACACCACTCCAGCGGTGACCTGTGAAATCTCATGCATAGGAGAGTTCTCATGAATAGGAGACTAGGCAGCCTATTCTCAGGTAAGGATTCCAAGGACCCAGGATGTGGTATACGTAAAAGACTGATCTGGTATCTGAGATCAGATTGACTGAGAAAGCAGGGCTTCCCTGACTGATCTATAACTGACTCTGACATATGGAGATATAAACTCTTGATTTTCTTAAGTCACTAAGTGTTTTGGGATTGTCTATTACAGCAGTTAGCCTTCTCTGACTAACACTAGTGCCAGGCCTATACTGTGCCAGCCCCTATTCTGGGTATTAGGGACATAACAGAAAAAAAACAAGAGAGACAATGTTCCTGCTCTCACAGGATATGCCATATAGAGAAGGGAGGCAGGCATAAGCAGTGATCATTTACGTTCATACGGCACTTTATGGTATACAAAATGATTTCATAGGTACAAATTCATTTGATTTTCTTAACAACATTCTACAGATGAGGAGAAAAAAGCTGGAAGATCTGAAGTGCTTGCACAAGACAAAGGGTTTGGAACTAGCCACATGGATCAGTTTTCTGACTCCCAAGCCATTGTTTACGCCATGGTGCTTCTCAGCTATAAACACATGACAGAGCAGGGAAAGCGTTAGTCCTTGTCATAAACTCCTGTTACTCAATTTCAATTAAAAGATATATTATGGAGAAGTATAAGAGCCTTTGTGGCACCACTGCAGGAGAGGTAGTGGAGAGATGTGACTGGGGAGGGGTACACTGAGGACCTCAACTGTATTGGCCAGTATTTCATTTCTTAAGAGGCTTGGTGGTCGCTGTTGTCTAGTTGCTAAGTCATGTCTGACTGTTTTGCAATTCCTTCTCAATCTGGCCCTCTAACCTTTGAGGTCGACTTGTATGGTCCACTGTAGACAACAGGCTCCTTATCCTTGTAGTTTTAGAGGACTGGAGGGAAGGAAGAGAACGAGGTCCTAGATTACTGACTTTGGGGTGGCTTTGGGCTGGCTATGTGCCTTCACCAAAAGTCGTAACTCCTGCTATGAGGCCTTCTCCTCCCAGCTCACTCTGGATTTTGGCGTTTGCATTTATTGCGTCGAGTACTGGAAATATCCAGTAAGTTACCATGCCTGAATCTGCTGAATCCTGAACATCGGTTTCCATACTGTGGGCCCATGAAGGGGAGCAGACAGAAACAAAAAACTAAATTTTGGTGAATAAACTTCTCAGTTTTGGCTACAAATATTTCTTTGGCAGACACAAAACATTCTTTAGCATCCATCAATAAAAATGCTACTCTGGAAAGAGAAAACTAAATTGGTCCATTTTCCACTGCATCTGAATACCAAAACTTCTGGCTTTGATTTTCCAGGACAGTTGCAACTTACTGCCCTGTCCTCTTACTCCTTCAGATTGAGAAATGTAAATATTTTCCCATTGTTAACTCTCAGTTACTGTACCATTTCTTTTGGTTTTCCAAGGCCCTGTCCAATCCTTAGTATATAGTCCTTTTTTTTTTTCCCACAGTGTGAGACTTGTAGAACTTCCCTGAGCAGGGATAGAACCTGTGCCCCCGGCAGTGGAAGCATGGAGGCCTAACCACTGCACCACCAGGAAGTCCCTAGTCCTGTTTTCAAATTCTTTACTTTTCTCAAATTACCCAGCTTGAGAGTATCATCTGCTTCTTTTAGGGTTCTGATAAAACCAGTGTTCTCCCTTCCACTCCTGACTCTCTTTCAATCACCACACACACATACCTTTTTTCTCTTTTGAACATTTGAGATAATTCATAGTTACATTACATAAAACTTAAGGAGAAAATATATTGACTGAGCACTTACTACACATTAAGAATTGTGATAAGGTTAAGGGTTGGGAATAGAAAAAAAAAAAGATATAAACCCTCCGGTCTCAAGGAAGTTACAGACTAGTAGGAGAGACAGGTGAAAGATTAAAGGTAATGGATACAGTGGTTAAGAACATGGGATTTGTAGTCAGACAGACTTGAACACAAGCCCAGGCTCAGCCACCTCCTGTTTATGTCAACTTGGGCAAAAAATGGGATTAGTACTAGGACTTGGGCTTTCAAATCCCAAAGCAGGGCAATGCCAAAGAATGTTCAAATTACTACACAATTGAGCTCATTTCACATTCTAGAAAGGTAATGCTCAAAATCCTTCAAGCTAGGCTTCAACAGTACATGAACTAAGAATTTTCAGATGTATAAACTGGATTTAGAAAAGGCAAAGGAACCAGAGATCAAATTGCCAACATTTATTGGATCATAGAAAAAGCAAGGGAATTCCAGAAAAACATCTATTTCTGCTTCATTGACTAAGCTAAAGCCTTTGCCTGTGTGGATCACAACAAACTGTGGGAAATTCTTAAAGAGATGGGAATACCAGGCCTGTATCCTGAGAAACCTGCATGCAGGTCAAGAAGAAACAGTTAGAACCAGACATGGAACAACAGACTGGTTCAAAACTGGGAAAGGAGTATGTTAAGGCTGTATATTGTCACCCTGCTGATTTAACTTATATGTAGATTACATCATGCAAAATGCCAAGCTGGATGAAGCACAAGCTAGAATCAAGATTGGTAGGAGAAACATTAATAACTTCAGATATCCAGATGACATCATCCCAGTGGCAGAAAGTAAAGAGGGACTAAAGAGCCTCTTAATGAAGGAGAAGGAGGAGAATGAAACAGCTGGCTTAAAACTCAACATTTCAAAAATTAATATTACAGCATCCGGTCCCATCACTTCATGCCATATAGATGGTGAAAAAATGGAAACCGTGACAGACTTTATTTTCTTGGGCTCCAAAATTACTGCAGATGGTGACTGCAGCCATGAAATTAAAAGACACTTGCTCCTTGGAAGAAAAGCTATGACAAACTTAATGTATTAAAAAGCAGAGACATCACTTTGTTGACAAAGGTCTGTATAGTCAAAGCTATGGTTTTTCCAGTAGTCATGAAAGAGTTGGACATAAAGAAGGCTGAGTGCCAAATAATTGATGCTTTTGAACTGTGGTGCTGGAGAAGACTCTTGAGAGTCCCTTGGACTGCAACATCAAACCAGTTAATCCTAAAGGAAATCAGCCCTGACTATTTTTGGAAGGACTGATGCTGAAGCTAAAGCTCCAATATTTTGGCCACCTGATGTGGAGAGCCGACTCATTGGAAAAGACCCTGATGCTGAGAAAGATTGAGGGCAAGAGAAGAAGGGGGCGACAGAGAATAAAATGGTTGGATGGCACACCAACACAATGGACATGAGTTTGAGAAAACTCTGGGAGATAGTGAAGGACAGAGAAGCCTGGTGTGCTACAGTCCATGGGGTGGCAGAGTGGGGCATGACCGAGCAACTGAACAACAACTAGGACCTACCTCACAGAGTCCTTGTGAGGATTAAAAGTAACTGCATTAGCATCTTACTTATACTTACATAGTAGTACGTACTTATACACATGACCATATCTTATCATATGGTAAGTTCTTAATAAATGTTACTTAAAATTACTGTTAATTGCAATAGTAACACCTTGCAGCTGGTTTAGAGGCAGCACAATGGAAGGCACTGACGGAGGAGAGTTGCATGTGTTAGTCGCTCAGCCGTGTCCTACTCTTTGCTACCCCATCGACTCTAGCCTGCCAGGTTCCTCTGTCCATGGTATTCCCCAGGCAAGAATACTAGGGGGGATTGCCATTCCCTTCTCCAGGGGATCTTCCCGACCCAGGAATCAAACGTGGGTCTCCTGTACTACAGGTAGATTCTTTACCATCTGAGTGAGTCACCAGGAAAGCCGATAGAATACTGGAGTGGATTGCCATGCTCTCCTCGTGGGGATCTTCCGGAGCCAGGGATTGAAACTGTGTCTCTTACATCTACCTGCATTGGCAGGCAGGTTCTTTACCACTAGTGCCACCTTGGAAGCCCCAGAGTTGCATGAAAGTGAAAGTGTCACTTGCTCAGTCGTGTCCAACTCTTTGCGACTCCAGGGACTGCAGCCTGCTAGGCTTCTCAGTCCCAGGGATTCTCCAGGCAAGAATACTGGAACGGGTAGCCAATCCCTTCTCTAGGGGATCTTACCAACCCAGGGATCTAACCTGGGTCTCCTGCATTGCAGGCAGATTCTTTACTGTCTGAGCCACAGGGAAGTCAGGGTCATATGGGTCAACATAAATTTAATGGGTGAAGTGATACCTGAGTTGGATCTTGAAGAAACAGTAATTTCACCAAGGGATTAAATACAACCAATTTCCATTATGGCAAAAACATTTTTTTTTCTTTTGGTCCAAGATTCAATCCAGTTTCAAGTGTTGTATTTAATTGCTATGTTTCTTCAGATCTGGAATAGTTCCTCAAGTCTTCCCCTGTTGGGACATTGGCATTTTGAAGAGTACAGGTTAATTATGTTATAGACTGTCTTCTGTTTGGATTTGTCTGATGTTTCCTCATGATTAGAGTCGATTATGCATTTTTGGCAGGAACACCACAAAAGATATACTGTGTTCTTGGTGTTTCATATTAGGAGATGCACAAAGTTGATTTGTCCTATTACTGGTGATTTTAACTTTGATAACATAGTTAGGAAAGCATCTGCAAGGTTTCTCAGCTATGAAGTTTCTATTTTGCCTTTTTAAATGGTATATATTTTGTAGGGAGTTACACTGAGGTTATGTAACTATTCTGTTCCTTAACAAATTTTCTCCCAATCAATTTAGCACTTGTCTGAGTAAAGTATTACTATCTGTGCACCTGTGCTAAGTCGATTTAGTCGTGTCCAGCTCTTTGTGATGCTATGGACTGTAGCCCACCAGGCTCCTCTGTCCATGGGATTCTCCAGGCAAGAATACTGGAGTGGGTTGCCGTGCTCTCCTCCAGGGGATCATTCTGACCCAGAGATTGAACCAGTGTCTCCTGCTTGTTGGCAGCCCAAGTATTACTATGAAAGTGAAAGTCCCTTAGTTGTGTTGGACTCTTTGGATCCCACGGAAGTCCATGGAATTCTCCAGGCCAGAATACTGCAGTAGGGAGCCTTTCCCTTCTCCAAGGGATCTTCCCAACCCAGGAGTCAAATCCAGGTCTCCTTCATTGCAGGCAGATTCTTTACCAGCTGAGCCACAAGGGAAGCTCAAGTATTACTATAATGGTCACCAAAAGGTAATTTTATAACAACTTTATTTCTTCCACATTTATTATCTGACATTATGTTATAAAGAAGTGCTTACTTTTGTTTCTCATTTGTGTGTTTGTGTGTTTTTATCAGTATGGGTTCATGGATGATCATTTTTTAAAATGGCTTATAACCTGATAGTATCATTATTTATTCTAATGCTCAGATTACCTCCAGTTTGGCCAGTGGGAGCTCCTTCAAACTGGCTCCAATGTCCTTTTTATACTCTCCATCACCTTTGCGCTTTACTTTATGTTTTGGTACAGTGGGACTTCATAGACTTACCTTGTACTTCCCCTGCTCCTGTAATGTGCTAATTCTCCAAGAAGCTCTGATTCCTTTCAGTGGGGAATGGTTTTTAGAACCAAGATCTGGAAATTAGATGCGTTCATTGCTACTAGGTTCTCTTAGTGGGCGAAGTGTTACTCAAACATATACACATACAACTGTATTATCTATCTAAAGTTTGAGTTCACACTGATACTTCTATTTCCAGTATAATCCTACACAATTCTTTCTAGCCTTCAGCCTTCCCATATTTAAAACTTTCTGCTTATACAGTGAAAATTTGGCTTTCAATATCCTTAGCTACTTATTTTCTCATTTTCCTTTTATGTACCAAGCTCCTGATCCTTGATTTTCTCCTTTGCTTTGGCCTGGTGTTCCCACAGATCCCCTTAGCTCTGACTGTTTCACTGGCCCCAATTCTGCAAGCTCTGGTTACCTCTTGGATCTTGGCTCCAGCTCCACAGGCCCCATATTAGCAAAGGATGTTAAGCATGGGAAAGGTATGATCAGATTTGTCTCTTAGAACAATCAGTTTGATGGCAGGGATTAGATTCAATGGAATTAGAAGTCATTAAGAGGCCACTGTAAAGCTTAGGCTTAAAATGGCCTAAACTAAAAATGCAGTCAAAGAATAGAGAGATTACAGAAAACAAATATTTAGAAGATTAAACCTATAGGACTGAGTAATTAATTTGATGCTGGAGCATGGGGAAGAAGAGAGACACTAATTTTGTTTTTGGCTGCGCCACATGGCTTGCAACATCTCAGTTCCCTGACCAGGGACCGAACTCGGGCCATGGCGTCAGAGTGCTGAATCCTAACCATTGGGCCACCAGGGAAGTCCTGAGAGAGCCTAATTTTTAACTTGGGAGACAACAGTAGGAAGGATGTCACTGAACAAAATAGTGAGTTCATGAGGAAAAGCAGATTTAAAGGGGGCGACAAAAGTGCCCAATAGAGGACAATTGTTTCCTTTTGATCAGATTGAACATAAACTGTCTGTGGACACTTGAAGCACAGTAGCTAGTTGGAGATAGCTTTGGGCATGTGCTTAGACATTACCTGAAAAATGCTTTTCTGTGTGTAAAAGTTCAGAGAAACAAGCGCCTCTAGGGCCAAAGGACTCTGAGAAACACCGCATTCTTATCTGAGACTCTGAAGTCCATTCTATTGGCTATAAGCAGGCTACCTGAACTTTGCCCACAGGAGTTAAAACAGAAATTGATATCCAATAGGGATTTTGAGTTAAAAATATCAGAAGGAAGAAAAGAATAAAGTAGGGACTATGTCTGACATAATTTCATAAAAATCTGTTTTGTTACTTTTTTACAATTAAACAAAAGCATAAAATCGACTGTCTTAGGAACAGCCAGAATGGTGGTCAAGGAAGTTTATGTCACTCAATAGCTTGTCTCGTGGGGGTGAAGGGGACCAAAGAGAAACTTATAGCGGGTGAAATAATATTGATGATAACTATAACTTATCTGTCTCTTAAATACTTTAAAAAGTTGATCCAAATTAATTATGACAACTCTATAAAGTAGGTATTCTAATTTGTATTTTTCTGATATGGAAATATGACTAAGGAAAGGGGTTTGCAGGCAGAGGTTTCAACTTAAGTTGGATTTAGAAAAGGCAGAGGAACCAGTGATCAAACAGCCAATATCTGCTGGATCATTGAAAAAGCAAGAGAATTCCAGAAAAAACATCCACTTCTGCTTTGTTGACTACGCCAAAGCCTTTGACTATGTGGATCACAACAAATTGTGGAAAATTCTTAAAGAGATGGGAATACCAGACCACCTTACCTGCCTCCAGAGAAATCTGTATGTAAGGCAAGAAACAACTGCTAGAGGTAGACATGGAACAACAGACTGGTTCCAAATCAGGAAAGGAGTCCATTAAGGTTGTACATTGTCACCCTGCTTATTTAACTTATATGCAGAGTACATCATGAGAAATGCTGGGCTGGATGAAGCACAACCTGGAATCAAGATTGCTGGGAGAAATATCAATAACTTCAGGTAAGCCGATGACACCACTCTTATGGCAGAAAGTGAAGAAGAACTACAGAGCCTCTTGATGAAAGTGAAAGAGGAGAGTTTAAAAGTTGGCTTAAAACTCAACACTTGGAAAACTAAGATCATGGCATCTGGTCCCATCACTTCATGGCAAATGGATGGGGAAACAATGGAAACACGGAGAGACTTTATTTTGGGGGCACCAAAATCACTGCAGATGGTGACTGCAGCCATGAAATTAAAAGACACTTGGTCCTTGGATGAAAAGCTATGATCAACCTAGACAGCGTATTAAAAAGCAGAGACGTTACTTTGCCGACAATGGCCCATCTATTCAAAGCCATGGTTTTGCCAGTAATCATGTATGGATATGAGAGTTGGACTATAAAGAACGCTGAGCACTGAAGAATTGATGCTTTTGAATTGTGGTGTTGAAGAAGACTCTTGAGAGTCCCTTGGACTGCAAGGAGATCCAAAAGGAAATCAGTCCTGAATACTCATTGGAAGGACTTCTGCTGAAGCTAAAACTCCAATACTTTGGCCACCTAATGTGAAGAACTAACTCATTTGAAAAGACCGTGATGTTGGGAAAAATTGAAGGTGGGAGGAGAAGGGGACAACAGAGGATAAGATGGTTGGATGGCATCATAGATTCTATGGACGTGAGTCTGAGTGAACTCTGGGAGTTGGTGATGGACAGGGAGGCCTGGCGTGCTGCAATTCATGAGGTCACAAAGAGTCGGACACGACTGAATGACTGAACTGAACTGAGGATAGATGAAACACTGATGAGTTTAGGTGATGGTACCACGGCCAATTTGTGTCTTGACTTTTTTTAGCATTGTTCTTGAAGAAAGAAATTTTAACAAATAAAAGCAAACACATAAAAATAGAAATAAAAAAGGTATAATCAGAGAAAAATGTTCAGACTTACTATATTCTGATAACAAATAGATTTATCTATTTATCCCAATGAAAAACATTAAAAATAGATAATATCTAGCACTAGTAAGGTCTCAGGAAATAAGATCTCTAATATAGTTCTGACCAGAGTGTAAATTTTATACACTCTCTGAGGAAAAACCTAGCAAACTATATAAGAGAATAAACAGCAGGGACAATCCTCTGATGCAGCAATCCTACTTTTAAGAATATATCCTAAATAAATAAGGATTTATGTGAAGTTAGAACTAAAAAGATACTCACGGAAGCATTGTTTATAATCTGTAACAATTAACAATAATCTAAATGTCTATTACTAGCGAATTTGGCTCAGTAAATTATATAACAGAATATTATACAGACATCAAAATTATGTGGAAGAAGTACACACACATATTTATAAAATATACATATATATGCATGATGTGAAAGTTGCTCAATCATGTGACTCTCTGCAATCCCACAGACTATCCAGTCCATGGAATTCTCTAGGCCAGAATACTGGAGTGGGTAGTCTTTCCCTTCTCCAGGGGATCTTCCCAACCCAGGGATCCAACCCAAGTCTCCCACATTGCAGGCTGATTCTTTACCAGCTGAGCCACAAGGGAAGCTCAATATGCATTATATATATGATATATTTTTTACTGCACCACACAGCATATGGGATCTTAGCTCACCAAGTAGAGATCAAACTTGTACCCCCTGCAGTGGAAGTGCAGAGTCCTAACCACTGGACCACAAAGGAATTTCCTGTTAAAAGTATATTTGATGGCAATATAGTTCACAACTTGAACAAAACAAGTAACTAAATACTCTGCATAGTATGATCCAGTTTTTGTTTAAAAATATTCTATATACATGTGCTATACGTGCATATTGTTTTTCCCGTTGTTTAGTCACTAAGTCGTGTCTGCCTCTTTTCGACCCCATGGACTATAGCCCACCACGCTCCTCTGTCCATGGGATTTCCCAGGCAAGAATACTGGAGTGGGTTGCCATTTCCTTCTCCAGTGGATCTTTCCGACCCAGGGACTGAACCCACATCTACTATATTGGCAGGTGGATTCTTTACCTCTGAGCCACCAAGAAAGCCTATATGTGCATATACATGTACATCTATGTATATATATATATATATATATTTGGTGCTTGATTTTTTTAATGTATATATTTGACAACTTATTATTTGATTTTATTATTTATATGTACTTATATAACAAAACTATTAAAAATAAGTATGTGCTTTTCTCATCTATCAAATTTGGAAAGATTTAGGGCCTTCCATGTGGCCTTTCCCTAAATCCTCTGCTTTAGCTCCTCTCTGAAATACCCAGATAATAGTATTTAATGCACACTGCCTGAATTGTTTTACAGATGTGAAAATCCTTCACAGAATGGAAGATGTTACTTGATAACTCTGAGCACAGAGCCCCAGGCCTTCTGTCACCTAGGGCTGCAGTTTACCTGAGATACCTCACTTTCAGTCAATCAGAAAATTGTAAACCAGCTGATTGTACACCTTGCAACTCCCTCCATCCTTCACCAGGCTTTAATAAAATGTGTTGCCAAAACCCTTCAGGGAGCCAGGTTTGGGGGCGGGGGATGGAGGTGGGGGTGGTTTGGGGGGGTTGCGGTTTAGAGCAAGGAGTCATCCATCTCCTTACACAGTCCTACAATAATCCTTTCTCTGCTCCAAACTCCAAGACTTCCCTGGTGGCTCAGACGGTAAAGCGTCTGTCTACAATGTTTCTTTGCTCTCAACTGTGCAGTTGGGCACATGAACTTGCACTACCAAGTTGATGGTCAGTAAATACTAGTCCCTCTCTCCTCTCTCGTGAGAGAACCATACTCAAGCACCAATTAGAAAACGGCAGACCTGGGATGTAGCCGAAGAGACTTAGGTTTGCATTAGATGTCCTCTAAGTGAGAGTGAAGTCGCTCAGTCGTGTCCGACTCTTTGCGACCCCATAGACTGTAGCGTACCAGGCCCAACTGTCCATGGGATTTTCCAGGCAATAGTACTGGAGTGGACTGCCATTTCCTTCTCCAGTGGATCTTCCCAACCCAGGGCTCGAACCCGGGTCTCCCGCATTGTAGACAGACGCTTTACCGTCTGAGCCACCAGGGAAGTCTTAACGAGTGGCCTCTAAAGCTTCTTTCAATTGTGACATTTCATGATCAACACAATCTTTCCCTATTTACCTCTTAAACAATCAACTGGTATAATACAAAAAAATGTATTGAATATTCAGGAGTTGTGTTACTATCACTAGCCCGTACTTTGCTAATGGAGAGGGAGTGGTGTGAAAAATAAGAGGGCACGAAGGAAAACTGACACAAAACCCAGCACACTTCTTCATTAACAGATTCTGGGCTTCCTTTCTTTGTGAATGAGCGGCGGTCTTTAGGCCTCAAAGCAGACACCATCCGCGAGAAACAGAACTTAAAAATGGAGTTACTTTCCTTTTCCAAGGAGCTGCCGGGTGGACCAACACAGAAGAGTGGAGCGTCCTTTCCAACGGCCTGAGAGTATGGCAGACGTTCAAGACCCCGGGATCCAGTCAGTAGGCGACAACTGGGGATTTCTCGTTAGGCACCGGAGGGCCTTTCCTAGTCGGCCGAGCATGGCCTCCTCCTCCGGGCGCTGGCTCGCGGCAGGTAGCAGCGCGAACGCACAGAGAGGCCGAGGGCTAGGCCAGGTACCCTTGCGGCTACCACGTGCCCACTGGCGGCCGAGAGGCTGGGGGCCTGGGATGAGGGGCGGGGCGAAGGCCACGGGGCGGGGCCAGCTGCTCGCGCGGGGCGGGGGCGGGGCGCGCAGCGTGTTCCGGGCAGGCCCGGCGCTCCCCCTCCTCCTCCCGCGCCCAGGCCCGGCGGTCCGAGCTCCTCCCCCGGCTCGGCCTCTCTCCCCTCCCCGGCCCTCCCTCTGCCCAGCCGTTCCTCCCTCCCTCCTCCCCTTCTTCCTCGGCGAGGCGCTCCTCCAGTAGCCAGGCAGCATGGCGGCGGTGGAGACGCGTGTGTGCGAGACGGACGGTTGCAGCAGCGAGGCCAAGCTCCAGTGCCCCACCTGCATCAAGCTGGGCATCCAGGGCTCGTACTTCTGCTCGCAGGTAGACTCCCGCTTCCCCCGCGGCCCCGCCGCCGCCTCCCTCCCCTCTCCGCTTTGCCCTCGCGGCCGGTCGGGACACGCTCCTCCTCTTCCCCGGGCGGGCTCGCCGGCCGCTCTTCCTCCTCCGCCTAGTCTGCCGCGCCGCCGGCCCCTCTCTCCTCGCGGGGATCTGGGGCCCCTCCGGACCCCGGCCGCTTGGGGCGCCCGTGGGGGTGGGGGCGCGGGCGCGCTGCCTTGTGGGCTGGGGGCGGAAGCGGACTTGCCCCGGGTCTCCCCGACCGCCCCTAGGGCGCCGCGTTTAGGAGCCAGTTCTCAACGCGCATCTTCTGGCCGGGCTGGGGCTGCCAGGTGTGCTGGCTACGCGGGACAGGTGGGATCGCCGGGGAACGGGCCAGCCCTGGTTGTGCGAGTCGCCACAGCTGCAGCTCCTGGCGGGGCTCTGGTCTTGGTCGGTGGGGGCTGTAGTCACTCTGGTCCTACGGGATTGGGGGTCGGAAGAGACCCGCTGGGCTTGAAGAAGGGTTACCTGGGACGGTGGGGACTCTGAGAGGGGCAATGCGAGCTCCAGCCCCACCCACCTCTGTCCCTAGGTTTTACTACCGCACGTTGACACTTAAGCAACTTTGGAGTTGCGGATGGAGAGGGAGCTGTGTAATTCATTCTTTTCCTTTGGCACTCAGAATTATTGATTTACAAAACCAAGGTAACAGTATGAGTCACCTCAGAATAACTGAACTTCCCACTGAGCGAAAAAGACAGTTCCATTAAGGATTATGCTTTAAGGCCGTATTTTTAACAAGTTTTGTGCAGTGGAGCAAAGCCAGCATTGAATGGTGTCCGGACTGAAACGTGTGCTGGTGTTTGTTTACTGAAGAGCCCTAGTGTTCCGGCTGCATTTAGACGCTCAGAGTTTTGGCCTGGCGGCATTTGTACGGCTTTTAGTTACAATCCAGTTTTGTTGAAGAGAGGTACGGGAATATTCAGGTACGAAATTGGTAGTGTCCTGAGGGGAGGAGAGCATGCACAGAGAGTCTAAAGGCACCGATAGGGCCCTGTCCTTGCCATTGACTGAGATCTTGAACTAGTCAAGTTTATCTTTCTGAACTTCAGTCCCACCACTGTACAGACGGGAAGATGAAGTTTTTACTAATGTATTTCCCAAGGTTGTTCTGAGACCCAAAGTATCCAATGAATGTGAAATCTTAATAAAACAAAGGTAGTATTTTTTAAGGCTGGCAGTAGGGCGTAACACATATATATGTGTATATATACACAAATGAATAGAAGGAAAACATATATGAGCAATAAACACAAATACAACTTTCAGATATAAAATGTGTAAACATAAAGCAGTATGTGAAATGAAGATGTAAATAAAATCCTGGAGATCCAGCACTTGTAAGATAAGCCATTATAAAAGATCCTAGCAATGTTGTATAGGTCTTGTTTTCAGATAGGATATGATCCTTGACCTTGTTAGTATCATTTGGAAAAAGTTACACTTGGAGAAGTGTTGCTATTTCTAAAAATAGCACTGGGACTTCTCAACATGCTGAACCTGATCTGAGTCCTTTTGTTTCTTTAAAATAATTTTCAAATTCTGTGATTTGTTGAGGCCTGTGTGAGACTTAAAAAAAAAAAATCCAGTAGTTTGTTTTTGAAAATCATGTACTCTGAGTAGAATAATGTGGTGTTTTATGTTTTGCTTAAATTTAGTTGTCGTTTTGTAATGTTAAATGAAATAATATGTATAGACACTTGTTGAAATTCTGAAAAGATGCTGTGAAACTATAGTCATCAAGGATAGGTGATACTCTCCTAGGCATGTATTATTTAGTAGAAAGGACATTGGCTCATTGGGGTTTTTGGGAACATGCCAACACATTTGTGAAAACACGCAGGGTATATTTAGTACAGTAGGTATTTCATGTTAGATTCTGCAGGTATTTTTCTTGTTCCATTGTTATGCCTGTAGTCAAATATATCCTGACTGATGCTTCAAGCTCTCTCTCTTCATTCCTGTTGCTTCCTCCTTTAGTCAGTTTTTAAAATTTCTCACCAGTTTCTCTTAGTTCATTTCTCTACTGTAGTTTTCCACTTTGCAAGTAAACACTCACACACACACTCACACTCACACACAAATCAAAGGAACAAAACCTTTCGTTTAAAAGTTATTTATCCCCTAGCGTAGCGGTCTGATTCATGGGGTCGCAAAGAATCGGACTAGACCGAGCGACTGAACTGAACTGATAGCGGTCTGACTGTGTTTCTCCCCCACCTATAATGAATAGAATTGCCATTGCTTGCAGGATTCTAGCCCCATAGTCAGGGCATCTCTTCTGAGTCCAGCTTCTCTTGCTTTAACCAGAGTCTGTATTTATACTTGTTCCTTTAACACAGAATATCACCTGTCTTCTAAAATCACAGATGTTCTTTCAGTCCCAGCTTGAGACCTTGCTCAATCACTAAGCCAATTTCCACATTTATGATGAAACTGGGGCTTCTCCTTGCCACTTCTCTGATCATCTTCACTAGCAGTGGTCAGTCTTTTCTCTTCTCCTTGCTTTTGTGGTCCCCAGGCTGATTGTCTGACCAGCTTGTCTTTGGGAATAAACTGTGAACAAAACTACAAGAGAACAGAAATAAGCCTTTTCCGGTTATCCTGTCACACCACCTTATTTCCTTTATAACATTTTATACAGTCTGATCATTTGATTTTTGTTTATCTGTCTTTCAGTCAGAAGGTGAGCAACACGAATAAACCCGCTGCCCTCTCCTCATTTCTCAACACAATGCTCTGCATGTAATAGGTGGTCAATAAATGCTTGAGTCAAAAGGCAGAATAAAGAGGTGCATTCATGCATGTGCAGTTGTGTCCGACTCTGGGACCCCATAGAGGAAGGAGCAACCCTCCAGGCTCCTCTGTCCATGGAATTTTCCAGGCAAGAAAACTGGAGTAGGTTGCCATTTCCTCCTCCAGGGGATCTTCCCAACCCAGGGATGGAACCCTCATCTCATGTATTGGCAGGTAGAATCTTTACCACTGAGCCACCGGGGAAGCCAGAATAAAGAGGTAAACTGCCACAACTGAATCGCAGTTCTGTTACTTACTAGCTGTGTGCTCTAGGCAGGCAACCTTTGTTTTTTGTTATAGCCTTTTATTTTTTAACATTAATTATATTATTTTTGTTTGCTGAGTCTTTGTTGCTGCGCAGCAGCTTTCTGTAGTTAGGGCAAGTGGGCATCTCATTGCAGTGGCTTCTCTAGTTGCAGAGCACTGGGTTTAGGGCACCCAGGCTTTGGTAGTTGCAGCATGCAGGCTCAGGAGTTGCGGCTCCCAGGCTCTAGAGCACAGACTCAGTAGTTGTGCACTGGGCTTAGCTGCTCTGTGGCTTTTGGAATCTTCCTGGACCAGGGATCGAACCCATTTCTCGTGCGTTGGCAGTTGGCTTCTCGTCCACTGTACCACCAGGGAGGTCCTGTTACAGCCTTTTAAAATGGGGCTTTGAATAGTACCAACCTCAGGGTTTGTATGTATTAGTAAAACACTAGGCATAGCAATACATTTAATCAATGTTAGCTCTTTTTATCATTATACTGTATTTATGCTTAAGAAGATAGAAATGCTTTTACTTAAGATGCTAAATTTTAAGACACATTTTGGTCTATTTCACTTGAAATTGAGCTTTACAGGAGTTTGTGATGTTTCATGGTATTTCTTTGTAGCTCTATCCGTCTTATTCAGTAGTAGTTGACGAGGTTTAATAGTAGCTTGGTAGTTTACTCATAGTCCCAAAGAGTTTGTAAGAGTTTTTTGAGGAAGGAGGCCGTACTGTACTCATTTTTGTATTTCTCGTAAGTACCTTGTACACAGTAAGCACTCAGTTCATTAAATGAACGAAAAAAGGTCATTAGGCCTGAGAAGGAAAGGCAAAGAGCAGTCAAGCCCTTAGTGAACACCCCAGGGCAGATGCTATCTTGACTGTAGTTTAAAGGATCTGCAGAGAAGGACCTGAGTGATTTGCAGCCCTTCATAAGGCATAAGCACTTAAAGGGAAGAAGCCTGGGTTTGGAGTCTTACCTGGGTTTTTTGCGACCGTGTCCTGGGGTAGGTTGTGTCCTGTTTTATAAGAGAGGGCTAATGATGCACCCTCCCTAGAGTTGAGGTGACGGTGAGTGAGAGCGTGCAAAGCGCCTCAACACTGTGTTCAGTAAACAGTGTTGTTGCACATGCCCTGTGTCTACTACCATTGCAGCTAGCTGTAAGGAAGGTTTAAAATGTTTGAGGAGGAGCCTTATTTGTTATGAACATTTTGAACAAATTCTTGGAATAGGTTCTTTCAAAGAAGTAGTGGCCATGTAAAGTGACTGCCTGGGTCTTCAGTAAGAAAATGCGTGGGTGAGCATCTCGTATGTTGGAGTCGAAAAGTGAGGAAGGATTCGCACTTCCAGTATGTAGGTCTTTGAAATGCAGCCCTGTCCTCTAAAACGCTTTCTCCTTTGATAACAGAGTTCCTGACATTTCTAGGGATTTTCTTAAAATTCCTTACATTACCTCACACTATTTCTAGATATTGCTGTAAGATAGCAATATCTAGTTGTAATTTTTTTTTTCTTAAAAATAACTTTTATTGTAGAAAAATTAGAAAATACAGGTGAAAGGTTGCTTGGTGATAATTTCTGTAAGTCTTTTGATGGGTAGTCTTACAAACATGTATGTATTCCTACATATACTCATGTGCATATACTTGTATGCATTTTTATCAAAATGGCTAATCATATACATAATCTTAGGGAATTTGCTCTCTTTTATGTCTTAAGTAATACATTTGGAATGTGTGTAATGGCTCCATTTACAGTATCCTTTGTAATGGCTGAATAATATTTAATGCGATAGATGTATTGTCCTGTATTTACTCATGTATGGTTGAATTTACTTTCTTTTTAATTTTTTAGCTGCCGTTTAACTGCTTTTTAGTAAATGTTCTTGTGAAATTTTAAATCATTTTGATTACTTGAGACTATAGAGTAATGGTGGGGCTGGTATATAAACCAAGGAGTAAACCCACCTTGAGGTGCTGGTAGTTCTCACAGTGTAGTTAATGGATTATTACTAGTTTGAGAACTAGTTTGAGAATCTGGTGGTGGATGGAGATCTCTTTTTACTGACATGCTTGTATTATAAATGCTTATGTAGGAGTTTTGGCATGAATTATATTTTTATTGTAGAACTTGTAAAAAGCAAACATCATTTGGTTGGTAGGTAATCAAAAGTTTAACTAATCTTTAACTCCTAGTTACTGTTTTAGAGACTGAAGGGCTATTGGAAGTAGATATGAGCTTATACTGTTCATATGGTTTGTGACAGAAGTGTTAGTCACTTAGTTTTTTCTTCCTTTTTTTTGGTGAGTCTTTTCCAGGTTTGGCATACTTGCACAATTTTTAGTTTGGTCTTAGTTAATTTGGTGGGGATGACAGACACATAAGCCCGTGGCTAAACACATATGCAGCTCTAGACAGGAGGGAGAAGCAGTAGCGTGGGTGGCTCCTTCTGTATAAATGAGGAGTTGTCTCTGGTATTAATAGGAAATCCATTTAGTAGATGCGACATGGGCAGGAATATGCTATAGAGCAACCGTTGAGATTCTCTCCATGTTAAAGTTCTAATGAAACAAAATATAGATATAGCCATCCTCTCTGCTGGATCCTGAACCTTTCTTGACTCAGTTTTAACATGAAGCATGTGCTTATTCATGCTTTGGCAGCTCAATAATTATGTCTTTTTTTTTTTTCTTTTGATTGGTATCAGCCTTGGGTCTTACTTTGAATAAAGAACATTTTAACACACTCTGTAAGCTAGGTCCGCCTTTCTCAGTGTGTGTATTTAGCTGCAATAGTTCAACGTGGGACAGGGACTTCCGAAACGTCCTCTCAACTATTCATTGCAAATGATTTTTCTTTTTGTGCACTGTTCACAGTAGCTAAGTTGTGGAAACAACATGGATAGATAAATGGATAAATAAAATGTGGCATAAACGTATAATGGAATACTAGGCAGTTTTAACAAAGAAGGAAATTTTGCAGTGTGCCACAACATGAATGAATCTGGAGGACTTTGTGCTGAGAGAAATTAGCCAATCATCAAAAGTGATTCCACTTAACACGAGGTACCTGAAATTGTTAAATTCATAGTCTCAAAGAGTGGAATGGGTGAAGGGGGAAATAGGGAGTTAGTAATCAACAGGCATTTAAGTTCAGTCCTGCAGATGGAGAAGCTCTAGGGATCTGTTCTTTACCATCGTACCTATACTGACACTTGAATTATTAAGAGGATAGGTCTCACGTTAAGGTGTTCTGGCTATTTTTTTTTTTTCCCCCCAGTAACCTGTCTGTTTTATAGCCAGGTTCAGTGGGGACTTCTTCCTGATATACCAGAGCTCTGTGGTGTCTGTTGGAAGGCATTCCTAGAATCCCGGTCATGGGGTCTGCTATTGTGGCCGTTTTCTAGGCCATAGGCTCAGGCCTCTAAAGAGTGGGTAGGGTATAAGTGAGATCTTGTGACTTTGGCAATTTTCTTATCACAAAGTGACAGGCAACAAAGATGTCTCCATCTCTGTTGAGAACTTGTATTAATTGGTCCTGCCTTGATAAAAGGTGCAAAAGGGCAACCCTTTGCATCAGATTCTGAAGGTTGCCCTGCCTTATCAATCGAGCCACGAGCTCAAATCATTCAGTAAAATAGATAAATTGTAAGTGCCATTAGGTTTTAGATGTGACATAATTTTTTTTTCCCCCCTCTCTGACTGGGCATTTATTTTCTTACTGATTATTTTACTAGCTGGTACTAGTGATGGGCTTTAACTATTTGAATTCTGATAACCTTGCATAGTTCACTACTAAAATGTAGAGGAAAATATAAATGGAGGTGTTATGTGATTTAGTACTGCTTTTGAATTGAGGTTTTTAAGTACCTTAAAGTCAGGATCTGTACTTTTTTTAGAAAACTCATTTGTTTTTATTAGATGTTGAACAGACTAGAAAACTAACAGTAAGTCAACCATAGTATCTAAAGAAACATGGTACAGTAAATGCCTCTGTACTTAACCACTTGAATTATTAAAAAGAATATATTAATGAAGCAAGTAAAACCAGAAAGCACTTATGTGTCCCTCGCCCTAGAGGTACTCCCTGTTCTGAGCTGCCTTTGTCATTCATTTGCTTTCCCATGTATTTGATTCCTTAGATAAAGTCTTGTTTCGTTTTGGTGTTTTTGAAGGTTTCATAAATCACTGCACGTATTCTTCTGCAACTTGCTTTCTTTATACTCTGTTCTTGAGATTCACCCTCGTTGCGTCTCACTCTAGTTCTTCATTTTCATTGCTGTATAGTATTTGTGAACTAATGTATCAGTTTATTCATTCCTTTGTTGATGGGAATTTGGGTTCTAGGTTTTTACTATTATAAACAGCACTGCTCTAGACATTCTTGTACCTGGCTCCTGATGCCTATGTGCAAGAGTTTCTCTTGGGTATACCACCAGGAGACAAGTTCTTGGGTCATGGGATATGTATGTGTTCAGCTCTGTTTTGACCGAGCCAGATTTTTTTCCAGTGTGATTGTGTTTTTTCTCCCATCAGGAGAAACTTTATATTGTTCCATATCCTAGCTGGGACTTTACCTTAATAGACATTTTGGTTTTTGCCTGTTGTGTTACTTATGAATAATGTTTGCTGGGCTATTTTTGCATGTGCAAACCTGCTAAAATTTATTATTCTCAAGAGGCTTACGGTAACTTGTATGGACAGTTCAGTTCAGTCGCTCAGTTGTGTCTGACTCTTTGGGACCCCATGAATCGCAGCACGCCAGGCCTCCCTGTCCATCACCAACTCCCAGAGTTCACTTAAACTCATGTCCATCAAGTCGGCGATGCCATGCAGCCATCTCATCCTCTGTCGTCTCCATCTCCTGCTTTCAATCTTTCCCAGCATCAAGAGTCTTTCCAGTGTGCCAACTCTTCTCATGAGGTGGCCAAAGTATTGGAGTTTCAGCTTTAGCATCATTCCTTCCAAAGAAATCCCAGGCCTGATCTCCTTTAGAATGGACTGGTTGGATCTCCTTGCAGTCCAAGGGACTCTCAAGAGTCTTCTCCAACACCACAGTTCAAAAGCACCAATTCTTTGGCGCTCAGCTTTCTTCACAGTCCAACTCTCACATCCATACATGACCACTGGAAAAACCATAGCCTTGACTAGACGGACCTTTGTTGGCAAAGTAATGTCTCTGCTTTTCAATATACTATCTAGGTTGGTCATAACTTTTCTTCCAAGGAGTAAGCATCTTTTAATTTCATGGCTGCAGTCACCATCTGCAGTGATTTTGGAGCCCCAGAAAATAAAGTCTGACACTGTTTCCACTCTTTCCCCATCTATTTGCCATGAAGTGGTGAGACCAGATGCCATGATCGTAGTTTTCTGAATGTTGAGCATTAAACCAACTTTTTCACTCTCCTCTTTCACTTTCATCAAGAGGCTTTTAGTTCCTCTTCACTTTCTGCTATAAGGGTGGTGTCATTTGCATATCTGAGGTTATTGCTATTTCTCCCGGCAATCTTGATTCCAGCCTGTGCTTCTTCCAGCCCAGCGTTTCTCATGAGGTAGTCTGCATAGAAGTTAAATAAGCAGGGTGACAATATACAGCCTTGATGTACTCCTTTTCCTATTTGGAACCAGTCTGTTGTTCCATATCCAGTTCTAACTGTTGCTTCCTGACCTGCATACAGGTTTCTCAAGAGGCGGGTCAGGTGGTCTGGTATTCCCATCTCTTTCAGAATTTTCCACAGCTTATTGTGATCCACACAGTCAAAGGCTTTGGCATAGTCAATAAAGCAGAAATAGATGTTTTTCTGGAACTCTCTTGCTTTTTCCATGATCCAGCAGATGTTGGCAATTTGATCTCTTGTTCCTCTGCCTTTTCGAAAACCAGCTTGAACATCTGGAAGTTCGCGATTCACGTATTGCTGAAGCCTGGCTTGGAGAATTTTGAGCATTACTTTACTAGCATGTGAGATGAGTGCAATTGTGCGGTAGTTTGAGCATTCTTTGGCATTGCCTTTCTTTGGGATGGGAATGAAAACTGACCTTTCCAGTCCTGTGGCCACTGCTGAGTTTTCCAAATTTGCTGACATATTGAGTGCAGCACTTTCACAGCATCATCTTTCAGGATTTGAAACAGCTCAGCTGGAATTCCATCACCTCCACTAGCTTTGTTCGTTTTTTTTTTTTTTTTTACAATTCATTTTTTTTTTAATTAATATTTTTAATTGAAAAATTTACACACTTTAGGTATAGGACCAGACAAGCATAAAAGATGACAGAATGAATAATTCCTCTCCAGACTCCTACTCCCTGCTCCAGAGAAATCACTGGCATTACAATATTGTGTGAAATAGCCTATGTAGATACAATTAGAAAGCAGTCACTTCTGCTGTTAGAGCAAAACCCAAACCCCCTAACCCCTCAAATGTAGCATATTTCTACACTCTGTGCCTTGCTTTTCTCATATTTCAATATAATACAGAGACTCTTCTATAAGAATACATATGGATACAACTCACTTTTTGTGGCTTCCTAATATTACATTTTGTATGGTTACACCATCATTTGATAAGTTTCTTTTTTTTTTTAATTTTTTAGTTTTTTATTTTTTAAATTTTAAAATCTTTAATTCTTACATGCATTCCCAAACATGAACCCCCTCCCACCTCCCTCCCCATAACATCTTTCTGGGTCATCCCCATGCACCAGCCCCAAGCATGCTGCATCCTGCGTCAGACATAGACTGGCGATTCAATTCACATGATAGTATACATGTTAGAATGTCATTCTCCCAAATCATCCCACCCTCTCCCTCTCCCTCTGAGTCCAAAAGTCCGTTATACACATCTGTGTCTCTTTCCCTGTCTTGCATACAGGGTCGTCATTGCCATCTTCCTAAATTCCATATATTGCTTTCTAAGGCCCACTTGACTTCACATTCCAGGATGTCTGGCTCTAGGTGAGTGAACACACCATCATGATTATCTTGGTCGTGAAGATCTTTTTTGTACAGTTCTGTGTATTCTTGCCACCTCTTCTTAATAATATCTTCTGCTTCTGTTAGGTCCATACCATTTCTGTCCTTTATTGAGCGCATCTTTGCATGAAATGTTCCCTTGGTATCTCTTAATTTTCTTGAAGAGATCTCTAGTCTTTCCTATTCTGTTGTTTTCATCTTAAAAAAAAAAAAGTTAAATGACCTGGAGATGCTAAGTGAAAGTTATAGACAAGGAATTTTTTTCTTTTAATTATTTTATAACTTGATTGAATCTCCTTAGCTTTTTATTGTGATGATTTTCAAACATAGAAAAGTTTAAAGAAAAGTCTTATAACTAATTGCAGTATACCATCACTTACATTGCAGAAGGAAATGGCAACCCACTCCAGTATTCTTGCCTGGAGAATCCCAGGGACAGAGGAGCCTGTTGGGTGCCGTCTGTGGGGTCGCACCGAGTCAGACACGACTGACGTGACTTAGCAGCAACTTAGCAGTCACCTACATACTTTGCTCTAATTGCTTTATTTATGAGTTCTTATGTGTATTGCATTTGTATATGTATTAGTTGAAAATTTTTGAGTCACAGACAACGTGACACGTTACCCATTGATTACATGTAACCATGTAATCATCTTCAGCATGTATTTTCTAATGACAGTGATATTCTTTCTTACTTATTAATACAGTATCATGATTACATGTAAGAATATTGCCAAGAATTCCCTAATATCTTCTAATAGCCAATGCTATTTGCATTTATCAATTATCTCCTAAACATCTTCAGTAGTTGTGTTTTTGGTTAATTTTTGGAACCAAGATCCTTTCAAAGCTCACAAGTAGCGTGTGGTTGTTACATTTCTTAGTCTTGGTGTAGAACAGTCCTTTCATCTTCACGTTCACAATGCTGGCTTTTTGAGGAGACTAGTCAATTGTCTTGCTGAGTGCACACGTTCTTGGTTATCTGATTATTTCCTCGTAGTGTCTTTAAGTTGTTCTTTTATCCCCTGTCTGTTCTGTCAGGATTCCCTTGACAGGACTCGTGAGAGATGCTGTGTGCTTCATATTCTATCACATCAGGAGGTGCTCCTAAATGTGATCACTTGCTTAGGTGGTGCTGCTCGCTCGCTGTACGTTTCTCACTTTGTAATTAACTACCTACTGTAGCGCCTTCGAAGGACAGTGGGTTCTGTGTCCTTTTGACCTTCCTCCAGTAGTCTCTGATTGTTCCCTAGCTCTCTGGCCCAAGACAAACAAAGTTTACCTTGTAGCTTCCCTGTCCCAAATCTGGAGTCCAGCCTGTCTCCAAGGAGCCCTTGTTTCTGGTAGGAAGGTCTTTAGAAATCTAGTTCTGCCTGCTCAGTACGCTCCATACTGAGCCACTGGCTGGAGTCCCTGCCTCGAGAAGAAGGGTACTGACATCTTCAAGGAAGTTTGCTGATGGCTCTGGAGGACACAAATAAAACTGCTGATGGGCAGTTTTTCAAAGCAGCGTAGTAAAAAGGTGCAAAACAGTATAGTTAAGGTCCTAGAAGGCCTCCTGAAGGAGGGGTTAAGAAATGGATTTGAGTACACTGAAGAAAATAAATAAAAAGGTAAGTAAAAAGGTGTCTGTTAGTGAGGAGGAGAGAACATTCTCTCCAGGGCAAGGATGTTTATGGAAGTAGGAGCAAGCTGAGGCATGTGTGTTACAGCAAGTGACCACAGCCTTGCAGTGGTGAAGAGTCTGAGTACAGAAATATAAGGAAATAAAATGATTGTTAGCAGGGCCAGAGACTTTGTGTTCCACTGAGTATATTTTTTTTAAATGTAAATACCTTCATTTGTTTTTTTGTTATAAAAAGCAGTGCATGATCTTTGCATAAATTTAAAACAGAAGTGTTTGAAGTGAAAGCTGTGTCATGATCGTATCCTAAGAGTATGTTACAGTTTGGTTTATTATCTTTTCAGGCTTTTGTATATTTATTACATAGAGGTTAAGAGCATGGAAACTGTCTCAAGAAAGCATGCATTTAAAACCGGGCTTTGCTGTTAATTAGCTGTGTGGGTTTTTTTTAACGTGTTAATTTTTCTGTGCTTCAGTTTTCTCATCTGTTAAATAGGAAATAATAGAATGTACCCTGCAGAGTTGTGAGGATTAACGGTTGGCGCATATAGTACTGCCTAAATCAGTGTTTGGCATATGGTCAGCATTCATGTGTTACTTGTTGTTTTTATGTTTTTGAAACAAAACCAGAATCATTGTTCTGTATCACATACAGCTTTGTAACTTATTTAAAAATGAATTTCTTTTTTCTACGGGTAAAGAACACATGGAGACATTACCATCCTAACCATTTTTATGGGGTACTTTTCAGTGGTATTTATTATATTTGCATTGCTGTAGAACATATCTCAAGAACTTCTTTAATCTTGCAGAACTGAAACAGCTCATTAAACAGCTCTCTTTTGCTTGCTCCACCCAGCCCTGATAACCACCGTTCTGCTTTACTTGTGGAGAACAGCATGAGTATTTTAAAAGAAACATTTTCCAGGTGATTTGAGGGCCTATTCAGTACTGAAGACCGTACTACCCCATATCAGCTCCTAAAACTTGGTAGATATCTCTTGGTGTTAAAGAAAAAGTGGGATAAAAACTTTACCATTCTAGTTTCAGTAGGTACTCTGCAGCCAGGGCTTTGGTGCAGTGAAATAGGTGGAAAGCAGGGTAGTGAGACAAAGCGCTGTTGGGAGTGCTGAGAAAATGCATGTGCCCTGTTAGGCATTGGCTGGGATGGGTGCGGTGGGGACGCTTGATGAAGGCAGCATTTGTAACACACTGAAGGGATAGGTTAAAGCTTGTGAGGACAAGATGTGAATGTGAGTGTCAGGAACAGATAGACGAGGTCGGGCAAGGGAAAGGACAGTGTGGTATTCTCTGGGGGAACTCCCACCCTAGTTTAGTTAGGTTGTTCGTACATTTTTCAGAGATAAGGAAGGAAAGGCTGCTCAGGTAAGAGTCAGAGGTTGGTTCTTCATGGTGTGGAGAATAACTCCCTCAAGGGTTTTGAGTGGTCCTAGTCAGGTAAAGACGGAGAAGGCAATGGCACCCCACTCCAGTACTCTTGCCTGGAAGATCCCATGGATGGAGGAGCATGGTAGGCTGCAGTCCATGGGGTCGCTAAGAGTTGGATACAACTGAGCGACTTCACTTTCACTTTTTACTTTCATGCATTGGAGAAGGAAATGGCAGCCCACTCCAGTGTTCTTGCCTGGAGAATCCTAGGGACAGGGGAGCCTGGTGGGCTGCCGTCTGTGGGCTCGCACAGAGTCGGGCATGACTGAAGTGACTTAGCAGTAGCAGTCAGGTAAAGAAACGGGAGAAGAATGAGATTGTGGTCTAAGGAAGGAACACTGTTCAGTCTTAAAGAGTTACTAGGAGGTACAGAATGTACTTGATGCTGTCAGGGGTTTTGAAGACTGTGCCCTTGTTACTTCATGGCCTCAGCAAGTAAGAGGATGGCGGCTGTCTTGAGAGGTATTTATTATGAATACTTTGGTTCCTTCATTTCCTCAAATATTCATATATTTTGAAATACAAGTCTTTAGCTAGGTAAGCTGTTTTGTGAGACAGTTCCTAGTTTATTTAATGAGAATAATCCTATTAGTCCTCTTATTTAAAAGGTGAGATTTGATGTAGGTCTCACAAACCAAGTACAAAACACTCTGAAATCCTCTGAGGAAAATACAGGGCTATTTATTTGAATAGCTGCTTTTCAGTGAATGCGATAGATTTCAGCATGTTTATTAATAGTTGATGATCGTGACACTGAAATTTTAATTGGGAGGGAAATTGACATGGTTTGGCATTGATCCAGTGCACTGTAAGCTGCTTTAGAACACCAGGTAGTCTGAAAAATGTAAAACATGTTGTGCTTTTTTAGGAGTAAGTTGATAATCTTGTTAGGTTTATTTTTTTTTCTCCCTGAAATAGAATCAAGGAGGGTTATTCCTAAATCTTGGCAGTTTTTCCATAGCTATGACTTTTTAGAGTAGATATGAAAAGAAAATAGTTTACCATGAATACTTAAGGTGGGAACCAAAACTGAACTGTTGTTCTTTGCACATCATCTTGGGCTTTTTACTTTCCCCAGTATGAAGTGACAATCAAGGAGAAGCATTTTGAAATATGGTTCCTTTAAAACACTTACATTGCTTTCAGTTTGTTCACAGTTTACTAGAGAATCAAATTAAGAGAGATCACCGTGAAATAGACTATTAATTGAATTGTAGAGGCAGTAAATGCCAAAGGGTTTAGAGGATGTGTCATTTCTCACTGAGGGACAGGAAGAGTTTTATAGAAAAAGTTGTATTTAAAATCATTTGTTGTTATCTTCTGAACTCTTGAAGGAAAGTATGGTTTGAATGGAGGGGAGGAGGGCATCTGATTATTGAAGCTTAATTGCTTTGAAAGATATGTATGAAATTGGGCATAGGTCAGAGTGGTACCACCTCCCTGCCCCTGTCCCAGTCAGAGCCCCTCTTTTTCTGTTTAAAGAAAACACTGAAGAGTTCTAGATTTCTTTTTACAGGAGTTCTGTGATCAGTAGGGGTAAAAAGCAAAACTTGGCACCGACTCGGATACACTCCAGATGGCATGCATTTGCAGTTAGAATAAAAAATTCTTTGTTTATTTAAAATTCAAGAAGATTTGATGATTGAATTTTTGGATGTTGTCATGTTGTAAATAACATTACCTTCTGAGTGGAGAAACTTGGAATAGTCAACAAATAATGGTGAATGTGTAGATGTGCCCACTGTAAGAGGTGAGTCACAGAACGACAACATTAAGAAGGATGTGAGACGGATGTGAAAAGAAAGAGTAACGTGATTGTCTTTGCTGATGCCTGCCTGAGAAGCCTTGTTCACCATAAGGTGACATCCCCCAGGAAGAGATTGAAAGAGGCGAGCTGTGTATTTTGGCCACTGGGGGGGGATACCCAGTTGTGGAGCAAAGAGTAGGCTGTCCAGTTGGTCACACTGTGAGCAGAAAGTATAAACACATTGCCTTAATGCTGTATTAATTGGTTTAAATCTACTTTAAGTGACAAGATGCCTTAACTCAGAAAACAATTTGTCTTTTAGATAGAATCTTCCTGCAGCTGGAAAATGGCATTCATTCAACTTAAAATACTGGCTGTAGAAAAGGAACCTAAATATATGTGCACTGGACATTTTAGAGATTTTGCCAGTTACTATGTATTCAATATGGCTTTGATTCTTGAAAACATGCGTATGGCTTAGAAACAAATATTCTAATTCCAGGTATCTCTTAACCTAGGGTTAGTTTTTCCATTTTTGTTTTTCCAGTCTTACTGAGAAATAATCGACAGAACATTGAGTAAGTTTAAGGTATTGTTGTACAGTCACTACGTCATGGCTGACTCTTTGTGAGCCCATGGACTATAACCCGCCAGACTCCTCTGTCCATGGGATTCTTACTGTGTGGGTTGCCATATCCTTCTCCAGGGGATCTTCCCAACCCAGGGATTGAACCCAGGTCCTCTGCATTGGCAGGCGGCACTGGGGGAGCCCACTAAGGTATACAGCATCATAATTAGACATTGTATACTTTGTGAAACAGTTACCACAGTAAGTTCAGTTATCATTCATCACCTCACAGTTTCAGTTTTTTTCCCTTGTGATGAGAACTTTTTAAACAACTGTCAAATATACAATATTGTTAACTACACTCATCATGTTGTAGGTTATATCCCCAGAATTTGGTTTTCTTTCCACCACTTTAAACTGATTATTTTGGCATTCAGTTCCATATCTCTGAAACACACGGTTATCTTCCTCTGTCTTGATTATTTGGTTTTAGGCCTTGTCACTAGGTTTCCTGCGATGGAAGAAGAGAGTTTGGCAGTAACACTCCTCACCTGCCATGTGGCTCTCTTCAGACTTGTAAAGTGGTTTTGAGTCATGTGGTCTTCTCCAGGGGGATCTTTCCGACCCAGGGATCAAACCCAGGTCTCCTGCATCCCAGGCAGAGCTTTAACCTCTGAGCCGCCAGGGAAGCTCATATAGTCTACTTGCCACTTCATAGCTGCGTGACCTTGGGCAGGTCATTCAGTGTGGCTCAACTTTTCTCATCAGTAAAATGAGTACTGTGTAAATAGTATCTACTTCATAGGATTAGGACTTAACACATGTAAAGTAGTTGGAATAGTGACTAGCACATAGTAGGCTCTACATAAGTGTTATGAATTATTAACACGGTATAATTACTTTTCCTTCCTTGTACAACTCCATTCACTTAGCTTTCTATGTCGTGAGTCCCCCTACATATGAACCTTGGGAAGTTGCAAACTTTCAAAGATGGGAACGTGTGTTTGCATGTCCAGCTGTGTTTAAATGCATGTGTCTGGTGTACATTGTCATGTGCATCCTCTACAGGAGGCTATGGTTTGGTTTACTTTACTGTAAAGTACTGTTGCCATGCGACATGAGCAGATTACTAATGAAGACCTGATGGAGTCGGAGGCCCAGAGAAAGGACCAGGAGAGACAAGAGGAAGAGGAAACTGCAGAACCAAAGAGATTCACAACGTGGGAAATGGCAAGGGGATTTTCTTTATTTGAGGAGGCGCTGTTAGTTTTTGAGCCGTAGGGGCCAAATGAAGAAGGGTACATGAAGGTTGCAGACTGCCGTCCAGTGCTTCAGATTATCTGTGATGATAAACAGAAAGAGCTACTGCCTAGACATCGCCGGATTGTAGTTTTAAGAGAGTAGATAGAACTGAAAACATCAAGGAGCCAGCACCTGTGCCATCCATGTCAAGCATGAGTGAAACTGCAGCTTCCCTCCGTGCTGTGCTGGCGACCCTTCCCCTCTGCCGTCTCCCACCGCCTCTCCCTCCTCCAGTCAGTAACTCTTGTCCGTTTACTCAGTGCCCGCCCCTGTGTGCCAGCTGTTGTACTCTACTACTGTACTTTTCAAGGTACTGTGCTATAAGATTAAAAATGATTTTTTTTATTTTTTGTGTTTGTTTTTTTATGTATTGTGTGAAAAGTATTATAATCCTATTACAGTACAGTACTGCATAGCCGATTGTGTTAGTTGGGTGCTTGGGCTAACTGTTGGACTCACAAACATGCTCTTGGAACGGAACTTGTTTGTATATAGGGGGGACTTGCTGTAATCTGTAGACGTTTTGTAGATAATCTCTATCAAGCTGAGGAAATTGTCTTCTAGTTTACTGAGAGTTTTTATTATGAGTGGTGGTTGATTTTTGTTTCCAACTATATTGTGGATTTTTGTTTCATCTTGCACTTATGTTACCTTCTGCTTTATGTATTTTGAAGCTCTGTCGATACATACAATTTAAACTTTATATTATCATCTTAGTTATTTGACCTTTTAAAAAAATCATTATGTAATTTTCCTCTTTATCCTTAGTAATTTTCTTTGTTGTTGTCATACTGGTCATGAGGCTCTGTTTTTTATTTACTTACCTTTTAAACCTTTTCTGTGTTCGCATGGGATTGTTTCTTTGGTCTCTGAAGCTCACTGAGTTTTCCTCTGTCATCTCCATCATGCTGCTGGATGCTGCTGCTGTGCTTAGTCCGTCAGTCGGGTCTGACTCCTTCTTTGTAACCCCTTGGGCTGAAGCTCGCCAGGCTCCTCTATCCATGGAATTCTTCAGGCAAGAATACTGGAGTGGGTAGCCTTTCCCTCCTCGAGGGTATCTTCCCAACCGAGGGACGGAACCCAGGTCTCCTGCATTGCAGGCAGATTCTTCATCAGCTGAGCCACCAGGAAGGTCCATGCCACTGAATATATCCAGTTAATTTTTTATTTTAGCTATTGTATTTTTTTGGTTTTAAAATTTTCATTTGGTTTTTCTGTATATCTTTGCAAATATTTTCTTTTCTCCCATTGATATGAGTGTTTCTGGTTGATTGTTGGAGCGTTTTAATAATAGCTGCTTTAAATTCTGTCAGTTAATGCCAGCATTGGTGTCAGCTTAGCACTGGTGTCTGTTGACTCACTTCCCTTATAAATTGAGATTGTCTTGGTTCTTTATATGCTGGATAATTTTAGGTTGTATCCTGTGGAAAGTTTTGCATATTATGAAATCTTGAGTCTTGTTTAAATCGTGTGGAGAATGTTGATATTTTAAGTTTTAGCTGGCTACTAACTAATCTGGTTAGATTCAGCCTGCAAGTCCTAACCTGCCTTCTTTGGTTCCAGTGTCAGTTCAGTTTTCAAAGCCTTTGCAGCGCCGTTCACATCTGTCCCTGAGATCTGCATGATGGTCTCTGTTAGTTCTGCTCTCTCATACGTCAGTAGTTTGTATTATGAACAACGTGATGGGGTCACTTTAGGGAGCTCCTTCCTTGGGAATTCTCGTTTTTGGTCCCCTGGCCAGAAAGCTGGGGTTGTAGGGACCTACCTTTGCTGTCCGTCACGACTGTGGCTTTGTCTGGGCTGAATGGCAGGAGGACACAGGCAGAAGGAAGGGTCTGGCCCCATGCTGTCTGGATGGCAGGACAGACAGAAGGAAGTGAAGGGTCTGGCCCCATGCTGTCTGGATGGCAGGACAGACAGAAGGAAGTGGAGGGTCTGGCCCCATGCTGTCTGGGCTGCAGCTTCACTGATGAGAGAAGAGAAGAGACGCCTGCTGCTCAGTGCTTTGGCTCCTGCACGCTCCTGTTGTGGGTTGCCCCAGGGTCCCTTGGGGTGTGGGGATGTGAGAGGACAGGGACGAGAAGAGAAGGTGGGCTGTACTCTGAGCACTGGGGGTTCCCTTTTCTGCTCCTTGAGCCAGAATTGGAGGGCGTCTGGACCACTCTGTGTGCCCTGGTGGTCGCCTCCGTGATGCTCCTGGTGATTTTGGTGGGGGACGGTGGTCAACTCATCGCCAGCTCAGCGGCTCCTCAGATAGCCGTGCCGCACGTTCTGCCTGGGCTTTGGAGCTCCACGAAGTCCGTGAGTCTGGCTTTTGTCTCCTTTGCAGCGTGGCTCCTGCTGTCTCTGCTCAGTGCTTTTCTGTGGCCACGCGCCTGGCTGGCGGGATCTGAGACCCCTGGCCAGGAATGGAACCTGACCCACGGCCGTGAAAACGCTGAGTCCCAACCACTGGACCACTACGGAGTTCCCAAGCTCAGTGTTTTTTAAGTTAAAAAAAAACTCAAACCTGCCTTCCTATTTGCTTTTGTGTCTGCACAGCCTATAACTCCGCCGAAGGTTAGTCACAGGTTGTGCTCACACCCCTTGAACTGGCAGGCTGTTTGTTGTTTTGGTGTTCTTTGCTGTTTTGGCCGGAAAGCCTGTTCAAACTTGAGGTTGTTCCCGCTCTTGGATCCCCTTCCTTGATGTGCAGGTTCCCTGAACAGTGATGCTGGGCTGTGCCTAGTCGCTCAGTTGTTTCTGACTCTGCGACCCCGTGGACTGTAGCCCACCAGCCTCCTCCTGGGATTCTCCATGCAGGAAGACTGGAGTGGGTTGCCATGCCCTCCTCCAGGGAATCTTCCCAACCCAGGGTCAAACCCAGGTCTCCCACACTGTGAGCGGATTCTTTACCGCCTGAGCCATGAGGGAAGCCGGAACGGTGATGCTCATTAGCTACAAAGCCCACGGTCATCACTAGCTGCCTAATGGCCGTAAGTTTTCATCAGCTAAGAATTCAGGGCAGCGTTGATGGACACATTGAAGGTATATAGGTGTACCGTCTTTTCAAATTCCAAACTTAAATTGCTTTTAAAAATAATAAAATGGGTAATAATTAGAATTGAGCATTTGTTATTGACCACACATTTTTACACAGTTTTCCCTACAATACAGTTGAGGAAAGTGGGACTTAGAGATATTAAGATTTTTTCCCTCTATGTTGTACAGCTTATAAGTGATCCAGCCAGGGTACAGTTCTGACCTCAAAGTGCATGATTTTTGCCGTTGCCTGAAACTTAGTTTAGAAAATCATGTGTTTTAAGTTGTTCCTACTGATAAGCCCTTTATGAAGTAAGTATTATCCTTAGTAATAAGGAGGCGGTGGCAGTGGATTTTTGTAACATTTTAAATGCTGCTTTTACCTCTCCTCTCTGATGTTCTTTCCCCCTCCCTTTCTTGATTTAAATTGGTATGTAAACTTCTGTGTTCTCTAAATTGAATCAGTTGAGATAGAGATGTTATTTTATTTAAGGAAATATGCGTCAGCTTCTGTGAGGGTAAAAAAAGATGCTGGGTGAGGCAAAAGTATTTTGTTCACATAACCTATTTAGAAAAGCTTTATAAATAGGTTGTATCAGGTTGCCAATTATATAAAGGAAGATCTTATTTTGTAATTTTGATATGCATAAATTTAGTTACCACAGATTAGATAAAACTAGTCTCTCAACCACACGGGTAATGACATGAAGTAAA
The DNA here is from genome assembly GCF_016772045.2 of Ovis aries. Taxonomy (NCBI): domain Eukaryota; kingdom Metazoa; phylum Chordata; class Mammalia; order Artiodactyla; family Bovidae; genus Ovis; species Ovis aries. The sequence continues at coordinate 26,158,770 of NC_056059.1, read as the reverse complement.
TGAGACTTTACCACTAGCTATTCATTCCACCTGACCTGCCTCTTGAGAAATCTGTATGCAGGTCAGGAAGCAACAGTTAGAACTAGACATGGAACAACAGACTGGTTCCAAATACGAAAAGGAGTACGTCAAGGCTGTATATTGTCACCCTGCTTATTTAAGTTATATGCAGACTACCTCATGAGAAACGCTGGACTGGAAGAAGCACAAGCTGGAATCAAGATTGCCGGGAGAAATATCAATCACCTCAGATATGCAGATGACACCACCCTTAATGGCAAAAAGTGAAGAGGAGCTAAAAAGCCTCTTGATGAAAGTGAAAGAGGAGAGTGAAAAAGTTGGTTTAAAGCTCAACATTCAGAAAACGAAGATCATGGCATCTGGTCCCATTACTTCATGGGAAATAGATGGGGACACAGTGGAAACAGTGTCAGACTTTATTTTTGGGGGCTCCAAAATCACTGCAGATGGTGATTGCAGCCATGAAATTAAAAGACGCTTACTCCTTGGAAGAAAAGTTATGACCAACCTAGATAGCATATTCAAAAGCAGAGACATTACTTTGCCAACAAAGGTCCATCTAGTCAAGGCTATGGTTTATCCAGTAGTCATGTATGGATGTGAGAGTTGGACTGTGAAGAAAGCTGAGCGCCGAAGAATTGATGCTTTTGAACCGTGGTGTTGGAGAAGACTCTTGAGAGTCCCTTGGACTGCAAGGAGATCCAACCAGTCCATTCTGAAGGAGATCAGCCCTATGATTTCTTTGGAAGGAATGATGCTGAAGCTGAAACTCCAGTACTTTGGCCACCTCATGTGAAGAGTTGACTCATTGGAAAAGACTCTGATGCTGGGAGGGATTGGGGGCAGGAGGAGAAGGGGACAACAGAGGATGAGATAGGTGGATGGCATCACGGACTCGATGGACGTGAGTCTGAGTGAACTCCGGGAGTTGGTGATGGATAGGGAGGCCTGGTGTGCTGTGATTCATGGGGTTGCAAAGAGTTGGACGCGACTGAACTGAACTGAACTGAACTGAACTGAACTGATTCATTCCTCAGATGAGCTCGGAAATCACAGCCCTGCATCTTGATTAGTGAGTGGCCAGCCCCTCTCCTTTTTTCAAGCCTGTCAGTGATTGGTCCCTGGGCGTCTGTCACGTGGTTCTCTTGTAGACAGCAGAGCCTTGTAGTTGCCTAGCTTTCTTGTTCTCCAGTGATAAACTTACATGACACTTTACAAAAATGAATCATTGAAAGAGGGAATTGGCTAAGAAGAAAATGCAGCAAAGAAATGCTAGGTGTTAGTGCTGGGCGTGAAACCTAAGTGGAGTATAAATGGAATTGTGGAAGAAATAGCTGGCTGTGGGGATGCTGACACTGAGTGAATGCCCACCATTCTAGAGACTCTAGACATGCAGTCAGAGGAACTCAGAAACAGGCTGGCTATTATAAATGAGGAAAATGGTTGTGATGAAAAGAATCAATAATGTCTTCGGGGAAGGAACATCAATAAGAACTTTACATTAAAGGAACTCGCAGAGATATTGAAAGTGCAAAGGATAAAATTTGGAAGGTATTGCAAACCTCGAAAGTATACCAAGCATGAAAAAGATGCTCACTCCATCTGCTGAGTTATTCAGTGAGAAGGCACACAGATTCAGATTAGTCCTGATCAGTTTTCTTTTCAACATCTCATTTATTTTTAATTGAAAGATAATGTTTTACGGTATTGTGTTGTTTTCTGCCATACATCTGATAAGTTTTTGAATAAAAAAGTAAAATACTCTAATTATCAACATATCTAATATTTTAAATTACAGTATACTAAACAAAATTTTGTTTCCTGTATATTTATAACCTAGAGTAAGAGAGTTTTTAATATTTTGGCAAAAAGTTTTGAAGGTCATGGAACAATTTAAAATTTTCCTGTTGGTTTTGAAGATTGGTTTTTACGTTTACAGATTGTACAATGGTTTTTAATGGTTCTACGCTACTGTGCATAGCAAGGATTGCCTGTATTAAAAGCCAGTGTTTTGGAGTTTTTCAGAACCATTCTGTGTACTAACAGGAGTTTTAATTTTGGTTTTGTTGATGGAGATCAGGGATGCATAACCAAGTTGTCATCAGGTTGTTCTTTGTTTAAAACCCTTTAATGGCTTTCGTTATCATTAGAATAGAGCAGACTCTTCAGCGTGATCTGATCCCTGCCTCTGTCTTTAGTTCTTGTGTGCTAGCACTGTGTATTTTCCTTTTTAGCCCTTAGGACTCAAGAAAGTGAAAGTGTTAGTTGCCCAGTTGTGTCTGACTCTCTGTGACCCCATGGACTGTAGCCCACCAGGCTCCTCTTTCCACGGAAGTGTCTGGAATAGAATACTGGAGTGGGTTGCCATTTCCTCCTCCAGGAGATCTTCTGGACCCAGGTTTCCTGGGTCCAGACAGAACCTGGGTTTCCTGTGTTGCAGACAGATTCTTTACCATCTGTGCCACCAAGGAAGGCTTCCTTAGGATTAAACGATGTATTTAATTGTGTAATTAGCCATGTAATATTTGTGTCCAATGGACCTATATTGTTTACTACCGAATGCCCAGCACCTGGGTACATATAAGCATATGCATACATGTCCATTCATTCATATCAATATACAGTGCATGTTATACCCGCAGGGCACTCTATACATTATATGTGCATAGATATATTTTTTCCTGTGGAGAAGAATGGTTACTTTCCCAAGATTCTCGAAGAATTCAGTGGTCTGAAAAAGTAGAATATTGCACTATAGGAATTGATACAGTGAAATGAATACTCAGCCTAGATGGTATCATTAAACATTAAAGATGTTCACTTTCCAGTCTCAAACTGCATTTGAATATTTGGGAATATAAGGTATTATATATAGTCCTGAACAAGCATTTAAAATTACTGCATTGTCTGTAGAACATAAAATTCATTTTAAAAATGGTTATCTGTGTTGGGATATACTAACATAGTGGTGATATATGATGAACTGGGAATCAAACTACTATAAATCATGGAGGAATCTGCAAATTTTTCCTTTTTTTTTTTTCCTCCTAGTGTGTGATTGCTCCACTGGTTCAGGATTCTTTTCAAATACTTCAAAATAATTTGATAACATAAAATTGAAATATAACTATGACTAAAATGTTTCCAATTAAGGAAAGTGACACAGATTTTCATGTTTGTTCTTTTTAGGAATGTTTTAAAGGAAGTTGGGCAACTCACAAGTTACTGCATAAGAAAGCAAGTAAGTAAAGTTACGCATCTCTATACTATTTTTCATAGAAGTGACTTCTTGCAGAAGACAAGAATTCTTCCAGCTCTGTAAGTGTGTATTTGAATGTTCTGACAGTATATAATCCCAGAGGCTAGAATTAGGACAATTTTGTGCTTTGCGGTATTCAATCCTGTAAGTAAAATGTGAATGAGTAATACCTTTGTTAATCTTGTATTGCATATGTACCATGAAAACATGACGACAGTTGGATTGGCTTGAGCAGTACCAGAGAATGTCCTGATTTGGCGTCTGGCGCCATCTCTCTCCTGTGCTTAAAGCATTTGCGTGTTGCAGGCAGGGGCACAGGAGCTCCGTTTAATCAGATTGCTTTTGTTTTTGCCTAGTGTCACTCCAGTACTCTTGCCTGGAAAATCCCATGGATGGAGGAGCCTGGTAGGCTGCAGTCCATGGGGTCCCTAGGAGTCGGACACGACTGAGCGACTTGACTTTCGCTTTTCACTTTCATGCATTGGAGAAGGAAATGGCAACCCACTCCAGTATTCTTGCCTGGAGAATCCCAGGGACAGAGGAGCCTGGTGGGCTGCCGTCTATGCGGTCACACAGAGTCGGACACGACTGAAGCGACTTAGCAGCAGCAGCAGGGTCAATTTCAACAGCTTTGTGTAACTCAGAATTGTATCACTTTGTTTTTTTTGGTGTTTTAATGTTGTTACTTGTAGCCTGATGTTTAATTTTCTTTTTTGAAGTTCCTTTGTGAAACACCACAAATTGAAACTATTGGCTACTTTTTTAGCTATTGCTGTCAGCCACACTGATCTATCACTGATTCAAGTCATCTTTCCTGCCTTGGCGACTCATCCTATAAATTTAAGCCTTTAGGGTGGCTAGCTCAAGACAACTCATCACAATTACTTGAAAATTGACAGGGGCTTTTTGTTCTTATAGCATTGCCATCCTCATGGATGAAGGACTGGCAGACAGTACATGGTTCTTGGTATAAGGTTTCTTTTTCAACTTAACTGATTTTGCAGTATTTTTAGTTCATCTACTTTATATTTTTAAGGAGTTTGCTGATTTAGTAAAGTTTGGAAGATTGTTTTATATTTATATACCTTCAAAATCTCATTGAGATCAATTTAACCACCATTTGAAGGAAAAGGAAATAAAAATTTAAAAAGACATTCTGTGGTTAGATAAAGTGAAGTCTGCATTTAGTGGAAGTGCTAAGGCTATTGTGGGAGGAAATATGGTTAAAGATGAGGAAAAGTGATTGTGAGTAAATGAGTTTAAAAAAACATAAATGACAGGATTTGTTACCTCAAAGGATAGAGATAGGTTTAAATATGCCACTTTATTTTATTTACTCATTCTTTAAATACTGTGCATCAGATGTGTTAGGTAATTTTAGAGCTCTTTGAGCCAATTATTAACATTTTATTACCCAGGAACTTCTGGAGGAAGGCATGGCAACCCACTCCAGTATTCTTGCCTTAAGAATCCCACGGACAGAGAAGCCTGGCGGGCTACAGTCCCTGGGGTCACAGAGAGTCGGACATGAGTGAGCAACTTAGCGTGCATGCAGGCACCCAGGAGCGTAAAGCATAGGGAACTGAAGGATCGAGGTGAAAGAGTATGCTACTAAAAGAACTTGAAATGAGTCTCTTCTCCAGGTGTTTGCCAGCTCATTGAAGCGTGCTTGTTTCTTCAATATTGGGTTTCTGAAGATAGAACTATTTTATTATGACTTATGCTACAAGACAGTTAAATAGCTGGTGCTCCCTAAGTGATTTTTACTGTATTGGACTGAAACCACTTGTATTTTATGTATATCTCTGGAGTTTAGTATAATGCCATGTTTCAGATTGTGCCCTCTTGGATCTGATGGGATTAGGTTCACTGGGTGAGCCTAATATTCTTAATCCCTTTGGGTGGTGTTGGGTAGAGTCAGCCCTCAGCTAGCCAGTCCTGTGTTTTTCACACCCTAATAACCATAGTGGGTGACAGTCTAAGAGGAGGGGATGGTGTGGGGAAAGATGATCTCCAGAGCTAAGAAGAGTATTGAGAAAGGGAATAGGGGAAAAAAGAAATAAGAGGTAGGGTTGGGCTGGGAAGCAACCAGGGTGGCTTAAAAGATAGCTCCTTAGTCCAAGAAATTATAGTGAGATAACGTAGCAAATAGTTATGTGTACTGATCTCTAATTAAAGATGACTGATTCGTATTTATGTTCATGTGGTGTATTGGTTTGTAATTTGCTTTTATATCTTTGACTGAATCTGGCATTAGAGTAATCCTGGACTCATAAAATGGGAAATGTCTCCTCCCCTTCTTTTTTCTGGAAGAGGTTGTGTAATATTGATATTATTTCTTCTGAAAATGTTTGCTGCTGCTGCTAAGTCGCTTCACTTGTGTCTGACTCTGTGCGACCCCATAGACGGTAGCCTACCAGGCTCCCCTGTCCCTGGGATTCTCCAGGTAAGAACACTGGAGTGAGTTGCCATTTCCTTCTCCAGTGCATGAAAGTGAAAGGGAAGTCTCTCAGTCATGTCTGACTCTTAGCGACCCCATGGACTGCAGCCTACCAGGCTCCTCCGCCCGTGGGATTTTCCAGGCAAGAGTACTGGAGAGGGGTGCCATTGCCTTCTCCAGAAAATGTTTGCTAGAGTTTGCTAATGAAATTAGTTTGCACTTGCAGGAGTTTTCTTGGTTGCAGAAGTTAATGAGGGCTTAGGAAAGTTCCAAGTGTGAGTTAAAGAGCAACATTTATTTTTCATGTGTCCTAGGGAAGAAGACCACTTGGCTGTAACATCTTGAAAAGCCTGTAATGCTGATGCTTGGGTGTATTTTCCCTATGCATGCCTACTGCCAGAGTTTACGTAGTAGTAGCATTTGCCTTTGGTCTGATCTGTGTAAGTTGTAGCACTTCACATCTCCATACTGTATTAGTGTACACTTTTACACTTAGCACTGACACACTCAGTTTCTTTGTCGCTGATTTTCCTAAAGTAAAAAGGTGGATGTGTTTGACAAGTGTCTTTTGGATAGCCAAAAATGTGATATAAAAACTCTCTGAAAAAAAGAGAATCTCTATGGGAATTCTCTGGCGGTCCAGCTGAACACAGTGCTTTTGCTGCCGTGGCTGGGGTTCAGTCCCTGGCTGGGGAACTAAGAGCCCCACAAGCCACGTGGCGCAGCCGGAACAAACCAACCACCTCTAAATAACACTTTTTCTTCTGCTCTTCTGCCCTTCCAAGCTAGTGTGCTTGAGTTTTGGATTATACAGGGAAGAGGTTAGGTAATATTTCAGAACTGGTTGCAGCAAGCTTTGTGAGCACGGATTACTCTAAGCCTTACCTCCAAACTACCGAAATCATGGGTTTGTTGTGAGGGTTAAATGGGCAGTAATTAGTAAGTGCTCAGCAGCCATTTATCGGGAGAACTGAGTCAGGATTGTGGTCAGAAAATTCTGTCCCAGGCAGAGCTTAGATACGTGCAGTTTTTTGTGAAAGCTGACTGGAGGAGGCCACGTGTTTTAGAGAAGAAGAATACGATGTGTAATACTTGAGATCTGACCTTGTACATATCGGGTACTCTCTGACACCACCTGCAGCTTACCTGGCCCTGTTGCATGGTGATGTTTGAAAGATAACTTACAGGTGTTTTTTTCTGCTGGCCTATGCTTTCACAGTCTTTGTGAAAAGAGCAGTTAGTGTGCAATTTTGCTACCAACCCCCTGTCCAGTTCCTGTTTATTGGATTTCTGTTATGTGTTTAGGACTTAGGGGCTTAGATCAAATTTATCCTTAAATAGTTTAATTTATTTTGGAAGAATGACTTTCCCTAAGTAAATTATACCTAGAGATTAGAAAAGAACTTGCTATATTTCATTCTTGTCTAGCTATCTTTTGGGTTATAATGCTTGTTTGAGGTCTGCTTTGAATTCTCTTGAAAATTGATTGTGGACAGTTCAGAATCCAGATCAGTAGGAAGCTTTGAAAGGTTTTACATCCTTCCTTTTCCCTGCACTCTCCCTTGGAGTATGTTAAAGCAAAAAGCCTGCATCTTCATTGCTATTCTGTGCTATATTTCTGGTGAAAATTATTCTTGAGTTTCATAATTCAGACAGAAGCACTTGGTGCTATCACAGCCAAAGCAGGTTATCAGGCCTGCATTTAAAACTAGTTTCTATAATGTTTGGTGGCTTTGCTGGTGGCTCAGACAGTAAAGTGTCTGTCTGCAGTGCAGGAGACCCGGGTTCAATCCCTGGGTCAGGAAGATCCTCTGGAGAAGGAAATGGCAACTCACTGCAGTACTCTTGTCTAGAAAATTCCATGGATGGAGGAGCCTGGTGGACTACAGTCCATGGGGTCGCAAAGAGTCAGATGCAACTGAACAACTTCACTTTCACTTCACTATAATGTTTAACCCCAGTGGCAATGAATAGAGTCCATTTTTGTCCTGGAATGAAAAACAGCTTTCCTATTGACATTGGCATTCACAGAGGCTTTCTTGAGCTTCATAGGGGAGAAAAATACCTAAAATTCAGTAGCATAGTAGAGCTTTTCTTTCTCTTTTCTCTTCTTATTCTTTTCTATTATTCTACTTCATATGTACTATTATAAATACATTTTCTTCCAAAATAATGTGAATGGATTGGTTGTATTTTTGCATTCTTGTCAATTGCACGTCAAGGGTCTTTCACTCCTAAGTTGACCACATGCTTTGTGGAGAGAATACTCTACTAGTAAGCAGCATTTCCACATTTCTCTGCCCATGTGAACCAAACTTCCCCTGTTCCCTCATCTGTAAAATGAGAAAATGAGACTAGATTATTTTTCTCTGTTGTTGTTGATAACTTTAGTCACCATGCTGTACATTATATCCCCAGGACTTATTTATCACAGGACTGGATTTTTGTACCTTTTGACCACCTTCACTCATTTCACCATTCCTCTTTGGCTTAAAATGTCTATCCTCCCATTCTGTATTTTAAATAGATCACTTACAGGGGAGTATTTTTTGTTTTTTTGTTTTTTTCTAAAATTATTTGAAGACTGACTTTTAAAACCTGTGATACCACCACAGTAATCAGGAAAAGATCGGTATGCATTGAGAAGTATGTAGGCTGTTACTTGCTGTGGGAGGGATTTGAATTCCTGCTGTTTAAAGTTTCGGGTTAACAGTTCTGTTTTAGTTTGTAGATAGAGCAGTGTGCTCAGATACCATTGAGGGTATGTTCTGTGTGAAAAGATTTTAGGTGCATTTCAGTTAATGCAGCATTATATATTATTAACTAACCTGGTAGTGGGGTCTTTGGTTCTTATGTTTCTGATGAATTTTCAGTAACTTTTGATTGATTATTCCCTCCCCTTATCTTTGCCTTTTCCTACTCCCTTCTGTTACCTACTTCCTTCTGTTACCTTCTTCCTGAAAAAAAAGCAGACGATACTCATAAAGTTTTCAAAGCAACTTAAAATGTTTCCTTGACAGTCTGTCATCAGCTGAGTGAGAAGTTTTTTATTTTTTAAACTTTAAATTTGCTTGGGGATTATTTAGAATCTGTTCTTTTAGTAAAAACATGGAACCCATTGATAATGTCTGCCCTCAGCTGGGAAGTTTTGACTAGGCTCACATTTTATATTTCAAAAAACAGGCTTCCTATAAATTGACATTGTAGAGAGAATGCATTTAGCATTTATTTGAGAAAAGGAGTTTGACCACTTGCTGTTCCTATTCAACATTGTATAAAAATTGATGATATGTTTAGTTTGGGGTTTTTTTCCCAAGACACTTAGATCTTTCAGGAGTCAGAGGGTTGTGGATAGAGCAAGAACATAGTATTTTGGGGATTCAGGTTAAGAACATAGTATTCTGGGGATTCAGGTTAAGGTGGAAGTTTGCTTGATTTTGTGCCTGGGCTCTTTGGCTTGGCTTTCAAGTATGTGATTGTTAAAAGTATGATGATGCTTAGTAGCTTGAGCGCTCAGGCATTTCTTTCTCTCATTCATCCATCCATCTCCCAGAAGATGAAAAGGCCAAGCGAGAAGTGTCTTCCTGGACTGTAGAAGGTGATATCAACACTGACCCATGGGCAGGTTATCGATATACTGGAAAACTCAGACCCCATTATCCACTGGTGAGTAAATAAGGTAATAAAAATTTAATATTTTTTTAAACCAGTCTTCATAATTTTCAGTTTCCTAAAAATAGTCCTTATAATTTGTATTCCGATTATGAATCATGTGATCAGGATTAAGGTTACAGTCTAGCTTTTTAGCTTTCATGGTATGTTGTTTACAAGTTAGTAGGGATAATTGCCAGTCATGGGTGAAGCAGAAGAAATTTTAGATTAAGGATCAAGACTTCCTTAATTTTTTTTAAAAAATGAGGTAGAATAGATATTTTTAGGCCAGCATAATGGGAGTATATATTACTACTTTTCTAAAATTTTTTTGCTGTGATATAGTTCTACTTTAATTTAGATAAGACTTTTCTGCCCCCCCTTGCTCCTTCCTCTGTTTTCAGCAGACTGACTTCAGAGTCTTAACCTCGGAATTGATTTAAGTTGAAATTTGTCATTCTGAAATATTTAAATTCTTCTTACTGTTATCTTTTTATTAAAGAAGTACATCCTTAATTTTTAAAATTTGGAAAAATATAAGAAAGTCTCTTTAATTGTAGTTTCCAGAGATAATAACCAGGAACATAACGGTGTACATTTACTTCGAGACAACATTTCGTTATTGCTTTGGTTCACCGATTTGTTTGGAGCAACACAGGCGCCTCCCTTGTCTGTGTGTAATCACAGATCTTCAGTGCCCTCTGGCACTCTCTGTCGCTTACATGTTCTGGGAAGGGGCATGACAGTAGCACCAGGAAGTAAAGCTCAGTCCTCACGAAATAGATATGTTGTGATATTTAAGATGGCCTTTAAACCTTTTTTTTTTTTTTCATTTAAATGAGATGAATGAATTTTTTATTTGGTATTTATCACCCCACTTTTATTTGTGTTGTTAGTAATGAAAGTTACTGTCACATTTGAATCGGATCCAGCTAACCTCTTTGTTGTTTTCAGATGCCAACAAGGCCAGTGCCAAGTTATATTCAAAGACCAGATTATGCTGATCACCCTTTAGGTAAATTCTGCTGTGCTGTTTCTTCGTATTTTCAGTTTATGAGCTTGATGACTGCTACAAAAAAAAAAGAGTCCTTTTTTAGTAGAAAATTTTCATTGCTGCATTTCTGCTATTTTTTTTCAAGATAAACTAGAATATTTGAATTAAAAATTCTTTCCTCACACTAGAAATCTAATCAATTCTAAAGACATTGTTTATATAGCTGTTAAAGGCTACCTCCAACATAATACTGTATTTTGTGTTGTTATATCAAAGTCTAGCTTTTAAAAAAAAGTTATTTTAACATGTTCTCCTGCATTAATTAAATAATGCCTGTTTAGATAAAAGCAGATGGTGGAGGCTCTGAGTGCATGCCTAACTAAAGATTCTGTACTGTAGCAGTAATAGAAATAGCAGTAATGGGATGATAATAATAGTAACAGTGATGCTGATGATTCTATAATTGATACTTATTTTGTCATAACTGTGTGTCAAGCACTGTGTCAACTTCTTTACGTGTATTACTCTATTTTATACTTTGAGCACTCCTCTGGTGGGTTCTATTGTCTTCTCCATTTTGTAGTTAATTATAATGAGACATAGAGAAGATAGGTAATTTGCAGCATGGTGGTGGTTTAGTCGAGAAGTCGTGTCCATCTCTTGCAACCCCATGGACTGTAGCCTGCCAGGCTCCTCTGTCCATGGAACTTCCCCAGGTGAGAATACTGGAATGGGCTGCCATTTCCTGCTCCAGGGGATCCTCCCTCCCCAGGAATTGAACCTCAGTCTCCTGCATTGTAGGCAGATTCTTAACACTGAGCCACCAGGGGTGCCCAATTTGCAGCGTAGGTTCTGTGAAATTACTGAGTTTGCATGTCAAAAATGGTTGAATGTCAGCATTTTCATGTGTTTTAATCTACCAAACTAAGCTACTGTTGCTTTTCTTCTCTAAGACAAAAAGGAACTGTATTAAGTTCTTATGAATCTAATTTGAAAATGTAATTAAACTCCATTGTTTCAGATAAATTGAAGGGAAAGAGTCTGAATGATAGAATACTGTTGAGGATGTATAATTTTATTACAGTGTATTTCATATTCTAGAGTATAGTTTTAAATCGCATCTTTAAAAAGTATGCAGATAAGGCCTTCTCTGGTGATTCAGTGGCTAAGACTCTGTGCCCCCAGTGTAGAGTGACAGGGTTCAATCCCTGGTCAGGGAACTCATCCCACACGCTGCAACTAAAGAGCCTGCGTTCCCCCCCACCCCCCACAATACAGCACCAAAAAGGGACATAGATAAGGTAAACTCTGGTGATCTAAAATGTTATGAGGGGAAAAGTGAGTACGTTTCCCCAGAAATAATCACTGTTAATGATTTCTTGCAGAACTTTTCAGCAGTCTTTGTTGCGCATACGCACATTAGCACCCACTCCATCCAATTATACAAAAAATGAACATGCATATACAGCTTTTCACCTTGTGTTACTGTATTTTATGTTGTAAATATTCCATATAAGTTCACATAAAACCATTTATTTTTAATAAGTGGAATATTCCACTGTGTGTACGTGTTATAATTTATTAAACCAGACTCCTATTAATTTATTTCTAGGGTTTTTTTTTCCAATTTACTTCTAGATTATTCCCAGGTTTTATTTCTGCCAGTTTGACCACAGGAACGGTTCTTGTGCACCCTGTTCATGTGCATCTTTGTGCACGTGTCGAGAATATTTCTATAAGCGAATTGTCTAAAGTAAAACAGCTACATCACAGGATACATGCATTTAAAAAATTTTGAGAGATAACTACAAATCTCAGTGATTCTTCAGTTAAAAACGTGAGACTATTTTCTTCTGTCTTCCTCAGCTTAGTATGTTATCAAGTTTTATGATCTGTGCTGATCTGAAAGATGAAAAATGATACTTTGCATTTATTTTAATTTGCATTTTTAAGTTATGAGTAAGGTTGAGCATCTCTTTACTTTTATTATTATTTATTTATTTAATTTATTTATTGGGCTGTGCCAGGTCTTAGTTGCAGCATGTGGGATCTAGTTCCCTGACCAGGAATTGAACCTCGGCCCGCTGTATTCAGAACTCAAAGTCTTAGCCACTGGACCAGCAGGGAAGTCCCCATCTCTTTACTTTTAAATATCATTTGTATTTTTCCTTTTGAACTGTCTATTCATATCCTTAGCCTTTTTTCCCCCCTCTCAGAATACTTAGTTTTTTCCATACTGACTTATAAACTTTCTTTCTTTATTGAGGAAAATAATCTATATTGAGGAAAATATTGATGTACTATAAAATGTTTTCTCCCAAGCAGATAGTTACATTTTTGTCTTTGTTTATAACATTACATTTATGACAAACTTTCAACATTATTTTGTAGTAAAATCTGTCTATTTTCTTTTAAGGTATTTATGGCTTTATAACCTAGAAAGACCTTTTTGGTTCAGAGATAATAAAAATATTTTCCTATGATTTCTTCTACTGTTTCTGTGATTTTACTCTTTGTGTGTGTGATAAAATTTTGGGCCCATGTGAAACTTATTTATTATTAGGAGTGAAGTAGGGCTGCAACTTAATTTTTTCCCAGAAGAATATCTGGTTGTCACGTCACTGATTGTTTTTAAAAATCAGTCTTTTTCTTACTGATTTAAGATGTAACCTATATCACTGTATTATATTTTCATATATCTTTGGGTCTATTTCTGGATTCTGTTCTGTTTCACTAACTCATTTGTCTAATCATATGCCATCACCAAACTCTTAATTATTATAGCTATAGAGTGTTTTACTCGCTCCAGTGTTCTTGCCTGGAGAATCCCAGGGACGGGGAAGCCTGTGGGCTGCTGTCCATGGGGTCGAACAGAGTCGGACACGACTGAAGCGACTTAGCAGCAGCGGCGGCAGCAGCAGCAGCATAGAGTGTTTTAATATTTGGTAGGTCTTGTTGCAGAGAAGGCAGTGGCACCCGACTCCAGTACTCTTGCCTGGCAAATCCCATGGATGGAGGAGCCTGGTAGGCTGCAGTCCATGGGGTCGCTAAGAGTCGGACATGACTGAGCGACTTCACTTTCACTTTTCACTTTCATGCATTGGAGAGGGAAATGGCAACCCACTCCAGTGTTCTTACCTGGAGAATCCCAGGGATGGGGGAGCCTGGTGGGCTGCCGTCTCTGGGGTCGCACAGAGTCGGACATGACTAAAGTGACTTGGCAGTAGCAGGCCTTGTTGCGCCCATCTTTCCTCTTCTTCGGAATTTTCCTGACTCTTCTTGCATGTTTGTTTTTCCATGTGAAATTTAGGATCCACTTGTCTGGTTTCTAAAAATGTCCTATTACCATTTTTTATGGGGATAGTATTAAATTTATAGACTAACTTTGGAAGAATAGACACTTTTACAATATTGAGTCTTCCTATCCAAGAACAGGGTAAATTTTTCTATTTTATTTGTCTCCTTTATGTCTTTCAATGGTATTTTAAAATTTTCTTCATTAGGTCTTTTAACATTAAGTTATTCCTGGATATTTTATCTTTTTAAGTTATTCTTGTGAATATAGTATCTTCTGTATTTTTTGATTTGTTGTTTTCATAGCTCAGTTGGTAAAGAATCTGTCTGCAATGCAGGAGACCCTGGTTCAATTCCTGGGTTGGGAAGATCCCCTGGAGAAGGAATAGGCTACCCAGTCCAGTATTCTTGGGCTTCCCTTGTGGCTCAGCTGGTAAAGAATCTGCCTGTGGTGGGGGATACCTGGGTTTGATCCCTGAGTTGGGAAGATCTCCTGGAGAAGGGAACAGCTACCCACTCGAGTATTCTGGCCTGGAGAATTCCATGGGCTGTATAGTGCATGGGATCGCAAAGAGTTAGACAGGACTGAGCAACTTTCACTTTCACTTTGTGTATGGCAGAGTTATTGATTTTTATATATTATAATCTGCCAACTTGCTGAATTCTTATTTCTAGTTATTTTCCAGGTATTCCCTTGTTCTAGGGATATATAATCATATCTGAAATCCATAAAGATTTTGTCCTTTTCTTTCTAAGTTTATATGTCTTATTTCTTTCTCTAGTTAAGTATATCTGCAGTATTGTCAGAACAGTGCTAACAATACTAGCGCTGATAGTGGGCATTCCATGATGTTGGTTCTTGGCTTGAGATTTGTATTTATCATGTAAAGGTGGTAGCTGGCTGTGTTATCAGAGCTATCTTTGTAGATGATCATTTATTTTCCATTCTTTAATCTATGACTCTGACAAGTTATATTGATAGTTAATATTGAATTATACCTGTCTTTCCAATATGAATTTCACTCAGTTCATGGTGTGCTGTGTTTTTTGGATTTTGCTAGATAATATTTTATTTGGGATTTTTATATCAGCATTTATAAAAAGTAGTTTATGGTTATAGTCTTTTTGTCAGATTTTGAAATTATTATTGTACTAGCTTTAATGCTTTTCAGTATATGAATAAATTAAGCTGATTTTATTAGTGAAAATTCTTAGGGCAATATTTTTCAAACTTTTTTTGATTGTGAACCAGAGTGAGAGCTGTATTTTATAGCATAATCTGTATATATGTGTGTGTATAAATTAATAGCCAAACATTTCACAACAGCCTGTATATAGTCTATTTTCTATTCAGTTTATTTACTTAAAAAAAAAAAAGTTAAGTCATAGCCCTCTAATAGCCACTAAATGATCACAAGTTGCAGTTTGAAAAACGCTGACTTAGGTTCCAGTTTTAAAAAATAAATGAGTGTAATTAATTCATCAGGTGCTGTATATGCTTGCTACATAGGAGATGATCATGAAAACAGATAGAAACTAATTAGATGGTGCTATTCAAATGTAGATCATTTATTGACCTTATTAACACACTGCGTGTCAGATAATAAATAGGCCATCTTGACTGATTTCTAATAAATCTGAAAATTTGTTCTTTAGAATTCTTCCTTCAGTTTGTTCAGCAAATTTCATGTTGAAAGTATTTTTTCAGAAACCCTGACCTGGACCCTCCCGTATTATGAGATACCATTGTGTGAAATAGACTTGACTATTATTTTATCATTGGGGAGTAATTATGCTTTTATATACTACATCTTTATGTCCATTTTGGTTTTACTTACTGATTTTCTTTTCCAGGAATGTCTGAATCTGAGCAAGCTCTTAAAGGTACTTCTCAAATTAAGTTACTCTCATCTGAAGATATAGAAGGGATGCGGCTCGTATGTAGGGTAAGAGTTTTCCCCTCCTCCTAGGATAGGACTTGTTTAAGTAGTTACAACACATGAAGTCAATGATTTGCGCTTGTACAAAGGTGGCAGATGTTACACAGTAAGACTGACTGGCCATTTTATTTTATTTTTTTTGGAAAAAAAGTTTCTATTAAGATAGAGTTGATTTACAATGTTGCATTAATTTCTGCTGCACATCTAAGTGATTCAGTTAGGCATACATTCTTTTTTACATTCTTTTCCATTATGTTTGTTCCAGGATATTGAACATGGTTTCCTGCACTGTGCAGTAGGACTCTGTTCTCCATCCATTCCTTATGTAACGGTTATTTGCTATGGTTCTTTGATGAAAATCATTTATCTATTCTTTTATTTCCCTCCCTTTCCTTCTCCACTGTAGAATTGTGAGAAGCCTCAAACTTCATCACTTGATTATTTCTTAGATTGCTTTAGATGTACATTTTCACATAGAAATCAGTCAAGTGTACGAATTAAACTATTTGCTAGCTAGCCCAATTTTATTTATATGTTTACACAGACATACATACACATTTATTAATGAGTATTAAAAATATGTTAGAAATACATGTAAATAGTTATAAAAATTCAGGATTATAATATTCAAGGTGAGATTCATTTTGTCAGTATCCGGAAAATCTAAGTACAGAGGGTACAGGTTTTTAATGCTGCTTCATTTCTTCTCTGATGTATGAAGTGTTTCTCTCTTACAGCTTGCTAGAGAAGTATTGGACATTGCCGCTGGGATGATTAAACCAGGTGTAACTACTGAAGAAATAGATCATGCTGTACACTTAGTAAGAATTTTACCTTTATGCTTTGAGAAATTTTTTATACTGTTAGATGTCTTAGACTTATAAATAAAGTAAACCTAAGTTCTGAATATCTACCCTTGGCTAAAAACTAGTTGAAAGCAAATTTTTCGCTTTGTTTCAAATATAAAAAGTATTCAACAGACATTATCCCATCTGTAAGTATCCGATATTGGGGTCTGAGGTAAGCCCGAAGTACCTTGTTTCTGAAACCTCACATTTTATAACATTTTAGTTTAGCTTTTACAAGATGATTAATTTTATTACTGCTTTAGGTAAATCATGCTACCGCGTGTGTCAAATATTCTGAAGTCAAAAAGAATATAACTTCTGAAACTAGTGGTAAAAAGTGTTCCCTTTTTTAATCTATTTACAATAACAAGGCTCCAAAGAGACCAGATACATGTTTGTGGTAAATATAGTATCAGTTCAGTTTAGTCGCTCAGTCGTGTCTGACTCTTTGCAACCCCATGAATTGCAGCACGCCAGGCCTTCCTGTCCATCACCAACTCCCGGAGGAGTTCACTCAGACTCATGTCTATCGAGTCAGCAATGCCATCCAGCCATCTCATCCTCTGTCGTGCCCTTCTCCTCCTGCCCCCAATCCCTCCCAGCATCAGGGTCTTTTCCATCTCCGCATGAGGTGGCCAAAGTACTGGAGTTTCAGCTTTAGCATCAGTTCTTCCAATGAACACCCAGGACTGATCTCCTTTAGGATAGACTGGTTGGACCTCCTTGCAGTCCAAGGGACTCTCAAGAGTCTTCTTCAACACCACAGTTCAAAAGCGTCAATTCTTTGGTGCTCAGTTTTCTTCACAGTCCAACTCTCACATGCATACATGACCACTGGAAATATAGTATAGGGATATTAAAAAAAATTTTTAATGTAGTTTTTCTTGACTGTGCTGGGTCTTTGGTGCTGAGCACAGGCCACTTTCAGTTCTGGCGAGCAGGAGGCTACTCTGTGCAGTACACGGGCTTCGTGCTGCGGTGGCTTCCCCTGTTGTGGGGCTCAGACTCTAGGCATGCAGGCTCAGTAGTTGTGGCACATGGGTTCAGTTGTCTCATGGCATGTGGGATCCTCCCAGACCAGTGATTGAACTCATGTCCCCTGCATCAGCAGGTGGATTCCTAACCGCTAAACCACCAGGGAAGTCCAGGTATACTTTAAAAGAAAGATTGCTTATCCACCAAGGAGAGACCTTAAGAAGCCTGTAGTAGATGAGTGCACACATGATATGGTTAGGTTGTTCATAACAGAAGAGCAGGAACTAGTTACTAAATTACATGGAAGGCTGATTAAACCTGCTGTCATAACCAAACAAATGCAAGTCATAAAACCTTCTAAATTAGGAAGCATTTTAAAGATATTTATGTCCATTACCTCTGTGAAGATGGTGAAACTGGTGCTCTTTTTCATGGTGATGGTATTTAAATCGGAACTGTCCTTCTGGAAAGATATTTGACAATGTGTCTTGAGCTATAAAAATATATGTAACATTTTTTTTATTTGAAATTATAAATCCCAATTTGGGGGTATTCAATATATTATAAATTCCATGAACAACATGGATTTGAGCTGCATGGGTCTTATATGTGAATTTTTTTTCAGTAAATATATATATATGTACTATAAATATATTTTCTCTTATGATTTTTAAAATAATATCTTCTCTAGCTTACTTTATTGTAAGAATGCAGTATATAATACATATAACATACAAAGTATGTGTTAATTTCTGTTTTTGGTAAGATCAGCTGTAGTGTGTTAGTAAAATTTGGGGGGCAGTCAAGTTTTATGTGGATTTTGGACTAGGCAGGGAGGGGATCATTGTGTCCACTCCCTCCCCCCCCCCCCGCCCCCCCATGGCCCAGGGTTGTATATGGTTATGTACCAGTAGCAGTTTGAATGCTTCCTATAGGCCAGGCACTCTTCTGTGGTTCTTTTACCAGCTCATCTCATCTCCTAACAACTCTGAGGTAGGCACTACTCTCATCTCTGTTCTATAGATTAGGAAACTGAGGCAGTGAGAGGTTAAGTTGCCCAGGGCTATTCAACTTAAAAGTTATGGAGCTGGCATTTTCAGTCAATGCAGTCTGCTTCTGTGTGTTCTTAACTACTATGTGTACTGCTGTGAGGACTATAGAAGCAGGTTGCTAAAGGAAAAATGATAGGCATGTAGTTACTGGTTATAATATTTGCAGTTGAGAAAACTAAATTTTCAGTAATAGTAGAATTACCAATAAAATTATAGTACATTTCACAAACTGTATTTTAGGCAGCTGTTTAAAAATTACTAGTCTGAAGACTGCAGCAGTATGGAAAGAGAAATCATGTGTGCTGTGACTACCACTGTATAAAAACATCCGAGTAACCTAAGACTCGTTTATGGAGAACTAGATCATTTTCTTAGTGATTGCTTTGTTGTTCCCGCATGAGTGTTCGTATGAATGTTCTGTATGAATGTCTCTGGAAATACTTTGAAAGTGAAGGCATTAGTTGCTCTGTCATGTCTGACTCTTTGAGACCCCATGGACTGTAGTACACCAGGAATTCCAGTACACATGGAATTCCCTATCCATGGAATTTTCCAGGCAAGAATCCTGGAGTGGGTAGCCATTCCCCTCTCCATGGGATCTTCCTGAATCAGGAATTGAACACTGGTCTCCCATGTTGCAGGCAGATTGGCAGGTTCTTACTAGTATTCATTTTTTTGGTCATAGGGATAGAGGCATTTATATAAGCAATTAAAATTAACTCTGCACATTAATATTTATTTTAATGTATTTTTCATAAGGAGTTGGTAATTCTAAAATCTTCATATAGTGACATTTGTATATGTTTGTAAATATTTTAATGCGTGAATTTGCTTTTCTTTTGCAATTATCAGTAAACTGGTTTGCTGACTGTTAGAAACCCTACTGTTTGATATTAAAGGTAGTATCTATTTTTATTTCTAAAATAAAATATTAAATGGGTTTTTCATTAGGGACATCTGTACAACAAGTTTTTCCACATTTTTCAGATTTAAAAATCTGATTAATTGCATGCATACTAGCTTTTTCTTTTGCACATTCCAAATTACTCTATTTTTAATTTATTATAGGCATGCATTGCAAGAAATTGCTATCCTTCACCCCTGAATTATTATAATTTCCCGAAGTCTTGTTGTACTTCAGTGAATGAAGTGATTTGCCATGGAATTCCAGACAGACGGCCCTTGCAAGAAGGTGATATTGTTAATGGTAAGAAATGTGTGGCTTTTGTTGCTGTGAGCTAAGAAACAAGGTTTTGGGAGTCTGATAGTGACTTGCATCGTCTTCACTTGTCTTTACCTTATTTTTTTTCATATTTAAAACTTAAATTTAAAATCTCTGGAAACCTATTTTGTGGTTTTCTGTTAACTGTTTTCAAGATACTTCTAGTATAATGTGTTTGTTACAGGTTCTCTAATGCAGAACTTTACTATGTGACTGGTAAGTGGAGGATGTCAATGAAATGTGGAAGTAATAACTGATTCAAGTGGGATTGTTTTCTTACTCCTTTTAGTCCACTATTACAGATAAAGAGAATATGTAATATGTGAAGAGAATAGTAATATGTGAAGACCTTAAGAAAAAAGCCTCAAAATTCTGCAGAAGTACTGTCCTTGATGTTAAGAAGTTTCGAAAGTGGCTTTAGGGACCACTGTGTTCAGCTGTTTTGGGAAACTGTGAGTGCAGAGAAAGAAGCTGCCAAGTGGGTTCCCTCTGTAATTAAAAAATAAATTGATGAGTTAGGCTCCTCTCGATGATATTTTTAATGTTGATGAACTTGGTTTCTTTAATAATCAGATACCTTTAAGAATCTATGTATTAAACAAGGAAGCATGAGCCCAAGTGTTAAAGGCTTTAGAGAGTGGACCAACTGTGATGCTGGCTGTGAATGGTAGTGGAGACTTGACTGACACTGTTTTTATATGAATTGTTTTTGCTGCAGTTGGAGTATCAGTTTATAAAACTCCCTAGATTTTGAGGGGTCTGCCCAATGCTAATTTAGATATAAGCTCTGTTTTTTTTTTTTGCATGCATATTATATGAGGTTTTTCAGGAATGTGTGTGTTGTGCTAGAGCCAGTACACCTATACTGTGATATTATAACTTGATTGAAGATTTATGGTTTAAAAATACTAATTCAATGTGCTCTTGAGGATACATTTAGCTTAGTGTAGCTTAGTGGTGTAGTAGTAATCTGTATTTTTAAATATGAAGACAAAGAGAAGTATGAATAGTCGCAAATAAGTGAAAGGCAAATGAGTTTTTGAAAAATAATTGTAAAACAGTGTAAGTGTTTCTGTTTATTGGTTGACTAGGATGAGGAAAAACTTGTTAAAGATAATGAGAGAAAGCGGTACTTTCTGTTTGATGTCACAGTGTGGCAGAGTCCTTTGTTTAATGTTATTAACTTGGGTTATTGATCTTGCTGGAATGTATCCTGGGGGATGCATTATTCTTTTGCCATAAACGATCTAATCACTGTTGTAAGAGCATTGAAGCCCACCGTCTGGCTTGTGCTACGTGACCATGGACCTGTCTTCTCCAGTGAGTTTACATGTGTTATAGACAAGAAATATCTGTTGGGTGTTACTTGTTCATTGGTGTTGCTTAGAAGTTATCTTTTTCATGAACCTGCTTGATTCTGTCGTGTCGGCAAAATTTGAATTTTGAGATAAAAACGAATGTGGTCTTTCTATTTGCATATTCTTTTGCAGTGGACATCACTCTTTATCGGAATGGTTATCATGGGGACCTGAATGAGACATTTTTTGTTGGTGACGTGGATGAGGGAGCTCGGAAACTGGTTCAGACCACGTATGAGTGCCTGATGCAAGCCATTGACGCAGGTGAGGCTCAGGGCTGGGCACCCACTGAAGCTGCTGAGTAGTGTGGGCCTCGAGTGACCTCTCATTACACCGTGCATGCCTTGTCCCTTCCAGCTGTGCTTCTGCCCTACCTGAGTTAGCTTTGGGTTTGGCAGCAGTAGGTTTAAAGATGACTTGAGAATCCCTTGATGAAGATGGACTGGATTATGGCTTATTCCTTTGTCTCTTCTATGATTTATCTTCCTTTTCATTCGCTAATAAATGGGGAAGAATGTGTGGATAGTTCTGGACTGTAATTTTTCTTCTACTTTTAATTCTTTCATAAGTGTTCTGTTCTCTTATTATAAAAAAAACTATAAGACTGCATCAGATTATGAGAGGAAACCATGAGTGATTTTCCTTTATACTTGCCTTTCCTTTTTTTTTTTAAATCTCTTTTTTCTAGAGGTGTCCATTTTTAACATTTAGGGGTTTTTTTCTCCATAGTACATTATTACACGTAACTGTATGTATGTGTTTAGTTAGGTTAAATGGAATCATAATATTTGTAGTATTCTGTAATTTAGTACTTTTTCAACTAATAATATCTTCGAGATCTTTCCGTATTAGAATATGTACATACCTGCATGCATAGATCTACCATCCTTTTCATTGCTTTATATTTTATTCCACAGTATAAAAATGCCTACACCTATTCCCCTACTGGATTTTGGTGTTTTCCAGATGTCTTGCTATTATCGTGAATAATGTCTTTGGTGAGGTGTATTTCTGTGGGGTTTTTCTCAGACTGTGTCTGTCTTTGTTCATACAAACAATTCATCCATGGTTTTTAAAAATTTATGCAATATCTTGTGAGGAAAGAGAAAGGCTTGTTGCAAATGTAAACAGACTATTAGAAGGACAGTTTGAGGGCCAACAACTCTTCAGGTGGAACCCACAGCATTGCAGCATTACTGGTCAGTGTATTATCTAGCCCTGCCCCGCCAATAAATAGATCTGATGTGTCATCTACACTGTATGTACATCACTGTATACAGGACAGCGTTCTTAGGCAAATGGAGGAGATGGTGCAATTTTTTACTAATTTAATAAAGTCAGAGGAATGCAAAGTGAAAGCATGTGATTATTTTTATATATCAGTATGTGAGATTTTCCTTTCCTTTTATTTCACTGTAGATTATACTTGAAAACTTTGATATTCACGGTGGTACTGTGAGATGAGAACTTTAATATTTACTATCTTATTTTGGAAGCTTTAGGTTTAAATAATTTTTAGAGTTTCTGTGTTTAATATTTGTATCCCTTTTGTTTCTCTATGAGTTGATCGAAGTAATCAGATAGCTGGAATGTTGTTTTACAAAGTTACAGGAATGAAACTTGCTAAGGAACTAAAATCTTTAGAACAGTAGACAACCAAGAGTAGAAGTTGCCTAAACTCTGCAAAGTGCTGTTAACTCCTATGTATGGATCATTCCTGCCTGTTGTTTTCTGATAATTTGCCCACCCTGGTTCAGAGCTGTGGAGAGTTGGACCAACTGTGAAATTAGCTTTCCAGAATAGGGCTCCTCAGCCTGCACATTTGTGGCATTTTGAGTCTGATGACACTCTGTCGTGGGGGCCTGTCCTGTGTACCATAGGATGCTTAGTAGCATGCTTGGTCTCTCTTCATTGGAGGCCGGTTGCACCACCTCTCCAGGTTGTGACAGCCAAAAACATGTCTCCAGAGTCTATGAAGTGTACCCCTGGGACCAGAATTGCCTCTGGCTTGAGAATTAGGGAGAAGTCTCCATTCTCACACTGCATCATTATTGTTGAACAGGTAATTCCTTTATTGTATGTGCAGCATGGGTTGAAATTTTGCTTTCCTCCCTGCTGACTGGGGCTGGTAAGAAGGCTTGGGTGGGAATGCAAGAAAATCATTATGCAAGTCAGCATGTTCCCCAGAAATCATTAATCTCCCCCGCCCACCTCCTAATAAAAAAAACAACCAAGCTGGTCCATATGGTTAAGAGCAAGTAAATGTTATGAAAATGATTCCTTAAGCCATTTGCTCAGAAATGTGATTGGCTGGAGAGGACATGGTGTATCTGGACCCAGGTTGAAACCTCTTTCTCAGCCAGCAGAGAAAGAGACTGTAGGAAGGGGGGACCCCCAGTACCGTGGCTGGACCTCCCACGAATCTGGCAGAACCCAAATCCTGGGGTCTCAGTGCTAGGAGAGCCATAGCAGCAGTAAGAACCACTGCTTCTGGTTTTTATTTAAACAATGGTAAAAGTCATAAAAAGTAAACAGGGCAGGAAGTATATAGTGAGAAGTACCTTTCCACATCCTACTTCTAAGATTTTCTTGAGAGACAAATGAACAATTTCAGAACCACTTATATGGGGATATAGATGCCCAGGAGAAGCAATTCTTTGAAAAGTTGACCAGACTGCAACTAAAGACAAGTCAGTTTCCTTCATGAGTGTTCCTTTTTCTCCTGATGCTCTTTATTCTCTTATCTCTCCTGCTTGCTTTAATGGAAAGCCCACTGACCTTAGAGAAGGTGAGGAAGAGAAGTGTGTTTTCCAATCTCTTTGTTTGTTCAGAGAGCAAATGGTGCCACTCCCAGCCCCTGACTGCTCCACAGACCCTCCTCTTCTGCAGCAAAGGAGGAACCAGGTGCTGCTGGCTTGACTCTCAGTTTCATTGTTTCCCGGCAGTCTAACCTCTCTGAGCTTTGGTTTCCTCATTTTGAAAGTCTTACGTGTAGGCGTGTAAAACCTTCAGAATGGTTCCTGGCATAGATAGTGATTGCTTAGTAATTATCAGTTATTCTTTCTCTTTGTCACGAGTCTTCTCTTTTCCTTTCAGTAAAGCCTGGTGTTCGATACAGAGAATTGGGAAACATTATCCAGAAGCATGCACAAGCAAATGGATTTTCAGTTGTTCGAAGTTACTGTGGGCATGGAATCCACAAGCTTTTTCATACAGCCCCCAATGTACCCCACTACGCCAGTAAGTACTGTCCAAAGAGTTTGTATTGGCTGACTGTTTATTTAGCAGATATTTTTTTCCCAAACATTTAATAGGACCCACTGTTTCGTATCTATTAAAATAATCTATTAGCTGTTATAAATAGCTCCCCAAAATGTGTATACTCTGCACATATCTTGCTCACAATAGTCTAGAGCCTGTGTGTTTGGTCACTGTGAGGCGTGGGTGGAACAGTTATTCTTTGATGCAGGCGCTTGTCACTTTCAACACATAGCTTTCAGGGTCACTTTGGCGGTTCCTTTTCTGATCCTAAAGACATTGGGGAGGAGGGGAGAAGCATGGAAGGGTATGCTTGGGAGGTTTTAGTGGGCCAACATGGACTTGGCACAGATCACTTACATTTACTTTTCATTGGCAGGAATTCAGTCATATGGCTACACTAACTGCAAGGCAGGTAGGGAAATGTGATCTAGCTGAGTACTCTGGAAGAAAAGGAAAACAGTAATTTTGGTGAACAGCCAACACTTCTTGCCATATATATTCTGACTCTAGATTAAACTGATTCCACTAAGTTTGATTTGAGTTCTTAATACATGTCAGATACAGTGTTCTTTGTTGGTATAAATAGAGGAGAATAGACAAAGTATCCTTTCCTCAAATTGAGTGCTGTCTGATAGATTAACAAGGAAGTGTTGGATGAGTAGTCTTACAGAACCTTTTCTCTTGAAGAGATAAGACACACGGGAGTAAGTTTGTTATTTAGTGCTGGAAATGAAAGCTATCCATATTAGGTAACATAAGCAATTTAATAAATATAGAGGAGCCACTGCTATGTAGAGACTTTCATGTACCTTTTTGGGCTTAGGTTTGCTCATACATACAGAATCACGGAATGGTACCTACCCTAGAACTGTTCCTGGAATTAAGGGAAATCTTGCTTGGAAAGCACTTAAAGTTAACTTTTAGAATGAAGATGATGGTGATGATTTGTGTTATCTCGTTTGGGCATCACAACTATGAATAATTTCTTAGCTCTATTTTTAAAAAGCAGAGTCTGTTTTACTTAGGTCCACGCAAACTAGTGAATAAATGTCAGGGGTAGGATTGGTACCTGGGTTCTGTCTGCCTTTTTAGAGTCAGTCTTTCCCTTGGTGCCTAGTAAGGATGTAAGCAGTTTGGCACTGAGTCTTGTGGGAGAAATAAAGAATGAGATTTTGGTTTGCTGGAGATGAGAAAGAGCATTCCATATGGTGGTGCTGCTGCTGCTGCTGCTGCTGCTGCTAAGTCGCTTCAGTCGTGTCCAACTCTGTGCTACCCCATAGACGGCAGCCCACCAGGCTCCTCTGTCCCTGCGATTCTCCAGGCAAGAACACTGGAGTGGGTTGCCATTTCCTTCTCCAATGCACAAAAGTGAAAAGTGAAAGTGAAGTTGCTTAGTCGTGTCTGACTCTTAGCGACCCTGTGGACTGCAGCCCACCAGGCTCTTCCATCCATGGGATTTTCCAGGCAGGTGGGGAAATATGAATAGGTGCTTCAGGTTGACAGACTGAACAGAGACAAACTTAGGCTAAGAGTTACATGTGAGCTAGAAATGGGCAGTGCCAGATGGAAGATATCTGACTTCAGTTTTAAGGAATTGCAGAAGATTTTTTGGCAGGAGAATGGCCAGGTGAAATTGTTATTTTGAGAAGATAAATTTACCAGTGGTGTCTGGGATGTATTGCAGGTGTGAGCCAGCCAGGCTTGTCAGCCTAATGGGCAGTTGTTTCTGTAAATCCAGGTGCGAGGTGGTAAAATCCAAGATAACGACAGTTGCGATGAGAAGGGGAAATGAGTGAGAAACCTCTCAACAGGAGAAGCTAGAGAAGTCACTTAAGCACAGCATTTGACATGAATCAATAAGCATTTATTAGCAGACCACAGGGTCCTTTTTATTTCAGCTGGAATTGTGCGCAGAGTGAAAGCTAGCAATAGATACTAAGCAGCCGACTTTGTTCCTTCCTGCTCAGCCCTGGTCACCTATTGTGCATTCCCTTTAACAGGGTGTCAGTGGCTATTCGGATGACACTGCTGTGTGCCACACGTGTGCATGTGTGTGTTTTGTGTGTGGAAAAAGTGTGGGCAAGGGAGAGAATGAGAAAAGCACCCTTACTTGCAGAAGTATCACTCAGATTTAGGGATGGATTGTATGAAGAGAGCCTTTACTTACTGATGTTAATTTTTATTGGGATATGGTAGGTTTATAGTGTTGTGCAAGTTGCCGGTGTACAGCAAAGGGACTCAGTTAATGTTGTTTAGTCGCTAAGTCGTGTCTGACTCTCTTGCAAGCCCATGGACTGCAGTCTGCCAGGCTCCTCTGTCCATGAGATTTCCTAGGCAAGAATACTGGAGTGGGTTGCCATCTCCTTCTCCAGGGAATCTTCCTGACCCAGGGATCAAACTGGCATCTCCTGCTTGGCAGGCGGGTTCTTTACCATTGAGCCCCCAAGGAAACAGTAAAGTGAATCGGTTATACATATACATATATCCACTCATTTTTAAGATTCTTTTCCCATGTAGGTCATTACAGAGCGTTGAGCAGAGTTCCCTGTGCTGTGCAGTAGATTCTTACTAGTTGTCTGTTTTGTGTGTAGTAGTGGGTATATGTCATGAAGAGAGATTTTTTGAAGGAAATAAAATTTATGGGAGGAGGAGATACGGGTCAGTGATGATAGTGTCAGCACAGTATGGCCCCACTGATATATAAGATATGCCTCTTGAGTTTCATGTTAAGCTGCTTAATTAGAGATAAACAATTCTGAAAAAAGAAACAAGGACCCATGTATACTTCATTTCATCCACTTTGCTGTATTTATGAAAAGTCAAGTGTTAATCGGGTTAAAATAAAATATGTTGTGGTCTCTTTAGGGAAGCATTAAAGGAAGCTACTGGAGTCTTTGTACAGCAGAGGCTTTTGAATGAAAATAATCCCTTCTTTAACTTGTAACTGTATTCCTCAGCAACTGAGTGTGAAACCAGGAAATTGTGTAACTTCCCTCCACGTCCTGTATAAAAGAGATCTTTGTTAAGATGAGCGCTTATGTGCTTCCTTACCATTATGGTTTGGAAGTAAAGGTGATACTGCCCTACCTTGAGAATATAGATCACCCTCATGCTGTGAGGCAGAGAGCAGAGCAGTTGCATGACTCAGCAGTATCATCTGCTATGGTGTAGACACTCGGAGGGTGTGTTTTTGTTGAGTGAGCTGTGTTGAGAAACTGAAACCATGAGCCAGAGTGAGCTGGGAATTGTAACTTATTGAACAGTGAATCAGTGGCAGGAACAGGAGTGGAACTTGGATTCTCTTCATCAGCACTGTCCAGTGAAGTCATATATGAGGCACGTATCTAATACTAAGGACTTCTCTGGTAGCTCAGACAGGAAAGTGTCTGCCTACAGTGCGGACGGAGGAGCCTGGTAGCCTACAGTCCATGGGGTCGCAAAGAGTCGGACACAACTGAGTGACTTCATTTTCTATCACTTTCATGTGATACTAAAACTTCTAGTTGTCATATTCAAAAGCAAGAAACAGATAGTTGATCTTACATTTAATTTAACCTATTACATTAAAATTTAGCATTTCAGTGTTTAATCAGTGTAAAACTATCATTGAGATATAGTACATGCTTTTTTTGTCTTTGAGATCAGCATATGTTTTACGTGTACATTCTGACTTGCCACTTTCCAAGTGTTTAGCCTCATGCACCCAGGTGCTGCTGTATCTGCCAGTACAGTTCTCAATTCCTTTATCCATTTTTATTTCTGTGATACTGCACTGACTCTTTTGATATCCCCAAGGGCATATGACCAAGTCTATATATGTAGTAAATTGCATGTCATTTGGAGGGAAAGTTCATGCAATTAGAGATAAAAAGTCAAAGTTGTTTTTGCCCCTCAGATTTTTACAATAATTTAGAAACTCCTGATTTGGAATCTGTAGGTTGTTTATTTTGCCAATACCTAAGATAGTGGAAAGCAGCATGATTGCTGTTCAGGAGGAAAGATCGGCAGGAATATAAACGTGAGGGTGAAGTTAGAACAAACCTAGGCAGAGCTATAAAATAGAATCAGCCTGTTGAATAGACCCAGCGGACACATGGGTCACCATCTGGAAGCACAGCAATCTTATCAAGGAAGCCTGAAAGCCGATGCTCTCGCCACCTGGTGGTCAGGCCGAGAAAGTGCAGCCACCCGTTTACTGATGCTCTTACCAGCTCTTGATTTTTATTCTGGAAGTTAACCTGTTCTCCATTTTTGAGATTGTCCTAAAAGACCTATACCTCTTTCAAATTTTTGGCCTTTTTGGGGAGATGGCAAATCTGGACACCAACAGTTGAATTTCTCGTGATGATCCTGAAAAATATGTACTGGCAAATTTGGACAAAATAGGGAGAAATGGAAATTTTGTTTCCAGTAAAAAAGGGAATAATCCTGCCAGCATTAAAAAAAAAAAAAGTAGGTTAGTGTGCAGGGGCTTTTTTTCCCTTCCCAAGATAAGACAGTTTACAAAACTTGCTAAAAATGGTGCAGTTGTTTCCGTGGGCTGTGCCCCTACCTCCACCCCGACATCCACACCCACTCCTGTCCCAGCCAGGAGATTTGCAACTTCTGGCATAGACTGAAATATCTTGTTCTCCTTTATACTTGGATAAGTATGGAACCTTATTGGTTACAGAATTGCTATTCTAACCCTGCTATAACATAAATGGAGGTATTTTTGCTTTCATAGAAGTGCTAACTACATCTGAAATCCAGTCTAGGGCATCTCTGTATTTTCCCAGAGAAAACAAGCAAAATGAAGTATGCCTAGGACAATATCTGTCCCAGAGTAGGTGGTTTTCAGAGCACCTGTTTGCTGAATGATCTACTTTAAGAAAGGAGAGTCAGGAGAGGAGAAATTCATTAATATAAGAATCACTCATGGGAATGTAAGTTGTGTACTTTTTCCAGGGAAGTGTTTAACAATATGCTGTAGGTTTTTTTGCTGTGTTCTGAGATTTTTTTTTCTTTAATTTCAGAAAATAAAGCAGTTGGAGTGATGAAGGCTGGTCATGTATTTACGATTGAGCCAATGATTTGTGAAGGTGAGGAAAAAGGGATGCCGTAACATTCTGTAATTGAATTTTTATTTACGTTTGGTTACTCATGATCAGATTAGTAGTCTGCTTGATTTTGCTTCATTTCCCCTCCCTGTGCCCTCTAGAACTCAATTCAGTATCATGTAGAGAACTGAAAATTGTAATGGTTGGCAAGAAAGCAGTACTTTCTCCATGGTAATTCATCTGCTGTGAGTAGATCCTGAAGTACTTGAGTCCTGGTCCCTTTTCATAAAGCTTCTGTCAAAGGGTGTGTTGTACTAACTAGTTGCCTCCGTCAATCAAGGCTGTGTGGAAATTGTTGCGTGTCTTCGTGTGGGTGAGAAAGAGGGGCGAAAAGGAAATTAGAGCCATTTTTTTTGAGGTAGACACAGTCGTTTAATTGTCCACAGCCTATGAGGTAGAGGTGCTGTCCCCATTATCCATGAGAACAAACTGAATTTTGAAGAGGTTAAGTGTTCAATAACTTGCCCAGAGTCACTTAGCTAGCTATGTCGCAGAATTTGTGGGACTCTAAAGTCATGAGCTGTCCTGCCTCTTCAGGGCCTGCACGTTGATCGTCAGGCGCTGTCATCAGACAACTGCCGTGGAGAAGGCCCAGCCCGGACGTGCTTTGCACTGGCAGTTCTCTGTCCCTGCCGTTGTGGGTCGCTGTGACAGGCGCGTGACAGCTGTGATCAGTGTCACGACTCGAGCCCTCACCGAGGCTGTCGGAGCGATAACGGGGCCTCCTTCGCCAGTTCTCTGTTGGGATTAGGGGATGCAGAGTGATGCAGTGGTCGTAGGGCCCTTACGCCCCGTCCCCTGTGGTAATGGGGTCCCCTCAGGATCCTTCCAGTCTTGTTTATAACCTGATCTTGAGAGTGATACCCCATCACTTCTACCAGATTTTCTTCCTTAGAAGTGAGTCACTAAACCCAGTCCACACTGAAGGGAAGCATTGGAGGTTGTTTTAGAGGCTGCCTTCTTAACCGGATCCTTTGTTCCCTTTTCTGTAAGGTGGAAGTTACAACCTTTATCTTTTCTCTGAATGCCCAGGGCTGTGCTAAGAATTAAGTGAGATGATTCGTATTAACACAAGTACCTTTAAAGGGCTCTACAAATGTCAGATACTGTTTTTGTCACTCCCCGGAAGAACAGTGACCCTGTATAAGCAGTTGAAAGAGGAGTGAGTGTGATGGCAGAGAAGGGCAAGGACAAGAGGAAAGTGTGTTTTGGTTATGTACCTATTTTCATTAGCAGGCACTTGACTTGCCTAGTGGCTCAGAGGGTAAGTTGTCTGCCTACAATTCGGGAGGCCCAGGTTCAGTTCCGGGGTCAGGAAGGTCTCCTGGAGAAGGAAGTGGCAACCCACTCCAGTATTCTTGCCTGGAAAACCCCATGGATGGAGGAGGCTGGTAGGCTACAGTCCATGGGGTCACAAAGAGTCGGACATGACTGAGTGACTTGACTTCTTCACTTCCAAGTGGTGTTTCCTGGAGTAAGCAAATAACAGTATGTTGAGCTGGTTCAGATAATCATCAAATTATACCAGATATACTTCAGTGTAAGCTAGGCTAAATCCCAGCTCCATAGTGGAAAGTGTCTAATTTGAAGAGGAATTTCCTCAGAACAGTAGTCAAATATATTTGACTTAACATTTAGTAAAGAATCTGTTTCAGTAGATAACAGTAGAATTAAAGAAGTATTAATGTCTTAAATCCATTTATGAGAAGATCATTCATTACATTGAAAACTATCTATTCACTCATTGTTAGATGGTTGACAAAGCAAAAGTTAACTTTCTTTAAGCCGCCTCATATTTTCTTCTTAGACTGGGATTTAATGTTGCAGAAGTAGGTTACCTCACGACTTTATACTCTGGGATTTGTCTGAGGCAGTAAGATCTAATGTTTGGTAAAGAGTATTCAAAATAAAGAATATTACTATTATTTTTTAACGTCTAATTTGGAGACAGGAACATCTCTGTACGCTTTTTTGGTAGTGTCTGGAGTTGTAGAACCTTGTAATTCCGCTGCCGTCTTCCCTGCCGTACATCTCATGCCCATTTTCTCTCATTTTCCTTCATTGTCTCCCAGCTTCTTTCACTGTCATTTCCTTTCTAACCCATTCTGCCTCATCGTAATTTTTAAATTCTCTTGCCAAACTCCTGTTTCTTTCCCTTTGCCCTCTTTCTGGTTACAGGGGTGTGGCCTACAAAAATTTCACAGTATAATCAGTTCTCACCATCTGTGTGCCTACCATTTAAAAGTTACACAGGAATTAAATGTTATAATAAAAGTATAAAAAGTTACCTTATTTCCTTCACAATATACACTAGCTATAGTTTAGTCAGATGCCAAAGTTATATCAGGAGAGAGCTAAATTCTTTAATGTAGTCCTGGGATGAGTGGTAATCAGTACATTTACAAAAAGGAAGCTGAGTGCCTTTATTTTTGGAAACAGCATCTTCATTCAGTAGTTGAGAAGTATACAAAACGTGAAGTTGTAAAATTTAAACGTTATTATTGCTTCATTGAACTAAAGACCAAAATGAAGTTGGAAAGGCTTTAGCTTAAACAGATGACATGTACACAGGAATCTTAATAATGAATTGTAAAATTAGTTTTCTGTGCTACCCAAGGATCGAGGGGCACGGGCAAGTACACTTCCTAGAGTGTACTTAGAAAACGGACTGAGTGGTAGAATTAAGAGATGCTGTTTGTTCGTTTAAGGCGGATGGCAGGACGAAACCTGGCCGGATGGCTGGACGGCGGTGACGAGAGACGGGAAGCGGTCTGCCCAGTTCGAGCA
Organism: Ovis aries; assembly: GCF_016772045.2. Lineage (NCBI taxonomy): Eukaryota > Metazoa > Chordata > Mammalia > Artiodactyla > Bovidae > Ovis > Ovis aries. Next base: position 26,126,569 of record NC_056059.1, on the reverse strand, counting down.
CACTCTGCTGGTCACGGACACTGGTTGTGAGATCCTGACCCGGCGGCTTGATAGCGCGCAGCCTCACTTCATGTCCCAGTTTTAATTTCCCCCAAGACGGCACATCTCAGTTACACTTTGTGGCTGTACTCCGCATTTTATTGAGAGTACAGGATGGAAGAGGAAATTTTTTTATTACTTGTTTTGTTCCGACTATCGATAAGGAAGGACTGCAACATCTGACATGTGTCCTCAAGAACTTGTCTTGGGTCTGAAAAGGTCAAGAAGAAGAAAGGAAGCATTTCTCAACTCCCCTCGGCCCACCCCCGCCCCCCACACAAATCTCTGCACCCCTGTTTTTCTTCCTTGCCCTCTGAGCACTTTTATTTAAACCTGCTTCTAGTTGCTTATGTCCCTGCCGCCGCTGGGCCAGCACCGCCAGCTGCTTTCCAGGTGAGTGCTGGAGAAGAGAATCCTTGAGACCTGTGACATACGTTGCTCCCATTTTTTTTTTAATTATTATGTATGTGTGGAAGTATACATGTATACATTTTAGATTCCATGTATGTAATTACTGAATACTATGTCACCTGGGGTTTGTACTGATTCTGCCCTGATGGCGTTCTGTGCTGTCATAAACGGACCCATCGTTTGCAGTGATTTAATTCCCAGTTCGAAATTGGCTTCCCTCCTTCCCCTGCTAATGATTTACGCTTATAATTGTGCATAAGAAAGCACTCGGTCAGTGAGACCCTCCAATGTGGGCTCTGTGTGAGTGAATGTATGTGGCAAAATCCACTTTGGACAAAGGTTATCAGGTTTTTAAAAGTTGAGTTTATGGCAGAAACAGCAGTGCTCCAGGCGGAAGCCGGCTGTTGTAGAGAATGATGTTTTTGTAATACATTGCTATTTCAGACCTCTCTTTGGTCATAATGGGAGGAAAAATGCTCCCTTCCCTTCTCTGTCCTACTTCAAGGGCATACCTTGGAGAGATACTCAGAGAAGGCTGGAGGTTGCACTGTGGAAGCTGGGGAAGAGACAGTTCTGAAGCCTCTCCAGCAGGGAGCAGAGTCTGGAAGTGCTAACATCTGGTAAAGCTGGTGGTGGGGCAGAAGGACGTCTCTGGAGGTTGGACAGTTCCCTAGGAGTAGGGATGCGCTGTCCTGGGTGTGCTGAAATCACACTTCTCCTTTGCACAGTTGGGAACCTCATTAGAAATGACCTCTGCTGCCCAGCATCTGTGCTCCTTTCAGTAGTTCAGTCCCAAATGGAAGAGTATCCAGTGAAGACAGATCAAAGTCATTGTCATTGGAGAATACTTGATTACCGGGTATCTGGAAACTGTATGCGAAGATAATTGGATTCCACCGACATGTCACACTTGTAAGAGAACATCTTTCCCAGAGTGCCTCAGACCTTTATTGCTTTAAAGGAATCACGATAATGTTTTCATTACTTTTTATTATTTTGGTGATTTAGTAATGTGGCTGAATCTGGTATAGACTCTTGGGGGTATGTGTGTGAAGTTTTTTATCAAACTGTAATATTTGTGAATGGAATGCCTCGCAATATAAATGTTAATATAATGTGTAAAGGGAGATTAAAAAGTGTGAATGATTATTCTGCCATGTGGTCGTTAACTTTGCTGCATTTTGTTTGAGATTTTAGAAAGAAGTGATGGGAATGGAGTGGCTGATTTCACCATCTAAAATAAACTCATGACGATTTGAGTAAAAATACTTTTTAATGTTGAATGACTGTGTAAAAATTCCAGTCCTGTGTTTAGTTCAGGAGTACCTGTGTAGTATTTGAGATGTAACCATGTTTCTGAGAGTTGTTTAAGACAAGGATTGCCACACAGGTAGTGCAGCATTTTATGTACTGATCATGGAATTAGCGGTGTGGGCTTATTCAGTGTCTACTTTTAGAAAACAAGCTCAAGGAAAAAAATCTTGGTGGGATGGTTTGTTTGTTGTTGTTAAAACACCACACTGGTGATGATGCTTTTCTCGGTTTGGGAGATGTAAAAACAGCATGGGACTCTAGTCTAATTGTATATGTCTAATTGCAAATGTTTATTAGATTTAGATGAGAAAACATCTAGGGTAGTTTTATCATTCTGCCAACTTCTCAGAAATGTCAGTGTGTTAACTTTTTATTTTTTGTATTAACTTTTAAAATATTTTTTTCCCCCTGCCAGTTGTTCAGCCCCCTTTTAATGATAATTTAGAAGGGAAACATGTTTGCGTTTTATCTTCAGTTTATGGCTTTTGGTGACAAAGTGTGTAAGGGCGAATTAGAACCCATTCACCAACACTTTTATGTTACTTGTCACTCTCGTGTCTAAATTGATAGGAAGAAGATGTGTAGGAATTTGCCATCTTAGCTTGACTTCTCAGTTTGTCCTGTCATCGCTCTGGCTTTTCACTGAGTCCGATTAAATTCGAGAGATGGATGTTCCACTTTGCTGAAGCCCCTGAATTGTGTCTGTAAGCCATTTCTGCCCCCTTCCCCCACCCCGTTTTTTTTTTTTTTAACTTACAGCTTTTAATTTTGAAGATTTTTCGAATTTACAGAAAGTTGATAGTGCAGTGAAATACCCACATACCCTTTCCTGTATTCAGCAGTCGTTACCGTGCCTCACCTCTCGGTAAAATAAGCGTTTTTCTTTTGCGAGGAATGGCATCGTACTTTATCTGCTACTGTCGCACAGCTCTTCTAAAACGTAAGGACGTTTCCTGCACGATCATTGTGCAGTCGTCACACCCAAGGAACTGAATGTTCAGAGCTGTCTAATGTGTAGTGCACATCCACACCTGAGTCAGCTTCCTCCAGAGTGCTCTTTTTTTTAAATGCAGAGTCCAAACCCATGGCATTCAGTTGTCATCTGTAGGTTTTTTTTTTTTTTTTACTGTAGAACAACCCTTTTCCACCATTTTTTGATCTCTTAGGAAACTGACACTTGAAAAAGTAGGCTCCCCCTCACTCTGCCCACTTCTTTTTGAGTATCAGCATTAGCTTATTGATTGTTTCTAAAAGTGTTGGTCACTCTAAATGTTCCATGTTTGGCCAGTGGAAGCACCTTTAAGCTTATGGGTCATTTTGCTCTATGCCTATCAGTCTTGGGGCATGTTCTTGATTTTCGCCATATGTTCTCAGTTTGTCATATACTTTTCCTGCCCCAGATTGGGAACTGGCTACTTCTCCATGGAGCCCTGGTTTCTCTTCATGAGGAATGGTATTTGGAAATCAAGATCTGGGTACTGCTGGGGTGTTTATTGCTCCTTGGCCCTTTCAGGGAACAGAGCCAGGAACTGCATTTTTTATAAATTCATGTTGATGTATGGCAAAACCCATCACTATTGTAAAGTAATTATCCTCCAATTAAAAAATTAATTAAAAAATAAATCATGAATTCATTCTGATACTTTGATTTCATATTTAATACTAGCCTTCCTCACCCTTCCCTGTTTCATATTTGTATTTTCCTTCTCCCACGGTGAGAATTTTGGTTCTGAACAACACTAATATTTACTTATTTGCTTGATTCTACATGACATGTAAAATAATTTCAGAATTACAACACCAAAATCACTACCAACAATAAACCTAAGTGCCAAATTTGTGGTTGCTCCTATTCTTGGAATATATCTCACTAGGAGGGTACTGGTTTAAAAGTTAATTGAAGCAATTTGTTTTGATTCTGCTGTATTCTAAATTTCATAAATCATGTGTGTGCTGCTTGTTGCTAAGTTGTGTCTAACTCTTTTGCAACCCCATGGACTGCAGCTCGCCAGGCTCCTCTGCCCATGGGCTTTCCCAGGCAAGATATTGGAGTGGGCTGCCATTTCCTTCTCCAGGGATCTTCCTGACCCAGGGATCGAACCTGCATCTCCTGCTTGGCAGGCATATTCTTTACCACTGAGCCCCGTGGGAAGCCCATAAACCCATGAGCTATTTTTTAATAATAATGCAGTGATCTTGAGGGCTAAAGCATACTATAGAGATGGTGGAGATATTTTAGTGGCCTCAGAGTTAGAAACACTGGAATTGATTGAGATAGTGTGATACTACGATTTTGTCTACATCTGATGGTGTGTGTTCTCTAGCTACCAGAGGAGCAAATTGTACCACTTGTAATGTGGATGTATAGCCCATTTTCTAATAGACTGGGAAAAAACATGTGGATATGGTTTAAGGATATGGTTTTACAATACAGGCTGCATTATGCTGATATTCTAGAAGTTATTAACATGTTTTGCTTTATTTAGAAAAATGAACATCTAAAGAAAGGCAGCACAGGCTCCATGCATTGAAATTCTGTGGCCCCACTTAGTCTCAACTTAGAAGGGTAGGCAGCCTTCTCCTTACATCTTTTTCCTTTTGGTGCCAAGTATTACCTGCTGCTTTTCATTCTGGGGACTTAAGTGAGCAACAGCAGAGCTGTCTGTATATGGTAATTCTGTTATTATAGTAAAATATGTGTCAATATTGCCAAAAAACATGCCAAAAATCAGTTTATGTGGAGCACTCAAGAAGGGCTTCCTGGAAAGATTTTCACTTACCACTTATGTTAAGAGTTCAAAGTAAAGTTTTAAATGAATAATCTCGCTTGTGGGTGTCCAGCCTTTTTACTGTCGCAGAGCTTTTATAATTGTTTCTGACTCCTGGGTGCTTGGCCCTTTTACTAGTACTCCAGCCTCCTCATCCCACTTCCAACAACAAACACATGGCAGTGTTTACTCCCACACACTTGCAGGCACGTTTGCATAGTGGTGTCAGAATATCACAAGGTCAACAAGCAGGACACCAGGGCTGAGTTCTCTAATTTTTTAAACTAGTTGCATGGCTTGGACAAATTTCCATCTCTTTAAGGAGGTATCCTATTTGTGCAGTGACACAGAGTTTAGCAACTGTTTTATTCTATATATAATGTGACTAAGTCAAATTCACCTTATTTCAGTACTTGGGTCAGAGGTCAACAGAAAATTTAGACTAGAATTTTTTCAAACTTTACTAGTACATCTGAGCCCTGGGTGGTTTTGAGGAAACAAAATAGACAAGGATAAGAACTGTTAGTATTAAGATATAGATTTGCAAAAAAAAAGCAACAGGTATTTGAAAGCAAATTTCCACTCTTCCATCTAGATCTGAAAATCCCATGGACAGAGGAGCCTGGTAGGCTGCAGTCCATGGGGTCGCTAAGAGTTGGACACGACTGAGCAACTTCACTTTCACGCATTGGAGAAGGAAATGGCAACCCACTCCAGTGTTCTTGCCTGGAGAATCCCAGGGACAGCGGAGCCTGGTGGGCTGCCATCTATGGGGTCGCACAGAGTCAGACATGACTGAAGCGACTTAGCAGCAGCAGCAGAGTCAGGGTAGTTCTGTGGTGAACTCCTTTCCTGAAGGGAGCATGTGCCTATTTGCTCATCTCAGTGAATTATTTTATGATGTCCAGCTTGATAAAAATCTGTGTGCTTTAAAAGCCTATCCCCCACCCCCACCCCACCCCTCACCCCCCAACCCCAAGTAAAAAGCCCATCCCATCCGCTTTGTTCTTACAAAGTTCCACCAAAAGAAATCTGTATAATAGAGGACTTTGTATGTACTGGTTCACTGTTCCATTTCACTTCATAAATTGTTTCTTTAAAGATATGATTTTCTTGTTATAGTTCTATGCACTTATTATCTGAGTAACTGTTTAAATATACTTAAATGTTTTCCAAATATGGTTTGTGGTGTATTTTTTCTAAAGGGTATTTGCTGACAAAGAATCTGATCCTGCATGTTAATTGAAACAAAATTGGTTGAGATCATCATTTTTCCTGGGTCACACAGTATCTCTAGGGCCAAAGAATTGTTAGTTACTTGAAGGCTTTGATCAGCCTACTTGGGAGACTGGCAGCCAAGCAGATGTTGTGAAGCATTCTGCACATGTAAAATATTCTCCCTTTTCCCCAGGTCAGCAAAACGTTTGAGAATCACCAGCTACATTTGCTTTGAAATGAGACAAATGGAAGTAGCATTATGTATGTATAGCCATTTTTAAGTTGTACACACATTAACTGGCTCCACTGTAACAAAGTTGGGATATAATGCAACTTTGTCCCCTCACCTGAAAAACCTCATCATTCCACTTTATATTAGTCCCCTGTGCATGTAATAAAGAACTTGTTCCAAGTCAGACATGCCTGTATATTTTATGCCCTGTTTTTTTACAGTGAACATCACTAGGTGGGTTAAATAGAAAGCAAAATAGCCCAACATGCTGAAAATAGAAAAGCTGGCAAGATTTGAAAAATGCCAAGTATATGAACATTTTCAATGAGAACCAAAAAGCTGTTAAAAGCTGGTAGTATTGTAAAATTTTAGATCCTTAAAAATTTTTTTTCACTAGCTTTCATAAAATATACAGGGGAGAGATTAGCCATTTGTTAAACTTTTATACCATTTATCCAATAAAGCAGTTTAAACTTCAAGAAATTCCCAATAATGCTTCTAAGGTGGCAGAATTCTAATCTTAAACAGCCAGGACAGATCTGCTTACATGCACATAGTCAATGTTTTTTAGCCCTGTGTTGTCTATGTTCTTCCAAAAACTATTTGGTTCCACAATATACATAACAGCCTAGATGCTATCCAAGAGGATATATTGAAAGGATCTTAACAAGAAATACTTTAAACCTATATATCGTCCCATGATCCAAGAATCTTCATGGTGATACTGGTTCCTTCAAAGAGGCAACTGTGCTTTCATCCAGGAAATGCTCATACCTGTTAAACTGAACTAGCTGGCTCAAGACTATGTACACTTCACTGTGACAGAAATGAAAAGTAAACTTCCTAATTGACCCGCTACAAGAATTGGGGTTACATTGTTTTACTATCTTAAAATTGCTTTACTTTCTCATATTGGTGAACATGAAATGTTTGCCATTCTCATTCGTGTATAACTATACATTCACGTGTAACTATACATGAATGAGTAGAAGACTATTTTAAAAGAAGTGTTAGCTCTTCTCCATTATTACCCTCTTATGTTCTTTGTTACTGCAGTTGCTTAAGGCAGTAAAATATGCTTTGTTCCTGGAAGGCTGAGCTAAAACAAACCAGATTAAAGTACATTTCTTATAGCTGGGGTAGAAGCTAGTTTTAATTTCTTCTTCCAGTTTACACAGGACAATAGGTTGGAGCCCTTTGGGCCCCTACTGAGTCTCTAGCCCTCTAGATAAAATGAGAGAAGCTAGATTATACTGCCTTGTCCTTCAAATGTACCGAAGATCCAAAAAGAAGTCCTGACCGTAACTGCCATTTTCTATTTTCATTTTGGGAGCAATTAAGCCACATCATTCAGAAGAATTGAAACAAGAAAAAGCACATGCTTTCAATTCAACCAAAGATATATATATCAGTGTCCTGATACGAAAACAGTCTTAAGATATAATGTGGAAAAAGTAAAAAGGCACAGAAGAGTGTTAATTAGTATTCATTTGTATAAATTAAGATATATGTATACATGTTATTTCATTCAGAGAAACTTCTGGAAAGATACATAAACTTACCAGCAGTCACCAGTTTTGAGGGGGAGAGGGAAGTTTCACTTTTCTTTCCCATGTAATTTTCTCTACTATTTGAATGTTCTAACTCTTGCATGTATTGCTCTCACGTATTTATTTTTGTGTTAATGAATTACCGGGATTTAAGACTGCACCATTTTTGCTTGCTGCTTTATTCTGCTCAAGGTAAAGAAGCCTAAATGCTACTTAACAATAGCACCAGGAGAACGCTGATAAGCTTGACCATACTAAAATAAAAATTTAAAAATAATAAAATATATTTAAAATATAAAACTTACAAAGGATTGGCATCTAGAATAAAGAAGTCTTAAAAAATTAATCAGAAAAGAAGAATTGATCCAACAGAAAAATGGGCAAAGGATGTAAAGAGATACCTTACAAAAAAGGAAACAGACGAGCTGTCACCTGAGATGGCCCACACCCTGTCTGTGGGTGTGCTACTCTCTAGATAAACCCATTTCTTACCTATCACTTTGTCTCTCAGTGTGTTCTTTCTGCAAAAAGACATCAAGAACCTGAACTTCACCTGAAACTCTCACAACATTGTTAACTGGCTATACCACAATACAAAATTTAAAAAAATGTTTAATCAATTGAAAAAAGAACCTGAGCTACATTAAGTCCTGAGACTAGGTGGGTGTGTGATCTCACCTAAATGACTGTGGAGTCAAGTCCCAGTCAGAATTGCACGACTGCAGATACTTCGTACAGCACAGGGAAATATAGCCATTGTCTTGTAATAACTTTTAGTGGAACATAATCCAAGTTAGTCAGAGAAAGACAGATATCTTCTCATGCTTGATGTCTTTACTTCCTTCCACCCCCCTCCCCTCCTGGATTTTCCTCTGTGTGCCTTCTACAGAAACGGATCCATCCTCTACCTGGGTTTCTTCAGTCTGGCACCTCCACTCTGTATTCCCAAGCCCGGCAGGCAAGGAACAGAGAATCTTCAGGTTAGAAGGAAGGGGAGAAGAATGCTGTCAATACACTTAGATTTCTTTTTTCACTTTGACCGCATAATCTTGTCTTTTCTGAGAGTAGATGAATAAAGGTACTGAAATCATTTACCTCAGATTGGGACTTGAACCCATGTGCTGGGACTTGAACCCAACCAAAACCCTGCTTGGGACTTAAACCCAACCAAAACCCTGCTTGGGACTTGACCCCCACCAAAACCTTGCGTGGGACTTGAACCTACATGGCTGGAACTGAAACCCAGTAAAAACCCATGGTACCTGGTTTCAGGACCTAATGAAGCTCAGAAGAAAAAAAAATACAAATGACCAAAAGAATGAAAGACTTCAGTAATTGAGGGAAATGCAAATTAATTTCATACCCATGTGATTTGTAAAAATTGACAACCACTTTAAAGAGCACAATTGCACTCATCTCACACGCAAGTAATGCTCAAAATTCTCCAAGCCAGGCTTCAGCAATACGTGAACCATGAACTTTCAGATGTTCGAGCTGATTTTAGAAAAGGCAGAGGAACCAGAGATCAAATTGCCAACATCCGCTGGATCATGGAAAAAGCAAGAGAGTTCCAGAAAAACATCTATTTCTGCTTTATTGACTATACCAAAGCCTTTGACTGTGTGGATCCCAATAAACTGTGGAAAATTCTGAAAGAGATGGAAATACCAGACCACCTGACCTGCCTCTTGAGAAACCTGTATGCAGGTCAGGAAGCAACAGTTAGAACTGGATATGGAACAACAGACTGGTTCCAAATAGGAAAAGGAGTACGTCAAGGCTGTATATTGTCACCCTGCTTATTTAACTTCTATGCAGAGTACATCATGAGAAACGCTGGACTGGAAGAAGCACAAGCTGGAATCAAGATTGCCGGGAGAAGTAACAATCACCTCAGATATGCTGGTAACACCACCCTTATGGCAGAAAGTGAAGAGGAACTAAAAAGCCTCTTGATGAAAGTGAAAGAGGAGAGTGAAAAAGTTGGCTGAAAGCTCAACATTCAGAAAACGAAGATCATGGCATCTGGGCCCATCACTTCATGGCAAATAGATGGGGAAACAATCACTGTAGATGATGACTGCAGCCGTGAAATTAAAAGATGCTTACTCCTTGGAAGAAAAGTTATGACCAACCTAGATAGCATATTCAAAACAGAGACATTACTTTGCCAACAAAGGTCTGTCTAGTCAAGGCTATGGTTTTTCCAGTGGTCATGTATGGATGTGAGAATTGGACTGTGAAGAAAGCTGAGCACCAAAGAATTGATGCTTTTGAAGTGTGGTGTTGGAGAAGACTCTTGAGAGTCCATTGGACCCAAGGAGATCCAACCAGTCCATTCTAAAGGAGATCAGTCCTGGGTATTCACTGGAAGGACTGATGCTAAAGTTGAAACTCCAGTACTTTGGCCACCTCATGCGAAGAGTTGACTCATTGGAAAAGAGTCTGATGCTGGCAGGGATTGGGGGCAGGAGAAGGGCACGACAGAGGATGAGATGGCTGAATGGCATCACCAACTCAACGGACATGAATTTGAGTGAACTCCCAGAGTTGGTGATGGACAGGGATGCCTGGTGTGCTGCAATTCATGGGGTCGCAAAGAGTTGGAGATGACTGAGCGACTGAACTGAACTGAACTTGAAGAGCAATTTGACAATTTCTAGTAAGGTTTAAAATGTTATCCTGTGATACACATCCTACGTGATTGACATTGAGCACGATGTACAAGGATATTCCACCAGTGTTGTTAGCAATACAGAAACAATTTGGGAAACAACTATATGCCACAGTTGGAGACAGATAAATGATGAATAGGTGATGATAGGTGACTACTACTGCATAGTAGTCAATGAATGGGAGCATCACATACAACAGGAATTACTCACACAGTAATGAGTGAAAAAGCTGCAGAGTAAGATAGCAGCCAGTTTAACACATGTATGACAACACTGAAGACTGGTGGGTTTACAGGTATGTATAGTAAAAGTATGGCGACCTGGGTGAGAGTGATAAACACGATTCTGGATGCTGACTATACCACAGCAGAGGAAAGGCAACGTGGTCTGGAAGAGTAAAATGTTAAGATTTGACAAAATAAGTGCTTCAGTTTGGATATTCAGTAAGTAAATATTTTCCATATACTTGAAATAAGTTCACAGAGTGATCAACAACACAAAACTACCTACTTAACAGGTAGTTTCAGTAATGAATTCTAGTGCTCTATATGGGCCAGATGCCATACCAGGAACTGGTAATCTTTAAGTTTGAACAATGCACGGTACCTGCCCTCAAGAAGATAATCTTCAATGTCCCTGGTGGTCTAGTGGTTAAGAATCCACCTGCCAATGCAGGGGACATGGGTTCTACCCCTGGTCCGGGAAGATTCCACATGCCTTGGGGCAACTAAGCCCGCACACTCTATAGAGCCTACGTGTGGCAACTCCTGAGCCCAAGCACCCTAGAGCCTGTGCTCTGCAACAAGAGAAGCCAAAACAGTGAGAAGCCCGCGCACTGCAGCTAGAGAGCGCTGGCACAGCAACAAAGACCCAGTGCAGCAAAAAAAAAAAAAAAAAAAAAGATAGTCTCACCTAAACAGATTTCAGTTGGCTGGAGAAATCTGTTCTTTAATAATGGGTCTGAGATCCTTAAAAGTTACAAGAATGTTACCAATGACAGAGAAGACAATGGCATACACTCACCACTGCTGTGCCTTCTCCGTCTTTCCTTTAAAGAATGAAGATAACAGGCAGAGAAATCATGAGAATGAATTCAGCATAAAACAGCTGACAACTCCCACACATATACAGGCATTCCTTTTATTATGTTAGGAATATTCTTTAATGAGCTAGCAATTATTTATGTGAAGAAGAGACCAGAAAACAGATTTATGACAGTATTAGCCTTATCCTTGATTAGACATGTAGGAATTTACATACAAAACATTATTGCTTAGAGTAGGTTAGTGAAGATCTAACAAGCTGTGAACTTGAAAGAGCTCCTTTCTGCTTTTGTGGCTGCTCCAATCAGACCCCAAGACTTAGTTACAAGGATGGAAGAATTCTCCTCTTTTGAACTTAAAACTTTACAACAGTTCGGATGCTGTAAGAGAAGAAAACAATGAAAGTTCAGAGTCATTTAACACCACTAAAACTTTTTTTTTTTTAATACTTCTTCCTCCGTAAGCCCTAAATCATTACCACAGTCTATACTACACAGCTAAACAGAAAGCTTACCTCTTTCCGGCATGCATCAGATCAAAGGCTTCATTAATTTGGTCAAAAGGCAGACTGTGAGTCACAAACTCATCAACTTTTATCTTTTTGGACATATATTCAGACACCAACTTTGGGACACTTTCTACACTCTTCCATCCTAAAGGAAATCATACGTTTATTCATTACTTTTCCCAACAAATCTCTATAGTATGCTTATTAGTAGGTGACAAAGACATCTAAGAGAATTAATTTTTTCATAAAGAGGAATGAAAAACTTCAAAATCAAACTAGAGAGGAGGAAGAATTTAACACACATCTTTAGTTAAGAAAAAAGCAGATGCCTTTTGAGCACTTTTCTTTTTTCTGTGTTAAGATTTGCTAAAATCTCATTAAACCTTAATGGAGATTTTAAAACTATACAGGACAGAACTCTAGAAGTCTCAGAACAAGATTATTTAAGTCCAAAACAGCAAAATTTCTATAATCATGAAATTCAAGGAAGAACAAAATTGATGTGATACAAGACTTTATTTCTATGCTTTTAATTTCAACAATAAAGATGACATCTCAGAATAAAAAACTGAACTGAAAAGCAAAGTAGAGGCCCTTGTATGTTAAGATTTTAAACAAAGTCAGATCCTTCAGTTTTTCACTTGTATTATTAAAAGAAGCAGTAAACGTACAAATAAGCCTTCCCCCTTTTCAAACTAGGGTTTCTTTGGACTCTATCTCAAGCTTCTTTTGTGTGTGTGCTAAGTCGCTTCAGTTGTGTCCAACTCTGCGAACCCATGGACTGCCGCCCACCAGCCTCCTCTCTTCATGGGGTTCTCTAGGCAAGAATACTGGAGTGGGTTGCCATTTCCTTCTCCAGGGGATCTTTCTGACCCTTTTCCAAATCGCCCTCCTTACATCCTCAACAGATTACCTTTTTATTCCAAACCGGTGCCTTTTTTTCTTTCCCCTCATCGGGTAACAGACAACTACAGCTACTGCTATTCCCTACACCAAAACTTCTATTTACATTGTGAGTCATGGGTTAGCAACACCCATGGGGCCCCAAGGCTCTGGCTTATTTCCCAAGGCTTCAGTTAGAAGTGACTTCCAACCCCCCAGCTCCGTCTCCCAGACATTTTTAGAACATTCTCAAATATAGCTCTGGAACCTCAGCTGATGCCCCTGAGCTGCATGTATGGCTCTGCAAGTCTGTTCTAATACACTCAAGTGGGGCATACTAGTGTCTAGGGCTTTGAAAAGAAGGTTTAGTCAGCTTGACATTTTCCTGGACAAATTGTGTAGTATAAAGAGGAAAACTTAGGCCAAACCCCTCATTTTTCATACTTTCCCAATTTTCTGGCCTTGAGAAAAAAATGTGGCATGATATCAGGCAGGGAATGAGACACTTTGTTAGATGCAGGTCATTTCATTTGAAACTCATGCTATGTAATACTTTTTCCTTAGGAGACAAATATATTTTTTTTAATCTATTAAAAACTTAAGATTTCCTTCATTCACAATAGTTGGGACATATAAACACATTTTGATGTCTTTTCTCTTCCCTAGGTGAGCAACCCTAAGAAAGAGAAACTGTTTCTTAGCATTCTCCTGGTAGTTGGCAACCCCAGGTAACCACATACTTTTAGGATCACTCAAGGGAAAAATGATCAGTCTGGCAGCTTTTTTTCCATTTTGTTATAAGGCTCTGTCTAACTTAAAGTTTTATTCAGACTGGTTACTTCTGAAATCAGTACTGTTTAGAGAGAAGCATGATCACATCCAGGGATCACTGCACTCTCTGGGAAAATTTGTAAAAAAAAAAAAAAAATGCCAATAACCTATATAAATCTACCAGATGACACAAGGTGGCTGGCCTGGTTTATCCTGTATCCAGCTTCTGACCTAGTCCCAGCTATTTCATTAATGGATTATTAGTATTTTTTTTCAGTGTATAAAAAGTAGCCTTGTGTTTCAGAAGCTGAGCACCTCCCCAGTCCCCAGGGTTAGTACTCTTTGGGATTACAATTCTGCTAAAGGAAATAATAGAAGAAAATGTCCTCATCCATCAAATTACCTCCAAAGGCAGTGCCTTTCCACGTGCGGCCTGTGACTAGCTGGAATGGACGAGTGGCAATTTCTTCACCAGAGGCAGCTACGCCCACTACCACGCTGGTGCCCCAGCCTTTGTGGCAGGCCTCCAGCGCTGCTCTCTGCAGGCAAACCACAGAAGTCAGTGCATTTTGCTAAGAAGATCTACTGCCCCAGCAACTGCCGGGGGACAGGGTAGTGGTACAGAGAGCTCTTTTAGAAAAATGGCAACAAAATGATCAAAGTATTTACTAAGTTGTTTAATTTTGTTGAACAATTTTAACAGGTACTTTGAAAAGAATTTGCTAACTTGGCTAAATATTAACACAAATTGAAAGAATTTAAAGCTGTTATTTGTTGTCTACTGTAAAAAGTAAGTCTTAGCACAAAATTCTAAAGACCTTAATAAAAGCAGCAGCAGAGAAGTAACAGTAATACTTCTGCTGAGTGTCTACTCTGTCAAGTACATACCTACAATACCTATACCTGATTACTATCTGTGTTTTACACTTGGGGAAACAGATTTAGAGAAGTTAAGTAGTTGCTCAAGGTTACGGAGTTACTAAGGGGATATGTATCTAATTCCAGAGCCCATGTTCTCTATAACTGCATTGTTTTGCCTTTTCATTTAATGAAATGCACTTTCCAAGATTTAGCATAGAATGAAAGGCAAAGAAACGTTTTCCTTCATCTTTCCCTTGTATAGTTCAATAGCTATTTTTCCCTTCTTTCAGCAACCATTCTTATCCGAGAATTTAAGACTTCTCCTTTGCAAAACAAAACAATTTTTTTATCTTAATAAAGGAAATTACATTTTAAAATGCAGTTACACACACACACACAAGCACATGGAATGAAACCAGGCATACTCACCATGATTTTCACATTACCAATACACTCAAAGGAATAGTCGACCCCCCCATCAGTCATCTCAATGAGCACTTCCTGGATCGGTTTACTGAAGTCCTGGGGGTTAATACACTCAGAGGCCCCAAACTCCTTGGCTCTTGCGAATTTATCCTTATTGATGTCCACACCAATGATCCGGGTTGCACCAGCCACCTTACAGCCCATGATAACTGCCAGTCCAACTCCTCCCAGGCCAAAGACAGCACAAGTAGAGCCAGGCTCCACCTAACATTAAAGACAGCCTATAAGGTACTCATTCCGTAAGAGTCAGCGAAATCATCAGGTTTCTTACAGGTTGGGCCAAGTTCACTATTTCAGCAAAGGTTTGCTGTATGAAGTTAGAAGGTGGAAGCTAAAACCCAGGCTAACACTTACCTTGGCAGCATTCAAAGCAGCACCATAGCCAGTTGAAATGCCACAACCCAGAAGGCAAACTTTGTCCAAAGGTGCTAAAGGATCAATTTTAGCAACAGAAATGTCAGCCACAACTGTGTACTCAGAAAATGTGCTGGTTCCCATGTAATGTAAAATTGTCTTTCCTTTACAAGTAAATCTGCTAGTGCCATCTGGCATTAATCCTTTTCCTTGAGTGACTCTAAAGAAAAAGAAATCAATTTTTAAAAATGATGACCAGTAAATAGTTAGAAGACTGTACTAAGACCAAAACTCTAATTTCTAAAGTATTCATTAATCAATTTAGCACCTTTCACCAATGCCTGATTAGGAAAACTTTTAAAAGAGTTATAATCTTACAAATCTTTTCCAACATTCAATATCCTTCTAGATTACCTGTCAAGGGTACTGAAATAATTTTAACAGGTACAACTTATGGATCACATGAAATGATTTTAAAATTCCATCATGTGACCCTATATGTGAGACAGCAAAAGACACACAGATGTAAAAAACAGTGTTTTGGACCGTGAGAGAAGGTGAGGGTGGGATGATTTGAGACGGTAGCATTGAAATGTGTATAGTATCATATGTGAAGGGGATCACCAGTCCAGATTCCATGCATGAGACACCGTGCTCAGAGCTGGTGTACTGCGATGACCCTGGGGGATGGGATGGGGAGGTGGGAGAGAGGTTCTGAATGGGGAACGCATGTGTGCCCATGGCTGATTCATGTTGATGTATGGCAAAAACCACTACAATACTGTAAAGTAATTAGCCTCCAATTAAAATAAATTAATTTTTAAAAAAAATTTTTAGTTTTTTACTTTACAATACTGTATTGGTTTTGCCATACATTGACATGAATCCACCACAGGTGTACATGAGTTAAATAAATTAATTTTTTAAAAAAGAAAAAAAGTTCCATCATGAAACTGTGAGCAAATATAACTTCAAAAAGCATTAAGCCAAAATAGCATCCACACAGCAGAGATTACAAGCATCTAAATAGATGGGGAAACAGTAGAAACAGTGGCTGACTTTATTTTTCTGGGCTCCAAAATCAACGCAGATGGTGACTGCAGCCATGAAATTAAAAGACGCTTACTCCTTGGAAGGAAAGTTATGACCAACCAGGATAGCATATTAAAAAGCAGAGATATTACTTTGCCAACAAAGGTCCGTCTAGTCAAGGCTATGGTTTTCCAGTGGTCATGTATGGATGTGCGAGTTGGACTATAAAGAAAGCTGAGTGCAGAAGAATTGATGCTTTTGAACTGTAGTCTTGGAGAAGACTCTTGAAGGTCCCTTGGACTGCAAGGAGATCCAACCAGTCCATCCTAAAGGAAATCAGTCCTGGGTGTTCATTGGAAAGACTGATGTTGAAGCTGAAACTCCAATACTTTGGCCACCTGATGCAAAGAGCTGACTCACTGGAAAAGACCCTGATGATGGGAAAGATTGAGGGCAGGAGGAGAAGGGGACAACAGAGGATGAGACGGTTGGATGGCATCACTGACACAATGGACACAGGTTTGGGTGGACTCAGGGAGTTGGTGATGGACAGGGAGGCCTGGCAGTTCATGGGGTCGCAAAGAATCAGACACGACTGAATGACTGAACTGAACTGATCCAGATCAGCAGATAAAAGCAGATGTCCAAACTGGTTAATTCAGATTTCTTAGGAGGCCTATTTCAAAAGGGTAATAGTCCCAATGGATTCAAGTTATCTTCTCTCTTCAATGGTTTCAAAATTATTTTTGATATTCTAAATGGTTGTTGTAACATCTTGCTTAGGAATATGGGCCCTAAAAACAGACACAGTCAATCAGTTCAGTCACTCAGTCATGTCCAACTCTTTGAGACCCCATGGACTGCAACATGCCAGGCCTCCCTGGCCATAGACCACTCCAGGAGATTACTCAAACTCATGTCCATTGAGTTGGTGATGCCATCCACCATCTCATCCTCTGTTGTCCCCTTCTCCTTCTGCTTTCAGTCTTTCCCAGCATCAGGGTCTTTTCAAATGAAGTCTGTTCTTCGCATCAGGGGGCCAAAATATTGGAGTTTCACCTTCAGCATCAGTCCTTCCAATGAATATTCAGGACTGATTTCCTTTAGGATGGACTGCTTGGATCTTTTTGCAGTACAAGGGACTCTCGAGAGTCTTCAACAACACAGATCAAAAGCATCAATTCTTTAGTGCTCACCTTTTTTAATAGACCAACTCTCACATCCATACATTATTACTGAAAAAACCACAGCCTTGACTAGATGGACCTTTTTTGGCAAGTAATGTCTCAGCTTCTTAATATGTTTTCTAGGTTGGTCATAACTTTCCTTCCAAGAAACAAGCGTCTTTTAATTTCATGGCTACAGTCACCACCTGCAGTGATTTTGGAGCCCCCAAAATAGTCTCTCACTGTTTCTCCATCTTACCATGAAGTGATGGGACCAGATGCCATGATCTTCGTTTTCTGAATGTTGAGCTTTAAGCCAACTTTTTCACTCTCCACTTTCACTTTCATTGAGAGGCTTTTAGTTCCTCTTCACTTTCTGCCATAAGGGTGGTGTCATCTGCATATCTGAGGTTATTGATATTTCTCCCGGCAATCTTGATTCCAGCTTGTGCTTCGTCCAGCCCAGCATTTCTCATGATGTACTCTGCATAGAAGTTAAATAAGCAGGGTGACAATATACAGCCTTGACGTACTCCTTTTCCTCTTTGGAACCAGTCTGTTGTTCCATATCCAGTTCTAACTGTTGCTTCCTGACCTGCATACAGGTTTCTCAAGAGGCAGGTCAGGTGGTCTGGTATTCCCATCTCTTTCAGAATTTCCCACCTCTTTCAGAATTTCCCACAGTTTACTGTGATCCACACAGTCAAAGGATTTGGCATAGTCAAGAAAGCAGAAATAGATGTTTTTTTGGAACTCTCTTGCTTTTTCCATGATCCAGCGGATGTTGGCAATTTGATCTCTGGTTACTTTGCCTTTTCAAAAACCAGCTTGAACATCTGGAAGTTCACAGTTCACGTATTGCTGAAGCCTGGCTTGGAGAATTTTGAGCATTACTTTACTAGCATGTGAGATGAGTGCAATTGTGCAGTAGTTTGAGCATTCTTTGGCATTGCCTTTCTTTGGAACTGGAATGAAAACTGACCTTTTCCAGTCCTGTGGCCACTGCTGAGTTTTCCAAATTTGGGAGCATCTTGAGTGCAGCACTTTCACAGCATCATCTTTCAGGATTTGAAATAGCTCAACTGAATTCCATCACCTCCACTAGCTTTGTTCTTAAGTGATGCTTTCTAAGGCCCACTTGACTTCACATTCCAGGATGTCTGGCTCTAGGTGAGTGATCACACCATCGTGATTATCTTGGTCGTGAAGATCTTTTTTGTACAGTTCTGTGTATTCCTGCTACCTCTTCTTAATATCATCTGCTTCTGTTAGGTCCATATCATTTCTGTCCTTTACTGAGCCCATCTTTGCATGAAATGTTCCTTGGTATCTCTAATTTTCTTGAAGAGATCTCTAGTCTTTCCCATTCTGTTCTTTTCCTCTATTTCTTTGCATTGATCGTCGAGGAAGGCTTTCTTACCTCTTCTTGGTATTCTTTGGAATTCTGCATTCAGATGCTTATATCTTTCCTTTTCTCCTTTGCTTTTGCTTCTCTTCTTTTCACAGCTATTTGTAAGGCCTCCTCGGACAGCCATTTTGCTTTTTTGCATTTCTTTCCCATGGGGATGGTGTTAATCCCTGTCTCCTGTACAATGTCATGAACCTCCATCCACAGTTCATCAGGCACTCTATCTATCAGATCTAGTCCCTTAAATCTATTTCTCAATTCCACTGTATAATCATAAGGGATTTGATTTAGGTCATACCTAATGGTCTAGTGGTTTTCTCTGCTTTCTTCAATGTAAGTCTGAATGTGGCAATAAGGAGTTCATGATCTGAGCCACATTCATCTCCTGGTCTTGCTTTTGTTGACTATATAGAGCTTTTCCATCTTTGGCTGCAAAGAATATAATCAATCTGATTTTGGTGTTGACCATCTGGTGATGTCTATGTGTAGACGCGGGTCATGGTGGAGAGGTCTGACAGAATGTGGCCCACTGGAGAAGGGAATGGCAAACCACTTCAGTATTCTTGCCTTGAGAACCCCATGAACAGTATGAAAAGGCAAAATGATAGGATACTGAAAGAGGAACTCCCCAGGTCAGTAGGTGCCCAATATGCTACTGGAGATCAGTGAAGAAATAACTCCAGAAAGAATGAAGGGATGGAGCCAAAGCAAAAACAATACCCAGATGTGGATGTGACTGGTGATAGAAGCAAGGTCCGATGCTGTAAAGAGCAATATTGCATAGGAACTTGGAATGTTAGGTCCATGAATCAAGGCAAATTGGAAGTGGTCAAACAAGAGATGGCAAGAGTGAATGTCGACAATCTAGGAATCAGCGAACTAAAATGCACTGGAATGGGTGAATTTAACTCAGATGACCATCATATTTACTATTGCGGGCAGGAATCCCTAAGAAGAAATGGAGTAGCCATCATGGTCAAAAAAAGAGTCTGAAATGCAGTACTTGGATGCCATCTCAAAAATGACAGAATGATCTCTGTTCGTTTCCAAGGCAAACCATTCAGTATCACAGTAATCCAAGTCTATGCCCCAACCAGTAACGCTGAAGAAGCTGAAGTTGAATGGTTCAGTGAAGACCTACAAGACTTTTTAGAACTAACAACCAAAAAAGATGTCCTTTTCATTATAGGGGACTGGAATGCAAAAGTAGGAAGTCAAGAAACACCTGGAGTAACAGGCAAATTTGGCCTTGGAATATGGAATGAGGCAGGGAAAGGCTAATAGAGTTTTGCCAAGAAAATGCACTGGTTATAGCAAACACGCTCACTTCTCTTTTATTCATAGCTATTTGTAAGGCCTCCTCAGACAACATTTTGCCTTTTTGCATTTCTTTTCCTTGGGGATGGTCTTGATCCCTGTCTCCTGTACAGTGTCACGAACCTTCGTCTATAGTTCTTCAGGCACCCTATCAGATCTAATCCTTTGAATCTATTTCTCACTTCCCCTGTACAATCCTAAGGGATTTGATTTAGGTCATATCTGAATGGTGTAGTGATTTTCCGTACTTTCTTCAATTTAAGCCTGAATTTGGCAATAAGGAGTTCATGGTCAGTGCCACAGTCAACTCCTGGTCTTGTTTTTGCTGACTGTTTCATTCTGTACTCCAAGGCCAAATCTGCCTGTTAATCCAGGTATTTCTTGACTCCCTACTTTTGCATTCCAGTCCCCTATAATGAAAAGGACATCTTTTGTTGGTGTTAGTTTGAGAGGGTCACACACACTTGTGTTCAAACCCCATGTGGCCCTTGTCAAGTGAATTAACTTCTGTGCCTTCATTCTATCATTAGAAAATCAGAGAAACCATCTTTCTTAGAGATTGCTAAAAAATCAAATCAGAGGTTATGTAAATTAGCATTGTGCCTGGCACACAGTGCTTAATAAATAGGTTACTTTTAATAAAAATAAACACTAGAACTTGATGTACAGTCTTGGATAAACCTTTGGAATATATATGAATAAATAAAATATATACAGATGAAGAAAAAGTCAACTGCCTGTGGATTCAAGAACATTTCCTTTGAGAGAAACGTAAATATGACCAGAAACAAACAAACAGGTGACAAAGCTCTACCCCAATAACATTCATATCTTTATGAGAGCAAGTTAAATTTGCTTAGCTCTCAATGTCAGAAACTGCTCTGCTTTCAGAAGAGGCTCATGAACAAAAGGTGATAAGGGATATATTTTAAGCTTTGAAAGAACTTGTCCTTCTAAAAGCTTACAGACAGCCACAAAAAAGCCTACAACCATTATTCTACTTGGTATGTCACAAGTCTTTCAGACAGTGTTTGGAATTCCCTTTCAAAATGACTATAGTTTTATTTTTTTGGTTCTAGTTTTGTAACTGTGTTTATGTGATAAAATAAATGCAATTTTGTCTTCCAAAAAAAGAAACTAATTTTGTCAGTGGCTTTAGAAAACAATGCAAAAACAAACACATCTCCCAAATATTGCTGGGTGGGAGTATATCCCATGACTCAGCAACTTCAATCCTAGGGAAATACCCAAGAGAAAGTTGCATAAATGTCCATCAAGATAGCCATCAAGAGTCACACACGGATGCTCTGAGTGGCACTAACCATAGCAGGGTCAAAGTGGAGAGCAATGTAAATGTCCATGAACAGGAGAAAGGGTAAACAGATATTTGGAATGAAACAAAAGAGAATCAGAGGCATATAGCAGCGTGGCCACCTCAACAGACATTATGAATGAAAGAAACCAGGCAAAAGAGCACATTCTGCATAATTCTGTTTATATGAAGTTTTACAGTTAACAATAGTGGTTACCTTTGAGGGAGGTAGGTGTTTACCTGTAAGGGACATGAAGAACTTTGTGGGCAGCTGGAAGGGTTTTCTATCTTGATCTGAGTGAAGGTTATAACTATTAGGTGTCTTTAGGCATAAACATCTATTGAGCTGTACATTTAGTATTTGTGCACTTTAATTACTTCATTATATGTATGTTCTACTTCAGTGACAAAAAAGAGGCAAAAGGGGGAAAATAGACACAAGATCTTAAACGCCTCAAAGAAGTTCTTTAAGTGTGTAACCTTGCTACAATAAAATAACCACCTTTTCTTTGTCAAAGGGTTATGTTATCTCTTGGAGTCTTACCAAAACCTTATGAGCTAAGGTTTATTACTTCAGTGTCATCGACAATAAAATGGCTCATAAAAATTCCTTCATTCAATTTCATAACCATGTCCCTCCTTACTACCTATGTTGGCAAATTTAGCCTAGTATTATGGAAAGAGAATGGGTTCAGAAAATTGCATTATCTCGTCCAACAGGTGATGATGCTGAGCACACCACTTAATTTCCAAGTCTAAATTTTCTCATCTATGAAAATACAGTGATACCAGTAATAATGACAGGTTGCCATAAAGACAGAATGAAATAATGCACGTAGAATGCTCTATATAAATTGCCACGTAATTACTTATCATGATTAATATTACCTCTTGTTTTAAGAATAAAATAAAAAGATACTAACCTTATCTTCTGGCAAAGGTTTGTTTTAGGATTCAGACAAAATTTGCATTCTCCACACTGGGGGATATAAAGTGGGATGACAGTATCACCTAGAAAACAAATGCAAGGACACTATCCTGAATCGGTAGCACCTGATTCCAAACAAATACTTCAGCCCCTACAGATTCCCATTCTTGTCAACTCACACAGCTTTGCAGGTTAACAACTTTAAGGCCTAGAACTTTACGTACATAACATCAGACACTGCCTGACTATGCAAAAAAAAGAAACAAAAAGCAAGCTTCAAATTTTTATCTAAATGAAACTTTCAAAACAAGTGGAGAACAAGGAAGTCATGTGCTTCAATATACTGATTTGATGCATCTTCAAAAATTCTTGCTTAATCGGGCAAAAACCATGTCAGATAAGTAGCAGTCTCATAATCAGAAAGGAAGAAGCTCTCAAATATCTGTGTTTTCCAGATAAGGAATAAAATCAATCTTGACAGCTTACTTAGGCCGTAACTTATTCACAAATAAACAATGTATAGTTTATCAGAAATATAATTTTGTATAAGAATAAGCCAAAATTGTAAAATAAGTGGTTCTAATACCCTCCTTACCTGCCTTCAGCTTAGTAACTCCTTCACCAACACTCTCCACAATTCCAGCACCTTCATGTCCCAAGATCACTGGATAATTCCCTTCAGGATCAGCCCCACTCAGTGTATAGGCGTCAGTGTGGCAAACTGCAGTGGCAATAATCTAACAGGATGTTAAATAGCGTCTGAGTGTATGCACATGCAATTCAGAGTGACACATAGGGCAAAGCAGAGACATTTTTACTTAATAGCATATTTTACTGATTAGAACATACACTCCTTTCATATTTTAACCTCTCTAAAATCAGCACGTGCTCATCACCGATGGCATCTTAACAATTGGAATTGGCAGCATTTTCTTAGTGGTACATAAAAGTAATGGTACATTTATAGGCAATGAAACATAGTGTATCTATTCTCCTTTTCAATACATGTTAGCAGGAGAAGGTAAACCAAGGCATGTTACGGGCACGGTGCTTTAGGCGGGTGTGGAGAGGAACACCACCTGTGTGCAAAAGCAGGTACAGCCCATCTCACTGCTGGCCTTCTCCTGACTGTTGGGGAATGAGATTTCTAAAAAGACATATGCCAGCTTGCTTGGTCTGTGGCAAAACTCAAGAGCTTTTATTGGAACCAACTCCCTCTTCAGCAGCCACACAGAATTTCTGCTTAAATAAGCCCTTTATCCCAATTTTTCTGGCTTTCAAGTATCTCTTTTCTTTTCAAACTGCCAAAAGCACAGAAAGGAAAGTCTTGGGGGTGTCCCTTTTTCTGCTTCTCACATTTAAACCTGATTACAATGTAACATTCTTAGCTGTTTGTTAGCAGTTTCCCAGGGGAAGACTGGTAGCCCTGTACAGCTCATATTAGCACATCCAAGATCAACTTTTTCTTTAGCAGCAAAATCACAATCAGGTTGATTTCTGTAAAGATTTCAGATTCCTGAGCCTGGCTTAAAAGAATCTGAAAAAGTTATTTGGCCCTGGCTTCTCGACTTGTTAAATGTGATCCCCAGAAGCATGAGAACTGGAGGTGGGATGGGGGAAGTATACTCCAATTCACAGCAAAAAATGGTTATTTTTTCTAGAAGGTTCATTTTACTCAATGGTCATTAGTTTAAAGCACTGATTTTACATCACAAGTACAGAGTAGAATGCCAGAGTATCCAGCTGGCTGCCTTGTGCAATATGCCTCTCTCTCCAGGGGTAACTTCACTTTCTCTGCCACAGCAGAGATTAAGAGGTGCTGGAATAATGAATCCCCTGAACCTTGGACTTGTCTGCAAAGGTCAGTACATTTTAAAGCTCTCTAAGCAAGCCTGCTTCACTTGCTTGTTGATCCCGTCAGTTAGGAACCTGTTCCCAAATCTTATTTGAAGTTTCTTCCAATAATCCAAAGAATCTTAAGAATACATCTTAAGTTATAGGATCAGCAGAAAGGGGAACATCCTATAAAGTCACCCTAAACCCAGGCTACAAAAGATCAATTGCACTCGTCCACTGATCCTTGGAGAAGGCTGCTCAGAGGAGAGGAGCACTGCAAAACTGGGAGGGATGGACTGAGAGCTGGGATTCCAAGGCTGGATGACTCTCAGTCCCTTCTCCTTGACCCTGCCCTTGGGGATTTCTCCTCTGTAGACCTCAGAGGACTCATCTATCTAGAGACCTAACTGTAGGCCTTCTTTTCCAGTGCCTTAGATGTTTCATTACCTTAATTCGAACTTCATGAGCCTTTGGGGGTGCCACCTCTACCTCCTCTATAGAAAGAGGCTTCCCAGCCTCCCAGGCAACTGCAGCCTTGCACTTGATAACCTGCAGTGGGGGAAAACAGAGCACGATGCTTATCCTCCTGAACTAATCACAACTACTTAGTTAATTTAGATGATGATGAATGCTAATCTTAGAGAGTATATCACCAATTCACAATGACACAACTCCAAGTGATATTGAGAATCTCCTGGCATGTGTTTATACTTTATATAAGTAGTACTCATTAAAAAATTTTCATTGAGATGATCACATGTGTAAGTTTCATTCAGGAATTCCCTGGCAGTCAGTGGTTAGGACTCAGCACTTTCACTGCTGGGGCTTGGGTCCCTGTTGGGGAAGCGAGGGAAGGGAAAACTCAGATCCCTGCAAGCTGCATGACCAAAAAAAAGTTTCATTCATCAAATATTTAATGACCCTCTACAACGCATAAGCAGGAGAAGGTTAAGAATACAGGTTCCAAGAGAATCTGATTCAGTAGTCTGGTATAGGGCCCAAGGGCTCTGAATGCTTAAGATGTGCCCTATGAAATTTTTTTGCTCAGGCTGGTGTAAGTAACACTGGTTTGCTGTAAAACTGCACAGTGGGAAGTGGTATAAGGAGGAGAATCAGAATGGGGAATCTAAAAAAAAAAAAAAAAAACAAACCACACCTATCCCTTTCAATTGTGCTATGCAATACAGTAGCCACCTGCCACATGTAGCTTTTGAGCACTTGAAAAATGGCCAGTTTGAACTGATAAACTGTACCTGTAAAATAATCCCAGGTTTTGAAGACTCACTATTAAAAAAATGCTGATTATATGTTGAGATGGTATTCTGAATATATTGGGTTAAATTTTAATCTAACTTAATACCATTTTAATGTGGCTAATAGAAAAATTAAAATTATATACATGACTCATACTGTATATACATGACTCATACTGTATTTCTACAGTATAGTACACTGTAGAGACTCCAGTTGGTATACTTCTCCTTTACTAGAGAATCAAGCGTCATGAGGAAGGTTTTGATTAGTTCACAGAATGATTATGAAACATGTTTATGGAATAAAGGTCGTGCTGAGTTTATAGTAGACTTGAAAGCCAGTAATTACAAAATGTGTGATTTAAAGGGAGAGGCACAAAGTGCTACAGAATGCAAAATGTGGAGAAAGAGTGTAACAGTGTAACTATGGTTGGTGGGTTTGGGGAAGTGTCACTTTTAACTGGGATGAAAGATGAGCAACAGTTACAGAAAGATAAAATATCTACATATAGAACGATTGTGAGCTGTGGATATGAAAATGAAGGCCCTAATACAGTCCTTAACAAAGTGCAGCTTTGCAGAAATAAGTCAGTAGCCATTAGTAGCAAGAGAACAAAGAGTGGAGGAAAAGAAGAGCTGACCTATGCAGAGGGATGAGTGGCTTGCATAAACTTATGAGGCTGGAAATAATCACTTTTAAAATTAAAATGTAGATATTAAATGCTGATAAAAAATTGATACACTGCATTAGAAACTTTTTTCACCTCAATGTACCATAAATCCCAAACTCCAAAGGTAAAATTCAAAATACTAACAATGAAATCACATATTCTAGAGATCTAAAGCAACAAGAATAAATAATACATTCACAATGTAAGCTTTAAATCCCTCCTCCCCCCTTTTAAAGCATATCTGAAAGTTTAACGTTTTCCTTTCAATAACAATTCTAAACAAAACAAGGCCTCACTCTAAATCCGCAGGCAACGGCCCTTCTTCAACATCTGAACTATCACAGGAAAAACAGCTGCCAACTTGTTAAATCTTAAAGGTCGTTTAGATTTTATCATTTCTAGTCAAGTTCAAATCTTTCAAGAAAATTTCTTAACTTTGTAATGCATTAAAACAAACAGCGACGTTAGGTTAATCCTGTTACTCGCGCATTTCTGCCTTTACTGGCTAATGTGTATTTCAGGAATTTTTAATAGTTTGTTGCACAGGGTGCAACCTCGGCTCACTATCCTTAGTGTGACCACTAATTGCGACTAACTTGTAACTCTCAAGTTTTTTATTTAAAATGGGGTACTATCTTGCATAGGTGTTACAAAAGGATTAAAGTAGGGTGTGTATAAAGCTCTGGCGCCCAAGTGCTCCAAAACTTTACGGAGCCTTCCAAAAGTACAGTCCTTGGAGGCAGAAAAATAGGAATTATGAACTACTATGGTGAAACACAACCTAGGGGTTAGGAGCACGGGCTCCAGCTGCAGCTTAGCTACCTGAAAGTATGATCCACAGCAAGTGATGTAACTTTATGTACGCAAAGCGTGGGGACTCTTAAACCACCTCCAAAATACCAGGATACCGATCCCACCCCGCCCCCACTCTCCGGTTCTCCCCACCCCCATCCCGCTTCGGCTGCCCCCGAAGCAGCAGAACCCGGCCCCGGAAAGAGCCGAATCAAAGCTTCCTCCCTTCCTCCCTGCTGAGCTGCTAGCTCCCCATGGCTGCGTTTCAGCTCCACCAGCCAGAGTCAGGCTCCGGGCCAAGCCCCACGCGCCCCCCACTCCTCTCAAGCCAGCGGCCAGGTTCAGCTCCATGCTTTCCCTCCCTCTCTCCCTTTCTTGGACTCAGCCAGTGTAACAGCTGATTATACCTGGTTCGCCATTTCCTCAGACCGCAGTGAGCGTGAAGCAGATAACTGAGAACAGCCGTGCAGGGTCGGGGATGTGGGCGGGGCATGCGTCCGCCAGCGCCGGGGCGAGCGTGGAGGCGGGGGTTGCGGGGGCTGGAACGTGGCGGGTGGGGCTTGAGGCCTGGCAAGGCCGGAGCTCTGGTTGATACCAGGTGGTCTCGCGATAAGTTGGAGTTTCCAGTAGGCTGGAAAGCAGCGGCGGCGGCCGCTCAGTGAGCAAAGTAACAGTTTGTAAAGTATCGGTCAGATGAGGGTTTCCCCGTGTAACTGTAGCCCAGGCAGCGTAGATAAAGCTTATAAAGGAGATATGTGGAGGGCGAGGAACCAGGAATTTCACTGGAAGTACGTGAGAAACCGTAAGGGGACTGCGCCTTCTATGCGCCTTGTGGGCACGTCTTGAGGGCTCAAGATGAGTGAGATACAGCTCTGCAGAAGAGTCTCCGTCAGCTGAGCTTTGAGAAGGATAAACGGCACCCCCAAAACGGGGGCTTATTGGGAAAAGTCCCAGTATCAACTTAAAAAAAAAAAGCACAAAAGAAGACCTGTGAGTTGAGTTTCTTCAGTGTCTTACTGAGGACTGTGGCCTGGAGACAGCCTCTTAGATACCCTGAGGAACTATTCTGAAAAGGTGGGGGAAGGCTAGTGTACGTGTGATTTTGGGGTGCCAGGTTGTAATCAAGCATACATCTCCTGGAGGATTATTGCTAGTCCTGAGGAACAGATATCTATCTAAATGATTTTTGTGTTTTTTTCTAAATATAGGAGGATGTGAGAATCTAGGTTCTAAAAATGTTTCTCTTGAAATATTTCTAACTATCTAAGGGCCTATTAAGCCTATTTTGCCAGAGCACGGAGTACCTGTTTCTTGATCTTTTCCCAGAATTCCTCTCAGTGTGTACTGCAGGTCAGTGATTGCTGTGGCTGATTAACTCAGGCCTTGTAGAACTGAATGGTGGGCAGCATTCTTCAGTTTAAGCCAGGCTCCTATTCCAGCTACTGCTGAAGGGTAAGTAGGATTTATGGTGGTGGTTCATAGGACATGGGGAGAGAACTATGCAAGGAGGAGAACGGGGCAGTGAAAAATCTCGGGGACATGGATGCAGTTGATGTGTTTTTAGAGTGGAGCAGAGTGTAGAGAGAGAGAGGATGGATTATTTGCTAGTTTACTCAAACTCTGTTAGGGATGCTGGATTTTATTAAAATGCCTTTATTGGACAGACCACTCTCTTCTCGCTGCTCTTTTTTTTTTTTTTTTTTAAACAGCATTTTAGTGACTCCTTCTCAGTATATACCTTAAGGGTTGGTGCTCTCACAAGTATGTCCAAAATGTTTCACATCACCCATTTATCTTTACTGTGGCTTTAACTTTTATTTATATAGAGACAACTTCTAGATTGTGAATCAGGATGGCTTCTGGTAAACTCAAGACTTGAGAAGTTCCTCAAGTCAATGTTAAATACTAAACCACAGATTAAAGAAGCTCAGGGAACACCAGGGAGCCTAATGCCAAAACACAAAACAAAACCAACCAAACAAAAATACACTTAGGCATAATATATTCAAACTACAGAAAATCAAAGGAAAAAAATCTTGAAAGAAGCCAGAAGGAAAGAAAACATCTTATGAAAAGAGGAGCAAAGGTAAAAATTACATCCAGTTTCCCCTCAGCAATCATCTAAGCAAAAATATAGTGGAATGAAACATAAGTGTTGAGGAGAAAAAAACCTTCCAATCTAGAATTCTGTGTTCTGTAACTTTATCCTTTAGAAGTGAATGAGAGATAAAGACTTTCTTAGATAAACATTGATGAAATTTGTTGCCAGAAGACATGCCTTGGAAGAAATGTTAAAAAAATTCTTCAGAGAGAAGGAAAGTGAGTCAGGTCAGAAACTCATCCAAATAAAAGAAGGGCCATAGGGAATGAATAAGTGATAGTAAAATAAAAACTTTTATTTTTCTTTATTGGTTTAGCAGAGAACATAGCAGATAACAGTTTTATTCAAAATAAAAATATTCAAAACAGTATTATTCAAAAATAATAATAGAAAACGATTTCATGATTATGAAGTATGTATAATTGAAATGGATGACAGCAATGACACAAGGGATTAGAGAGAGGAATTAGGATTATATTGATTTTGTAAGGTGTTAGTACTGCCAGTGAAGCAGTATAGTGCTATTTGAAAGTGAACTTGGATTGGTTGTAATAAATATATATTGCAAATTCTAGGACAAACACTATAATTTTTTTAAAGTACAATTGGTATACTAAGAAAGAAGGGAAAATGGAATCAAGTATTGGGTTGACACCAAAAAGGAAGAAAAGACAAAAATGGTAACAAAGAAGGGCAACCAATGTTAATGGAAAACAGTAACAAATACAATAGATAGTAGTCTGACTGTATCAATAATCATTTAAAATGTCAGTGGTCTAAATGCAGCAACTAAAAGAAATTGTCAGTGTGAATCTAAAAACAAGTATCAAATATATGTTTTATTTTTTAAAATCTGCTTTAGTTTTTTAAATTAAAAAAATTTATTTTGGCCACGCTGCACAAAGTGTGGGATCTTAGTTCCCTGAACAAGAATTGAACCTAGGCCCTCAGCAGTGAAAGCATGGAGTCTTAACCATTGAACTGCCAGAGAATTCCCCAAAAAACCCACTTTAAATAGAGAGGTACATATAAATTAAAAGTAAAAGAATGGAGAAAGATAAGCTAACACTACTTGAAATAAAGTTAGGATAGCTATATTAATTTCAGATGGCAGATTCAAAGCAGTAAGTATGAGGTATAAAGAGAGGTGTTGCATGATCAAGAGGTCAGTTATTCAAGAAGGCATAAGAATCCTTAATGTGTATGTGTCAGCAACAGAGCTTCATAGTACATGAGGCAAATACTGATAGAACTTTAAGGAGAAATACATAAATCCACTAGTACAGTTGGAGGCTTCAACACCCCTCTATGGATAGACCCAGAAATGGATAGACCCAGCAGGCAGAAAATCAGTAAGGACATGGTTGAACTCAACAGCATCATCAGTCACCTGGACATAATTGACATCAGTGAACATTCACTGAGATAAACTACCTTCTGGGCCATAAAACACATCTTACTAAGTTTAAAAGAATAAAAATCTTGCAAAGTATATTCTTTGACCGCAATGGAATCAAAGATAGCTAGAAAATCTACAAATACATGAGATTAAACCATACACTTCTAAATAATACATGGGTCAAAGAAGAACTCTTAAGAGGAATTAAAAAATATTTTAAACTTAATGAAAATGAAAACACAACTTAAAATTTGTGGAATGTAATGAAAGAAGTGCTTATGGGAAAATTTATGACATTGAATGCAGGTACTGGAAAAGAAAAAATCTAAAATTAATCATTTAACCTATCGTAGGAAAGTAAAAAGATCACTTTAAATTCAAAGTAA
The DNA here is from genome assembly GCF_016772045.2 of Ovis aries. NCBI lineage: Eukaryota > Metazoa > Chordata > Mammalia > Artiodactyla > Bovidae > Ovis > Ovis aries. Next base: position 26,095,856 of record NC_056059.1, on the reverse strand, counting down.
GCAGAAGAAAAGAAATAGTAAAATTTAGAGTAGAGGGGAGTTCCCTGGCAATCCAGTGGTTACAGCTCAGTACTTTTCACTGACATGATTCCAGGTTCAGTCCCTGGTTAGAGAACTAAGATCCTGCAAGCCGCATGGCACAGTCAAAACATTAAATTTATAAAAAGAATGAAAGGGAGGCACACAAATTACCAATTTCAGAAACAAAAAAGGGACATCATGATACATCTCTATGGACATCCAAAAGATAATAAATAATACTATGAATAACTCTATGCCCACAAATTTTATAACCTAGATTAAATGGGCAATTCCTTGAAAGGCAATCTGTCCAAAACTCACACAAGAAGAAATAGAACATTTGGATAGGCCTATATCTTAAAGAAATCAAATCAATAATTAATAACCTTCCCAAACAGCACCAGGCTCAGAGGGGTTCACTGGTGAATTCTACCAACTATTTAACAAAGTATACCAATTGTCTATAGTCTTTTTCCAGAGAGAGAGACACACAGAGGAAGATAGATACTTACTAATTCATTCTGTGAAGCCGACATTACTTTAATACCCAAACCAGACATAGCCATTACAAGAAAAGAAAACTAGAGACCAGTATCTCTCATGAACCTGCATGTAAAACTTCTTAGCAAAATATTATCATATTGAATCCAATAATTAATAAAAAACTTAAATGGCACAACCACGTGGGATTTATCTCAGGTATGCAGCTTTGTTAAACATTTGAAAATCAACTAATGTAATTCATTTCATTAACAGTTCAGTTCAGTCACTCAGTCGTGTCCGACTCTTTGCAACCCCATGAATCGCAGCACGCCAGGCCTCCCTGTCCATCACCAACTCCCGGAGTTCACCCAAACTCATGTCCATTGAGTTGGTAATGCCATCCAACCATCTCATCCTCTGTCATCCCCTTCTCCTGCCCTCAGTCTTTCCCAGCATCAGGGTCTTTTCAAATGAGTCAGCTCTTTGCATCAGGTGGCCAAAGTATTGGAGTTTTAGCTTCAACATCAGACCTTCCAGTGTACACCCAGGACTGATTTCCTTTAGGATGGACTGGCTGGATATTCTTGCAGTCCAAGGGACTCTCAAGAGTCTTCTCCAGCACCACAGTTCAAAAGCATCAATTCTTCGGCACTCAGCTTTCTTTATAGTCCAACTCTCACATTTATACATGCCTACTGGAAAAACTGTAGCCTTGACTAGATGGACCTTTGTTGACAAAGTAATGTCTCCGCTTTTTAATATATGCTGTCTAGGTTGGTCATAACTTCCCTTCCAAGGAGTAAGCGTCTTTTAATTTCATGGCTGCAGTCACCATCTGCAGTGATTTTGGAGCCCCCAAAAATAAACAGTCAGCCACTGTTTCCACTGTTTCCCCATCTGTTTGCCATGAAGTGATGGAACCGTGATCTTAGTTTTCTGAATGTTGAGCTTTAAGCCAACTTTTTCACTCTCCTCTTTTACTTTCATCAAGAGGCTTTTTTGTTCCTCTTCACTTTCTGCCATAAGGGGTGTGTCATCTGCATATCTGAGGTTATTGATACTTCTCCCGGCAATCTTGATTCCACCTTGTGCTTCTTCCAGCCCAGCATTTCTCATGATGCACTCTGCATATAAGTTAAATGAGCAGGGTGACAATATACAGCCTTGACGTACTCCTTTTCCTATTTGGAACCAGTCTGTTGTTCCATGTCCCAGCTCTCACTGTTGCTTCCTGACCTGCATACAGGTTTCTCAAGAGGCAGGTCAGGTGGTCTGGTATTCCCATCTCTTTCAGAATTTTAGTTTATTGTGATCCACAGTCATTAACAGGCTAAAGAAGAAAACTCCTGTGATCATATTAATAGATGGCAGAAAAAGCATTTGACAAAATCCAACAGCCATTCATGATGACAACTCTAGGAGTAGAGGGGAACATTCTCAACTTGATAAAGAATATCTACCACAAATCTACAGCTAACAACATACTTCATGATGAGAAAGTAGAAGCTTTCCTACTAAAATCAGGCACCAGGCAAAGATATCCTCTCTGACCACTCCTTCTCAATATTACACTGGAAATCGTAGTTAATGCAGTAAGACAAGACAATAAAAGATACAGTGATAGGCAAGGAAGAAATAAAGTTGTCTTTGTTCACAGATGATATGACTTTATAGGAAATCTGTTGTTTTTCAGTCACTAAGTTGCATCTGACTCTTTGTGACCTAATTTGTAAAAATTCACAAAAAACTCGTGGAACTAATTAATGACTATAGCAAAGTTGAAGGATATAGGTGGTATGCAAGAGTCCATTGCCTTCCTATAAACCGGACTTTCCTATATACCGGACTTTCCTATATACCAGCAATGAACAAATGGAATTGGAAATTGAAAACAATACAATTTACATTAGTATGGGGAAAATGAAATACTTGGGTTTAAGTTTAGTAAGGTGTGTATAAGATCTGTGAAGAAAAACTGCAAAAATCTGAAGAAAGAAGCAAGAATGAAATAAATGGAGAGATATTCCATGATCACAGATAGGAAGCCTTGATACTGTCAAGATGCCATTTCTCCCTCTCTTGATTTATAGATTCAACACAATTCCAATAAAAATCTCAGCAAGTTATTTTTTTTTAAATTAATTTCCATTGGAGGCTGATTATTTTACAATATTGTGGTGGTTTTTGCCATACGTTGACATGAATCAGCCATGGGTATATATGTGTCCCCCTGTCCCCACCCCCCCTCCACTTCCCTCCCCATCCCATCCCTCTGGATATTCCCAGTGCAACAGCTTTGAGTGCCCTGTTTCATGCATCAAACTGAGACTGGTCATCTCTTTCACATATGATAATAGACATGTTTCAGTGCTATTCTCTCAAATCACTCCACTCACCTTCTCCTTCAGAGTCCAGAAGTTTGTTCTTTACATCTGTGTCTCTTTTCCTGTCTTGCATATAGGGTCATTGTTACCATCTTTCTAAATTCCATGTATGTGCGTTAATATACTGTTTTGGTGTTGTTCTTTCTGACTTCACTCTGTATAATAGGCTCCAGTTTCATCCATCTCATTAGAACTGACTCAAATGCATTCTTTTTTATAGCTGAATAATAATATTTCATTGTATATATGTACCACAGCTTTCTTATCCATTTGTCTGCTGATGGACATCTAGGTTGCTTCCATGTTGTAGCTACTGTAAACAGTGGTGCAATGAACATTTAGGTACACCTATCCCTCTCAGTCTGGTTTCCTTAGTGTGTATGCCCAGCAGTGGGATAGCTGGGACTTATGGCAGTTCTATTTCCAGTTTTTTAAGGAATCTCCACACTGTTTTCCATAGTGGCTGTACTAGTTTGCATTCCCAACAAAAGTATAAGAGGGTTCCCTTTGCTCCACACCCTCTCCAGCTTTTATTTTGTAGACTTTTTGATGGCAGCCATTCTGAACCGGCATACCTCATTGTGGTTTTGATTTGGATTTCTCTGATAATGTGATGCTGAGCATCTTTTCATGTGTTGTATGTCTTCTTTGGAGAACTGTCTGTTTAGTTCTTTGGCCCATTTTTTGATTGGATCATTTATTTTTCTGGTATTGAGCTGCATGAGCTGCTTGTATATTTTGGAGATTAATTCTTCATCAGTTGTTTCATTTGCTATTATTTTCTCCCATTCTAAAGGCTGTCTTTTCACCTTGCTTATAGTTTCCATCATTGTGCCAAATCTTTTAAGTTTAGTTAGGTCCCATTTGTTTATTTTTTGCTTTTATTTCCATTACTCTAGGTGGTGGGTCATAGAGGATCTTGCTGTGAGTTATGTAAGAGAATGTTTTGCCTGTGTTTTCCTCTAGGAATTGTATAGCTTCTGGTCTTACATTTAGAAATTTAATCAATTTTGAGTTTTTTTTGGTGTGTGTGTGTATGGTGTTAGAAAGTGTCAGCAGTTATTTTTGTGCTATTGACAAACTGACTCTAAAGTTTCTATGAAGAGGCAAAAGACCCAGAATAGTCAACTCAATATTGAAGGAAAAGAGGAAAGTTGGAGGACTGACACTACCCAACCTCAAGACCTACTATAAAGCGATAATAAGTGTGGTTATTGGGAAAAGCATAGGCAAATAGATCAGTGGAACAGAATAGAGAGCCCAGACACAGACCTACATAAATACAGTCAATGATCTTTGACAACATATCTAAGAAAATGCAATGGAGAAAATGTAGTCTTTGTGGTAAAAAAAAAAAAAAAAAAAAAGGTAACTGGAACAACTGGCCTTTCACATGCCAGAAAAACAAAACAAAAAACAACAACAACAAAAAAAACTAGATGCAAACTTCACAAAAATTAAAACCTGTAATGGATCATAGACCTGAATGTAAAATGCAAAACTATAAAAGCCCTAGAAGATAACATAGGAGAAAATCTAGATGATCTTGGCTATTGTGATAACTTTTGAAATACCAAAGGCATGATCCATAAAAAGAACAATTAATAAGCTGGACATCACTAATATAAAAAAATTCTGCTCTCTGAAGTACACTGTCAAGAGAATAGGACAAGCTACAGACAGAGATAATATTGGCAAGGCATATCTGATACAGGACCATTTCCCAAAATATACAAAGAACTGTTAATAAGAAAACTAAAAACTCAATTGAAAAATGGGCAAAGATCTGAACAAATTCTTCCTTAAAGTCACACCATGTTGCAACTAAGCATATAAAAAGGTATTCAACATCATATGTCATTTGGGAATTGCAAATTAAAAGAATAAAAGATACTACTACTCACTTATTAGAATGGCCAAAATCCAAAATCACTGAATGCAACAGGAATTCTCATTCATTGTTGGTAGGAATGTGTAAGGGTACAACCACTTTGGAAGACAATTTGTTGATTTCCTATAAAACTAAACATTTTCTTACTATACTATCCAGCAATCCTGTTCTTGATATTTACCCGGAAGTTGAAAACTAATGCCCACAAAGATTTATAGCAGCTTTACTCATAGTTGCCAAAACTTGGAAGCAACCAAGATGTTCTTCAGCAACATCTTGGATAAGTTGTGGCTCATCTAGACAGTGCAGTATTCAGTTCAGTTCAGTCGCTCAGTCACGTCCAACTCTTTGCAACCCCATGGACTACAGCACGCCAGGCCTCCCTGTCCATCACCAACTTCCAGAGTTTACTCAAACTCATGTCCCTTGACTTGGTGATGCCATCCAACCATACCATTCTCTGTTGTCCCCTTCTCCTCCTGCCTTCAATGATTCCCAGCATCAGGATCTTTTCCAATGAGTCAGTTCTTCACATCAGATGGCCAAAATATTGGAGTTTCAGCTTCAGCATCAGCCCTTCCAATGAATATTCAGGAATGATTTCCTTTAGGATGGACTGGTTGGATCTCCTTGGAGTCCAAAGGACTCTCAAGAGTCTTCTCCAACACAACAGTTAAAAAGCATCAATTCTTTGGCACTCCACCTTTCTTCATAGTCCAACTCCCACATCCATACATGACTACTGGAAAAACCCTAGCCTTGACTAGTGGACCTTTGTCAGCAAAGTAATGTCTCTGCTTTGCTGTCTATGCTGTCTAGGTTGGTCATAACTTTTCTTCCAAGGGGTAAGCGTCTTTTAATTTCATGACTGCAGTCACCATCTGCAGTGATTTTGGATCCCCCAATATAAAGTCTGTCACTGTATCCACTGTTTCCTTATCTATTTCCCAAGAAGTGATGGGACCAGATGCCATGATCTTAGTTTTCTGAATGTTGAGCTTTAAGCCAACTTTTTCACTCTCCTCTTCCACTTTCATCAAGAGGCTCTTTAGTTCCTCTTCACTTTCTGCCATAAGGGTGGTGTCATCTGCATATCTGAGGTTATTGATATTTCTCCCGGCAATCTTGATTCCACCTTGTGCTTCTTCCAGCCCAGCATTTCTCATGATGTACTCTGCATATAAGTTAAGTAAGCAGGGTGTCAATGTACAGCCTTGACGTACTCCTTTTCCTATTTGGAACCAGTCTGTTGTTCCATGTCCAGTTCTAACTGTTGCTTCCTGACCTGCATACAGATTTCTCAAGAGGCAGGTCAGGTGGTCTGGTCTTCCCATCTCTTTCAGAATTTTCCACAGTTTATTGCGATCCACACAGTCAAAGGCTTTGGCATAGTCAATAAAGCAGAAATAGATGTTTTTCGGGAACTCTCTTGCTTTTCCATGATCCAGCAGATGTTGGCAATTTGATCTCTGGTTCTTCTGCCTTTTCAAAAACCAGCTTGAACATCTGGAAGTTCACGGTTCTCATATAGTTGAAGCCTGGATTGGAGAATTTTGAGCATTACTTTACCAGCGTGTGAGATGAGTGCAATTGTGCGGTAGTTTGAGCATTCTTTGGCATTGACTTTCTTTGGGACTGGAATGAAAACTGACCTTTTCCAGTCCTGTGGCCACTGCTGAGTGTTCCAAATTTGCTGGCATATTGAGTGCAGCACTTTCACAGCATCATCTTTCAGGATTTGAAATAGCTCACCTGGAATTCCATCACCTGTAGCTTTGTTCATAGTGATGCTTCCTAAGGCCCACTTGACTTCACATTCCAGGCTGTCTAGCTCTAGGTGAGTGATCACACCATCATGATTATCTTGGTCATGAAGATCTTTTTTGTACAGTTCTCCTGTGTATTCTTGCTACCTCCTCTTAATATCTTCTATTTAGGTATGGACCTAATCTTATGTTAGGTCCATGCAATTTCTGCCTTTTATTGAGCCCATCTTTGCACGAAATGTTCCCTTGGTATCTCTAATTTTCTTGAAGAGATCTCTAGTCTTTCCCATTCTATTGTTTTCCTCTAATTCTTTGCACTTATCACTGAGGAAGGCTTTCTTATCTTTCCTTGCTGTTCTTTGGAACTCTGCATTCAAATGGGTATATCTTTCCTTTTCTCCTTTGCTTTTTGCTTCTCTTTTTTTCACAGCTATTTCTAAGGCCTCATCAGACAGCTATTTTGCTTTTTTGCATTCTTTTTCTTAGGGATGGTTTTGATCTTTGTCTCCTGTACAATGTCATGAACCTCCATCCATAGTTCCTCAGGCACTCTATCAGATCTAGTCCTTGAAATCTATTTCTCACTTCCACTGTATAATTTTAAGGGATTTGATTTAGGTCATGCATGAGTGGTCTAGTGGTTTTCCCTACTTTTTTCGATTTAAGCCTGAAGTTGGCAATAAGGAGTTCATGATCTGAGCCACAGTCAGCTCCCAGTCTTGTTTTTGCTGACTGCATAGAACTTCTCCACCTTTGGCTGCAAAGAATATAATCTATCTGATTTCAGTGTTGACCATCTGGTGATGTCCTTGTATTGAGTCTTCTCTTGTGTTGTTGGAAGAGGGTGTTTGCTATGACCAGTGAATTCTCTTGAAAAAACTCTGTTAGCCTTTGACCTGCTTCATTTTGTACTCTAAGGCCAAATTTGCCTGTTACTCCAGGTGTTCCTTGACTTTCTACTTTTGCATTCCAGTCCCCTATAATGAAAAGGACATCTTTTTTGGGTGTTAGTTCTAGAAGGTCTTATAGGTCTTCATAGAACCATTCAATTTCAGCTTCTTCAGCATTACTGGTGGGCCATAGAGTTGGATTACTGTGATATTGAATGGTTTGCCTTGGAAATGAACAGAGATAATTCTGTCATTTGGCATCCAAGTACTGCATTTGGGACTCTTTTGTTGACCATGATGGCTACTCCATTTCTTCTAAGGGATTTTTGCCCACAGTAGTAGTTATGATAGTCATCTGAGTTAAATTCACCCTTTCCAGTACATTTTAGTTCACTGATTCCTAAAATCTTGATGTTCATTCTTGCCATCTCCTATTTAACCACTTCCAATTTACCTTGATTCATGGACTTAACATTCCAGGTTCATATGCAATATTCTTTAAAGCATCAGACTTTGCTTTCATCACCCATTGCATCCACAATTGGGCGTTGTTTTTGCTTTGGCTCCATCTCTTCCTTCTTTCTGGAGTTATTCCTCTACTGATCTCCAGTAGCATATTGGGCACCTACTGACCTGGGGAGTTCATCTTTCAATGTCCTATATTTTTGCCTTTTCATACTGTTCATGGGGTTCTTGAGATAAAAATACTGAGGTGGTTTGCTGCTCCCTTCTCCAGTGGACTGCATTTTGTCAGAAGTCTCCACCATGACGTGTCCATCTTGGGTAGACCTACAAGGCATGGCTCATAGTTTCACTGAGTTAGACAAGGCTGTGGTCCATGTGGTTAGATTGGTTAGTTTTCTGTGATTGTGGTTTTTAATCTGTCTGCCCTCTAGAGAAGGATAAGAGGCTTATGGAAGTTTCCTGATTGGAGAGATTGACTGAGGGGGAACCTGGGTCTTGTTCTGATGGGCGGGGCCAAGCTCAGTAAATCTTTAATCCAATTTTCTGTTGATGGGTGGAGTTGTGTTCCCTCCCTGTTATTTGTATGTAAGTTAGTTGCTCAGTAGTGCCTGACTCTTTGTGACCCCATAGAGTGCAACTCACCAGGCTCCTCTGTCCATGAGATTTTCCAGGCAAGGATACTGGAGTGGGTTGCCATTTCCTTCTCCAGGGGATCTTCCCAACCCAGGGATTGAACCTGGGTCTCCTGCACTACAGGCAGATTCTTTACTGACTGAGCTACAAGGGAAGTCAACTATGGCTGAGGTAATGAAGATAATGGTGACCTCCTTCAAAAGGTCCCATGCATGTATACTATACTATACTGTACTGTACTGTACTGTACTGTACTATACTATACTATACTGTACTATACTCAGTGCCCCCAACCCTGCAGCAGGCCACCACCGACCCACGCCTCTGCTGGAGATGCCTGGACACTCACAGGCAAGTCTGGGTCAGTCTCTTGCAGGGTCACTGCTCCTTTATCCTGAGTCCTGGTGCATGCAAGGTTCTGTTTGTGCCCTCCTGTGCTCTCCACAGGACTATTTCCCAGTCCTGTGTAAGTTCTGATAGCTCTATAGTGGGGTTAATTACGACCTCCTCCAAGAGGGCTTATGCCATACCCAAGTCTGTGTCCAGAGCCCCTGTCCCTGTGGCAGTCCACTGCTAACCCATACCTCCACAGGAGACACTCAAACACAGTTCTGTCTCAGTCTCTGTGGGGTCCCTGGGTCCTGCTGTGCACAAGGTTTGCTTGAGCCCTCTGAGCATCTCTGGCAGGAATGGGGTTTGATTTTAAACGTGAATTCGCCCCTCCTACTGTCTTGCTGGGGCTTCTCTTTTACCCTTGTACGTGGGGTATCACCTCACGACCGCTCCAGCGCACGCAGCCGCTGCTCACTCCAGACAATGCAGTATTATTGAGCATTAATAAAGAATGAGCTCTTAAACCCTGAAAAGTCATGGAAGAATCTTACATGTGTATTATTAAGTGAAAGAAGACAATTTGAAAAGCCTACATAGTTACCTACTGTATATAATATTCTGGTTAGTGGGGAGAGAGGGATGAACAGAGAGTTTTTGAGGCAATGAAACTATTCTGTATGATACTACACAGTGGGTATGTATCATACTTTTGTCAGAACCCATAGAGTGTGCACCACCAGAGTGAACCTTAGCATGGAAGTATAGACTTTGGGTGATAATGATATGTCAGTGTAGTTCATGTGGCAAAATACCAGTATGGTGGGGAATATTGATAGTGGGAGAGGTTGTGTGTGTGGTAGGGAGCAAGAGGTATGTGGGAATGCTGTACTTTCTGCTCAGTTTTGCTTTGAACCCAAAACTGTTCTAAAAAAAAAAAAGTGTATGAAAAAATAATGTCATAAGTAGATGTGTAAGTCACACCTACTTTCTATGAGAAGGAAAAATTGATACAAGGTGAAATCAGAGGCCCTGTCTCATTAGAGAATTTGCTGCTGCTGCTACTGCTAAGTTGCTTCAGTCGTGTCTGACTCTGTGCAACCCCATAGACGGCAGCCCACCAGGCTCCCCCGTCCCTGGGATTCTCCAGGTAAGAACACTGGAGTGGGTTGCCATTTCCTTCTCCAATGCATGAAAGTGAAAAGTGAAAATGAAGTCACTCAGTCATGCCCGACTCTTAGCGACCCCATGGACTGCAGCCTACCAGGCTCCTTTGTCCATGGGATTTTCCAGGCAAGAATACTGGAGTGGGTTGCCATTGCCTTCTCCAGAGAATTTGCTAGTATGGACTAAATTAGAAATAGCCTGACCAGGTAGGAGATAACAGGTGATATTTTCCAAATACAGATAACAAAATGGGTGTAGCAGAAAAATAAGAAGTGTTTGGGAACTTCACCCTCCTGGTGGCATATGGAAGCAGGCTTCTTGTTAAATTCTTGACCTACTATGCTCTCCAGTTCATTTAGTAGAAGAGAGGAAACAGTGAGTGACACTGCTAATTTGTATTTAATTCTGACTCTTAAGAAAATAATTCAGCATATTTAAAAGGAAGGGCTTACTAGATGAAAATGACCTGTCATTCTAGACTGTGACATGCAAGTAAGTGTTCACTAGACATAGTCAAACAGAATTCAAAAGTTGAAGCATATTTCATAGAGCTTATAAGAAAGAAAAGTACTGAATGCATTGAAGGAACAGTTCATGAAGCCATAAATGTCTGCTACATCTTGAGGGGGACTTTTTTTTGTTTTTCCAGCTTCAGTTGCCATTGCTTGGGTACATATTCCATCACAGGGGTAGAGACAGCCCTTACTATGGCCCCTATGAATTGGAACAGGAAACTATCTGAACTGAAGGGAGCCACAGATGGGTTATACATGAGGGAGACAGACATGGTTGGTAGTGAGTCTTTTAAATACTGCAGTCCAAAAGCTACCTACCAAACCCTTTCTATTGGGAAAACATACATACGCATAGCATACAGAGAAGGTAGGCATCTATTACTAGTTTGCAAATCTGGAAATTGTGGAGTTTTTCATGTTGCTTTTTAAGAAAAACACGTATAACAGAATTGGGAGGTCAGACACTACTTAGGGTGGCTCTGTGATCCCAAAGAAGTACATTTTCTTTGTATTTTTTGTAAGTAATATATTGCAAGTTATCCATTGTTGTAAGAAGCATGAGCATATATTTTTCCTGACTAGAACTATAGAGACTATGGGAAACTTGACAGGCTGAAGTACAGGCATACCTCATTTTATTGTGCTTCACTTTATTGCACTGTACAGACATGGCATTTTAAAAAATTGAAGGTTTATGGCAACCTTGTGTTGTCAGATGATAGTTATCACTTTTAAATGACAAAGTTAGCTATGTGAATTTTTAAGCCATAATCCTATTGCAAACTTAATAGGCTGCAGTATGGTGTAAACATAACTTTTATATGCACTGGGAAACAAAAAGTTCATGTGACTGACTTTATTACTATATTCACTTTATAGTGGTGGTCTGGAACCAAACCTGCAATATCTCTGAGCTATGCTTGTACAAGGGATAGTTTCATGATTAAATATAACATGAAATTAAAATGAGACTTCTTCAGAATGTCTCAGTTTTGGCTAAGAACTTCCAAGGTTAGGCAATATAGGTGTCAAAATTACTCCCATATTTTAAGGCAGGGTGCTGGAGTAGCTTTGTACAACATGCTAAGAGACAGAACATTTCTTTCATCAGCATTAGCTCATTTATTGTCTCATCCATGTAAGGGAGAGCAAAGAATTCATGGGGAAGGGCAAAACTGGTTTGAAAGGAGAATTTCTTTGGAGTTGTCAGTGTGCTGTATAAGCCTTTCCTACTTCCTGGTAAGAATGATGGAAACACTCAGCCCTCATCTGAAGTCAAGAGAAGAACAACAGTCAAAAAGCTTTAAATATTTTCTCTGGAACTTGGAAGACTCAAGGTCTGTTATCTGAAATAACTTTTCAAAAAAAATAATGGCTAGAGGCTGGCTAGAACAGCCAGTCTGGTGGCAGAATGAAATAGAGCAGTTTAAAGGCGAGAGGGATGCGAATGTGTTTCCATGGACCAAAGGTGGAAACTGCAGAGGGATACAGTTATTAATCCCTTAAAGTTTGAAGGAGTTTAACCAAAGAGATCCATCTGGAGAAGTAAGATGACCCTGGTGGAAGCCAAGGGCTGTCTTAATTGGTCAGTTGTAGAAAGAATCATTCCTTTAAAGGAACTGCAGATAGGATATCCCTATTAGGTCAGAGGATTCTTTGTGAAATCTATAGAGATTCCCCACTCAAGAAGGAACTCAGATTCTAAAGGATGCTATACCCAAAGGACACCAGTGTTAGACATCAGTTGCAACAGTTCTGGTTGTATAAAACATAGTCTTTTCTTCCAAATGTCTCCTCTTTTCTAGGCTGGACAGTTGAAGGAACTTGAAACAGTAGCTAGTATGCAATGAGAAGAGATGGAAGATGGAAGGGATAAGAAGGAGGCCCCTCATTCCTTCCCTACTGCAGATCTAAATTCCTCTGGTAATAATGGCAGTCAAGCCGTGGTGATGGCCTCTGTCTAGGGTTGGGTTTGATGGTTTAGCCTGCAGCATCCTGAACCTGAGACAAGGAAAATGCTGACCACATCAGTTCTGCTGCATGGATTTGGACATAATTTCAAACCATAAATCTCTGAAAGTGTTTTCTAGTTTTCTTGATATTAATAGTTTTCTGACATAATATCCTTTTTTTTAAGTCAAAGTATTTTTTATTTTTACTAAAAGAAAGTTTAAAAGAAATAAGGCAAACCACAACTGAAAGACTTTTTACTCTATTCTTTTCTCATTTTCTTTTTTTAATGTTTATTTGTTATTTTATTTTTAAGTTTATTTATTTTAATTGGAGGTTAATTACTTTACAATATTGTATTGGTTTTGCCATACATCAACATGAATCTGCCACAGGTATACACGTGTTCCCCATCCTGAACCCCCCTCCCTCCTCCCTCCCCGTACCATCCCTCTGGGTCGTCCCAGTGCACCAGCCCCGAGCATCCAGTATCATGGATCAAACCTGGACTGGTGATTCATTTCATATATGATATTATACATGTTTCAATGCCATTCTCCCAAATCATCTCACCCTCTCCCTCTCCCACAGAGTCCAAAAGACTGTTCTGTACATCTGTGTCTCTTTTGCTATCTTGCATACAGGGTTAGATCCTTTTAATAAATTCTTTATCATTATAAATTAATCAGAATTGATTTCTATGACTTGCAATGAAATCAGTCAATTTGTATCAGGAGTCTGCAAGAAAAGAGACCATCAGGGTAGTGGGTCAATCTGGGGATGAAAAATCTGACCTAATGGGGCTGAAAGCAAATGAAAACCCAGTTGATTCTAAGGAGTAGATTAAGTATGCAAGGGTGGAACAGTTAATAAAAAATTAACTCTGATTTCTTGGAAGGAAGTATTGAAGGCAAAGCCTTGGGGATCACAGGATTTTTGCCATAGAAGAGTATTAAAATAGATGATCATTCAAAGCCTGTGGGCGTAGATGATTTCTTCTGAAAGTTCTGGACAGTTTAATGAAACAGAATGGTAAATTCTGCTACTTAGTGATGTTGAGTATCTAGTTCAACTTCTCTGACATTCTCCTCTTTCTCATCATGGCTGTGAGAGGGCTACTACAGCTCCAGACTATTGTGCCCTAACATAGTATCCAAAGGTAGGAAAGAAAGAAGTACAGTTGAGTTGCAATGCAACTATATATATATAGTTGCTGTTTTTTAATTGCTCAGTAGTATCCAACTCTTTGCCACCCCATGGACTGCAGCACACTAGGCTTCCTTGTCCTTCACCATCTCCTGGAGCTTGTTCAAACTCATGTCCATTGAGTCAGTGATGCCATCCATCCATCTCATCCTCTGTTGTCCCCTTCTCTCCTGCCCTCAATCTTTTCCAGCATCAGGGTCTTTTCCAATGAGTCAGCTCTTCACAATAGGTGGGCAAAGTATTGGAGCTTAAGCTTCAGCCTCGGTCCTTCCAATGAATATTCAGGACTGATTTCCTTTAGGATGGACTGGTTTGATCTCCTTGTAGCCCAAGGGACTCTCAAGAGTCTTCTCCAACACGACGGTTCAAAAGCATCAGTTCTTCAGTGCTCAGCCTTCTTTATTGTCCAACTCTCACATCCATACATGACTACTGGAAAAACTCATAGCTTTAACTATACAGATCTTTGTCAGCAAAGTAATGTCTACTTTTTAATACTCTATCTAGTTTTGTCATAGCTTTTCTTCCAAGGAGCAAGCGTCTTTTAATTTCATGGCTGCAGCCACCATCTGCATTGAGTTTGGGGGGGGCCCAAGAAAAAAAAAATCTGTCACTGTTTCCATTGTTTCCCTTTCTATTTTCCATAAAGTGATGGCACTGGATGCCATAATCTTCCTTTTTTGAATGTTGAGTTTTAAGCCAGCTTTTTCATTCTCCTCTTTCACCTTCATCAAGAGGCTCTTCAGTTCCTCTTTGGTTTTCTGCCATTAAATTGGTGTCTTCTGCATATCTGAGGTTATTGATATTTCTTCTTGCAGTCTTGATTCCAGCTTGTGCTTCATTCAGCCCAGTGTTTCTCATGATGTACTCTGCATATAAGTTAAATAAGCAGGATGACAATATACAGTCTTAATGTACTCCTTCCCCAATTTGGAACCAGTCCATTGTTCCAGGTCCAATTCTAACTATTGCTTCTTGACCTGCATACAGGTTTCTCAAGAAGCAGGTAAGGGGATCTGGTATTCCCATCTCTTTAAGAATTTTCCACAGTTGGTTGTGATCCACACAGTCAAAGGCTTTAGCATAGTCAGTGAAACAGAAGTAGGTGTTTTTCTTTTGCTTTTTCTATGATCCAGTAGATTCTCTTGCTTTTTCTATTATCCAACAGAAGTTGGCAATTTGGTCTTTGGTTCCTCTGTCTTTCTTAATCCATCTTGAACATCGGTGAGTTCTCTGTTCATGCACTGTTGAAGAATTTCATGTACTGCTTGGAGAATTTTGAGCATTACTTTGCTAACATGTGAAATAAGTGCAGTTTTGCAGTAGTTGGGACATTCTTTGGCATTGCCTTTCTTTGGGATGTGTGTGTGTGTGTGCTTGTGTGCACCCACTAAGTCACCTCAGTCTTGTCCAACTCTTTGCAACCCTATGGACTGTAACCATCCAGTCTCCTCTGTCCATGGGGATTCTCCAGGCAGGAATACAAGAGTGGATTGCCATGCCTTCCTCCAGGGGATCTTCCCGACCCAGGAACTGAGCTCACATCTCCTACATTTGCAAGCAGGTTCTTTACCACTAGCACCACCTTGGAAGCCCCATATATTTTATATACCAATATACCAATATATTTGCACCAATATATACATATTCTTTTTCATTTTCTATTATGGTTTGTTTCAGGATATTGAATTAACTCCCTGTGCTGTACAGTAAGGCCTCATTATCTATTTTATTTATTTATACAAAATTTTCTTTTATATTGGAATATGGATGATTAACATTGTAGTGTTAGTTTCAGGTATATAGTGAAGTGATTCAGTTATGCAAGTATCTATTTCAAATTCTTTTCTGATTTTGGTTATTATAGAACATTGAGCAGAGTTCCCTGTGCTATACAGTAGGACGTTGTTATTTATCTTCGTTATATGTAGTAGTGTGTATCTGCTAGTTCCAAACTCCTACTTTATCTCTCTCCTACCCTCTTTCCCCTTTGGTAGCCATAAGTTTGTTTTCTATGTCTGAATGTATGTTTCATAAATAAGTGCATTTGTGCCATATTTCAGATTACATATATAAGTGATATCAGATGGTATGTCTTTGTCTGACTTACTTCATTTAGTATGATAATTTCTAGTTGCATTCATGTTGCTGCAGAGACATACTTTCATTTATTTATTCATTTTTTGGCTGAGTAATATTCCATTGTGTATGTATACTGCATTTAGGTTGTTTTTCTGTCTTGGCTATTATGAATATTGCTGCTATTAACCTAAGGGTGCATGTATTGTTTTGAATTAATAGTTTTGTCAAGATATATGCCCAGGAGTGGGATTGCTAGATCATATGGTAATTCTGCTTTTCCTCTTCATGGATCACTGCCTTGTCATGGCAAAGGGGCTTGCATAACTCAATGAAGCTATGAGCCATGCTGTGCAGGGCCACCCAAGACAGACGGGTCATAGTGAGGAGTTCTGACAGAACGTGGTCCACTGGAGAAGGAAATGGCAACCCACTCCAGTATTCTTGCCTAGAGAACCTCATAGTGAAAGTGAAAGTGAAAGTGAAGTCGCTCAGTCGAGTCCGACTCTTTGCGACCCCATGGACTGTAGCCCACCAGGCTCCTCCATCCATGGGATTCTCTAGGCAAGAGTACTGGGTTGCCATTTCCTCCAGGGGATCTTCCTGACCCAGGGATCAAACCCCAGTCTCCTGCATTCCAGGCAGACGCTTTAACCTCTGAGCCACCATGGAAGCCCCAGGGAACCCCATGGACAGTATGAAAAAACAAAAAATATGATCCTGGAAGATGAGCCTCTCAGGTCAGAAGGCGTTTGGTATGCTACTGGGGAAGAGTGGAGGGCAGTTACTAGTAGCTTTGGAAAGAATGAAATGATTGGGCCAAAGCGGAAACAGAGCTCAGTTGTGTATGTGTCTGGCGGTGAAAGTAAAGTCCAATGCTGTAAAGAACATTGCATAGGAACTGGGAATATTAGGTCCATGAATCAAGGCAAATTGGAAGTGATCAAGCAGGAGATGGCAAGACTGAACATCAACATCTTAGAAATCAGTGAACTAAAATGGACAAGAATGGGTGAGTTTAATTTGGATGACAATTATATCTACTCCTGTGGGCAAGGATCCCTTAGAAGAAATGGGGTATCCCTCATAATCAACAAAAGAGTCTGAAATGCAGTATTTGGGTGTAGTGTCAACAATGACAGAATGATGTTTGTTCATTTCCAGGGCAACCATTTGAAATCACAGTACAGTTTTTAGTTTTCTGAGGAACTCCCATACTGTTTTCCCCAGTGGCTGCACCAGCTTAGATTCCCACCAACAGTATAGGAGAGTTCTTTTTCTCCACACACACATGCTCTAGCATTTGTTATTTGTAGACTTGAAAAAATAATTAATTTATTTTAATTGGAGGCTGATTACTTTACAGTATTGTAGTGGTTTTTGCCATACATTAACACGAATCAGCCATGGGTGCACATGTGTCCCGCATCCTGAACCCCACTTCCCCCTCCCTCCCAATCCCATCCCTGGTTGTCCCAGTGCACCGGCTTTGAGTGCCCTGTTTCATGCATCAAACTTGGACTGGTCATCTATTTCACATATGGTAATGTACATGTTTTAATGCTATTCTCTCAAATCATCCCACTCTTGCCTTCTCCCTCAGAGTCCAAAAGCCTCTTCTTTATATCTGTGTCTCTTATGCTGTCTAGCATATAGGGTCATCATTACCATCTTTCTAAATTCCATACATGTACATTAATATACTGTACTGTTTTTTAATGATTTGATAGATAGAGTGCCTGATGAACTATGGAATGAGGTTTGTGACATTGTACAGGAGACAGGGATCAAGACCATCCCCATGGGAAAGAAATGCAAAAAAGCAAAATGGCTGCCTGGGGAGGCCTTACAAAAAGCTGTGAAAAGAAGAGAGGTGAAAAGCAAAGGAGAAAAGGAAAGATATAAGCATCTGAATGCAGAGTTCCAAAGAATAGCAAGAAGAGATAAGAAAGCCTTCTTCAGTGATCAATGCAAAGAAATAGAGGAAAAGAACAGAATGGGAAAGACTAGAGATCTCTTCAAGAAAATTAGAGATACCAAGGGAACATTTCATGCAAAGATGGGCTCGATAAAGGACAGAAATGGTATGGACCTAACAGAAGCAGACAATATTAAGACGAGGTGGCAAGAATACACAGAAGAACTGCACAAAAAAGATCTTCATGACCAAGATAATCACGATGGTGTGATCACTCACCTAGAGCTAGACA
Source organism: Ovis aries (assembly GCF_016772045.2). Taxonomy (NCBI): domain Eukaryota; kingdom Metazoa; phylum Chordata; class Mammalia; order Artiodactyla; family Bovidae; genus Ovis; species Ovis aries. The sequence goes on along the minus strand of NC_056059.1, from coordinate 26,077,866 downwards.
GCCTGGAATGTGAAGTCAAGTGGTTCTTAGGAAGCATCACTACGAACAAAGCTAGTGGAGGTGATGGAATTCCAGCTGAGCTGTTTCAAATCCTGAAAGATGCTGCTGTAAAAGTGCTGCACTCAAGATGCCAGCAAATTTGGAAAACTCAGCAGTGGCCACAGGACTGGAAAAGGTCAGTTTTCATTCCAATCCCAAAGAAAGGCGATGCCAAAGAATGCTCAAACTACCGCACAATTGTACTCATCTTACATGCTAGTAAAGTAATGCTCAAATTCTCCAAGCCAGGCTTCAGCAATATGTGAACCATGAACTTCCAGATGTTCAAGCTGGTTTTCGAAAAGGCAGAGGAACCAGAGATCAAATTGCCAACATCTGCTGGATCATCAAGAAAGCAAGAGAGTTCCAGAAAAAACATCTATTTCTGCTTTATTGACTATGCCAAAGCCTTTGACTGTGTGGATCCCAATAAACTGTGGAAAATTCTGAAAGAATGGGAATAACAGACCACCTGACCTGCCTCTTGAGAAATCTGTATGCAGGTCATGAAGCAACAGTCAGAACTGGACATGGAACAACAGACTGGTTCCAAATAGGAAAAGGAGTATGTCAAGGCTGTATATTGTCACCCTGCTTATTTAACTTCTATGCCGAGTACATCATGAGAAACGCTGGGCTGGAAGAAGCACAAGGTGGAATCAAGATTGCCGGGAGAAATATCAATAACCTCAGATATGCAGATGACACCACCCTTATGGCAGAAAGTGAAGAGGAACTAAAAGAAAAGCCTCTTGATGAAAGTGAAAGAGGAGAGTGAAAAAGTTGTCTTAAAGCTCATCATTCAGAAAACGAAGATCATGGTATCCGGTCCCATCACTTCTTAGGAAATAGATGGGGAAACAGTGGAAACAGTGTCAGATTTTATTTTTCTGGGCTCCAAAATCACTGCAGATGGTGACTGCAGCCATGAAATTAAAAGACACTTACTTCTTGGAAGAAAAGTTATGACCAACCTTGATAGCATATTCAAAAGCAGAGACATTACTTTGCCGACTAAGTTCTGTCTAGTCAAGGCTATGGTTTTTCCAGTGGTCATGTATGGATGTGAGAGTTGGACTGTGAAGAAAGCTGAGCACCAAAGAATTGATGCTTTTGAAGTGCGGTGTTGGAGAAGACTCTTGAGAGTCCCTTAGACTGCAAGGAGATCCAACCAGTCCATTCTGAAGGAGATCAGCCCTGGGATTTCTTTGGAAGGAAGGATGCTAAAGCTGAAAGTCCAGTACTTTGGCCACCTCATGCGAAGAGTTGACTCATTGGAAAAGACTCTGATGCGGGGAGGGATTGGGGGCAGGAGGAGAAGGGGATGACAGAAGATGAGATGGCTGGATGGCATCACTGACTCGATGGACGTGAGTCTGAGTGAACTCCGGGAATTGGTGACAGACAGGGAGGCCTTGCGTTCTGCAATTCATGGGGTCGCAAAGAGTCAGACACGAATGAGCGACTGAACTGAACTGATTCTGAATGGTGTGAGGTGGTACATCTTTGTAGTTTTGATTTGCATTTCTCTAATAATTAGCAGTGTTGAGCATCTTTTCTTGTGCTTATTGACCATCTGTTTTTTTTTCTTTGGAGAAACGTCCGTTTAGGTCATGAAGACTTTTATTTTTAAGGTCAGGTTCTGAAATTTTATTATAGTATAAGCAGGCCTATAAAAAGAATTTTAATGATGGAAATGGAGAAAGGGATAAAAATGTTATTTAATAACAGTAAAATAAAGAGGCTATTGTTTTCCTTCTATTTTTATTTTACTTTTTGGCCATATTGTGAGGCCTGCAGCATCTTAATTCCCTGACCAGGGATAGAACTTGCATCGCCCTGCAGTGGATACATGGAGTCTTAACTACTGGACCACCAAGAAGGTCTCTCCTTTTTTATTATTAAATGCCTAATATACTTACAAATTCTTTCTAAAAAGACCTTGAAACTTCAGAGAAGAAAAATGGTCTATCCTTCGGTAAGTTATAGAATATGTGCATTCTGGTTTAATAGCATTCCAGAGAGGAAATATTTAGGGCTTTTACACAGTTCAATATTTGTCAACAATGGAGATGATTGACTAAAGAATATACAAATGTAACCTGAATTTAAAGGTATATTATTCAGAATAGGTGTTTCTCAGACTGCATATGGAATATTGAGTTTAATAATACTTAACAATATGTAATTAGGAATAAAGAGGACATGGTGGTAAGGGAGATAGAATTGTGTTAGGCGGCTTCAGCTAGCAGAGGGACTGAATTTTGTGATGCTAAATAGGAAAAGGAGTATGTCAAGGCTGTATATTGTCATCCTGCTTATTTAACTTACATGCAGAGTACATCATGAGAAACGCTGGACTGGAAGAAGCACAAGCTGGAATCAAGATTGCCGGGAGAAGTAACAATCACCTCAGATATGCTGATAACACCACCCTTATGGCAGAAAGTGAAGAGGAACTAAAAATCCTCTTGATGAAAGTGAAAGAGGAGAGTGAAAAAGTTGTCTTAAAGCTCAACATTCAGAAAACTAAGATCATGGCATCTGGTCCCATCACTTAATGGGAAATAGATGGGGAACAGTGGAAACAGTGTCAGACTTTGTATTTTGGGCTCCAAAATCACTGTAGATGGTGATTGCAGCCATGAAATTAAAGACACTCCTTGGAAGAAAAGTTATGACCAACCTAGACAGCATATTCAAAAGCAGAGACATTACTTTGCCAACAAAGGTCCGTCTAGTCAAGGCTATGGTTTTTCCTGTGGTCATGTATGGATGTGAGAGTTGGACTGTGAAGAAAGCTGAGAGCCGAAGAATTGATGCTTTTGAAGTGTGGTGTTGGAGAAGACTCTTGAGAGTCCCTTGGACTGCAAGGAGATCCAACCAGTGCACCTGAAGGAGATCAGTCCTTGGTGTTCATTGGAGGGACTGATGCTGAAGCTGAAACTCCAGTACTTTGGCCACCTCATGCGAAGAGCTGGCTCATTGGAAAAGACCCTGATGTTGGGAGAGATTGGGGGCAGAAGGAAAAGGGGACGACAGAGGATGAGATGGCTGGATGGCATCACTGACTTGATGGACATGAGTTTGACTGAACTCTGGGAATTGGTGATGGACAGGGAGGCCTGGCGTGCTGCAATTCATGGGGTCGCAAAGAGTCGGACACAACTGAGCGACTGAACTGAACTGAGAGAACAGAACTAGGGAGGCAAACTTTAGTTTTAGCCATAAAGAAAAATTTGACCTCTTTGCAAAGCACCTAAAGAATTTTAAAAATGGCCTTGCCTTCAAAAAGCTGTGGTCCAGTGATAATTTTGAAGAATCAGATTAAATAATATACGTGAAAGTACTTTTAAAAATGTCAACTATGATATATGTTAAAGTTGCTGTTGTCTCCCTGAATTCTTTTTCTCAAAGGAAGTATGTGAAAGTGTTACTTGCTCAGTAGTGTCCAACTCTGTGACCCCATGGACTGTAGCCTGCCAGGCTCCTCTGTCCCCACAATTCTCCAGGCAAGTATACTGGAGTGGGTTGCCATTTCCTACTCTGGGGAATCTTCCCATCCCAGGGATTGAACCCCAGTCTCCCACATTGCAGGCAGATTCTTTACTGTCTAATCCACCAGGGAAGCCCATTTTCTCAAAGAAAATAGATGGAAAGATATTAAAGAAACAAACACCAGAGGGCATTGTGGTAGCGTTTGGAAAACAATGACAGTCCAAGACGTTTGAAGACAGTTAATACACCTTAAAAAATCATTTTTTTTTCCTTCTAAGGAGAAGTGATGGCATTGCTTTTATCCAGGCATTATTCACCCTGTTAACTGGCATTCTTAAAGATTTCTAATAATTGCAGGTCACAATATCCTTAAAAAACACACCTGTGTATTTTACTATGTTAGAGAATACAAACCTTTACCTGGTGGATTTTTCGTCTCATATTTTTATTTTGGAGGGGTCAAATTCCATTTCAGTTTTGTTTCAGTGGCTTTGAGCCCTAGAAATACTATAACTTGTATTGCTCCTAGTATTTCAAAAAGTAACATTTTAGGGAATTTTCCGGTGGTTGGTCCAATGATTAGGACTTGGAGCTCCCACTGCTGGTTACATCCCACAAGCCAAGAGGCACAGCCAAAACAAACAAACAAACAAACAAACAAAACCAGTAATACTTTGGAGAGGGATGAATTGAGAGTTTGGGGCTAGCAGATGCAAACTATTGTATGTAGAATGGATAAACAACAAGGTCCTCCTGGATAGCACAGGGAAATATATTCAATATCCTATAATAAACCATAATGAAAAAGCAAAAATTTTTAAAGTAACATTTAAAAAGTAACAGATGACTATTAGAGCCCTCAAGAAAACCATACAGTTGTCAGTAATTGGCAGATTATTTTTTATGTCTCTAAAGTGCAGGTTTTAAATGGAAGTTTTCTGCATATTAGCAAATGAATTATTGTTGCATGATTTTTATTGTTTCTGGAGTATTCTGTAAAAACTCAGCATTATTTCTTACCTTAAGAGGGAGCTATTTGGATAACTTCGACATTAGATGTACATTTTGGAGAATTATGCTATTTAAATTCACTAGTAATTTCAACTGGGGACCTGAATGAGAAAAAAGGCCTTTGCTGCTAAAGGAATGATAATGGTTAGGCCTTAAACCCATATATATATCACCCTGAGTTTTCACTGATTTCATAAATATTCCCAGCATCTTTGTTAGGAATAATGAGACTTTTTTTGTTTTTCAAATCAAAGAAGCAGATATGGAAAAATAGAAGACTGATAGAGGCAGGGATGGTGAGCATGAGTGTTTGGAGAGAGAGAGGGAAACTACTGCTTCACAGCTTAGTTAATTGTTATTAACCTAGTTATTTTACTAATTAACTTTATTAGTTAATATTTTTAATTAATTAATATTATTAATTAAAAATAATATTCCTAATGGCTATTCCAAGTTATTAGGTTTAGATTTGCATTTCTCTATATAGGAAAAAAAGAGGGCTATAGAAATGTTTTGGAAAAATTTAATTCTAAAGATCTAATACAAACTATTCAGAGACTTGCTGAAGGAGGAAACAGACAGAACAGGCTCCATCTTGAAAGCGGGACTCCATCTTGGGCTGGACTGTGGACTTTGAGCTGTATGCCCAGTATCTATGGAGATGACATACCAACTAGAAAATCAGACCCCCACCCCCTCCATGGAAGAGCCCCAAGGCTCATACCTAGACTCTCCATCACCTAAAAGAATACCCTAATTATCTGTATAACCAAATAGAATCATAAATTCTATTATGCTTATTGGGGTATGACCACAGGCCTATTGATAATTGTCCACTGTTAACTACCTAGGCTTAAGGCATATGAATCACAGGTTAACTTTGATTGTATCTTTCTTTTCATTTGTTCAGACTAGTTTCAGGGAATTTGGGGAGGCAAGTTTGAGTGGGTACACTTAGGGTATATAGTGAAGTGAAGTTGCTCAGTCGTGTCCAGCTCTTTGCGACCCCATGGACTGTAGCCTACCAGGCTCCTCTGTCCATGGGATTTTCCAGGCAATAGTACTGGAGTGGATTGCCATTATATATAAGGTTTTCACAAAAACTGGTCAGGGTCCTTGGCTAAGAGGAGACTCTGCCTTGGGCCTGCCGGTGTAATAAACTGCACTCTGCTATCTGCATTGTCCTTCTGAGTGAGTTTGTTTCCTGGAACTCATGGCTACAACATTGTGAGGATAAATTTTGGTATCAGACACCATGTATCCATTGAGCATTTCTAATAGAAGGGTGGATTCAAGGATTGTTTTACCTTTAAGGAGTTTACCAACATAGACTTGAAAATAACAATGGAAGAAGCTGCATGCGGTAAGGTTTCACTAAAGACACTAAGAGCCAAAGGAGATCAGGGAATAAATACAGCTTTGTGGCTGCCAAGATCTGAGAGGAGGTGGGTCTCAAGCTAGACCTGGGAAGGACTGAGGAAGCCAAGGAGAGGAGGGCAGGGCATGAGGAGAAGGAAGAGAACTAACGTAGGGAATAGCATGAGAAAGGGCAACCACACATGGAGTGCGTCCTATCCCCCACAATGCCAACAAAAGGAGCCTTTACCGATGGATCGACTGGCTGCTATTTCTAATGAGAGAATTTAAATAAACAGAAATATAAGTTTCTACTTTGAGATATTACTACCTTCCTCAGCCAAAACTTCAGAGAAGTTTATCTTCTCTCAGAGATCAGTGTGTTGTAAACATTAAAAACAAACAAGCAAAACCCCAAACTGGTAGATTTCAGAAATTATGCTAAACTGAGAAATAGTCTTTGTTACTCTGATCTGAATTATTATCTATCTTAAACTGTCCAACAAACAAACAAAACCCCAAACTGGTAGATTTCAGAAATTATGCTAAACTGAGAAATAGTCTTTGTTACTCTGATCTGAATTATTATCTATCTTAAACTGTCCATTGTAAAATCTGTTAGTATAATAGTTTGAAAACTCTCATTTTGCTTTTCATATAAATCTTATTGTCTATTATGTCCTGCAACTATTAATAGCTTTATTTACATTTATAATAAGTACATTGTTCTTTGTCATTTCTAGTATACATCTGTAACCCTATCTCTGGTTTAAAAAAAAGTTTATTCGTAATAGTTATTTAGATTCCACATAAAAGCAATATATATTTGTCAAAAAAAAGAAAATAGATTGAGTTATTAATAGATTATTTAGTACAACTTTAGTAAATAGATGTTCACATTGTACATTGTGATAATTCTGAAATAAAAAGGGGACTTATTTAATAAAAACAGAAATTAGAGAGTATAAATATATTTTCTTAAAAAAAAATATATACACTCATTTATATAGCTTCTGATATCCCACTACTTGTGATTATAGTTCACAGTGGTGAAGTGGAGCTAAGAGAAATTAACAGGTATTAAAATTATTTAGCAGCTAATTAAGGAAGAGTAGCTTGTTGCTTATTTTAAATTGTGTTACATATATGATGTATGTTTTAAAGATATGTGTATCTTATTACAGTCTACATATCAATAATGATTTTTTTTCTGGTAAAAAGGTTTTTATTATGGAAAAATTAAAACATATACAACAGTAGAGAGAGCAGTATAGTGAAACCTCATATATCTATCACCCAACCTAAAAAATTATAAACATATAGACAATCTAGTTTTATTTATGACCCCTTCATTCCCCACTTCCAGCTCTCAGAACTAGTTTTAAACAATGTCCAAACATCATATGACTGTCTTCATAAACATATCAACTATCAAGGTTATTCAACATAGGAAATATTGATGTATTTTATAGCTATTTAATATTGAGTATTAACTGTAAATATCTGTTTAAACTCATGGCTATCATTATTCATCATATCAGGTAATGGATTAACAAGACAGGTTCAGATTTAGTCAGCTAGTATTCCAAATTGTTCCTGGTGTTGTCAAAAGAGCAGGACTGTCCGAATGCTGTTAATAATAATAAAACAACAATCAGTATAATTTTCATGGTAAATTTCACCAAAATCCACAAATAATTTTTTTTGTTTGTTTCAAGATTAGGTTTAATATTTCTGTATAAATACCTACTTCGCTAAGCCTAATTTCTTTTATCTTGTCACCCACTTCCATTCATGACATTACTAATATTTCATATGGTGTTAGTAACCTGGGGAAAAATTGGAGACCCTCACTTGACTCTGGCAAAGTTCTTGTTGCCCACTGGTGTTATTGAGAAGTAGAGCACTCCACTACAGTGGAGACTGTAGTGTGATTTTTGTTTTGGGGTCATTGTTCTTGGCTCTCCTGTAGCTTAGAGAAAATTGGGCATCAAAAAAATTAGTGGTTGATGTGTTGGAATGCTGCTTTCGGAGAATTCAAAGATTTCTACTCCTTCAATATATGCAGTCTTCTCCTGGACCTTACTGTTGGAGCTGTGAAATCCCTGGCGTCAGCAGGTTGCCAGCATACATACTGTTTTCACCCAGGACCTGGAGCTACACCTTCCGATGGAAGGAGAACTTCTGTGGCCTTTCCACACCATAAGTCAGGGTCACTGCACCTTAACAGGCCAGCTGGGTGCTGTGTTCCCTCCACTACCTTGCTACTATGCAGTTAGTATGGCAGGAGGGTCTAACCTCAATTGTACTTCCTGTTCCTGTGTGGTATCAGCATACCTGGATGTATCAGCATCCCTGGGGAGGCCCATTCTCTGCCTTCTCTTTTGCCACCTTTCTAGCTGTGTGGGCAGTCAACTGGTTTTCTTGGTGAGCCAGGGGGAAGCAGGAGACCTCATTCAGGTGGTCTACCCCTTGGCCTCCATTCTCCACTGATTATCAGGCCTACATGGTATAGTGTGGGAGTCTTGCCCAGGTATTGGTAAAGTAGTGCAACATTTTCCATTTGGCTGCTCTTAGTAGTCCTTGTGGATATATGCCATGACTGAGAAAAAGAGTGCTGGAGGAGCTATGAATGCCAGTAAGGCTCTAAAGTGAGAGTGAAAGTTGCTCAGTCATGTCCCCAGGCTTTGCAACCCCATGGACTGCAGCCTGCCACGCTCCTCTGTCCATGAAATTCTCCAGGCCACAATACCGGAGTGGATAACTGTTCTCTTCTCCAGGGGATCTTCCCAACCCAGGGATCAAACCCAGGTCTCCCACATTGCAGGCAGATTCTTTGCCATCTGAGTCACTAGAGGAGCCCAGTAAGGCCCTAAATCCTAATCCAACTCCTAATGTGATGAATACTACTTACAGGGTTATTGAGATGGTACAAGATATTGTGGGGTTTACACACTAAATTACTCTGTGTAGCTTAAAGAATAATGCATATTTTTCCTATTTTTTCCTCTAGAAAATCTTCACTTTGCAATAGCTAGGAAGTAAAGCAACTTTATATCTGTATGGATTAGTTTCAGGTTAGCTCCTAACCACTGTTAGGATCCCAGAAAAAGATTGAGTGAAGTCAAGATATTAGGAAAAGTGTGGATAGGGAGAGACCCTGTAAAAAGGAAGAAAGGAGAGCCCAGAAAGAGCAGCGAGTAGGAAGGGACTCATGAGAAGGAACAGAATGCAGATAGTCATAAACCGAACTAAAGGATCCCTGGGGGGTGGCTCAGACAGAGCCCACACATTCCACCGCTGAGCTTTTGTCATTCGCTGGACTTCTTTCTTTTGCAGAAAGAGCTCTGCAACTTTAAAATAGAGGTCTAAAAGCAAGGGCTATGACAGATAGTTATGGTCATTGTCAGTGCCCACAGACAATTAGAAACATTTGGAAAAAGAACTACCTCTACCTAACTCTTAAAACACAACCATGTGTGCAATGTTACAGCTCCATTGTAGGCATGATTTTCTGGCAGAATCTACTGCCTCCTGGAAGAGCAGAGGCCTTTGCCCACCTGTAGACAAGATGTCTCTCTCATTGGGCTTGCCATTACTCTTGATACAGAAGATGTCTTATGTGGCCAGTTCAGTATAGCTCAGGGGTGTCCAGGTCTCTGCCTTTGATGTAGTTTGATGTATTTCTGGTAGTATTCTGGATTCAGATCTTTATCCATAGGCTCCTTCTGTGAGTGTTTTACAGGACTGGACAGCTGCATGTCCACCGTGAAGGCCTCAGGGTAGAGGTATATACACTTTCATCCACTTGATATTGAATGACATGCTTGGTAACTGAACCGTAGGGAACTCGGCCATCCAGGTGCTCAAGCTGCTCTGTGATCTTGGGAATTTCTTGTTGCCTCATTTCAGTCAGATAAGCACAGCTTGTGTAGACTTTTTACTTTTCCTCCATCAGCTGAGTTTTTGGAGGGAACTCAAATCTCTCATAGTCTTGATCATACCACTGCTTGTGGATATAGGTCTCCCTATCATCCTCTGCCATCAGGGCATCAGAATCCATGCCCCCTCCAAGGCCTAGTTTTCTGACAGAACTTTCTAGACCTTTACTTTGCTGTGAATGTGTGAAAAGCTACATGTCCTCACATTTGCCTACTAGGAACAGCTCCAAGAGGTCTGATGTGATATCATCCAGGTACTGTCTGCATTGAATGCACTTCAGAGGGTGGGTCTTGGAGGACTCCACTGTTTTAGTTTGAGCTGTTTTTGCTTTTTCTCAGTTGGGTCTTTGGATGTAGTTTTCCATCTCTTCTCCTCTCTGCTGGCACTTTAATCTTGGACTTCCAGTTTCCAGAATTTTTCATCCTCATCTTTGTAGAGAAACTTGTGATTTTACTCTTTCAGGTTATTTTTCTTCATGTCTCTGGCAGCTAGAGTCTTTGGGTTGTCTTTTGTGTTTCTTTCCATCTTTCTCATCTCCTTTATCCATTTCAGCCTGAACTTCTGGTTCTGTGTGGCTCCTCCTTAGTATTTCTGTTTAGGTATTGGTTCTTTGCTTGACTTCTAAATCTCTTAATCTCTTTGTTCTTCCGTTTCCAAGTGTGTTTATGGGTTTTACTCTCTCTGGTTCTTCTGCAGCAAGTGGTCTAGCAACTGGTTCTCTGGATGTGACTTTATGTCGTTTTTCCTCTTGGTCCTTTTCTTCTTCATTGACAAAATTGTCCAATTTTCGTCTTTCAATTTCTTCCTCAGGTCTAAATGAGATGTGATGGTGGTCTGCCTGCTAGTTTGCCTTATAATCCTGGGTGGGCCTAAACTTTGTTTCTCATCAGACTTGCTTTTTCTAGGTATACAAAGTTTAGAAACAAGTTTGGGGGACTTGTTTTCCTCTGCTGTTCTCATTCTGCAGTCTTTACCACTTGTTTTCTAGACATCCATTCACTTCTCAACTGAAAGCCTGAGCTCTGTTTTCCAAGGACAGATCTTTATATAAAAAGGATTTGATTTTACCCAAGTAGCCCTCCACTGATAATTCTTCTTTATGTAATTTACATAGTCACATAACTGCTTCTTTATTTCTGTTTGCAGAAATTCATGCAAGAGATTCAGTTTCTTCTTCACATATTCCTTTTCTGTTAAGCTATCTGAAAGCACAGGGAGTCTGCTCTCAAACTGCAAAGAAAATTATCTTCACCTCACTCAGCAGGGATGACTTCCTTTCTTTTTATTGACGTTCCTTTTGATATGTTGCAGTGAACACATTTGCAAATTAGGAAGTTCATATAGTAGAGATATTTTCTCAGGTTTCTTCCTCAGGAAATATCCTGGGTCTTCACACTGTGGACCTATTTTCTTCTTTTGCAACATTTATTCTCTGCTTCAGATTCTTGTCATTTAACTGTATGGTTTTCCCCTGCCTCTTTTGTGATATATTTTCTTTTTGTTGCCTTTTTGCTTTTTCTCTATTCAATACTGTTCCTGGTGTTTTGTCCTTTGCTCCCATTGACCAATGCTGTGGTTATTTTAACCAAAATCATTGATCCTAGTCTTGCTCCCCAGTTACTAGGGATCCCATAATTGGGACACTTTTATAAATCAGTTCTTAGGGTCTATGCCAAGAGAGAACAACATATCTGAAATTGTAGACTTGAATTACTTACAGGATACCCATGACAAACCTAGAAAATGAGAAAGTTGGGACATCCTTGAAGTATTGGACATCTGCCCCCCACTGCTCACATTTTCATGGTTTTCATTTGAATCTGATAATGAAGGGCCTGGAGTGGGCCTTCTATGTCAATTGCAGACCACAGTGATTCCAGAGCCAGGGCAATAATGTACCAAAGGAACCTGACATTATAATCTAGAAATCACTCTCTCTCCAGAGTAGCCCCAACTGAGTTAAAAATTGTTTACGAAGGGGAAAATGTGTGTCAGTTTATACCATCACTCTATTTTGGAACAGTGTATGGAAATCAACTCTGAATATTCATTGGGAGGACTGATGCTGAAGCTGAAGCTCCAATACTTTGGCTACCTGATGTGAAGAGCTGACTCACTGGAAAAACCCTGATGCTGGGAAAGATTGAGGGCAGGAAGAGAAGTGGGCGACAGAGGATGAGATGGTTAGATGGCATCCCTGACTCGGTGGACATAACTTTGAGCAAAGAGAGAGTGAGTTAGTGAAAGAGAGAGAAGATAGTGAGAGACAGTGAAAGACTGTCTGGGAGACAGTGAAAGACAAGGGAAGCCTAGTGTGGTGCAGTCCATGGAGTCGCAATGAATCAGACATGACTTAATATACTCCATGTATATTTGGGAGATAGAGTAGGAAGATTTTCTTTTTTCCAAATGGCCGCTGTTTAATCTTTTAAGGGTTTTGAGTACTTCTGATAATGTGGAAGTGTCAGAAAAGAAAAACTGGTTAGTTTTCAACATCAAATGAAATTAGAATCATTGTAAAGATTTTTCAGACTGCTCACTCATCTGGTAATTTACCTTTTTCCTTGGTACATTAGATCAAATGCCTCATTGACTTTGTCAAAAGGTAGGGTATGGGAGACCAATGCATCCAAATCCAATTTTTTATTCTTGTAGTCAGCAGCCAGCTTTGGAACAGAAGTGACACCTTTCCAACCTGTAATTGCCCAAAATGTCAAATAAACACACAGGTCTTGACATGAAGGGATAGTTTAACCAGTGTTTGTCAAATGAACAAAATTTTTAGGTCAGATATGGGTTGTTTCAAATAGATTATCCCTCTGCCATCTTTAATTTTCTTGTGTGTGTATTTTTAATTTATTAAATTTTTTCTTCAAGAGAAAAATTCAAGATTATTTTCTATTTCTAAATAAGGAATTATCTCAGTTTGATCCAAGTCTACCTTTTGTTCCCCTATGTTGGTCTATTTTAATGTAAATTGAATTTCAATTTGCAAATTACAGTTATCCTTCTATAAGAATTCTGTTTACTTTCAAGTAACCAATAGAATAAATAGCTTTCATGTAGTCTTCAGATATGTTCTAGGCACTCAATATTTTAAAAAATAATTTTTATTTCCATTCAGTAAACTTGATTATGATAATTTGAGTACTACTGTGAAGAAAAAAGAAAATAAAAACTGACCACCAAAGCTTGTTCCAGTTAGAGTACGGCCCATTAATAGCTCCACTGCAGAAACATTCAATCCATTGTCACCAACGTTTACTCCAATGATAGTGCATACTCCCCAGCCAACTGTTACACTGTCCAGGGCTGCTCTCTGGAAGGTCAAACAAAAAAAAGATTAGCTGAGTAGGTAGAAAAGCAGAACATGAACTGCAATGTGGGTGTGTTCAATGCTTCAGGGAAAATTTACACAACTCTGCATTATGACGTTATGGTCATAATATAGATTGAGACTTGCACTTATGTTCTGTTTCAGATAGCACATCCAATAAAATTCTGAACATCATCAAAAATGATATTTAAACAAAACAAAACATATTTTACTCTGTTTAATACCACAGTTACGCTGAACCTATAGTGTATTTCATTGTATGTCAAGAAAAATACACATACATGAAGTTAAGGAAAGATCTATAGACTATATTGTAAACTCGAATCAACAAGTTTTTGACCATCTACAATGGAATGTGCAAAGATATTTGCAATTCCAGAGGCTTAGGATCCAAATTAAGTCATGAAGAGAGAGTGAATAAGTAAATATAAGGCATATACTGTAACTTAATAGATCTCAATGTAGGATAGATGAAAAGAAATGCTATTTAAAACAGAAGACATATGTGTGTGGATTTATCTCTGGGCTTTCTATTTTGTTCCATTGATCTATATGTCTGTCTTTGTGCCAGTACCATACTGTCTTGATGACTGTGGCTTTGTAGTAGAGCCTGAAGTCAGGCAAGTTGATTCCTCCAGTTCCATTCTTCTTTCTCAAGATTGCTTTGGCTATTCGAGGTTTTTTGTATTTCCATACAAATCTTGAAATTATTTGTTCTAGTTCTGTGAAAAATGTGCCTGGTAGCTTGATAGGGATTGCATTGAATTTGTAAATTGCTTTGGGTAGTATACTCATTTTCACTATATTGATTCTTCCAATCCATGAACATGGTATATTTCTCCATCTATTAGTGTCCTCTTTGATTTCTTTCATCAGTGTTTTATAGTTTTCTATATATAGGTCTTTAGTTTCTTTAGGTAGATATATTCCTAAGTATTTTATTCTTTTCGTTGCAATGGTGAATGGAATTGTTTCCTTAATTTCTTTTTCTACTTTCTCATTATTCGTGTATAGGAATGCAAGGGATTTCTGTGTGTTGATTTTATATCCTGCAACTTTACTATATTCATTGATGAGCTCTAGTAATTTTCTGGTGGAGTCTTTAGGGTTTTCCATGTAGAGGATCATGTCATCTGCAAACAGTGAGAGTTTTACTTCTTCTTTCCAATTTGGATTCCTTTTATTTCTTTTTCTGCTCTGATTGCTGTGGCCAAAACTTCCAGAACTATGTTGAATAGTAGCGGTGAAAGTGGACACCCTTGTCTTGTTCCTGACTTTAGGGGAAATGCTTTCAATTTTTCACCATTGAGGATAATGTTTGCTGTGGGTTTGTCATAGATAGCTTTTATTATGTTGAGATATGTTCCTTCTATTCCTGCTTTCTGGAGAGTTTTTATCATAAATGGATGTTGAATTTTGTCAAAGGCCTTCTCTGCATCTATTGAGATAATCATATGGTTTTTATTTTTCAATTTGTTAATGTGGTGAATTACATTGATTGATTTGCGGATATTGAAGAATCCTTGCATCCCTGGGATAAAGCCCACTTGGTCATGGTGTATGATCTTTTTAATGTGTTGTTGGATTCTGATTGCTAGAATTTTGTTGAGGATTTTTGCATCTATGTTCATCAGAGATATTGGCCTGTAGTTTTCTTTTTTTGTGACATCTTTGTCAGGTTTTGGTATTAGGGTGATGGTGGCCTCATAGAATGAGTTTGGAAGTTTACCTTCCTCTGCAATTTTATGGACACCTTATCTTTGACAAAGGAGGCAAGAATATACAATGGAGTAAAGACAATCTCTTTAACAAGTGGTGCTGGGAAAACTGGTCAACCACTTGTAAAAGAATGAAACTAGATCACTTTCTAACACCATACACAAAAATAAACTCAAAATGGATTAAAGATCTAAATGTAAGATCAGAAACTATAAAACTCCTAGAGGAGAACATAGGCAAAACACTCTCAGACATAAATCACAGCAGGATCCTCTATGATCCACCTCCCAGAATGCTGGAAATAAAAGCAAAAATAAACAGATGGGATCTAATTAAAATTAAAAGCTTCTGCACAACAAAGGAAAATATAAGCAAGGTGAAAAGACAGCCTTCTGAATGGGAGAAAATAATAGCAAATGAAGCAACTGACAAACAACTAATCTCAAAAATATACAAGCAACTTATGCAGCTCAACTCCAGAAAAATAAACGACCGAATCAAAAAATGGGCCAAAGAACTAAATAGACATTTCTCCAAAGAAGACATACGGATGGCTAACAAACACATGAAAAGATGCTCAACATCACTCATTATTAGAGAAATGCAAATCAAAACCACAATGAGGTACCACTTCACACCAGTCAGAATGGCTGCGATCCAAAAATCTGCAAGCAATAAATGCTGGAGAGGGTGTGGAGAAAAGGGAACCCTCCTACACTGTTGGTGGGAATGCAAACTAGTACAGCCACTATGGAGAACAGTGTGGAGATTCCTTAAAAATTGCAAATAGAACTACCTTATGACCCAGCAATCCCACTTCTGGGCATACACACCGAGGAAACCAGAATTGAAAGAGACACATGTACCCCAATGTTCATCGCAGCACTGTTTATAATAGCCAGGACATGGAAACAACCTAGATGTCCATCAGCAGATGAATGGATAAGAAAGCTGTGGTACATATACACAATGGAGTATTACTCAGCCGTTAAAAAGAATTCATTTGAATCAGTTCTGATGAGATGGATGAAACTGGAGCCGATTATACAGAGTGAAGTAAGCCAGAAAGAAAAACACCAATACAGTATACTAACACATATATATGGAATTTAGGAAGATGGCAATGACGACCCTGTATGCAAGACAGGGAAAGAGACACAGATGTGTATAATGGACTTTTGGACTCAGAGGGAGAGGGAGAGGGTGGGATGATTTGGGAGAATGACATTCTAACATGTATACTATCATGTGAATTGAATCGCCAGTCTATGTCTGACGCAGGATGCAGCATGCTTGGGGCTGGTGCATGGGGATGACCCAGAAAGATGTTATGGGGAGGGAGGTGGGAGGGGGGTTCATGTTTGGGAATGCATGTAAGAATTAAAGATTTTAAAATTAAAAAAAAACAAACAAACAAACAGAAAAATAAAACAGAAGACAAAACAATTAAAACAGAAAATGATAGTGGCTGCTGCTCATCAAACATTTCATCTGCTTCCCTATAGTTTTGAGCTCTCCTGCAGTTACATAGAGTCCCATGACTAGTTCTGGGCTACAGGCCAAAATGATGTGTGCCATTTCCTGGCCAAAATGGAAAAGCCAGTGGGCAACCTGCCAGCTATCCCTTCTGCTCTAACAACCACGAGAACCTTGTGTTAAGATTGTAAAGCCATAAATTAGAACTTCCTTCATTGCTAAGTCACCACATGGAAAACAGGGACCCAGAGGATTTGCACTGATCTTTGCATGATAGAAGAAAAAAAATTGTTATCTTAACTTACTGCAGGCTTGGAATGAATATGAAATGCCTAGATTGAAAACATAAATAAGTTTAAGAAAAATATAAACTTGTGGATGGCCATTACACATAGAAGCCCTGTGGTATAGTTGAACATTTAAAAATCTTTTGAGACTAATATTATAGAAGAAAAGTATAATTTACCCCATATCCTTTGCCATGCATGCTTAGTCACTTCAGTTGTGTCCGACTCTCTGCGACCCCATGGACCATGGCCCGCCAGGCTCCTCTGTCCATGGGATTCTCCAAGGAAGAATACTGGAGTGAGTTGCCATTTCCTTCTCCAGTGATAAAGTATGAAATGATTGAAGTGAATAAAGTGAAGTCGCTCAGTCGTGTCCGACTCTTTGTGACCCAATGGATTGTAGCCTACCAGGCTCCTCTGTCCATGAGATTTTCCAGGCAAGAGTGGGTTGGTCACTGGAGTGGGTTGCCATTTTCTTCTCCTTTGCCATAGTACGTAGTCAACTTGATTCTCACTTGTCAAGGTGACTTTTACTTCTACAGAAGTTCCACTAGAAATACTGTTCCTTTTCATCACTGATCACTATATGAAAGAAGCAGTCTGAAGTATGGTATATTCTCTCCCTCTTCTCTCGCTGTCTCTGTCTGTCTTACTAGGGATGGAAAATGACCTAGAACTTTTAGAATGTGTTTTGAAATCTTTATTTGAATATGTGTTTATTTATAGTTTTGAAAATTTCTAACATTTCTAAATAGCAACTCTTTTACTTTCTACACTTCTTGTATGGCAGAAGCATTTTTGTTTAATGCATATTGTACAGAAGAACCCACAAAGAGAGGAAAACCACACAGGCACTGCTTGTTACCTTAAGGGAGCTGCTTAGATTATTCCCATTTTGGGTTTGGCTGTGCCATGTGGCTTAGGGATCTTAGTTGGCTGGCCAGGGATTGAACCTGTGCCCTCTGCAGTGACAGTGTGGAGTCTTAACCACTGGACTGCCAAGGAACCCTCCTCTTTATTTTTAAATTTAATGTCTTTCCTATTGCCCTTTTCTCCATTTCTGAGCTTTCCTCCAGGCAGGGAATTGACCTCCATAAATATGACTTAGTTAAATGGGTATTATATGCAAATACACGGTTTTATTTAGTAGCCTCTGATAAGTTTTGATGAGAATTATTTTTAGTTTTCAAAGTCTTATAAAATTGTCCACTACTGTAAACTTCTAATTGTTTTGTTGGATTTCTTAGGCTGCTTTAGAGCATTAGAAATCATCAGAATCAAGTTCATACCCATTACTGGAATGTCTTCCACAACCTAGAAATTTAGCTTTCCTTTCCCTTGGTGGAAGGGTAGGCAGCTCATTTTTTGTGGTTAAATAAACTCATCTCTTTTTATTTGGATTCTCTAGTGTGATTCTGTTCCATGATTTAAAATACATTTCTTGGTGTAATAAATAAGATAATAATGGAAGCTGAAAGATTTAGATCAGTGGTTCTCAACTTGGGAAACTTGTAAAAAATATTAGTACCTTGGTCCCCAGTGCATAAGAATATCCTGGGTATGGGTCTATTCATTGACACTGAAAAACAACTCCCTTGATGCTTCTAAAGTATAGCCAGTTTTGAGAATCTCTATACTAGAAAAAGAAGGTTAAATGGGCTGAATTTCAGTGTTTGTGAAACATGTGAGCTGTGGGAAGTGGAGAAGTGGATGTGGCACATTGCAGTCCTCAGGTTCCAAGGACAATTTAAAAAGTAGGGCCTGAAGCTTTGGATGCAGAGGAGCAGTGCAGGACGAGGAGCCCTCCCTGCGTGAATTTCAGTAATAGCATTTATTGAGTCCTTCCCAGGTGGTCCAGTGGTCAAGAATCTGTCTGCCAATGCAGAAGACATAGGTCGGGAAGATCTCCTAGATGAGGAAATTGCAATCCACTCCAGTATTCTTGCCTAGGATATCACATGGACAGAGGAGCCTGGTGGGCTACAGTCTGTGGGGTCACAAAGAGTCAGACAGGACTGAGCAACTGAGCACATATGCGCATATGCTTATTACCGGCCAGGTCCTCTCTCTTTTTTCTTGGAATGCCCTCTTCTGAGGTCTTTATTTATTTATTTTTTAAATTTTTATTTTTACTTTATTTTACTTTACAATACTGTATTGGTTTTGCCATACATTGACATGAATCCACCTGTTAAGCTGTCGCACCATTTGCAGTGAAACCATTCTGAGAGGCAAGACCCAGGAAGGGCAGCCTATTGCTCTCAGCAGCTCTTCCCAATTTCCATTCTCTCCTGGGGAAGACATGTCAGCTGAGAACTGAGGAGAAGAATTAGCAAAGCCTGCTCCTGGGAGATTGAAGTACAGAATTGCATTCTTTATAGCCTCCCAGTGCCCAGTTTTGTCCACCTCTTTGCGACCCCTGGTGTTTGGATGGCAAAGAGTCTGCCTGCAGTGTGGAGACCCAGGTTCAATCCCTGGGTTGGGATGATCCCCTGGAGAAGGGAAAGGTAACCCACTACAGTATTCATGCCTGGGAAATTCCATGAACAGAGGAGCCTAGTGGGCTACAGTCCATGGGGTCATAAAGAGTCAAACACGACTGAGTGACTAAGATACACACACACTTTGCAATCCTGTTGACTGTAGCCCACCAGGCTCCTCTGTCCATGGAATTTCCCAGGCAAGAATACTGGAGTGGGTTGCCATTTCCTTCTCCGGGGATTACACCCTCGCCTCTTGTGTCTCCTGCATTGGTAGGTGGGTTCTTTACCACTAGTGCCACCTGGAAAGCCTCTCCTTAGAGGAGAGTTTTAGGAGCCAGGCTGAGTGAAGGTGTAAATAAAAAGGAATAGTGTCATAACTATTAAAACTTCACAGTTCTCACTAATGAAAGAAAATTTCTCTCTAATTTCTCCATAGGCAGAAAATTTAGTTGATAATTTCTCTAGTCATCTTGTTAAAAAAACAAAACAAACTCTTCCCAATGGTGTCTTTGAGCAAATATGCATTAGGCGAGTATTTGCTGGAGACTGAGGCTGCACACTCTGGAGGCTAACTAATCCTTACGTTGCCTGTTGGCTCTTTATCCCATCTTTTGGAGCAGAACATACAAGATTAGAGGTGTGGATTTGTAATCATGCAGTTGCTCAGGACCCTACACTTAGAAGGGCCCTCCTTTCCTGTCCTGAGAGGAGAAGAAATCTGAATGAATCAAAATTGTAGTGTTTAGGAAAAATGGATTTAGATTTAATTTTGCAGCTTGTTGATTTTTTAATTGAAAATTTCACACATAATTTGGACCTAATTCTGCAGACCGTTTATTTAGATCTAATGGACAGAACTGGCTTGTTTGCAGGTTGCTAACCTCTCCTGCCTGTACTTTAATGTGAAAGTGGATACCTTTGGCTGTTAGGAGGGACACCAGACACCCTGTCTATTCCCTCTTCTAGGACTGCCTTTTCTTTTTCCCTCACTTCTCATAGGCATAATTCTTTTAATTTGTAAGTTTTCTCTTAATGTTTTTGCTGAATTTCATGTGAAAGAATAAACACATGTTAATAACACATTAATATTAAGTAGTAATTAGCAATATAACAAAAATTAATTACATGTTATATAATGTATAATGCATCTAATATATTAATAAGTATTATTTATATAAACTTAATATATATACATAAATATAAATGTTAAATATAAGCATATTAATATATTTTCAATGTTAATTATGTCAATAAGAAATATTTACTATATCTTATTATAAAAAATACATACCATGATTTTAGCTCCTCCTACACACTCAAAGGCAAAGTCCACACCTCCATTGGTCATTTCAACGATGACCTCTTGAATGGGTTTGTCTAGGTCTTTAGGATTGAGGCAGTCAGTGGCTCCAAGGGCTTTGGCCTTTGTAAACTTCTCACTATTGATGTCAATAACTATGATTCGGGAAGCTCCTGATGCTTTACAACCCATTACAGCAGAGAGACCGACACCTCCTAGGCCAAAGATGGCACAGGTAGAACCAGGTGTGACCTGCAGGCAAAAACATTATAAATTAACTTTTCAAGCAGCTGGTCCCATTTTTGAAAAAAGGACAGAGTGAAGTGGGAGCAAAAAAAGGGACAGAGTTGAGTGGGGGCAGGAACAGATATATAAAACCCTGTCTGTTGTAAAGCTAAATGATATAGCTAAATGGGGGAAATTTGCCAATGTGAAAATGTATGAATCACTGGCTAAATTTGAATAAACATTTGAAGGCTATTAGAATTAGAATTATCAGCTCATAATTCTACAAACCCAAGTAAAAATCATTCTCTTATCTTCCTTTTCCCTTTAGTGTTATGAGAACAAAAACTGAAGCCCAGACATTTTAAAAGGCTTACTGGTTTCTTTTTAAAATAGATCTTCTCTGGTGGCTCAGACGGTAAAGCGTCTGCCTACAATGCAGGAGACCTGAGTTCAATCCCTGGGTCAGGAATATCTCCTGGAGAAGGAAATGGCGACCTATTCCAGTATTCTTGCCTGGAAAATCCCATGGACGGAGGAGCCTGGTAGGCTACAGCCCGTGGGGTTGCAAAGAGTTGGACATGACTGAGCAACTTCACTTTAAATAGATCACAAGCCCCAATGTTCATTGCAGGACTATTTACATATGGATATACGTATATGTATAACTGAATCATTTCACCGTACACCTGAAACTAACACAACATTGTAAATCAACTATATTGCATTATAAAATAAAAAATTAAATTTAAATAAGATATAGATCAAAAAAAGTCAAGTAATTTGACATCTGTATTTCTAATAGGTCTTTTTTGTTTTTTTTGGTATTAATGTTGTGATTGGTTTTGAATGACCAATAATATGCCTCTAAATATGAATTAATGTTATCATCCCAAATCATCACTTCATTCAAATGGAACAAAGAAGGTATGTTTTTGCATGGCATTGAAAGATTTTTATTATCTTGGTCCTATATCTTTCAACTTCTCCATAATCATCGCAGTACTACAGCTACAGCCAAATGTTGCAGTTTTCTTTCCCCATGTTTTAGTTCATGCTGTTCCCTCAGCTTGATGTGCTTTTCACCTTATTTCCTTTAGTCAAAATATAACCTGTATGTCTAGACCTAACTTAAATCACACTCTACCCTTGAAATGTTTCTTGATTCTACAATTAGAAATTAGTACCCATCTTTTTGCATTTTCTATATCATTTAATTCGAAATTAGTTTTGAATGATTTTGTGTGTGTGCATGTGGACTAAAGTCTTTGAGGGCATATAATCTTTAATATTAATATCAAGGAGTCTTCTGTATGTTTTGTCTTTAGTAAATGTTTGTTACATTGAATTCAACAGAAACGTAATATGTGAGATGACAAGGAAAGCTGCTGTAACTGGAATATGCTATTTTGTAGAGTGGTATAATGGGAAAAATACTATACAGAGATATGTTCAATTAATATTTTCCAGTGGTGATAAGAACCTGTTAGAATTAAAAGCATAAACCCAAGAGAAAGAGAAAATGTGTCCAGGAAAAGTCCTTGATATATTCTAATTTGAAAACAAAACCGTTAAGGAAAGACAGACTTTTTTACTTTAGTTTATGTGTCATACTCCGGAGAAGGCAATGGCACCCCACTCCAGTACTCTTGCCTGGAAAATCCCATGGGCAGAGGAGCCTGGCAGGCTGCAGTCCATGGGGTCGCTAAGAGTTGGACACGACTGAGTGACTTCACTTTTGCTTTTCACTTTCATGCATTGGAGAAGGAAATGGGAACCCACTCCAGTGTTCTTGCCTTGAGGATCCCAGGAATGGGGGAGCCTGGGGGGCTGCTGTCTATGGGGTCACACAGAGCCGGACACGACTGAAGTGACTTAGCAGCAGCAGCAGCAGCAGACATGAATACACTGGCTTTTGCCACTCAGGGAAAAAGAATATATATATTTTGCAAATATTCAGAACACCGTTCTATACATACTATGTAATCTTTACTATGATACTGTGGCATGAGTTTAGTATATTTCCAAATATATTTCTCCAGAGACTGTTATAAATTTCGCCAGTAAGTCTAACTGGAAGTAGACATGCATTTTTCTCATTGAAGCAATGTTGTACACAGTTGTGCATAGCTTACAACAGTGCATAAACTGAATACACTATACCAATTGTGTTATACAACTGGACACTTGTGTGTAAAAGTGTCTTTAATTGCAGTTCGGGGTGGGAGGTCATTATAAAGTATTGTTTGTTTTATTGTTTGTGTTAGTCGCTTAGTCATGTCCGACTATACAGCCCCATCGACTGTAGCCCACCAGGCTTCTCTATCCATGGGATTCTCCAGGCAAGAATACTGGAGTAGATTGCCATGCCCTTCTCCCTGGATCCAGGGATTGAAGCCCAGCCTCCTGCATTGCAGGTGAACTCTACCATCTGAGCTACAAGGGAAGGTTATCAGGTATCAGTCAGTCATTCAGTCAGTTCAGTCACTGAGTTGTGTCCGACTCTTTGCAACACCATGAATCACAGCACGCCAGGCCTCCCTGTCCATCACCAACTCCCGGAGTTCACTCAGACTCACATCCATGGAGTTCATAATGCCATCCAGGAACCTAATCCTCTGTCATCCCCTTCTCCTCCTGCCCCCAATCCCTCCCAGAATCAGAGTCTTTTCCAGTGAGTCAACTCTTCGCATGAGGTGGCCAAAGTACTGGACTTTCAGCTTTAGCATCATTCCTTCCAAAAGAAATCCCAGGGCTGATCTCCTTCAGAATGGACTGGTTGGATCTCCTTGCAGTCCAAGGGACTCTCAAGAGTCTTCTTCAACACCACACTTCAAAAGCATCAATTCTTCGGTGCTCAGCTTTCTTCACAGTCCAACTCTCACATCCATACATGACCACAGGAAAAACCATAGCCTTGACTAGACGGACCTTAGTTGGCAAAGTAATGTCTCTGCTTTTGAATATGCTATCTAGGTTGGTCAAAACTTTTCTTCCAACGAGTAAGCGTCTTTTAATTTCATGGCTGCAGTCACCATCTGCAGTGATTTTGGAGCCCCAAAAAATGAAGTCTGACACTGTTTCCACTTTTTCCCCATCTATTTCCCATGAAGTGATGGGACCAGATGCCATGATCTTCATTTTCTTAATGTTGAGCTTTAAACCAACTTTTTCACTCTCCTCTTTCACTTTCATCAAGAGGCTTTTTAGCGCCTCTTCACTTTCTGCCATAAGGATGGTGTCATCTGCATATCTGAGGTTATTGATATTTCTCCCGGCAATCTTGATTCCACCTTGTGTTCCCCCCAGTCCATCGTTTCTCATGATGTACTCTGCATAGAAGTTAAATAAGCAGGGTGACAATATACAGCCTTGACGTACTCCTTTTCCTATTTGAAACCAGTCTGTTGCTCCATGTCCAGTTCTAACTGTTGCTTCCTGACCTGCAAACAGATTTCTCAAGAGGCAGGTCAGGTGGTCTGGTATTCCCATCTTTTCAGAATTTTCCACAGTTTATTGTGATCCACAGTCAAAGTCTTTGGCATAGTCAATAAAGCAGAAATAGATGTTTTCGGGAACTCTCTTGCTTTTCCATGATCCAGCGGATGTTGGCAATTTGATCTTATAATCCCAATTAATAATAGAGCTTTAAATAGTGTATGATTATCTATCTACAGACAACACTCTTAGGACATTTTTATGCTTTCAGAGATCTCTATGAAATGTAATTAATTTGGCAATAAAAGATGCAAACAGATTGAAAAGAACAAGGAGTTCTGGTGATGCTGGAGGAATGGTCCTTAATAATTAATCAGAGTTATTGCATCACTTTTCTTCTCAGGGGTAAATTAAAAATTACTAAAGCTCTTGCCTTTTTCTAGATTACTGACAATTCACTTCTTTTTACTTGCTCCTATCAAGTTTATTTCTCTTTTTTGAGTATCTCATGAGGTGGATTAGCTGTTCTTCAGCATCAGGAAGAACAGATTCTGGGAATTTAGGTAAGCTTTGACTAGATTTAAAAGAAAATTATGGCTGAATCGCAAGGCTTAATATCCCTGAAGAAAGACTCCTGTGGTAGAAGGTGATAGTCGACATGGAGTCCAGAAAAGGGCAGGGTGAAAAGGTGGCTGTGGTGGTGGTGCTGCTGGCGATTGTAGCAAAGAACAGTAACTCTTTCCCGTGACTCCAGTGTTATCTAGAGGAAAATACGCCTGGACTGCCAGGGTCACTCAGCTCTTAACTCCTCCCAGCTAACAATGCCCTTCCTGTAGGAGCCTTCAGATTATAGTTTGACTTCCCATATAGTCTTAAATTTTTGCTAATGAATAAATGAATGAATGAATTTTTAGAAAGAGATAATATACCGAGAGCCAAGAATAGCATCCCTATCTGCTTGACTGATACAACTCTCAACAAAAAGTTGTATCTTGATATTTTGGCTACTAGATCAGCCTTTTATTTTGGTTAGGCTGACTTCATTTTCTTGACACTGAACAACTCTATGTAATCTTATAAAAAAGAATAGTTGGATTGCAAAGCTGAGGACTAAGCCTCACCAAGATGTTTTAGGGATTACATATGAACCCGGCTTTATTCATTCACTTGCTGAAAACTTTCCAAGCTCATACTATGTGCCAGGCACAAGGCTAGGCTCCAGAGCCATCACAATGAACAAGAGAGAATTCTTGTCCTTATGGAGCAAATCATCTAAGAAGAAGGAGAAATAAGTGGGAAATATCTCCATAGTGTGATAAGAAGGAAGAAAGGGATAAATACAGATACTTTAGGGGAAACTGTGAGGGATGCCCAATGCATGCCTGGGAGGATGGAGTAGGTTTCCAATGGGAAGTGACAAATAACTGGAGTCAGACAGAAGTGGAGGAGCTTTCCAGGCAGTGTTGGTGGGAGCCAGGTGTGAAAAGTCTAGAGGCCACATTTAGAACCGAGAGCCTGGGGGTCAGGCCCAGGGGAAGAGCGAACCATGAAAGGAAATAGAAAGGATGACTAGCATATTGAAGGAAAAGGGGAATAATTAAAGGGGAATGAAACCTCCAGATTTTGTTGTTTAGGAAGACCACTCTAGTTGCATTTTGCAGTTTAGAGTTAAGGGATAAAGATTGATGTCAAGGAGGTTCAAATAAGGAGGTCACCAGTATTCTTGCCTGGGAAATCGCACGGACAGAGGAGCCTTGTGGGCTACAATCCATGGGGTTGCAAAGAGCTGGACACAACTTAGCAACTGAGCATGCAAAATCCTGCAGAAGTGGTAGATTGGGGTTTGAAGCTACATGTGCCTGACTCTGGCAGCTCTGTGCTTTCTCTCAGCCTCCTGAAGCTCAGAATGAGGCCCTTGAAATAGGCAGAGAGCGAGCTCTAGTGGACGGATGGAGAGAGGGAGAAAGGGTAACTGAGGACAGGACGACAAGAAAGATGGATAGAGTGCTCAGATCTGCCTGTGGGGGTGCGCCTGGAGGCAAGCGGGTGGGTTCACCTATCCGGGGTGCTACATGGGGACAGGGAGGGCGGCCTGGGGACCAGCTTCTCAGGTGGCACCAGAGGGAGGAGGAAGTAGGAGTGGATGGAAGGGGAGCCTTTGCTTGCAGGCAGGCAGTACAAATTAAAAAAAAAAAAGGAGGTCGTTTGAAGCATCCAAGTGATAGTGAGATCTCTCTAGTCTGTAGGTTGAAGAGCTTTGTAAAAGCTTCTAAATTCTAACATGGGATTTCAGGGACGCATCTTGCCACCATCAGGGCTGCCATCTGAGACCGTCCCTTGAAGCCACATAGGGGCAAAGTGAGACATAGAGATGAATTACTACACTTGAGAGAGAGGAAATGGCAACCCACTCCAGTATTCTTGCCTGGAGAATCCCATGGACAGAGGAACCTGACTACATACAGTCCACGGGGTTGGACACGACTGAGCAACTTCACTTTCTTTCACTTTCACTTTCTAATCTGCTGCATCAAGGAGAAACTAGGTGGCTATATGGGTGTAGTTTCTGTTGTCTCTTGACCGGATCTGCTGTCCCAGGACAAGGGACATATTTAGGGGACATGTTTAAGCAGACTGTACTTAAATCAGGGATAGTCAATAATCTAACATACTAGTAAAGGAAAGGAAATGAACATGAACTGGGTGCCAGCTATATGCTAGCCTCTGGGCCAGATGCCTTGCATATGTAATATGATTTAATTATCCCCACAACTATTTGTAGTAGATATTACAGTAGAGAGAGGAGTGGAGAGGGTAAATATCTTGCCTAGAGTCACAAAGGTAATAAATGACAGAGCCAGTTTTTGAAGATAAATCTGGCTGCTTTATCATGCTGCCTCCCAGTGACATCTATCTTACACAGCCTGGTGATTAACCATTTTACCTTGGCGTTGTTGATGACAGCTCCATAGCCAGTTGAAAATGCACATCCAAGCAGACAAACTCTCTCTAAATTGGCATCGTCCTCTAGTTTGGCAAGGTTGACATCTGAGACCACAGTGTATTGACTGAAGGTACTCGTCCCCATGAAATGGTAAATTGGTTTTCCTTTGCAGGTAAACCTGCTAGTTCCATCTTCCATTAATTTTTGATCACCAATAGGATTTTTAAAATTCCTAGGGGAAAAAAAGATACAAAAAAGGGAAAGTTGATGGACAACTGATAACTTTCCTGAAAATAAGTACCTACCTGCTCCCTGATGCAAGCACCTACCCTCCCCACTTTGGACTATTTTCAAGTAAATCTCAGACATCACTGTTTCATCTGTAAATATTTCAGTATGTGTCTCTAAAAGATGCTTTTAATTCTACAGATTTCATTTGGTTGGTGTGTCTCTTATTTCTCTTGATTTATAGGTTCTCACCCTATCCCTTGTTTGTTCCCCTGCAGATTTTTTGTTGAATAAATAGTTATTTGTCCTACAGAATTTTCTTCAATCTAGATTTTTCTGATTATGTTCCTATAATCTGGTTTAACATATTTCTCCATCGCTGTATTTCCCCTAAACTAGTATTTTTGATTTAAATGTTTGATCTGATTCAAATTTTATGTTTTTGTAGGAATATTGCTAAAACAGTGTAGTGTATTTTCACCTGGAGGCATGTAATAGCTCATCTCTTTGTGATCCTGGAAAGAACTGATGGTCATTGTCAAAATCTGTTATTTCATTAGAGGTTTGCAAAAGGGTCTATTCATTTTTTGAATATCTGCAACAACCCTGTGAACTAGGTATTATTATTGTCTCCTTTTTATAGATGAGTAAATTGAGGCACAGTATGGGCAGAAGAGCCTGGAGGGCTATGGTCCATTGAGTCGCAAAGAGTCCAACATGGCTGTAGCCACTGAGCACGCATGCATGCATAGATATGAGCAGTAAAATTTTAGCTTCTGAAATAACTAGTTTCAGTTAGCATTAAAGGTAAATATTTTGTTTCTATAGTCTAAGTAAAAAATAAGGCAATTAAGATTTTTGACTCCGGATCCAGACTGCCTAGGTTCAAAATCTAGCTCCAATCTATGTGGCCTTGGAATAAATTACTGTGATGCATTGCATTTCTCTCTCATCCTCTGGAGAAGTGAGAGGGTAACAGGCAGATAAGGAACTGAAAATCAGTCTGGGATGCCATCAGGTATACCCCTGATTCATCTCCACCCCGCCTTGGTGGTAGAACCGGGAGGTATGAGTATGGTGCCTGCGTCAGTAAGGGACAGACTAAGTCAGACCAGGGAAGGAAAGCTTTGGTGGAAAGTCTGTCTACATCCCCATCTAGAGCAGCGAGGGACGCCTCCGGTAGAAAGATGGCACTGGTCACTTTTTCCTCTCTTACAGATGGGAGCTAACAATTCCAGCCTCACTCCTTTGAACTGTATCCTGAAAAACTGGGATAGATTTGATCCTTAGAGCTTAAAGATGGTATGCCTGATCTTCCTATGTGATACTGCATGGCCACGGTATCCACTGGAGGAAGGCAAACGGTAGCCAGTTGGAGGGTCTTTTAATTATACTAGTATTTTACAATTAGGCCAGTTCTGTAGAAAACAAGGGGAATGGGTGGAAGTAGCATATGTGTTGACCTTTTTCTCTGCAAGACATGCCAGACTTATGTCCTACGGGTATAGATTTGGGTATGAAACCTTCAGCTCCCTCCTGTCCTCCTAATTTGCCCCTGTACCCAGGGCTCCAAACTGAAAGTCAGCTCCCCCCCGTCACCGCCCAGAAGGGTTGCCTCAGTAGAAACCCAAACTGAGATTCAAACTGCCCAAGTAGAGTCTAAACAACCCCTGGCTTGTTATGACCTCAGACTACACTGGTTTCAAAGAAATTCAAGTTGAAGTAAGAGAAGCTCAGACAGCTGTAAGGCGAGTGCAGAGGAAAAGAGAGTGAGCTGGGCAGTCAGGCAAGAAAAAGGAAATTTATTAGAGGGAAAAGAGAGAGTGACTGGCTCTTAAGGAGAACCAGTGTTCTCTCTTTCTGATGGAGTCCTTCTTATACCAATGAAAAATTCTGTGAAGAGATGGTCACATAGCCAGAGGTCTGGAATCTGGTGGTCTTGCAGCTTTGAGAAGATAAGTGCCAGTGAGATAACAGGATGCCATTTGGGCAATTTGGTCAGTCTCACAGATCACTGTGATTTTATTCTTCATTTGCAAGGTCGACATAATGAGCCATCTTATCAATGAGACCCCATGTGGGCCCGATCATTCCCGCCTTTTTGATTTTGGATAAGGGCCAAAGGTCAATCTTCTGTAACTGCTTCCTTCAGGACAGGGGAATCATGGGGGTAAGATAAGACATTGTGGGGGTAAGATAAGAAAAGGCTGGAATGTAGGTCAAGGGGATTTGTGTGGGGTCAAAGTGTTTGATAATCTGAGTGAGTTAGAAGTAGCTCATGGATAGTTCAGTTGGTGAAGGCTTGTAAGCGGTCTTGCCACTGTAAGAGTTACCCTGGGCTCCATAGAGGTAATGAGAGTCGGGGCCTGGGGCCCTGGGGCCCTGGGCACCTTCAGTCTTCAGTGGCAAGTCTGTGGAAGTTGGGCAGAGCTGGTCGGAGGACTCCTGCTCGGAACCAGGAGGGGAATGTCCGGATCCCTGGAGGTGGACTTGGGCAGTTGACTTTCCAATGTCCTGTTATGCCACAGCTGGGACATGAACCTGGAGGGGGCCTTGGCTTTAGGCACGAGCGGGTCCAGTGGCCTTCTTTGCTGCATTTGAAGCAGGGTCCAGGTGGCTTCCTTTCTTTGTTGGTTGATGGTGGCTTGGAGCCACGTAGGGCAAGGGCTAAAAGGTGGCATTTCGCCTGATCTCTTTGGGCCTTCTCTAGCTTTGACTATTCTTCCCGGTTATTGAAACTCTTAAAGGCTAAATTTAAAAGGTCTTGGTGAGGGGTTTGAGGGCCTTCTGCCTTTTTTAGTTTCTTTCAGATATCTGGGGACAACTGGGAGATAAAATTGGTGTTAAGGACAATGGTGCCCTCTGCTGAAGTGGGGTCTAATTTTGTATATTTTTGTAGTGGTTCTGTTAACCTGGCCAGAAATTGTACTGGGTTTTCATCTAGCCCTTGAGTTATTTCCTGGAGCTTATCAAAGTTGATGGCTTTATGCCCTGCCTTTTTTTTTTTTTTTTAATGCCCTGCCTTTTGAAGGCCCACAGTGAGACAAGCAACCATGTGATTATGGGCTACTCATCCAGGTCTCCCTGCCTGATAATCCCAGTTGGGATCTTCTTGGGTGACAGCTGTTGCCCCTACGGGCTTAGGGTCATCTGTCCTATGTATCTCATCAGCATGCACCTGAAAGGCTTGCCATACTCATTCTTTCTCTTCTGGGAGAAGAGTGGAGGAAAGGATGATGTAAATATCATGCCAGGTTAAGTCATAAGACTGGGTAAGACACTTGAATTATTTTAGATGATATCCAGGTATGAGGAGAAGGAGCCAAGATGCTTTCAGTCTGAGACAGATCGTGAGGGAGAATGGGACATGAACCCTAACAATGCCTTCTGCTCCAGCTACTTCTCCTGAAGGGAGGACTGGAGCAGGGGAAGGAGTGGGGTCCTGCAGTGAAGTTTCCCGTTTTAAAGTTGTTCAGGACTGGCTGTGGGGAGGAGATCTAGGGAGGTCTGGGTAAAGCCTTGGGACCCTCAGGGTAGAGGGTGGGGCTGAGAACTCAGAGCTTATTACAGGCAAAGGCTGGGGAGGGGCGTTGGGAGCTGCCTTCAGAAAGAGGGAGAGAAGAGGGGATGTAAGGTGGAGGCTGTGGAACTGGATCTGGAGCGACTGCAAGGGGATTGGTAGTGATAGGGAGTAGTCTGTGGTGGGAAGGGTCAAGGAAGAAGAAGAAAAGTCTGAACAGGAATCGAGAGACATTGTATTAGGAGGATGTGGCCCAGAGAAGGCTAAAAGTATTTGAGAAGTAGAACAGGATTCACAGAGAAAGGGTTGAGAGCGGAGAAAGAAAGCCTGAACATAAGGGATTTCTAACCACTTGCCATTGTGGTGGCAGATGTTATCAAGGTCCCATCAGTTCAGTGGCTCAGTCGTGTCCAACTCTTTGTGACCCCATGAATTGCAGGACGCCAGGCCTCCCTGTCCATCACCAACTCCTGGAGTTCTCTCAGACTCACATTCATTGAATCAGTGATGCCATCCAGCCACCTCATCCTCTGTCATCCCCTTCTCCTCCTGCCCCCAATCCATGCCAGCATCAGAGTCTTTTCCAATGAGTCAACTCTTCGCATGAGGTGGCCAAAGTACTGGAATTTCAGCTTTAGCATCATTCCTTCCAAAGAAATCCCAGGACTGATCTCCCTTAGAATGGACTTGTTGGATCTCCTTGCAGTCCAAGAGACTCTCAAGAGTCTTCTCCAACACCACAGTTTAAAAGCATCAATTCTTCGGTGCTCAGCCTTTTTCACAGTCCAACTCTCACATCCATACATGACCACAGGAAAAACCATAGCCTTGACTAGACGGACCTTAGTCGGCAAAGTAATGTCTCTGCTTTTGAATATGCTATCTAGGTTGGTCATAACTTTTCTTCCAAGGAGTAAGCGTCTTTTAATTTCATGGCTGCAGTCACCATCTGCAGTGATTTTGGAGCCCCCTGAAAAAGAGTCTGCCACTGCTTCCACTGTTTCCCCATCTATTTGCCATGAAGTGATGGGACCAGATGCCATGATCTTCGTTTTCTGAATGTTGAGCTTTAAGCCAACTTTTTCACTCTCCTCTTTCACTTTCATCAAGAGGCTTTTTAGTTCCTCTTCACTTTCTGCCATAAGGGTGGTATCTGTATATCTGAGGTTATTGATATTCTCCCAGCAATCTTGATTCCAGCTTGTGTTTCTTCCAGTCCAGCGTTTCTCATGATGTACTCTGCATAGAAGTTAAATAAGCTGGGTGACAATATACAGCCTTGACATACTCCTTTTCCTATTTGGAACCAGTCTGTTGTTTCATGTCCAGTTCGAACTGTTGCTTCCTGACCTGCATACAGATTTCTCAAGAGGCAGGTCAGGTGGTCTGGTATTCCCATCTCTTTCAGAATTTTCCACAGTTTATTGTGATCCACACAGTCAAAGGCTTTGGCATAGTCAATAAAGCAGAAATAGATGTTTTTCTGGAACTCTCTTGCTTTTTCCATGATCCAGCGGATGTTGGCAATTTGATCTCTGGTTCCTCTGTCTTTCCTAAAACCAGCTTCAACATCAGGGAGTTCACGGTTCACGTATTGCTGAAGCCTGGCTTGGAGAGTTTTGAGCATTACTTTAGTAGCAGGTGAGATGAGTGCAATTGTGTGGTAGTTTGAGCATTCTTTGGCATTGCCTTTCTTTGGGATTGGAGTGAAAACTGACCTTTTCCAGTCCTGTGGCCACTGCTGAGTTTTCCAAATTTGCTGACATATTGAGTGCAGCACTTTCACAGGATCGTCTTTCAGGATTTGAAATAGCCCCACTGGAATTCCATCACCTCCACTAGCTTTGTTTGTAGTGATGCTTTCTAAGGCCCACTTGACTTCACATTCCAGGTTGTCTGGCTCTAAATGAGTGATCACGCCATTGTGATTATCTAGGTCATGAAGATCTTTTTTGTATAGTTCTTCTGTGTATTCTTGCCACCTCTTCTTAATATCTTCTTCTTCTGTTAGGTCCATAGAGGAGCTCTTCCACTTTGAAGGTCAGGAAGGGTGGCGGTGAGGAGATACTCTTCGTCCAAGGTAAGGAGCAGCGGATGCGCTTTGCTGGAGCAGCCGTGAAGAGATACCCCATGCCCAAGGTAAGAGAAACCCAAGTAAGATGGTAGGTGTTGCAAGAGGGCATCAGAAGGCAGACACACTGAAACCATACTCACAGAAAACTAGTCAATCTAATCACACTAGGTCCACAGCCTTGTGTAACTCAAGGAAACCAAGCCATGCCCGCAGGGCAACCCAAGACGGGCGGGTCATGGTGGAGAGGTGGTCCACTGTAGAAGGGAATGGCAAACCACTTCAGTATTTTTGCCTTGAGAACCCCATGAACAGTATGAGAAGGCAAAATAGTAGGATACTGGATGAGGAACTCCCCAGGTCAGTATGCTACTGGAGATCAGTAGAGGAATAACTCCAGAAAGAATGAAGGGATGGAGCCAAAGCAAAAACAATACCCAGCTGTGGATGTGACTGGTGATAGAAACAAAGTCTGTTGCTGTAAAGAGCAATATTGCATAGGAACCTGGAATGTCAGGTCCATGAATCAAGGCAAATTGGAAGCGGTCAAACAAGAGATGGCAAGAGTGAACGTCGACATTCTAGGAATCAGCGAACTAAAATGGACTGGAATGGGTGAATTTAACTCACATGACCATTATATCTACTACTGTGGGCAGGAATCCCTCAGAAGAAATGGAGTAGTCATCATGGTCAGCAAAAGAGTCTGAAATGCAGTACTTGGATGCAATCTCAAAAATGACAGAATGATCTCTGTTCATTTCCAAGGCAAACCATTCAATATCACAGTTATCCAAGTCTATGCCCCAACCAGTAATGCTGAAGAAGCTGAAGGTGAACGGTTCTATGAAGACCTAGAAGACCTTGTAGAACAAACACCCAAAAAAGATGTCCTTTTCATTATAGGGGACTAGAATGCAAAAGTAGGAAGTCAAGAAACACCTGGAGTAACAAGCAAATTTGGCCTTGGAATGGGGAATGAAGCAGGGCAAAGACTAATAGAGTTTTGCCAAGAAAATGCAGTGGTCATAGCAAACACCCTCTTCCAACAACACAAGAGAAGATTCTACACATGGACATCACCAGATGGTCAACACCGGAATCAGACTGATTCTGTTCTTTGCAGCCAAAGATGGAGAAGCTCTATAAAGTCAGCAAAAACAAGACCGGGAGCTGACTGTGGCTCAGATCAAGAACTCCTTATTACCAAATTCAGACTTAAATTAAAGAAAGTAGAGAAAACCGCTAGACCATTTAGGCATGACCTAAATCAAATCCCTTATGATTACATAGTGGAAGTGAGAAATAGATTCAAGGGCCTAGATCTGATAGATAGAGTGCCTGATGAACTAGGGAAAGAGGTTCGTGACATTGTACAGGAGACAGGGATCAAGACCATCCCCATGGAAAAGAAATGCAAAAAAGCAAAATGGCTGTCTGGGGAGGCCTTAAAATAGCTGTGAAAAGAAGAGAGGTGAAAAGCAAAGGAGAAAAGGAAAGATATAGCATCTGAATGCAGAGTTCCAAAGAATAGCAAGAAGAGATAAGAAAGCCTTCTTCAGTGATCAGGGTTCCATAGAGTATTATAATTGAGAGTTCTGTTTTCTGGCCATTGGAGACTGTTATCAAGTGTATTGTGCCAACCAGTGTTAGTATTGTAAATAAGCCTTTTTGGTCTTATCTTTTAGGTTTTGGAGAAGGCATCTTCAGTTCAGTTCAGTCGCTCAGTCTAGTCTGACTCTTTGCGACCCCATGAATTGCAGCATGCCAGGCCTCCCTGTCCATCACCATCTCCCAGAGTTCACTCAGACTCACGTCCATCGAGTCCGTGATGCCATCCGGCCATCTCATCCTCGGTCACCCCCTTTTCCTCCTGTCCTCAATCACTCCCAGCATCAGAGTCTTTTCCAATGAGTCAGCTCTTCACATGAGGTGGCCAAAGTACTGGAGTTTCAGCTTTAGCATCAGTCCTTCCAAAGAAATCCCAGGGCTGATCTCCTTCAGAATGGAGTAGTTGGATCTCCTTGCAGTCCAAGGGACTCTCAAGAGTCTTCTCCAACACCACAGTTCAAAATCATCAATTCTTCAGCGCTCAGCCTTCTTCACAGTCCATCTCTCACATCCATACGTGACCGCAGGAAAAACCATAGCCTTGACTAGACAGACCTTAGTAGGCAAAGTAATGTTTCTGCTTTTGAATATGCTATCTAGGTTGGTCATAACTTTTCTTCAAGGAGTAAGTGTCTTTTAATTTCATGGCTGCAGTCACCATCTGCAGTGATTTTGGAGCCCCCCAAAATAAAGTCTGACACTGTTTCCACTGTTTCCCCATCTATTTCCCATGAAGTGATGGGACCAGATGCCATGATCTTTGTTTTCTGAATGTTGAGCTTTAAGCCCACTTTTTCACTCTCCTCTCTCACTTTCATCAAGAGGCTTTTTAGCTCCTCTTCACTTTCTGCCATAAGGGTGGTGTCATCTGCATATCTGAGGTTATTGATATTTCTCCTGGCAATCTTGATTCCAGCTTGTGTTTCTTCCAGTCCAGCGTTTCTCATGATGTACTCTGCATATAAGTTAAATAAGCAGGGTGACAATGTACAGCCTTGACGTACTCCTTTTCCTATTTGAAACCAGTCTGTTGCTCCATGTCCAGTTCGAACTGTTGCTTCCTGACCTGCATACAGTTTTCTCAAGAGGCAAGTCAGGTGGTCTGGTATTCCCATCTCTTTCAGAGTTTTCCACAGTTTATTGTGATCCACACAGTCAAAGGCTTTGGCATAGTCAATAAAGCAGAAATAGATGTTTTCTGGAACTCTCTTGCTTTTCCATGATCCAGCGGATGTTGGCAATTTGATCTCTGTTTCCTCCGTCTTTTCTAAAACCAGCTTGAACATCAGGGAGTTCATGGTTCACGTATTGCTGAAGCCTGGCTTGGAGAGTTTTGAGCATTACTTTAGTAGCAGGTGAGATGAGTGCAATTGTGTGGTAGTTTGAGCATTCTTTGGCATTGCCTTTCTTTGGGATGGGAATGAAAACTGACCTTTTCCAGTCCTGTGGCCATTACTGAGTTTTCCAAATTTGCTGGCATATTGAGTGCAGCACTTTCACAGCATCATCTTTCAGGATTTGAAACAGCTCCACTGGAATTCCATCACCTCCACTGGCTTTGTTCGTAGTGATGCTTTCCAAGGCCCACTTGACTTCACATTCCAAGATGTCTGACTCTAGATTAGTGATCACATCATCATGATTATCTGGGTCGTGAAGATCTTTTTGTACAGTTCTTCCATGTATTTGTGCCACCGCTTCTTAATATCTTCTGCTTCTGTTAGGTCCATACCACTTCTGTCCTTTATCGAGCCCATCTTTGCATGAAACGTTCCGTTGGTATCTCTAATTTTCTTGAAGAGATCTCTAGTCTTTCCCATTCTGTTGTTTTCCTCTATTTCTTTGCATTGATCTCTGAAGAAGGCTTTCTTATCTCTTCTTGCTATTCTTTGGAACTCTGCATTCAGATGCTTATATCTTTCCTTTTCTCCTTTGCTTTTCACCTCTCTTCTTTACACACCTTTTTGTAAGGCCTCCCCAGACAACCATTTTGCTTTTTTTGCATTTCTTTTCCATGGGGATGGTCTTGATCCCTGTCTCCTGTACAATGTCACGAACCTCTTTCCCTAGTTCATCAGGCACTCTATCTATCAGATCTAGGCCCTTAAATCTATTTCTCACTTCCACTATGTAATCATAAGGGATTTGATTTAGGTCATACCTAAATGGTCTAGCGGTTTTCTCTACTTTCTTTAATTTAAGTCTGAATTTGGTAATAAGGAGTTCATGATCTGAGCCACAGTCAGCTCCCGGTCTTGTTTTTGCTGACTTTATAGAGCTTCTCCATCTTTGGCTGCAAAGAACAGAATCAATCTGATTCCGGTGTTGACCATCTGGTAATGTCCATGTGTAGAATCTTCTCTTGTGTTGTTGGAAGAGGGTGTTTGCTATGACCACTGCATTTTCTTGGCAAAACTCTATTAGGCATCTTAGAGGAGTAGATTTTGACAGCTAGGATTGAGAATTTCCCATTGTGGCTGAATAGGGAGGTTAGACAAGGGTAAGAGCGAGGAGATAGGTCTGAGGGAAAAGGCATCCCCAGTCTCAGGAGTTTCTCAGGGAGTAATAATAGTCTGCTTTGTAATGGGAGTCCCCTACTTCAAAATCAGATGAGGCACGAGGCCCAGGGCCCGAGGACTGTGGGGATCCTCCTGCCTAGCGCTAGGAATTGGAATAGAGGAGAGAGAGAGAGTCTGAGGGAATGGGATTTCTCTCACTCTCATAACTGATGAATGAAATGTGGGCTGGTGTATGGATGTCACTCCAGCAAGGCAAGTGGAGAGTACCATCCTGGAGGTCATCTCAGTTTCTTGGCAAGGTCCAAGGGAGGGGACCACTGGAGGTGGGCTTGTGAGAGGAGCCCACCCAGTTGCGGTGGATCTTCCCTCCCAGGGAAGATCAATTTCCTTTTTCTTGCCTGACTGCCCGGCTTGCTCTTTTTTTCTCTGTACTCGCCTTACAATGTGGGCCCTGCTGCTGCTGCTAAGTCACTTCAGTCATGTTTGACTCTGTGCAACCCCATAGACAGCAGCCCACCAGGCTCCCCTGTCCCTGGGATTCCTCAGGCAAGAACACTGGAGTGGGTTGCCATTTCCTTCTCCAATACAATGTGGGTCCTATCAACAGCAAAAAAAAGGGTAACATACAGGATGAGATGGAAGACAGGAGACAAAGAGATAAAGAAAAGTAGGTTTCTCCAGTCTATCCCTGGGATCATATGCACAGAGCAGCCAGAGGGGCTGAGGAACAGCCACACAAGCTATTGCATCTTCATGAAGCACCCACTGGGAGAAATAATCAGTCTATGAGAGTTAATAAGCCCTTTTCTTATCAAGAAATACAAAGAACCAAGGAGGATCTAGGAGACTGTTTAGAGCACCTAGAAAAATATATTAGCGCTTTTAAGGGTGTTACTCTGCTTTATGACCTTACTTGGCAGAGTGTGATGTATGTCTTGGGACAAACACTAACTCCTTCCTCAAAAACTCCAGTTTTGGGGAAGGCGGTTGCTTATGGAGATGAATGGCTTGGTAACGAATCAGTAGGGAAGATAGAGGACAAGATAGCCACCCTCCCCACTAAGAATCAGGAGGTCCCAACTATAGAATGAGATTGGGACTGTAACACAGCTAAAGAAAGATGGGATCAGAGTCATTTTGTTAGATGTGTTTTTGAAGGACTCAGGCAAACACGTGACTTTAAAATAAGTCTTTAAACTATGCCAAACTGGCAAACAGAAAACAGAACAGGAAGAGAAGGAAGCTCCTGGTGAATTCCTAGGTAGACTGATCCCAAAAATGAAGAGGGAAGAATGATCTTAAAAGATAGATTTTTCACTCAATCGGCTCCAGATATCTGCTGTAAGCTATTAAAACAGGTATATGGGCCAAATCAGTCTTTAGATAATCTGTTGCAACAGGCTCAGACAGTCTATTCTGGCAGGGAATATGAGGAAAGAAAGGCAGAGAATGACAAAAGAACAGGCGGAAGCCCTTGTAATGGCTGTCTGAACCATTCTTAAACAACCCGAGAAAAATTCCCAGAGGGACCCAGGTGAAAAGGGATAGGCTTGCTATTCCTGTGGAAAGGAGGGGCACCTCAAACAGGATTGCCCTCAGGCATCTAAGTCCCCAGGCTCCATGTCCAGTCTGCAAGGGACCACACTCGAGGAGAGACTGCCCCCAGAGGCATAGGTTTCAGGGGTCAGACTCCCAAGACAATCAGGATTGAAGGTGCCCAGGGGTCCCCACACAAGCTCCTGTCCTAATTTACATCTGAGGAACTCTGAGTATTAATAACTGTAGGGGTGCCAATCCGTCGATTTCCTTTTGGACACTGGGGCAACTTACTCTGTGCTTACTGAAGCCCCTGGCTCTCTTTCTCCCAGATCTGCTTCTGTAATGGAACTGTCTGGACGAGCCAAATGTTATTATTTCAGTATGCATTTTCATATGAGTTTCAAACTCTGCTATTTTCATACGAGTTTCTGATCATACCAGAGTCTCCATTACCCATTTTGGGGAGGGATATAGTGAGTAAGGTCCATGCCTGTTTTTGTGAATATGGAGCCCTACCTTTTTCTCCCTTTAATTGGACAAAATGTAAATCCAAGAGTGTTGGCTGATGGAAAGTCTGTGGGTCAAGCACAAAACGCTATTCCTGTAGTTGTGAAGCTCGAATACCCACACTTATTTTCACATAAAAAGCAGTATCCACTGAAACCTGAGGTTAAGGGAGAGTTAAAACCCATTATTGAGAATTTAAAGGAGCTGGGGCTATTAATTCCCTGTAACAATCCATGCAACATTCCTATTCTGGGTATAAAGAAGTCAAATGATAAATGGAGACTAGTTCAAGATTTACAAACAATAAATGAGGCTGCAGTTCCTTTACACCCCACGGTGCCTAATCCTTATACTCTATTGTCTGAAATTCCTGAACGAGTCAAATATTTTTCAGTCATTGATTTGAAGTTTGCTTTCTGAGTTAAACCTATATTAAATCATCCTCTATCTATGACTTTAAGACAATTGAGAGGATTTTTTGGAATCATAGGGTACTGCTGCATTTGGATTCCCAGTTATGGGGAACTTGCCTGGCCTTTGTATAAGCTTATAACTGAAACTCAACAAGCCCAAACTGACAAACTGCTTTGGTCTCCAGATACTCAAAGGCTTTTAAGGCTCTTCAGACTGCTCTCCTGCAAGCTCTAGCTTTGAGCTTGCCCACAGGGTCAGAAATTAACTTGTTTGTCACTGAAAGAAAAGGTATGGCCTTGGGATTTTTGACACAACCCCGAAGGCCTCACCAGCAGCCTACAGGAGTGTATTCTTAAACTCTAAGGTTAATATTTGGATGACAGACAGTTGGCTTCTTAAATATCAGTCATTGTTGTTAGAAGGACAAATAACTAATCTTAAAGTTTGTGGAAACTTAAATCCTGCCACTTTCCTTCCTGAAAAGGAAAATGAGACACCTGATCATGATTGTTCCCAATTTCTAACTTTATGCAGCTTGGGAAGATCTGATGGATACCCCATTAGACAGTCCTGACATGGAAATATTTACAGATGGCAGTTCTTTTGTTCGGGATGGGAAGCATAAAGCAGGTTATGCCATGGTAATGGCTAAACAGGTTTTAGAAGCAAAATCTCTCCCAGGGAACAACTGCTCAGCTAGTGGAGATTGTGATTCTGGCTCTTGAGTTAAGCAATGGGCAGTGAGTAAATATCTACACTGATTCTAAGTAGGCTTATTTGACTTTTCATGCTCATGCTGCAAATTGGAAAGAAAGACCATTTAAAATAGCAACAGGAGAACCTATTAAAAACATTTCAGAGAGATTGAGAGACTTTTAACTGCTATATATTGTCCTAAAGAAGTAGCTGTTATGCATTGCGAAGAGCACAGCAGGGACAGGAGTAAAGGAGCCAAGGGTAATCAGCTGGCTGTCAAGTCAGAAAGGTGGCACTTAAGGAAACCCCTTCACTGCAGAGGACTTTGATCTGGACAGGTCCTGTGGATAAGGAAAACCACAATACACTGAGGAAGAATTAGAAAGATATGAGAAAAGAGGAGCAAAGTTTACTGATAAAGGATGGTTACAGTCTGAGGATGGATGATCAGTAATTCCTGAAAATGCTCAATGGAAAAGTTTTCCTAAAGCCTTGGAATTAACCAATTATGTAACTCAGCTTTCAGCTTTTCAACAGGCATTAAAGGAACTCTGGGAGGTAACTCCTGACCCAGCCTCTGAGTAAAAAAGCTTCTGTTTGAGCCAAGAACAGAGGTCCTGACAAAAGCATTGGGATCTGGGGGCCAGTCCCTCAAGCCCCTCTGGGAAGGCCCTTACCAGGTTATTCTTTCTTCTCCCACAGCTGTCAAAGTGCCAGGAATTGATTCATGGGTGCACCACACTTGAGTTAAGAAGTAGCACCCTGACCAGAACTAAGTGATGTCATTTTATGCCTTTACTTTCTAGGCTCTTACTTTGTACTTTTCAGATGGGCCTGATAATTTATGTGAGCCTGCTTCTGCTGACTCCAAAATTCCTGAGTCTGCTGTTTGATCCTCAAGATTACGCCTTCCTGTCCTGGGCTCACTCCCACACTGCATTCCACAATCTATGTAACTACTGGGTCTGTGGAGTGCCCCCTCTTCATCAGTGGATGGCTTCCCGTGGTGGGAGTCCTTCCACTTCAGGGAAAGGACTTTCTCCAAATCTGTGACTACCTTCGATAACAACAATCATGTGATGCCTCATTAATCTGATGACATCTAACAATCCTAAAATTGACAGGTGCAACACTTTGTACCTTAACTATGGACATAATGTGACTTTTTGCTTATGGTTCTGTTTTTGCTGTTTGCTCCCTGCATCTGTAACTGTGTAGCTGGGTTTCTTTCTAGTTGCATGGAGGTTTTTAAGTTACAAATGGTTGCTCAAACTCCTGTTGACTGACGCAGCTTCCTCCAACTACTACTTGGGGCCCCTGGATCAGAGACCCTCAATATGAAGGTTAGGAGAGTAGGTTGCCTCACCAATTTAGGGACAATGCCCGTTATCAGCTTGGAAGCAGTTACAGAATGAGAATGACTCCCCTTTCCCTAGGCAACATAATTCTCCTAAAAGAAAACGCGGGAATGAGAGGGTAAAAGGCAAGAAGGCCAGGGGTCTCCAAACGGAGGAAACGGGCTGCAAGTGTCAGATTTTTAATCTCTCTCTTAAGTGGCAGAAGGAAACAACTACAAGTGTCAGATTTTTTCCCCCTTTCTCTATACAAACTTAAAAGGAGGTTTGTCTTAAAATTCTGTGTTGACATGACAACACCAGGCTCCCCCTGAACCTAACTATTCTCAAACCTTGAGCAAACCAATGCATTTTTCTTATGAAAATATTTCTCTTAAGCTACGTTAATGAACTATGTATTTACCCTAGAGTCTGTCTTCAAGTAGCTTCCACCTAAGACTCAGAACCCAATATGTTTTACTCATACATTCGTTCTCCTAATCTATGTTAATGAAACCATATATTTGCTTGGAAACCTGCCTTTCTTCAAGATTCATGGCAATAGTTTTATGGCCCAGGATGACTCACTTGTGCCAATGTTATCTCAAAATGCTTGTTGTGGGTGAGAGGCCTGGTACCACTCTGAGTTTTGAGACATTTCCTTTCTCTGATTAGCAGCCTGCTAGAAACTATATAATATCCCACTAAAGACTAGTGGGCGGTGGTGGGGGAGGCACTCTGTCTGCCCTCTTCTGATATCTATGTCAGAAGCTTTCTCTCTTTTATACTTTAATAAAACTTTATTACACAAAAGCTCTGAGTAATCAAGCCTTGTCACTGGCCTGACTGAATTCCTCTCCTCTGGAGGCCAAGAATCCCAGTCTTTCATGGCTCAGCAACAACCCTGAGTAGCTATTATTCTCAATTTGGCACTTATCATTTTCTTTACTATATTCAGATAAACCATAAACAATACAGTATATGGTATTGTTATTGTATATGGCTAAATATATGTCATAAACTCACTTCTTTCCCTTACCATTATATGTGTGAGATTATTCTGGGTTGAAACATTCAGAGCAAGTTTAGCCATTCTCACTTTTACATGGTAATTCCATTGTGTTACTACACAATGATTGTTAATATGTTCTCCTATTGATAGACATTTGCCCTATTTTCAATTTCTTGTTGTTACAATGTGGCAGTGATCACACTAGTACATGTCCTTTTGTGTGATTTTGCAATGGCTTCTTATACACACCAAGAATTGGTGGGTACAGAATGTAAACATTTTCATCTCCATTTAGGTATGCCAATATACTGCTCAAAATATTTGTATCAGCTATCTTACTAATAGCTTATAGAGCTTACTTGAGTTTTCCACAAAAATTTGTGCGTGGGCTCAGACAGAACTTGCATTTTCCACATTGAGGTGCGTAGAGTGGAATTACTTTGTCACCTAGAAAAAAAAGGCCATGTGTTGGATGATGCGTGGTTGTTACTTATAAATAGTTTTCACCAGGTGAATTGGTAGAAAACACTATTCTTTATCGTATATATCTTATATTCGGTAGGAAGTATAGGTAGCTACAATACTTTGTTAACCTACAAGACTGCTGATTCTCCCAAGTACTGCGTATGTTGTCTTTTTTTTTTCCTCTTTTTTTCTGGGCTGGACAGTCAAGCAACACATCTGTATTGATACCATCAGGTGCAGAATCCTGTCTGACACTCTGTTGTCCTTGCAACACTCTGCATCATGACTAATATTTACTATATCATGCCTATTATTTATTACATTTGTAAACACCTTAATTATAGGAGATGTGGGCAATAGGCTTGATATGGAGAGTAAATTATATATCATCTCCATGTTTCACCATAGTTCACTCAAATTCTACATTTTTCTACTTTTTATTCAATTTGAATTTAACAAAGACTTCTAGCCTCTGATGACTAAAGTCCAATAATGATAATTGACATTTGTTCAACCTTTAGTATGTGTCAGTCACCATTCTAACTGCTTGCATATATTATCTCTTTAATTCTCAGAACAACTCTTTGAGATGGGTACTATTATTATCCCCATTTTAGAAAATGGAAATCTAAATTGAGTCACAGAAAAGTGACTTAGCTAACTAAGGTTACACAGCCAGTAAGTGGCAGAGCTGTGCCTTAATTGGCTGGACTTCTTTGTAGATTCCAAATTTTGAAGAGCGATTGGCTTCTGTAATCTTGTTTGGAATAGAAATGTGATGAGACATTAAAGCCCTCGGCGTGTCACAGCTCTCGGGTCTTGGACAGACCGTGTTATAGCTCTTAGACAAATCAGTGTTACAGCTCTATTTTATTTCGAAAATAGGAGGAAAATCCATCCTCCAGGCATGAGGGCATGCCGACCCAAAGACGCGAAGAGAAGAGTACCCCAGTGCGCGGGAGAGAGAGAGAGACCCCCGGCCCTTTGGCTCCTCTTTTTTATGTCTTTTCCTCCCCCTGGGCCTGCCCTATGTAAACTGGGCTAGCCAGGAGTGCTGTTTGTTCTACCTGAGGTCCTCACTGTGGTCCTCGGACTTTCCGTTGTTCTATTTTCGCGGGCTTGTCCCTTTCCTTGTCTTTTAGCCACCACCATTCTGGACTCCTGTTTCCTATTCTAACTACCTAACAGAAAGATACTAATATACCTCTCAATTTGGAACATCTTCATTAAACGAGGAAAGAAGGATATGGTTCATCCTAGATAAGTGACAATTGCCTAGCTCATATTCCAGTATTTGGTGGATCTGTTACAACATGTGAAGTAAATAATTTCGGCTATTGGCATGCTTTATATATATTTATCTTACAAGTTCCCAAGAACACGTTTCAGCTAACAT
The DNA here is from genome assembly GCF_016772045.2 of Ovis aries. Lineage (NCBI taxonomy): Eukaryota > Metazoa > Chordata > Mammalia > Artiodactyla > Bovidae > Ovis > Ovis aries. The sequence goes on along the minus strand of NC_056059.1, from coordinate 26,033,499 downwards.
GGACATATGCATAATATTTCCCACTTAAGCTACCTAAGGGTCTTCAGTCTTTATATATTAAAATAGTTCTGTTTTATTTAGAGAAGGTTGCTGTAAATTGTCATCTGTGCCCCCATGGAGGCTTCAGTGTAAGCTCACTTTGTAGCTTTGCTTCGTAGGACAACTTCTCAGTGCTGGATGTAAATAAAGTGACTGTGTTTTCCAGATTTCATTAGACAGTTCTGACTGCAGATATTCTACCTCATTGCTAGATTGTGATAGATTGTGTGTCTTAGTTTTGTTTTGGAAAAGATCGTCCCCTTATGTAAGTAGAGATCGATTATAGCATGCAAAGGCAAGACTGTAGCAGAAATTATCTCTGAAATACCCTGATGTTTCTGTTTAGTTGGAACCAGAAATTAAAATACCTGGTTTGAAGTTGGTCACTCCTGGCCCAACACTTTCCACAACTCCTGCAGCCTCATGGCCAAGAATCACTGGAAAAAACCCCCCCTCAAATTGAGGATGGAGGATATGGGCATCAGAATGGCACAGGGCGGTGGCAATTATCTGCAAAGCAATCACAGACTTGAGTCCTGTTTCTGCAATTATATCATTAGGGTGGTTAGGATAATTTTAGGCCAATGACACCTTGAAACTTAACAACACTCATTGAGGTCAATAAAAGAACTGCATTTTGAAAAATAAAAGGAACAGTTAAAAATATATTAGGATATATTCTTTCCTCTTAATGCATCTTTGTTTTCTTCCTTTCATTGTCCCTGAAAAATCACACAGAGAATTGGCAGTCACTGTCTCTAGGACAGGAGAAATCAAAGGTAATAAAAGTCTATTAGAGGGAGTGCAGGGAACACAGGCTTCCAGGGCTTGTTCAGATTTTATTGACACTAAATGAAATATAATTGAGGTAATAAACTTTTATAGTTAAAAGGGCTATATCAAATAAAGGATTATCTTAATTAATTAGAAAGTATCCCTGCATTATTCTTCAAGATTCTGTTCATGAGGATATCTCATTCATTCTCAGGCAAAAACTCTTACTGGGTGATCCTGAGGAAAAATATAAGCCAGGTCAACTGTAGGGAAAATAGAGAAACTGACCCACCTTGTCATCTATGACGCCTCTCTGCTCAGTACCGTCTCTTCTTCCTGCCCTCTTGCTTCTGTTCCCTCCTGTGAGCACCCAAGACCCTTAGCACTTCAGATCTTTTCTTATTTTGAACCAAACTCTCAATCTTCCTTTTAAAACATCTGTCAATAACTGGCAACTGGAAAACAAAAAGAAAACCTACCTAATTCTAATCTAATGTAAATTCCTGTGTCTGATTCTTATAATTTATCCTTCCTGGGAATAAATACCTGATTTTGATGTGAACCTAAAAACGTAATCCCCCACAGTGGGAAACTCCTGAGACTCTCAGTCAAACCACATAGGTCTGACCTGACCAAAGCCAAGTCAGCATTTGGTGTCTTGTTTATCCTGCCCTGGGAGAGTCCATACTTACCTGAATTCGAACTTCATGATCCTTGGGGGGAGCTACTTCAACCTCTTCAATGCTGAGGGGCTTGTTCGCTTCCCAGGCGATAGCTGCTTTGCATTTAATAATCTGAGAAAAAGGGAGAAAGGAGGAAAGGGGCAGGGGGAAAGGACAAAAGGGAGGAAGAAAGAGAAAGAAAAATATCGTGGAAAAAAGTGAAAGAACATGTTGATACCATTATTTCATGAAAGAGAGTTTTGGTGTTTGTGGCTGGATGTTATACATAGTTATTATAAAGACGAGGGACCTTACTTGACAATAGGAAGTCAAAGTCTACATTATAGTCATTGCACTTTTAATTTTTGAAAAGAACAGGTGTATTAAAATTTACCTTAACGTAAGGCCTTGATTTTTCTCCCTCTCCAGAACAGAGGATAAATTTATAGGATTTGGAGAGAGTAGATGACCAATAAGTATTTTATGATTGAGCGATTGATTTATCAGCTCTGTATTACCTGAATCCTTATTGCTAGAGCGGATGTGTTTTACAACTTTGCTACTCAAAATGTGAACCTCCTTGACACCAGCAACATCACCTGAGAACTTGCCAGAGCTATAAGCCCTGTCCAAAATCCACTGAATCAAAACCTGCTTTTGAACAAGATCCCCATGTGATTCATATGCACAAAAAAGTTTAAGAAATGAGGCTTACATAATTATTAAATTTATCAGTGGAATGTACATTAAAGATTTGTCCCTTTGAAATCTGGATACAAATATATGAAAAGAAATGAAGCATTAAAGATTCCATAATCTATAATTTTAGCTCCTTAAAATTTTATTTTTAATTTTAAATATAGGTAATATTGAAGGAAAGTAGAAAGAAAGAAACCTATGCTTCATTCTAATGCTACTATATTTACTTTTGGTATGATATTCCTAGTTTTTGTTCACATGAACAAGTATTTTTGATACTTGTTATGCAATTTGAATTGTATTTTAAATATCATTAGTCTTATTATAAGCGAAACATAGAAATGCAAATAAGAAAAAACCCCACAAAACCCATCTGTAATTTTGTCTTCTACTTTATTATTTTGAGGTAGATCATTTGAGCTTTTTCACTTGGGACAAAATTGTATGTAATATTTTTAATCTCTTTTCTACTTATTAATATACAATGAATATTTTCCATATTCTTTTCTAAAATGTTAACAAATACAAATTTTATGATTATGGCACAGGTACTGAAATCTCCTTTTTTTGGGCCACTATAAATAGTATTTGATTGAACACCCTTGTAGTAAGCATTTTGGCAAATTCAATTATTTTCTAGAGTAAATTCCTAGCATGGAGGTCACTCATATCCTTTTGATCGTCTTTATTCTTTTTCTTCAGATTTGTTAAAATATGATTGATATATGATTGATATACAGCCCTGTGTAAGCTCAAGGGGTATATAGGATAATGATCTGACATACATACATGACGAAATGATTACTACAGCGGGGTTAGTGAACCTCCGTCATCTCATATGACATAAAATTAAAGGAAGAAATAAAATTTTTCCTGTGATAACTCTTAGGATTTACCTTAACAGCTTTTAAGTATAACATACAGCAGAGTTGATTATATTTACCATGTTGTACATTATATCTCTACTACATACTTGTCTTATGACTGGAGGTTTGGAAGTTTGTACCTTTTGACTAACTTCATGCAATTCTTCCTCTCCATCCCCCCCTCAACCCCAATGCCCCTCACCCCCACCCTGCTTCTGGTAACCACAAACCTGACCTCTTTTTCTATTTGGTTTTGAAGTATAATTGGTCTCTGCTTTTTTAATATTCTGTCTAGATTGGTCATAGCTTTTCTTCCAAGGAGCAAGCATCTTTTAATTTCTTGGCTGCAGTCACCATCTGCAGTAATTTTGGAGCCTAAGACAATAAAGTCTCTCACTGTTTCCATTGTTTCCCCATCTATTTGCATGAAATGATGGGGTCAGATGCCATGATCTTAGTTTTCTGGATGTTGAGTTTTAAAATCATTGGAAGGAATGATGCTGAAGCTGAAACTCCAATACTTTGTCCACCTGATGTGCAGAACTGACTCATTGGAAAAGACCCTGATGCTGGGAAAGATTGAAGGTGGGAAGAGAAGGGGATGACAGAGGTTGAGATGGTTGGATGGCATCACCGACTCGATGGACATGAGTTTGAGTAAGCTCTGGGAGTTGGTGATGGACAGGGAAGCCTGGCATGCTGCGGTCCACGGGGTCACAAATAGTCGGACACGACTGAGCGACAGAACTGAACTGAACGTTCATTGTGTGTGTGTGTGTGTGTGTGTGTGTGTGTGTGTGTGTGTATACCACATCTTCTTTATCCATACATCTCTTGATGGGGACTTAGCTTCTTTTTCTGACTAGCCATGTGGCATGCAGAATCTTAGTTCTTTACCAGGAATCGAACCTGTGCCCTTGCAGTGGAAGTGCAGAGTCCTAACCACTGGACATCCAGGGAATTCCCTGGGACTTAGCTTTTGATCAGCTTTAAATTGCTGCTTTCTGAGAGCAATACCCAAGGAAACTTCTTTTAGCAGATGTACAAAGAGACATGCACAAACACAAAATCCCCAAAGAATTGATCAAAAAATGGTATATTTGCTTACTTTTCCCTTGGTGCCCATTTTCTTTGGGAAATTTGCCTTGGAAGTTTCTCTCTGATTTAAGAAGCTCTTCTACTTCTATCCAGGGTGCTCTATGTCCTGTAATGAATTGACTTTGAATAAATACCATTTTGGCTCTTGCGTTCTCCAATCATTTTCTCTTCTTTTTGTTTGCTGTAATCTGAAACTTTGCCCATCTCTTCACGTCATCATTTGTGCTATCTTGTTTCAGCTGCAAACCCTCATTTCTTCCAAATGTTATTGGGAGATTTTTGTTTACTTGTTTTTTTTTCCTTTATTGCAAAATATAAGATAACATAGAAAAGGTCATTAAACTAATTGGTTAAGTCAACAGTTAATTATAAAAGTCATTAAACCTATTAGATAAGTTATCAAATAATTATAAAATTAAAAAACATCTCCAGTGCCTCAGAATCCCTCCTATATCCATCCTTCTCTTTCACAATCCTAGTAATAATTTCCTTGTATTTCTTTTATGATTTATGCTTCTCTATACAATATAGTTTAGTTTTACAGATTGGAAGTTATATGGATAGAATCATAGGGCATATGTTCTTTCATGGATTTTTTTCCCTCTCACCTATTTTTGTGAGATTTAGCCACATTGCCTGTAGCTATACTTTATTTTAATTATTGTAGAGTATTCCATTATATGTATTGACCACAACGTTTTTCATCAATTTTGTGTTTTATAGTGAATCAGGATTGCTTAAAAATTCCTTTCATGTATTCTTGTTGTGTTTGTGCTTGAGTTTCCTTAGGGAAAGTTCAGGGCTTTTATGCAACCAACATACCCTATTAAGGTGAAGCCAACTGTTAAAATATTGAAATACTTTTCATCCTGTTGGTAAAAAGCCATAGTATTCTACTATCTTCTCCAGAGAGATAGTAGAACTATCTTTATATTAGTTAAATATCTTTATATTAGTTAAAACTTTAACTAATATTTTATTATTGACTAACTTTTTCTATTACAATGTTTAAAAGTATGATTTATACTCTTCATTTCTACTTTCTCACTACTCATGTTTTCACTTCTCTACTTGTCTGGTTTCTGTCTCTCTCTATTTTTTTCTTTTCTTTATTTTTATTTTTACTTTATTCTGCTTTACAATACTGTATTGGTTTTGCCATACATTGACATGAATCAGCCATGGGTGTACAAGAGTTCCCAATCCTGAACCCCCCTCCCACCTCCCACCCCATATCATTTGGAAAATTGTCAGTGGCCTCATTTTTTAAAAAGTGACATTTAAAAATTTCTTTCTAGTGTTTGATTTTTCTAGCATTTCTTATTTTATTTTTATGACTTCTTTCTCTTTAATCCAAACTTTTGCCAGGAGTATCTGTTTGCTCCTAGATGTTTCTGTTTTTTTAGATGTTTCTATTTTAATAGTGTTCACAGAATAATTTCATCTTCTTTCTTGACTCCAGGCTCCTTTCTCTAGCTTGCCTGTTTTGGCACTAGCATCTCCATTCTTCTGAAACCCCGCTTGACCTTGCTTTCTGCATTGTTTACAAGCTTTGTGTATTTTACCTCTCATGTGCCTTTCATTTCCTTCTTTCTGTTTTTATTATCACATGTAGATAAGATAGATAAGAGTAATCTTACTTATTGCTTATGTCATCACAATAGCCTTATTTTAAAAACTGATTTTCCTCTGCAGAGCTCCCTCTGCCAGTCTGTGTTTCAAAATGTTGTTAGTTGGGTATTCTGTCTTTTTTTTTTTTTTTTTTTTTTGCTGTGTACATAGGTTTCTTTATTCTCCACAGAGTGACACATGCTAAGGTGGGTGGGACTTGGGCCAATGTCCCCATATGTACAGAACTGAATAAAGTGGGTCTCTGAGAAGAAGTCTGATTTGCCTTGATGTGGAGGGGAGCTGGGGAGGATGGAGATGGATGTGACAACCAGGATGTGTTCAGTCCTGTGCTGGTTCTGGCCTGGAATGTAGGGAGTTATGGCAGCTCTCAGGGTGGTCACTTCCAGGCAGGGGTGGCCTGCCGGGCTTGGAGGGCCTTCTGTACCACATCTTCCCACTGGGCATCTGATATCTCATGAGCCCAGGCAGGAACCCCTGGTGCAGGCAGGTTTATGCCAGCCATCGTCCTTTTCACCAGCTCTACATGTTCTGGGTCCATGGGAATAGAGCTGTGGTTGTTGAATGCTGTAGCTCTTTGCTTATCTTTGTCCTCACTTTCTAGTGGTGGGTCTGGCAAATGAAGCCCCAGGGCCTGGGTCTGATCTTGAATATCAGCAACTACATCTTCTCCATCCCTCACTGATGCCAGTTCCACCTCCTCTGACTCAGGATCTTGGTTCAGAGGCTGGTAGGAGTAGCCAGCTGGTCCTGCCCCCCTTTCCTCTTGTTCTTCCTCTGGTTCCTCACTGCTCCAATCCCCAGTGCCTTCCATGGGACCCCAATGTGGCCCCAGTTCCTCAGTCTGATTGGGGAAGATACATTCAGGACCCACGGTGTCTCCCCCTAGAACTGCTGCTGCCATTGGGCAGGGGCCGCTCAGAGCCCATGACCCAACCCTAGATGAGTATTTTCAACAATCTTTATTATATCATTCTCTTGGTCTAACACCATCAAGAACTCTCTAATCCCTACTGAATTCTCATTCTGGCATTCAAGACCATTTATCTACAACCCAGGTTGTGTTTCAAAACTTATCTTCCAGCCTTCCTCCAATGTACTGGGTGCCTGCCTTCCTGCCTCCATGATTTTATCTAAACTGATTCCCCTGATTAGAACTAACCTACTGCTGCCAGTTCTGCCTCCTAAACTAACATATTCTTTTTTTTAAAGATTTATTTATTTTTGCTTGCACTGGGTCTTCCTTGCTGTGTGCCAGCTTTCTCTAGTTGTGGTGGAGTGGGGGAGCTATGCTTTAGTTGCGGTTGTGTGCTTCTCATTGCGGTGACTTCTCCTGTGAAGCATGTGCTCTAGGGCACCTGAGCTCAGTAGTTGTGGCACACACCCTTAGTTGCCCCGCAGCATGTGGGCCAAGTGGGGCATGATCCCTTTCCAGACCAAGAATCATTGAACCAGTGTGCCCTGCATTCGTAGGTGGATTCTTAATCTCTGGACCACCAGGGAAGCCCTGTTCAGGACCTTAAGGACATATTCTTAAGGTTTCTTTTCTGATACCTATCTTGCCATTTCTAGCTCTTCTATTCAGGATGATCTTTTCCCTCTTTGAATCCCTACAGCATTCATTGTGTTTCCATCCCCTTATTGCTCACACATAGATAGCTACATAAAGCAAAACTACTCCGTCTCTAGCCTCCAGTGTCCTTAACTATAATGCTTGTATTTACTTACATTTTACACCCTTCAGAGAGTACTTCAGAGTCCTGAAAGATACGAGGTACTTAATAAATGCTGGGAAAATTGAGTATTTACCTTGGAAACCCAGTATGTTTTAACATATTTTCTGAATGTTAGGTATTTACCTTCTTTCTGCCTTTCTTTTTGTGCTGCACTTTGATGAACTTCTTTGAAAATGGGGACTGTCTTTTATATTCTTTCATAAAGAACCTGCCCAGAAGTGTTTTGAGTGGAAACTTGATAAGAGATATTGAAATGGTAGAACCCTGAGATTTTGAATGTGAAGGTGTCTTCCAATTCTAAAATTAATATTGTAGATTCTTTCCATGAGGATGGCTTTACCTTTTCTAACAGTTGATTTTCAGACTTGTAGTTCTCAAAATTTCCAATGTTATATATGTTTAAAAGTATAATCTCTCAGCCATTGAATTAGTATATACAGTATTTTAATAGTAATTCATTAATCTCTATAAATACCCAAACAACATATTTGGAGTCCATGATGGTTCAAACTGAATTTGTTGTGTTTCTATGCAAACTAGCTCTTGCTTTTTAATACACGTTTTCTCTATTTCCTATATCTAATTATGCTTCTTTGATTTTAGCTTTTTTTTTTTTTACAAGTTAAAATCTCTCATATTAGTTGAGTTTAGTTCCTCAGTCACGTCTGACTCTTTGTGACCCCGTGGACTGCAGCATGCCAGGCCTCCATGTCCATCACCAACTCTCGGAGTTTACCCAAACTCATATCCATTGAGTTGGTGATGCCATCCAACCATCTCAACCTCTGTCATCCCCTTCTCCTCCCACCTTCAATCTTTCCCAGCATTAGGGTCTTTTCCAATGAGTCAGCTCTTCACATCAGGTGGCCGAAGTATTGGAGTTTCAGCTTTAGCATCAGTCCTACCAATGAACATCCAGGACTGATCTCCTTTAAGATGGACTGGTTGGATCTCCTTGCAGTCCAAGAAAAGAGTCTTCTCCAACACCACAGTTCAAAAGCTTCAGTTCTTGGCACTCAGCTTTCTTTATAGTCAAACTCTCACATCCATATATGACTCCTGGAAAAACCATAGCCTTTGCTGGCAACGTAATGTCTCTGTTTTTTAATATGCTGTCAATGTTGGTCAAAACTTTCCTTCCAAGGAGTAAGCATCTTGCATCTTTTAATTTCATGGCTGCAATAACCATCTGCAGTGATTTTGGAGCCCCCAGAAATAAAATCAGCCACTGTTTCCACTGTTTCCTCATCTATTTCCCATATGTATACATGTATATCTGATTCACTTTGCTGTACAGCAGAAACTAACATTGTGAAACAACTATACTTTAATAAAAATTAATTAGTAAAAAATTTGCTTCTAATCCAACAACTAATTTTTTCAGAAATCACCAATATCATACACTGTAACAAAATGTGCATGACAGATGGGATATAAGCTTGCCTTTCATTATTAAACTGACTGTGTAGTTGAAAATGTCTGTAAAAAAATAATGCTTCTATATCTCAGTAGAGTTCAAATTATGAAATTCATGTTGTGCTTCATGGCAGCTTTCCTGTTAACATATTAATTTCAAAATTATTGGCTGTGCTTAATATCAACTCCTGACTTTTAACAAAGGAAGCCTAAACATTAAAAAAAAAAATGTAGACTGTAATTTCTTAACATTTCCCTCATTTGTCCTTCTAGTCACATGACTACCATTGTAGTTTATTTCTTCAGTATTTCTTCTTTGTTTTTAAAAAATGGGATAAATTTAGCATAAAACTCACCATTTGACCATTTTAAAGTATGCAGTTTAGTGATTGTTAAATATATTTACAATATTATGCAGCCATCATGAATACTAATTCCAGAATATTTTCATCACCCCGAAAAGAAACCCCATACTTAGTAGTTTATTTATCCCTATGCCTATCCTTATGGCAACCACTTTCTGTCTTTGTAAATTTGCCTGTCCTGGAAACTTTATTTAAATGAAATCTTACAGTGTATGGCCTTTTGCATTTTCACTTATCATAATGTTTTCAAGTTTCATTCATATTGTAACATGTATGTCCTCAGTATGTCCTTCTTTTTTATTGCCAAGTAATATTTTATTGCATGGATATACCACTATTTATTTATATTTTTTCAGCTGATGAACATACTTTTCACTTATTGGCTGTTATAAATAAATATTCTGCTAAAATATTCATGTACAAGTTTTTTCATGTAGAAACATATCTTTTCAATTCTTTTGAGTGTATAGCTAGGAATGAAATTGCTAAGTTAACTCTGTGTGTAACTTTTGAGCAACTGCCAAAGTTTTTGTCATGGTTGCGCCATTAACTTTTCCACTAGCAATGTGTGAGGCTTCCAGTTTCTCTACTCTTCATCAGCACTTGCTATTTTTTTTCTCTTTCATTGTAGCCATCCTAACAGGTGTGAAATAGTATTCCTCACTGTTTCTTAAGTGGTATTTCTCTTACAACTTCTTCACTGACCTCCTGGTTTCTTACTTCTTCAGAATAGATTTCCAAAGGGACATTAAAATCATTTAATTTCCTATTCAAAAATCTAAATGGTTGCATAATAGATCTATCAAATTAGATATGAATTTGCTATCCTGTAACTCAAGGATTTTTAATCTACTAATATGTATGGAGCTACACTTTGGTTGCTAATGTATTAGTTTTCAACAAAGCTGAAAAGTTCAGCTGTCACCTGATTATCTCTTAATACTGTCCTTTTACCTGACTTTGTTAATTTTGTTTCTTGTACCTCCACTTCTGTAGGTGACATTATTACTTTTCCTTCAAGGCTTATCTTAGAAATCATTTTCCAAATGAAGCCTCTTCTGATCCTTCCATTCTTTCCCTTATTTTGAACATCCAGAGTAATTGCTATCTTATTCTGCCTTATAATCTGAAACACTGAGTTCTTTCCTTGACCTTCCTCCTTAGTACAAAGACTTACTCATCTTGTGTCCCTGCAGTGCCTTACACATATAAAATATTGAACAATGATCAACTAATTTGAAATTGTTCAATGGTTTAACAGATATCAGATGAACTTTTTGAGGTACAGAGTGCTGTGTGGTACTGAAATGGAGCAGGACCCTATGCTCCTTCTTCCTCATGTCCTCTGCCAGCCTTTTGTCTGTGGAAAAACTTAAGCCAAAGGATAAATTTAATCAGAAGTGAGAAAAAGCAAAAGCAAAGAAAAACAGTCAGATAAGACTAATCATGAAAAATTTGCACCTTGTTTTCTGTCCTTGGATACTGTCCAGTGTCTCTTGCTTTATAGTCTATGGGAACTTGGATAGAATTTGTACCCTGCTGTTGTGTGAAAACTGTATAAATCTTAAATTATGTTGTATTGGTTCATGGTGCTTTTCAGGTATACACTATCCTTCTACTTTTCTGTGTATTCATTGTATTAATTTTTGAGAGTTTGATACTGAAATGCCAACTAAAAATCTTAATTTTAAAAAAAGAGTAGGGGGAACAAGATGGCAGATGAGTAGGTGGACATGGAGTACATCGCTCTCCATGGACACATCAAGAATACATACACCTTCAGACACACAAATGCTTGCAGGACACCAGCTGAGAGTGGACAGGAGTACCTGACCAGTGGAAAGGAATATATAGAACCATGCAAAACTCAGTAGGGCCAAGGAACTAGAGGGAAAAACAGGAGTGTTGGTAGGACTGGACCTGCCATCAGCTGGTAGGAGAATTGAAGCAGGGGTTCAATCCCCACATTGAGACAGTTGTCTGAGGGGAAACATTTAAGGCTGAGAGTGAAACAGCTGACCTGTGGCAGCCTAAATGGAATGAGAATCAGACAGTCGTTGCCACAGCCATACATACCCCGGACAGGAATCCTGGTTCCCTGGAAGGTGCAGTGGCTGGGAGCTGGAGTTTAGGGATTGTGGAGCAATCCCAGAGTGAGGGCTGCTGTTGACTGCAGAGAGACAGATTGAGGGGATGTGAGGGAGGAGATCATGGTGGGAAATGCTGGTGGAGGAATGCCAGGCAGCCATGGAAGCAAGGCAGTACTGCTAAGTCACACGCAGAGGGTGGAGCCATCACCATAGCCTCTCTCTCCCCACTCACCAGCACTGGCAGGTGGAGAGGCTGGCCCATCAAACACGTGATGCACTGAACTACAGAGTAGGACCCCACCCAGGGTACCCCTTTAAGGGCCTGATGCACCGACCAACAGAGGAGGACCCCAGGCAAGGGAGCCCTCTAAGTACCTGAATGGGCAGAGCTATGGAGAAACACTGGCCAAAGAGGCCTTCTGTTTGTCAGCTATAAGAGGCTCAAAAAAAGACTCTGATAGGGCCATAACTCCTGCACCTGAGGCAGTCCGTGTCCCTGCACACTAGGCGCCGCCAGGGTCCCCGCAAGCCAAGTAGCTGTGCCACACTCACGCTCAATTCTCACTGGGGCAGAGCTGCCACAGGCAAAAAAATTCTTGCATCGATGTGTGCAGGGTCGCTCCAGTCATGTTGGACTCTTTGTGACCTGGTAGACTGTGTGGCCTGGCAGGCTTCTCTATTAGGGAGAGGGTATCTCCAGGTAAGAATGCTGGAGCGTACTGGCCAATACTTGTTGCTGTACCCTTCTAGAGCACTATATTTCCTGTTGTCCTAGCTGTCAACTCCTCTGAGTAGCCCTGCGACCCAAGCAGCTGCACCACCTCCACGCCTGGCCCTCACAGGGGCAAACCCAAGTCCTCCAGGGCAGCCTCAGGAGCAAACACCAGTGGATGACCCCCATGTAGAGGTGAAAATAAAACCATAATTGAAAACCAGGGGCAGTATGGCTAAGGAAGAAGACCCAAAACCTTCCCACCAGCTGTACAAGCTGCAGATTAAATCCACATGATCAACTAGGCAGACTGTCTATGGAATATATAAAAGGTCATTGAGAACTCCCACAGAAGAAAACGCACTAGTTCTGATAGCTGTGGACATTGGAGGCAAGAATACACAGGAGTAGGACCAGATTAGAATCTGAGCTGCCCCCACAGTAGGTCCAGAGCTCAGCACAGTGTTGGAGGGCCTCCTAGGGAGGTAAGGTATCCTGTGACTCCCAGCGAGGGAAAGGACTCTGACAACAGTGACTCAAGAAAAGCACTTATTATTATGTTTTGACTTGTTCTGCGGATTGTTTTGGATTTTTTTTTCTTTTTTCTTTTCCTTTTTTCCCTTTCCTCTATTGTAGTTGTTGATTTTATTGGCTCTATGAAATCCAGTTAAGCTTTTGAGCTTTTTTCCCCCTCAGTCACATTTTTTATGGTTGTTATAAACCTCTGCCTCTGTCTTGGGCTTCTGCAGTTCTGTGGAGTTTTTCTCTTTTTTAGATTTTAATTTAAAAAAATCTATTATTATTTTTTCTACATTTATTCCTTTGTTTGCTTTTCCTACTGTTCTTTTTCCTTGCAGTTAATCTTTAATGTATATAAATATTCTTTATCTACCTCTATTTAACTTTTCATATCTATTCTGTCCTTTTCTTTCTATCCTTTCCTCTAAACATATTTGTTAGTTTTATTTTCATTGCTTTATTCCCCAATTGGCACCTTGGTTTAATTTTGTTTTCTAGTTTATGCTTTAGTTAATCTTGTTCTGGTAGATATAATTTTTGGTTTCCTTCTGGGTCAATCTATTGTACTTTATTTTTGTTTGGACTGTTTTGATTTTGCTTATGGGTGTATATATATATGTGTATATTCACTCACACTTTTTTTGTTGTTATAAACCTCTGCCTCTACATGGGGCTTTTGCAATTCTGTGAAGTTTTCTTTTTTTTCCTTCTTCCATTTTTTTCTTTTCTCTTTTTTATAATTTTAATTTTTAATTCTTTTAAACCTGCTATATTTTTTCTACATTTATTTCTTTGTTTGCCTCTCCTACTGCTCTTTTCCCCTTGCAGTTAATCTTGTAGTTAATCTTCATCTACCTCTGTTTAACTTTGCTTGTCTATTCTTTCTTTCTTTCCTTTCCTCTCAACATATTTGTTAGTTTTATTTTCATTGCTTTACTCCCCCTTGGCACCTTGCTTTAGTTTTGTTTTCTAGTTTGTACTTTAATGAGTTTTTTTCCTTAATTGGTGAATATAATTTTTAATTTCCTTTGTTCATTGGGTCAGTCTACTGTACTTTATTTTTGTTGGACTGTTTTTACTTTGCTCATGGATGTGTGTATATATATATATGTATATTCCATTATTTTAATTATTATTTCATTATTTTGTAACTGCCACTTGTCTGGGGTTCATCTTTGGTTTTTCATTTTTGGATATTTAGTTAAATCTCACTTAATGCCATAACAAACCACTTGTGGAATCTTTGTTCCTGACCAGAGATCAAGCCCTGAGTCTTTGGAGTGGGAACACTGACTCAAAGACCCTAGACTACCAGAGAACTAACCCTGCTGCTGCTGCTGCTGCTGCTGCTGCTGCTGCTGCTGCAGCAGAGAACTAACCCTAGGGTGTATCAAATAGTGAGAACTCACACAAAGGAAACCTCTTGAATACAAGACCCAATATTACCCAACCGCCAGTAGCACCCTGTATTGGAAGTCTCATCTACACAATAAACAAAACAAAAATACAAACTCAATCATCAGTAGACAGGAGTACCACCTCATTCAGCCTTGTCCATCAGAGGCAAAACAAACAAACAAACAAAAACTCAGCACAAATCTCACCCTGTATGAAGCTTACACACACCACCAGACCAACCTTCAGTTCAGTTCAGTTCAGTCATTCAGTCGTGTCCGACTCTTTGTGACCCCATGAATTGCAGCATGCCAGGCCTCCCTGTCCATCACCAACTCCCTGAGTTCACTCAGACTCGCGTCCATCGAGTCAGTGATGCCATCCAGCCATCTCATCCTCTGTCGTCCCCTTCTCCTCCTGCCCCTAATCCCTCCCAGCATCAAAGTCTTTTCCAATGAGTCAGCTCTTCACATGAGGTGGCCAAAGTGGAGGGCAGAAACCAAAAGAAAGAAAGAATTCAACCTTCTTCAAGGAAATAATTGAACTTTCCTTGAAGCCTGGGAAAAGGAGACCTTATACACAATAAGTTAAAAAAAAATAATGAAAAGGCAGAGAAATACTACACAAATGAAGGAATAAACTAGAAACACAGAAGTCCAAGTAAATGAAAAGGAAATAGGCAAACTACCTGAAAAATAATTCAGAATAATGATAGTAAAGATGATAAAAAACCTGGAAAATAAAATGGAGAAAATGTAAGACTCAGTTAACAAAGAAGAATTAAAGAATAAACATACAGAGACAAACAACACAATTACTGAAATAAAAAATACTCTAGAAGGAGTCAATAGCAGAATATCTGAAGCAGAAGACCAAATCAGTGAGCTGGAAGATAAAATGGGTGGAAATAACTTCTGAAGAGCAGAATAAAGTAAAAAGAATGAAAAGAATGGAGGAGGATAGTCTCAGAGACCTCTGGGACAATATAAAACACACCAACATTCTAATTATAGGTGTCCCAGAAGAAGAGAAAAAGAAAGGGTATGAGAAAATTTTTGAAGAGGTTATAGTTGAAAATTTCCCCAAGATGGAAAAGGAAATAGTCAATCAAGTCCAAGAGTCACATACAGGATAAATCCAAGGAGAAACATGCCAAGACGCACAGTAATCAAACTAACAAAGACTAGATACAATGAAAATATTAAACACAGCCAGGGAGAAGCAACAAGTAACATACAAGGGAAATCCCACATGCTTAACAGCTGATCTTTCAGCAGAAACTCTATAGCCCAGAAGGGAATGGCAGGATATACTTAAAGTACTGAAAAGGAAAAATCTATAACCATGATTACCATACCTGGCAAGGATCTCATTCAAAATTGATGGAGAAATCAAAAGATTTTCAGACAAGCAAAAGTTAAAAGAATTCAGTACCACAAAACCAGCTTTACAACAAATGTTAAAGGGACTTATATAGTCAAGAAATACAAGAGAAGAAATAAGATCTATAAAATCAACCCCAAACAATTAATAAAATGGCAATAGGAACATATATATCAATAATTGCTTTAAATGTAAATGGATTAAATGCTCCAACCAAAAGACACAGACTGGCTGAATGGATACAAAAACAAGACCCATATATATGCTGTCTACAAGAAACCCACTTCAGACCTAAAGATGCATATAGATTGAAAGTGAGAGGGTAGAAAAATATATTCCATGCAAATGGGAAGCAAAAGAAAGCAGGAGTAGCAATCTTCATATCAGACAAAATAGACCTTAAAATAAAGAAGATTACAAGAGATAAGGAAGGACACTACATAATGATCAAGGGATTAATCCAAGAGGAAGACATAGCAATTGTAAATATCTATGCACCCAACAGAGGAGCACCTCAATAAATAAGACAAATACTAACAGACATAAAAGGAGAAGTTGACAGTAATACAGTAGTAGTAGGAGATTTTAACACCTCACTCACACCAATGGACAGATCATCAAAACAGAAAATTGCCGGGGTCCAAGCCCGGCAGGATCTAGGGAAACCCGAAGGAGAAACGGTGACGGCAATTGTGATTGATTTAGAGAGAGAGAGATAGTTAAGAATGTTGTAGATAAGAAAATAGAGGAGAGAAGAAAAGAGGCTGATGTTCCTTGGTTTATACATAAAATCAATAAAGTCTCAAGACAAGAGACTTGCACCGTCTACGTGAGGCCACAGGTGCCCTCCTGGTCTCCTGAGGGAGTGAAGGCGCCTTCCCGTTCAGGTCTTAGAAACCCAGGCAAATAAGTAGACACGGTGGATTTCTGTACTCCAGATGGGAACTAGCCTGAAAGAGAAAGTAAGAGGAGGAAAATGATTGACATGAGGAGATCAAGCTGCTTTGATGAGCGAGATCCATAGCTTTAATTTTAAACGATACTTATATACCTTTTTTGTACATAGAGGGAAGTGAAAGATGCAAGGTCATACAGAGTCAGCCCAACATTCCAGCAGTATTGTCCTTATTGAAACCATGATTTTCCTGCATACCTTTTCCACAAAAGATGTTGTGTACAGTATCTTCTGGCCTTGGAGCCCTGTGAACATTTTATGGCCCTCTTTTGATAAAGGCTGCTCAACCAGAAAACTTATTTTCCCTCAGTGTTTTTTCTTCGTATTTCTAATCTATGTCAGCCTCAGAAAATGCCAAATAGAGTTACGTTTTTCACAGAGCAAAGGTGCAGTGAGTTACAAGAAAGAACCAATTAGCTCAAAAGTCTGGTATGGTTAAATTCAAGGCTACACTTGTTTTTCTTGCATTCTCACTATGTTAACTAATGCATTCCTAGGTGCGCAGTGGATAAGAGATATGGGAACTTAGCAACAAGCATTGGCCCAATAATGAAATCCTACATCAGCACTAGCACTACTCTAATAACTTTTAACTCTTTCAAAGGCTCTATGTTTTAGGCTTTCCATGCTTCTCACAGTTGGGAGGCTGTAAATAATTGTATGCATAGCTGCAAGAGTCTGGATAACCTGCCAAGCAAGCTAGAATGCTAATAGAGGGGGTTTGATTTGAAATATTCCTCTCATGTCCAGGAGACTTATTAGCTAAGCCCTAAGTTAATTTTCTCCAGAGAAAGGTGGTCAGGGTTAGCTCCCTGTTAATGTCAGAGGAGTTGGGGAAAGTCATGAAACAGTAAAACAGACAGATTCTGGTTTTGGGGTAGATGCTCGAGAAAGCCTAGGGAGCCCCTTGAGTTCTGAAGCCTTGCTTAACAGTTCTTTTCCACATGACCTTGTCATGGGGTTGGGGGGTGGATCTCCCATGGCAGCTCCCAGCAGAAAATTAATAAGGCAACACAAGTCTTAAATGATACATTAGATGAGATGGATCTCATTGATATCTTCAGGATATTCCATCCAAATGCAGAAGAATATACCTTCTTCTCAAGTGTACATGGAATATTCTCCAGATAGACCACATCTTGGGTCACAAATCAAACCTCAGTAAATTTAAGAAAATTGAAATTGAATCAAGCATCTCCTCTGACCACAGTGCTATGAGACTAGATATCAATTACAAGAAGAAGAAAACTAAGAAACACAGGCACATGGAGATTAAACAACACATTTCTGAATAACCAACAGGTTACTGAAGAAATAAAAAGGAAAATAAAAAATTTCCTAGAAACAAATGACAATGAAAACACAACAACTCAAAACCTATGGGATGCAGCAAAATCAGTTCTAAGAGTGAAGATTGTAGCAATACAATCCTACCTCGAGAAATAAGAACACCATCAAATAGACAAACCTAGCTTTACACTAAAAACAACTGGAAAAAGAAGAACAGAAAAACCCCAAAATTAGTATAAGGAAAGAAATCATGAAGATCTGAGCAGAAATAAATGAAAAAGAAATGAAAGAGACAATAGTAAAGATTAATAAAACTAAAAGCTGTTTCTTTGAGAAGATAAACAAAATTGACAAACCTTTAGCCAGACTCATCAATAAAAAAGAGAGAAGAATCAAATCAACAATATTGGAAATGAAAAAGGAGAGGTCACAACAGACAATGGAGAAATACAAAGGATTATAAGAGACTATTATGAAAAACTATATGGCAATAAAATAGATAACCTGGAAGAAATGTACAGATTCTTAGAAAAGTTCAACCTTCCAAGACTGAACCAGGAAGAAATATAAATTATGAAAAACCCAATTACAAGCACTGAAATTGAAGCTGTGATAAAAAATTTCCCAGAAAACAAAAGCCCAGGACCAGATGGCTTCATAGGAGAATTCTATCATTTAGAGAAGAGCTAATGCCTATCCTTCTAAAACTTTCAAAAAATTGCAGAGGAAGGAACACTTCCAAAATCATTCTACGAGGCCACCGTCACCCTGTTATCAAAACTAGACAAAGACAACACACAAAAAGAAAACTACAGGCCGATATCACTGATGAACATAGATGCAAAAATTCTCAACAAAATTTTAGCAAAAAGAATTCAGCAACACACCAAAAAGCACATACACCATGATCAAGTTAGGTTTATTCCAAGGATGCAAGGATTCTCCAATATACACAATCAATGTGATACACCATATTAACAAACTGAAAGATAGAAACCATGTGATACTCTCAATAGATGCAGAAAAAGTCTTTGACAAAATTCAGCACCCATTTATGATTAAAACTCTTCAAAAATGGGCATAGGAGGAACTTACCTCAACATAGTGAAGGCCATATATGATAGCCAATGGCAAACATTATTCTCAATTGTGAAAAACTGAAAGCATTCCCCCTAAGATCAGGAACAAGACAAGGGTGTCCACTTTCACCACTCTTATTCAAAATAGTTCTGGATGTCCTAGCTACAGCATTCAGAGAAGAAAAAGAAATAAAGGAATCCAGATCAGAAAAGAAGAGGTAAAGCTCTCACTGTTTGCAGATGACATGATACCTTACACAGAAAACCCTAAAGATAGTATCAGAAAATTACCAGAGCTAATCAGTGAATTTAGCAAAGTTACAGGATACAAAATCAATACACAGAAACCACTTGGATTTCTATATACTAACAAGAAAAATCAGAAAGAAAAAGTAAGGAATCAATCCCCTTCACCACTGCAACAAAAAGAATTAAATATCTAGGAATGAACTTACCTAAGGAGACAAAAGAACTATACCTGGAAAATTATAAGACACTAAGGAAAGAAATCAAAGGTGACATAAACAGATGGAGAGAGATTCTATGTTTCCGGGCAGGAAGAATCAATATTGTCTATACTACCAAACACAGTCTACAGATTCAATGTGATCCTTCTCAAATTACCAATGGCATTTTTCACAGAACTAGAACAAAAAAATTCACATGGAAACACAAAGACCCTGAATAGCCAAAGCAGTCCTGAGAAAGAAGATGGAGGTGGAGGAATCAACCTTCCTGACTTCAATTACAGTCATCAAGACAGCATGGTACTGGCACAAAAACAGAAATACAGACCAACGGAACAAGATAGAAAGCCCAGAAATAAACCCATGCACCTATGTGTACCTTATTTTTGACAAAGGAGGAAAGAATATACAATGGGGCAAAGACAGCCTCCTCAATAAATGGTGCTGGGAAAACTGGACAGCTACATGTACAAGAATGAAATTAGAACACTTCCTAAACATCATACACAGGGATAAACTCAAAATGGATTAAAGACATACTTGTAAGACCAGAAACTATAAAACTCTTGGAGGAAAACATAGGGAGAACACTCAATGACATAAATCAAAGCTAGATCCTCTATGACCCACCTCCTCAGTTCAGTTCAGTTCAGTTCAGTTCAGTTCAGTTCAGTTCAGTTCAGTTGTGTCTGACTCTTTGCGACCCCATGAATCTAGCATGCCAGGCCTCCCTGTCCATCACCAACTCCTGGAGTTCACTCAAACTCATGTCCATTGAGTCAGTGAGGCCATCCAGCCATCTCTTCCTCTGTCGTCCCCTTCTCCTCCGGCCCCCAATCCTTCCCAGCATCAGGGTCTTTTCCAATGAGTCAACTCTCCACATGAGGTGGCCAAAGAATTGGAGTTTCAGCTTTAGCATCATTCCTTCCAAAGAAATCCCAGGGCTGATCTCCTTTAGGATGGACTGGTTGGATCTCCTTGCAGTCCAAGGGACTCTCAAGAGTCTTCTCCAACACCACAGTTCAAAAGCATCAATTCTTCAGCGCTCAGCTCTCTTCACAGTCCAACTCTCACATCCATACATGACCACTGGGAAAACCATAGCCTTGACTAGATGGACCTTTGTTGGTAAAGTAATATCTCTGCTTTTCAATGTACTATTTAGGTTGGTCATAACTTTTCTTCCAAGGAGTAAGCATCTTTTAATTTCACGGCTGCAATCACCATTTGCAGTGACTCTGGAGCCCCCCAAAATAAAGTCTGACACTGTTTCCACTGTTTCCCCATCTATTTGCCATGAAGTGATGGGACCAGATTCCATGATCTTAGTTTTCTGAATGTTGAGCTTTTTCTTTTTTTTTTCATAATTTTTATTTTTACTTTATTTTGCTTTAAAATACTGTATTGGTTTTGCCACACATTGACATGAATCAGCCACGGGTGTACATGAGTTCCCAATCCTGAACCCCCCTCCCACCTCCCACCCCATATCATCTCTCTGGATCATCCCTGTGCACCAGCCCCAAGCATCCTGTATCCTGCATCAAACATAGACTGGCGATTCATTTCTTACATGAGAGTATACATGTTTCAGTGCCATTCTCCCAAATCATCCCACCCTCGCCCTCTCCCACAGAGTCCAAAAGTCCATTCTAAACATGTCTGTCTCTTTTGCTGTCTCGCATACAGGGTTATCATTACCATCTTTCTAAATTCCATACATATGTGTTAGTATACTGTATTGGTGTTTTTCTTTCTGGCTTACTTCTTTCTGTATAATAGGCTCCAGTTTCATCCACCTCATTAGAACTAATTCAAATGTATTCTTTTTAATGGCTGAGTAATACTCCATTGTGTATATGTACCACAGCTTTCTTATCCATTCATCTGCTGATGGACATCTAGGTTGTTTCCATGTCCTGGCTATTATAGACAGTGCTGCGATGAACATTGGGGTACATGTGTCTCTTTCAAGTCTGGTTTCCTCGGTGTGTATGCCCAGCAGTGGGATTGCTGGGTCATAAGGCAGTTCTATTTGCAATTTTTAAAGGAATCTCCACACTGTTCTCCATAGTGGCTGTACTAGTTTGCATTCCCACCAACAGTGTAAGAGGGTTCCCTTTTCTCCACACCCTCTCCAGCATTTATTGCTTGTAGACTTTTGGATCGCTGCCATTCTGACTGATGTGAAATGGTACCTCATTGTGGTTTTGATTTGCATTTCTCTGATAAAGAGTGATGTTGAGCATCTTTTCATGTGTTTGTTAGCCATCCATATGTCTTCTTTGGAGAAATGTCTATTTAGTTCTTTGGCCCATTTTTTGATTGGATTGTTTATTTTTCTGGAATTGAGCTGCATAAGTTGCTTGTATATTTTTGAGATTAGTTGTTTGTCAGTTGCTTCATTTGCTATTATTTTCTCCCATTCAGAAGGCTGTCTTTTCACCTTGCTTATAGTTTCCTTTGTTGTGCAGGAGCTTTTAATTTTAATTTGATCCCATTTGTTTATTTTTGCTTTTATTTCCAGTATTCTGGGAGGTGGATCATAGAGGATCCTGCTGTGATTTATGTCTGAGAGTGTTTTGCCTATGTTCTCCTCTAGAAGTTTTATAGTTTCTGGTCTTATGTTTAGATCTTTAATCCATTTTGAGTTTATTTTTGTGTGTGGTATTAGAAAGTGATCTAGTTTCAGTCTTTTACAAGTGGTTGACCAGTTTTCCCTTGTTAAAGAGATTGTCTTCAATCCATTGTATATTCTTGCCTCCTTTGTCAAAGATAAGGTGTCCATAGGTGTATGGATTTATCTCTGGGCTTTTCATTGATCTATATTTCTGTCTTTGTGCCAGTACCATACTGTCTTGATGACTGTGGCTTTGTAGTAGAGCCTGAAGTCAGGCAGGTTGATTCCTCCAGTTCCATTCTTCTTTCTCAAGATTGCTTTGGCTATTCGAGGTTTTTTGTATTTCCATACAAATTCAGAAGTTGTTTTGTAGAATTTGCTCTGCTTTGAAATGTTCTTTTGATGAATTTGTGGGGGAGAAAGTGGTCTCCCCGTCCTATTCCTCCATCGTCTTAGGACCGCCGCTCGGAATGTTGAGCTTTAAGCCAACTTTTTCACTCTCCTCTTTCACTTTCATCAAGAGGCTTTTAGTTCCTCTTCACTTTCTGCCATAATGGTGGTATCATCTGGATATCTGAGGTTATTGATATTTTCCCCGGCAATCTTAAGGAAAGGCAATGCCAAAGAATGCTCAAACTATCACACAATTGCACTCATCTCACATGCTAGTAAAGTAATGCTCAAAATTCTCCAGGCCAGGCTTCAGCAATACATGAACTGTGAACTCCCTGATGTTCAAGCTGGTTTTAGAAAAGTCAGAGGAACCAGAGATCAAATTGCCAACATCCGCTGAATCATTGCAAAAGCAAGAGAGTTCCAGAAAAACATCTATTTCTGCTTTATTGACTATGCCAAAGCCTTTGACAGTGTGGATCACAATAAACTGTGGAAAATTCTGAGAGAGATGGGAATACCAGACCACCTGACCTGCCTCTTGAGAAACCTATATGCAAGTCAGGAAGCAACAGTTAGAACTGGACATGGAACAACAGACTGGTTCCAAATAGGAAAAGGAGTGTGTCAAGGCTGTAAATTGTCACCCTGCTTATTTAACTAATATGCAGAGTACATCATGAGAAACGGTGGGCTGGATGAAGCACAAGCTGGAGTCAAGATTGCCAGGAGAAATATCAGTAACCTCAGACCCACCTCCTAGAGTAATAGAAATAAAAACAAAAGTAAACAAGTGGGACCTGATTAAACTTAAAAGCTTTTGTACAGCAAAGGGAACTATAAGCAAGGGAAAAGAAAACCTTCAGAATGGGAGAAGATAATAGCAAATGAATCTACTGACAAAGGATTAATTTCGAAAAGATACAAGCATGTCATACAACTCAATACCAGATAAACAAACAACCCAATCAAAAAGTGGGGAAAAGACCTAAGCAGACATTTCTCCAAAGAAGACATATGGATAGCTAACAAACACGTTAAAAGGTGCTCAACATTGCTCATTATTAGAGAAATGCAAATGAAAACCACAATATGATATCACCTCATACTGGTCAGAATGGCCATCATCAAAGTCTGTAAATAGTAAATACTGGAGAGGGTATTGAGAAAAGGGAACACTCTTACACTTTTAATGGGAATGTAAATTGGTACAGCCACTATGAAAGATGGTATTGAGATTCTTTAAAAAACTAGGAATAAAATCACCATATGACCCAGCTATCCCACTCCCTATGCATATACCTTGAGGAAACCAAAATTGAAAAAGGCACATATATCCCATTGTTAATTGCAGCACTATTTACAATAGCTAAAACATGGAAGCAACCTAGATGTCCATCAACAGATAAATGGATAAAGAAGTTATGGTACATATACACAATGGAATATTACTCAGCCATAAAAAGGAATACATTTGAGTCAGTTCTAATGAGGTGGATGAATCTAGAACCTATTATACAGAGTGAAGTGAGTCAGAAAGAGAAAGATAAATATGTATTCTAACACATATGTACAGAATCTAGAAAAATGGTACTGAAGAATTTATTTACAGGGCAACAATGGAGAAATAGAGAATAGACTTATGGACATAGGGAGAGGGGAAGAGAGGGTGAGATGTATGGAAAGAGTAACATGGAAACTTACATTACCATATGTAAAATTGATAGCCAATGGGAATTTGCTGTATGGCTCAGGAAACTCAAACAGGGGCTCTGTATCAACCTAGAGGGTTGGGATAGGGAGGGAGATGGAAGGGAGGTTCAAAAGGGAGGGGATTCATATGGCTGATTCATGTTGAGGTTTGACAAAAAACAACAAAATTCTGTAAAGAATTATCTTTCAATTAAAAATAAATTAATTTTTAAAAAGTTAATAAAGAAATGGGAAAAAAAAGGGAGTGGGGAGGCTAAATGAAAATAGCTGTAATTACCTGGTGGCTCAGATGGTAAAGCTGTCTACAATGCAGGAGACCTGGGTTCGATCTCTGGGTCAGGAAGATTCCCTGGAGAAGGAAATGGCAACCCACTCCAGTACTCTTGCCTAGAAAATCCCATGGATGGAGGAGCCATGGGGTCGCAAAGAGTTGGACACGACTGAGCGACTTCACTTTCACTTTCAAGGACCTTTAGTTCCTCTTCAAGGTCTACAGATAATATTCTGAGCCATATCCTGTGAGCTGTCTTACAGATACTGAAATCCCCATCAGGTAGAAGTTAACTACTGTTGACAGACTGTGGCCATGACATAAACTGTCACAATTCCAGGAACTGGCCTTAAGGAAATGGGAACAAACCAACCTGGAACTGAATATTAGCTCTATTTAAGACAACCAAGATGACACTGGTCAGACCACTTCTGACCAATTTCAAGATGATTGTTGGAGATCTAGACCCACAAGTATGACCTATGGCTAAATCTCAAAATCACTTTAAGAAAATTTTATTTTGTACTTTTATGCCATAAACATTTTCAATCCTTCCTTTAATCGCATTTTACAAACCAATGTTAAATAAAAGTCTTTCATATATTAAAAGAAAAGATGAATGTCAGAGCTGACAGGGCTGTTTCTGCATATAGCCCCCTCCCTTCATCTATAAAAGCTCTTGCCAACTGATTGTCAGTGGCCTGGGGTGGGAGGAGTTGGCCTTTGGAGAGGAGTTCCCACCCCTTTCCACCCCACCACCAGTTGTCAGCATCCAAAATAAAGCAAACTTTCCTTTCCACTAACCTTGCCTGTTTGTTGGCTTTGGAGCAGCAAGCAACCAGATCTCACTTTTGGTTGTAATACTGTATACTTGGCTTATTTATTAGGTAAAAGAGACACACCCTGTCTTCAATCTAATCAGAGAAATAGGACTGACATATGAAACCTACAGAAATATGTATCCATAAATATAATAACTTTAAACCTGGCTTGAAGGGGAGGAATCATGCTGATGAATTGGAAAAGTGGTGGGTGAAATAAGACAGATTCCTGGATGTTAACTTGAAACTATAGGACAGTATTATTTGGGAGAGCTGGAGCACAGTAGAAAAAAGGTGTAGTTTGTTCACTAAACCTAGTAACTTAAGTTTCAGGTTTAACAAACATCTTGTTTGTTGATTTTAATTATTTTCACCTGTGTTCCTAACGTCATCTGTTAAGTTTCTTAGAAGTTCAATGACCCATGTTGTTAAGAGATTTTTGTTTTCCTATAAGGGTTTTATAGAGCAAACAGGCCTGAGGTCATGGGTCATGATTTTATAAAGATTAATTTATGCCAGTGAGAAGATACTAAAGTAGTAATAACCAAATGACAGAGCATTTGCTGGTGGTGAAAGCAGTTTTGAGTGAAATGGTGATTTTGTCTTCGGGCAGTAAATCTGGCTAGCAAGATGCAGGTGTGTGGCTGTTTGTCTCTGATTCTTTTCCCAAGAGGAGATTGGGACACTCCTCAGCAGGAGTGGCAGCACTCTCCCAGCCCCAGACCACTGTTGCTCTGCACTGCTGCAGTTTTTCTCATAATCTTACAGTCGAGGCTGTTTAATAAAAAGGAAGATATTTCTAATCTGAGATGGTTTGGACTAAGACAGAACAGTTACTTTTGGAGGTATTTTTAAAATGCGTATTAACTTGCATTTTTTTCTTGATTGAGGGGAAGGGCGGTGGTGGGATGGAATAAATGGAAGTCAGTAAAAATTACAGAGAAAATTAGCAATTTATGTATTTTTGGAGATGATTACTCTTACACTTTGAATAAGTTTATGTGATTCATCTTTTTAAAGTATATTTTTGAATACAGATTAATATACTCACATTGCATGAAGTAAACATCTGGCCCATGATTATCTTACTAATTTTAAAGTCCTAAAAAAACAGGATGTTTTTTCATCTAGGAATAAGGTAGTTCTGAGAAAAGGGGCATAAAATTAAACTTATAGATGGGGCTTCTCTGGTAGTCCAGTGGCTAAGTCTCTGTACTCCCAATATAGAGGGCACAGTCAGGGAACTAAGATCCTGAATGCTGCAGAGTGCAGCCAAGAAAACCCACAAAAACCTCATAGGTGATTGCACACTGTGATGCCAGTTAGTCCTAATTTATAATCGGAGATATACAGGGCCTGTCAGAAATGCATTGCTGATCTCGGCAAAGGCCATATCCTTGCTGACAAGTACATACATTTATGAAACTCAAATTAGAATTCACAGTTCAGACAAGTCAGTTGGCTTTTGGGAAATCTAAAGAAAGTTGGGTTATTTTGTTTAGAGTAAGGAGGGCTTAAATTATTCAAGATATTTTGTGCAAAAAATGATTGAAATCTCTGACTCAAGCTAGCTTCCTAAGATCATTATGACTTTAATTAGATTTCCAGGGGTAGGACTGGCTCTGGAGTTGGTTGATTTAGTGGTTCGGTGATGTCAGTAAGAACCCTGACTTTATTTTTTTCTCTGCTTTACTATCACTGTGGAATTCATCAAAGGCTCTTTTTCTTTTTGATTACAGTCCTTGATTGGTACTACATGCTTCCTTGTTTGTGTGAAATTGAAAGATGGGGAGAGGGAAGACAGAAGGAGAGCGAAGAAACTGGTTTGAATTTGATGACTAGATTTATAGTTCCAGAAAAGAAAAAAAAAAAAACAAACCAAAAAACAAAAACATCAAGGACTTCCCTGGAGATCCAGTGGTTGAGACTTCACCTGCCTGTGCAGGGGGTGAAGGTTTGATCCCTGGCCAAGGAGCTAAGATCCCATGTGCTTCAAGGCCCCAAAAAACAAAACATAAAACAGAAGCAGTATTATAACAAATTCAATAAAAAACTTTAAAAATGGTCCACATAAAAAAGTATCTTTAAAAAAAGGGAAAAAGTTATATCACCCAGGATGAGGGGTTCTGGAAAACAAAGAAATAAAGCCAGGTATAACCCAGTTAAACTCATGGGAGATTGTAAAGTAATTAGGCCAACTCAAATTGCATGCTCATCTCTAGGCAAATAATAATTGCAAGGGAATATATTTAAAAGTGCTGTTTGGCTTAATTTCATCATCTGGGAGAAGAATAATATTGGGGAATCAAACAGTATCACAATAAACCTGGATAAATGCTCTTTACTCTCTACACTAGATATACGTTTACTTAAAGAAAATTAATGGCTCAAAGTCAAAACAATACCTCCCATGAAGAGACATGGAAAAATATTGACACCTACATTTATGATTTCCCTGTTCCATTTGTGTGTGTTTCATGTATGTATCAGTCACCACATGCTTCCTCTGTCAGCCAATAGGTTAAGTGTGCTATGTCAGTGTCATCGGTTTAACTCTTATGAGTTAGATTTTCTCCGTTCCAGGATTTTAGATCAAATTGTTAAATTGCTAATGTTTGTGTTGAAGGATTACAAAGAGGATTGCATGAGGAAGTATTAATGGATCAGTATAAATATATTATGGCTAATAAAAAAAAAGATGTGTCCATTTTGGTGAATATCACCTTACACAAATAAAGGACTGGTTGAAATGTACTTTATTTTGTATTGCAAAGGTTATAGAATTACTTGGGATTGTTTGGTTGCAGCATCTCACTTGACCTGGCTTTTGGCCAGAGATTTATTTATAAATATACTGGGATGTATCATGGAATCCCAAAGCAGAGTCAAATCAGCCTCAGGCAGGAACTGGAACTAGGCAGTAGGCCTCCGTGGGAACATCTCCATTTCTCTTCTTTCTGTGCATCTTCGTTCCTCTTGCTGCAGATGGGCCTTCTTTTGATCTCTGTTCGTTTGGTTGAAATTATGATTACTATTTCCCCAGGTCACATATTCCTAAGCCAGACTCTTAGGAAGAGGCGGAATCAACACACTTTATTTGGTCTAGATTCTAAATTTCCAGGGAGTTTAATGACCATACCCGGTCCCATCAACAAAGATGACTCCTAGCTTCTCATAAATTTAAGGAAGAGGCAGAATTTATGAAGAGATGAGCTAGATAGATTACCTTATAGGTTTTCAATCTTTCACATTCATCTATGGTAAATTGCTTAGGAAATTGTCACTCATATAGTTACATGTGGATAGGGTCTCCCTATCCATCACAAAACCAATGACTTTTTCTATGTAGGGGTAAAGACTGGACTAAGAAACAGGAGACCTTGGATCAAGAGCAGACTCAGCCATTTAAACTTGAGAGTGAATGGTCATCCATGTGCCTAGATTTCATCATCATCTTAAAAGCGAAAGACGAACTAGATCTTGTCTTTTATAAATTCCTTCCAGTTCTAAGAAACTATGTTGGAAGAAGGAATGTTTCATTTGGTAGGACCAACAAAGTGAAATCCCAAATTCTTGGGTTGATACTACAAGAATCCTTACTTTCTGATCTTTTGTTATTTCAACCATTTGAAGCTGCAAAGAACATTTACATATTCTAATATAGTTAACTGTTGAGAAAGCTGAGCACTAAAGAATTGATACTTTTGAACTGTGGTGTTGGAGAAGACTCTTGAGAGTCCCTTGGACTGCAGAGAGATCCAACCAGTCCATTCTAGAGGAGATCAGTCCTGGGTGTTCGTTGGAAGGACTAATGCTGAAGCTGAAACTCTAATACTTTGGCCACCTCATGCAAAGAGTTGACTCATTGGAAAAGTCTCTGATGCTGGGAGGGACTGGGGGCAGTAGGAGAAGGGGACGACAGAGGATGAGATGGCTGGATGGCATCACCTACTCGATGGACATGAGTCTGAGTGAACTCCGGGAGTTGATGATGGACAGGGAGGCCTGGTGTGCTGTGATTCATGGGGTCGCAAAGAGTCGGACATGACTGAGCGACTGAACTGAGCTGAATATAGTTAACATATCCAACTATGGAGGTTTTTTCATTTTAATTTTTCTGCTCTTGGCATATTTTTGATATTTATATTTCATTCATTTTATAATTTTATTTTGAAATCCCTAAATGTATACTACTAGTGTCCCTAATTAGAAATCTTATTTTTATTCTCCTTGTGTTTTCTCCATTGTTGTCTATTATGGAGTTAGTTTCATTTGTGTCTTAGCTGTAGCATGTAAATTGATTTCTTAGGACTGGTTTCTGAGCCCCAAGCCTGCATGGAGATCATAAACCAGTCCTAAATAATCAACTTAGAAATTTCAGAATGGGGATTGTATCTAATAGGGACCACCTATGCAAGATCTGGTTTAATCAGTAAGGGTCACTATAAATCAGAAATTTCGAGATAGTGGAGGAATAGGACAGGGAGACCACTTTCTCCCCCACAAATTCATCAAAAGAACATTTGAATGCTGAGCAAATTCCACAAAACAACTTCTGAATGCTGGTGGAGGACATCAGGCACCCAGAAAGGCAGCCCATTGTCTTCGAAAGGAGGTAGGAAAAATATAAACGATAAAAAGAGAGACAAAAGAGGTAGGGATGGAGATCCGTCCTGGGAAGGGAGTCTTAAAAAAGAGGTTTCCAAGCACCAGCAAACACTCTTCTCCGGTGGGTCTGTGGCGAGCCTTGGAATCTCAGAGGGCAAAATAACCAGGAGGAAAAATAAATAAATAATTAAAACCCACAGATTACGTGCCTAACAGCAACTCCCAGTGGAGCAGCAGCCCAGATCCTCACATCCCCCACTAGCAAGTGGGGGCTGGACAGGGAGGTGCGGGCTGCATTACTTAGGGTAAGGACCAGGCCTGAATGCCCCAAGGGCAATCTGAGGAAACTAGCTTGAGATAGCAACCCAGACTGGGATAGCTAACCCATGAAAAGCCCTAACCTAAGACACTGCCCTGGTGGCTCAGAAGGTAAAGCGTCTGCCCCCAGTGCTGGAGACCTGGGTTCGATTCCTGTGTTGGGAATATCCCCTGGAGAAGGAAATGGCAATCCACTCTACCACTCTTGCCTGGAAAAATCCCATGAACAGAGGAGCCTGATAGGCTACAGTCCATGGGGTCGCAAAGAGTCGGACACAACTGAGCAACTTCACTCACTCACTCACTCACTCAAGACACTGCCAGGCCAGCTCACAGAACAAAGGACTGAGCAGAGCTAGCCAGCTGCAGACTGGCCCATCCCCCTCCAGAGACAAGCAGGTGAGGACAGCCAGAGCTGGAAGGGGGCAATCGCAGACACAGAGAAGCATCCTATACCAAACTGCAAGATGATTTCGTTGCTAATCAAGACTTCCTGGGATTCTGGACAGTTGACATTCGCTGGGAGGGTCACAGCCAGAGATCAGCTCCCCAGAAGAGATACATGGCACACCTAAGAAGGTGCACCCTTTGTACACCCAGAAAACTGAGCAGCTGGGAAGGGGGAGGCAATAAGTCACAGCCTTCAACTGGGGGCAGCTGTGCTCGCTAAGCACCTGATCACCTGAGCTGCTCGAACCTGGGACGGGCACAAAATGCAGGCCCAACCAAGTCTGCGCCTTTGTGGAGTACCCGAGAACCTGAACCTGAGTGGTTTAGATGTGGGGAGTGCATCCAACCCAGGGCCCACATCAGACAGTTCCTGGCAGAGCAACCTAGAACCTGAGCAGTGTAGACTGGGAAAGCACATACACTGTGAGTGGGGGCAAACCCAGTGTGGCTGAATCACTGTGAGCACACGCCAGTGATGTTTGTTTGCAGTGTTCCTCCCTCCCCACAGCACGACTGAACAAATGAGCCTTAAAAAAGTGAGCACCACCGCTCCTCTTGTGTCAGGGTAGAAACTAGACACTGAAGAGACCAGCAAACAGAAGAAGCTAAAATAAACAGAGGGAACTGCTTTGGAAGTGACAGGAGCAATAGATTAAAACCCTGTAGTTAGCACCGACTACATAGGAAGGGGCCTATAGACCTTGAGAAGTACAAGCCAGACCAACGAACTATCTGAGAATGAACTGGCCCCACACTGTCCACAAAAGCTCCAGAGAAAGTCCTAGATATATTTTTACTATTATTATTTTTTAAATTAAAAAAATTATTTTTAAGTCCCCTATTACTCCTTTAGTTTTCATTTTTATAACCTACTATTACCTTGCAAAAAAAAGACCCTACTTTTAAAGCAAACTTTATATATATATATTATAATTTTTGTAACTTTGCTTTTTTTTAAAAAATATTGTATTTTTGAGAATCTAATCTTTACTCTGGAGTTTTAATCTTTGCTTTTTGGTATTTGTTATCAACTTTGTACCTTTAAGAACCCAATCTTCAGTGCCCATTTTTACTTGGGAGTGAGATCACTGGCCTGATTGCCCTCTCCCCCTTTTGACTCTCCTTTTTCTCCACCAGGTTGCCTCTATCTCCCCCCTCCCCTATTTCTTCTTTCCCCAACTCTGTGAATCTCTTTGTGTGTTCCAGGCTGTGGAGAACACTTAGGGAACTGATTACTGGCTGGATCTGTCCCTCTCCTTTTGATTCCCCCTTTCATCCTCCTGGCTGCCTCTGTCTCCTTCCTCCCTCTTCTCTTCTCTGTATAACTCTGTTACCATCTCTGAGGGATCCAGACTGTGGAGAGCATATAGGGAAGTGATCACTGGCTAGCTTGCTCTCTCCCCTTTTGATTCACACTCTTCTCCTCCTGGTCACCTTTATCTCCCTCCTCCCTCTTCTCTTCTCCATGTAACTGTATACCTCTCCAAGTGTCCCTCACTGTGGAGAAACTTTTCATCATTAACCTAGATGTTTTATCATCGGTGCTGTATAGATGGAGAAGTCTTGAAGCTACTGTAAGAATAAGACTGAAAACCAGAGGCAGGAGGCTTAAGTCCAAATTCTGACAACACCAGAGAACTCCTGAATCCAGGGAACATTAATCGATAGGAGCTTATCAAACACCTCCATACCTACACTGAAACCAAGCACCACCCAAGGGCCAACAAGATCCAGAGCAAGACATACCACTCAAATTCTCCAGCAACACAGGAACATAGCCCTGAGCTTCAATATACAGACTGCCCAAAGTCACACCAAACCCACTGACATCTCAAAACTCATTACTGGACACTTCATTGCACTCCAGAGAGAAGAAATCCAGCTCTACCCACCAGAACACCGACACAAGCTTCCCTAACCAGGAAACCTTAACAAGCCATCTGTCCAACACCACCCACAGTGAGGAACCTTCACAATAAAAAGGAACCACAACTGCCAGAATACAGAAAGGCCACTCCAAACACAGCAATATAAACAAGATGAAAAGGCAGAGAAATACCCAGCAAGTAAAAGAACAGGATAAATGCCCATCAAACCAAACAAAAGAGGAAGAGATAGGGAATCTACCTGATAAAGAATTCCAAATAATGATAGTGAAAATGATCCAAAACCTTGAAAAAAAATTGGAGTTACAGATAAATAGCCTGGAGACAAGGACTGAGAAGATGCAAGAAAAGTTTAACAAGAACCTAGAAGAAATACAAAAGAGTCAATATATAATGAATAATGCAATAAATGAGATCAGAAACACTCTGGAGGGAACCAACAGTAGAATAATGGAGGCAGAAGATAGCATACCAGTGAGGTAGAAGATAGAATGGTAGAAATAAATGAAACAGAGGGAAAAAGAAAAACGAATTAAAAGAAATGAGGACAATCTCAGAGACCTCTGGGACAATGTTAAATGCCCCAACATTCAAATCATAGGAGTCCCAGAAGGAGAAGACAAAAAGAAAGAACATGAGGAAATACCTGAGGAGATAATAGTTGAAAAATTCCTTAAAATGGGGAAGGAAATAATCACCCAAGTCCAAGAAACCCAGAGAGTCCCAAACAGGATCAACCCAAGGCAAAACACCCCAAGACACATATTAATCAAATTAACAAAGATCAAACACAAAGAACAAATATTAAAAGCAGCAAGGGAAAAACAACAAATAACACACAAGGGGATTCCCATAAGGATAACAGCTGATCTTTCAATTGAAACTCTTCATGCCAGGAGGGAATGGCAGGACACACTTAAAGTGATGAAAGAAAATAACCTACAGTCCAGATTACTGTACCCAGCAAGGATCTGATTCAAATATGAAGAAGAAATCAAAAGCTTTACAGACAAGCAAAAGCTGAGAGAATTCAGCACCACCAAACCAGCTCTTCAACAGGTGCTAAAGGATCTTCTCTAGACAGGAAACACAGAAAGGGTGTATAAACCTGAACCCAAAACAATAAAGTAAATGGCAATGGGATCATACTTATCAATAATTACCTTAAATGTAAATGGGTTGAATGCCCCAACCAAAAGACAAAGACTGGCTGAATGGATGCAAAAACAAGACCCCTATATATGGTGTCTACAAGAGACCCACCTCGAAACAAGTGACACATACAGACTGAAAGTGAAGGGCTGGAAAAGATATTCCATGCAAATAGAGACCAAAAGAAAGCAGGAGTAGCAATACTCATATCAGATAAAATATACTTTAAAACAAAGGCTGTGAAAAGAGACAAAGAAGGACACTACATAATGATCAAAGGATCAATCCCAGAAGAAGATATAACAATTATAAATATATATACACCCAACATAGGAGCCAGAGAAGGCAATGGCACCCCACTCCAGTACTCTTGCCTGGAAAATCCTATGGACGGAAGAGCCTGGAAGGCTGCAGTCCATGGGATGGCGAAGAGTCGTACACGACTGAGCGACTTCACTTTCCCTTTTCCCTTTCATGCATTGGAGAAGGAAATGGCAACCCACTCCAGTGTTCTTGCCTGGAGAGTCCCAGGGACAGGAGAGACTGGTGGGCTGCCGTCTATGGGGTCGCACAGAGTCGGACATGACTGAAGTGACTTAGCAGCAGCAGCAACATAGGAGCACCGCAATATGTAAGACAAATGCTAACAAGTATGAAAGGGGAAATTAACAATAATAGTGGGAGACTTTAATACCCCACTCACACCTATGGATAGATCAACTAAATAAAAAATTAACAAGGAAACACAAACTTTAAATGACACGATAGACCAGTTAGACGTAATTGATATCTATAGGACAATTCATTCCAAAACAATGAATTTCACCTTTTCTCAAGTGCACACAGAACCTACTCCATGATAGATCACATCCTGGGCCATAAATCTAGCCTTGGAAATTCAAAAAAATTTAAATCATTCCAAGCATCTTTTCTGACCACAATGCAGTAAGATTAGATGTCAATTACAGGAGAAAAACTATTAAAAATTCCAATATATGGAGGCTGAACAACGTTATTCAACGTTGCTGAATAACCAACAAATCACAGAAGAAATCAAACAAGAAATTAAAATATGCATAGAAACGAATGAAAATGAAAACACAACAACCCCAAAACCTGTGGGACACTGTAAAAGCAGTGCTAAGAGGAGGGTTCATAGCAATACAGGCTTACCTCAAGAAACAAAAAAAGGTCAAATAAATAACTTAACTCTACACCTACTGCTGCTGCTAAGTCGCTTCAGTCGTGTCCGACTCTGTGTGACCCCAGAGACGGCAGCCCACCAGGCTGCCCTGTCCCTGGGATTCTCCAGGCAAGAACACTGGAGTGGGTTGCCATTTCCTTCTCCAATGCATGAAAGTGAAAAGTGAAAGTGAAGTCGCTCAGTCATGTCGAACTCCTAGCAACCCCATGGACTGCAGCCTACGAGGCTCCTCCATCCATGGGATTTTCCAGGCAAGAGTACTGGAGTGGGGTGCCATTGCCCTCTCCAACTAAAGCAACTAGAAAAGGAATAAATGGAGAACCCCAGGGATAGTAGAAGGAAAGAAATCTTAAAAATTAGGGCAGAAATAAATGCAAAAGAAACAAAAGAGAACATAGCAAAAATCAACAAAGCCAAAAGCTGGTTCTTTGAAAGGATAAATAAAACTGACAAACCATTAGCCAGACTCATCAAGAAACAAAGGGAGAAAAATCAAATCAATAAAATTAGAAATGAAAATGGACAGATCACAACAGGAAACACAGAAATACAAAGGATCACAAGAGACTACTATCAGCAATTATATGCCAATAAAATGGACAACTTGGAAGAAATGGACATTCTTAGAAAAGTAAAACTTCCCAAAACTGAACCAGGAAGAAATAGAAAATCTTAACAGACCCATCACAAGCACGGAAATTGAAACTGTAATCAGAAATCTTCCAGCAAACAAAAGCCCGGGTCCAGACGGCTTCACAGCTGAATTCTACCAAAAATTTAGAGAAGAGCTAACACCTATCCTACTTAAACCCTTCCAGAAAATTGCAGAGGAAGGTAAACTTCCAAACTCATTCTATGAGGCCACCATCACCCTAATACCAAAACCTGACAAAGATGTCACAAAAAAAGAAAACTACAGGCCAATATCACTGATGAACATAGATGCAAAAATCCTCAACAAAATTCTAGCAATCAGAATCCAACAACACATTAAAAAGATCATATACCATGACCAAGTGGGCTTTATCCCAGGGATGCAAGTATTCTTCAATATCTGCAAATCAATCAATGTAATTCACCACATTAACAAATCGAAAAATAAAAGCCATATGGTTATCTCAATAGATGCAGAGAAAGCCTTCAACAAAATTCAACATCCATTTATGATTAAAAACTCTCCAGAAAGCAGGAATAGAAGGAACATACCTCAACATAATAAAAGCTATATATGACAAACCCGCAGCAAACGTTATCCTTCGATGGTGAAAAATGAAAGCATTTCCCCTAAAGTCAGGAACAAGACAAGGTGCCCAGTTTCACCACTACTATTCAACCTAGTTTTAGAAGTTTTGGCCACAGCAATCAGAGCAGAAAAATAAATACAAGGAATCCAGATTGGAAAGGAAGAAGTAAAACTTTCTCTGTTTGCAGATGATATGATCCTCTACATAGAAAATCCTAAAGACTCCACCAGAAAATTTCTAGAGCTAATCAATGAATATAGTAAAGTTGCAAGTTCTAAAATAAACACACAGAAATCCCTTACATTCCTATACACTAACCATGAGAAAACAGAAAGAGAAATTAAGGAAACAATTCCATTCACCATTGCAACGAAAAGAATAAAATACTTAGGAATATATCTACCTAAAGAAACTAAAAACCTATATATAGAAAACTATAAAACAACGGTGAAAGATATCAAAGAGGATGCTAATAGATGGAGAAATATACCGTGTTCATGGATTGGAAGAATCAATATAGTGAAAATGAGTATACTACCCAAAGCAATCTATAGATTCAATGCAATCCCTATCAAGCTACAAATTGTATTTTTCAGAGAACTAGAACAAATAATTTCATAATTTGTGTGGAAATACAAAAAACCTCAAATAGCCAAAGCAATCTTGAGAAAGAAGAATGGAACTGGAGAAATCAACCTGCTTGACTTCAGGCTCTACTACAAAGTTACAGTCATCAGGACAGTATGGTACTGGCACAAAGACAGAAATATACATCAATGGAACAAAATAGAAAGCCCAGAGATAAATCCACACACCTATGGACACCTTATCTTTGACAAAGGAGGCAAGAATATACAATGGAGTAAAGACAATCTCTTTAACAAGTGGTGCTGGGAAAACTGTTAAACCACTTGTAAAAGAATGAAACTAGAACACTTTCTAACATCATACACAAAAATAAATTCAAAATAGATTAAATATCTAAATGTAAGACCAGAAACTATAAAACTCATAGAGGAAAACATAGGCAAAACACTCTCTGACATAAATCACAGCAGGATCCTCTATGACCCACCTCCCAGAATATTGGAAATAAAAGCAAAAACAAACAAATGGGACCTAATTAAAATTAAAAGCTTCTGCACAACAAAGGAAACTATAAGTAAGGTGAAAAGACAGCCTTCTGAATGGGAGAAAATAATAGCAAATAAAGCAATGGACAAAGAATTAATCTCAAAAATATACAAGCAACTCTTGCAGCTCAATTCCAGAAAAATAAACGACCCAATCAAAAAGTGGCCAAAGAACTAAATAGACAGTTCTTCAAAGAAGACATACAGATGGCTAACAAACACATGAAAGTATGCTCAACATCACTCGTTATCAGGGAAATGCAAATCAAAATCACAATGAGGTACTATTTCATGCCAGTAAGAATGGCTGTGATCCAAAAGTCTACAAGCAATAAGTGATGGAGTGGGAATGCAAACTAATACAGCCACTATGGAGAACAGTGTGGAGATTCCTTGAAAAACGGGAAATAGAACTGCCATATGACCCAGCAATCCCACTGCTGGGCATACACATTGAGGAAACCAGAACTGAAAGAGACACATGTACTCCAATGTTCATCGCAACACTGTTTATAATAGCCAGGACATGGAAACAACCTAGATGTCCATCAGCAGATGAATGGATAAGAAAGCTGTGGTACATATACACAATGGAGTATTACTCAGCCATTAAAAAAATACATTTGAATCAGTTCTGATGAGGTGGATGAAACTGGAGCCTATTATACAGAGTGAAGTAAGCCAGAAAGAAAAACACCAATACAGTATACTAACACATATGTATGGAATTTAGAAAGATGGTAATGATAACCCTGTATGCGAGACAGCAAAAGAGACACAGATGTATAGAACAGTCTTTTGGACTCTGTGGGAGAGGGTGAGGGCAGAATGATATGGGAGAATGGCACTGAAATATGTAAATTACATATGTGAAACAAATCACCAGTCCAGGTTTGATGTATGATATAGGGTGATCAGGGCTGGTGCACTGGGATGGTATGTGGAGGGAGGTGGGAGGGGGGGTTCAGGATGGGGAACACATGTATACCCATGGCAGATTCATGTCAATGTATGGCAAAACCAATAAAATATTGTAAAAGAATAAAATAAATAAATAAAAAAAACAGAAATTTCATACCTAATCTACTTTTTAGAGATTATTATAGAACTCTCAATGGTTCTAAAGAACACTATGATTACATGGTTATTACTGCTTTAGCAATATTCTCTCAATCTTGAGACTTGCTTGGAAGCTTGAAAACACAACAACACATTGTGGTGTGTGCTCTGTAGCTCAGTCATGTCCAACTCTATGTGCCTTCATAGACTGTAGCCTGCCAGGGTCCTTTGTCTGTGGGATTCTCCAGGAAAGAATACGGGAGTGGGTTACGATTGCCTTCTCAGGGATCTTCCTGACCAGGGATCGAACATGTGTCTCTTCTGTCTCCTGTATTGGCAAGTGGATTCTTTACTACTGTATTACCTTGGAAGCCCAACTTATATATACATAAATATTAATATTAAATAATAGAGTTACAAAATTTCTAGTAATGTCATTTATTCTTTTTTTTTAACTCTTTATTTAAAATAAAAATTTTTTAAGGTAACAGAAAAGTACCAAGGCCATAAAGGCTTCCCAGATGACACTAATGGTAAAGAACATGCCTGCCAGTGCAGGAGACATAAGAGACACACGTTTGACCTGTGGGTCTGGAAGATCCCCTGGAAGAGTGCTTGGCAACTGACTCCAGTATTCTTGCCTGAAGAATTCCCATGGACAGAGGAGCCTGGTGGTCGACAGTCCATGGTGTCACAAAGAGTCAGACATGACTGAAACAACTTAGAATGCATGCACCAAGGCCATCAAAGTCAAGGAAAGATAGCGGACTTAAAAGGCTAAAGAGACATAATAACTACATGCAACTTGTGATTCCGAAATGGATCTGTCAGGGGAGTGTGTAATTTCCTCAGTGCTGTCTCCTCACAACAAAAATTTGAAGTGATGGATGTTAAAGCCCTCAGACAGACCGTGTCTCAGGTCTTGGACAGATCAGTGTTACATCTTGTGTTACAGCTCAGTTTTATGTAGAAAATAAAGGAAAATCCATCCTCAAGGCGTGAGGGCATGCTGACCCAAAAGACGTAATAAGGAGAGAGCAAGAGAGAGAGGGAGAGAGAGAGCGAGCAAGTAAAGAGAGAGAGAGAGAGCACACATGCGCATGAGAGAGACCCCCCAGCCCTTTGGCTCCTCTTTTTATGTTTTTTCCCTCCCCCTGGGCCTGCACTATGTGAACTGGGCTAGCCAGGAATGTTGTTTGTTGTACCTGAGGTCCTCACTATGGTCCTTGGACCTTCCTTTCTTCTATTTTTGCGGGCTTTTCCCTTCCTTGTCTTTAAGCCACCGCCATTCAGGACTCGCTTTTCCTATTCTAACTACCTAACATAACCTTTTGCTCTGAGGACATTACTGGGACAGTTAAGAAATTCAAATGGGGCCTGAGGATTAAATGGTCCTAGAATATCAGTACTAATTTTCTGATTTTGATATTCTTACTGTAAGAAGATCTTTGTACAAAATATGCATTAAAGTATTTGGGGGTTGTGAGATATTGTCAGCTTATTCTCAAACAGTTCAAAAGAATATTTTTTGTACTGCACCTACTACTTTTTTTGTAAGTTGGGATTGTTTCAAAATAGAAAAAAAAAATTTAAGTATAAAGAAGTCCATATTCTAGTTTTAACCATTTCCCAATAATGCCCTTTATGACATGTTTTTACCTATGAGTGCAAATTCCAGTCCAGGATCATATATTGAATCTATTTGTCATATCTCATTTGTCTCCTCTAGTTGTGAACAATTTCTTAGGCTTTATTTATCTTTCATGACAGTAACTTTTTGAAGAACAGTATGACATTAATTCTTGTTTTACATTCTCTTTAAATATTGAATTTAAACCCAACAAACTATATTCATTCACGTTTTTTAGAAACTAAGACAATTTTGATGATTCAGTGAAAACACAAATGTCATTTTCTTGGGCTGCCTTTACTTTCTAATAACCTTCAGTTGCAGTTGTCTCCTATTAAAGAAAAAATTATTCATGACACTAAAGATGGTAAGGAACACTATTCAAGAGGGATTACTGCAATGAACCAATCCAGACAACATATTAAAAAGCAGAGACATTACTTTGTCAACAAAAGTCCGTCTAGTCAAGGCTATGGTGTTTCCAGTGGTCATGTATGGATGTGAGAGTTGGACTATAAAGAAAACTGAGTGCCAAAGAATTGATGCTTTTGAATTGCGGTGTTGGAGAAGGCTCTTGAGAGTCCCTTGGACTGCAAGGAGATCCAACCAGTCCATCCTAAAGGAGATCAGTTCTGAATATTCATTGGAAGGACTGATGCTGAAGTTGAAACTCCAATACTTTGGTCACCTGATGTGAAGAGCTGACTCATTTGAAAATGAGGGCAATCTTTCCCTGATGCTGGGAAAGATTGAGGGCAGGAGGAGAAGGGGATGACAGAGGATGAGATGGTTGGATGGCATCACTGACACAATGGACATGGGTTTGGGTGGACTCCAGGAGTTGGTGATGGACAGGGAGGCCTGGCGTGCTATAGTTCATGGGGTTGCAAAGAGTCGGACATGACTGAGTGACTGGACTGAACTGAACTGAACTGAAGTGAACTGTAAGGAAGGTTTTGCAGTATGGGAGAGATATCTGGCTCGACTGTGAATGCAATGAGGATATGTGGAGATTTATACTAAGGAGCAGGTTGGGAGTCAATGGAAGTTTGCCAAGAGGAATCATTCAGAATAGGGTTATTTTTGCTACACCAATTCAAAGATTCTTGCTGAAGACATACTAGGATGGTAAGATATAAAGGGTGAGGGTTGAGGACTTGGATTAGATATTGAGAATGG
Source organism: Ovis aries (assembly GCF_016772045.2). Lineage (NCBI taxonomy): Eukaryota > Metazoa > Chordata > Mammalia > Artiodactyla > Bovidae > Ovis > Ovis aries. The sequence continues at coordinate 25,992,644 of NC_056059.1, read as the reverse complement.
AGAAGTTTTGCTAAACTCACCCAACAGGATTGTTTAGTAATACTGATTAATGATCCAGCAGGACTAAGCAGGCTAAGGACAGAATCCAAGGTCAAGGCCTAGTCAGAAGATGGCTCAGAACAGCCTGGCTCAAGTTCAGTCAAGGAGACCATCTTTATCACTCCTTGGTAAGGAAGCATAACTTTTGCTTCTGATGCAGTTTCTTTAGATGTATTTATATACATCCACTTAGGCAAAAAAAAAAAAAAAAAGTATATATATGTATATATACGTATATTTATAACAGGAAGAAAAATTGTTATTTTGTTGTTATAGACTGTGTTTTAAAGTTCATTTTATTTGCTGTAAGTATTGCTACCCCAGTTTTCTTATTGTTTCTATTTACATAAATATCTTTTTTCCATCTCCTCACTTAAAGTCTCTATGTGTCTTTTGCTCAGGAGTGAGTTTCTTTTAAGTAGCATATAGCTGGGTCTTCTTTTTTTATCCAATCAGCCACCCTATGTGTTTTGATTGTTGCTGTTTTTCTGATGTTCTTATAGTTCTTCATTTCTTCCTTTGTAGGTTGCTGATATTCTTTAGTAATGTTAGTAAGAACCCTGATATGCTTGTGTTCCTTTCTCTCTACTCTTTGTGTATCTCTTTTAGGTTTTGATTTGTGGTTCCCATGGTTTTTTTTTTTTTTTTTTTTTACCTATAACTTTATCTACTTGTTCTAATCTGGTAGTCATTTATGTTCAAATATATTCTAAAAGATCTGCATTTTTTTTACTCCTCTCCCCCAAGTTTTGTGTTTTTGATGTTATATTCACATCTTCATGTTTATCCTTTCACTGTTTATTATAGTTACAATAGATTTTATTGTTTTTTGTCATTTAATCTTTTTAGTTTATTTAAATAGTTGATCTCTAGCCTTTACTATATATTTGCCTTTACTAGTGGTATTTTTTTTCCTTTCCTAGAGATTCTTACCACTTGCTGTAGCTTTATCTTTTCCACTTAGAGAAGATCTTTTAACATTTCTTTTAGGATAGGTTTAGTACTGATGAACTCTTAGTTTTTGCTTATCTGAAAAGTTCTTTATCCAAATGATAATCTTGCTTGGTAGAGCATCATATGCTATATGTTTTTCCCTTTAGCACTTACAACATATCTGCTGCTGCTAAGTCACTTCAGTTGTGGCTGACTCTGTGCGACCCCATAGACAGCAGCCCACCAGGCTCCCCAGTCCCTGGGATTCTCCAGGCAAGAACATTGGAGTGGGTTGCCATTTCCTTCTCCAATGCATGAAAGGGAAAATGGAAAGTGAAGTCGCTCAGTTGTGTCCGACTCTTAATGACCCCATGGACTGCAGCCTACAAGAATCCTCCGTCCATGGGATTTTCCAGGCAAGAGTACTGGAGTGGGTTGCCAGTGCCTTCTCCATCAACATATTATGCAACACTTTAAATATATCATTCCATTTCCTTCTGTCCTACAAAGTTTCTGCAGAGAAATCAGTTCAGTTCAGTTGCTGTTGTTTCCAGCTCTATGCCACCACAGGAACTGCAGCACACAAGGCTTCCCTGTCCATCACCAACTCCCAGAGTTTACTCAAACTCATGTTCATTGAGTCGGTGATGCCATCCAACCATCTTATCCTCTGTCATACCCTTCTCCTCCCGCCTTCAATCTTTCGCAGCATCAAGGTCTTTTCCAAGGAGTCAGTTTTTTGCATCAGGTGGCCAAAGTATTGGAGTTTCAGCTTCAGCATCAGTCCTTCCAATATTCAGGACTGATTTCCTTTAGGATGGACTGGTTTGATCTCCTTGCAGTCCAAGGGACTCTCAAGAGTCTTCTCTAGCACCACAGTTCAAAAGCATCAATTCTTTGGCTCTCAGCTTTCTTTATGGTCCAACTCTCACATCCATACATGACCACTGGAAAAACCATAGCCTTGACTAGACGGACCTGTTGACAAAGTAATGTCTCTGCTTTTGAATATGCTATCTAGGTTGGTCATAACTTTTCTTCCAAGGAGCAAGCATCTTTTAATTTCATGCCTGCCATTACTATCTGCAGTGATTTTGGAGCCCCCTAAAATAGTCTGTCACTGTTTCTACTGTTTTCCCATCTATTTGCCATGAGGTGATAGGACTGGATGCCATGATCTTCTTTTTTTGAATGTTGAGCTTTTTTTTTTTTTTTACATTTCATATTTTATTTACTTATTTTTTTATTTTTTATTTTAGTTTTTATTTTTAAAATTTTAATATCTTTAATTGTTACATGTGTTCCCAAACATGAACCCCCCTCCCACCTCCCTCCTCATAACATCTCTCTGGGTCATCCCCATGCACCAGCCCCAAGCATGCTGCATCCTGCGTCAGACATAGACTGGCGATTCAATTCTTACATGATAGTATACATGTTAGAATGTCATTCTCCCAAATCATCCCACGCTCTCCCTCTCCCTCTGAGTCCAAAGGTCCATTATACACATGTGTGTCTCTTTCCCTGTCTTGCATAGAGGGTCGTCATTGCCATCTTCCTAAATCCCATATATATGTGTTAGTATACTGTATTGGTGTTTTTCTTTCTGGCTTACTTCACTCTGTATAATCGGCTCCAGTTTCATCCATCTCATCAGAACTGATTCAAATGAATTCTTTTTTACGGCTGAGTAATACTCCATTGTGTATATGTACCACAGCTTTCTTATCCATTCATCTGCTGATGGACATCTAGGTTGTTTCCATGTCCTGGCTATTATAAACAGTGCTGCGATGAACATTGGGGTACATGTGTCTCTTTCAATTCTGGTTTCCTCAGTGTGTATGGCCAGCAATGGGATTGCTGGGTCATACGGTAGTTCTATTTGCAATTTTTTAAGGAATCTCCACACTGTTCTCCATAGTGGCTGTACTAGTTTGCATTCCCACCAACAGTGTAGGAGGGTTCCCTTTTCTCCACACCCTCTCCAGCATTTATTGCTTGCAGATTTTTGGATCGCAGCCATTCTGACTGGTGTGAAGTGGTACCTCATTGTGGTTTTGATTTGCATTTCTCTAATAATGAGTGATGTTGAGCATCTTTTCATGTGTTTGTTAGCCATCCGTATGTCTTCTTTGGAGAAATGTCTATTTAGTTCTTTGGCCCATTTTTTGATTCGGTCATTTATTTTTCTGGAATTGAGCTGCATAAGTTGCTTGTATATTTTTGAGATTAGTTGTTTGTCAGTTGCTTCATTTGCTATTATTTTCTCCCATTCCGAAGGCTGTCTTTTCACATTGCTTATAGTTTCCTTTGTTGTGCAGAAGCTTTTAATTTTAATTAGATCCCATTTGTTTATTTTTGCTTTTATTTCCAGAATTCTGGGAGGTGGATCACAGAGGATCCTGCTGTGATTTATGTCTGAGAGTGTTTTGCCTATGTTCTCCTCTAGGAGTTTTATAGTTTCTGATCTTACATTTAGATCTTTAATCCATTTTGAGTTTATTTTTGTGTGGGGTGTTAGAAAGTGATCTAGTTTCATTCTTTTACAAGTGGTTGACCAGTTTTCCCAGCACCACTTGTTAAAGAGATTGTCTTTACTCCATTGTATATTCTTGCCTCCTTTGTCAAAGATAAGGTGTCCATAGGTGTGTGGATTTATCTCTGGGCTTTCTATTTTGTTCCATTGGTCTATATGTCTGTCTTTGTGCCAGTACCATACTGTCTTGATGACTGTGGCTTTGTAGTAGAGCCTGAAGTCAGGAAAGCTGATTCCTCCAGTTCCATTATTCTTTCTCAAGATTGCTTTGGCTATTCGAGGTTTTTTGTATTTCCATACAAATCTTGAAATTATTTGTTCTAGTTCTGTGAAAAATGTGGCTGGTAGCTTGATAGGGATTGCATTGAATTTGTAAATTGCTTTGGGTAGTATACTCTTTCACTATATTGATTCTTCCGATCCATGAACATGGTATATTTCTCCATCTATTAGTGTCCTCTTTGATTTCTTTCATCAGTGTTTTATAGTTTTTTATATATAGGTCTTTAGTTTCTTTAGGTAGATATATTCCTAAGTATTTTATTCTTTTTGTTGCAATGGTGAATGGAATTGTTTCCTTAATTTCTTTTTCGACTTTCTCATTATTTGTGTATAGGAATGCAAGGGATTTCTGTGTGTTGATTTTATATCCTGCAACTTTACTATATTCATTGATTAGCTCTAGTAATTTTCTGGTGGAGTCTTTAGGGTTTTCCATGTAGAGGATCATGTCATCTGCAAACAGTGAGAGTTTTACTTCTTCTTTTCCAATTTGGATTCCTTTTATTTCTTTTTCTGCTCTGATTGCTGTGGCCAAAACTTCCAGAACTATGTTGAATAGTAGCGGTGAAAGTGGACACCCTTGTCTTGTTCCTGACTTTAGGGGAAATGCTTTCAATTTTTCACCATTGAGGATAATGTTTGCTGTGGGTTTGTCATAGATAGCTTTTATTATGTTGAGGTATGTTCCTTCTATTCCTGCTTTCTGGAGAGTTTTTATCATAAATGGATGTGGAATTTTGTCAAAGGCCTTCTCTGCATCTATTGAGATAATCATATGGTTTTTATTTTTCAATTTGTTAATGTGGTGAATTACATTGATTGATTTGCGGATATTGAAGAATCCTTGCATCCCTGGGATAAAGCCCACTTGGTCATGGTGTATGATCTTTTTAATGTGTTGTTGGATTCTGATTGCTAGAATTTTGTTGAGGATTTTTGCATCTATGTTCATCAGTGATATTGGCCTGTAGTTTTCTTTTTTTGTGACATCTTTGTCAGGTTTTGGTATTAGGGAGATGGTGGCCTCATAGAATGAGTTTGGAAGTTTCCCTTCCTCTGCAATTTTCTGGAAGAGTTTGAGGAGGATAGGTGTTAGCTCTTCTCGAAATTTTTGGTAGAATTCAGTTGTGAAGCCGTCTGGACCTGGGCTTTTGTTTGCTGGAAGATTTCTGATTACAGTTTCAATTTCCGTGCTTGTGATGGGTCTGTTAAGATTTTCTATTTCTTCCTGGTTCAGTTTTGGAAAATTGTACTTTTCTAAGAATTTGTCCATTTCTTCCACGTTGTCCATTTTATTGGCATACAACTGCTGATAGTAGTCTCTTATGATCCTTTGTATTTCTGTGTTGTCTGTTGTGATCTCTCCATTTTCATTCTAATTTTATTGATTTGACTTTTCCCTCTTTGCTTCTTGATGAGTCTGGCTAATGGTTTGTCAATTTTATTTATCCTTTCAAAGAACCAGCTTTTGGCTTTGTTGATTTTTGCTATGGTCTCTTTTGTTTCTTTTGCATTTATTTCTGCCCTAATTTTTAAGATTTCTTTCCTTCTACTGACTCTGGGGTTCTCCAATTCTTCCTTTTCTAGTTGCTTTAGGTATAGAGTTAGGTTATTTATTTGACTTTTTTCTTGTTTCTTGAGGTATGCCTGTATTGCTATGAACTTTCCTCTTAGCACTGCTTGTATAGTGTCCCACAGGTTTTGGGTTGTTGTGTTTTCATGTTCATTAGTTTCTATGCATATTTTGATTTCTTTTTTGATTTCTTCTGTGATTTGTTGGTTATTCAGAAGTGTGTTGTTCATTCTCCATATGTTGGATTTTTTAATAGTTTTTCTCCTGTAATTGAGATCTAATCTTAATGCACTATGGTCAGAAAAGATGCTTGGAATGATTTTGATTTTTTTGAATTTATCAAGTTTAGATTTATGGCCCAGGATGTGATCTATCCTGGAGAAGGTTCCATGAGCACTTGAAAAAAAGGTGAAATTCATTGTTTTGGGGTGAAATGTCCTATAGATATCAATTAGGTCTAACTGATCTAATGTATCATTTAAAGTTTGCATTTTTTTGTTATTTTTCTGTTTAGTTGATCTGTCCATAGGTGTGAGTGGGGTATTAAAGTCTCCCACTATTATTGTGTTATTGTTGATTTCCCCTTTCATACTTGTTAGCATTTGTGTTACATATTGCGGTGCTCCTATATTGGGTGCATATATATTTATAATTGTTATATCTTCTTCTTGGATTGTTCCTTTGATCATTATGTAGTGGCCTTCTTTGTCTCTTTTCACAGCCTTTGTTTTAAAGTCTATTTTATCGGATATGAGTATTGCCACTCCTGCTTTCTTTTGGTCTCTATTTGCGTGGTATATCTTTTTCCAGCCCTTCACTTTCAGTCTGTATGTGTCCCTTGTTTTGAGGTGGGTCTCTTGTAAGCAGCATATAGAGGGGTCTTGTTTTTGTATCCATTCGGCCAGTCCTTGTCTTTTGGTTGGAGCATTCAACCCATTTACGTTTAAGGTAATTATTGATAAGTATGATCCCGTTACCATTTACTTTATTGTTTTGGGTTCGGGTTTATACACCCTTTTCGTGTTTCCTGTCTAGAGGATATCCTTTAGAATTTGTTGGAGAGCTGGTTTGGTGGTGCTGAATTCTCTCAGCTTTTGCTTGTCTGTAAAGCTTTTGATTTCTCCTTTGTATTTGAATGAGATCCTTGCTGGGTACAGTAATCTGGGCTGTAGGTTATTGTCTTTCATCACTTTAAGTATGTCTTGCCATTCCCTCCTGGCCTGAAGAGTTTCTATTGAAAGATCAGCTGTTATCCTTATGGGAATCCCCTTGTGTGTTATTTGTTGTTTTTCCCTTGCTGCTTTTAATATTTGTTCTTTGTGTTTGATCTTTGTTAATTTGATTAATATGTGTCTTGGGGTGTTTCGCCTTGGGTTTATCCTATTTGGAACTCTCTGTGTTTCTTGGACTTGGGTGATTATTTCCTTCCCCATCTTTTCAACTATTATCTCCTCAAGGATTTTCTCATGATCTTTCTTTCTGTCTTCTTCTTCTGGGACTCCTATAATTCGAATGTTGGAGCGTTTCATATTGTCCGGGAGGTCTCTGAGATTGTCCTCGTTTCTTTTAATTCTTTTTTCTTGTTTCCTCTTTGATTCATTTATTTCTACCATTCTATCTTCTATTTCACTAATCCTATCTTTTGCCTCTGTTATTCTACTATTTGTTGCCTCCAGAGTGTTTCTGGTCTCATTTATTGCGTTATTCATTATATTTTGACTCTTTTTTATTTCTTCTAGGTCCTTGTTGAACCTTTTTTGCATCTTCTCAATCCTTGTCTCTAGGCTATTTATCTGTGTTTCCATTTTGATTTCAAGATTTTGGATCATTTTCACTATCAATATTCGGAGTTTGTTCTCCGGTAGATTCCCTACTTCTTCCTCTTTTGTTTGGTTTGGTGGGCAACTCTCCTGTTCCTTTACCTGCTGAGTATTCCTCTGTCTCTTCATCTTGGTTATATTCCTGCATTTGGGATGGCCTTTTTATATTCTGGTAATTTGTGGAGTTCTCTTTATTATGGAGCTTCCTCACTTTGGGTGGGGTTCTATCAGTGGCTTGTCAAGGTTTCCTGGTTAGGGAGGCTTGTGTTGGAGTTCTGGTGGGTGGAGCTGGGTTTCTTCTCTCTGGAGTGCAGTGGAGTGACCCGTAATGGGTTATGAGACATCAAAGGTTTTGGAATAATTTTGAGCTGCCTGTATATTGAAGGTCAGGGGAGTGTTCCTGTGTTGCTGGAGAATTTGCGTGGTATGTCTTGTTTTGGAACTTGTTGGCCCTTGGGTTGGAGCTTGGTTTCGGTGTAGGTATGAAGGCATTTGATGAGCTCCTATTGCTTAATGTTCCCTGAATTCAAGAGTTCTCTAATGTTTTCAGGCTTTGGATTTATGCTTCCTGCTTCTGGTTTTCGGTTTTCTTTTTACAGTAGCCTCTAGACTTCTCCATCTATACAGCACCAATGATAAAACATCTAGGTTAAAGATGAAAAGTTTCTCCACATTGAGGGACACTCAGAGAGGTTCACTGAGTGACAAGGAGAAGAGAAGATGGAGGGGGTAGTTAGAGCTAACTGGAATGAGATGCGGTGAGATCAAAAGAGGAGAGAGCAAGCTAGCCAGTAGTCACTTCCTTTTGTGCTCTCTATAGTCTGGACCGCTCAGAGGTATTTACAGAGTTATATGGGGAAGAGGAGAGGGAGGAAGTAGACAGAGGTGACCAGGAGGATAAGAGAGAGGAATGAGTAGGAAAGAGACAAATCCTGCCAGTAACCAGTTCCTTAGGTGTTCTCTACCGTCTGGAACACACAGAAATTCACAGAGTTGGATAGAAAAAGAGATGGGGGAGAAAAGAGACAGAGGCCACCTGGTGGAGAAAAAGGAGAGTCCAGAGGAGGAGAGAGTGGTCAAGCCAGTAATCTCGCTCTCAGGTAAACTTGGGTAGTGAAGTTTGGGTTTTTAAATGTACAAAATTGACACCAAAAACCTAAGAGCAAAGATTAAAAATCTAGAGTAGAGGTTGGATTTTCAAAGATAGAATAATAAAGAAAAGCAGAAGGAAAAAGGAAGAAAGAAAAAAAAAAGAATTATTAAAAAACAAACAAACAAAAAAAACCAAAAAAAACCCACCAACAACCATCCAAAGAGTATATATGGTGTTTGCCTTAAAAAAAAAAAAAAGTCTTTTTTTTAAAAATAGTAATAATAGGTTATAGAAATAAAAATTAGAGGAGAAATGGAAGACTTAACAATTTTAAAAAAAGCTAGAAAACAAAGAAAAAAAAGCAAAAAGAAAAAAAAAGGGAATGATTTTAAAAATATTAAAATTATTTCTCACCCTTCTCTGATGTTATGGGCCGTGTGGGCTCACTTCCAAGGTGGTTCCCTCTGTTTAACTTCTTCTGTTTGCTGGTTTTTTAGGCTCACTAGTTCAGTCGCGCTGTGGGGAGGGGGGATGCTGCAAAGAAATAGCACTGTCGTGTGCACACAGTATCTCTGCTCCGCTTGACCTGTCCTTTCTCACGGCGCACAAACCGCTCTGGCTCTACGATGCTCAGCCGGGAACCGTCTGGGGCCGGCCCTAGGCTGTGTGCACTTCCCCGGTCCAAGCCGCTCAGGTTCGGCGCTCAGGCAGCCCTCAGAGGCACAAATGCGGCTGGGACTGCGCTTTGTGCCCTTCCCAGGTCCGAGTAGCTCAGGAGTTTGGCGAGCGCGATCGCCACGGCTTGTCACCTTTTCCGCCTCTGCCGCTCAGCTCTCTGGGTGGACCGCTGGCGCACCCTGTGAGGCAGACTGTGACTGTCCAGCACCCCCAGAAGTCTTAGCAAAGGAGCCTGCTTGCAGTTAGGTACGTAAAGTCTCTCCGGGTCTGCAATTGCCCCTTTCCAGTCCTTACGGCTCTGGCTGCCTGTCCCCGGCGGGGAATGGTCTGCAGCCGGCTTTTTCCGTTCTGTCCTTTGTTCTGTGCTCGGTCCTGGCGGTGTCTTATGTTCGAGCTTTTCGCGTGGTAGCTATCCCACAGTCTGGTTTGCTAGCCCAAGTTAGATCGTTCTGGTTGCGCGTGGGGCGTTCCTGCCCGATTCTTGCAAAGCACTGCAGCCCGCGCCTCCCGCGCTTCCCTGCCCTGCCCCCACTTCCCAGTGGCGGATGCAGGCATCTGTGCTGCTTTTCCGCTGGGGGAGTTACTGTTGGGCTTGTAATCTGTTGGTTTTAATTATTTATCTATTTTTCCTTCCTGTTATGTTGCCCTCTGTGTTTCCAAGGCTCGCCACAGACTCGGCAGGGAGAGTGTTTCCTGGTGTTTGGAAACCTCTCTTCTTAAAATTCCCTTCCCAGGACGGGCTTCCCTTCCCGGGACGGAGCTCCCTCCCCACCTCCTTTGTCTCCTTTTTCGTCTTTTATATTTTTTCCTACCTGTTTTTGAAGACAATGGTCTGCTTTTCTGGTTGCCTGATGTCCTCTGCCAGCCTACAGAAGTTGTTTTGTGGAGTTTGCTCGGCGTTGAAATGTTCTTTTGAGGAATTTGTGAGGGAGAAAGTGATCTTCCCGTCCTATTCCTCCGCCATCTTTCTCTACCTTCTGAATGTTGAGCTTTAAGCCAGCTTTTTTCACTCTCCTCTTTCACCTTCATCAAGAAGCTCTTTAGTTCCTCTTTGTTTTCTGCCAGAAGGGTGGTGTCATCTGCATATCTGAGGTTATTGATATTTCTCCCGGCAATCTTGATTCTGGCTTGTGCTTCATCCAGCCAGGCATTTTGCATGGTGTACTCTGCATATGTTAGATAAACAGGGTGACAGTATACTGCCTTGACGTACTCCTTTCCCAATTTGAAAACAGTCTGTTGTTCCATGTCTACTTCTATTTGTTGCTACTTGGCCTGCATACAGGTTTCTCAGAAGACAGATCAGGTGGTCTGGTATTCCCATCTTTTTTCCCACAGTTTGCATAGTTTGTTGTGATCCACATAGTCAAAGGCTTTAGCATAGTCAATAAAGCAGAAGTAGATGTTTTTCTGGAATTCTCTTGCTTTTTTGATGACCCAGCAGATGTTAGCAATTTGATCTCTGATTCCTCTGCCTTTTCTAAATCCAACTTGAACATCTATAAGTTCTGGTTCACATACTATTGAAGCCTTGTTTGAAGAACTTTGAGCATTACTTTGCTAGCATGTGAGATGAGTGCAATTTTAGGGTAGTTTAAACATTCTTTCACATTGCCTTTCTTTGGGATTGGAATGAAAACTGACCTTTTCCAGTCCTGATTTCTGAGTTTTCCAAATTTGATAGCATATTGAGTACAGCTTTAATATCATCATCTTTTAGGACTTGAAATAGTTTACCTCCATTAGCTTAGTTTGTAGTGATGCTTCCTAAGGCCCATTTGACTTCTGACACCAGGATGTCTGGCTCTAGGTGAGTGAGCACACCCTCATGGTTATCTGGGTCATTAACATCTTTTTTGTATAGTTCTTCTGTGTATTCTTGTCACCTTTTCTTAATATCTTTGGCTTCTGTTAGGTCCATACCATTTCTGTCCTTTATTGTGCCCATCTTTGCATGAAATCTTCCCTTGCTATGTCTAATTTTCTTGAAGAGATCTCTAGTCTTTCCCATTCTATTGTTTTCCTGTATTTCTTTGCACTAATCACTGAGGAAGGCTGTCTTATCTCTCCTTGCTATTCTTTGGAATTCTGCATTCAGATAGGTATATCTTTCCTTTTCTCCTTTGTCTATAGCTTCTCTTCTTTTCTCAGTTATTTGTAAGGCCCCCTCAGACAACTATTTTGCCTTTTTGCATTTGTTTTTCTCTGGGGATGGTCTTGAGCACTGCCTCCTATACAATGTCACAAATTTCTGTCCACAGTTCTTCAGGCACCCTATTAGCTCTAGTTCATTGAATCTATTTCTCACTTCCACTGTATAATCAAAAGGTATTTGATTTATGTCATACCTGAATGGTCTAGTGGTTTTCCCTACTTTCTTCAATTTAAGTCTGATTTTTGCAATAAGGAGTTCATGATCTGAGCCACAGTCAACTCCCGGTCTTGTTTTTGCTGACTGTATAGAGTTCTCCATCTTTGGCTGCAAAGAATGTAATCAATTTGATTTTGGTATTGACCATCTGATGATGTCCGTGTGTAGAGTCATTTCTTGTGTTGTTGGAAGCAGGTGTTTGCTGTGACCAGTGTGCTCTCTTGGTTAAACTGTGTTAGTCCTTGCTGTGCTTCGTTTTGTACTCCAAGGCCAAATTTGCTTGTTACTCCAGGTATTTCTTGGCTTCCCTGGTGGCTCAGAGGTTAAAGCATCTGCCTGCAATGCAGGAGACCTGGGTTCGATCCCTGGGTCGGGAAGATTCTCTGGAGAAGGAAATGGCAACCCACTCCAGTATTCTTGCCTGGAGAATCCCATGGGCGGAGGAGCCAGGTGGGCTACAGTCCACGGGGTCACAAAGAGTCGGACACGACTGAGTGACTTCACTTTCACTTTCCAGGTATCTCTTGACTTTCTACTTTTACATTCTAGTCCCCTATGATGAAAAGCACAACTTTTTTTGGTTTTAGTTCTAGAAAGTCTTATAGGTCATCATAGAACCATTCAACTTCAGCTTCTTCAGCATTACTGGTTAGGTCATAGACTTGGATTACTGTGATACTAAATGGTTTGCCTTGGAAATGAATAGAGATCTTTCTGTAATTTCTGAGACTGCACCCAAGTACTGCATTTTGGACTTTTGTTGACTATGAGGGCTACTCCATTTCTTCTAAGGGATTCTTGCCCACAGTAGTAGATATAATGGTCATCAGGATAAATTTGCCCATTCCAGTACATTTTAGTTCACTGATTCCTAAAATTTCGATGTTCACTCTTGCCATCTCTTATTTGACCACTTCCAGTTTGCTTTGATGGCTGGATGGCATCACTGACTCGATGGATGTGAGTCTGAGTGAACTCAGGGGGTTGGTGATGGACAGGGAGGCCTGGCATGCTGCGATTCATGGGGTCGCAAAGAGTCGGACACGACTGAGTGACTGAACTGAACTGAACTGAACTGAATTTGCTTTGATTCGTGGACTTAACATTCCAGGTTCCTAATTGTTCTTTAAAGCATCGGACTTTGCTTTTATCACCTATTGCATCTACAACTTGGCATTGCTTTTGCTTTGGCTCCATCTCTTCATTCTTTCTGGAGTTATTTCTCCAATGATCTCTAGTAGCATGTTGGGCACTTACTAATCTGGGGAGTTCATCTTTCAGTGTCCTATCTTTTGCCTTTTCATGCTGTTCATGGGGTTCTCAAGGCAAGAAAACTGAAGTGGTTTGCCATTCCCTTTTCCAGTGGACCATGTTTTGTCAGAACTCTCCACCATGACCTGTCCATCTTGAGTGTCCCTACATGGTATGGCTCGTAGTTTCATTGAGTTAGACAAGGCTGTGGTCCATGTGATCAGTTTGATTAGTTTTCTGTGATTATGGTTTTCATTCTTTCTGCCCTCTGATGAATAAGGATAAGAGGCTTATGAAAACTTCTTGATGGAATAGACTGAGTGTGGGGGAAACTGGGTATTGTCTGATGGGCAGCCCCAAGCTCAATAAATCTTTAATCCAATTTTCTGTTGATGGATGGAGCTTTGTTCCCTCCCTGTTGTTTGGCCTGAGGCCAAACCTCTGCCAGAGACTCCTGGACTGAAACTGAAGCTGAAGTTGCTCAGTCCTGTCCAACTCTCTGTGATCCCATGAACTGTAGCCTACCAGGCTCCTCAGCTCATGGAAGTTTCCAGACAAGAGTACTGGAGTGGGTTACCATTTCCTTCTCCAAGACTCCTGGACACTTATAGGCAAGTCTGACTCAGTCTCTTGTGGGTCATTGCTCCTTTCTCCAGGCTCCTGGTGCACACAAGGTTTTGTCTGTGCCCTCCAAGAGTGTTTCCCCAGTCCTGTGAAAGTTTTGTAATCAAATCCCACTGGCCTCCAAAGTGAAATTTGGTGGGGTTTCTCAGTCCCTTTGCTGGATCCCCAGGTTGGGAAATATGTTGTGTGGCCTAGAACTTTCTTAACAGTGTGAGAATTTCTTTGGTATAATTGTTCTGCAGTTTGTGGGTTGTCTGCTTGACAGCTCTATGGTGGGTCTAATGGCAACCTCCTCCGAGAGGGCTTATGCCACACTCTTTGTGACTCAGGTCTGCTACAGCCAGAGCCCCTGGCCCCGTGGCAGGCCACTGCTGACCTGTGCCTCCACAGGAGTCACGGAAACACTCAAAGGCAGGTCTGGCTCAGTCTCTGTGTGGCCTCTGGGTCCTGGTGCACACAAGGTTTTGTTTGCACCCTCCCACCGTCTCTCGCGGGTACGGGGTTTGATTCTAAACATGATTTTGGCCCTCCCACCATCTTGTTGGGGCTTCTCCTTTGCCCTTGGATGTGGGGTATCTTCTTTTTGGTGGGATCTAACATCCTCCAGTTGATGGTTGTTCACAGTTGATGGCTGTTCAGCGACGGGCTGTAATTTTGGGCTCTTGCAGGAGATGAGTGCACGTCTTTCTACTCCACCATCTTGTATTATGTCCTTCTGCTCTGCTGTCTGTACTGCTGCAGTCGCTTCCACCAGCCTCCCTACTTGCCCTGTTACTCTTCTACAGACTGTTACAACTTGCTTCGGATCCTACCATTCCTCAACTGATAACCTTATGGGGATTCTCTTGTATATGATTCTTTTTCTCTTGCTACTTTTAGAACTCTCTCATTATTGAACTTTTTCCATTTTGAGTGTGATATGTCTTAGTGTGGGTCTGTTTGGGTTCATCTTGCTTGAGACTCTCTGTACCTGGATACCTGTTTCCTTTTTCAGTTGTGTGCTGGGTCTTCTCCTTTGCTCAGTGTCCAGCAGGACTCTATTGGGAGCAGGGTCAGGTCCCTAGTTGCTGGAGAAAAAGCCCTGAGGGTTGGGTCTGAGCTGGTTCGAATCCCTCTAAGTGTGTGCTCTCCATCTTCCCAGCAACTGACTGCTCCCTCCACCCAGAGGGAAGTGGTGCTTGAGCAAGAGAGGCTGGTGTAGGTTTTCAGCCTGAGGCCGGGCATGGGCTGGGGCAGTCCTGGTCCCAGTCAGAGCTCTGGATCTGTTGACTCCATGGGCATTAGCAATGGCCACTCTCATCCTGTTAAGATGCCATGTAGGGTCTGAGTAGGCTCCATCCTTCACAACTGCTCACTCACTCTGGCTGCATCTTCCCTTGCCCTAGTGTGGAGCTATGCCATGGAACAAGAGGGCCAGGGCAGAAACTTGGTTCAGGCTAGGGTACAGGCTGGGGCACAGGCTGGGACATACATCGAGGCAATTGTGGGAAACTGCTCAGAGTCCCAGACAATTTCAGTTTGCTTCCTCCACCTTGTTTTGGGAGAGAGCAAGCTGTGTGCACATTCTTTGTGAGTGGAGTCTAGGTTTCTCACAGACCTGCTGTCAGTCCCACTGGTTTTCAAACCAGCTAAGTGGACTTGCCCTCCCAGTGTTGGACCCCAGGGCTGAGGTGCTCAATATGTAGTTCGAACTGTTCACTCCACAGGGAGGATATCTGAGCCCATGTAATCCCACTCCTCTCTGTGTCCCCTTCTAGAGGCACAGGTCCGAACCTGATCACTTCCCTTCCTTTCTTACTGCTTTAGAATAGATATGATAATCCTATTTCATTGGGTGGTTTGAAGAATTCCTTGAGATAATGAATATATATAGTGCTGAGGACACAGTGCTGTGCTTAGTCACTCAGTTGTGTCTGACTCTTTGCGACCCCATGGACTGTAGCCCACCAGGCTCCTCTGTATATGGGATTTCCCAAGCAAGAATAGTGGAGTGAATTGCTATTTCCTGATCCAGGGGATCTTCCCAACCCAAGAATCAAATCTGTGTCTCCTGAATTGGCAGGTGAATTCTTTACCACTGAACCACCGGGAAGCCCCAATTTGAGAAGTAGTAGCAGACAGTTTTGGACTAGTAGCTTTGGGGTTCCAGATCTGGGATAGGACTGGGTCCTTGGCTAACTCCAGTGGAAGTTCTTTGATTTCCAGAAAAGAGACTTTGAAATGTCCATGCTGATAAATCATTAGCCAAAAGTCCTTTAATCTGACAGTCTCTATCTTGGGAAGGGTAAAGAGAAGGCTTATTTTTACTGAGAGATTGATTTCTGTAATAGGAGTTTGTCCTGTTACAATTCTTGTTTGCAACTTAAATTATTAACCAAGATAAAACTGCTGTTTGGTTTTATTTAGTGGAAACAAACTAACCCTCACTGAATGCCTAGTTAGAAATCAAGCACCTTTATGCACATTATTGATTTAATCCTTATTACAGTCTGTGAAGTTGATATCATGTTTCTTATTAACAGATAAAACAGCATAGCCAATTATTTGATGCCAGTCAGTTGTTAGAGGAGTGGGGATTTGATTTGAAATGTTTGCTTACAAAGTTCATGTTTTTTTCCAGTTAAGCTGCTGGTCTAGAAAGTTGTATAATTTGAACTTTGTAATTTCCTTCTCCTGACATTACCTGAAGGTAGAATTTTGACTTCTAGGGATCTTGCTCATCTTACTTTTACTGTTCAGTTCAGTTCAGTCGCTCAGTTGTGTCCGACTCTTTGTGACCCCATGAATGGCAGCACGCCAGGCCTCCCTGTCCATCACCAATTCCTGGAGCTCACTCAGACTCGCATCCATCGAGTCAGTGATACCATCCAGACATCTCGTCCCCTGTCGTCCCCTTCTCCTCATGCCCCCAATCCCTCCCAGCATCAGAGTCTTTTCCAACGAGTCAACTCTTCACATGAGGTGGCCAAAGTACTGGAGTTTCAGCTTTAGCATCATTCCTTCCAAAGAAATCCCAGGCCTGATCATCTTCAGAATGGACTGGTTGGATCTCCTGGCAGTCCAAGGGACTCTCAAGAGTCTTCTCCAACACCACAGTTCAAAAGCATCAGTTCTTCGGCGCTCAGCCTTCTTCACAGTCCAACTCTCACATCCATACATGACCACAGGAAAACCATAGCCTTGACTAGATGGACCTTAGTCAGCAAAGTAATGTCTCTGCTTTTGAATATGCTATCTAGGTTGGTCATAACTTTTCTTCCAAGCAGTAAGCGTCTTTTAATTTCATGTCTTCAATCACCACCTGCAGTGATTTTGGAGCCCAAAGAAATAAAGTCTGACACTGTTTCCACTGTTTCCCCATCTATTTCCCATGAAGTGATGGGACCAGATGCCATGATCTTCGTTTTCTGAATGTTAAGCTTTAAGACAACTTTTTCACTCTCCTCTTTCACTTTCATCAAGACGCTTTTTACTTCCTCTTCACTTTCTGCCATAAGGGTGGTGTCATCTGCATATCTGGTGATTGATATTTCTCCCGGCAATCTTGATTCCAGCTTGTGTTTCTCCCAGTCCAGCGTTTCTCATGATGTACTCTGCATAGAAGTTAAATAAGCAGGGTGACAATATACAGCCTTGATGTACTCCTTTTCCTATTTGGAACCAGTCTGTTGTTCCATGTCCAGTTCTAATTGTTGCTTCCTGATCTGCAAACAGATTTCTCAAGAGGCAGGTCAGGTGGTCTGGTATTCCCATCTCTTTCAGAATTTTCCACAGTTTATTGTGATCCACACAGTCAAAGGCTTTGGCATAGTCAATAAAGCAGAAATAGATATTTTTCTGGAACTGTCTTGCTTTTTCGATGGTCCAGTGGATGCTGGCAATTTGATCTCTGGTTCTTCTGCCTTTTCTAAAACCAGCTTGAACATCGGGAAGTTCACGGTTCACGTATTGCTGAAGCCTGGCTTGGAGAATTTTGAGCATTACTTTACTAGCATGTGAGATGAGTGCAATTGTGTGGTAGTTTGAGCATTCTTTGGCATTGCCTTTCTTTGGGATTGGAGTGAAAACTGACCTTTTCCAGTCCTGTGGCCACTGCTGAGTTTTCCAAATTTGCTGGCATACTGAGTGCAGCACTTTCACAGCATCATCATTCAGGATTTGAAACAGCTCAGCTGGAATTCCATCACCTCCGCTAGCTTTGATCGTAGTGATGCTTTCCAAGGCCCACTTGACTTCACATTCCAGGATGTCTGGCTCTAAATGAGTGATCACTCCATCGTGATTATCTGGGTCATGAAGATCTTTTTTGTACAGTTCTTCTGTGTATTCTTGCCACCTCTTCTTAATATCTTCTGTTTCTGTTAGGTCCATACCATTTCTGTCCTTTATCGAGCCCATCTTTGCATGAAATGTTCCCTTGGTATCTCTAATTTTCTTGAAGAGATCTCTAGTCTTTCCCATTCTGTTGTTTTCCTCTATTTCTTTGCATTGATCACTGAAGAAGGCTTTCTTATCTTTTCTTGCTATTCTCTGGAACTCTGCATTCATATGCTTATATCTTTCCTTTTCTCCTTTGCTTTTCACCTCTCTTCTTTTCACAGCTATTTGTAAGGCCTCCCCAGACAGCCATTTTGCTTTTATGCATTTCTTTTCCATAGGGATGATCTTGATCCCTGTCTCCTGTACAATGTCATGAACCTCATTCCATAGTTCATCAGGCACTCTATCTATCAGATCTATTGCCTTAAATCTATTTCTCACTTCCACTGTATAATCGTAAGGGATTTGATTTATGTCATACCTGAGTGGTCTAGCGGTTTTCCCTGTTTTCTTCAATTTCAGTCTGAATTTGGTAATAAGGAATTCATGATCTGAGCTGCAGTCAGCTCCTGGTCTTGTTTTTGTTGACTCTATAGAACTTCTCCATCTTTGGCTGCAAAGAATATAATCAATCTGATTTCGGTGTTGACCATCTGGTGATGTCCATGTGTAGAGTCTTCTCTTGTGTTGTTGGAAGAGGGTGTTTGCTATGACCAGTGCATTTTCTTGGCAAAACTCTAAAAGTATTTGCCCTGCTTCATTCCGCATTCCAAGGCCAAATTTGCCTGTTACTCCAGGTGATTCTTGACTTCCTACTTTTGCATTCCAGTCCTGTATAATGAAAAGGACATCTCTTTTGGGTGTTAGTTCTAAAAGGTCTTGTAGGTCTTCATAGAACCGTTCAACTTCAGCTTCTTCAGAGTTACTGGTTGGGGCATAGACTTGGATTACTGTGCTATTGAATGGTTTGCCTTGGAGATGAACAGAGATCATTCTGTCGTTTTTGAGATTGCATCCAAGTACTGCATTTTGGACTCTTTTGTGGACCATGATGGCTACTATTTTACTGTAAAATTTTTTAATAAGTTTAAATTAAATTTGCATTTACTTTTATTTTTGTTGTTAATAAAATTGTAATGAATTGCTTCTCTAAGTCCTAGTTAGAAAAGAAGGTTATTTTTTTCTTTATCTTTAGATGAGTATCTGTAAAGTGATAATTCATATTAAGGTAGTTGTTTTAGCATTAGAATGTCAGACAAATATAACTTATTTTTCAGATTTTAGCATAAGCCTCACTTATTCAAGGTAGGCCTCCTCAAATCTCTCAAACCAGGTCAGGGCCCCAATGTTACTCTCTCAAAGCCCCCCCATACTTTTTATTCATAACACTTTTAGCTTTCCCTTTCAAATTTGGTGTTACTCAGTTGTATCACTAGGGTGAATAATACACAGGATTTAAATGGATTTATAGTAATTCTCTATCATTGGCTTACAATGCAAACTCTAGGTACATCGCAGGCTATAGTGGGGGATCTTTCTCAGGATGAGCATGAGCTGCTCTGAAGCAGAGTCAACATAATATGTTTTTTCTCAGGAGAAAACAAAGGTGGGGAGACTACAGAAAAAGATACCGAGTCATTATTATTATTTTGGCTCCACTGGCTCTTTGCTGCTGGGCCGGCTTTTCTCTAGTTGTAGCAAACAGGGGCTGCTTTTCATTGCAGTGTGCGGGCTTCTCATTGCAGTGGCTTCTCCTGATGTGGAGCACGGGCTCTAGAGCATACGGGCTTTAGGAGTTGCGGCAGGTGGGCTCAGTAGTCGCAGTACCTCGCCTCTAGAGCACAGGTTCAACAGTTGCGTAGGGGCTGAGTTGCTCCGCAGCAGGTGGGATCTTCCCGGATCTTGAATCAAACCTGTGTCCCCTGCATTGGCAGGTGAATTCTTTGCCACTGAGCTACCAGGGAAGCCCATTACTGAGTGATTAAGCATCACACATGTTTTATTGAATATTATTGAAAACCAAAATGAGAAATTACAGTTCAAACGTTTTCACATCCTCCTAATGTTAGGAGCAAAGCATGCCTGTCAAACAAATAATGACAACCTAAAAATCAGAGAACAGATCCCAAAAGAGAGTAAAAACACTCAGTGCAAATACAAACTTTATCTAGGTCTATTAAACCCACATCGCTGTGTTAGTACTTACAGATTCCCTCAGTATTTAAAACCTGACTTTCATCTAAAATAGGTCCATCTTTTCATTCTGATTCATAGCAGCCAGTTATCTTCTTTTTCTGATATTTGCCACAGCTTGTAACTTTCTGTTTATTTATGTGTTTACATGTTTAATGTGTGTTTTCCTTATGTCTTTCCTATAGTCTCCTGACTACAAACTCTATAAAGACAAGGCTATATCTCTTTTGTTCAAGTCACGCATGTGGTGGCTGCCAATCATGCCTGGCAGACAGTTGTTACACACATGATTTGTTTATTGAACGGTGAATAACTAAGGTCAGCAATTTTTGCATACAGGGCTGCTGCTGCCAGCCCAGCAGGTAGGGATCAAAAGTGGTCGACACACAGCTTGGGAAAAAGAAACTAGAGACAGAATTAAAGTTTTAGAGATGGGACTGGGGGACTCAAGATCTCTTGGATCAAGAGCCCTGTTCCTCAGCCACATCACTTTTATTTAATGTCTTGGAAAGCAAAAAGTATCTGTTTTGCTGCAATAAAGTCAGATTCCTGTGTCCTTGGTCACTTCTCTCATTTTATTGATCACTTTGAACTACCTTTGCTATTTTCTTGTACAAGGGCTATCCCCCAGTTGGAGGTCATACCCCCTCATATGCCTTGGGAAAACATCTTTGTGTGTGAACAAGCAGCGTTCTGAACTTGTGCTGACCCGGCGTTTCAAGGTCCACACTAAGTTTTTTCTTAGCTTAGCAGGGCATGACAACCCCAACTAATAACTTGATATATTTTTGTTTAGATTATACTGTATTGCTATATTTTGCTTTTATTCTTTACCCATGATGTTCTTCTCATGGCTTAGCCAGAGCAACAGGCAGCTGATTATTAACCCTGTCCTGGGCCATCTTTAAATAAGAAAGTGTCCCATTTGACATTTCTATGAAATTAATGTTGTTAAAAAGATATCTTGTTAAAAATTATTTCTTGTTAAATTAATCTTGGTTATTATGCATTTTTCAGAGTCATGGGAAATTGTGGGTATAAATGTAATTTGTGAGATTGTGAGAAAGTTCCAAAGGCTGGGACCATGCATTAAGAGAGGTTATTGAGGGAATGTCTATTGGATTGCTGACGACAACTGCTACTGAAAACATCATATTCACTGGGGGGTGCTTTGGTTCAAGGGATTTGAATTCTGTCTGGAAAACACCATGGAGGTGCCTCAAGACTTGTTCTGTTGCTAAGTCGTATCTGACTCCTTGTGAACTTATAAACTGCAGCATGGCCAGGTTTCCCTGTCCTTCACTATCTCCCTGAGTTTGCTCAAACTCATGTTCATTCAGTCACTCATGCCGTCCAACCATCTCATCCTCTGTTGCCCCCTTCTCCTCTTGCCCTCAATCTTTCCCAACATCAGAGTCTTTTCCAAAGAGTCAGCTGTTCCCATCAGGTGGCCAAAGTACTAGAGCTTCAGCTTCAGGATTAGTCCTTCCAGTGAATACTCAGGGTGGATGTCCTTTAGGTTTGACCCATTTGATCTCCTTTCTGTTCAAGGGACTCTCAAGATCTTCTCCAGCATAACAGTTCAAAAGCATTAATTCTTTAGCTCTCAGCCTTCTTTATGGCCCAACTCTTACATCTGTATATGACTACTGGAATTAGTTACGAGCATGTTGTTATAGAGTTTTAAAGACCTACATTTTAAATTACTTGTTTTAAAAAATTACAAAATCACACTTGCTTTTTGTAGACTTAAGTTGGGGTTGTTTTAATCCATCTTTCACCAGTATTTGCTATGTATGATTTCTCTTTTAACAATGACCAGAAGGCCTTTACATTCTTTGAATCTTCTTTTTCTGATATGTATATTGTCTCTTGGTTTATATTTGCTACTCTAGCCATCAAAATATAAAATATCTAAGATACTGGAAAGGGCACACTTTACAGAAACAAATATTGCTGGTTTTTGAGGTGACCAGGTTGCTCATGGCAAACTATGGCTGAACACTTGAAAATGCTCCTTGGGATAATACTACAAAGTATTGTAATCAAAGCAGCATGGTATTGGCACAAAAACAGATATACAATGATCACTGGAACAGGACACGGAGCCCAGACACCTATAGCCAATCTACAATGAAGGAGACAAGAATATACAATGGAGAAAAGACAGTCTTCAGCAAGAGGTGTTGGAAAAGCTGGACAGCTACATATAAATCCGTGAAATTAGAACATTCCCTCACCCATATATAAAAATAAGTTCAAAATGGTTTAAACACCTAAGACATGACATCATAAAACTCCTAGAAAAGAAAATAGGCAAAACATTCTCTGACATAAATTGTAGCAATATTTTCCTAGATTAGTGTTCCAAGGCACAAGAAATAAAAGCAAAAACAAACAACCCAGCCACTCTGTATCTTTTGATTAGTGAATTCAGTCATTTTACATTTAGGGTGATTATTGATAAATGGGGACTGGGTACGGCCATTTTATCTTTTGTTTTCTAGTTGTTCTATATCCCTATATCCTTGTGTTTCTGTCTGATATTTTAGTTTGGTGCTCTCCTATGATATTTTTCTTGGTTTCCTCTTTTTTTTTTTTTTTAAATGTTTCATGTCTCTGTTCTAGATTTATGTTTTGTGGTTACCATGAGGTTTGTACAAAACATCTCACAGATAAAATAGCCCTTTTCCTGCTGATAACATCTTATCTTCACTTGTCTATATAGGCTCCATCCTTTCCTGCTTTCCCTTTTATGTTTAGGTTGTCTGAAATCATCCCTTTTTATGGTGTGAGTTTGTTACCAGATTGAAGTAGTTGTAGTTATTTATACTGCTTTCCCCCCCCCCCTTTAGCATTTATGCTGTAATTGTTTAACAATTATTCTGATATAGAGTTGCAATTTTCTGATTCTTTTTGTCTATTTAGCACCTTACACAAAGTTTGCTATACCTGCCTTTTCATTTCAGGTACAGGAGCTCCTTTCAACATTTCTTATAAGGCAGGTTTAGTGGTAATGAAATCCCCCAGCTTTTGTTTATCTGAGAAAGTCTTTATTTCTCTTTCATATGTTAAAGATGACTTTGCTGAATAGAGTGTTCTTGGCTGATATTTTTTTATCTTTCAATATTTTGAGTGTGTCATTCTACTCTCTGCTGGCCTGTAGAGTTGCTGCGGAAACATCTGTTGTAGCCTAATGAGGTTCCTTCATAAGTCACTGTCCTTTTCTCCTTGACTGCCTTTAAAATTCTTTCCTGTCATTAAATTTTGACAGCTTTAATATATTGTGTTTTGGAGAATTTCTTTTTGCATCAGGGTAATTCGGTGTTCTCTTAACTTTGTGGGTTTCTTTACCTAGTTCCTTCCTCAGGTTTGGGAAGGTCTCAGCTACTGTTTCTTTATGTAAGCTCTCTGCTCCCATCTCCCTCTCTTTTCCTCCTTGGATGCCCATTATTATTGTTTCACTTCCTAATGGAGCCAGATAGCTCTCATATTATTTTTGCATATTAAAAGGATGTTTGTTCCCACTCCTCTTTTACCTGTGTCATTTCTATGTTTCTATCTTCACGGTCACTGATTCTCTCTTACATATGGTCTTTATTTTTGGTGCTTTCTAATGTAGTCTTCATCACATTTATTGAGTTCTTTGGTTCCAGAATTTATTTGATTCTTTATTTGAGAGCTCCAATCTCTTTGGAAAAGAATTCCTTTTGTTTATTAATTTTATTCCTGAGATCACCGAAATTCCTTTCTGAGTTTTCTTATAGCTCATTGAGTTTTTTTCATGACAGCTATTTTGAAATCTCTATCAGTTAGATCACAGTATTCTCTGATTTTAAGTTTGATTTTTGGAGAATTATTAATTTCTTTTTGTGATTTCATGTAATCGTGGTTTTTCATGGTGCTTCATGGGTTGTCCCTCTGCTGGTGCATTTGAAATAGTAAATATCTTTAAGCTTTTTATTTATTTTTTTAACTTGAATCTAATAATTTGATAAATTGTAATTAAAGGCCTTTTTCCCAACAAAACAGATTTATGTTTATGAAATATAACTCTATGGGTGGCAATATAGTTCAAGTTTTTTATTTTTCTTACATAAGAAAAATATGGCTCTGGCTATATTTGAGATATCCCCACTCTGCACTGTCCCTGCCAGAGGTGTTGCCTGGTACCCTTGCTGATACTGCTTATGTCTTTGGGGTTGCTGCTGTCACTGGCATCACTGCCTAGGGCACTGGATTGGTTGGTGCCTCCACCGCATCTGGGATCACCTGAGTTGCCACCATAGGGAGAGAAGGAGGGTGGGAGGAAGAGCTAAGGTTTTAGATCCCCCTGCTGCACCTGTGCTTTTGGCATTCACAGGAGCTGCCATTGAGGATGCCAGTGAGCTGGAGTCTTGGGTGCTTTCAGTGACAGAGCTGCAGGCCCCTCTGCTGCATAGCCCGGAGACTGGAGTCGCATGTGCCACCTCTGTTGCTACCAGGCTCTCTGCGGCTACAGGTTCAGCCATCGGAGCTGGTGAGCTGGGGTCGCAGAGTCTGCCTCCGTAGTTTCTTCAGTTCTGCCTCCTCTCTGTGTTCCAGTCTACTGACTGTTAGACGTACAGATGTGGACATCTCTGACATCCTCGTGTGTTGGGCAGAGGGACTTTTGTTGAGTTATGGATGTTTTACTGGTTGGAGACTGAAGGGGAGAGACAAAGGGAGTGTTTCCTGCTCACGTGATGCCTGCATCACTCCTCTCTAAACCTGGTGGCTTCTTCCAAAGCATTGATGGTGTCTTCATCTCGTTTACTGTAAGGCATTGTTTTCCCTCTGAGCTTTGAGGAGCCCTTCCACTAGCACAGAACTGACTCCAGCTGTCCTTCTCAGGAATTAAATCACGAGGAAGAGACTGCTCCTATTCCAACAATCTCTCCCTTATAGTCTCTGGCTTAGAATGCCTATGATTGATTGCAACGTGTTTTTCTAATTCTTGCTAATGCATGTGAGCCAGATTTTGTAGTTTTTTAAAAATAAACAAACTATTTCCCTAGTCACATTGAGATTTGAATGCATTTATTGGCCTAGAAATCATGAGGAAGAAGTAAAGTTATACCTTTAAGGGGGCAAGTATCATTTTATGAGGCATTCACCTTAGTAAGGCTCCTTGTGGTCTCCAGGCAAGGAGAGGCTACTACCTGTGGCAAGGGGGAGTGGCACACTTCTTTAGGCCTATAGCATTTAGGAGAATCTGCAGTTCAAAGTTAAGATAGTCCAGTTCAGTTTTAAGATATCACCCCTTTCCTATCATTGCCCTGGTTTTAGTGACAGATTTATAGATGAAAACCTCTCTGCAATTTTGCTAATATCATAATTAAATCATTGGCCTGATTTTTCAGCCCAATTTGTCCTCTAGTGGTAGGAGATAAGGGGACATTTAAATGCTGCTATAGAAGTCCTGTGGTTGTTAGTCATACTATCATACTATTGGTTGATTGTTGTCTGACTCAAGCCTATCATTTTTTTTCCTTCAGGGTATTGATGACACTTAACAATAACTAAATCCACAGTCCTCATAATTACCATTACCATCTTATTTCTCAAGTGCTAATAATACTGCACAAGGCAGCACATATTCTGTAATCTGTATCCCATCCAAATTAATCACAGGAGACTCACAGTAATTTTATCCCAAGAGCATGCCAAGAGAGACTCTGTCTGACTTACTACCAGTATACTATACCAGTTATCTGTTGCTTAGCGCTTTAAAACAAGCATTTGTGTTCTCAAAGTGTCTATTAGTCAGGAATCAGGGAACAGCTGAGCTGAGTGGTTTGGTTCCGGGTTTCTCACAAAGCTGTAATTGAGGTATTGGCCAGGGCTGGTCATCTCAAAGCTTGGTTCAGGAAGAATGTTCTTCCAGTTTCACTTACAGAGTGGTTTACAGGCCTCCTAAGATCCACTTCTGAGCTCAAGCCCTCTCCTCAGGCTGCCTCTTAATGTACTAGCTGGCTTCTCCCAGAACAAGCAATCGAAGAGAGACACTCCCCAGATGGAATAGAACTCAATTGCGGAAATGATATCTCATCCTTTCTACTGTGAAAATTGAGTCATTAAGTCCAACCCACATTTAAGGAGAGGGGATTACACAAGGGTGTGAATACCAGAAGGTGGGGATCATTGGGGTGCATCTTACAGTGGAGTCCAGCTCACAATTATACTTGCATAACTGATTTTTTTCTCTTAGCATAATGTCTTCAAGTTTCATCCGTGTTATCCCCCATGTGTCAGAGTTTCCTTCCTTTTACGGGGTGAATATAATTCCACTATGTGTACATGCACAATTTTTTTTTATCCATCATCTGTTGATGGACACTTGGGTTGCTTCCACTTTTTGGCTATTATGAATAATGCTGCTATGCATATGGGTGTAAGAGTGTGTTTTTAAAGCTGACTATCAAAGTGGACAATTGGAGTTTAACCTTATAGGGATACTCTGTGGACTGTGTATTTCCTAGCAATTTTTGTCAGTCATTGCCTGAGGGCTTCTTGGGAGGTACAGATTTCCTGGAACTTGTGGCTTATTGAATGTACATTAAGCTCATGAATGGTGAGTTTTGTTTCTTTGGTGTGAAATGAGGCAGAACTTGATGTGGAAGAAACACAGTGTGCAAGGAAACATGGACTGAGACATAGAGAAAACTGAAATGGGAGTATCCTGGGTGATTTTTGTTTATTTGAAGGGTCTAGGATTGGGTGATTCAAATCAACCTTCACCTAGCTCTGAAAGGGAGGATGTTCCTGGGTGACGCTTGGTCACGTGAGAACAATGGTGATGAAGTGGTGACAGTAGAAGCTGGGTATGAGCCCATTGCTAAATGACTCAGAGGCAAGCAGACAGAAACAGCGTTGTGTGGATAATTCTTCTAAACCGTGAAATTATGCAAATGGTATTTAGTTGGTGAGCATCATACTTAAAGTAACAGGGCACAGCGGATGCTAAAAAGAAAGCAAAGGAAAAAAAGTTGAAATGTTTCTAAAGCAACATTTGTGATTTGAATTTCAAATTTTCCCTTTGTATACCAACGAATAAATTGGATTCCCTTTCCTAAAGTTTAGGTGAAAATAGGCAGATTAAATCAGTTATGAGATTTTTCAAAATGATGTGAAACCCCAAGAGTAAGGAATATGTAAGTAGGCTTATACCCCTTGGGGAATACTAATGCCCAGTTTATGGCTAGTGTTTGGTTTGTGGGCCAAAGATAGGTGCTAGAATTTAGAATTCTAGAGATAATTTCTTGTTTGAAATAGAATGACAAAAATAATAATTGTATTCTTATAAATTATGAACTTAAATTTGGGCTAGAATTTTATAAGCTAACTTCAGTAAGTTAATGTACATTTAAAGCAATACCAAATTGAAAATAAAATTCTAGTGGTAAGGGTAGGTGATCATTGAAGTATTTTAAGAATTATGTATTATAAAGTGGTAATAAAACAAAATGCATAGGGGAAGGAGATTTTTTGCAAATTCCTGAAACTTCCTTCAGTTGATTGTATGTGGCTTCTCCAGCCATGACTTCCCTTCCATTGCCTCCCCACCTCCACATACCATTTCTCTTGGCCCCAAATACTTAGACATAAAAATTGTGTAAGTCACTTGCCATTTTCCAGTTTTCATTAATTCAACTGCTTCATTGATTTTGTCAAGATTCAGAGTATGGGTAATTAGTGCATCTAGGTTAATCTTCTTTGCCATATAATCAGAAACCAGTTTAGAGGCACCATCTCTGCCTTTCCAGCCTGGAAATACACAGATTAACAATAGATTTAATACAAAAGAGCCAGTATACAAAAAAGGCCCTACAATTTGTTGCTGGAGTTGTTGGCTTTGAGGAAATACAAGGATTTCCTGCTAACTTGTCTGGACCATCAGGAGAATGAATGCCTGCCCCAGCCATATACTTTGTGTGGAAGGCTATTATCCTGGAGGAGACCTCTGGGCCTGCAGAGGAGTATTTGTTTACAGCAACTAGAACATGGACCTCTTCTTAGAGATGTATGTGTGTGTGTGTGTGTGTTGATCTGCAGCTTCATGAAAGAGCCAAATATTTTAAGGGAAGAGAAGAACTTTCACCATGGCAGTGCTCAGTGACACTTTTGAAAAATGAATGTTTATAAAGTGAGGTAAGAATAAAATGTGCCTTTAGAAAGTAAACTTGCACAGGAAAAGATGGGGTCAGTTAAGATAATATAAAGCTTAGCATTGTATTTTCTCTGTTCTTGTGATTCTCAAAAAGCATTGTCTTCATGTTTAGCTGTGCTGAGCAACATGCTCAGTGAGTCACCACAAAGAATTTGGTGGTCTGCTCATTTCTGCAAAGCGTGAGTGATTTTGCAAGGAGGCAACAGTGTCCTAAGCAGCTGGTTCTGTGACAGGGTCTTGGCAGTTACTTGCTTTTCTTGGTTCCAGCCCCAGCCAATTTCTCCAGCCTTTCCAAAACTATTCTCAACACAATCTAAAACACTTCCAATACATTTATTTTCTGTTTAAGTTGGTTTTAATTATGTGTAATCAAGAATTCTAAATGATGCTCTGTGTTATGACATGAAGTATGGTGTGTTTTTCTATTTGTTTTTATCATTTAAAAAGTTGCAGTGTAATTAATATGTAACATATTTGTTTTATATGTATAATATAATGATTTGATATATGTATATATTATGAAATGATTACTATTAAACTAAGTTTAGTTAACATCTATCACCACACATAGTTACCATTTTTTCTGATAACTTTTGATGTCTTTCCTACCTGTTCATTGGTAATCTGATAAAGCATTTTTATATCTATGTAAAGAACACTTTCACTTGTTTTTTGTTTCTTCTTTTAACCCCCACCCCCCAAAAAAAAGATGGGTCCAGAAAAATAGAACTAGGCTAGATAGTGTTTCTGAACAAGGCCACTAATTTTAGGGGGAAATTTTTTTCACTGTGTACATTATAGGAGGTTTAGCAGTCCTGTCATTAGAGGCTACCCTTTAATGAAAACCTTTGAAACCAGTGGATTATACTATCTGTAGAAGGAATTAACTTACATTCATGACCATTATATGAATGTATAGGTGTCGAGCAAAGTAGTTTCCTTGTGAGTTTTATTTGAAATATTAGTGAGCCTATTTAACAAGAGTTAACTGAGTATGTGTATTTGGAATCAACAATTATTGTCTCTGAGGGATATATTGTCTCTAGAGGGAAATAGCAATGGATATGTTTAATTATCCCAAATGGGGGAACTGGTAATTAAACTGATTTATTGCTTGTTTTGGCTGGCCGTGCCATTTCTCTACTCTATGTCCATGAATTTGATAAGATTCCTGGTATCTATAGGACACTGCCGTAAGCAGTTGGGAGAACACAAATGAACCACCAGTCCCCCAAATTCAGGTAGCTCCTGGTTCTCATGTCTTTTGCCCAAGAATTCAAATTTCCCCCAAATCTCTGGATAAGTATATTTCTCTTAAGTATCAGGTTGCTCGCTTATGAGCCTAGAATCCCACACAGATTTATTTTAGTTTGTTTTCTACTTCCTCAGTAAGAAAACACTTCTAAAGTCTTTGAAATATATAAGTTGTAAGACAGGTTTAAAAAATGGAAAACCAAGGGGTTGTATGAAAATTTTTTTTTCCTCTGGAAAAAATATTCTGTTTCGGTTTTATCGGTCGTTTCTCTTTTCAATCATGAGTTCATTATGTCTAATGTCTTTGAGTTGTACAATGCCAACTCGATTGTTTTGGGTAAGATTTAACATTAGTTGAGCCATTTACTAATAATTCAGTATATTCTCCAAAGAATTCCAGTTGGCCATCATATAACTGAATTGAATAGTTATTGATCACAGTATTGCCTTTCCTTTTTGATTTAGAATCTTCATTAAACTTTGGACACTAATCAATTAAAAAAATCTCTTCCTTTGCATGAAAAAAAAATTACTAAGAAGCAACTGCATACATCAATATTCATCCTCTTATCTTAGATACTTGTGTGTTGAAACAACTATAATCTAAAGCTCTCATTCAAGCATTCATTACACATTTCTCTACTTCCCTCCTCTATAATCCCACACATTTCCATTCCCCCCGAATCATTCATACCTCCATAAACAGATCCCTTTAAAGAACGTCCTGAGAAGAACAAGTGGCCACTGATGTTGAGTTGGACACCAATGATTAACCCAATAATCACGCAGACCCCATGGCTCTCATGGCAGGAGGCCAGTGCAGCTGCCTGTAAAGCAATGTAAAACAATGGGGGGGGGGGTGGTTAAGAGGTGTACTTGAGAGGTGGACCTAAGTCTGAATCTCAGCTTGACTGTTCTCAGTGGTCTGTTACATGCTTTTCTGATGCTCCTTGTCCTCATTTGAAATAACATTTATTTTTTAAGAATGCGCTGAAACATAAATAAGACATTGTGTGCTACAGAGTATAGTATCTGGTACAATAGATGAAAATCAAAAAATGAAAATAAAGGCACCCATGGTAGTAGTAATAATAATAATGACAGTAATAATTTTTATACTGACACGGGTGGTTAGTTAGAGCTGACATATTCATAGGGCTTCCCAGGTAGCCCTAGTGATAAAGAACACTTCTGCCAGTGCAGGAGATGTTAGAGATGTGAGTTCAATCCCTGGGTTGGGAAGATCCCCTGGAGAAGGGAATGGCACCCCACCCCAGTATTTTTGCCTGGAGAATACCATGCACAGAGGAGCCTGGTGGGCTATAGTCTGTGGGATTGCAAAGAGTCAGACATGACTGAAGCGACTTAGCACATTCTTTTAGATACTGAAAAATAGAGTTGGCTATTTGCATAGCATCATATATTAGCAAAGTTATAAATAAGCATGTTCCCATTATTTATTTTCAAACACTATTTTTCACAGCAAGACTATCTGCAGGAAAGCCTGTGACAAAGATTTTGTTATATCATTTTTACCAATGAGGGAATTTATGTGTAGTGAGGAATGGAAACATTTTGTAAGCTGAGGAAAGGGTCTCAGTTGGAGGAGGCAGATCTCGGGTTTTCATGGAGCTGATTAGAAGATGGAGACATGCAACCCACTAGTATGCTATTTCTACAGTCCCAAAGAAAGAGAGGCTCAAATTGTGAAATAATGTCCTATCCATTTATATTCTTACATAAACCATATTCAGCCAGAAAAATTACCATTTTTCCCTTCATTCTTGAACTCTTTTAATCAAGGTTGGTAAATAATGTTTCTTGGAAGATTATCTCTGATCCAACATGATAGACTTTGCTGAAAGTGTAGAGCTTTGCAGGGTCATTAATTATTCTTGTCACACTTAAATCTTCTGGCTTGGAAGTTATAGTTACTAAGCTGCTCCTTATTATGAAATAATTCAGTAAGAATTCCTTACAAAGCTTTTTTTCCCCTGTCTATTGTAGGCTGTCTGCTTATTTGAAGGAATAGTATTGATATAATGGAAGAGAGGGAGAAGAAAACTCAGTATGGGGGGTCAGTGTTTGGGATAGTGAACAGATTTATAAGAGTAGACAGAAGGTACCAGGTGGGATGTCAGGGGCACAAAGAGAATTAAATAGAAGATTGTGGAGGGAATTTTCACTCAGTTAAGAATCTAAAATAAAGACTGGGGGCTTCCCTGGTGGTTCAGTTGATAAGAATCTGCCTTCCAATGCCGGGGACACAGATTCAATACCTGGTCAGAGAAGATCCCACATGCTGTGGCATGACTAAGCCCGTGTGCCACAACTTCTGAGCCCGTGCACTGCAACTACTGAAGCCCAGGCGCCTAGACGCTCTGCTTCACAAGAGAAAATCCATGGAAATGAGAAGCCTGTGCACCACAATAAAGAGTAGCCCTCACTCACCACAACTAGAGGGAGCCCTATGTGCAGCAACGAAGACCTACCACAGCCAATAAATATACAAATCTTAAAAAAAAAAAAAAAAAGACTAATAGAAATATCGGTAATTTTCACAATTGAAAATCACATACCACAGTTTCTGGATTTCCAATGACCTCAAAGCTAAAGTCCACACCATCACCTGTCAGGTCAAATAAAACTTCTTGGATGGGTTTCTCATAGTCCTGTGGGTTGATGCACTCAGTGGCACCCACTTCCTTTGCCTTCTCAAATTTGTCTTTGTTGGTGTCCACTGCAATGATCCTGGTTGCTCCAGCTGCTTTGCAGCCCATGATAACAGACAGGCCCACTCCTCCCAGGCCAAACACAGCACAAGTGGAGCCTGGGGTCACCTGCACACCCAAAGGCAGAGAAAAAGAGCAAAGGGAACATATACTGTGACTTAATTGGACAGACAAGATCTGAATGTACTTTTTTATGAGACATAAACAAAGGCCATCTTCAAAAAAACATGTGACTAGAGAATTTTAGCTTCTCATCATATTTCTAGATATGGGATACTTTTTGATAAAGGAGCAAAAACTAACCTGTAAAAAGAGTTTTAAGTCTCAGGAATTGGGGTAAGTAGAAGTTTCATGAACTTTCATTGACTCTTAAGACTTATTTAACAGAGTATTTGATTTCATATATTTTTGAGTTTTCCACCTTCTTGCAACATTTCCCTTCTCTTTTCTTTTGGATATCCGTAAACTTTGCTTCACTTATAATGTCAGTGCCTTACAAAGGTGAAGACTTATTTTTTATTGGGTCTAAAATGAGACTAATTTAAATTGAACCCCACACTAAGTCTCTGGATAGTATGGGGACTAATGGAGATTGGAAAAAATAAAGAACTAAAATTCACTTGCTGCTTCAGCCTGGATGGGAAAGGTGTTTGGGGGAGAATGGATACACGGCCGAGTATGGCTGAGTGCCTTTGCTCTTCACCTGAAACTATCATAATGTTAATCGGCTATACTCCAATACAAAATAAGAAATACAAAAGAAAAAAATTTTTTAAAAGGAAATTTATTAACCACTTGTAGAAAGAAGCTAGGCAGGTTTGGGTGATATTCCAGAAACTGTCGTTTAACAGTAACCCACTCTAGAGTTCCCCAGTGGCCTAGTGGTTAGGATTCCAGGCTTTCACTGCTGTGGCTTGTATTCAGTCCCTTGTTGGGAAACTGAGATCCTGCAAGTCAATTTGGTACCATCAAAAAGAAAAAGAATAAAAAATCAAACAGAGCAGTAACCCACTCAGCCAGAGTGGGATTACCTGACTAGTCTGTTTTACATGCCGACATCTTCTCCATCAATTGGTCTTTTTACTTCCCTTTTATTTTTATAGGAACTCATTACCATCTGTTAAGTAACAGAATAGAAGCTCAATGGGCACTTTTAGCTGTTGAATCAAAGCATCTGGAACAGTGAATGGCCCCATAAATGTATGTTGCAAGAAAAAAAGAATTAACTGGAATGTGGAAGGATACATAGTCATTTTAAACCGTAGTGTGTTCAACTCCCAGGAATCCCTGATGTCTCCGCTTGTGAATGGCATCTAGACTTAATTTGCCACATACTGCTGACCAAGAAGGAATGGGAAATATGCGCTAGGGAGTACAGGTGACTAGACAATAATAAAGAACTTGAGGATGTTTTGAGGCAGGTTTGCGAGTCTCTCAGGCTATATGATCAGACATGGCCCAGATACATACGGCCTTCCAATTCCATAAGTCAACAATTACATTCATAATGGATATAAATGCTTCTTACCTTGGCAGTATTGATTGCACCACCATACCCAGTAGAGAAACCACAGCTAACTAAGAATACTTTCTCCAGAGGTGCAGCTGCATCGATCTTGGTGACTGAGATTTCATTCATTACTGTGTATTCAGAGAAGGTGCTTGTATTCCCAAAGTGGTATACTGGTTTTCCCTTGCAGGTAAATCTACTGGTACCATCAGACATCAGGTGGGTTTCTCCCTGTCTTTTATAGACAAAAGCAAACAAAAAACATTTATTTGGAATTAGAAAGTTTAGATTCCCTTTAAGGAAAGTGAATTAATTTTGCAAAAAAAAGTTTGTAAAAACTTACTTGAATTTTATACAAAGATTGTCTGCAGAATTAAGGCAAGAGGTGCATTCTCCACATTGTGGTAGAAAGAGTGCGATAACTTTATCTCCTAAGACAGCAAAATTGTTTATGAAGGCATTATTTTTAAAGTAAAGAGATACCTGTATCTCAGGAACTGAACATAGTCCCTTTAGAAAGACAAAAACTAGTATACTATGTACCCGATCATAGGCCTTGCTTTTTTATTTAAAGGTTGATCTTAGAGACTTCTTATCTTAGAATAATACAGCATTCTATCATTTATTTAATATTTATATAGTATTCTTTTATATAAATATATCGTAATTTATATTTAAGCAGCACCCTGTATACTGACAGACATTTAGGTTGTTTTCTATTTTTGGTATTTCTTCCTCTTTGACATGAAAAAGAACAATGCAATAAATATTTTGAGCACACATGGTCTGTGGTAGGCAGAATTTCTAAAATGGCTCACCAAAGATGTCTTATCCTAATTCCCAGAAATTAAATATATCAAGTTATCATGCCTGTGAATGTTACATGGAAAGAAGAGAGGCTTTGCAGATGTAATTAAGATTACTAAGCAATTGACATTAAAATAGGAGATTATCCTGGGTTATTTAGGTGGACCAAAGATCCATGAAAGGAGACAAGAGGAAAGCAGAAGAGGAAGAAAAAGTGATTCAAAGCATGAGAAGGACTTGATGTGCCATTGCTGCTTTGAGGCTAGAAGTGGGCAAGGGGGCCCCATGAGAAGGAATGTGAGCAGCTTCAAGGAGCTGAGGTCTGTAGTCCCAGCTGACAGCCTATCAATGGAGGTTGAGCACTTTAGTCTTACGACCTTAAAGGTTGTCAGCCCTAAATATGACATTTTCAAGTCTTTGGTAATTTTTCAGATAAACAGTTTTTTCTGTTGTCTTTAACATTTTAATTTATTTAGGGTTTGAGATTGGGCATCTTCTCACATGCTTAAAAAGCATTTGTGTGTATATGTGTATATATCTATATCTCTGTATATATTTCCCTCCAAACTAGATGTATATTTCCTTTGCCAATTTTCATAAGTTAGTGTTAAAGAATTCTTTATAAATTAAAGGAATTTGCCCACTGTCATACTGGCTTGTTGATTTGGGTGAAGGGTATTTTTTTAACACAGAATTTTAAAGAACTTTATTTTCAAATTTATCGATATGTTATTTTACATCTGAATTTTTTGGATTAGTTAAAATTTCCTTCCCTTCTCTGAAGTATTACAAATTGTTCTGTTACAATAATTTATAATACTTCTATGGTTTCTCTTTTCACATTTAATTCTTGGATTCATATAGCATCTTTCTTTCTATAAAAATATAATAGCAACTGAAGTTACTTTTATTCTCCAGAAAACTATCCAGTTGTTTCAATATTATATATTGAAATCCATGTTTCCCCTTCAAATTTGAAAGGCAAACTTAATCCTATATTAAATTCCTACATGAATTTGATCCAGTTCTGAACTTCTTCCCTAATGTGTTCAGCTATTTATCATAGTTGAACTATTTATCAAATTTATCATACGCTTCATTTAAACAATTGTTCAATCGTTTCTCTCAGTTGATTTTTTTGAGGAAATTTTTGTCACATTTGCACTCTTTCAAGTTCAATCTCAGTACATTCTATTTTTTATTTTTATTAATATCAAAATATAAGTATAAAGAATACATTTAGTATTTTTCTGTAATTTATACTTTTAACCCTCCTTTTCTAAGAAATGGGCAATATTTTACCTTTTATTTCACTTACACTTAACATAATTTAAGGGATGCTTTTTATTCCTGAGGTGGGTTCCAAGTTGCTGCTATTTCCTAATTCCAGGTACCAGTTCATACCTGCTTTCACTGTGCTCACTCCTTCTCCCACACTCTCAACTATTCCAGCTCCTTCATGGCCCATAATGATAGGGTAGTGTTGGTGCTGAAGATTTTTATCCTTTAACATTTTCATCTCGGTCCCACAGAGCGCAGTGGCCACCATCTGTATGGAAGGCAAAGAGTAATATTGTTTTCTCTGTCTCAGAGATGTTCTAGAATTGTTAATGTTGTAAAGTGTTTTGGTAGTTTGATATGCTGCATTAATATTGATGCATTAATTTCTTAGTTTGAATTCTGGACAAGGGCCAGTAATGTGTTTCAATCAATGCAATGTTTTTCACTAGCTAATTTTGGAATCAAATGATTTTAAAACTTACTGGAGAGGGTAGGATATGCTCAGAAGAGACCGTTGTAAAACCACATGTGGCATCAAAGGTCTCACTCTGTGCTTCACTGTAGCTTGTGGGTGGGAGTGTGGAGGAGCAAGACCAGTTATAGAAATGAAGGAATTGGAGTACAGGAAGGAGAGGGATAATGCCTCCTATTATAATTGAGGCTTTAATTTATTTCACATGAGGGCTTTACAGTTATGTTATTGGTACAAGTTGTAATTCCACTTTTTGTTGTAAATCAGCCAGATAGTTTACAGTGGAGGCCCTCAGAGCAGTGGTTACTAAAGAGTTCAGAGCTGAAATCTTGGCTCTGCACCCCTGTTTAACTGTGTGATCAGGGGATAAATTGTCCTTCTGAGTCTCAGTTTCTTCATCTCTAAAATTGTTATGGGGTTGGAATGCATGTGCGTACACACACACACACACACACACACACACACATACACACACATGGCTAAGTCAAGAATTGGAATCTATTGACATTTGACCACGTAAAAGGGGGATAATTTGAAGGGTATCATAAAATTGCTTGTAACCTGGACCGTAAGCAGTGCAGTTAGAATTAATGGATCTAGAAATCCATCAAGCAGCCTTTGTCTTCATTTGTCTACTTTGACTTAGTGTGTGTATAGCTGCATTTTCCTATCATTCTCTGAAGACAGGCTTTCTCTTATTCATATGATCACATGGTTAAAAATGACTGCCAGCCCTGAGCCCCTCCAGCCTCTCTAGTTCCCTCCATTCCCTGTCTTGCTCAGACTCTCTATATCTTGTTCAAATTCTTGAGTGAGAGATTCAGATTTGTAGGTTATCAGATAATGGCTGGATGTCCTTGAGTTGGTGTCCACATCTCTCTGTATGAGTTGTGATCCTGTGTGTGGAGAGTGAATAGAGATGGCCAAATGACTTTCTGTGCACTCCATGGATCATATAAGCCAGAGATGACTGTTTGAAAAGAGGGCATGGATTGCACAGGCAAGGTAACTTAGAAAATGATGATCTCTCTGTGATCCATTAATAAATAATATTTATTCATCATTACTAACATTAAATAGTGAAAATTCAAAAGAAACTGAACTAGAAGTCAGGTGAGCTACCTTCTGGGCTGGTAGCCTCTTATTAGAACCACCTAGGGGAGATTGAAAAACTCTAATGATCAGCCTGTGTGCATGCTAAGCTGCTTCAGTCATGTCTGACTCTTTGTAACCCTATGGACTGTAGCCTGCCAAACGCCTCTGTCCAGGGGATTCTCCAGGCAAGAATACTGAGTGAATTGCCATGCCCTCCTCCAGGGAATCTTCCCAACCCAGGGATCAAACCCAGGTCTCCTGCTTGGCAGGAGTGTTCTTTATCACTAGTGCCCCTTGGGAAGTCCAATCAGACTGCATTCCACACCAGATAAATCATAAATTCAAAATGTCTAAGGGTGGGATTCAGTTTTCAGCATTTTCCAAAGCTCCCAAATGATTCCAGACATATAAGCAAGGTTGAGAAAAGCAGTTGAAGTCTCTGTTCTTATTTAACTGCTAGAACAGTCCTATACATTATTGATTTCAATCTTATTTTTAAAATAACAGGTATCTGTAAGGCTCTTCCAGCTCTCTTATCTATGGGTTTTTTGTCCATGGATTCAACCAATAAGGGATTGAAATTATTTAAAAAAAATCCAGAAAGTCGCCCAAATAAAACTGGAATTTGTTGCATGCTGGCAACTACTTACATATCATTTACATTGTATTTACAACAATTTGTATAGCATTTATCTTGTATTAGGTATTTTATTTTTTATTTTTATTTATTTTTCTTTTTTTTTTAAATTTAAAAATCTTTAATTCTTACATGCGTTCCCAAACATGACCCCCCTCCCACCTCCCTCCCCACAACATCTCTCTGGGTCATCCCCATGCACCAGCCCCAAGCATGCTGCACCCTACGTCAGACATGGACTGGCGATTCAATTCTTACACGATAGTATACATGTTAGAATTCCCATTCTCCCAAATCATCCCACCCTCTCCCCCTCTCTCTGAGACCAAAAGTCCATTATACACATCTGTGTCTTTTTTCCTGACTTGCATACAGGGTCGTCATTGCCATCTTCCTAAATTCCATATATATGTGTTAGTATACTGTATTGGTGTTTTTCTTTCTGGCTTACTTCACTCTGTATAATTGGCTCCAGTTTCATCCATCTCATCAGAACTGATTCAAATGAATTCTTTTTAACGGCTGAGTAATACTCCATTGTGTATATGTACCACAGCTTTCTTATCCATTCATCTGCTGATGGACACCTAGGTTGTTTCCATGTCCTGGCTATTATAAACAGTGCTGCGATGAATATTGGGGTACATGTGTCTCTTTCAATTCTGGTTTCCTCGGTGTGTATGCCCAGAAGTGGGATTGCTGGGTCATAAAGGAGTTCTATTTGCAATTTTTTAAGGAATCTCCATCCTCTACATGGAAAACCCTAAAGACTCCACCAGAAAATTACTAGAGATCATCAATGAATATAGTAAAGTTGCAGGATATAAAATCAACACACAGAAATCCCTTGCATTCCTATACACGAATAATGAGAAAGTAGAAAAAGAAATTAAGGAAACAATTCCATTTACCATTGCAACGAAAAGAATAAAATACTTAGGAATATATCTACCTAAAGAAACTAAAGACCTATATATAGAAAACTATAAAACACTGATGAAAGAAATCAAAGAGGACACTAATAGATGGAGAAATATACCATGTTCATGGATCAGAAGAATCAATATAGTGAAAATGAGTATACTACCCAAAGCAATTTACAAATTCAATGCAATCCCTGTATTAGGTATTTTAAAGTAACCTAGGCACTAGTGGTAAAGAACTCTTCTGTCAATGCAGGAGATATAAGAGACGTGGGTTTGACCCCTGAGTCAGGAAGATCCCCTGGAGGAGGGCACAACAACCCATTCCAGTATTCTTACATGGAGAATCCTATGGACAGAGAAGACTGGCAGACTACAGTCCATAGGGTCACAAAGAGTCGGACACAACTGAAGTGATTTAGCAGAGGTGATTTAAAATATACAGGAGAATGTGTGTAAGTTATATGCAAATGTCACACAATTTTATATAAGGAACTTGAGCCTCCTAGGATTTTGGTATGGAGTGGGGGAGTCTTGGTACCAATCCCTTGCAGATATAGGGGGAGGACTATTTCAAGGTAACTTAAATATCATGAAGAATATCATAAAGAAAATTGAAAGTACAGATTAAAGTATGGTTTGTGGGTAGAAACTTCTTTTAATTAGTAGTAGTTACAAATAAGTGTCCATTGGGTATGTAGCCTATGCTATACCTTCCTAACTGTGTCTCTGTTTGGATTTGAAGACTAATGGAAATGTATAATAAAAAAGAAATAGGAGAGTGTATAGTTTTCTTTCTGAATTGAACATTGTGAAGAGAATGTATAACCTACAGTGAACAGGTCTGAGTTTTGGCGTGGAAATATTGTGGATTTTTTTTTTTTTTTACCTTTATGCGAACTTCTTTTGCTTTTGGTGGAGCCACTTCTACCTCCTCAATGGAAAATGATCCACCAGGCTTCCAGACTATGGCTGCTCTGCACCTGATAACCTGGGAAGAAGAATATGGAGGCAGAAAGGGAAACTCCTTAGGCTTGGGAGTTGGAGAATTCCTATATTAATGATTATTACAAGGTTGAATCCAATTCTTTCATACTCAAGCCTAGATTAAAAAAAAAAAAAAGGAAGAGATCATTGCTTAAATATACTCAGAATGTAGTCTCTTGACCTCAACTCTTCCTGTACTATCAGTCTCTGTATTCAAATCAGTCTTGCAATTCTAACTGTATTTACATACTGCCACACAACCAAGAGGATAGATATCACACTTTTGATCTTATGATGAACGAAGTTGTTCAGTTTCAGGGTAGAAATGACATTGCAGTGTGAGAGTTATTTGTGATCCTAGGTATGGGAGAGAATCAGTTTTGGGGTGCAGGCAGGAATGGAGACCATCTAGTTGTGGCATTTCATCAAATGGTGGTGGTCACTGGCAGACTGAGATTGAAGAGGTTGTTGGTGGTAAGGTAGTCCTTCAAG
This sequence comes from Ovis aries, assembly GCF_016772045.2. Classification (NCBI taxonomy): domain Eukaryota; kingdom Metazoa; phylum Chordata; class Mammalia; order Artiodactyla; family Bovidae; genus Ovis; species Ovis aries. The sequence goes on along the minus strand of NC_056059.1, from coordinate 25,952,550 downwards.
GGTTCTGATTTCAGCCCATCATCGTTCTCACTATACATTATTATCCTTTGTGATTTCACCTAGTTTATATAGAATCAATTATTACTTTTATATAGACGATCTTTGTAACAGACTTGTTACTAAGCTTTAGATTCTATTCATTGGCTATTTGATTGTACTGTGCTTAGTTGCTCAGTCATGTCCAATTCTTTGCGACCCTTTGGACTGTCCTACAAGCATCTCAAATTCAACATGATAAAACATGAAGACACTGTTATTTCTTTTTTCCACCACCTCCCTTCCCTTGACCAGTGGTGGACACAGCACACAATTTGTTCTTTCCTCTGCTTTCTCTGTTTCAATGAGTTGCCATGTAATCTATTCAATACAAGAAATAAACCTGGAAAGAGCCTTGATTTGTCTCTTTCCCTCAACCTCCACAATCTAAAAATTTCTGTAATCTGACCCCTCTTCTCCATTTCTGCTGCTACTATGTGGTCCAGTCCTCACTGTCTTACACCTGGCTTGGTTCATCACCTTGAAGTCCATCTTTTATAGCATTGCTGTGCTTAGCCATTCAGTTCTGTCTGACTCTTTGTGACCCCATGGACTGTAGCCCATTAGGCTCATCTGTCCATGGGGATTCTCCAGGCAAGAATACTGGAGTGGGTTGCCATGCCCCACTCCAGGGATCTTCCTAACCCAGACCTGAATTGAACCCAGGTCTCCCTATTGCAGGCAGATTCTTTACTGTCTGAGCCACAGGGAAGCCCTGAATTATAATACTTATCATTGCTAATTCCCTACCTAAAAATGATATTGTCACCAGTTGTTTGTCAGGATCTCTTGACATGATCTACAAAGCTTTCCATGATCTTCCTGTCAGTCTTCCAACCTTATTTCTAGTCATTTTCTGCCCTCAGGAACAATAGAAAAATTCTGGATAATTTTCTTCTGTTTCTCCTCATGTTTCGTCTACCTGCACAACTGTCTCCTCCTTTACCTGGTGAATTCTTACATCTGTAAGTTTTCCCTTATTTATCACTTTCTCTGTGAAGCCAGGCAAGATTGGGGGCGATGCCCCTCTCTTTTTCACTACCCTCGGACTCTCTTTCATAGTTACTATGTCTCTCTATGAGATCCTTTAAGGAGGGGATATATCTTTAACTTTGGAAAGTTTGATATACACCTTGATATATTGCCTATTAAAGAAATGAAAAAAAAAAACTGAAGAAATGCAAGGCACATAAAAGGAATAAAAGAAAAGGGGAAGGAGAAGGAGAGATATTAAGATTGTCTTCCACCTTTAGGAGTATAGAGAGTAGTTGAGTAATGCTGCTAAGTCGCTTCAGTTGTGTCCGACTCTGTGCGACCCCATAGATGGCAGCCCACCAGGCTCCGCTGTCCCTGGGATTCTCCAGGCAAGAACACTGGAGTGGGTTGCCATGTCCTTCTCCAGGTGTTGGTAAATAGACAAGCACACAGGTTTACGTATTTATGCTATGACATAAAAACAATACTATACTTACTTTCCCTGTAGTACTCATGCTGATTTTCTTTTGTGTTCTTCTGGCCACGGATGAATATACTGAGAAAAGGAGATTCTGGATACAACTTTCAAAGTCCAAGGGAGCAGAGGTCACTGTTTGATCAAGAGGCTGAGTCCTGACCTTTGTGTATTAATCAGGTAATTAATACACCTCATAACTGGAAACAGATTTTCCTGATCCTTGATGGAATTTCCTAATTATAATATGAAAAAGATTTAGCTCAGTGCACAAGCACAAAAGGTGAAATTGTGCAAAGTTTTTCTCCTCTTAGTCATGAGGTTCCCCTCTTAGTATCCATTCTGTTGAATTTTAAATTTGGTCTTTTAAATGTCCAAGTTTAAAATTTTTATTAACCTGTATAAAATTGTGTCTGTGTTGTTTTTCCAATGCAGATATGGTATCTATGAGTCTAAATTTGAGTAATCTATTGGTTTTCCAAGTATGTGTCCCATTGTTGAGGAATTAGGATGTTACTAGCAAGTTTTATCCAGAAGTTTAGCATAAGCACCTCACCTCTTGGTATGCTGAGCTGGTTACTCAGAGAAATGGAAACCAATTTGGGTAAGAAGCCTAACAATCAGGATTTGAATTTGAGCAAATCTCTGTATGTGGATTAAGAGACTTGACCAGGATCCTGATGACCATGAGGAAAAGGAAATACATTCCCAATGAAAGGTAAACAAGTAGGCAGGTTTTAGCTAGAAGGGAAGAGAAGAAGATTAAATGCTCTTTCTGTGTCATAAAATGAGCATATGATCTTCTTCTTTAGCCTGTGAGATTACAGTGGATTATATTGATTAATTTTCAAATACTGAACCAGCTTTACATATCTGGAACAAATTCTACTTGGTGTATTAGTTTTCTTTCTTTGCACTGTCTTTGTCTGATTTTGGTTTCATAGTAGTAATAATATCATAAAAGCAGAGGATGCAATAGAAACAGAGAGGAAGTATATGTAATCTATATTTCTGGGAGCCCAAGGCTAATAGAGTTTTGCCAAGAGAATGCACTGGTCATAGTAAACACCCTCTTCCAACAACACAAGAAAAGACTCTACACATGGACATCACCAGATGGTCAACACCGAAATCAGATTGATTATATTCTTTGCAGCCAAATATGGAGAAGCTCTATACAGTCAACAAAAACAAGACCGGGACGTGACTGTGGCTCAGATCATGACCTCCTTATTGCCAAATTCAGACTCAAATTGAAGAAAGTAAGGAAAACCACTAGACCATTGAGGTATGACCTGAATCAAATCCCTTATGATTATACAGTGGAAGTGAGAAATAGATTTAAGGCAATAGATCTGATAGATAGAGTGCCTGAAGAACTATGGACAGAATTTTGTGACATTGTACAGGAGACAGAGATCAAGACCATCCCTATGGAAAAGAAAGGCAAAAAAGCAAAATGGCTGTCTGAGGAGGCCTTACAAATATCTGTGAAAAGAAGAGAAGTGAAAAGCAAAGGAGAAAAGGAAAGATATTCCCACTTCAATGAAGAGTTTGAAAGAATAGCAAGGAGAGATAAGAAAGCCTTCCTCAGCGATCAATGCACAGAAATGGAGGAAAACAACAGAATGGGAAAGACTAGAGATCTCTTCAAGAAAATTAGAGATACCAAGGGAACATTTCATGCAAAGATGGGCTCAATAAAGGACAGAAATGGCACGGGCCTAGCAGAAGCAGAAGATATTAAGAACAGGTGGCAAGAATACACAGAACTGTACAAAAAAGATCTTCATGACCCAGATAATTACGATGATGTGATCACTCATCTAGAGCCAGACATCCTGGAACATGAAGAACATGAAGTCAAGTGGGACTTAGGAAGCATCACTATGAACAAAACTCGTGAAGGTGATGGAATTCCAGTTGAGCTATTTCAAATCCTAAAAGATGATGCTGTGAAAGTGCTGCACTCAAGATGTCAGCAAATTTGGAAAACTCAGCAGTGGCCACAGGACTGGAAAAGTCAGTTTTCATTCCAATCCCAAAGAAAGGCAATGCCAAAGAATGTTCAAAATAGTGCACAATTGCACTCATCTCACAAGCTAGTAAAGTAATGCTTAAAATTCTCCAAGCCAGGCTTCAGCAATACATGAACCATGAACTTCCAGATGTTCAAGCTGGATATAGAAAAAGCAGAAGAACCAGAGATCAAATTGCCAACATCCACTGGACCATCGAAAAAGCAAGAGAGTTCCAGAAAAAGATCTATTTCTGCTTTATTGACTATGCCAAAGCCTTTGACTGTGTGGATCACAATCAACTGTGGAAAATTCTGAAAGAGATGGGAATACCAGACCACCTGACCTACCTCTTGAGAAACCTGTATGCAGGTCAGGAAGCAACAGTTAGACCTGGACATGGAACAACAGACTGGTTCCAAATAGGAAAAGGTGTGCGTCAAGGCTGTATATTGTCACCCTGCTTATTTAACTTATATGCAGAGTACATCATGAGAAGTGCTGGGCTGGAAGAAGCACAAGCTGGAATCAAGATTGCCGGGAGAAATATCAATAACCTCAGATATTCAGATGACACCACCTTTATGGCAGAAAGTGAAGAGGAACTAAAAGCCTCTTGATGAAAGTGAAAGAGAAAAGTGAAAAAGTTGTCCTAAAGCTCAACATTCAGAAAACGAAGATCATGGCATCTGGTCCTATCACTTTATGGGAAATAGATGGGGAAACAGTGGAGACAGTGTCAGACTTTATTTTGGGGGGCTCCAAAATCACTGCAGATAGTGATTGCAGCCACGAAATTAAAAGATGCTTACTCCTTGGAAGGAAAGTTATGACCAACCTAGATAGCATATTCAAAAGCAGAGACAGTACTTTGCCAACATTCATCTAGTCAAGGCTATGGTTTTTCCTGTGGTCATGTATGGATGTGAGAGTTGGACTGTGAAGAAAGCTGAGTGCTGAAGAATTGATGCTTTTGAACTGTGGTGTTGGAGAAGACTCTTGAGTGTCCCTTGGACTGCAGTAAGATCCAACCAGTCCATTCTAAAGGAGATCAGTCCTGGGTGTTCATTGGAAGGCTGATGCTAAAGCTGAAACTCCAATACTTGGCCACCTCATGCAAAGAGTTGACTCATTGGAAAAGACCCTGATGCTGGGAGAGATTGGGGGCAGGAGGAGAAGGGGACAACAGAGGATGAGATGGCTGGATGGTATCACCAACTCGATGGACATGAGTCTGAGTGAACTCCAGGAGTTGGTGATGGACAGGGAGGCCTGGCGTGCTGCAATTCATGGAGTCACAGAGTTAGAAACGACTGAGCCACTGAAGTGAACTGAACTGAACTGAAAGGTCTTGCTATAATGAGATTTGGACAATGGCTGGGAGTTAGGAACATAGAGTTTGGTGGGGATGGGGTTTGGGTATGGCTGAGTGTGAAGGCTCACACACAAGGACTCTAGTATCTTTTGAAGGACAGGAACTCGGGGAAGACTGAAAGAAGTTCAATGTAATTGAGGCACAAGGAATGAAATGAAAGATGTGAGGTTAACATGAAAGATTCATGTAGAGAAAGGAGTGGTGAGAATGCCAAATTTACTGAGCTGGCAATTGGCTATGGGATTCTGGTAAGTCTCTACACTGATCTTCCTTTGTCCTTGATTTTCTTCCCCAATGAATGGAGGTGACAGCCAAATAATCTCAGAAATTACCTCTGCCCATACCCGAACAAAGCTAAGTTCAATAGGTCCCTTTGCAGAAAGGTTCTACAAATGGCTTCTGATAGTGAGATTGGGAAAGGTTAATGATATTCTAGTCCAGGAATCTGTATAACAACCAGAGCTTGGTCTGTATTTGATTTTTCTCATGAAGGTTCATCTCAGTTACTTTGCAGTCTGTTTTGTTCTATTACCACATGCACTGTTACTAGTACAAAGAGTAATGTTATTTATTTTAATGTTTATTGCCAAAGTCTGATGTTGCTAAATCATAGATAATTATTAAGCCAATTTCAAAAAAGAAAATGTAAAGAAAAGTAACATTTCCTCATACTCCAATTAAGTAATGTAAATTGCTTGAGGACTTTGTGAAAATGTTGGGGAAAACCTACCATTTTTCTAGGGTCAAATTCTGAAATACGGTTTCAAGGTAGGTAAGATGACTATATTAAATTAATTCCCATGGCTTCTTTATAGCTATTATCTGTTTGTCATATTTAATGTGAAGAACAGAAATGGCAACTTTTCTGACCTTTTTATGTGCTTGTAAACTCTGCAAAAGTGGCCACTTCAGCAGTAATAGCATGTTCTCCGTCAAATTAACATCAATACTTATTTCGTCTTGGTTCATTTCCAAGGCAAAGCATTCAATATCACAGTAATCTAAACCTATGCCCCAACCACTAATGCCGAAGAAGCTGAAGTAGAACAGTTCTATGAAGGCCTACAAGAGCTTCTAGAACTAACGCCAAAAATATATGCCATTTTCATCACAGGGGATTGGAATGCAAATGTAGGAAGTCCAGAGATAACCTGGAGTAACAGGCAAGTTTGATCTTGGAGTACAAAATGAAGCAGGGCAAAGGCTAACAGAGTTTTGCCAGGAGAACACACTGATCATAGCAAACACCCTCTTCCAACAACAGAAGAGATGACTCTGCACATGGACATCCCAGATGGTCAGTACTGAAATCAGACTGACTATATTCTTTGCAGCTAAAGGTGGAGAAACTCTATACAGTCAGCAAAAGTAAGACCAGGAGCTGACCGTGGCTCAGATCATGAACTCATTTTTGCAAAATTCAGGTTTAAACTGAAGAAAGTAGGGGAAACTCCTAAATTCAGTATAACCTAAATAATATCCCTTATAATTATATAGTAAAAGTGACAAATAGATTCAAGGGCTTAGATCTGTTAGACAGACTGCCTGAAGAACTGTGGATGGCGGTTCATAACATTGCATAGGAGGCAGGGACCAAAATCACCCCAAAGAAAAAGAAATGCAAGAAGGCAAAATGGTTGTCTGAGGAGGCCTTACAAATAGCTGAGAAAAGAAGAGAAGTGAAAGGGAAAAGAGAAAAAGAAAGATATATCCCTCTGAATGCAGAGTTCCAAATAATAGTAAGGAGAGATAAGAAAGTCTTCTTAAGTGAACAGATTAAACAAAACGAGGGAAAAAAATAGAATGGGAATGACTAGAGATCTCTTCAAGAAAATTAAAGATATGGGAACATTTCATGCAAATATGGGCACAGTAAAGGACAGAAATGGCAAGGACCTAATAGAAGTAGAAGAGATCAAGAAAAAGTGACATGAATACACAAAAGAACTATACAAAAAGGTCTTAATGACCCAATAACCGTGATGGTGTGATCACTCACCTAGAGCCAGACATTCTGGAATATGAAATCAAGTGGGCCTGAGGAAGTCTTACTACAAGCAAAGCTAGTGGAGGTGACAAAATTCCATTTGAACTATTTCAAATCCTAAAAGATGATGCTGTGAAAGTACTGCACTCAATATGCCAGCAAATTTGGAAAACTCGGCAGTGGCCACAGGACTGGAAAAGGTCAGTTTTCATTCCAATTCCAAAGAAGAGCAGTGACAAAGAACATTCAAGTGACTGCAAGATTGTACTCATTTCGTATGCTAGGAAGATAATTCTCAAAATCCTTCAAGTTAGGCTTCAACAGTACATGATCCAAGAACTTCCAGACATACAAACTTGATTTAGAAAAGCCAGATGAACCAGAAATCAAATTGCCAACATCTGTTGGATCATAAAAAAAAATAAGAGAATTAAAAAAAAAATCTACTTCTGCTTCATTGTCTGCTCTAAACCCTTTGACTGTGTGGATCACAACAGTCTGTGGAAAATTCTTCAAGAGATGGGACTACCAGACCACTTTATCTGCCTCCTGAGAAACCGGACACAGGTCAAGAAGCAACAGTTAGAACTGGACATGGAACAACTGAATGGTTCCAAATTGGGAAAGGAGTTCATCAAGGCTGTATATTGTTACCCTGCTTATTTATCTTATATGTGGAGTAGATCATGCAAAATGCCAGGCTGGATGAATCACAAGCTGGGAAAGATGCCAGGAAATATATCAACAACTTCAGATATGCAGATGATACCACCCTAATGGCAGAAAGCGAAAAGGAACTAAAGACCTCTTGATAAAGGTGAAAGAGGAGAGTGAAAAAGCTGGCTTAAAACTCAACATTCAGAAAAAGAAGATCATGGCATCTGGTCCTATCTCTTCATGGCAAATCGATGGGGAAAAAGGGAAACAGTGGTAAATTTTATTTTCTCGGTCTCCAAAATCGCTGTGGATGATGACTGCAGGCACAAAACTAAAGGACACTTGATCCTCAGTTCAGTTCAATTCTAATGCTCAGTCATGTCTGACTGTGTGTGATCCCATGGACTGCAGCTTGCCAGGCTTCCCTGTCCATCACCAAATCCCAGGGCTTGCTCAAGCTCATGTCCATTGAGTTGGTGATGCAATCCACTCTCTCCCAGCATCAGGGTTTTTTCCAATGAGTCAGTTCTATACATCAGGGGGCCAAAGCATTGGAACTTTAGCTTCACCATCGGTCTTTTCAATGGATATTCAGGACTGATTTCCTTTAGGATTGTCAGGTTTAATCTCCTCGAAGACCAAGAGACTCTCAAGAGTCTTCTCCAACACCACAATTCAAAAGCATCAATTCTTCAGCACTCAGCTTTCCTTATGATCCAACCCTCACATCCACACATGACTACTGGAAAAACCATAGCTTTGACTAGATGGGCCTTGTCAGGAAAGTAATATCTCTGCTTCTTAATATGCTGTCTAGGCTTGTCATAGCTTTTCTTCCAAGGAATAAGCATCTTAATTTCATGGCTGTTGTCACCATCTGCAGAGATTTTGGAGCTAAGGAAATAAAATTTGCCACTGTTTTCATTTTTCCCCAACTATTTGCCATGAAGTGATGGGACCAGATGCCATGATCTTCATTTCTTGAATATTGATTTTATTTATTTATTTATTTATTTATTTTAAATTTATTTTATTTTATTTTATTTTTGTTAGTTTTTTAATTTTAAAATCTTTAATTCTTACATGCGTTCCCAAACATGAACCCCCTCCCACCTCCCTCCCCATAACATCTCTCTGGGTCATCCCCATGCACCAGCCCCAAGCATGCTGTATCCTGCATCAGACATAGACTGGCGATTCAATTCTTACATGATATTATACATGTTAGAATGCCATTCTCCCAAATCATCCCACCCTCTCCCTCTCCCTCTGAGTCCACAAGTCCGTTATACACATCTGTGTCTTTTTTCTGTCTTGCATACAGGGTCGTCATTGCCATCTTTCTAAATTCCATATATATGTGTTAGTATACTGTATTGGTGTTTTTCTTTCTGGCTTACTTCACTCTGTATAATCGGCTCCAGTTTCATCCATCTCATCAGAACTGATTCAAATGAATTCTTCTTAATGGCTGAGTAATACTCCATTGTGTATATGTACCACAGCTTTCTTATCCATTCATCTGCTGATGGACATCTAGGTTGTTTCCATGTCCTGGCTATTATAAACAGTGCTGTGATGAACATTGGGGTACATGTGTCTCTTTCAATTCTGGTTTCTTCGGTGTGTATGCCCAGCAATGGGATTGCTGGGTCATACGGTAGTTCTATTTGCAATTTTTTAAGGAATCTCCACACTGTTCTCCATAGTGGCTGTACTAGTTTGCATTCCCACCAACAGTGTAAGAGGGTTCCCTTTTCTTCATGCTCTCTCCAGCATTTATTGCTTGCAGATTTTTGGATCGCAGCCATTCTGACTGGTGTGAAGTGGTACCTCATTGTGGTTTTGATTTGCATTTCTCTAATAATGAGTGATGTTGAGCATCTTTTCATGTGTTTGTTAGCTATCCATATGTCTTCTTTGGAGAAATGTCTATTTAGTTCTTTGGCCCATGTTTTGATTGGGTCGTTTATTTTTCTGGAATTGAGCTGCATAAGTTGCTTGTATATTTTTGAGATTAGTTGTTTGTCAGTTGCTTCATTTGCTATTATTTTCTCCCATTCAGAAGGCTGTCTTTTCACCTTGCTTATAGTTTTCCTTTGTTGTGCAGAAGCTTTTAATTTTAATTAGATCCCATTTATTTATTTTTGCTTTAATTTCCAGAATTCTGGGAGGTGGATCATAGAGGATCCTGCTGTGATTTATGTCTGAGAGTGTTGTGCCTATGTTCTCCTCTAGGAGTTTTATAGTTTCTGGTCTTACATTTAGATCTTTAATCCATTTTGAGTTTATTTTTGTGTGTGGTGTTAGAAAGTGATCTAGTTTCAGTCTTTTACAAGTGGTTGACCAGTTTTCCCAGCACCACTTGTTAAAGAGATTGTCTTTACTCCATTGTATATTCTTGCCTCCTTTGTCAAAGATAAGGTGTCCATAGGTGTGTGGATTTATCTCTGGGCTTTCTATTTTGTTCCATTCATCTATATTTCTGTCTTTGTGCCAGTACCATACTGTTTTAATGACTGTGGCTTTGTAGTAGAGCCTAAAGTCAGGCAAGTTGATTCCTCCAGTTCCATTCTTCTTTCTCAAGATTGCTTTGGCTATTCAAGGTTTTTTGTATTTCCATACAAATCTTGAAATTATTTGTTCTAGTTCTGTGAAAAATATGGCTGGTAGCTTGATAGGAATTGCATTGAATTTGTAAATTGCTTTGGGTAGTATACTCATTTTCACTGTATTGATTCTTCTGATCCATGAACATGGTATATTTCTCCATCTATTAGTGTCCTCTTTGATTTCTTTCATCAGTGTTTTATAGTTTTCTATATATAGGTCTTTAGTTTCTTTAGGTAGACATATTCCTAAGTATTTTATTCTTTTCATTGCAATGGTGAATGGAATTGTTTCCTTAATTTCTTTTTCTACTTTCTCATTATTTGTGTATAGGAATGCAAGGGATTTCTGTGTGTTGATTTTATATCCTGCAACTTTACTATATTCATTGATTAGCTCTAGTAATTTTCTGGTGGAGTCTTTAGGGTTTTCCATGTAGAGGATCATGTCATCTGCAAACAGTGAGAGTTTTACTTCTTCTTTTCCAATTTGGATTCCTTTCATTTCTTTTTTCTGCTCTGATTGCTATGGCCAAAACTTCCAGAACTATGTTGAATAGTAGCGGTGAAAGTGGACACCCTTGTCTTGTTCCTGACTTTAGGGGAAATGCTTTCAATTTTTCACCATTGAGGATAATGTTTGCTGTGGGTTTGTCATAGATAGCTTTTATTATGTTGAGGTATGTTCCTTCTATTCCTGCTTTCTGGAGAGTTTTTATCATAAATGGATGTTGAATTTTGTCAAAGGCCTTCTCTGTATCTATTGAGATAATCATATGGTTTTTATTTTTCAATTTGTTAATGTGGTGAATTACATTGATTGATTTGCAGATATTGAATAATCCTTGCATCCCTGGGATAAAGCCCACTTGGTCATGATGTATGATCTTTTTAATGTGTTGTTGGATTCTGATTGCTAGAATTTTGTTGAGGATTTTTGCATCTATGTTCATCAGTGATATTGGCCTGTAGTTTTCTTTTTTTGGGGCATCTTTGTCAGGTTTTGGTATTAGGGTGATGGTGGCCTCATAGAATGAGTTTGGAAGTTTACCTTCCTCTGCAATTTTCTGGAAGAGTTTGAGGAGGATAGGTGTTATCTCTTCTCGAAATTTTTGGTAGAATTCAGCTGTGAAGCAGTCTGGACCTGGGCTTTTGTTTGCTGGAAGATTTCTGATTACAGTTTCAATTTCCGTGCTTGTGATGGGTCTGTTAAGATTTTCTATTTCTTCCTGGTTCAGTTTTGGAAAATTGTACTTTTCTAAGAATTTGTCCATTTGTTCTACGTTGTCCATTTTATTGGCATACAACTGCTGATAGTAGTCTCTTGTGATCCTTTGTATTTCTGTGTTGTCTGTTGTGATCTCTCCATTTTCATTTCTAATTTTATTGATTTGATTCTTCTCTCTTTGCTTCTTGATGAGTCTGGCTAATGGTTTGTCAATTTTATTTATCCTTTCAAAGAACCAGCTTTTGGCTTTGTTGATTTTTGCTATGGTCTCTTCTGTTTCTTTTGCATTTATTTCTGCCCTAATTTTTAAGATTTCTTTCCTTCTACTAACTCTGGGGTTCTCCAATTCTTCCTTTTCTAGTTGCTTTAGGTGTAGAGTTAGGTTATTTATTTGACTTTTTTCTTGTTTCTTGAGGTATGCCTGTATTGCTATGAACTTTCCTCTTAGCACTGCTTTCATAGTGTCCCACAGGTTTTGGGTTGTTGTGTTTTCATTTTCATTAGTTTCTATGCATATTTTGATTTCTTGTTTGATTTCTTCTGTGATTTGTTGGTTATTCAGAAGTGTGTTGTTCAACCTCCATATGTTGGAATTTTTAATAGTTTTTCTCCTGTAATTGACATCTAATCTTACTGCATTGTGGTCAGAAAAGATGCTTGGAATGATTTTGATTTTTTTGAATTTATCAAGTTTAGATTTATGGCCCAGGATGTGATCTATCCTGAAGAAGGTTCCATGAGCACTTGAGAAAAAGGTGAAATTCATTGTTTTGGGGTGAAATGTCCTATAGATATCAATTAGGTCTAACTGATGTAATGTATCATTTAAAGTTTGTGTTTCTTTGTTGATTTTCTGTTTAGTTGATCTGTCCATAGGTGTGAGTGGGGTATTAAAGTCTCCCACTATTATTGTGTTATTGTTGATTTCCCCTTTCATACTTGTTAGCATTTGTCTTACATATTGCGGTGCTCCTATATTGGGTGCATATATATTTATAATTGTTATATCTTCTTCTTGGATTGTTCCTTTGATCATTATGTAGTGGCCTTCTTTGTCTCTTTTCACAGCCTTTGTTTTAAAGTCTATTTTATCGGATATGAGTATTGCCACTCCTGCTTTCTTTTGGTCTCTATTTGCGTGGTATATCTTTTTCCAGCCCTTCACTTTCAGTCTGTATGTGTCCCTTGTTTTGAGGTGGGTCTCTTGTAAGCAGCATATAGAGGGATCTTATTTTTGTATCCATTCGGCCAGTCTTTGTCTTTTGGTTGGGGCGTTCAACCCATTTACGCTTAAGGTAATTATTGATAAGTATGATCCCGTTACCATTTACTTTATTGTTTTGGGTTCGGGTTTATACACCCTTTTCGTGTTTCCTGTCTAGAGAATATCCTTTAGAATTTGTTGGAGAGCTGGTTTGGTGGTGCTGAATTCTCTCAGCTTTTGCTTGTCTGTAAAGCCTTTGATTTCTCCTTCGTATTTGAATGAGATCCTTGCTGGGTACAGTAATCTGGGCTGTAGGTTATTGTCTTTCATCACTTTAAGTATGTCTTGCCATTCCCTCCTGGCCTGAAGAGTTTCTATTGAAAGATCAGCTGTTATCCTTACGGGAATCCCCTTGTGTGTTATTTGTTGTTTTTCCCTTGCTGCTTTTAATATTTGTTCTTTGTGTTTGATCTTTGTTAATTTGATTAATATGTGTCTTGGGGTGTTTCGCCTTGGGTTTATCCTATTTGGAACTCTCTGTGTTTCTTGGACTTGGGTGATTATTTCCTTCCCCATCTTAGGGAAGTTTTCAACTATTATCTCCTCAAGGATTTTCTCATGATCTTCCTTTCTGTCTTCTTCTTCTGGGACTCCTATAATTCGAATGTTGGAGCATTTCATATTGTCCTCGAGGTCTCTGAGATTGTCCTCATTTCTTTTAATTCGTTTTTCTTGTTTCCTCTCTGATTCATTTATTTCTACCCTTCTATCTTCTATTTCACTAATCCTATTTTCTGCCTCCGTTATTCTACTATTTGTTGCCTCCAGAGTGTTTCTGATCTCATTTATTGCATTATTCATTATATTTTGACTCTTTTTTATTTCTTCTAGGTCCTTGTTAAACCTTTCTTGCATCTTCTCAATCCTTGTCTCTAGGCTATTTATCTGTGATTCCATTTTGATTTGAAGATTTTGGATCATTTTCGCTATCAATATTTGGAATTCCTTCTCAGGTAGATTCCCTACTTCTTCCTCTTTGGTTTGGTTTGGTGGGCAACTCTCCTGTTCCTTTACCTGCTGAGTATTCCCCTGTCTCTTCATCTTGGTTATATTGCTGTGTTTGGGGTGGTCTTTTTATATTCTGGTAATTTGTGGAGTTCTCTTTATTATGGAGCTTCCTCACTGTGGGTGGGGTTCTATCACTGGCTTGTCAAGGTTTCCTGGTTAGGGAGGCTTGTGTTGGAGTTCTGGTGGGTGGAGCTGGGTTTCTTCTCTCTGGAGTGCAGTGGAGTGACCCGTAATGGGTTATGAGACATCAAAGGTTTTGGGATAATTTTGAGCTGCCTGTATATTGAAGCTCAGGGGAGTGTTCCTGTGTTGCTGGAGAATTTGAGTGGTATGTCTTGTTTTGGAACTTGTTGGCCCTTGGGTGGAGCTTGGTTTCAGTGTAGGCATGAAGGCTTTTGATGAGCTCCTATTGCTTAATGTTCCCTGAATTCAAGAGTTCTCTAATGTTTTCAGGCTTTGGATTTAAGCCTCCTGCTTCTGGTTTTCAGTTTTCTTTTTACAGTAGCCTCTAGACTTCTCCATCTATACAGCACCGATGATAAAACATGTAGGTTAAAGATGAAAAGTTTCTCCACATTGAGGGACACTCAGAGAGGTTCACTGAGTGACAAGGAGAAGAGAAGATGGAGGGGGTAGTTAGAGCTAACTGGAATGAGATGCGGTGAGATCAAAAGAGGAGAGAGCAAGCTAGCCAGTAGTCACTTCCTTATGTGCGCTCTATAGTCTGGACCACTCAGAGGTATTTACAGAGTTATACGGGGAAGAGGAGAGGGAGGAAGTAGACAGAGGTGACCAGGAGGATAAGAGAGAGGAATGAGAAGGAGAGAGACAAAACCTGCCAGTAACCAGTTCCTTAGGTGTTCTCCACTGTCTGGAACACACAGAGGTTCACAGAGTTGGATAGAAAAAGAGATGGGGGAGAAAAGAGACAGAGGTCACCTGGTGGAGAAAAAGGAGAGTCCAAAGGAGGAGAGAGTGGTCAAGCCAGTAATCTGGCTCTCAGGTAAACTTGGGTAGTGAAGTTTGGGTTTTTAAATGTACAAAATTGACAACAAAAACCTAAGAGTGAAGATTAAAAATCTAGAGTAGAGGTTGGATTTTCAAAGATAGAATATTAAAGAAAAGCAGAAGGGAAAAGGAAGAAAGAAAAAAAAACCCAAGAATTATTAAAAACAAACAAAAAAACAAACAAAAAAAAACCCCAAAAAACAAAAAACCACCAACAACCATCCAAAGACTAAAAGACTATATATGGTGTTTGCCTTAAAAAAAAAAAAAGTCTTTTTTAAAAAAAAAATAGTAGTAGTTGGTTATAGAAATAAAAATTAGAGGAGAAATAGAAGACTTAACAATTGAAAAAAAGTTAGAAAAACAAAAAACAAAAAACAACAACAAAAAAGGAATGATTTTAAAAATAGTGAACATATATCTGACCCTTCTCTGATGTGGGCCATGTGGGATCACTTCCAAGGTGGTTCCCTCTGTTTAACTTCTTCTGTTTGCTGGTTTTTTAGGCTCACTAGTTCAGTCATGCTGTGGGGAGGGGGGATGCTGCAAAGAAATAGTGCATACAGTGTCTCAGCCCCGCTTGACTTGTCCCTTCTCGCGGCGCAAAAACCGCTCCGGCTCTACAATGCTCAGCCGGGAACCGTCTGGGGCCGGCCCTAGGCTGCGTGCACTTCCCCGGTCCAAGCCGCTCAGGTTCGGTGCTCAGGCAGCCCTCAGAGGCACAAATGCGGCTGGGACTGTGCTTTGTGCCCTTCCCAGGTCCGAGTAGCTCAGGAGTTTGGTGAGCGCGATCGCCGCGGCTTGTCACCTTTTCTGCCGCTGCTGCTCAGCTTTCTGGGTGGACCGCTGGCGCCCCCTGTGAGGCAGATTGTGACTGTCCAGCACCCCAGAAGTCTTAGCAAAGAAGCCTGCTTGCAGTTAGGTAAGTAAAGTCTCTCTGGATCTGCAATTGCCCCTTTCCAGTCCTTACAGCTCTGGCTGCCTGTCCCCGATGGGGAATGGTCTGCAGCCGGCTTTTCCATTCCGTCCTTTGTTCTGTGCTCGGTCCTGGCGGTGTCTTATGTTCGAGCTCTTCGCGTGGTAGCTATCCCACAGTCTGGTTTGCTAGCCCAAGTTAGATCGTTCTGGTTGTGCGTGGCGCGTTCCTGCCCGATTCTTGCAAAGCACTGCAGCCCGCGCCTCCCGCGCGTCCCTGCCCTGCCCCCACTTCCCAATGGCGGATGCAGGCGTCTGTGCTGCTTTTCCGCTGGGGGAGTTACTGTTGGGCTTGTAATCTGTTGGTTTTAAGTATTTATCTATCTTTCCTTCCTGTTATGTTGCCCTCTGTGTTTCCAAGGCTCACCACAGACTCGGCAGGGAGAGTGTTTCCTGGCGTTTGGAAACCTGTCTTCTTAAAATTCCCTTCCCAGGACGGGCTTCCCTTCCCGGGACCGAGCTCCCTCCCCACCTCCTTTGTCTCCTTTTTCGTCTTTTATATTTTTTCCTACCTGTTTTTGAAGACAATGGTCTGCTTTTCTGGTTGCCTGATGTCCTCTGCCAGCCTACAGAAGTTGTTTTGTGGAGTTTGCTCGGCGTTGAAATGTTCTTTTGAGGAATTTGTGAGGGAGAAAGTGGTCTTCCCATCCTATTCCTCGGCCATCTTTACCCCTCCCTCCTTGAATATTGATTTTTAAAACAGGTTTTCACTCTCTTCTTTCACCTTCACAAAAGGTCTTTAGTTCTTTACTTTCTGCCATAAGGATGGTGTCACCTGCATATCTGAGGTTATTGATCTTTCTCCCGGCAATCTTGATTCCAGCTTGTGTTTCATCCAGCCTGGCATTTCTCAAGATGTACTCTGCATATAAGTTAAATAAGCAGGGTGACAATATACAGACTTGACGTACTCCTTTTACGATTTGGAACCAGTCTGTTGTTCCATGTCCAATTCTAACTGTTGCTTCTTGACCTGCATACAGATTTCTCAGGAGGCAGGTCAGGTTGTCTGGTATTCCCATCTCTTGAAGAATTTTCCAGTTTGTTGTGATTCACACAGTTAAAGGCTTTAGTATAGTCAATGAAGCAGATGTATTTTTCTTGAATTCTTTTGCTTTTTTGAGGATCCTATGGATGTTGCCAATTTGATCTCTTGTTCCTCCACCTTTTCTAAATCCAGCTTGAATATCTGGCAGTTCTTGGTTCATATACTGTTGAAGCCTAGCTTAGAGAATTTTCAGTATTACTTTGCTAATGTGTGAGATGAGTGTAATTGTGGGGTAGTTTGAACATTCTTTGACATTGCCTTTCTTTGGGATTGGAATGAAAACTGACCTTTTCTAGTCCTGTGGCCACTGCTGAGTTTTCCAAATTTGCTGGCATATTGAGTGCAGCACTTTCACAGCAGCATCTTTTAGGATTTGAAATAGCTCAACTGGAATTCCATCACCTCCACTAGCTTTGTTTGTAGTGATGCTTCCTAAGGCCTACTTGACTTCACTCTCCATGATGTCTGGCTCTAGGTGAGTGCTCACACCATCGTGATTATCGGGTCATTAAGACCTTTTTTGTACAGTTCTTCTATGTATTCTTGCCACCTCTTCTTAATATTTTCTACTTCTGTTTGGTCCTTGCCATTTGTATCTTTTATTGTGCCCATCTTTGCATGAAATGTTCTCCTGATATCTCTAATTTTCTTGAAGAAATCTCTAGTCTTTCCTATTTCAGATTTAATATGATGACAAACCTAGACACTATATTAGGTTTAAAACTTACATTCTTCTCCATTTGAAGCATGAGGCTAATGCAATGTTTCATACAATGGTGTATGCAAGAAAATATAAACTGAAAGTTAAATAACTCAGATTTTCAAGCGTTTTAAATTTAGTGTTCTCAAAAAATTTAAAGACCAACGTCACCATATTGTAGGTGAAAATGAAAAGGTGAATCTTATTTCTTGTTGTTGTTGTTGCTGTTCAGTCGCTAAGTTGTGTCCAACTTTTGTGACCCCAAGGACTGCAGCACGCCAGGCTTAAGACATCATATTAAAAAGCAGAGACATCCCTTTGCCGATGAAGGTCCACGTTGTCAAAGCTATGGTTTTCCCAGTAGTCACGAACAGATGTGAGTTCATAAACAATGCTGAGTACCAATGAATTGGATGCTTTCAAACTGTTGTCCTGGAGAAGACTCTTGAGAGTCCCTTGGACAGTAAGGAGATCAAACCAGTTAATCTTAAAGGATATCAACCCTGAATATTCATTGGAAAGACATATGAAGCTGAAGCTCCAATTTTTTGCCAGATGGTGACTTATTGAAAAGATCCTTATACTGGGAAAGACTGAGGGCAGGAGGAAAAGGGGACAACAGAGGATTTGATCATTGGATAACATCACTGACTCAGTTGACATGAGTTTGAGCAAACTCAGGAAGATAGCGACAGACAGGGAAGCCTGGCATGCTGCAGTCTTTGAGGTAGCAAATGTCAGGCACAACTTAGGACTGAAAAGCAATAGCAAGAAGTTAGATTCAACTTTTGCATTTTCACCCACAATATGGTGACGTTCATCTTTAAATTTTTAGAGAATACTAAATTTAAAATGCTTGAAAATCTATGTGTTATTTAATTTTCAGATTGTATTTTCTTGGATGCACCATTGTATGTAACATTGCATTGGCCTCATGCTTCAAATGGAGAAGAATGTAAGTTTTAAATTCTCAGCATGCTTATCTTTTCTTATCAACATGAAGCTTCAGTCCACCATCAATAATGTAGGAACTATTGTTTTTCTAGGCTAATGACGGGTGAATTTTGGTACTCTCTTACTACTAATGACCAATAGGATACTTTTATTTGAATATTGCCTGTGGATAGGAGTGAACTATTCAGCTAAAGAATTTTAGAGGAGACCTATTTAAGGGTCAGTTTCAGAGTTCTATAAAAATTATTTGGGTCATATTGTTTCAGAACCCATAACTGTAGTCTCATCAACTCTGCACTCAATGTACAGAGATGCACGGATGGACTCATAGAGCTACAAAGTAGCTTCAAGATCAAACACCCCAACGCTGTTTTTCAGATGCTTTGTAACTGACTGATTTTAGTCAGTCTACCAAGCACACTTTAATAATTTCAACCAAACCTATTGTTAGTTTATATCAATCACTACTAAGTGATACTGCATAGCAATATCATATAGTAAGACTCAGGAAAGGGAATACAGCATCCTAGGAAAACCCAGTTGTCTTTAAATGTAAACATTCTTGCACTTTCGTTTACACAGAAAATATTTTACAGTCAAGACCTTTGAACTCACTCATTACTCTATACAAACACAATCTGCCCCTTGCAAAATAATTCTTTTCCTGCTTACTATCTGGAAGTTTCTTTTTTCTCTTTTATAGGTTCTTATGCACAGTTCCAATTTCTACAATGTCTTTTACCCATTGTTCATGTTGTAGTCATACAGTCTCCCAAAGCCCAACTTGGGAGTGACCTGCTCTCAGAGGGCTTCCCCAGTCTTCCAGTCATAAGTGAGGTCTCTATGCCTTGAATCTATAGTCTTTTGGATTGTCTGAGCAGATGTCACATCCAGCCCTATATTGTAGTTCTTTTTGTGTGAGTGTCTTATAATACGGAACCATCAGTGACTTGAAGGCAGTGGTTACTTTTATCCCTTTTTCCAGTATGTTTACCACAATGTTGTTATTAAATGTTTAGTAAATGTATGCTGAAGAGAAATACTTCTGAAGTATCAAATCGTAAACTATTGATGAAAAATAAACCCATAAAAGCAGCACAAATTGTACTTTGTAAATAAATAACTCTCTGGAGGAATTTAGATCATTTCAAAATTGTGTTAGTGATAAGTAGGTTGCTAATTAAGTTGTACTGTAATTTAACTTATATCAGTACTCAAATCGCAAAGAAAATTTTACTATAACATAATTTTGTAGTGTTTATTCTTTCATTGGTCTTTCATTTTCTCATTTGATCTTCATACCTGACTCTCAAGGGAGGAGGTATCATCCTCATTTTATAGATGACAACAGCGATGCATGGGCAAAGGCACTTAGGGTCCCACGGGCTTCCCTGGTGGCTCAGGTGGTAAAGAATCTGTCTGCAGTACAAGGGAATGGGGTTTAATCCCTGGGTTGAGAAGATCTCCTGGAGAAAGAATGCCAACCCACTCCAGTATTCTTGCCTGGAGAATTCCATGGAGAGAGAAGCCTGGCAGGCTCCAGTCCATGGGTCGCAGAGTTGGACATGACTGACCAACCCTTGACTTTGACTTCAGGGTCACACAATGACTGCTTAAAGGGTTCTTCACAACTGATTTAAAGCTCTTGTATCTACATGGTTTCCTACAACCACTCCCTTTTATACTTGATCTGAGACTTCTCATTTTTCATAAAATTTTGGATGTAAGAGTCATATGTATAAGATATCACACAGAGACACATTACACAAACATACACACATACACACAAATACCAATTTTCATCTTGGAGCAATTCAAATACCTTATTTATATCTTGCAAAAGGCAAGATATAGGTTATAAGTAGATCTATGTTAATTTATTTTTTGGAAAGTAGTCAGTTACCAGTTTTGGAGACGGAAATGGCAACCCACTCCAGTATTCTTGCCTGGAGGATCACATGGACGGAGGAGCCTGGTGGGCTACAGTGCATGGGGTCGCTAAGAGTTGGACACAACTGAGTGGCTTCACTTTCACTTTTCACTTTCAGGCATTGGAAAAGGAAATGGCAACCCACTCAAGTATTCTTGCCTGGATAATCCCAGGGACAGAGGAGCCTGGTGGGCTGCTGTTTATGGAGTTGCACAGAGTCAGACACAGGTGAAGCGACTTAGCAGCAGCAGCAGTTACCAGTTTAGAAATAGAATCTCTGGTTTTAAATTCTGTAGAAGGAAACGTCAATAATAAAATGGCTTCCAAAAAAACCCCCCAAAACAAGCAAATCTAATCAAAGAATCAAATGACCTGTTTATGTATAAAACTGGAAAAAGCATTCATGGGGATAGCAAATCATTTACTTTTTCACTCTTTTCCTCCTCCAAAAGCTATTGAGGTCCTTTAATGGACCAGAACCTGGTAGTCCGGAGTCGACGATGAGAAAGTGAAAGGAGAGAGGCTAATATTTCTTGGGTTACGCAGCCGGCTTTCGCGTTCCAGGAAATCAACCAGAAATAGAGAGATAGAGAGAGAGAGAGAAAGAAAGAAAGAAAGACAGGGGACCCAAGCTCTGATGGAGCAAAGGTGTTTTAATCAGCATGGTGTGGGCATATATACTGTAGTTATTCTCAGCAAAAATAAAGATTAAAATTCCAGACTTACAAAACATAGGCGATCCATATTAAAGAGAGAGAGTTGTAAACAATCACTTTTACCAAATGGTTCACAAGAAGGAAGAGGGTACTTGTCACCATATTGAAAAACTAATGAAGGAAATGCCTGGATCCCTCAGCCCCAGGAGAGGCTTTTCTCTCCTCTTAATTCCTGAATATTCAGAAATTAATAAGGAACAGAGGATTCCTGATAGATTCAAAACAGCACACAGGAAGCCTCCTGTTAAATGCTTCCTGACAATTCCCCCTATTTTAATATATTTGTAAAATGAAATTTGATTTGTTTCCAATTGTAGGCACTATGATTAAAATGAATCCAGAATAACACAAAATTGAGGTAATCTGAAAGCAAGGCCAACCATGGGACCTTCTTCCCAGGGTCATTGGAGATTTACTAGTTGTAATGTACCCAGAGGTTTTATAGATGTATTAACATTTCTAAGGTCTGTTAGGAGACGCCATTTGCTAGATTTCTTTTTTATAACAAAAATAGGAGATTTCCAAGGAGAACAAGATTCCTCAATATGCTTTAATTCTAGCTGTGTATTTGTAAGTTCCTTAGTCACCTGTAATTTCTCTTTTATTTGTCATAAACCTTTTTTTATATTTTTGTATTCATCAGTTTATTTGCCATATCTTATTTTTATATTAAAAGCATATATCTTACTTTTTTTTAGCAACTATGAAGTGTCTTGTATATTACATTTTATAGATTGGTGAATATATTTATTATATCCTATTATAATATATATTTATTATATATATTTATATCTATACATATAAATATACATTATATATTTATTAATAGCTTAAAATCTCTTTAGTTTTTCTGTAAGAAAAACTTTTTGTAAGAGAAAGTTAATGTTCAGTAATTAATATTTTAAAATCTTATTTTATTTGGAAATGACTAGTTATTTAATAAACTTTTATTATTTAGTTTAGTATAACTCTAGAAATTTAAGTTATACCAATCCTAAGAGATTATTTTAGATTATAATAATAGTTATTCTATTAAAAATATAATTATTTTTAATAGAGTTTATCTAAAAGTTTTCATTTCATTTATATATTTATATATATATATAAAGAGTTACCTTTTGTTGACAAATTTAGTTTACCTTAAACCTAGGCATAATAAAAGTATTGCATAATGTTGATGATTTAATTAGATTAGCAAACAATTATATTTAAATTATATTTATATTAAATAAACATTATATTTAATATTGAATATTTTTTAGTTCACATGAATTTGAATTTAAATAGAGCTCATTAGCTTCATATTATCTAAAAACAAAGCTGGTATATCGATGGCAGCACTGCCAGATGTTGAGGGTTTCAGGGAAAAGATGGAATTTGTCCCTGGTTTTTGTTGAAGGGGACCTGGGTTGGGGGGGGGGGTCCCTGCTTGGAGTTTTCCAAAATAGGTTTTCTTTCAATGTCAAATTTACATTTACAATCTTTGGCCCAATGCATTCTTCTACATCAGCAGTAACCAGGGCAGATTTTTGGAGGGTTGTTTTTTAAAATTAGCTTTCTTAGGGCAGTCCCCTTTTGAATGGTTCTTATTTCCACATGTAAAGCATCCTTCATTTCCCTTTCTTAAGGCAGCAACCATTGTTTCAGCTAGCATTTACATCTTTTGAGTTTCTGATCTTAGATTGCAACTGCTGCTGCTGCTAAGTCACTTCAGTCGTGTCCGACTCTGTGCGACCCCATAGATGGCAGCCCACTGGGCTCCGCCGTCCCTGGGATTCTCCAGGCAAGAGTACTGGAGTGGGTTGCCATTATGAAGTCTCTCAGTCATGTCCGACTCTTTGTGACCCGTGGACTGTGGCCCACCAGGCTCCTCTGTCCATGGGGTTCTCCAGGCAAGAATACTGGAGTGGGTTGCCATTTCCTTCTCCAGGGGATCTTCCCAACCCAGGAATCGAACCCACATCTTCCGCATTGCAGGCAGGCGCTTTAACCTCTGAGCCACCAGGGAAGCCCCTAGATTGTAACAAGCATTCAAATAATAAGAGTCCCTGTCTCATGAATTGGAGCTATAGCCTTTTGACTTTCCTGACTTGCATTTTCATAAACAAGTAATTTCTCTAGTTGCCTTTTATCTTTTTCTCCGATTACAGTATGGGAAATAGCAGTTTCTAATCTAGCTAAAACATCAGCATAAATTTCATTCAGTTCAGTCACTCAGTCGTATCCGACTCTTTGTGACCCCGTGAATCGCAGCACGCCAGGCCTCCCTGTCCATCACCAACTCCTGGAGCTCACTCAAACTCACGTCCATCCAGTCGGTAATTTCATTAGGTCCTAGTAAAGGAGAGACTTTTAGATTCACACCTGTTGGCACAGGAGGAACATTTGGAGCAGCCAGGGCAGAGCTTGTAGGAAAATTTTTCCAGAAATCTATCGGAATATTTTTTTCCCTGTCTGGTGGCTCATTCAACATTCTCTTTGACCTGGTGCCAAATTTCTAAGTTAAAACTGTCTTTATCAAGGCACCAGGGATTATGTTAAACTATTGTTTGAAGGCAAGCGTCTACTCATTGGCACGAAACCCAAAGTCCCTGAACTTTAAGTAAAGTAGAAAAGTGAGGGGGCTTTCCAGCCGATTGACCCGTGTCTTAGTACTTACCGGCCTCAGTAGGCCCTGGGGTCACTCCATCCGAATCCGCCACGTGTACCAAGCTCCTGTTCTGGTCGCCGCTTGTTGAGGTCCTTTAATGGACCAGAACCTGGTGGTCCGGAGTCGACGATGAGAAAGCGAAAGAAGGAGAGAGGCTATTATTTCCTGGGTTATGCAGCCAGCTTTCGCATTCCAGGAAATCAGCCAGAAATAGAGAGAGAGAGAGAAAGAAAGAAAGATGTGGGGACTCAAGCTCTAATGGAGCAAGGTGTTTTAATCAACATGGTGTGGGCATATATACTGTAGTTATTCTCCGCAAAAATAAAGATTAAAATTCCAGACTTACAAAACATAGGCGATCCATATTAAAGAGAGAGAGAGCTGTAAACAATCACTTTTACCATATGGTTCACAAGAAGGAAGAGGGTACTTGTCACCGTATTGAAAGACTAATGAAGGAAATGCCTGGATCCCTCAGCCCCAGGAGAGGCTTTTCTCTCCTCTTAATTCCTGAATATTCAGGAATTAATAAGGAACAGAAGATTTCTGACAGATCCAAAACAGCACACAGGAAGCCTCCTGTTAAATGCTTCCTGATAAAAGTAAGGTAATTTAATTTATCGTGGAATGCAGTTACACTCAGAGTAGCTAGACTACCAATATGGCAGATGAGCCCTACATGGACCACAGGGTACTGCTGGAGTGGATTCAGTACCGCCATGATCACAGACCATTGGCCTGCAGCTCTCCTTTGTGCCCAGGGCGCCCGTAATTTCCTGCAGCAGCTTACCCTCCAGCTAGTATGATTTGAGCTACCACATACCTACTCCCTCCCTCTGAGGCTCTAGATATGTCTCCTTCACAAACCTAATGTCTCAACCTCAAAAATAAATTTCTGCACTTTAGTTATATTTTGAGAGAAATGTAGTCAAGTAGTTGCAGAATATGCTAGTGGCACCCTGCCTAGACCCCATTTACTATGTGATCACTGTGAGTAGGGCAAAAACAGGCATTATTTTCCTCATTTTTATAACTTTGAGAGGACGGAGGTTTCAAGAAGTTGAGTATTTTTCACTGATTGTATTTATTATGTTTTTCATTTTTTAATACTTTATGCTTTGATATCTTGAGACCTTGCAGACCCAAGGAGAGACTGCCTCTCTCGGGATTACTTAATTTCTAGAGGTAGCAAACAGCTTGCTTAGGTATCTCTTTGATATGCAAGGCAACCAATCTCAGATTCATATCCCCCAACCACCTCCTTTTATTGTTGCCAACTGTCTGGGATGTTCTCCTCCTGCCCTAAATCACTCCAAGGCCAGTTACCAGATAACTGGGGACCATCCCTATGGCTCAGAATCCACTGAAGCTCACTTAGGGATCAGTTCAGTTCAGTTGCTCAGTCGTGTCCGACTCTTTGCGACCCCATGAATGGCAGCACGCCAGGCCTCCCTGTCCATCACCAACTCCTGGAGTTCTCTCAGACTCATGTCCATCGAGTCAGTGATGTCATCCAGCCATCTCATCCTCTGTCGTCCCCTTCTCCTCCTGCCCCCAATCCCTCCCAGCATCAGAGTCTTTTCCAGGGAGTCAAATCTTCGCATGAGGTGGCCAAAGTACTGGAGTTTCAGCTTTAGCATCATTCCTTCCAAAGAAATCCCGGGGCTAATCTCCTTCAGAATGGATTGGTTGGATCTCGTTGCAGTCCAAGGGACTCTCAATAGTCTTCTCCAACACCGCAGTTCAAAAGCATCAATTCTTCAGTGCTCAGCCTTCTTCACAGTCCAACTCTCACATCCATACATGACCACTGGAAAACCATAGCCTTGACTAGACGGACCTTAGTCGGCAAAGTAATGTCTCTGCTTTTGAATATGCTGTCTAGGTTGGTCATAACTTTTCTTCCAAGGAGTAAGCTTCTTTTAATTTCATGGCTGCAATCACCATCTGCAGTGATTTTGGCTTGCTTACTCCTTTTCCTGAAATCCACAATAAAGGCTCTGGCCCATGCTTTTTCCTATCTCTTTCTGTCTTCTTGACTGACCCTGCATAGCATGGCATGCTCCCTCCTTTGGGGGGAACTGTGACTAATAACTTCTTTTAAGGCAGTTGTCTGTATGTCTGTCATTGTCCATACCTGACTAAGTCAAATCCTGGGTATATTTTAAGACACTAATGCATATCTAGAAATTTGCAGAGCTGAACCTAGAACCCAGGTCTTTATATTCCTAGGAAGGTTTTGTTTCTACAACATTAGGTTCTTTATAAGTGTCATGTAAAATTGCATTTAAGGCTTTTTTAAAAAGTTAGGATATGGTTGCAGGCATTATTTTAGGAAAAAGATGTGTTCTCTTTATAAAAGTTGACTAACACTCTTTATCAAATCCTTGACCTCAAATATTTTGTTGCCTAACAGGACAAGTTTCACTAAAATATTTGAGTATTATGTAATTGTTAGGCAAGATTTTGTGACTTAGAAACTTGTCATCATGTAATTGAATGATAGGAAAAGCCCATCACAGATTTTTTTCCATCCAGAACAAGAATCTTCTTAAGGGTGATTTTCCTCAGTGTGCTTGTTGGATGTAGTGAGTGGGGAAGAAAATGTGGCAAATATAGGAGAAGTGTTAGAAAATATGAGTAGATTCCTTCAGTGAGGCCAAGGACTAGCATTGAGAGGAAATATCAGTGTCGATTGTGCTTATTTATTCCAAGTGCCAGCCTAATCACTTTTGAAACAGTTTAACTTTTAAATTGTGTTTTTATTCAAACTGGAAATTCAGACATCTGGAGTCCCTGGAAAAAGAAACTTTCAGAATGGGAGGCTGGTCGATGGTAAAGTTTTCTCTAGTATTTTGCATTGAGATACTAGTACAGTCTTATTGACATGTAATCAACTCATGGAAAACCACACCAATGAAAAAATGAAGAGCTCCCAGATATCTTAAAAGGGCAAAAAATCCTTCAGTTATCTTTTGCAACATTCATCTTTTGTATAGTTATAGGTGCCTTCCTCCTCATCTTTTGTTAGGGCCATTAAGCTACTATTATTGTTGTCATTGTTGTTTCTGCTACAACTAAACATTAATTTTAGTGTTTTAATGACTAATACATGTCAGCACTTGTTTGCCAAGTGCTTTACCTGCATTTTCTCATTTAGTTTTCACTACACTGGGTAATAAAGGATGTATTGTTCACCCTATTTTTCAGACGATGGGACTGGCAATTAAGGACTTTCAATTACTTGCTAAGGTCACTAATGTCTAGTAAGTGATCTGAAAGCAAAGCTCATGTGTTTAAGTTCTACACCATAGTTTCCCCAAGCATCCTAGCAAAAGCCAGAGAACAAAATAATCTCAACTATGTCCCTGGCCACATGTGGCTATTTAAATTTAAATTAATTGAAATTAAATATAATTAAAAAGTAAGTTTTCCAGTTGCAGTAGCATACTTCACATGTTCAGTGGTACATATGGCTTGTGGCTAATGAGCTGGACAATAAACCAAAGAAAAATTCATCATTGAAGACAATTTTCTCGGACACAGCTAGTCTGGAATCATACTGGGTGTGGGTGTGAGGGCTGGTGAGAGTGGGAATGGGAGATGTTGTCTGGAGAAGAGAGATTTAAATGACACATTAGAACTGTCTGCTTTGTTCTTAAATGGCTAATTAGAGTGACAGATAAGGTGAGAATTTAGAGTCAATACAGTGAGATTTTCTTCTGGTTTTACCCTTTGCTGGGGAGTGATCCAGAGATGTAAGATGACTTCTCAATTATGAAGTGTTTGGGTGCCAATGAGTGCACTGAAGTGTGACTATTCTATATCACTGATAACGTCAGGATATTAATCTATTTTTGTTCCTATGGGACAGGTAAGAGATACCTATGGGGAAGCTAAAGGTATGCTCTTTGATTTTAACACATTATCTTTTATTTTCTTTCATAGAGGAATATTTTTCCTCTATCCAGATTTCTGGAAAAGACAATGTGACGTCAAAGACCTACCTCCTATGACATCACATCTTATGGTTTTCCAGAGATAATCAGCCTTGGATCAAAGGAAGGCTGTGCATTTGACAGATCATGCGTACTCCGTAGATCAGAGGGTGTGACTACAGAGCCATGACCTAATTTCAGAGACAGACTGATTTGCATCTCAGTGACCCCAAAGCACACTGCTTCGGAGTTAGTCTAAAATATATTTTCTAGGTAGCTAAATGAGAGACCTAATATAGAATAGAGCATATGTTACATCCCTGCGAGATATTAGGCAATTAATTAAAATTAAGTTTTTCAGTCTTTAAAATGAGGATGTTAGTACTGAATTTGTAAAATGACATTAAGATTATATGGGATAAATTATGTAGATAGCATAGTGCAAGGCACATAAGTTCAGTTTACAGAGTCTGAATTTCTGCATTGCAAGTTTTAATATTGAGTTTATTTAGAATAGAGAAAATTATAATTTATCTTGTGAAGAATGCAGAGTTCCAAAGAATAGCAAGGAGAGAAAATAAAGTCTTCCTCAGTGATCAATGTAAAGAAATAGAGGAAAACCATAACATGGGAAAGACCAGAGATCTCTTCAAGAAAATCAGAGATACCAAGGAAATATTTCATCCAAAGATAGGCACAATAAAGGACAAAAACCGTATGGACCTAACAGAAGCAGAAGATATTAAGAAGAGGTGGCAAGAATACACAGAACTATACAAAAAAGATCTTCATGACCCAGATAATCACGATGGTGTGATCACTCACCTATAGCCAGACATCCTGGAATGTGAAGTCAAGTGTGCCTTAGGAACCATCACTATGAACAAAGCTAGTGGAGGTGATGGAATTATAGTTGAATGATTTCAAATCATAAAAGATGCTGCTGTGAAAGTGCTTCACTCAGTATGCCAGCAAATTTGGAAAACTCAGCAGTGGCGACAGGACTGGAAAAGGTCAGTTTTCATTTGCATCCCAAAGAAAGACAATGCCAAACAATGCTCAAACTACCACACAATTGCACTCATCTCACACGCTAGTAAAGTAATGCTCAAAATTCTCCAAGCCAGGCTTCAACAGTACGTGAACCATGAACTTTCAGATGTTTAAACTGGATTTAGAAAAGACAGAGCAACCAGAGATCAAAATGCCAACATCAGTTGGATCATCGAAAGAGCAAGAGAGCTCCAGAAAAGCATCTACTTCTGCTTTATTGACTATGTGAAAGCCTTTGACTGTGTGGATCACTACAAACTGTGGAAAATTCTTCAAGAGATGGGAATAGCAGATCACCTGACCTGCCTCCTGAGAAATCTGTATGCAGGTCAAGAAGCAACAGTTAGAACTGGACATGGGACAAAGACTGGTTCCAAATCGGGAAAGAAGTACATCAGGCTGTATATTGTCACCCTGATTATTTAACTTATATGCAGAGTACATCATGAGAAATGCTGGACTGGATGAAGCACAAGCTGGAATCAAGATTGCCAGGGAAAAATATCAATAACCTCAGATATGCATATGACACCACACTTATGGCAGAAAGTGAAGAAGAACTAAAGAGCCTCTTGAAAGTGAAAGAGGAGAGCAAAAAAGTTGGCTTAAAGCTCAACATTCGGAAAACTAAGATCATGGCATCTGGTCCCATTCACTTCATGGCAAATAGATGAGGAAACAATGGAAACAGTGACAGACTTAGTTTTGGGGGGCTCCAAAACCACTGCAGGTGGTGACTGCAGCCATGAAATTAAAAGAAGATTGCTCCTTGGAAGAAAACTTATGACCAACCTAGACAGGTTATTAAAAAGCAGAGACATTACTTTGCCAACAGAGGTCCATGTAGTCAAAGCTATGGTTTTTCCAGTAGTCATGTATGGATGTGAGAGTTGGACTATAAAGAAAGATGAGCACCGAAGAATTGATGCTTTTGAACTATGGTGTTGGAGAAGACTATTGAGAGTCCCTTGGACTGCAAGGAGATCCAGCCAGTCCATCCTAAAAGAAATCAGTCCTGAATATTCATTGGAGGAACTGATGCTGAAGCTGAAACTCCAACATTTTGGCCATCTGATGTGAAGAGCTGACTCATTTGAAAAACTCTGATGCTGGGAAAGATTGAGGGAAAGTAAATGAGGGGTTTAGAAGGAAAAGAGGTATAAATAAAAATAAACTCTTCTACAATGTATGCAGTGCTTTATGGTTTAGAATTTGGTATACATAATTTCATTTTATTCTTACCCCAACCTCCAAACTAATTGTTCATATCATCTCTTTATTAATAAGGACTCTGATTTCACAAAGACTAATTTTAGCTCAAATGAAATGTCTGATTTAAAATTCCATGATTTGGCTCTTGTGTCATGCTCAGTCATGTCTGACTCTTTTGCAACTCCATGGACTGCCCCGCCAGGCTCCTCTGTCCATGGGATTTTCCAGGCAAGAATACTAGAGTGAGTTGCCATACCCTCCTCCAGGGGATCGTCCCAACCCAGGGATTGAACCCAGGTCTCTTGCATTGCAGGCAATTTTTTACTGTCTGAGCCACCATGGAAGTTCCCTCAGAAATTCTAGGGAAATATGTCCTTTTTGTTGATTTATCCACATTGACAGACAACCTTGAATTAAATAGCTGACTGTATGATGGATTGTGTGAGGCCTCCAAATGTGGACAGAAGAAAAATCAAAGTCCTATTCTCTGGAAACCATACACATACTACTTACACTGAACAAAAGGCAATAGAAATGACCCAGTGAGCATTCTTCTCTGTTCTCCAAGATTATTTACAGTCTACCTCAAACATCGGCTCCTCTACCAAGCTTCCTGAGCCCTCCACTCAGAATGCCATCTCCTTCTCTGCTTCCAAAGCACTAGTTTATACCCATGATACAGCACTTCCCAGACAGGCTGATACATACACGACTTGATTGTCTGCCTGTCTTCCCTCCCATAGATTATAAGCTTGTTTTTATCACTGTAGTTAATGTTTGTTTTTGGGTTGTCCTACCGGTCAGCCTCCCTGATAAGTGCTTTAAAAGGATTACCTCATTTGTTCACCCCTCTTTTTGTAGATTAAAAACAGACAAAGATAGTTAATACTTCTGAGTTCACATAGATAGTAAGGATAGCATCTTCCCAAATCTATATCCGGGTTATAACCACTGCCCAATACTGCCTCCTGGCACAGGTAGAGGCCAACTCTTATCCATCATTGTCACTCTGCTGAACCCACCTGAGTGCCTGGAATGAGGAGGTGCTCAGTCAATGCTGATTGGTATTGAGTGGAGGAGAAATGCCAGGGATGGTGGGACCTCCCTGGTGGTTCAATCTCTGGTCTAAGATCCCACATGCTCCAGAGCAACTACGAAGCCCAGGCACCACAACTAGAGAGTGCACGCTGCAACAGAAGATCTCGCATGACACAGTGAAGATCCCCAGTGCCACAACTAAGACCCGATGCAGCCTAATTAATTAATTAATATTTTTAAAAATGAAAGAGATACTGGGGAAGGTGAGCATCTTTGCTGACTGAATGGTGTCTGACTGCTGTGCTGTGAAGAGGAGGAGAGTGCTGGAACAAGTGCCAGTCTCTCTACAGATATATTTTGACAGATAGCAGCTCTACAAGGTGAAATAGAGATTGATATGAAAGAAAGATTAATAATGATGAAATTGAATAGAAATCAGCTTAATTCAATACTGATGTTCAAGACTAAAAATAACTAAGCAAATTTAATCTCTAAAAATAACCATCATTCAACTGCCCTTGATAGAGATTCAAACCTAGTTTTCCTATACAGAAGAGGAAGAGGAGAAAGAAAAAGGGAAAAAGAAGAAGAAAAGTTTTTCTCTACAGTTTTGATTTCTGAATTTCTTGACTCAAATCTAATCCAGAGAGTAGTCTCCACCCATAAAACAGACAACAAAAAAGAGTGTATGTGCTAAGATCCGAATGAATTATACAAACAAAAATCCTCTTTAGTCATATGGATATAGAAACAAGGATGAAGTACAAATGGTGACTTTCCTGGTGGTCCAGTAGTTAAGAACCCTCCTGCCAATGCATGGAACATGGGTTCAATTCCTGGTACTGGGAGATTCCACATGGTGGTGGCAACTAAGTTTGTGCACCACAAGTACTGAAGCCCACAACACTGTAGAGCCCATGCTCTGAAATAAGAGAAGCCAGAACAATGAGAAGCTTGAGCACTGCAGCCAGAGAGCAGTTCTTACTCGCCACAATGAAAGAAACTGCAGAAGAAATATAATTGTGGATGAAACACAATAAAGCCACTAAAAGCTATGCTTTAAAAAAATAGGAAATTGTCAAAATGTAATTTTGGACTTTTAAGATGCAAAACACTGTATATATGTGTGTGTGTGTGTGTGTGTGTGTGTGCTTCCCTGATGATTCAGACAGTAAAGAATTCACCTTCAGTGCAGGAGACCTGGGTTTGATCACTGGGTCATGAAGATCCCCTGGAGAAGGGAATGGCAACCTATGCCAGTATTCTTGCCTGGAGAAGTTCATGGACAGAGGAGCCTGGAGGGCTACAGTGTATGGCGTCACAAGGAATTGGACATGACTGAGTGACTAATACTTTCACACATACATACATACACATACATATATATGTGTGTATATATATATATATGGAGAGAGAGAGAAAGAGTCAACTATAGGACTCCCCAGGTGGTACAGAGGTAGAATCTGCCTGCCAATGCAGGAGATGTAGGAGACTCGGGTTCAATCCCAGGGTCGGGAAGGTCCCCTGGAGAAGGGCATGGCAACCCACCCCAGTGTTCTTGCCTGGAGAATTTCATGAACAGAGGAGACCGGCAGGCTACAATCCATGGGGTAGCAAAGAGTCAGACAGGACTGAAGCAATGTAACACACAGTCAACTATATACATACGATAGTCAACTTTGAAAAAATAAAATTTACATATGTGTAGAAAAACTTACAAACCATTTATAGTGATTAATAAGTGATGAGATTATAAGGATGTTATTTTTTCCTTTATGCTTCCTATATTTTATAAATATTCTAAATTGAACATTTATCACTTATAATAAGAAAAAGTATTACTTTAATAAAGAAAAATAATAAGCATCTTGTTTAAAAGTCATTTACATACACAAAATATAGTGATTTAGAAAGAGAACAATCCCAAGGGAAACATTTCATTTTTAATCTCCTTAAGTTGGAGGGCAGACCATAGCTGAGATTCAGGTCTAAGGCTTAGTAACAGAGGTACTGGAGCTCCAGAGAAGGGTGAATTCTCAAGCTTAGCAAGACTGCTCTGCATAGTCAGGAACCTTGATGGGAACACTTAATGGCCAAGAAGAGAAGGATGAAACATTAAAAAAAAAAAGTCAAAAAAGAGACAGTCAAATATGATAGAAAAAAATCAGGAGAGTGTTGAGGCAAGAACTCAAAGGAAGAGTTTCAAGGAGTGATCAGTCATACTGAACTGTCAGGATGACTGCTGAAAATGTTCCTTGGCTTTATTAAAATGGACAGCAGTAATAAGATTAAATAACGGCTCTTTGAGGGGAATGTTAGGGATATAAAACACAAAGTCATGTCTGAAGGACTGAGAGGAAGGTGAGGAAAAGGAGACAATGAATGTAAGGGTCTTTTTCTTAAATTGTGTCTTTTCTTAGACAATATGACCCTGGTATATTGCTGGCTATAAAGTAATTGCCTGATACCACTATAGAAACTCCCCAAAGCTGCAAAGGCCAGATTACAAAGTCAAGTTATACATGGGCATCCTTTTATAAATCAAATTCAAGTTATTCAAATTGAAAAGTCAATCCACTATTTAGTCAGATTGAGAAGTTCCAATTACTTCACTACAATTGTTCTTTCTCATGGCTGGTCAACAGAAGCCCAGATTAGTAGTGCTTGGCATGGAATTCTTCACCCTCGCTTCAGACAGCCACATGCATATCCATCTTGATTCCCCGTGGCAGCTGGAAAGAGATTTGGGGCAATGAAAGCTTGTTTCTGCTCTCCTTTTCAGTGGTAGAGTGTGTTAAAAAGCTGGCAAACCACATCGAGAGAAGACATCGATAACATCACGCTTCACAAGTGGAGACAGGCGATGAGGAAGGAGAACAGGATGAGCGCAGATGCAGACACATGACTAGCAACAGGCCTAAAGGGGGTCCCCTCTGATAACATCCACTCTAAACCATGTAATCAATACTTCTGTATCAGGCACCTTTCCAGATACTTGGAGTAGAGAAAAACAGCAAGAGATTCAAAGCCTCTGTTCTTCTAGGAACTGTAGGGATACAGACATTAAACATTAACAAATTAGGGAAATGCATCAGAGACAGAGCTGGCAGAGCTTTTAGTAGATTGGGTATAAAGAGGGAAAGGTTTTTGCCTGAAGCAACTGGGTGACTTTTCAGGATGTTGTAAGCTTTCTCGCGAGAGAAATGGGGATGGAAGAAAATGGGCAGGGATAAGGGGGGTGGTGATGGTCAGATGTTTGGTACGAGTATTGCAAGAGGGACAGTTATCTCAGGAAACTGGACAACAGGTTGTTTAGGGAAAACTGGATTGCCACGCAAAGCTGACATCTCATTTGTCTTGGTGATCATACTTCACAGTGGAACCAATCTGCCCTGTGATTTTCCCTGTTGATCTTCCCCGTTCACCCTCAGCTGCTCAGGGATGTCAGCCTGGCTGTGATCATAGCTAACAAATTCTTTTCCAACCTACAACTCTGGTCAGTTTTCCCTGGTCTAGGAGTGAACACATGACCCAAACTAAGCAAAAAGAACCTTTCTTTCATTTTTGTACTTAAGAGAGAAATTTGAACTCTCTCATTGCAGTTGTTAGATTTCATAATCATGTGTGGCTTTTTTGTGGCATAGTCCCCAAAAGCAAGGCTGTGCTGAGAAAATGAAATAATATCCTGGGAGACACTGTATTATTAAAGGATAACACATAAAGGCAGCGCTATGTGCCCACCACAGTTCCAAGCATTTGCTGCATGTTGGCTCTCTTAATGTTTAAAGCAAACCTATGAAGTAGGAACTCTATGATCATTTTCATATTATTTATGGGGAAACTGAAGGACAGAGAAGTTGGATTTCTTACTGACATAAGACATGTAGGACATGGAACTAAGATTGGAATGTAAGTCTGTTAGTGTTAGTATCCATGCTTTTAACCACTGCACTGTACTGCCTCATGTAACAGAGAGGGAAAATCCTACTGAAGTTGAATTGCTCCGAGTTTCTGCTCCCAGGTGCAGTCCTACCCTTGACCTTGTTTGGCTGTTTGCTTAGGGCTCAGAATATACACCCAATAAAGGTCTAGGAACAACAGGGTAGGAAATAAATGACTATTGTTTTGGTCTTTAGCAAGATCCTATGGGAGAGACAAGCCCAAGCTGGACCTTCTGATCATCCATGCCAGACTTCATTTCAAGTCAGTCAGCCCAAGCATTGCTGAATAGGAATAATGTATACATTCTAAAAGTAGATGCATTGGTGCAGAAAGCTTAGAGATCAGGGTATTATTTAAAAAGAGAGAAATGAACAAGCGTAAGTCCCTTCAATCCCGTTCAGACAGCTCCACTCACATACCTTCTTGCCTATATGAGTGATAGCTCCCTAAATAAAGCATAGGCACTTGGAATGCCTCCTAAGAGCATTCTCCTGAGCTTGTAAGCCAGTCCTCTCTGCCCAGCCCAGTTTCTCACCCAAGTCTTGAGATTTAAGCTTCAATAATTACTAGGGAGAACAAGAGAGAAGCAGTATTAGGGCAAGACCCTGAGAAAATGAAATAGCAGTTATGAAACCCTTACGAAAGAAAACAAAAAGTTATGAACATGTGATTAGGGGGTTAAGAGAGTTCTTTTGCTAGAAATGCTCCAAGCCTAGAGACATGCAATTATTGAATCTAGTTTCAAACTATTCTCTCACACCTCATTTCAGTTCGGTTCAGTTCAGTCGCTCAGTAGTGTCCGACTCTTTGCGACCCCATGAATTGCAGCATGCCAGGCCTCCCTGTCCATCACCATCTCCTGGAGTTCACTCAGACTCATGTCCATTGAGTCCGTGATGCCATCCAGCCATCTCATCGTGGTCGTCCCCTTCTCCTACTGCCCCCAATCCCTCCCAGCATCAGAGTCTTTTCCAATGAGTCAACTCTTCGCATCAGGTGGCCAAAGTACTGGAGTTTCAGCTTTAGCGTCATTCCTTCCAAAGAAATCCCAGGGCCGATCTCCTTCAGAATGGAGTGGTTGGATCTCCTTGCAGTCCAAGGGACTCTCAAGAGTCTTCTCCAACACCACAGTTCAAAAGCATCAATTCTTCGGCGCTCAGCCTTCTTCACAGTCCAACTCTCACATCCATACATGACCACAGGAAAACCATAGCCTTGACTAGATGGACCTTAATCAGCAAAGTAATGTCTCTGCTTTTGAATATGCTATCTAGGTTGGTCATAACTTTTCTTCCAAGGAGTAAGCGTCTTTTAATTTCATGGCTGCAGTCACCATCTGCGGTGATTTTGAAGCCCCCAAAAATAAAGTCTGACACTGTCTCCACTGTTTCCCCATCTATTTGCCATGAAGTGATGGGACCAGATGTCATGATCTTCGTTTTCTGAATACTGAGCTTTAAGACAACTTTTTCACTGTTCTCTTTCCCTTTCATCAAGAGGCTTTTTAGCTCCTCTTTACTTTCTGCCATAAGGGTGGTGTTATCTGCATATCTGAGGTTGTTGATATTTCCCCCAGCAATCTTGATTCCAGCTTGTGTTTCTTCCAATCCAGCATTTCTCATGATGTACTCTGCATATAAGTTAAATAAGCAGGGTGACAATATACAGCCTTGACGTACTCCTTTTCCTATTTGGAACCAGTCTGTTGTTCCATGTCCAGTTTTAACGGTTGCTTCCTGACCTGCATACAGATTTCTCAAGAGGCAGGTCAGGTGGTCTGTATTCCCATCTCTTTCAGAATTTTCCACAGTTGATTGTGATCCACACAGTCAAAGGCTTTGGCATAGTCAACAAAGCAGAAATAGATGTTTTCGGGAACTCTCTTGCTTTTTCCATGATCCAGGGGATGTTGGCAACTTGATCTCTGGTTCCTCTGCCTTTTCTAAAACCAGCTTGAACATCACTCACACCTCATGGCGTCTGCGAACTATAAAGGTCTTCATCAAAGAAGCTGTTTCACTGACTTCCTCGAGGGAAGCTTTGAAGGACAGTGAATCAATCGTGTCTAAGGGATGTGAATCAGGGGCTGCCAGGGTGACCAGCCAAGAACTCACCTTCCTACTCTGCAAGTTAATAAACAGTGCCCTTGGTGTTTTCTGATCTAATATTTGCCTTAATATCTATCTCTAGCAGAAGCTTACTATCAAGCCAAATATCATCCTTATTAACAGGAGCAGAAGCTTCACCATCATCAGCAGCATTACTCCAAGCCCACATTACACAGTTTCACTTTACCTTGATTGAGCTGAATCCCCTATTAGTGGCTCAGTCGTGTCCAACTCTGTGCAACCCCACCAGGCTTCTCTGTCCATGGAATTCTCTAGGCAAGAATACTGGAGTGGGGTACCATGCCCTCCTCCAGGGGATCTTCCCACCCCAGGTATCGAACCCAGGTCTCCTGCATTGAACGTGGACTCTTCACCATCTGAGCCACCAGGAAGCCCCAAAGAGCCTGTTGCCTCCCCACCAGGGAACTGCAGTCTCCCAAGTGACAGGCAGGGATACTCACCACGATAGAAACAAGGATGGGAAGTCTCATCTGAAACTCATCTCTCATCATTCATGATGACCTCACATTATCATCTTTTTTTGTCATCTATTTGTCTTTGTCATGTCTTTGTCATCACATATCTCTCAGCTTTTAAACAGTATTTTATATCATTACTTGTGCTTTTCCATCTCTTCGACTCTTGGACACCCAGTGTCATACTGGTGTCACCTGCATCTAGCAATTCCTGGCATTAATTGATACTCCAGAAATTCTTATGAACTAATTATGAGCTGATCTTTTCTCTTAGTTCATTCACTTTTTAAAATAATCACTTCATTGCCTTTTCATCTATTGATTCTCTTCAAACTGCTTCTCCCCAATAGAGCATCCATGTTGTTGACAGCCTCCTGAATCATTCTCTCATATTCCTTGCTGTCCTTCACTTTCACATATTTGCCAACCATTCACCTCTCTGGTTTCCCCATGTTGTTGTGTCATTCAGTTCAGTTCAGTCGCTCAGTCATCTCGGACTCTTTGCGACCTCATGAATTGCAGCACGCCAGGCCTCCCTGTCCATCACCAACTCCTGGAGTTCACTCAGACTCACATCCATTGAGTCAATGATGCCATCCAGCCATCTCATCCTCAGTCGTCCCCTTCTCCTGCTCCCAATCCCTCCTTGCATCAAAGACTTTTCCAATGAGTCAACTCTTCGCATCAGGTGGCCAAAGTACTGGAGTTTCAGCTTTAGCATCATTCCTTCCAAAGAAATCCCAGGGTTAATCTCCTTCAGAATGGACTGGTTGGATCTCCTTGCAGTCCAAGGGACTCTCAAGAGTCTTCTCCAATACCACAGTTCAAAAGCATCAATTCTTCGGCGCTCAGCCTTCTTCACAGTCCAACTCTCACATCCATACATGACCACAGGAAAAACCGTAGCCTTGACTAGATGGACCTTAGTCAGCAAAGTAACGTCTCTGCTTTTCAATATGCTATCTAGGTTGGTCATAACTTTTCATCCAAGGAGTAGGTGTCTTTTAATTTCATGGCTGCAGTCACCATCTTCAGTGATTTTGGAGCCCCCCAAAATAAAGTCTGACACTGTTTCCACTGTGTCCCCATCTATTTCCCATGAAGTAATGGGACCGGATGCCATGATCTTTGTTTTCTGAATGTTGAGCATTAAGACAACTTTTTCACTCTCCTCTTTCACTTTCATCAAGAGGCTTTTTAGCTTCTCTTCACTTTCTGCCATAAGGGTGGTGTCATCTGCATATCTGAGCTTATTGATATTTCTCCCAGCAATCTTGATTCCAGCTTGTGTTTCTTCCAATCCAGCGTTTCTCATGATGTACTCTGCATAGAAGTTAAATAAGCAGGGTGACAATATACAGCCTTGACGTACTTCTTTTCCTATTTAGAATCAGTCTGTTCCATGTCCAATTCTAACTGTTGCTTCCTGACCTGCATTCAGATTTCTCAAGAGGCAGGTCAGGTGCTCTGGTGTTCCCATCTCTCGAAGAATTTCCCACAGTTTATTGTGATCCACACAGTCAAAGGCTTTGGCATAGTCAATAAAGCAGAAATAGGTGTTTTTCTGGAACTCTCTTGCTTTTTCCATGATCCAGTGAATGTTGGCAATTTGACATCTGTTTCCTCTATCTTTTCTAAAGCCAGCTTGAACATCAGGAAGTTCACGAATCACGTATTGCTGAAGCCTGGCTTGGAGAATTTTGAGCATTACTTTCTAGCATGTGAGATGAGTGCAATTGTGCAGGAGTTTAAACATTCTTTGGCATTGCCTTTCTTTGGGATGGGAAAGAAAACTGACCTTTTCCAGTCCTGTGGCCACTGCTGAGTTTCCCAAATTTGCTGGCATATTGAGAGCAGCACTTTCACAGCATCATCTTTCAGGATTTGAAAGAGCTCTACTGGAATTCCATCACCTCCACTAGCTTTGTTTGTAGTGATGCTTTCTAAGGCCCACTTGACTTCACAATCCAGGATGTCTGGCTCTAGATGATTGATCACACCATCTTGATTATCTGGGTCATGAAGATCTTTTTTGTATAGTTCTTCTGTGTATTCTTGCCACCTCTTTTAATATCTTCTGCTTCTGTTATGTCCATACCATTTCTGTCCTTTATCAAGCCCATCTTTGCATGAAATTTTCCCTTGGTATCTCTAATTTTCTTGAAGAGATCTCTAGTCTTTTCCATTCTGTTTTTTTCCTCTATTTCTTTGCATTGATCGCTGAAGAAGGCTTTCTTATCTCTTCTTGCTATTCTTCGGAACTCTGCATTCAGATGCTTATATCTTTCCTTTTCTCCTTTGCTTTTCTCCTCTCTTCTTTTCACAGCTATTTGTAAGCCCTCCCCAGACAGCCATTTTGCTTCTTTGCATTTCTTTTCCATGGGGATGGTCTTGCTCCCTGCCTCCTGTACAATGTCACGAACCTCATTCCATAGTTCATCAGGCGCTCTATCTATCAGATCCAGGCCCTTAAACCTATTTCTCACTTCCACTGTATAATCATAAGGGATTTGATTTAGGTCATACCTGAATGGTCTAGTGGTTTTCCTACTTTCTTCAATTTGAGACTGAATTTGGCAATAAGTAGCTCATGATGAGCCACAGTCTGCTTCTGGTCTTGTTTTTGTTGACTGTATAGAGCTTCTCCATATTTGGCTGCATAAAATATAATCAATCTGATTTCAGTGTTGACCATCTGGTGATGTCCATGTGTAGAGTCTTCTCTTGTGTTGTTGGAAGAGGGTGTTTGCTATGACCAGTGCACTTTCTTGGCAAAACTCTATTAGTCTTTGCCCTGCTTCATTCCACATTCCAAAGCCAAATTTGCCTGTTACTCCAGGTGTTTCTTGACTTCCTACTTTAGCATTCCAGTCCCCTATAATGAAAAGGACATCTTTTTGGGTGTTAGTTCTAAAAGGTCTTGAAGGTCTTCATAAAACCATTCAACTTCAGCTTCTTCAGCATTACTGGTTGGGGCATAGACTTGGATAACTGTGATATTGAATGGTTTGCCTTGGAGACGAATAGAGATCTTTCTGTCGTTTTTGAGATTGCATCCAAGTACTGCATTTCAGACTCTTTTGTTGACCATGATGGCTACTCCATTTTTTCTGAGGGATTCCTGCCCGCAGTAGTAGATGTAATGGTCATCTGAGTTAAATTCACCCATTTCAGTCCGTTTTAGTTTCCTGATTCATAGAATGTTGATGTTCACCCTTGCCAGCTTTTGTTTAACCATTTCCAATTTGCCTTGATTCATGGACCTGACATTCCAGGTTCCTATGCAATATTGCTCTTTACAGCATCAGACCTTGCTTCTATCACCAGTCGCATGCACTCCTGGGTCTTGTTTTTGCTTTGGCTTCATCCCTTCATTCTTTCTGGA
Organism: Ovis aries; assembly: GCF_016772045.2. Taxonomy (NCBI): domain Eukaryota; kingdom Metazoa; phylum Chordata; class Mammalia; order Artiodactyla; family Bovidae; genus Ovis; species Ovis aries. The sequence goes on along the minus strand of NC_056059.1, from coordinate 25,911,785 downwards.
GTTATTTCTCCACTGATTTCCAGTAGCATATTGGGCACCTAATGACCTGGGGAGTTTCTCTTTTGGCATCCTATCACTTTGCCTTTTCATACTGTTCATGGGGTTCTCAAAGCAAGAATACTGAAGTGGTTTGCCATTCCCTTCTCCAGTAGACCAGGTTCTGTCAGACCTCTCCACCATGACCTAACCTTCTTGGGTTGCCCCACAGGCATGGCTTGGTTTCACTGAGTTAGATAAGGCTGTGGTCCTAGTGTGATTAGATTGACTAGTTTTCTGTGAGTATGGTTTCAGTGTGTCTGCCCTCTGATACTCTCTTGCAACACCTACCATCTTACTTGGGTTTCTCTTACCTTATGTGTGGGGTATCTCTTCACGGCTGCCTCAGTAAAGCACAACCGGTGCTCCTTACCTTGGATGAGGGGTATCTCCCTACCTCCACGGTTCCTGGCCTTCAATGTGGGATAGCTCCTCTTGGCCCTCCTGCGCCTGCGCAGCCACCGCTCCTCAGGTTGCTCCTCCCGGCCACTGGCCCTGGTCTCGGGAGTGGGTGGCTCCTCCCAGCTGCCACCCTTGACCTCGGGCTTGGGGTGGCTCCTCAGGGTCACCACCCCTGGCCTCGGGCATGAGGTGGCTCCTCCCAGTGCAGCCCCTGGCCTCGGGCTCAGGGTGGCTCCTCAGGGTCACCGGCCCTGGCCTTGGGCGCAGGGTAGCTCCTCCTGGCCGCCACTGACCTCGGACGCAGGGTAGCTCCTCTCCGCCGTTCCTGCACCATCGCAGCCTGGCACTCTAGGCCGCTACCCCTGACCTCGGATGTGGGGTAGCTCCTGTCGGCCGCGCTTAGTGCGCCAGCCCGGCTCTCTCGCAGCCGCCGGCCCGGCTCTCACAGAACCATCTTTATTAGTTATCCAAAAAGTGCACTTTGAAACAAAATTAAGACAATTTCTCCAAACAGCTTATCAAAGATTTCTGTGGATAACACTCAATGTTTTCCTACCGATGGAAATTCATGCACCACTGTTAGGAAAGTAAACTGATGGAAACTTACTGGGTGATAGTTTGACAGTGTTGTACTAAATGCCTTAAAAATGTGCCTATCATTTAACAAAGAAATTCATTCCAAGGAAATAATTATGCTGTTTTTATTTATTTACTTAGTCAGTTTCCTAGTATTAGACGTTATGTTCCTTCCAGTATCATACTCTTAAAAACAATGCTTTATTTTCTCCACATCCTCAACAGTATTTATTGTTTGTTGATTTCTTAATGATGGCCATTCTGACTGGTGTGAGATGGGGTGGGAGATGGAGGGAGATCAAGAGGGAGGGGACATATGTATACTTGTAGCTGATTCATGTTGATGTTTGACAGAAACCAGCACAATATTGTAAAGCAATTATTCTCCAATGAAAATTTGTTAAAAATGCTTTAGTTAATCTGTTAATAAAAATCTTAAAAATGATGATAGCTGGGTACTAGACTTCAAGTTTTCCCTCCTTTACACTTATCTGAGTTTTCCAAGTTTTTGCCTTGAGTGTGTATCACTTCTGAAGTAGGAGAAGTTTTCCATAAAGTATATAGTTTTATTTTTTTATTTGAACTTCTCTTGTGGCATTTTCCCCTTTTCTTTGTGTTATAAAACATGTATTATCTCCTTGATTGATTTCTAAGTTTCTTGAAGGCATAGTTTACTCCGCTCAGAATGTCTTACAGTTACTAATGCAGTAAACTTGTAAATGAAATGCCAATAAAATTATGAAGGGCTCTAGTACCACCAGATATTTAAAAATATCAAAAAGTTATTCACTGAAGAGTCAGTGCAAGAATAGACAGTAAGATAAATTTATGTTTCCAAAAGGAAACTTGTAAGTTGAGAACTTATATCGTAAAGGTGCTAATTTAAGTATAAATGAAAGAAAAATTCATCAAGAGTTCATGCTGAGCCAATTCGTTTAGATTCTATAAATTTATATTACACAAAATAATTTGAGATAGATTGAAGAGTTAACTATTTAAAAATCAAACTATAAAAATCTAGAAAGAAGGTAACAAATATCTATTTGGTTTCTATATGGAGGGAAAGTGAAGGACAGGGCCTGGTGCACTGCCGTTCACATGGTCGCAAAGAGCCAGACAAGACTGAGTGACTGAGCAACATCAACAGTGGAGAGAATTCTCAAACCACGGAAATGGACTAAATAATAAAGGAAAACATATTTTTATGAATCAAAATGTTAATATGTGTGTTATGCATGTATATATGCACATATAGATTCACAAAAAATTAAAGGTCAAAAATCAAGAAGGAAAAATCATTTATGACGAGTTAGTAGACAACCAGTCACTCATTTCATGCACAAATAGGTTAAATGATAGTAAAAAAATATCAAGATGCCAGTGGATACTTACGTAAAATATAGGACCAAACATTTCACAAAAAGAAGAAAATATGTATGACTCACATAAACATAAAAATTTCAACATTCTTAATATTAGAAAATACTAATAAGAAATAGCTAGCTTTCTCTGACAATCACTTTGTTTTTAATGACTACAGTCAATGCTAATGAGAGTAGGAAAAATGGTGACATAGATACTGTTTTACAGTTCTAGGAGTTGTGCCAAATCATTCAAACTTTCTGTAGAGTTACTTAGAAATCAGTTTCACTCTAACCATGTCTCTATCCTTCCTCCAGTAATTCTTACTTAAGGAAACCAAGCAAGTCAAAATTATAAACAATATAAATTATAATAGTCAAAACAATGGAAATGATTGTTTTGATTAAGGTTGTTGCTGATTATTTGGATATACTCAAATGATGAAATATAAAGCAGCTATTTAAAATGATAAAGCATTTTGAAAACATGAGAAAACATTTTAGAACAAGCAAACAGTAATTCAATATACGGTGGCTTTCACTGGCAAAAAACAAAACAAAACAAAACAAAAAAACCCTAAAATGAGAAACTGTTTATATGACATGATCTCTACTGTATAAAAATTATTTTAAGGGATTCAAAAGAAATATGCTAAAATTTTACCAGCTTATGTCTGAAATTGCAATGATCTCTTTTCTTTTTTTGTGTGATTTTCTTATTGCTACAAATTGTAGCAAGTAAGTGTCAATTCTTTGGCCTCAGCCTTCTTCACAGTCCAACTCTCACATCCATACATGACCACAGGAAAAACCATAGCCTTGACTACACAGACCTTAGTCAGCAAAGTAATGTCTCTGCTCTTGAATATACTATCTAGGTTGGTCATAACTTTTCTTTCAAGGAGTAAGCATATTTTAATTTCATGGCTACAGTCACCATCTGCAGTGATTTTGGAGCCCCCCAAAATAAACTCTGACACTGTTTCCACTGTTTCCCCATCTATTTGCCATGAAGTGATGGGACCGGATGCCATGATCTTCGTTTTCTGAATGTTGAGCTTTAAGACAACTTTTTCACTTTCCTCTCTCACTTTCATCAAGAGGCTTTTAGCTCCTCTTTACTTTCTGCCATAAGGGTGGTGTTATCAGCATATCTGAGGTTGTTGATATTTCTCCCAGCAATCTTGATTCCAGCTTGTGTTTCTTCCAGACCAGTGTTTCTCATGATGTACTCTGTATATAAGTTAAATAAGCAGGGTGACAATATACAGCCTTGATACACTCCTTTTCCTAATTGGAACCAGTCTGTTGTTCCATGTCCAGTTCTAACTGTTGCTTCCTGACCTGCATACAGATTTCTCAGGAGGCAGGTCAGGTGGTCTGGTATTCCCATCTCTTTCAGAATTTTCCACAGTTTATTGCGATCCACACAGTCAAAGGCTTTGGCATAGTCAACAAAGCAGAAATAGATGTTTTTCTGGAACTCTCTTGCTTTTTCCATGATCCAATGGATGTTGGCAATTTGATCTGGTTCCTCTGCCTTTTCTAAAACCAGCTTGAACATCAGGGAGTTCACGGTTCATGTATTGCTGAAGGCTGGCTTGGAGAATTTTGAGCATTACTTTACTAGCATGTGAGATGAGTGCAATTATGTGGTAGTTTGAGCATTCTTTGGCATTGCTTTTCTTTGGAACTGGAATGAAAACTGACCTTTTCCAGTCCTGTGGCCACTGCTGAGTTTTCCAAATTTGCTGGCATATTGAGTGCAACACTTTCACAGCACCATCTTTCAGGATTTGAAACAGCTCAACTGGAATTCCATCACCTCCACTAGCTTTGTTCGTAGTGATGCTTTCTAAGGCCCACTTGACTTCACATTCCAAGATGTTTGGCTCTAGATTAGTGATAACATCATCACGATTATCTGGGTCATGAATGCTGGCAACGGAATGAAACACCAACACTGCAGAGTGGTTTAAATCTTTATATTTTAACACTTGCTTCTTACAGCTGCTTTATTTTATATCTCTTGCACAACAACGTACAGGGCAAGCTGCCAAGCACTATGATTTAGAGACTATACAGTGCGCAGGCGCAGGGCGAGATAACCTTTACCTTGACTTATTTACTGCAGCTAAGACTTTGTTTTGGGGAACTTTCTTATCAACTTAGAATCCATTTTGTCCCAGGGTCTGTTCCTTTTGAGGAATCAGAGAAACATCCTTGTGTGCAAGAAATGTTCTTTTCCCATGGGAACAAACAGGATTCTTAGCTGAACATCTCGTTTGCAAGAATGTTCAGCCCTGGTTGAGAGTCTCGTTTGCAAGCACTTCTCTACCTTCTTTATACCTTGTTCCCTACTTCTCCCCCTTTCTTTTCTTGTAGATGCTGAATAAACGCTTGAATATGCAAAGCTTTTTTTTAAAATTGTTTTCCTTTTTGCCAGCGCCGGTAGACTATAAAAGCAATAAAACATAAAGCAACAATTAACAAAGTATTTACAAAGGATGTTGTTAACAATGTAGATACATGCCCTAAAGGATTAAGGTTATCTAATCCTTTTTGAAGACTCTTCAGTATATCAGAACCGAGAATATCAGGCAGCGTCTTACTAAAAGTTGACAATATAGTTTGTTTCAATTTCATAATTTCAGCAGTTAAATTTTGGTGTCCCACTAAAGACCTTTTTACCTTTTCCCAACCCTCACTCATATTAAAGGGAACAGGAGTTACACATAGGTGAGATGAGTTCCAATCACATTTTAACACACTCTTTGTAGCTAACACAGTCACTTGATCCCTAACCAGGAAACAGTGTGTTGTAAATTCAATACATCAGTAGCCAATTGAGCGTCCAAATCATGCTGTTGTTGCCACAATAAATGAGCATCTTTATGCCATTTTCTGACAAAATCAGCAGTCTGTATGCCTTGATGCAAAGCAAGACCTGCTACAGTTGCTGTTGCTGTTACTGAAGCCACGGCGAGAATTGATGCGATGACAATGCCAAGCATTTTTCGAGATCGATGGAGAAGAGTTTGTACAGCATTCACAAGATGAGTGACAGCAAAAGAGTCCCACCAAGGTCGAGTAAGATTAACAGGCAACCAAAGTTCAGTCCGTGTTTTTACAATGACCAAAGAGTAATTTACTGGAATGGACCATCTTGTTTTTAACATTTTTCCACCAGGAACGATTTATACATTGAGTCAAGTTACAATCAGAACATGATATAACTCCCCAAATTTCATTTTAAATCTATTGCCCATACAGTAAAGAATAAGGAAATTTTACACATGCTATAGCAGAATAAGATTTATTAATATGCAAATGAACTTGAAATGGCCCTTTAGGATCATTAATATTTAAAGTAAAGTTTTCCATCCATATAGTAAGGTCACCTGACACTGCCCATGATTATACACTGGAATAGTAAAAGCAAATTTATTTTTATCTTTTATTTGCAAAGGAATATTAAAAAAACAATCTTTCAAATCTAAAACCATCAAAGACCAATCCTGTGGAATCAAAGCAGGAGAAGGGAGACCTAATTGCAAAGCTCCCATAGGTTTTATACATTTGTTAACTTCCCTTAAATCAGTCAACATTTTCCATTTACCAGATTTTTTCTTAATGACCAAAACAGGAGAATTCCAAGGAGATGTAGAAGGTTCAGTATGGCCAGATTGAAGCTGTTCTTTTACTAATTGTTCTAAAGCCTTGAGCTTCACTTTTGGAAGCGGCCACTGCTCAACCCATTTAGGGACATCAGTTAACCATTTCGATGGGAGAGCTCGAGGAATTTGAGCAGTGGCTACAAGTTTTCCGACGAGATGGTGAGCGTTGTTTCTAAAGAAAATAAAAGATCTCTTCCCCAGATATTAATAGGTACATTAACAATGTAAAAAGAAATAAATACTTTTTTTCCATTAGACAATTGGCATGACAAAGGTTGAGCGCTTCTCCACACATCTGCTATTGATCCTAAGCCTGTTAAAACAAGAGGAATTTTTTCTTTTTTCCAGTCATTAGGCCACTGCTGGAGAGAAATAACTGAAACATCTGCTCCTGTATCCACTAATCTTTTAAACTGTTTACCTTCAATAATCAGTGACATTAAAGGACGAGAGTCATTAATAAGCATTTCCCAAAATATACTTTTTCCTGTACTTCCAAAACTATTGACTCTCTTTTCTTACCTCAGCCTTGTCGGCAGCTACCAGAAATAGGGATGCGTAAGGTGGTGCAGAAGGGTTAACAGCCTTGGAAGTTTGTTTTCTATTTAATAAAACCTTTTAAAAGGCAGCAGTCATTGCTTCTACAGAATTTGAATCCTCCCCAGAACTCATATCTCTATCTGACTCAGTGGATGAATCTTTATTATCATCCGGAGGTTTGGGCGGAGGCCGAGGTGAAGCCCCCTCCTCAAGGTAACATGAGGCGGCCTCACTATCAGCAGCCATTAATTTTAAAGCCTGCATTATAGCGCTCCATAGAGTCCACAGCCTTAAAGGAATCACATTTCCTTTTTGATGTTGCCTTTTTAACTCTTTCTGCACTACTTTCCATTCCTTCAAATTTAGCTCTACTTCTGTTTGATATTGAAACCAATAACAATGCTGCTCTATAAGACAGAATAACTCACTCAAGCGGCGAGTAGACGTTTTAATTCTTATAGAATGCAGGAGCCCCTTAACCAGCTCTATATATTGTGACTTTAAAGACAGGGAATTTCCCATAGTTTGTTTTTTTTTTTTTTTTCTGTTCTTTTTTTCTTATTTTTCTTTTTTTTGAAAGTCCCCCTTTCAGCGTTTCGCTCTGGGGTGCTCTCCCTTTTGGATTTTTATTTTTTTCTCTTTTTTTCGAAAGTCCCCCTTTTAGCCTTTTGCTCCGGGGTGTTTACACTTTCGGATTTTTATTCTTCTTTCTTTTTTTTTTATTTTTCGAAAGTCCCCCTTTCAGCCTTTTGCTCCGGGGTGCTTACCCTTTCGGTTCCATCGTGCCCCATGTTGGGCGCCAGATGCTGGCGACGGAATGAAACACCAACACTGCAGAGTGGTTTAAATCTTTATATTTTAACACTTGCTTCTTACAGCTGCTTTATTTTATATCCCTTGCACAACAACCTACAGGGCAAGCTGCCAAGCACTATGATTCAGAGACTATACAGTGCGCAGGTGCAGGGCGAGATAACCTTTACCTTGACTTATTTACTGCAGCTAAGACTTTGTTTTGGGGAACTTTCTTATCAACTTAGAATCCGTTTTGTCCCCGGGTCTGTTCCTTTTGAGGAATCAGAGAAACATCCTTGTGTGCAAGAAATGTTCTTTTCCCATGGGAACAAACAGGATTCTTAGCTGAACATCTCATTTGCAAGAATGTTCAGCCCTGGTTGAGAGTCTCGTTTGCAAGCACTTCTCAACCTTCTTTATACCTTATTCCCTACACATGAAGATCTTTTTTGTACAGTTCTTCCGTGTATTCTTGCCACCTCTTCTTAATATCTTCTGCTTCTGTTAGGTCCATACAATTTCTGTCCTTTATCAAGCCCATCTTTGCACGAAATGTTCCCTTGGTATCTCTAATTTTCTTGAAGAGATCTCTAGTCTTTCCCATTCTATTGTTTTTCTCTATTTCCTTCCACTGATCACTGAGGAAGGCTTTCTTATCTCTTCTTGCTATTCTTTGGAACTCTGCATTCAGATGCGTATATCTTTCCTTTTCTCCTCTCTTCTTTTCACAGCTATTTGTAAGTCCTCCCCAGACAGCCATTTTGCTTTTTTGCATTTTTTTTCCATGGGGATGGTCTTGATCCCTGCCTCCTGTACAATGCTACAAACCTCATTCCATAGTTCATCAGGCACTCTATCTATCAGATCCAGGCCCTTAAACCTATTTCTCACTTCCACTGTATAATCATAAGGGATTTGATTTAGGTTATACCTGAATGGTCTAGTGGTTTTCCCTACTTTCTTCAATTTGAGTCTGAATTTGGCAATGAGGAGTTCATGATCTTAGCCACAGTCAGCTTCTGGTCTTGTTTTTGTTGACTGTTTAGAGCTTCTCCATCTTTGGCTGCAAAGAATATAATCAATCTGATTTCAGTGATGACCATCTGGTGATGTCTATGTGTAGAGTCTTCTCTTGTGTTGTAGGAAGAGGCGTATGTATATGTGTGTGTATATATATATATATATACACACACACACACATATAGTATATATACACACCACATCTTTATCCATTTGTCGATCAGTCATGTCCGACTCTTTGCGACCCCATAGACTGTAGCCTATCAGACTCCTCCCTCCATGGGATTCTCCAGGCAACAGTTCTGGAGTGGGTTGCCATTTCCTTCTCCAGGGGATCTACCCAACCCAGGGATCGAACCCGGGTCTCCCACATTCCTGGCAGACGGTTTAACCTCTGAGCCACCAGAGACCCCAGGTATATATATATACACACACACATATGCATATTATATATACACACCACATCTTTATCCATTTGTCAATCAGTGGGCACTCAAGTTGCTTCCATACCTTGGCGATTACAAATAATGCTACAATAAGTCTTGGTGTACATGTATCTTTTTGAATTAATTGTTTTCTTTAAGTAAATACCCAGAAGTGAAATTGCTGGATCATGTAGAAGTTCTTTTTTAATTTTTTGAGGAGCGTCCATATTGTTTTCCATAGTTGCTGCACCAATTTACATTCCTACTAACAGTGCATGAGGGCTCCCTTTTCTCCACATCCTCATAAACACTTTTTTGTTGTCTTTTTGATAGTAGTCATTCTGACAAGTGTGAGATAGTATCTCATTGTGGTTTTAATCGTGTGTCTGTTGGCCATCTGTATATGCCTTCTCTGGGAAAAGGTCTGTTCAGGTTCTCTGTCCATTTTTTAAATCAGGTTGCTTGTTTTCTTCATGTTAAGTTCAATGTTGTATTAACTCATTGTATATATTGCGTGTCTGTGTTTATTATGTTTTCATGTCTAACTCTTTTCAACCCCTTTGACGATAGCCCTCCAGGCTCCTCTGTCCATGGAATTCTCCAGGCAAGAATACTGGAGTGGATAGCCATTCTCTTCTTCAGGGGATCTTCTCAACCCAGGGATGAAACTTGGGTCTCCTGCATTGCAAGCAGATTCTTTACCATCTGAGCTATCAGGGAAGCCCAAATGTTGTATACAAGCCCCTTATCAGATAGTGAAGTTGCTCAGTCATATCTGACTCTCTGTGACCCCATGGACTGTAGCCCACCAGCTTCCTCTGTCCATGAGATTTTCCAGGCAAGAGTACTGGAGTGGGTTGCCACTTCCTTCTCCAGGGGACTGGATATTCCTGACCCAGGGATCGAACCCAGGTCTCCCTTATCAGATATATTGCTTGCAAATATCTTCTCCCATTCAGTAGGCATGCCTTTCATTTTGTTTATATAGCTTCCTTAGCTGTGCCTGAGTCTTTTAGTCCAATGTAGTCCCACTGGCTACATTTTTTGAGGGACAGCTCTCTCTCTCTCTCTCTCTCTCTCTGTGCTGCTGTTGCTATATATATAGTGTCCCCCACATACTTAGCATAGTGCCTGTTCAGGTTTGGAATGCATTGAATGATTGACGAATGAGTGTTTGACGAATGAATGTTCTTATCAAGTAGAATATATTAGTAGAACTTTGTTGACAGGATGATAATGATATTTCAAAGAATCAAAAAAAGTAAACACTCTTCCCCAGGCATATCACAAAGGACCTCGACACAGCCATTCTTAGCACATCTGAAATGGTCAGAATAAATAAGAGCAATCACACATGTGAAGAGTCCATGTGTGAGCTTCATGTGAAGGGCATGTGGTCAGGACATTCACAAAGCTATCATCAGGGTATTCATTTTGCAAACAATGATCGAGGACCTGCCATGCCTCTGACACTAGGCCTAGTGGGAGGGACAAAAGCGAAAAGACACGGCCTTCTCCACAACTCCAAGAAGATAATGCCAATCGTTAGGGAGCTAACTCCTCTTTAACTGAACAAATCCCAGTGAAAGTTTTGTGGAAAATGATGACTATTTGAGAGAAAAGATAGGGAAGCAGAATCTGAGCTTCTCCTGATTTTGAGACCCAGTATCCTTGGAATTTTTTAGGGCCAGTGAAGTTAAGATGTTCCTTATCTAAACTTACAAGAGACTTTTAAAAATAATTATTTATTTGGCTGCACTGGGTCTTAGTTGTGGGATGGGTATACCACATGTGGTATGTGGTATGGTAAATAATAATATTTATTATTGTGAAAGAAAAAGTGTTTGTCACTCAGTCTTGCCTAACTCTTTGTGACCCCATGGACTGTAGCCCACCAGGTCCTCTGTCCATGGGATTTTTCAGGCAAGAATACTGGAGTAGGTTGCCATTCCCTTCTCCAGAAGATCTTCCTGACCCAAAGATTGAACCCGGGTATTCTGCATTGCAAGCAGATTCTTTACCATCTGAGCCTCCAGGGAAGCTCAATCATTTATCATTATTATTATTCCTGTATTTGTGGTATAAATAAATTGCTATGAGAAAAGCACAATGGATATGATCTTGTGACACAAAAGCTCCAAAAACTGAGTAGAGAGTGAAAAGATAGACTGAATTCATTTCAGGTTGTGAAGGAAATGGGACAGTAGGGAATGGAAGGAACAGACAGTCAGGGATTCTTTTCATGCCACGAGTTTAAAAAAAGGAAAGAACTGAGGCTTGATGTTTCAGCAGCTCTGCTTTTAAAATACAACCTAAGTACATATGGATATGGACATAGATACAGATATGTATATGGATATGGAACTCCTGACTGCCCAGGTGTTCTTCCCAAGCTCACAGGACAGAAAACCATAAGCTAGACCCAGCTAGCTAACTTTCATTTCTTACTTCTCACAAATGATATCATAGAGATTGAATAGAGGTGGAAGGAAAACAGCATATATGACTTTAATCAGATTTGCCCCCTTTCTCCTTGTCAATATATTCCATGACTGTAATAAACCTGTGAAGTACTGTTAATTCTTGGTGTTTTCAGCTGCACCATAAACTGGCAGTCTAATATCTCTATGTGTGTGCTCAGTCATGTCCAACTCTTTGCAACTCCATGGACTGTAGCCCACCAGGTTCCTCTGTCCATGGGATTTCCCAGGTAATAATCCTGGTGTGGGCTGCTATTTTCTTCTCCAGGGATCTTTCCAATACGAGGTTCAAACCCATGTCTTCTGAGTTTCCTGAACTGGCAGGCAGATTTTTTACCACTAGCACCTCTTGGGAAGCCCCCAGCTAGCTAATATCTAACAAAACTATTTTTCATTCCTCTAATCTGGGTTGCAAGGAGATGAAGATCTTTTACTTTTCACTTTACTTCTAATGTACTAATATGAATTTTTAGTATAAAGATGCATAATTGAAATATGCAGAAGTGATGTAAAAACAAGCGCTGAATACATGGATTTTCAAAATATATATGGCCTTGAATTTTAAATCCTAAAAGATGATGCTGTGAAAGTGCTGCACTAAATATGCCAGCAAATTTGGAAAACTCAACAGTGGCCACAGGACTGGAAAAGTCAGTTTTCATTCCAATCCCAAAGAAAGGCAATGCCAAAGAATGCTCACACTACCTCACAATTGCACTCATTTCACATACTAGCAAAGTAAAGCTCAAAATTCTCCAAGCCAGGCTTCAGCAGTACATGAACCATGAACTTACAGATGTTCAAGCTGGATTTAGAAAGGGCAGAGGAACCAGAGATCAAATTGCCAAAATCCACTGGATCATAGAAAAAGCAAGAGAGTTCCAGAAAAACATCTACTTCTGCTTTATTGACTATGCCAAAGCCTTTGACTGGATCACAACAAACTGTGGGAAAGTCTGAAAGAGATGGGAATACCAGACCACCTGACCTGTCTCCTGAGAAATCTGTATGCAGGTCAAGAAGCAACAGTTAGAACTGGACATGGAACAACAGACTGGTTCCAAATTGGGAAAGGAGTATGTCAAGGCTGTATATTGTCACCCTGTTTATGTAACTTCTATGCAGAGTACATCATTCAAAATGCCGGGCTAAATGAAACACAAGCTGGAATCAAGATTGCCAGGAGAAATATCAATAACCTTAGATATGCAGATGACACCACCCTTATGGCAGAAAGCAAAGAAGAACTAAAGAGCCTCTTGATGAAAGTGAAAGAAGAGCGTGAAAAAGTTGGCTTAAAACTCAAAGTTCAGAAAACAAAGATCATGGCATCCGGTTCCTTCACTTCATGGCAAATAGATGGGGAAACAATGGAAATAGTGACAGACTTTGTTTTGAGGGGGCTTCAAAATCAATGCAGATGGTGACTGCAGCCATGAAATTAAAAGACGCTTGCTCCTTGGAAGAAAAGCTATGACCAACCTAGACAGCATTTTAAAAAGCAGAGACATTATTTTGCCAGCAAAGGTCTGTCTAGTCAAGACTATGGTTTTTCCAGTGGTCATGTATGAATGTGAAAGTTGGACTGTGAAGAAAGCTGAGCGCCAAAGAATTCATGCCTTTGAACTGTGGTGTTGGAGAAGACTCTTGAGAGTCCCTTGGACTGCAAGGAGATCCAATCAGTCCATCCTAAAGGAAATCAGTCCTAAATATTCATTGGAAGAACCGATGCTGAAGCTGAAACTCCAAAACTTTGGCAACCTGATGTGGAGGACTGACTCTTTGGAAAAGACTCTGGTGGTGGAGAAGATTGAAGGCAGGAGGAGAAGAGGACGACAGAGGATGAGATGGTTGGATGGCATCACTGACTCTATGGACATGAGTTTGAGTAAACTCCGGGAGTTGGTGATAGACCAGGAAGTCTGGAATGCTGCAGTCCATGGGGTGGCAAAGAGTTGGACACGACCGAGCAACTGAACTGAACTGAGCTTGAATCACAACTAAATAATATCTTTAGGGTATGAGACTCTGCTAAATATAACATTGACTTCTGAAAGTTTCAGACATAAAACAAAAGAAAATTGAATAGTCAAATGTAGTTTTGTTAAAAAATAAAAATTGTGAAATATTCAAAATGGAAGGGACCTGAACATCCATTGATTTCATTAACCTGTGGAGCTCATATACCCCACAAAGCATAGCTTTAAATGATACAAGTAACTAAAGCCAATGTTCAACATATTATACTAATATTGGCTCAAGTCCCCAGTTTTAAAAACCTGGGGATGTGCCTGTAATGAATAGGAAACTTGCTTATCTTGTTTACCTTTTAAATATGAATGACTATCTCAGAATCTTGCTCACAGTAAGAGGATCCACTGTTCTTTACAATAATGAATTAATGAATCCATGGATGTGAGGAGGCCACTTTTTCTGAAGTGGAGGGACAATATCTGAAGTCTGGTCAGAGTTATCTAGAATTCCAATAATGGAATTCTTTAAGATTTCACATGTTAGAAATTTTGATAAAATTTCTGAATTTGGGATTGAACAACATAGATCTGTTGCTTCTTAGCTTCTAAAATGTGCCCAAACTAATCATATAGTCATTAGCATTATTAATCATCCTATAAAAACACATAAATATTCATATCTTAGTGCCTTTCCAAAATTGAGAAAACGTGAACCCCATTTATTCATTGGGGCAGAGCCACTAATTATTCTTTGTGTATATTCTCCCTTCGATAATAAAAATATTGAAATTTAATGCTTTAAATTTTAATAATAAGAACCTTCAAAAATAACATTGAAATTTAGCTTTTTAAAGTAATGTTCACTTTCATCAGTCTCACTAACAAATTGGTATGGTAACGTGACCAAATTTTGCTCAATGGGGTTCCAGCAGAAATGGTGAATGAAATACTAGGCAATGCTCCTAAAGGCTACAGCACTTTTCTATTGTATCTCCTTCCAACTAGCTGAGATAGGATCATGATAAAGGCCATCTTAGCCACAAGACAGAAGCTGCGTGCTGAAGATGACAGGGCAGCATGATAGTAAGGAGTCTGAGTCCCTGACAGTTGTGGAGCTGCCGTGACAGCGGCAGACAGCCCCCTGGCCATGCGTGACGATGAATAAGCTCCCATCTCAGTTAAGCCACTTTAACTCGGGTATTTATGTTTGAGCAGCCAAATATGATCCTATCTAATCCACTGGCACCCCACTCCAGCACTCTTGCCTGGAAAATCCCATAGACTGAGGAGCCTGGTAGGCTACAGTCCATGGGGTCGCAAAGAGTCGGACACGACTGAGCGACTTCACTTCACTTCACTTAATCCACTGGCAGAAGGTCAGTCATAGTCTGAACAGATCCAACTATCAAGATATTGAAAATTATTAAAAAGCAAAGCATCCCAGATAAGTGAAATGAGAGAATATGAGACTTTTAGCATAATACCCAGCACACAATAGCTGAACTATTACCATATTTTCAATTATTGAAACAGAACATAAATTTTCATAGAAAAAAAGTTTTTAAAACACTAAACCAATACTAGTAACTCAGATATTTCCCAAATCTATCTTTTATTCTGTTTTATTATCTGCCATATGCCTAGTAAATATGTATGCTACATTGTTCTTGGACTGGAGACATGGTGATCAACAAGGAAAATAAGATCCCAAGTTTTATTTTCCAGGTATATGGGGAGTGACATAATGAACAAGTGAATAAATAAATGAACAGATTATGAAGGGAGTTATAAAGAAAATAAAAGAGGGTGATGTACCAGAGATATCTGAGAAAAATATTCTTGATTGAGTTATCAGTGTATGTGTGGGAAGAATGAATATGAACACATTCAGGATTCTGGGTCTAATAACTGAAAATCTTATACCAAAAAACCACATAGAAGCATAGAATTTTTAGAGCTGGAAGTTAAAGGAGATACTACAGTCCAGTGTCCGCATTTCATAGACAAGAAAACTGAAGTCTGGAAAGTTAAGAACCCTTTCCAACTGGAAAATTGAACTCAAAATGAATCTGTACAGCACAGTTCAGGCGTTTTTACTCCCAGTTCAGAAATACATTCTCTTCATTAAAGTTGAAGCATTTATAATGGTTACAAAAGGAGAAAGATTGGGGAGGGATAAATTAGGAGTTTGGAATTAACATACACACACTATTATACAAATAGATAATTAACAAGGACCTAGTGCACAGCACAGAGAACTCTACTCAATATTCTGTAATAACCTATATGGGAAAAGAATCTGAAAAAGAAGGGACATATGTATATGTGTAACTGAATCACTTTGCTGTACATCTGAAACTAACACAACATTGTAAATCAACTATACTTCACTATAAAATAAAAATAAAGTGAAAAGATAAATAGAATTACACTATAGATGAAAAATAAAAATTTAAAATATTAAAAAAGAAAAAAATCAAATCATTTGTAGAACTGCTTCCTAAAAAGAATTTACTTTCGTCAGTTTCCTTTCGGTGGTTTTGAAGTACTTAGCACAAAACAGGCACAGAAAACGTGAGATGAACCACACTGGATTACCTACAATAAATGACTTGATATAGCTGCTTAACTGTCAATCAGATAGACATGCTATGAATGCAAGGATGGAGAAGGGGTAAGGAGAAAGCAGTTATTTGTAATATATATCCAGGCACACTGGTAAATGGAGTTGTGGCAGGCAGAATTCCAAAACATCTTCCATACTCCACCAAGATTTCCTGTGAATTAGATGACTATTAT
Organism: Ovis aries; assembly: GCF_016772045.2. Lineage (NCBI taxonomy): Eukaryota > Metazoa > Chordata > Mammalia > Artiodactyla > Bovidae > Ovis > Ovis aries. The sequence goes on along the minus strand of NC_056059.1, from coordinate 25,895,701 downwards.
CTCTATGATTATGTTACATGAATAATTAGGGGCTTCCTTAGTGGCTTAGATGGTAAAGCATCCGCCTGCAATGCAGAAGACCTGGGTTCTATCCCTGGGTCGGGGAGATGCCCTGGAGAAGGAAATGGCAACCCACTCCAGTATTCTTGCCTGGAAAATCCCATGGACGGAGGAACCTGGTGGGCTACACAGTCCATGGGGTCACAAAGAGTCGGACATGACTGAGCAACTTCAGTTTCTTTCTTTCTTTATGTTACTTGGCCAAAGGAGACTGTCTAAATCGGCTTGATCTAATTACAAGAGCACTTAAAAACAGAGGGAGAACTCAGAGAGATTTGAAACATAAGGATACAATGCACTAATGCGGGCTTGAAGATGGAGGTGCCATGTGAAGGGCTGTAGCTAACCTCTAAGCGCCAAGAGTGACCCCTGGGGGCAGCCATCAAGGAAATGAAGGCTTTAGTCCTACAATTACAAGGGGAAGAATTCTGCCAATAAACAGAATGAGCTTAGAAGAAGATTCTTCCCCAGAGTCTCCAGATTAAGAGCCCAGCCCAGCCAATCACCTTGATGCTGGGCTCCTGCAGACCCAGTTGAGCCTGCCTACACTTCTGACCCACATTGCTGTCAACTCATAAGTGGGTGTTGTTTTAAGCCACTGCATCTGTGAGGTTTTCTCTTTATTTTGTTACACACACTTACCTAAAGATGCAGCTGTCAACATAATTGTTCATATTTAAACCACAATAAGGACATAAAGAGGAGGGTGTTACTAGCCCCATTTTTCAAATGAGAAAAATAAGAAACACAGAGATGTTAGGTGACTTGCCCAAGGTCACACATAGTTTGACTCTTTTTGCAAAGAACACATGTCCTGTTGAGTATGTAGGTACTTAGCCCTCAGAACAACATGACAGTATTTTAAACTAGAAAACCAGTTATTCTAACTAATAGTTCTAATTCATAGATTGGTAAAAGTTAGACATTTTACAAACTCTATGTGTTTTATTTGGCTCAGTGGTAAAGAATTTGCCTGCCATTTCAGGAGACGTGGATTTCATCCCTGTGTCAGGAAAATTCCCCTGAGGAAAGAAATGGCAACTCACTCCAGTTTTCTTGCCCGGGAAATTATAAGGACAGAGAAGACTGGCAGGCTACAGCCCATGGGGGTCACAAAAGACACTACTGAGCAGCTAAAACAACAACAAAATGTGTCTCATTTGGATGTCTAGAAGCCTATATTTGTGTTCTTTTTTTATCACTTCCTTTTAAGTATTAAATTTAAAATTTAAAAAAAATCCAGTATTATTAAAAGTCAACAGGTTTATGGTAATTAGAAGATAACAAAGTCTGTGACTAACCAGGGTAGTATATTCTAATTTTTAATATTTTGCATTAGGTTATGTATGTGCTAGCTTCTACTATACAGAAAGGTTAATCAGGTATCAGTTCAGTTCAGTTCAGTTGCTCAGTCATGTCTGACTCTTTGTGACCCCATGAATCACAGCACACCAGGCCTCTCTGTCCATCACCAACTCCTAGAGTTTCTCAGACTCATGCCCATCGAGTCAGTGATGCCATCCAGCCATCTCATCCTCTGTTGTCCCCTTTTCCTCCTGCCCCCAATCCCTCCCAGCATCAAAGACTTTTCCAGTGAGTCAACTCTTCACATGAGGTGACCAAAGTACTGGAGTTTCAGCTTTAGCATCATTACATCCAAAGAAATCCCAGGGCTGATCTCCTTCAGAATGGACTGGTTGGATCTCCTTGCAGTCCAAGGGACTCTCAAGAGTCTTCTCCAACACCACAGTTCAAAAGCATCAATTCTTCAGTGCTCAGCCTTCTTCACAGTCCAACTCTCACATCCATACATGACTACTGGAAAACCATAGCCTTGACTAGACGGACCTTAGTCGGGAAAGTAATGTCTCTGCTTTTGAATATGCTATCTAGGTTGGTCATAACTTTTCTCCCAAGGAGTAAGTGTCTTTTAATTTCATGGCTGCAGTCACCATCTGCAGTGATTTTGGAGCCCAAAATACATACACATATATCCACTCTTTTAGATTGAATCAGATAGGCATATATGTATACCTACTGTTTTAGATTCTTTTCCCATATAAGTCATCACTGAGTATTGAGTAGTTCCCTCTGCTACATGGTAGGTTCTTGTTATCTATTTTATATACAGTGAAAGTGAAGTTGCTCAGTTGTGTCCAGCTCTTTGCAATCCCATGGACTGTAGCCTACCAGGCTCCTCAGTCCATGGAATTTTCCAGGCAAGAGTACTGGAGTGGGTTGCCATTTTCTTCTCCAGGGGATCTTCCTGACCCAGGGATCGAACCTGAGTCTCCTACATTGCAGGCAGATGCTTTACCATCTGAGGCACCAGGGAAGCCCCTATGTATAGTAATGTGTCAATTTATCCCCCTCTCCCTTTCCCTCCTTGGTAACCGTAGTTTGTTTTCTACATCTATGACTCTTTCTGTTTTGGAAATAAACTCATTTGCATCATTCTATTAGATTCTCCATATAAGGGATATCATACAATATCTGTCTTTCACTCAGTATGATAATCTCAGGGTCCATCCGTGTCACTGCAAATGCCATTATCTCATGCCTTTTGTGGCTGGGTAACTATCCATTGTCTGTATGTGCCACATTGTCTTTATCCATTCATCTGTCAGTGGACATCTGAAGTAACATACCCCTCTCCATATCTGATGAATCGGATATACATACATGTATACCCACTGTTTTAGATTCTTTTCCACTCTTTTAGATTCTTTTTCATGCTAGTCTGATTTCTGGCATGAGCCAGGCTCCTGAGACTCTGTTGAAGGAGTTTCACTGTAGCTCTGAGAGAGAGCTCAGCTATTTCTGCCAGGTTGCTAAGTTGGTAGAACACTTCTGAGCAGCTCCAGGAAGGAAAAACAACTGAGCTGAGAATGAAATGAATACACAGGAAAGGCAATACAAGAGATGCAGAGAGGTTGCATCCTCATCACATTGCTTTTACTCACCATTCTACATACTGGGCCTGGCATATGCCTGGTACAGCAAGCTACAGGAAAGGTCTGACTGAATTACTGACAATTAAATCTATTTACACTTACTATGATTACTGATATACCTGATTTTATTTCTTCCTTATTTTTATGCTTTCTTTCTATGTTGTGTTCTCTATGCTATTCCCTTTCTTCTTTTTGAGTACCTCACACCATTTCCTTTTATCTACTAATTTAGAAGTTATACTAAACATTTTAATATAAGGACTTAACAACTATCTTTACTATTGTCTGAACAAGAGAGGGAACTTATAACAGTAACTCGAATCATCCTACTTCCCCACCTCCAATCCGTATGATTAGGAAGTCTTTTCTCTGCAAAAAAATATAATAAATTTCTAAGTCCCTATAAGCCTGTACTATCTACAGAAGAGCTTCATTCAATGTTTATAGGAGCTTCCATGTATCTGATGCTTTGAGGTTTCAGACAGTATGCTAAGTGCTTTATAGGCCCCTCCAGTTATTCCGACAAAAGCCTTACGATATAAGTTTTCCTTATTCTACATGTGAACAAACAGAAGCTCTGGAAAATTAAACACTGTTCAAGGTCAGCAATTAGTTAACAGCAGAAATGGGTTAAAAATGCAGGTCTTTCCACTTCCCCAGTCTGCGCTTCTAGCACTAAACTAGATTACCAATAGAAAAACATCACTACAGCATACATTCATTTATTCAGCATATGAATTTAGCATCTTTTATGTGCTAAATATCCTCTCTAGTATTCTTGTCTAGACAGTCCCATGGACAGAGAAGCCTGGTGTGCGACAGTCCATAAGGTTACAAAGAGATGGGCACGACTGAGAAACTGAGCATGCATGCACATGTGCTCACATAGGTGTTTGTGTGTGTGTGTGTGTGTGTGTGTGTGTGTGTGTACACACACTCAAATAGATATAGAGGATACAGCGAACAAAACAATATTGGTGCCTATCCCATGCCTTGGATATTGGTGTCATTCTTGGGTACAGTTTTCCATGATCTTCAAGAAGAAAATTTACATAAAGATCAACTTTTTAATAATTACAAATTTTATTTCTACTGAAATCTATTTGCCAAGATTAACTTTAAAATAGCAGAGATGGCTGTGTGATCATGTGCCACTATAATCTTAAAACCTAACGGATAGATTCACTATATGGAATTGCAATATTTAAATAATTTTATTAATCTTATGAATCAATTCAAACTTATAATCGCCTTTCATTTCCTCTTCTTGCTCAACTAACAATATTCTCCTGTTTCCTCTTTTATGGTACAGAGAGTATACCTTCTCTTTAGGTATGTTACTATATGCTTACATGTTATTGCAGAAAAATAAATTCCCTTTTGGTGGATGGATTGAATGGAAGTAGTTGATTTATTTTCAGAGGAAGATTCTTAACATTTTTGTGGCACAAGTATGTTCACAGTATGTATTACTTGACAGGAAAGTACAGGTATAACAATGGTGAATTGTCCACACACTACAGAGCTATTGTTGGGCATGTCTGAGTGTTTCAGAGACATTCTCTACACAATGAACTAACAATACCAGATCAGTCAAAGTGGTGGTGGTTTTGCTGATGATACAGGTTCATCCAGCAAAACAATTTGAACAATGTAACTTCTGAGTGCTCGGATCACATGTTCCACATGTACACCAGTGAACATGGGGGAATGTGCCCAGCCAACATCTTCAAGTTCAGAGCACCTGGTGCTTCCACTGGGCTCATCAGCACCTAATATCAATGAGGAGAAAGTTTCCCAGGAGGAGGATTGGCTCAAGCCTCTGAACTTCAAAATGCTCATCCATCAGAGGCTGGTGGAAATGATTGGTTTGGGTACTAGTTTTGCATTTCAGGCAACCAAACTATTCAATGCTACTGATTATTGATTTTAGAAACAGAGAAAGGGTACCAATATCAAGTGTGACTACACATTGAATTAATCTTATGTAGCTATATACTTTTAAATTATGAATGCTCTTTTTGAGCACTACTTACAAGAACTTTATCAAGTGCTTTCTTATAATGTCTCCTATGTAACCATCTAAACAGCAAAAACTGAGTTTTATACATTAAAACTAGTATTTTTAAATCACTAACACATTTTCCATAACATCTCAGATATTACCTATGTAAAAGTATCTTATTAGACACCAAGGCAAAATCTGAAGACCATTCTACCTAATTACATATTACCTACATCATAAAACTGAAAATAAACCCTGGGATTACCAATGAGAAACTAATCCCAGAGATAAGACCAGCAAGATGGCTGAAGAGGAAGTCCTAGTCCTCCTTTCCCTGCAGAAACACCAATTTAGTAATGATATAACCCAGCAGCTGAGATGGTAAAGAATCTGCTTGCAATGCAGGAGACCTGGGTTCAATTCCTGGGTTGGGAAGATACCTAGAAGAAGGAAATGGCAACCCACTCCAGTATTCTTGCCTGGAGAATTCCATGGACAGAAGAGCCTATTGGGCTGTAGTCCATGGGGTCAGACACGACTTACACTTGCACTTTCACGTAAACCCAAACATCTTTATGTTAATCCAAGATTCCGCTTAAGAAGCTGCAGTACCACAAGCAAACACAAAACCTAGAACAGCTGCACTGAAAAGGGTAAGAAAAGCAGCATCACTTTACCCGTATCAGCTCCACCCCCAAGCTAATGTAGCTCAGTGTCAAGGGAGAAAGGCCACAACCTGCAACTTCTGTTTTGGTAGAAAACAGAGTGAACCCTTCTTTTCAGACTCAACACCACATTTTCAGAGCCTGGTTTCTGTCTTGCCCCACTTTTCACTGTTGGCAGAACCACCGTAGGTTGGAGGCCCAGAGGCAGCTGAGCACAGTAGAAACTGGAAGGCCTAGTTGGCACAGCTTTGCCTATCTGGGATAAACAGCTTGCCCTGAGACTTCTCTGGGAGGGAGGGAAAGAGATGAGAGGAACATGCCGCCTACATTTTTGATTTTCTGAGAGCTGCCTGAAGGACTAATTTCTGTCTCTCCTCACCCCTTAATAAGGGGGCTGATGAACCAGCACAATGTGCGGATGAAAAAGTGGCAGGCAGCTGAAAATGCCAGCACAACTTTGCTCAGGTTTCCCTGGTGGCTTAGATGGTAAAGAATCTGCCTGTAATGCAGGAGACCCAGCTTCAGTCTCTGGGTTGGGAAGATCCCCTGGAGAAGGGAATGGCAACCCACTCCAGCATTCTTGCCTGGAGAATTCAATGGACAGAAGAGCCTGGCAGGCTACAGTCCATGGGATCACAAAGAGTCAGACACATTGAGTGACTAACACTTTGACTTCACAACTTTGCTCAATGGAGAGAAGGTCCACAACCAGAAACTTCTCCCTCAGGAGGAAGGGAAAGGAGTGGAGTGTGCCACCATCATACCAATTTTTCTGAGAGTAGCCTGCCAGATGGACCAATTTTTGTCTCATCTCACTCAGAGTGAGAGAGAAGGTGAGGAACAGAATGTGCATCCAGGAGTAGGCATTTCAGAGGAGAGTCCAAGTCTGCAATCTCTCTGGCCTGATTCAGGGCCCTGGTAGGGGAGCTGGCTGGTGGACCAGAAAGAACAGAATGGCTTGCAACTGCAGAATCAGAGAACCTACTGAGCTACACAGACAACAGAGGAAACAAGATACAACAAGCTCCTGAAAAAAGAAACTGGCAAATCCCTCTAATTAGCACCTTACAAACACAAGTTTGAAGAAAACACATCCACAGAAAAGACTTGAAGGAAAATAAAAACTTTCTCAGATAAGCAAAAAACTGATGGAATTTATTGCCAGGACACCTGCCTTGCAAGACATGCTAAAAGAAGTTCTTTTGAAATAAGGAACATTATATAGATCCAGCTCAGATCTGTATAAAGAAAACAGTATCAGAGAATGAAGAAGTAAAGGAAAAGTAAAATCTTTCATTTTACTTTTTCTAAAATGAAATAGTAGATAATAGTTTGTTCAAAACAATAGCAGCAAAAATGTATTCAATTATGTGTTTGTATATATACATTATATGCTTATGTATAAGAGAAATAAATGACAGCAATGATACAAGGGAAACAAGGGAAGAATTAGGATCATTTGGTTATAACAAGGTACTCACTACCCATGAATCACTATAATGTTATTTAAAAATGGACCTGTATTAGCTGTAAATGTATATTGCAAACCGTAGGACAACTACTAAAAAAAATAAGTAGGACTGTTGAGCTCAGAAAAGAGATTTGTCAGGGAGTGGCATCAGTTAGATGGCAGAGTAGAACATTTTAGCCATCATCCTCCCACAGAACACTGATTTGGCAGTGACTCAGGGTTGAGACTGCCTTTGTGGGAGTCTGAGTCCAGCAAAGAAATTCTAGCACATTTTTGGAGCAAAAAATCCTAAGAACAGACACACTGAAGAGGGAAATAGAACATTTCACTTTGTCTGCATTACTCTTCCCTTGAGCAGCAAGGTTGGTGCTAGGAGAGACCCTGTGACTGACAATTTCTCCCAAAGGGGAAAGTGAGAACATGGGAGTGAGTGTCCAGTTTCCCCAACATGGGAGACAGTTTCCAAGAGGCCCCGTTCTTTCTCACCTAACCCAGATTACTGATGTAGTCTGCAGAGTGAAAGGACTGGGAGAGGCTGGAACACAGCAGCCAGGGCTGAGGTTATCAAAGAAACTCTGCTAAACACCTCACTGTTCTTTCTGCTAACCATTTCATGGACTCTGTCAGGAATTCTACTGATGAGCCTCTGGGGTGCCTCATCTATGAACCCCAGCTGACCCACTGTCATCCCTAACACTCCAAATTCCTCACTGACGCCCTTTACCCTCTCTGTCCATCCATGGCCAGAAAGAGCAAGCCTCTGCAGACAGCTAATGAGCAAGTGCAGAAAGCTGTCCTAACTCTGCAAGATGGACTGAAGGCTCACAAACATGAGCAGTTTGGGGCACTGTCCTTGGGAAAAACATGAGGGGCCCTCCACACCTGGTCTGGTTTTGCAGGATTGAGAGAAGGGATACAATCTTAAGGATGCCCCTCTCCTGAGAGGGAACAAGAAGTGCATAGCAGGTGCATCAATAGAGAGGTCTGAAAAAGCCTCAGAATCCCTCGCTGGACTAACAGGTGAATCCAAAGCCTGCTGGTAAAGAGTGGAGGAGGTTACTGCTTCTTTGAATGTGAAAAAAAACAGTATAAGACTTTGAAGAACTTGAAAAACCAAGAAAACATGACATTACCAAAGGAACACAATAATTTTTCAGTAGAGAACCTCAAAGAAATGGAGATATGCAAATTGTCTGGCAAAAACCTTATTATTTGAAGGAAGCTCAGCAAGCTATAAGGGAACACAGATAGAGATAATTCAATCCAACTCAAAAGAGTGAAGAAAGCTTATGTGAATTATGGGACAACATCAGGCAAAATAGTATTTCATTATGATATTATCATAAAGAGAACAGAGAGAAAAAGAGGAAGAAAGTATAATTAGAGAAATAATGGCTAAAAAATTCCCAAATCTGAAGAGAGATATGGACATCCATATACCTGAAGGTCCCCAAACAAATTCAATCAAAAGAGGATTTCGTCTGGACTTCACTGGAGGTCCAGTGGTTAAGACTCTGTGCTTCCAATGCAGGGAGCATGGGTTCAATCCTTGGTCAGGGAAAGATCCCACATGTTTTGCAGTGTGGCCAAAATATATCAACAAAATTTTTTAATTAAAAAATAATTTTTAAAAAGAGGATTTCATTGAGACACACTATAATAAAATGTAAAAAATCAAAGAATTTTGAAATTCAAAAAAAGCAAGAGAAAAAAATTCATCTCATATGTGAAATCCTTATAAGGCTATCAACAGAAACCTTGCAGGTCAAAAGAGAATAAAATGGTATATTCATAGTGCTCAAATTAAAAAAAAAAAATTGGCCAACCAAGAATATTTTACCTAGAAAAACTGTCCTTCTGAAATGAAGAAGAGATAAAGAGATAAAGACATAAATGATCTGAGGGAGTTTAATCATCACTAGACCAGGTTTACAAGAAAAATTAAAGTTCTTCAAGCTGAAATGAAATGATGCTAATTAATAACATAAAAACTTTTGAAAATATTAAATAAATTCTTAAAGGTAAGTATATAGTCAAATTCAGAATACTTTAATACCATAAAAGTGGTGTGTAAATCACTTTAATATAAAGATAAAAGAAAAAGTACTAAAAATAAATCTAGCTATAATAATTTATTAATGAATGTGCAATATGAAAAGAGACATTGGAAACAAAATGTGGCAGTAGGGGAAAAATAGAGGTAGAAATAATTGTATTTTATTAGAAACAAAATGTATTTTATGTAAGATTCATGGTAACCACAAAGCAAAAACCTATAATAAGTACACAAGAGAAAACATAATCAAAGCACATAACTGCAGAAAATTATAAAATCTGAAAGGAAGACAAGAGAGGAAGGAACTAGGAATTACAAAACAGACAGAAAACAATAAGATGACTATAGTAAATCCTCACCCATCAATAATTAAATATAAATCGATTATATTCTCCAACCAAAACATATAGACTTGGCGATGGGTTAAAAAAAAAAAAAAAAAAGGATAAGACCCAACTATATGCTGTCTACAAGAGACTCACTTTAGCTCCAAGGATACACAGAGGCTGCAAGTACAGGTGTGGGAAAAGATATTCCATGAAAATAGAAAGCAAAAGAGAAGAAAAGTAGCTATATTTACTTATACTAGACAAAATAGACTTTAAGTCAAAAAATCTGACAGGAAAAAAAGAAGATCATTAAATAATTATGAAGGGGTCAATTCATCAAGAGGATATGAGTTCAGTTCAGTTCAGTCGCTCAGTCCTGTCCGGCTCTTTGCGATCGCATGAATCCCAGCATGCCAGGCCTCCTTGTCCATCACCAACTCCTGGAATTCACCCAAATTCACATCCATTGAGTCAGTGATGCCATCCAGCCATCGCATCCTCTGTCGTTCCCCTTTCCTCCTGCCTTCAATCCCTCCCAGCATCAGAGTCTTTTCCAGTGAGTCAGCTCTTTGCATCAGGTGGCCAAAGTACTGGAGTTTCAGCTTTAGCATCATTCCTTCCAAAGAAATCCCAGGGCTGATCTCCTTCAGAATGGACTGGTTGGATCTCCTTGAAGTCCAAGGGACTCTCAGGAGTCTTCTCCAACACCACAGTTCAAAAGCATCAATTCGTTTTCGCTCAGCTTTCTTCACAGTCCAACTCTCACATCCATACATGACCACTGGAAAAACCATAGCCTTGACTAAACAGATCTTTGTTGGCAAAGTAATGTCTCTGCTTTTCAATATCCTATCTAGGTTGGTCACACCTTTCCTTCCAAGGAGTATGTGTCTTTTAATTTCATGGCTGCACTCACCATCTGCAGTGATTTTGGAGCCCTCAAAAATAAAGTCTGACACTGTTTCCACTGTTTACCCATGTTTCCCATGAAGTGATGGGACCAGATGCCATGATCTTCATTTTCTGAATGTTGAGTTTAAGCCACCTTTTTCACTCTCCTCTTTCACTTTCTTCAAGAGGCTTTTTCATTCCTCTTCACTTTCTGCCATAAGGGTGGTGTTATCTGCATATCTGAGGTTATTGATATTTCTCCCGGCAATCTTGATTCCAGCTTGTGCTCTTCCAACCCAGCATTTCTCATGATGTACTCTGCATAGAAGTTAAATAAGCAGGGTGACAGTATACAGCCTTGATGGACTCCTTTTCCTATTTGGAACCAGTCTGTTGTTCCATGTCCAGTTCTAACTGTTGCTTCCTGACCTGCATACAGATTTCACAAGAGGCAGGTCAGGTGGTCTGGTATTCCCATCTCTTGAAGAATTTTCCACAGTTCATTGTGATCCACACAGACAAAGGCTTTGGCACAGTCAATAAAGCAGAAATAGATGTTTTTCTGGAACTCTCTTGCTTTTTCCATGATCCAGTGGATGTTGGCAATTTGATCTCTGGTTCTTCTGCCTTTCTAAAACCAACTTGAACATCTGGAAGTTCATGGTTCACATATTGTTGAAGCCTGGCTTGGAGAATTTTGAGCATTATTTTACTAGTGTGTGAGATGAGTGCAATTGTGCAGTAGTTTGAGGATTCTTTGGCACTGCTTTTCTTTGGGATTGGAATGAAAACTGACCTTTTCCAGTCCTGTGGCCCCTGCTGAGTTTTCCAAATTTGTTGGCATATTGATTGCAGCACTTTCCCAGCATCATTTTTCAGGATTTGAAATAGCTCTACTGGAATTCCATCATCTCCACTAGCTTTGTTCGTAGTGATGCTTTCTAAGGCCTGCTTGACTTCACATTCCGTGATTTCTGGCTCTAGGTGAGTGATCACACCATCGTGATTATCTTGGTCATGAAGATCTTTTTGTACCGTTCTTCTATGTATTCTTGCCACCTCTTCTTAATATCTTCTGTGGTTGCTACCATGCACAAGTGTGGGCGGCTGCAATGGCGCACAAGTGTGGTAGGCTGCGACAGCACACAAGCCCGGCCCAGAGAAGCTACCCCACATCCAAGGTCAGGGACAGAAGCCAGGAAGACCCCATGCCCAAAGGGCGGCAGTCAAGAGGAGCTACCCCACGTCTGAGGTCAGAGGCGGCGGCCAGGAAGAGCTACCCCATGCCAGAGGTCAGGGGCAGTGGCCAGGAAGAGCTACCGCGCGACCGAGGTCAGTGGTGGCAGCCAAGAGGAGCTACCCCGTGTCCAAGGTCAGGGGCTACCGCCGAGACTGCTAGGCTGTGACAGCGTAGGAGCAGCTGAGAGGAGCTACCTCACATTGGAGTTCAGGGGCAGCAGCAGGGAGGAGCTACCCCCTGCCCCCACCCCCCCCCCCACCTCCCCGCACCTCACCTCCCCGCACCCCATCTCCCTCAGAGGCCAGGAGCGGCGGCAAGAGGAGCAACACCACGTTCAAGGAGCGGTGGCTGCATGGGCGCAGGAGGGCCTAGAGGAGCTATTCCATGTTCAAGGTCAGGAGGGGCGGCAGTGGGGAGATACCCCTCATTCAAGGTAAGGAGCAGTGGCTGCGCTTTGCTGGAGCAGCCCTGAGGAGATTCCCCACATCCAAGGTAACAGAAACCCAAGTAAAATGGTAGGTGTTGCAAGAGGGCATCAGAGGGCAGACACACTGAAACCATAATCACAGAAAACTAGTCAATCTAACCACACTAGGACCATAGCCTTGTCTAACTCAGTGAAAATAAACCATGCCCTGTGGGGCCACCCAAGATAGGCAGGTCATGGTGGAAGGGTCTGACAGAATGTGGTCCACTGGAGAAGGGAATGGCAAACCACTTCAGTATTCTTGCCTTGAGAACCCTGTGAACAGTATGATAGGATACTGAAAGAGGAACTCCCCAGGTGAGTAGGTTCCCAATATGCTACTGGAGATCAGTGGAGAAATAACTCCAGAAAGAATGAAGGGATGGAGCTAAAGTAAAAACAATACCCAGTTGTGGATGTGACTAGTGATAGAAGCAAGGTCTGATGCTGTAAAGAGCAATATTGCATAGGAACCTGAAATGTTAGGTCCATGAATCAAGGCAAATTGGAAGTGGTCAAACAGGAGATGGCAAGAGTTAATGTTGACATTCTAGGAATCAGCGAACTAAAATGGACTGGAATGGGTGAATTTAACTCAGATGACCATTATATCTACTACTGCGGGCAGGAATCCCTCAGAAGAAATGGAGTAGCCATCATGGTCAACAAAAGAGTCTGAAATGCAGTACTTGGATGCAATCTCAAAAATGACAGAATGATCTCTGTTCGTTTCCAAGGCAAACCATTCAATATCACAGTAATCCAAGTCTATGCCCCAACCAGTAACGCTGAAGAAGCTGAAGTTGAACAATTCTAGGAAGACCTACAAGACCTTTTAGAACTAACACCCAAAAAGATGTCCTTTTCATTATAGGGGACTGGAATGCAAAAGTAGGAAGTCAAGAAACACCTGGAATAACAAGCAAATTTGGCCTTGGAATGTGGAATGAAGCAGGGCAAAGACTAATAGAGTTTTGCCAAGAGAATGCACTGGTCATAGCAAACACCCTCTTCCAACAACACAAGAGAAGACTCTACACATGGACATCACCAGATGGTCAACACCGAAATCAGATTGATTATATTCTTTGCAGCCAAAGATGGAGAAGCTATATACGGTCAGCAAAAGCAAGACCGGGAGCTGACTGTGGCTCAGATCATGAGCTCCTTATTGCCAAATTCAGACTTAAACTTAAGAAAGTAAGGAAAACCACTAGACCATTCAGGTATGACCTAAATCAAATCCCTTATGATTATACAGTGAAAGTGAGAAATAGATTTAAGGGCCTAGATCTGATAGGTACAGTGCCTGATGAACTATGGACTGAGGTTTGTGACATTGTACAGTAGACCTGGATCAAGACCATCCCCATGGAAAAGAAGTGCAAAAGCAAAATGACTGGGGAGGCCTTACAAATAGCTGTGAAAAGAAGAGAAGCGAAAAGCAAAGGACAAAAGGAAAGATATAAGCATCTGAATGCAGAGTTCCAAGGAATAGCAAGAAGAGATACGAAAGTCTTCCTAAGCGATCAATGCAAAGAAATAGAGGAAAAGAACAGAAGAGGAAAGACTAGAGATCTCTTCAAGAAAATTAGAGATACCAAGGGAACATGTCATGCAAGAGTATATAACAATTGTAAATATATATGAACCAAGCAGAGACATTATTTTATCAACTAAGGTCTGTCTAGTAAAGGCTATGGTTTTTCCAGTGGTCATTTATGGATGTGAGAGTTGGACTGTGAAAAAGGCTGAGTGCCAAAGAATTGATGCTTTTGAACTGTGGTGTTGGAGAAGACTCTTGCGAGTCCATTGGACTGCAAGGAGATCCAACCAGTCCATTCTGAAGGAGATCAGCCCTGGGATTTCTTTGGAAGGAATGATGCTAAAGCTGAAACTCCAGTACTTTGGCCACCTCATGCAAAGAGTTGTCTCATTGGAAAAGAACAGAACATTAGACAATGAAAGAGTATTTGGAGTGAAAGGAAACAGAAGCATGGAGCCCTACAATTAATTGCCCTAGTTTATTATCTCTGATTCATATGTTTGTGATGAATTGATATTTGATAAGGGTGCTAGGACCATTCAGTTGGCAAAGAATTTGTTTCCAGCAAATAATGCTGACATGATGCTACTCACATGCAAAAAAATAAAATTGTATCCCTATCTCACTGCATATGATCCATTTTGAATAAAAATGGGTCAAGGACCTAAATGTAAGAGCTGTAACTATAAAAACTCTTTGCAGAAAATAATAATTCATTTCAATAATATTGGTATAGGGTCCTCAATGGGATTCTCTAATGGCTCAGATGGTAAGGAACCTGCCTGCAGTGCAGGAAACCCAGGTCTGATCCCTGGGTCAGGGACCCCATTCCAGTATTCTTGCCTGGAGAATTCCATGGAAAGAGGAGCCTGGCAGGCTACAGTCCACGGGGTCCCAAAGAGTTGGACAAGACTGACTAATACTTTCACTTTCAGGGTCCTTAACAGTATGCCTGCAACATTAAAGCTGTGGTGGTCCACCATAAGGAGCCAATCATTCTTCCCAGATTTGAGAACAGGCCAAATTGGGCTGTTAAATGGAAAGAGAGTGGAGATAACCATCCCTTCTTTAATTAGGTCTTGAATAATGGGTTTCAATCCTTAAAATCCCTATTTTAATTTATATTGTGCTGTATCAGCTATTCTAACTGGGGTGAAGGGTTATTTTCGAAAGCCAATTTTAAGTGCCAGAGATTTATTTTATTACTTGTTGGGCCAGAGTATGCATAACCACTAGGGGATATTTTAGGACAAGAATGCTATATAACCATAGGAAATTTAAGCAAGGCAATAGATAAGGCATTAAGATAAGGAATACCTAATTTTCCTCTGTTCTATACTTAGTCACTCCCTAAGAGTATAGAGAGCCATTTACTTAAATTTAGTCAAATCTCTTGGTTTAAATGTAGTAGGATCCCCAATTATAACTATACCCTGAGTCCTAATATTAAGTTCATGAAAGTTTGTCAATTGTTGTATCTCAGCAGATATTAATTTAGAACTTATATTATAGAAACACAAAAGCTTCTTTTGTTTGTTTTTCTATTTTATAAAGTTTTTAGTAGTTTTGTATTTACAGCTGGGTCAAATAGTTGTATTTTTAGGGTAATTACCAGCCACACTTGGAGGAAATCCTCTCTACTCTATTTATATTTAGTTTCTTCTTCCAGAGAGTCTCATATCAGCATTGCCAGGGTTTAGGGCCTCCTCGACAGCAATGCTGGCTCTACAGTGCTAATCCCTGGCTTAGTGTGCCATAGGTATTTTTCCCTAAACCTGAGAACCAGGATCTTTGTTGGTGACAGAGCCATAGGCAGCATCAGGAGCAAAGTATTTCTGACAAGTCTTAAAAGTCCTAGTGAACAATCTGTTTTTAGGAATGTGGATCTCTCACTTAAAATCTGTCCAGATGTGCACTAACGATGTCACAGATGTCACTGATCACGTCACATGTCATCGATGAGGCCAAGAGGATATGAAAAGGCTTATTACTGACATCATGAGGCTTTCTGAAGAAAGCAAGCATGCTTTCAAGCAGGTTCACAATGGCTTGAGGAATCATAGCATTCCTGAGCTATGGTTGCTGCATGTGTCTTTTCACAGTTACAGCTGGACAGTGGAATATTGGGAGAGACTCAAGTGGATCACAGGAGTGCCACACATACTCCTCCCTACCTGCGTGGTACACAATTAGCCTACATAATCACATAGAAGAAACTGGCAAGATATAGGTTCAGATAAGGAAAAGGCACTCACACCAATACCAGACCAGAGCCTCAGGCCTAACTGTATTGAATATCCACAGAGATTCCATGTAAAGATTTCAAGCCAGTTTGCTTTTTCTAGATTGTCTGAAAAGCAGTTTCACCAGGGCCTGTACCACCCTCAGTGACCTTGAGCAAAGCAAAATCAAGAAAAAGAGAAAACAAAAATACACACATACAGGATTAGGAGTAAGAAAGAAAACTAACCAAAGATAGACATTTTCTTTTCATTACCAGAAAATGCAATGTAATTTTTTTTATGCTAACATGTTTGAAACACTTGCTGATTAATGATTTACTGAGAAAACATAAATTACAAGCATACTTCAGAGATATTGCAGGTCTGGTTCCTGAGAATACTAATAAAGTAAATCACAGACATTTTTTGGTTTCCCAGTACATATAAAAGTTATATTTACATTATATTTTAGTCTATTAAGTATATAATAGCATATGGCTAAAAAATGTACAATGCCTTTAAAAAAATACTTTATTGCTAAAAAATGGAAACCATCACCTGAGCCTTCAGCAAGTCTTAATATTTTTGCAGTAATAACATCAAAGATCATTGATCACAGATTATCATAACAATTGTAATAATAATGAAAAACTTTGACATATTGCAAGAATTACCAAAATGTGACTGAGATATAAATTAAGCAAATGCTGGAAAAATGTTGCTGATAATCCAGCTCAGCTACAAGATTGCCACAAACCTTCAATCTGTGAAAAATGCGATATCTGCAAAGCTCAATAAAACAAAGTGCAATGAAACAAGGTATGTTGTTCCTGTTGTTCAGTCATTAAGTTGTGTCCGACGTTTTGCAACCCCATGGACTGCAGCACACCAGGCTTCCCTGTCCTTCATTGTCTACCAGAGTTTGCTCAAACTCATGTCCATTTAGTCGGTGATGTTATCTAACCATCTCATCCTCTGCTGCCCTCTTCTCCTTTTGCCTTCAATTTTTCCCAGCACCAGGGTCTTTTCCAATGACTTGGCTCTTCACATCAGGTGGCCAAAATATTGGTGCTTCAGCTTCAGCATCAGAACTTCCAATGAATATTCAGGGTTGATTTCCTTTAGGATTGACTGGTTTGATCTCCTTGAAGCTGAAGGGACTTTCAGAGTCTTCTCCAGTACCACAATTTGAAAGCATCAATTCTCCAGCCCTCAGTCTTCTTTATGGTCCAACTCCCTCGTCCATCCATGACTACTGGAAAGATCATAGCTTTGACTGTACGAACCTTTGTCAGCAAAGTGATGTCTCTGTTTTTTAAAACATTGTCTGGATTTGTCATAACCTCAGTTCATTTCTTAATCCAACTAACAGATATATGACGGTTCAGTTCATTGCATTAGTCTTTATGGATACCCTTGGGGATATACTGGATATTGCATCTTTTTAAAGAGCAAGCGAAAAAACAGACTGAATAAACAAATGCATTCAATGGGAATCACTTGAAGGACTTCTCCCCTTTTTATGTCAGAATGTTGTTGGAAGCAGAGCTTAGAAGGCTCATGGTAGAAGGATATAAGTGAATGTTTGTCTTGAGAAAATTAAACTGGCAACAAAGAGAAAGATGATCAGAGTGAGAAGTGGCCAATAACACAAGACACATTGTTAATGTATTGTAGTAGTCCGAGGGAGAAATAATTAAACAGAGTACCTATACAGGAGTGGAGACAAGAGGATGGAAGCAGAAATCATTGAAAAAATAGAACAAGCAGCCTGGAAACAAATGAAATTACATGAAAAGCAGCAGAAAGGGAGGAGTTTGAAATGACTCTAAGGTAGTGAGCCTGCCTGACTAAAAATGAGGAAAATCAGAAAAGAAAAGAAATAGAAAATGAATAGGTTAATAAGTGAAAGGCTATATGACAGTATATACAAATGTCTTCTGTCTTACTGAAAAAAAAAAAAACACATATCTAGAGTGGTTTTGTTCTGGTCCCATCTTCTTAATTCCCCAAATAGCTTCAATTTGTTAAAATGTGCTTTTTACTTTCATTTTTAAAATTAATTAATTTTTTTTAATTTTTATTTTTACTTTATTTTACTTTACAATACTGTATTGGTTTTGCCATACATTGACATGAATCCACCACGGGTGTACATGCATTCCCAAACATGAACCCCCCTCCCACCTCCCTCCCCATAACATCTCTCTGGATCATCACCGTGCACAAGCCCCAAGCATGCTGTATCCTGCGTCAGACATAGACTGACGATTCGATTCTTACATGATAGTATACATGTTACAATGCCATTCTCCCAAATCATCCCACCCTCTTCCTCTCCCTCTGAGTCCAAAAGTCTGTTATACACATCTGTGTCTTTTCTGCTGTCTTGCATACAGGGTCGTCATTGCCCTCTTTCTAAATTTCATATATATGTGTTAGTATACTGTATTGGTGTTTTTCTTTCTGGCTTACTTCACTCTGTATAATTGGCTCCAGTTTCATCCATCTCATCAGAACTGATTCAAATGTATTCTTTTTAACGGCTGAGTAATACTCCATTGTGTATATGTACCACAGCTTTCTTATCCATTCATCTGCTGATGGACGTCTAGGTTGTTTCCATGTCCTGGCTATTATAAACAGTGCTGCGATGAACACTGGGGTACATGTGTCTCTTTCAATTCTGGTTTCCTCGGTGTGTATGCCAAGCAGTGGGATTGCTGGGTCATAAGGTAGTTCTATTTGCAATTTTTTAAGGAATCTCCGCACTGTTCTCCATAGTGGCTGTACTAGTTTGCATTCCCACCAACAGTGTAAGAGGGTTCCCTTTTCTCCACACCCTCTCCAGCATTTATTGCTTGCAGATTTTTGGATCGTAGACATTCTGACTGGTGTGAAGTGGTACCTCATTGTGGTTTTGATTTGCATTTCTCTAATAATGAGTGATGTTGAGCATCTTTTCATGTGTTTGTTAGCCATCCGTATGTCTTCTTTGGAGAAATGTCTTTTTAGTTCTTTGGCCCATTTTTTGATTGGGTCATTTATTTTTCTGGAATTGAGCTGCAGGAGTTGCTTGTATATTTTTGAAATTAGTTGTTTGTCAGTTGCTTCATTTGCTATTATTTTCTCCCATTCAGAAGGCTGTCTTTTCACCTTGCTTATAGTTTTCCTTTGTTGTGCAGAAGCTTTTAATTTTAATTAGATCCCATTTGTTTATTTTTGCTTTTATGTCCAGAATTCTGGGAGGTGGATCATAGAGGATCCTGCTGTGATGTATGTCGGAGAGTGTTTTGCCTATGTTCTCCTCTAGGAGTCTTATAGTTTCTGGTCTTACATTTAGATCTTTAATCCATTTTGAGTTTATTTTTGTGTGTGGTGTTAGAAAGTGATCTAGTTTCATTCTTTTACAAGTGGTTGACCAGTTTTCCCAGCACCACTTGTTAAAGAGATTGTCTTTACTCCATTGTATATTCTTGCCTCCTTTGTCAAAGATAAGGTGTCCATATGTGTGTGGATTTATCTCTGGGCTTTCTATTTTGTTCCATTGATCTATATGTCTGTCTTTGTGCCAGTACCATACTGTCTTGATGACTGTGGCTTTGTAGTAGAGCCTGAAGTCAGGCAAGTTGATTCCTCCAGTTCCATTATTCTTTCTCAAGATTGCTTTGGCTATTCTAGGCTTTTTGTATTTCCATACAAATCTTGAAATTATTTGTTCTAGTTCTGTGAAAAATATGGCTGGTAGCTTGATAGGGATTGCATTGAATTTGTAAATTGCTTTGGGTAGTATACTCATTTTCACTATACTGATTCTTCCAATCCATGAACATGGTATTTTTCTCCATCTATTAGTATCCTCTTTGATTTCTTTCATCAGTGTTTTATAGTTTTCTATATATAGGTCTTTAGTTTCTTTAGGTAGACATATTCCTAAGTATTTTATTCTTTTCGTTGCAATGGTGAATGGAATTGTTCCCTTAATTTCTTTTCCTACTTTCTCATTATTTGTGTATAGGAATGCAAGGGATTTCTGTGTGTTGATTTTATATCCTGCAACTTTACTATATTCATTGATTAGCTCTAGTAATTTTCTGGTGGAGTCTTTAGGGTTTTCTATGTAGAGGATCATGTCATCTGCAAACAGTGAGAGTTTTACTTCTTCTTTTCCAATTTGGATTCCTTTTATTTCTTTTTCTGCTCTGATTGCTGTGGCCAAAACTTCCAGAACTATGTTGAATAGTAGCGGTGAAAGTGGGCACCCTTGTCTTGTTCCTGACTTTAGGGGAAATGCTTTCAATTTTTCACCATTGAGGATAATGTTTGCTGTGGGTTTGTCATAGATAGCTTTTATTATGTTGAGGTATGTTCCTTCTATTCCTGCTTTCTTGAGAGCTTTTATCATAAATGGATATTGAATTTTGTCAAAGGCCTTCTCTGCATCTATTGAGATAATCATATGGCTTTTATTTTTCAATTTGTTAATGTGGTGAATTACATTGTTTGATTTGCGGATATTGAAGAATCCTTGCATCCCTGGGATAAAGCCCACTTGGTCATGGTGTATGATCTTTTTAATGTGTTGTTGGATTCTGATTGCTAGAATTTTGTTGAGGAGTTTTGCATCTATGTTCATCAGTGATATTGGCCTGTAGTTTTCTTTTTTTGTAGTATCTCTGTCAGGTTTTGGTATTAGGGTGATGGTGGCCTCATAGAATGAGTTTGGAAGTTTCCCTTCCTCTGCAATTTTCTGGAAGAGTTTGAGTAGGATAGGTGTTATCTCTTCTCTAAATTTTTGGTAGAACTCAGCTGTGAAGCCGTCTGGACCTGGGCTTTTGTTTGCTGGAAGATTTCTGATTACAGTTTCAATTTCCGTGCTTGTGATGGGTCTGTTAAGATATTCTATTTCTTCCTGGTTCAGTTTTGGAAAATTGTACTTTTCTAAGAATTTGTCCATTTCTTCCACGTTGTCCATTTTATTGGCATATAATTGCTCAAAGTAGTCTCTTATGATCCTTTGTATTTCTGTGTTGTCTATTGTGATCTCTCCATTTTCATTTCTAATTTTATTGATTTGATTTTTCTCTCTTTGCTTCTTGATGAGTCTGGCTAATGGTTTGTCAATTTTATTTATCCTTTCAAAGAACCAGCTTTTGGCTTTGTTGATTTTTGCTATAGTCTCTTTTGTTTCTTTTGCATTTATTTCCTGCCCTGATTTTAAGATTTCTTTCCTTCTACTAACTCTGGGGTTCTCCAATTCTTTCTTTTCTAGTTGCTTTATGTGTGGAGATAGGTTATTTATTTGACTTTTTTCTTGTTTCTTGAGGTATGCCTGTATTGCTATGAACTTTCCTCTTAGCACTGCTTTTATAGTGTCCCACAGGTTTTGCGTTGTTGTGTTTTCATTTTCATTAGTTTCTATGCATATTTTGATTTCTTTTTTATTTCTTCTGTGATTGGTTGGTTATTCAGAAGTGTGCTGTTCAACCTCCATATGTTGGAATTTTTAATAGTTTTTCTCCTGTAATTGAGATCTAATCTTACTGCATTATGGTCAGAAAAGATGCTTGGAATGATTTCGATTTTTTTGAATTCATCAAGTTTAGATTTATGGCCCAGGATGTGATCTATCCTGGAGAAGGTTCCATGAGCACTTGAGAAAAAGGTAAAATTCATTGTTTTGGGGTGAAATGTCCTATAGATATCAATTAGGTCTAACTGATGTAATGTATCATTTAAAGTTTGCATTTCTTTGTTGATTTTCTGTTTAGTTGATCTGTCCATAGGTGTGAGTGGGATATTAAAGTCTCCCACTATTATTGTGTTATTGTTAATTTCCCCTTTCATACTTGTTAGCATTTGTCTTACATATTGTGGTGCTCCTATATTGGGTGCATATATATTTATAATTGTTATATCTTCTTCTTGGATTGATCCTTTGATCATTATGTAGTGGCCTTCTTTGTCTCTTTTCACAGCCTTTGTTTTAAAGTCTATTTTGTCGGATATGACTATTGCCACTCCTGCTTTCTTTTGGTCTCTACTTGCATGGTATATCTTTTTCCAGCCCTTCAATTTCAGTCTGTATGTGTCCCTTGTTTTGAGGTGGGTCTCTCGTCTACTGCTCACCCATCATTAGTTGATCAGATTTTGAATCATCTCTTAGTGATTTGTTTCTTCTGAGTTCTTAGCAGAAACTTCACTGTAGCCTCCTGGGCTGGTTGTAGCAGGAATGTAAATAAATGAGAGAGTTCTTTTATCCAAGCTGAATTGGATTCCTTGGTATCCAGGCATTTATAATCTTGATGCAGGTGGGGGGCCCGAGAATGATTCTTAGTTTTTGAAGAGACAATGTGACTATTCTCTTTACAGTATCACAGCTTTTTGAAATGGTAGAATTGTCAGGTCATGACAAGCCATTGATGGAATCACAGTGAAGAAAGGGGAGGTGAGGTCATAGGATATTACTGATGTTTGTGTTGTGTTATAAACTTCTGTCTTCACTTTCTGTATTGGGTAGATAGTCTGAAAGAGCCACATTTTCTTCTGCATTACCAGCACTGCTAGAGTTCTGATTAGTAGGTGGATGCCTTTCTTCGTGGAAATTGATGCATCTTTGTGATCTAACAGCTCGAGGGGCCACCGACAACAACAAAACTGCTGATACGATGGCCACCAAAACTAGAACAATTATCCCAGCAGGCGCTCTTGGGCTTGCTTCTACATGCAGTGTTTGGGTAGTGAGTAAGGTACTTTTGTTTGATGAAATATTGCACAAATACTCCCCACTGTCTGAAAGACAAAGATCCTTCACAGTTAAAGAGAAGTCACGTGAGTTTATCAGCTCTTCTTTCCTTGAAAGTCGAGGCTGACTGATTAGTGTTTCTTGTGAGGAGTTCTCAAAGTAAGCCAGGAGCAAGGAACTCCCACTTTCCACTCTGGACCAAGTGACTGTGAAGTCTTGATTTGCTGGGAAAAGACTGTTTTCAGGTTTACACAAGAGTAAAACGTTTTCACTTTGCATTTTATGAAGGACGCCTTTCATTGTCCATCTCCCTGTCCATGTTTGCTTCAGCAGCAGATTTTCAATTGCACATTGATAAGATGAATTTGATCCTGTAATATTTACTCTGCTGTTTATATGAAAAGGACCCAAAGATCCAACTTCTTTCCCATTGTTTTCAGAGATAAATGTATTATTATCCACTTTCCATGTGATAATTGGCTAAGGGAAAACACTTAATGCACTGCATATTAAGAAACTGTTGGTGGTGTTCTTCTCATACTTCATCACAGGTGTGACAAAAGCTCCCACTTTTAGTACTACTTTCTTTGTGATTTTTCCAAGTGATGTTCCCACATAGCATACGTAAATTCCTTCGTCCTGAAGGGTTAATCTTCTGAAAGACAGGGAGGCATTCCCATTGTGAATCTCACCACGGAAGAGGGATATCCTGTTTACGTATCTGGGATCTTGGTTTTCCAACTGGTCGCTGTCTTTGTAGTATGAGTAAACATTGGTATCTTGACTCTTCCAGTGAATTACAACATTGGGTCCACTCTCAAATGAGCAAGGGAGAATTACATCTTCACCTAGTCTTCCAGTGACGATTTGCTCATTCATACTAACATGACTGAAGGAAGCTTGAGATCCACATAGAGATGGTGTAAGAGTGAAGAAGAAAGACAGCACTGCCTGTGCCTTCATGTCTTGTGGAGATCATATTACTGATACTTCAAGGGCCATTTTCCAGTTCAGAATTCTGTCATGGAATGTTTCTTCTTGCCAAAAGTGCAGATTATAAATCCCCCTAGATTGTGCTCACAGAAGATACTTCAGCATCATTCAAAAGAAGTATCACCATCGCATCTTGTGTAGCATTTATACTCTTCTACATGCTTGTCTTGAAGAATTCTGGATGAGCCACCAAGATGAAAGGTTGCTGCTACAAGCCACGACGCTGGGATTCTTGGCTTTTGGAGGAGAGGAATTCAATCCTGGGCCAGTGACGAGGCTTGATTGCTCACAGCTCTTTGTGTAATAAAGCTTTTTGGAGAAGGCAATGGCAACCCATTCCATCACTCTTGCCTGGAGAATCCCAAGGATGGAGGAGCGTTTTAGCAAGCTGCTAGTTAGAGAAAGGAAATGCCTCAAAACTGAGAGAGTTGCACCAGGCCCCTCACCCACAACATGCATTTTGAGATAACATTGACACAAGGTGAGCCATTCAGTGCTTTTTACTTTCGATGTTAATTAATTTTCTAATTATCTCTCCTGAAGTTTCCAGTGTTAAAATTCTAGCTGACAAGGAAAGCTATGGGAAAAGTCTTTACTTCTCAGCTGTGGCAGTCAGTTGTGAGAGGACTATTCTATTAACGTGGCAAAGTCAATTTGGGGAATCAATTGGGAATTTTCATAAAATAAAATTTCACTATTAATTCCATTACTAAATAATTTCCCTCGCTGCTAATTAATACACTCTTACTTTGATAGAAAGCAAGATCCTATGCTTCAAGGATCTAATATTGAAAGCTGACTCAAGCAGCTTTAAACAGATTAAAAAATAAACGTAAAGTAAAAGGCATCACTATTAACAACCTTAGGGATAGAAGCTCTCTGTTCAGGCCTAGAGGATTTTACTATAAAGTGTGGTATGCCTATTAAATGCTTGTGGTCAGTGAATAGAGATGGTAATTCTCTGCCCTGTGATCTCATTTTTCTCAACACTTTTTGTAATATTATTAAAACCTCTAGAGAATAAAATTTGGTCAGATTTGACTGTGGACTGCTAATGATATAGAAATAATTTATAGTATTTTTTTACACCGTTCCTTTCTGTGTCTAAGTCCCTGATCCTATGATTTCAACTATTTTAATTATCTAAGACTGGCTTAGATGGTAAAGAGGCTGCCTGCAGTGCAGGAGACCCAGGTTCAAAACCTGAGTCAAGAAGATATCCTGGAGAAGTAAATGGGAATCCACGCCAGTATCCTTACCTGGAAAATTCCATGGACAGAAGAGCTTGGCAGGCTACAGTCCATGGGATTGTAAAGAGTCAGACACAACTGTGTGCTTTTTCTTTCTTTCTTTTCCTTCCTTCCTTCCTTCTTTCTTTCTTTCCATGAAACATAATTCATAAGTTATATGTTGTGATCCACATAGTCAAAGGCTTTAGAGTAGTCATTGAAGCAGAAGTAGATATTTTTCTGGAATTCCCTTGCTTTTTCTATGATCCAGCAGATATTGGTAATCTGATCTTTGGTTCTTCTGCCTTTTCTAAATCCATCTTGTACATCTGGAAGTTCTCAGTTCATATACTGTTGAAGCCTAGTTTGAAGGATTTTGAGCATTATCTTCCTAGCATGTGCAATGAGTGCAATTGTGTGGTAGTTTGAACGTTCTTTGGTGTTGCCCATCTTTGGGACTGGAATGAAAACTGACCTGTTCCAGTCCTGTGGCCACTGCTGAGTTTTTCAAATTTGCTGGCATATTGAGTGCAGCACTTTCACAGCATCATCTTTTAGGATTTGGAATAGTTCAGCTTGAATTCCATCACCTCCACTAGCCTTGTTTGTAGGGATCCTTCCTAAGTCTCACTGGACTTCACACTCCAGGAAATGTGACTCTAGATGAATGACCACATCATCGTGGTTATCTTGATCATTAAGACCTTTTTGTATAGTTCTTGTATTCTTGCCACCTCTTCCTAATATCTTCTGCTTCTATTAGGTCCATACCATTTCTGTCCTTTATTGTGCCCATCTTTGCATGAAATGTTCCCTTGGTATCTCTAATTTTTTTGAAGACATCTCTAATCTTTTCCATTCTATTGTTTTCCTCTATTTCTTTGCAATGATCACTGAGGAAGTCTTTCTTAACTCTCCTTGCTATTCTTTGAACTCTGCATTCAGATGGGTACAACTTTCTTTTTCTCCTTTGCCTTTCACTTCTCTTCTCTTCTCTGCTATTTGTAAGGCCTCCTCAGACAACCATTTTGTCTTTATTTCTCTTGGGTATGGTTTTAGTCACCACCTCCTGTACCAAGTTTTGAACCTCCTTCCATAGTTCTTCTGGCACTCTATCAGAACTAATCCCTTCAATCTATTTGTCACTTTTACTGTATAATCATAAGGGATTTGATTTAGGTCATACCTGAATGGTCTAGGAGTTTTCCCTGCTTTTTTCAATTTAAGTCTGAATTTTGCAATAAGGGGTTCATCTGAGCCACAGTCAGCTCCTGGTCTTGTTTTTGCTGACTGTGTAGAGCTTCTCCATCTGTGGCTGCAAAGAATATAATCAATCTGATTTCAGTATTGACCATCTGGGATGTCCATGTGTAGAGTTGTCTCTTGTATTGTTGGAAGAGACTGCTTGCTATGACCAGTGTTCTCTTGGCAAAACTCTGTTAGCCTTTGCCCTGCTTCATTTTGTACTCCAAGGCCAAACTTGCCTGTTACTCCAGGCATCTCTTGACTTTCTACTTTTTCATTCCAGTCCTCTATGATGAAAAGGACATTTTTTTTTTTTTGGTATTATTTCTAGAGAGTCTTGTAGGTCTTCATAGAACTTTTCAGCTTCTTCAGCATTAGTGGTTGGGGCATAGACTTGGATTTCTGTGACATTGAATGGTTTGCTTTGGAAATGAACCAAGATCATTTTGTCATTTTTGAGATTGCACTCAAGTAGTGTGATAGAAGTAATAAATCTAAACTTTACTGTCCTTGTTGGTAGGATTTCACACTTCCATATCTGAAGACAGGATTGTGCTAAGTGCCCAGGGCAAGGAAATGAGCAGCAAGGCAGAAACCACTCCTGACCCTTTTGGTCCCTTCTTCTTGTACCTGATCTACCTACTAATTCCCCAATCTTTTCTATCATGTCTTTTAATTTTTCATTTCTATTATTGCTTTTTCTTGAAAAATATTACATCCTATCTTAGAATATGAATTTTAATATGAGAGAACTAAATACTAATTATCTTACTTCCATCATTTCAATTTAAAATTATAAGTGTAACCAATAGAACTACAAATAATAATAAGTTTTAAGGAAGAAAAAGAAAGACTTGGCTTTACTTATGCAATGTATTAATATATTTTGTTTAAAACTGATAAATAAAGCATAGGCATATGACTTCATTCTATGGAGTAACTACCAAAAGATCTGAAAACAGGAAATTTTTGGGAACGAAAAATTGCTTTCTCATTATAGGTCCTTATATTTCATTTTTTGTTATACATTTACATTACTTAATCAAAAATGGAAAATAAGGTAAAAATGGGAAATCAAACTGTCTAAAACCCCAGACAGGGGCGTTGTATTCATTAGCTCAGAGGCAGATCCCAGTAACTCTGGGTGGTTTGATGCTGGTGATCTTGCCAAACTACATTTTGAAAAACACTGATTTAAGTATAATCTCATTTGCATAAGGCTATATACCTTTTTTATAAATTATGTGTAGATAGATTCCACAGACAGATAATGGAATGGAATGGAAAAGAATAGAAAAGAAAGTGTTCTAAAAGGATGTTTACTCAAAAGTTAAAAGCGTCTATGCTGCCATTGTGAAATTTCAGCTAATTCCTACCTTCATAATTATACTATTATGTAATGTTTTTAAGCAATAATTATGCATAATTTTCCAAAAACCAATGATGTAATATTTAATTGTTTAAAATGCTTCCTTGAAAAGAGTAAGCTTAAACAAAAAGAATAGATTGAAAATTTTAAATGAAAGTATGGAGGCAGAAAGATAAAATGGTAAGTTAAAAAACAGGATAAATGAGTTTTTAAGTAAAGGCAGGTCTCTATCAGAGATGGAGAGACACTGTCTTATTTAAAACATTTTTACTCATCATTGTTTCCATCAACACAGAAAGTACTTGAGGAACAGCAGGTAACCAGTAAATACCTATTACAGATTGACTGGCAAGATTGAGAAAGCTTGCTCTAGATACTTCTGTTTCTAAAACCAGATGACATGTATTATTTAGCTGCCTGAGCCACTGAATACCCATTTTGCAGTTTGACTTAGGTTTCTGTCCTAACACAATTCTTGTCTAAATTTCTGGTCCTTCTTTTATGTTCTTTCCGGCTACCTTTCACCAATCTTTACTATTCTTTCTAAACTTTTCTCTTGTCTCAGCATTTCTTACATTATTATTCATTATGTGAACCAGATCATGGCATCTGGTCCCATCACTCCATGGCAAAGAGATGTAGAAATGATGAAAACAGTGACAGACTTTATTTTCTTGGGCTCCAAGATCAATGCAGATGGTGACTAGAGCCATGAAATTAAAAGCCGCTTGCTCCTTGAATGAAAAGCTACGATCAAACTATTCAACATACTAAAAAGCAGAGACATTACTTTGCCAACAAAAGTCCATCTGGTCAAAGCTATGTTTTTTCCAGTAGTCACTTATGGATGTGAAAGCTGAGCGCTGAAGAATTGATGCTTTTGAACTGTGGTGTTGGAGAAGACTCTTGAGAGTTCCTGGACTGCTAGGAGATCAAATGAGTCAATCCTAAAGGAAATCGGTCCTGGATATTCATTGGAAGACTGATGTTGAAACCAAACTCCCAATACTTTGGCCACATGATGCAAAAAAGTGACTCATTGGAAAAGACCCTGATGCTGGAAAGTTTGAAGGCAGGAGGAGAAGGGGATGACAGAGAATGTTATGGTTGGATGGCATCATCAATTCAATGGACATGAGTTTGAGCAAGCTCTGGGATTCGGTGATTGACAGGGAAGCCTGGGATGCTGCAGTCCATGGGGTCCCAAAGAGTTGGACACGACTGAGTGACTGAACTGAACTGATACACACACACACATAGATGTATTTTTATAGGCCACACTATGCAGCTTGTAAGATCTTAGTTCCCCAGTCAGGCTTTGAACCCAGGCTGTTGGCAGGACAGCATGGAGTCCTAGCCACTGGACTGCTAGGGAACTCCTGTAGCATAGTATTGTGTGTGTGTCAACTGTATTTCAATAAAAAAGGAAACAGTGAATTCTTCTGCAGCTATGTCAGAATAAATGAACTTGCCAGATTATAAAATTTCCCTTTCTGCTGACAAATAATTCATTAGAAAAAAAGTTTTTACTGACATATATTTGATAAACAAAATTGTAAGTTTTATTGATTTGATACATTTATATTGCAATATGATTGCCATTTTCATATTAGCTAACACTTCTATTGTGTCATATAATTATAATTTCTTTTAGTTTCAGTAACAATTAAAATCTAGTCACTTAGAATGTTTAATGTTTATAATATAGTTTCATTGTCTGTTTGGAAAGAAAAGAAGAAGCCCCTGTTCTTAAGGAGATTTTAATCTATTTAGAAGTACACTGGTCCTATCTCAACTCTTGTTCCGCTGTGACTAGTCACTTGGCTCAGCCACTGCCTCTCTGGATTGCTAGCACTGACAGCAGAGAAACCGTGTGACCCTTGGGATCACTGGATATATTTACTACCATGATATGTGATTAGGTAAAACAATTCAGAGGCAAACCAACTTATTTCTCCTATAAATATGCTATTGTATTTTGGTGGTGGGCTGTTTGTGCAGAGATTTTTGTGGTCCATTTCCACCTGGTTTCACTGAGCTCACTCCATCACGGATACTCTCCACAGTTCCAGCTCCTTCGTGGCCTGGGGTGAAGGGATAGTTCAGTGGGATTACTCCTTTTATAGCATGATCATAAGAACCTCAGATCCCTGTAGATATCATCTGGATAGGAATTAAGTGGCCAGGGATAAATTAGTTTGGAAATTTTCTTTTGTCTGAGATTTATTATGAATAATTTTTTTACATGAATGGCCTCATTTGATCCCTATAATAATATTCAGAGAAACACAGGGCACGTCTGCTACTGCTGGTGTTGCTGCTGCTAAGTCACTTCAGTCGTGTCTGACTCTGTATGACGCCATAGATGGCAGCCCACAAGGCTCCCCTGCTCCCCCGTCCCTGGGATTCTCCAGGCAAGAACACTGGAGTGGGTTGCCATTCCTTCTCCAATGCAAGAAAGTGAAAAGTGAAAGTGAAGTCGCTCAGTCGTATCCGACTCTTCGTGACCCCATGGACTGCAGCCTACCAGGCTCCTTCATCCATGGGATTTTCCAGGCAAGAGTACTGGAGTGGGGTGCCATTGCCTTCTCCAACAGGGCACGTCTAATTACCCTTAATTTAAAGATGTGGAAAGGGAGACTCAAAGACTTAAAATGACTCACCCACTCTCATGGTGGATGTTCAGATACGGAAATAAACTAGGCTTTTTGAAATCTACTCTGTACACCCTGTGTCATCAACTAGTTTTGCAATATGAGAGTCTATTCTATTTAATGAAGGAATTTTGACCACGTATCTACAGCACCACCATTGAGAAACCAAAAATTTTAAGCCCAGTATTGTGGAATGTTTTCCCAGACCTCTGGGAAAATCGATTTTAAACCAGCATATTGAAAACATTAAGTTAATAATGTAAAATGTGTTTGAGTTTAACTGTTGCAAAATTTAATTGGCATTGAAAGTTTTAAAACTTCTCAGTTAATAGCCCAGGTTTTCTTGTCTGTGGATAGACTCAATCCACTTATACTGATCATAGAAATGAAACATTTCCGGTACCATAGCCACTGTGTTACTGCTCTGCCTGGAATTCAGCCAGAAAGCATACAGGCAGGGATACGGACTAGCTGTTTCAGTATCAGTAGTGGGAGTGCTGGAACACTGGGAACAACTTGATACATGAAATAAGATTTCCCTACACTTGCCTTCACAAGCACAAGTTCAAAGATTTAAATTTACCTTAATACGAACTTCCCCAACCTTTGGTGGCTCAACCTGCACTTTCTCAAGTGAAAGAGTTCATTTTCCAGGCAATGGCTGCCAGGCATGTGATTGTTGACCCAAGGACAATAAGATAACATCATTTAGTGATAACATTTAACTTCTGATCATACAAATGACACTTACTTGCTATAATTTGTAGCAATAATAAAATCACACAAAAAAGGAAAAGAGATCATTGCAATTTCAGACATAAGCTGGTAAAATTTTAGCATATTTCTTTTGAGTCTCTTAAAATAATTTTTATACCTTAGAGATCATGTCATATAAGCAGTTTTGTATTTTAGGTTTTTTTTTTTTTTTAACCAGTGAAAGCCACCGTATATTGAACATTTACTGTTTGCTTGTTCTAAAATGTTTTCTCATGATTTCAAAATGCTTTATAATTTTAAATAGCTATTATATATTTCATCATTTGAATATGTCCAAATATCCTTAATCAGCAACTACTTTAATCAAAACAATTGTTTCCATTGTTTTGAATATTATAATGTATATTGTTTATAATTTTGACTTGCCTGGTTTCCTTAAGTAAGAATTACTCGGGAAAGAATAGAGAGATGGTTAGAGTGAAACTGATTTCTAAACAACTCTACAGAAAGTTTGAATGATTTGGCACAACTCCTAGAACTGTAAAACAGTATCTATGTCATCATTTTTCCTACTCTCATTAGCATTGACTGTAGTCATTAAAAACAAAGTGACTATCAGAAAAACCTATTTCTTTTTATTAGTATTTTTCAATATTAAGAATGTGGAAATTTTTATGTTTATGTTAGTCATACATATTTTCTTTCTTGTGGAATGTTTGGTTCTATATTTTGCATAAGTATCCACTTGCATCTTGGTATTTTTTTAAATAATCATTTGATCTATTTACATATAAAAGGAGTGACTGGTAGTCTACTAACTTGTCGTACATGATTTTTCCTCCTTGATTTTCGACCTTTATTTTTTATGAACCTATATGTTCATATATACATGCATAATACACACATTTTAAAATTTTGATTCATAAAAATATGTTTTCCTTTATTATTTAGTCCATTTCTGTGCTTTGAGAATTCTATCCAACGTTGTTGTCCTTCAGTCACTCAGTCGTGTCCAGCTCTTTGCGACCCTATGAACAGCAGCACACCAGGCTTCCCTGTCCTTCACTTTCTCTCTATATAGAGACCAAATAAACATTTATTACCCTTTCCTGGATTTTTATAGTTTGACTTTTAATAGTTAACTCTTAAATCTACCTCAAATTATTTTGTGTAATATAAATTTATAGAATCTAAATGAATTGGCTCAGCATGAACTCTTGATGAATTTTTCTTTCATTTATACTTAAATTAGCACCTTTACTATATAAATTCTTCAATTT
Source organism: Ovis aries (assembly GCF_016772045.2). Classification (NCBI taxonomy): domain Eukaryota; kingdom Metazoa; phylum Chordata; class Mammalia; order Artiodactyla; family Bovidae; genus Ovis; species Ovis aries. The sequence goes on along the minus strand of NC_056059.1, from coordinate 25,863,564 downwards.
ACAAGTTTCTTTTTGGAAACAAATTTATCTGACTGTCTATTCTTGCACTGACACCTCAGTGAATAACTTTTTGATATTTTTAAATATCTGGTGGTAACTAGAGCCCTTCATAATTTTATTGGTGTTTCATTTGCAAGTTTACTGCACTAGTAACTGTAAGACATTATGAACTGAATAAATTATGTCTTCAAGAAACTTAAAAGTCAATCAAGGAGATAATACATGTCTTATAACACTAAGAAAAGGGAAAAATGCCACAAAAGAAGTTAAAAAAAAAAACAACAGGTAAAATTATATACTTTATGGAAAACTTCTCCTACTTCAGAAGTGATACACACTCAAGGCAAAAACTTGGAAAACTCAGATAAGTGTAAAAGAGGGAAAACTTCAAGTCCAGTACCCAGCTATCAGCATTTTTAAGATTTTATGAACAGATTAACTGAAGCATTTTTTAAAAAAATTTTATTAGAAAATAATCGCTTTACAACATTGTGCTGGTTTCTGTCAAACATCAACATGAATCAGCCACAAGTATACATATGTCCCCTCCCTAGTTAAGTGCAATGTTATTTCAATGTAGTTTAAATTTTCACATACTTCAACACTAATTTTTTGAGCATTTTGTTCTTATTGACCATTTGTATAATTTCTTTTGTGAATTGTTTAAATCTTTTATTTATTTTTATTGGGCTATTTTCATCCTATTTGTTGGCAAGAGTTCTTTATATATTCTGGATACAAGTACTTTGCCAGGTATGTGCTGAGAATATTTAATTCCATTCTTTGTCTTGCATTTTTGTTTCCTTAGTGGTGTTATTAGAGGAGTATAAATTTTTAATTTCAGTAAACTCTTCGTTATTAATTTGCTCCTTTATAAGTAGTGTTTTTGTGTTCTAAGAAATATATGCATGAGCCAATATGCAAAAATTTTTCGAATGTACTCTTCTAGAAATTATACAGTTTTACCTTTCACATTTATGTCTATGATCAAATTTGAGTGATTTTTTTTGTGTGTGTATATCAGTTCAGTTCAGTTCAGTCACTCTGTCATGTCCGAATCTTTGCAACCCCATGAATCTCAGCACGCCAGGCCTCTCTGTCCATCACCAACTCTTGGAGTTTACTCAAACTCATGTCCATCAAGTTAGTTATGACATCCAGCCATCTCATCCTCTATCGTCCCCTTCTCCTCCTGCCCCCAATCCTTCCCAGCATCAGGGTCTTTTCCAATGAGTCAACTCTTCACATGAGGTGGCCAGAGTATTGGAGTTTCAGCTTTAGCATCAGTCCTTCCAATGAATACCCAGGACTGACCTCCTGCAGAATGGACTGGTTGGATCTCCTTGAAGTCCAAGGGACTCTCAAGAGTCTTCTCCAACACCACAGTTCAAAAGCATCAATTCTTTGGCACTCTGCTTTCTTCACAGTCCAACTCTTACATCTATACATGACCACTGGAAAAACCATAGCTTTGACTAGACAGACCTTTGTTGGCAAAGTAATGTCTCTGCTTTTTAATATGCTATCTAGGTTGATTATAACTTTCCAATGAATAAGCATCTTTTAATTTCATGGCTGCAATCACCATCTGCAGTGATTTTGGAGCCCCCCCAAATAAAGTCTGTCACTATTTCCACTGTTTCTCCATCTATTTCCCACGAAGTGATGGGACCAGATGCCATGATCACAACCGAGATAATCATGATGGGGTGATCACTCACCTAGAGCCAGACATCCTGGAATGTGAAGTCAAGTGGGCCTTAGAAAGCATCATTATGAACAAATCTCGGGGACATGGATGCAGTTGATGTGTTTTTAGAGTGGAGTAGAGTGTAGAGAGAGAGAGGATGGATTATTTGCTAGTTTACTCTTAAACTCTGTTAGGGATGCTGGATTTTATTAAAATGCCTTTATTGGACTGACAACTCTCTTCTTGCTGCTCACTTTTCTTAAAAAAATAGCATTTTAGTGACTCCTTCTCAGTATATACCTTAAGGGTTGGCGCTCTCACAAGTATGTCCAAAATGTTTCACATCACCCATATATCTTTACTGTGGCTTTAACTTTTATTTATATAGAGACAACTTCTAGATTGTGAATCAGGATGGCTTCTGGTAAACTCAAGACTTGAGAAGTTCCTCAAGTCAATGTTAAATACTAAACCACAGATTAAAGAAGCTCAGGGAACACCAGGGAGCCTAATGCCAAAACACAAAACAAAACCAACCAAACAAAAATACACTTAGGCATAATATATTCAAACTACAGAAAATCAAAGGAAAAAAATCTTGAAAGAAGCCAGAAGGAAAGAAAACATCTTATGAAAAGAGGAGCAAAGGTAAAAATTACATCCAGTTTCCCCTCAGAAATTATCTAAGCAAAAATGTAGTGGGATGAAACGTAAGTGTTGAGGAGAAAAAAACCTTCCAATCTAGAATTCTGTGTTCTGTAACTTTATCCTTTAGAAGTGAATGAGAGATAAAGACTTTCTTAGATAAACATTGATGAAATTTGTTGCCAGAAGACATGCCTTGGAAGAAATGTTAAAAAAATTCTTCAGAGAGAAGGAAAATGAGTCAGGTCAGAAACTCATCTAAATAAAAGAAGGGCAATAGGGAATGAATAAGTGATAGTAAAATAAAAACTTTTATTTTTCTTTACTGATTTAGCAGAGAACATAGCAGATAACAGTTTTATTCAAAATAAAAATATTCAAAACAGTATTATTCAAAAATAATAATAGAAAAGCTACTTCATGATTATGAAGTATGTATAATTGAAATGGATGACAGCAATGACACAAGGGATTAGAGAGAGGAATTAGGATTATATTGATTTTGTAAGGTGTTAGTACTGCCAGTGAAGCAGTATAGTGCTATTTGAAAGTGAACTTGGATTGGTTGTAATAAATATATATTGAAAATTTCTAGGGCAAACACTAGAATTTTTTTAAAGTACAATTGGTATACTAAGAAAGAAGGGAAAATGGAATCAAGTATTGGGTTGACACCAAAAAGGAAGAAAAGACAAAAATGGTAACAAAGAAGGGCAACCAATGTTGATGGTAAACAGTAACAAATACAATAGATAGTAGTCTGACTGTATCAATAATCATTTAAAATGTCAATGGTCTAAATGCAGCAACTAAAAGAAATTGTCAGTGTGAATCTAAAAACAAGTATCAAATATATGTTTTATTTTTTAAAATCTGCTTTAGTTTTTTAAATTAAACAAAATTTCTTTTGGCCACACTGCACAAAGTGTGGGATCTTAGTTCCCGAACAAGAATTGAACCTAGGCCCTCAGCAGTGAAAGCATGGAGTCTTGACCATTGGACTGTCAGAAAATTCCCCCCAAAACCCTCTTTAAATAGAGAGGTACATTTAAAGTAAAAGAATGGAGAAAGATTAGCTAACACTACTTGAAATAAAGTTAGGATAGCTATATTAATTTCAGATGGCAGATTCAAAGCAGTAAGTATGAGGTATAAAGAGAGGTGTTGCATGATGAAGTGGTCAGTTATTCAAGAAGGCATAGGAATCCTTAATGTGTATGTGTCAGCAACAGAGCTTCATAGTACATGAGGCAAAAACTGATAGAACTTTAAGGAGAAATACATAAATCCACTAGTACAGTTGGAGGCTTCAACGCCCCTCTATGGATAGACCAAGAAATGGATAGACCCAGCAGGCAGAAAATCAGTAAGGACATGGTTGAACTCAACAGCACCATCAATCACCTGGACATAACTGACATCAGTGAACTATTTCATTCAACAACAGCAGACTACATTTTCTTCTCACTATCACATGGATAATTCACTGAGATAAACTACGTTCTGGGCCATAAAACACATCTTAATAAGTTTAAAAGAATAAAAATCTTGCAAAGTATATTCTTTGACCACAATGGAATTAAAGATAGCTAGAAAATCTACAAATACATGAGATTAAACCATACACTTCTAAATAATACATGGGTCAAAGAACTCTTAAGAGGAATTAAAAAATATTTTAAACTTAATGAAAATGAAAACACAACTTAAAATTTGTAGAATGTAATGAAAGCAGTGCTTATGGGAAAATTTATGACATTGAATGCAGGTACTGGGAAAAAAAAAAGATCTAAAATTAATCATTTAACCTATCTTAGGAAAGTAAAAAGATCACTTTAAATTCAAAGTAAGCAGAAGAAAAGAAATAGTAAAATTTAGAGTAGAGGGGAGTTCCCTGGCAGTCCAGTGGTTACAATTCAGTACTTTTCACTGACATGATTCCAGGTTCAATCCCTGGTTAGAGAACTAAGATCCTGCAAGCTGCATGGCACAGTCAAAACATTAAATTTATAAAAAGAATGAAAGGGAGGCACACAAATTACCAATTTCAGAAACAAAAAAGGGACATCATGATAAATCTCTATGGACATCCAAAAGATAATAAATAATACTATGAATAACTCTATGCCCACAAATTTTATGACCTAGATTAAATGGGCAATTCCTTGAAAGGCAATCTGTCCAAAACTCACACAAGAAGAAATAGAACATTTGGATAGGCCTATATCTTAAAGAAATCAAATCAATAATTAATAATTGTCTATAGTCTTTTCCAGAGAGAGAGACACACAGAGGAAGATAGATACTTACTAATTCATTCTGTGAAGCCGACATTACTTTAATACCCAAACCAGACATAGCCATTACAAGAAAAGAAAACTAGAGACCAATATCTCTCATGAACCTACATGAAAAACTCCGTAGCAAAATATTATCATATTGAATCCAGTAATTAATAAAAAACTTAAATGGCACAACCAAGTGGGATTTATCTCAGGTACGCAGCTTTGTTAAACATTTGAAAATCAACTAATGTACTTCATTTCATTAACAGTTCAGTTCAGTCACTCAGTCGTGTTCAACTCTTTGCGACCCCATGAACTGCAGCACGCCAGGCCTCCCTGTCTATCACCAACTCCTGGAGTTCACCCAAACTCATGTCCATTGAGTCGGTAATGCCATCCAACCATCTCATCTCCTGTCATCCCCTTCTCCTGCCCTCAGTCTTTCCCAGCATCAGGGTCTTTTCAAATGAGTCAGCTCTTTGCATCAGGTGGCCAAAGTACTGGAGTTTCAGCTTCAACATCTGTGTACACCCAGGACTGATTTCCTTTAGGATGGACAGGCTGGACCTCCTTGCAGTCCAAGGGAGTCTCAAGAGTCTTCTCCAATACCACAGTTCAAAAGCATCAATTCTTCGGCACTCAGCTTTCTTTATAGTCCAGCTCTCACATTCATACATGCCTACTGGAAAAACTGTAGCCTTGACTAGATGGACCTTTGTTGACAAAGTAATGTCTCTGCTTTTGAATATGCTATCTAGGTTGGTCATAACTTTCCTTCCAAGGAGTAAGCATCTTTTAATTTCATGGCTGAAGTCACCATCTGCAGTGATTTTGGAGCCCCCCAAAATAAACAGTCAGCCACTGTTTTCACTGTTTCCCCATCTGTTTGCCATGAAGTGATGGGACCATGATCTTAGTTTTCTGAATGCTGAGCTTTAAGCCAACTTTTTCACTCTCCTCTTTCACTTTCTTCTTTTTAGTTCCTCTTCAATTTCTGCCATAAGGGGTGTGTCATCTGCATATCTGAGGTTATTGATACTTCTCCTGGCAATCTTGATTCCAGCTTGTGCTTCTTCCAGCCCAGCGTTTCTCATGATGCACTCTGCATATAAGTTAAATGAGCAGGGTGACAATATACAGCCTTGACGTACTCCTTTTCCTATTTGGAACCAGTCTGTTGTTCCATGTCCCAGCTCTAACTGTTGCTTCCTGACCTGCATACAGATTTCTCAAGAGGCAGGTCAGGTGGTCTGGTATTCCCATCTCTTTCAGAATTTTAGTTTATTGTGATCCACAGTCATTAACAGGCTAAAGAAGAAAACTCCTGTGATCATATTAATAGATGCAGAAAAAGCATTTGACAAAATCCAACAGCCATTCATGATGACAACTCTAGGAGTAGAGGGGAACATTCTCAACTTGATAAAGAATATCTACCACAAATCTACAGATAACAACATACTTAATGATGAGAAAATAGGAGCTTTCCTACTAAAATCAGGCACCAGGCAAGGATATCCTCTCTGACACTCCTTCTCAATATTACACTGGAAATCCTAGTTAATGCAGTAAGACAAGACAATAAAAGATATAGTGATAGGCAAGGAAGAAATAAAGTTGTCTTTGTTCACAGATGATATGACTGTATAGAAAATCTGTTGTTGTTTTTCAATAGCAAAGTTGAAGGATATAGGTGGTACACAAGAGTCCATTGCCTTCTTATATACCGGACTTTCCTATATACCATCAAAGAACAAGTGGAATTGGAAATTGAAAACAACACAATTTACATTAGTATGGGGAAAATGAAATACTTGGGTTTAAGTTTAACAAGGTATGTATAAGATCTGTGAAGAAAAACTGCAAAAATCTGAAGAAAGAAGCAAGAATGAAATAAATGGAGAGATATTCCATGATCACAGATAGGAAGGCTTGATACCATCAAGATACCATTTCTCCCCCTCTTGATTTATAGATTCAACACAATTCCAATAAAAATCTCAGCAAGTTATTATTTTTAATTAATTTTAATTGGAGGCTAATTATTTTACAATATTGTGGTGGGTTTTGCCATACATTGACATGAATCAGCCATGGGTATATACGTGTCCCCCTGTCCCCAACCCCCCTCCCACTTCCCTCCCCATCCCATTCCTCTGGATTGCCCCAGTGCAACAGCTTTGAGTGCCCTGTTTCATGCATCGAACTTGGACTGGTCATCTCTTTCACATATGATAATATACATGTTTCAGTGGTATTCTCTCAAATCACTTCACCCTCACCTTCTCCCTCAGAGTCCAAAAGTTTGTTCTTTACATCTGTGTCTCTTTTCCTGTCTGCATATAGGGTCGTTGTTACCATCTTTCTAAATTCCATGTATGTGCGTTAATATACTGTTTTGGTGTTTTTCTTTCTGACTTCACTCTGTATAATAGGCTCCAGTTTCATCCATCTCATTAGAACTGACTCAAATGCATTCTTTTTTATAGCTGAATAATAATATTTCATTGTATATATGTACCACAACTTTCTTATCCATTTGTCTGCTGATGGACATCTAGGTTGCTTCCATGTTGTAGCTACTGTAAACAGTGGTGCAATGAACATTTAGGTACACCTATCTCTCTCAGTCTGGTTTCCTTAGCGTGTATGCCCAGCGGTGGGATTGCTGGGTCTTATGGCAGTTCTATTTCCAGTTTTTAAGGAATCTCCACACTGTTTTCCATAGTGGCTGTACTAGTTTGCATTCCAGTCAACAGTGTAAGAGGGTTCCCTTTGCTCCACACCCTCTCCAGTTTTTATTGTTTGTAGACTTTTTGATGGCAGCCATTCTGAACCGGCATACCTCGTTGTGGTTTTTATTTGCATTTCTCTGATAGTCAGTGATGCTGAGCATCTTTTCATGTGTTTGTACGTCTTCTTTGGAGAACTGTCTGTTTAGTTCTTTGGCCCATTTTTGATTGGATCATTTATTTTTCTGGTATTGAGCTGCATGAGCTGCTTGTATATTTTGGAGATTAATTCTTCATCAGTTGTTTCATTTGCTATTATTTTCTCCCATTCTAAAGGCTGTCTTTTCACCTTGCTTATAGTTTCCATCATTGTGCCAAATCTTTTAAGTTTAATTAGGTCCCATTTGTTTATTTTTGCTTTTTTCCCCCATTACTCTAGGAGGTGGGTCATAGAGGATCTTGCTGTGAGTTATGACAGAGAGTGTTTTGCCTATGTTTTCCTCTAGGAATTGTATAGTTTCTGGTCTTACATTTAGAAATTTAATCAATTTTGAGTTTTTTTTGGTGTGTGTGTGTATGGTGTTAGAAAGTGTCAGCAGTTATTTTTGTGCTGTTGACAAACTGACTCTAAAGTTTATATGAAGAGGCAAAAGACCCAGAATAGTCAACTCAATATTGAAGGAAAAGAGGAAAGTTGGAGGACTGACACTACCCAACCTCAAGACCTACTATAAAGCAATAATAATCAAGACAGTGTGGTTATTGGGAAAAGAATAGAAAAATAGATCAGTAGAACAGAATAGAAACCCCAGACACAGACCCACATAAATACAGTCAATGATCTTTGGCAACAAATCTAAGAAAATGCAATGGAGAAAATATAGTTTTTTTGATAAAATGTAGTCTTTTGGTTAAAAAAAAAAAAAGGTAACTGGAACAACTGGTCATTCACATGCCAAAAAAAAAAAGGAAAGAAAGAAAGAAAGAAACTAGATGCAAACTTCAAAAAATTAATACCTGTAATGGATCATAGACCTTAATATAAAATGCAAAACTATAAAAGCCCTAGAAGATAACATAGGAGAAAATCTAGATGACCTTGGTTATTGCGATGACTTTTAAAATACCAAAGGTGTGATCCATAAAAAGAACAATAAGCTGGACATCACTAATATAAAATATTTCTGCTCTCTGAAGTACACTGTCAAGAGAATAGGACAAGCTACAGACAGAGATAATATTACCAAGGCATATCTGATAAAGGACCATTTCCCAAAATATACAAAGAACTCTTAATAAGAAAACTAAAAACTCAATTGAAAAATGGGCAAAGATCTGAACAAATTGTTCATTAAAGTCACACCATGTTGCAATAAAAAGGTATTCAACATCATATGTCATTTGGAAATTGCAAATTAAAACAATAAGATACTACTACTCACTTATTAGAATGGCAAAATCCAAAATCACTGAATGCAACAGGAATTCTCATTCATTGTTGATAGGAATGTGTAATGGTACAGCCACTTTGGAAGACAGTTTGTTGATTTCCTATAAAACTAAACATTTACGTACTATACTATCCAGCAATCCTGTTCCTTGATATTTACTCAGAGGTTGAAAACTAATGCCCACAAAGATTTGTAGCAGCTTTACTCATAGTTGTCAAAACTTGGAAGCAACCAAGGTGTTCTTCAGCAAGTGAATGGATAAGTTGTGGCTCATCTAGACAATGCAGTATTCAGTTCAGTTCAGTCGCTCAGTCATGTCCAACTCTTTGCAACCCCATGGACTGTAGCACGCCAGGCCTCCCTGTCCATCACCAACTCCCAGAGTTTACTCAAACTCATGTCCATTGACTTGGTGATGCCATCCAACCATCCCATCCTCTGTTGTCCCCTTCTCCTCCTGCCTTCAATCATTCCCAGCATCAGGGTCTTTTCCAATGAGTCAGTTCTTTACATCAGGGGGCCAAAGTATTGTAGCTTTAGCTTCAGCATCAGTCTTTCCAATGGATATTCAGGACAGATTTCCTTTAGGATTGTCTGGTTTAATCTCCTCGAAGACCAAGAGACTCTCAAGAGTCTTCTCCGACACCACAGTTCAAAAGCATCGATTCTTTGGCACTCACCTTTCTTCATAGTCCAACTCTCCCATCCATACATGACTACTGGAAAAACCATAGCCTTGACTAAGTGGACATTTGCCAGCAAAGTAATGTCTCTGCTTTGCTGTCTATGCTATCTAGGTTGGTCATAACTTTTCTTCCAAGGGGTAAGCGTCTTTTAATTTCATGGCTGCAGTCACCATCTGTAGTGATTTTGGAGCCCCCAAAAATAAAGTCTGTCACTGTTTCCCTATCTATTTCTCAACAAGTGATGGGACCAGATGCCATGATCTTCGTTTTCTGAATGTTGAGCTTTAAGCCAACTTATTCACTCTCCTCTTTCACGTTCATCAAGAGGCTGTAGGGAACAAGGTATAAAGAACGTTGAGAAGTGCTTGCAAACGAGACTCTCAACCAGGGCTGAACATTCTTGCAAACGAGATGTTCAGCTAAGAATCCTGTTTGTTCCATGGGAAAAGAACATTTCTTGCACACAAGGATGTTTCTCTGATTCCTCAAAAGGAGCAGACCCTGGGACAAAATGGATTCTAAGTTGATAAGGAAGTTCCCCAAAACAAAGTCTTAGCTGCAGTAAATAAGTCAAGGTAAAGGTTATCTTGCCCTGTGCCTGCGCACTGTATAGTCTCTGAATCATAGTGCTTGGCAACTTGCCCTGTAGGTTGTTGTGCAAGGGATATAAAATAAAGCAGCTGTAAGAAGCAAGCGTTAAAATATAAAGATTCAAACTACTCTGCAGTGTTGGTGTTTCATTCCGTTGCCAGCAGAGGCTCTTTAGTTCTTCTTCACTTTCTGCCATAAGGGTGGTGTCATCTGCATATCTGAGGTTATTGACATTTCTTGCGGAAATCTTGATTCCAGCTTGTGCTTTTTCCAGCCCAGCATTTCTCATGATGCACTCTGCACATAAGTTAAGTAAGCAGGGTGTCAATGTACAGCCTTGATGTACTCCTTTTCCTATTTGGAACCAGTCTGTTGTTCCATGTCCAGTTCTTTTTTTTTTTAAATAATATTTTAATAGGTAGTTTTTTAAAATATATATTTTTTACTTTATTTTACTTTACAATACTATATTGGTTTGGCCATACATCAACATGAATCTGCCACGGGTGTATGTAAGTTCCCTCTCCTGAACCCCCCCTCCCACCTCCCTCCTCATACCATCCCTCTGGGTCATCCCAGTACACCAGCCCCAAGCATCCTGTATCCTGCATCGAACCTAAACTGGCGATTTGTTTCTTACATGATATTATACATGTTTCAATGCCATTCTCCCAAATCATCCCACCCTCTCCCTTTCCCACAGAGTCCAAAAGTCTGTTCTATACATCTGTATCTCTTTTGCTGTCTCACATACAGGGTTATCATTACCAACTTTCTAAATTCCATATATATGCATTAGTATACTGTATTGGTGTTTTTCTTTCTGGCTTACTTCACTCTGTATAATCAGCTCCAGTTTCACCCACCTCATTAGAACTGATTCAATTGTATTCTTTTTAACGGCTGAGTAATACTCCATTGTGTATATGTACCACAGCTTTCTTATCCATTCATGTGCTAGTGGACATCTAGGTTGCTTCCATGTCCTGGCTATTATAAACAGTGCTGCAATGAACATTGGGGTACACGTGTCTCTTTCAATTCTAGTTTCCTCAGTGTGTATCCCCAGCAGTGGGATTGCTGGGTCATAAGGCAGTTCTAATTCCACTTTTTTAAGGAATCTTCACACTGTTCTCCATAGTAGCTGTACTACTTTGCATTCCCACCAACAGTGTAAGAGGGTTCCCTTTTCTTCATGCTCTCTCCAGCATTTATTGCTTGTAGACTTTTGGATAACAGCCATTCTGACTGGTGTGAAATGGTACCTCATTGTGGTTTTGATTTGCATTTCTCTGATAATGAGTGATGTTGAGCATCTTTTCATGTGTTTGTTAGCTATCTGTATGTCTTCTTTGAAGAAATGTCTATTTAGTTCTTTGGCCCATTTTTTGATTGGGTCGTTTATTTTTCTGGAATTGAGCTGCAGGAGTTGCTTGTATATTTTTGAGATTAGTTGTTTGTCAGTTGCTTCATTTGCTATTATTTTCTCCCATTCAGAAGGCTGTCTTTTCACCTTGCTTATAGTTTCCTTTGTTGTGCAGAAGCTTTTAATTTTAATTAGGTCCCATTCGCTTATTTTGGCTTTTATTTCCAATATTCTGGGAGGTGGGTCACAGAGGATCCTGCTGTGATGTATGTCGGAGAGTGTTTTGCCTATGTTCTCCTCTAGAAGTTTCATAGTTTCTGGTCTTACATTTAGGTCTTTAATCCATTTTGAGTTTATTTTTGTGTGTGGTGTTAGAAAGTGTTCTAGTTTCATTCTTTTACAAGTGGTTGACCAGTTTTCCCAGCACCACTTGTTAAAGAGATTGTCTTTACTCCATTGTATATTCTTGCCTCCTTTGTCAAAGATAAGGTGTCCATATGTGTGTGGATTTATCTCTGGGCTTTCTATTTTGTTCCATTGATCTATATGTCTGTCTTTGTGCCAGTACCATACTGTCTTGATGACTGTGGCTTTGTAGTAGAGCCTGAAGTCAAGCAGGTTGATTCCTCCAGTTCCATTCTTCTTTCTCAAGATTGCTTTGGCTATTCGAGGTTTTTTTGTATTTCCATACAAATTGTGAAATCATTTGTTCTAGCTCTGTGAAAAATATGGCTGGTAGCTTGATAGGGATTGCATTGAATCTGTAGATTGCTTTGGGTAGTATACTCATTGTCACTATATTGATTCTTCCAATCCATGAACATGGTATATTTCTCCATCTATTAGTGTCCTGTTTGATTTCTTTCATCAGTGTTTTATAGTTTTCTATATATAGGTCTTTAGTTTCTTTAGGTAGATATATTCCTAAGTATTTTATTCTTTTCGTTGCAATGGTGAATAGAATTGTTTCCTTAATTTCTTTTTCTACTTTCTCATTATCAGTGTATAGGAATGCAAGGGATTTCTGTGTGTTGATTTTATATCCTGCAACTTCACTATATTCAATGATTAGCTCTAGGAATTTTCTGGTGGAGTCTTTAGGGTTTTCTATGTAGAGGATCATGTCATGTGCAAACAGTGAGAGTTTTACTTCTTCTTTTCCAATTTGGATTCCTTTCATTTATTTTTTCTGCTCTGATTGCTGTGGCCAAAACTTCCAGAACGATGTTGAATTGTAGTGGTGAAAGTGGGCACCCTTGTCTTGTTCCTGACTTTAGGGGAAATGCCTTCAATTTTTCACCATTGAGGATAATGTTTGCTGTGGGTTTGTCATATATAGCTTTTCTTATGTTCAGGTATGTTCCTTCTATTCCTGCTTTCTGGACAGTTTTTTTTTTTTTATCATAAATGGATGTTGAATTTTGTTGAAGGCTTTCTCTGCATCTATTGAGATAATCATATGGTTTTTATTTTTCAATTTGTTAATGTGGTGAATTACATTGATTGATTTGCGGATATTGAAGAATCCTTGCATCCCTGGGATAAAGCCCACTTGGTCATGGTATACGATCTTTTTAATGTGTTGTTGGATTCTGATTGCTAGAATTTTGTTAAGACTTTTTGCATCTATGTTCATCAGTGATATTGGCCTGTAGTTTTCTTTTTTTGTGGCATCTTTGTCAGGTTTTGGTATTAGGGTGATGGTGACCTCATAGAATGAGTTTGGAAGTTTCCCTTCCTCTGCAATTTTCTGGAAGAGTTTGAGGAGGATAGGTGTTAGCTCTTCTCGAAATTTTTGGTAGAATTCAGCTGTGAAGCCGTCTGGACCTGGGCTTTTGTTTGCTGGAAGATTTCTGATTACAGTTTCAATTTCCGTGCTTGTGATGGGTCTGTTAAGATTTTCAATTTCTTCCTGGTTCAGTTTTGGGAAGTTTTACTTTTCTAAGAATGTCCATTTCTTCCATGTTGTCCATTTTATTGGCATATAATTGCTGATAGTAGTCTCTTGTGATCCTTTGTATTTCTGTGTTGTCTGTTGTGATCTCTCCATTTTCATTTCTAATTTTATTGATTTGATTTTTCTCTCTTTGTTTCTTGATGAGTCTGGCTAATGGTTTGACAATTTTATTTATCCTTTCAAAGAACCAGCTTTTGGCTTTGTTGATTTTTGCTATGGTCTCTTTTGTTTCTTTTGCATTTATTTCTGCCCTAATTTTTAAGATTTCTTTCCTTCTACTAACTCTGGGGCTATCCATTTCTTCCTTTTCTAGTTGCTTTAGTTGTAGAGTTAGGTTATTTATTTGGCTTTTTTCTTGTTTCTTGAGGTATGCCTGCATTGCTATGAACTTTCCCCTTAGCACTGCTTTTATAGTGTCCCACAGGTTTTGCGTTGTTGTGTTTTCATTTTCATTAGTTTCTATGCATATTTTGATTTCTTGTTTGATTTCTTCTGTGATTTGTTGGTTTTTCAGAAGCGTGTTGTTCAGCCTCCATATGTTGGAATTTTTAATAGCTTTTCTCCTGTAATTGAGATCTAATCTTAACGCATTATGGTCAGAAAGGATGCTTGGAATGATTTCGATTTTTTGAATTTATCAAGTTTAGATTTATGTCCCAGGATGTGATCTATCCTGGAGAATGTTCCATGAGCACTTGAGAAAAAGGTGAAATTCATTGTTTTGGGGTGAAATCTTCTGTAAATATCAATTAGGTCTAACTGGTCTATTGTATCATTTAAAGTTTGTGTTTGTTTGTTAAATTTCTGTTTAGTTGATCTGTCCATAGGTGTGAGTGGCGTATTAAAGTCTCCCACCCTTATTGTGTTATTGTTAATTTCCCCTTTCATACTTGTTATCATTTGTCTTACATACTGTGATGCTCCTATGTTGGGTGCATATATATTTATAATTGTTATATCTTCTTCTTGGATTGATCCTTTGATCATTATGTAGTGTCCTTCTTTGTCTCTTTTCACAGCCTAGTTTTAAAGTCTATTTTATCGGATATGAGTATTGCTACTCCTGCTTTCTTTTGGTCTCTATTTGCGTGGAATATCTTTTTCCAGCCCTTCACTTTCAGTCTGTATGTGTTCCTTGTTTTGAGGTGGGTCTCTTGTAGACAACATATATAGGGGTCTTGTTTCTGTATCTATTCAGCCAGTCTTTGTCTTTTGGTTGGGGCATTCAATCCATTTACGCTTAAGGTAATTATTGATAAGTATGGTCCTGTTGCCATTACTTTATTGTTTTGGGTTTGGGTTTATACACCTTTTTTTGTGTTTCCTGTCTAGAGAATATCCTTTAGGATTGGTTGGAGAGCTGGTTTGGTGGTGCTGAATTCTCTCAGCTTTTGCTTGTCTGTAAAGCTTTTGATTTCTCCTTCGTATTTGAATGAGATCCTTGCTGGGTACAGTAATCTGGGCTGTAGGTTATTTTCTTTCATCACTTTAAGTATGCCTTGCCATTCCCTCCTGGCCTGAAGAGTTTCAATTGAAAGATCAGCTGTTATCCTTATGGGAATCCCTTGTGTGTTATTTGTTGTTTTTCTCTTACTGCTTTTAATATTTGTTCTTTGTGTTTGATCTTTGTTAATTTGATTAATATGTGTCTTGGGGTGTTTCACCTTGGGTTGATCCTGTTTGGTACTCTCTGGGTTTCTTGGACTTGGGTGATTATTTCCTTCCCCATTTAGGGAAGTTTTCAACTATTATCTCCTCAAGGATTTTCTCATGGTCTTTCTTTTTGTCTTCTTCTCCTGGGACTCCTATAATTCGAATGTTGGAGCGTTTCATATTGTCCTGAAGGTCTCTGAGATTGTCCTCATTTTTTTAAATTCGTTTTTCTTGTTTCCTCTCTGATTCATTTATTTCTACCATTCTAGTTTCTATTTCACTAATCCTATCTTCGGCCTCCATTATTCTACTATTTGTTGCCTCCAGAGTGTTTCTGATCTCATTTATTGCATTATTCATTATATATTGACTCTTTTTTATTTCTTCTAGGTCCTTGTTAAACCTTTCTTGCATCTTCTCAATCCTTGTCTCTAGGCTATATATCTGTGATTCCAATTTGTTTTCAAGCTTTTGGATCATTTTCCCTATCATTATTCAGAATTCTTTGTCTGGTAGATTCCCTATCTCTTCCTCTTTTGTTTGGTTTGGTGGACATTTATCCTGTTCCTTTTCCTGCTAGGTACTCCTCTGTCTCTTCATCCTGTTTATATTGCTGTGTTTGGGGTGGCCTTTCTGTATTCTGGCCGTTTGTGGAGTTCTCTTTATTGTGGAATTTCCTCACTGTGGGTGAGGTTGTATCAGTGGCTTGTCAAGGTTTCTTGGTTAGGGAAGCTTGTGTTGGTGTTCTGGTGGGTAGAGCTGGATTTCTTCTCTCTGGAGTGCAATGACATGTCCAGTAATGAGTTATGAGACGTCAATGGTTCTGGAGTAACTTTGAGCTGTCTGTATATTGAAGCTCAGGGCTGTGTTCCTGTGTTGCTGGAGAATTTGCATGGTATGTCTTGCTATGGAACTTGTTGGCCCTTGGGTGATGCTTGGTTTCAGTGTAGGTATGGAGGCATTTGATGAGCTCCTATTGATTAATGGTCCCTGTAGTCAGGAGTTCTCTGATGTTCTCAGGATTTGGACTTAAGCCTCCTGCTTCTGGTTTTCAGTTTCATTTTTACAGTTGTCTCAAGACTTCTCCTTCTATACTGCACTGTTGATAAAACATCAAGGTTAAAGATGAAAAGTTTCTCCACATTGAGGGACACCCAGAGAGCTTCACAGAGTTACATGGAGAAGAGAAAGGGGGGGGGGGCGAGTTGGAGGTGACCTGAATGAGATGAGGTGGAATCAAAAGAGGAGACAGTGAGCTAGCCAGTAATCACTTCCTTATGAGTGCTTCACAGTCCTGACCGCTCAGAGATGTTCATGGAATTATACAGAGAGGAGGAGAGGGAGGAATGAGACAGAGGTGGTCAGGAGTATAAAAAGAGGGAAATGAAAAGGAGAGAGACAGATCCAGCCAGTAGTCAGTTCCCTAAGTGTTCTCCACCATCTGGAACACACAGAGATTTACAGAGTTGGATAGAGAAGAGAAGGAGGAGGGAGGAGACAGTGGTGATCTAGTGGAGAAAAAGGAGAGTCCAAAGGAAAAGAGAGCAGTCAGGCCAGTAATCTCACTCTCAAGTAAAAATGGATGCTGAAGATTGGGTTTCTGAAGGTACAAAATTGATAACAAATACCAAAAAGCAAAGATTAAAAATCTAGAGTAGAGGTTGGATTTTCAAAAATACAATATTAAAGAATAGAAGAAGAAGAAGAAGAAACAAAACAAAGTCACAAGAATTATTTAAAAAATAAAACAATATATATTATGAAGTTTGCTTTAAAAATAGGGTCTTTGGTGGGGGGAAGTAATAGTAGGTTATAAAAGTGAAAACTAAAGGAGAAATAGAGGACTGAAAAATTAAAAAGTGTTTAAAAAAAAGAAGAAGAAAAAAAAAAGAAGAAGAAAAAGAAAAGAAGAAAAATAAACATAAAAAAAGAATGATCGTAAAAATGGTAAAGATATATCTAGGACTTTCTCTGGTGTTGTTGTGGGCATTGTGGGGTCAGTTCATTTTCAGATAGTTCCTTGGTCCGGCTTATATTTCTCAAGATCTATAGGCCCCTTCCTATGTAGCCAGTACTGACGACAGGGTTTTAATCTACTGCACCTGTCACTTCCAGTGCAGATCCCTCTGTTTTAGCTTCTTCTATTTGCTGGTCTCTTCAGTGTCCAATTTCCACCCTGACATAAGAGGGTTGGTGGTGGACAGTTTTTTTTAGGCTCACTTGTTCAGTCACGCTGTGGGGAGGGAGGGATGCAGCAAACAAATAACACTGGCGTGTGCTCGCAGTGTCTCAGCCACAGTGGGCCTGCTCCACTCATGGTGAACACAGCTCAGGCTCTAGGTTGCTCCACTGGGAACCGTCTGAGGCTGGCCCTGGGCTGCATGCACCTCCCAGGTCTAAGCTGCTCAGGCTCAGGCACTCAGGTAGTCCTCAGAGGCGCAGACTGGTTGGGCCTGCATTTTGTGCCCTTCCCAGGTCCGAGTAGCTCAGGTGTTTGGCAAACGCAGTTGCTGCGACTTATTGCCTCTACCGTCCCTGCTGCTCAGTTTTCTGGGTGTACAGCTGGCATACCTTCTCAGGCGGATGATGACTGTCCAGAACCCCAAGAAGTCTTAGTTAGCAAAGAAGCCTGTTTGCAGTTTGGTAGTTAATGTCTCTCTGGGGCTGCTATTGCCTCCTTCCGGCCCTTCCAGCTCTGGCTGCCTGTCACCAGAGGGGGATGGTCTGCAGCCGGCTAATTCTGTTCCATCCTTTGTTCTGTGCTCAGTCCTGGCAATGTCTTATGTTAGAGCTTTTTGCATGGTAGCTATCCCACAGCCTGGTTTGCTAGCCCAAGTTAGCTTGCTCTGGTTACACTCGGGGCATTTGGGGCATTCGGGCCCAATCCTTGTAAAGCAACTCAGCCCGTGCCTCCCTGCCCAGCCCCAGCTTGATAGTGGCGGATACAGGCGTCTGCAAGGCTTCTCCACTGGGGGAGTTACGTTGGGTTCGTAATCTGTTGGTTTTAATTATTTATTTTTCCTCCCTGTTATGTTGCCCTCTGTGCTTCCAAGGCTCGCCACAGACTCGGCAGTGAGAGTGTTTCCTGGTGTTTGGAAACTTCTCTCTTTTTAAGACTCCCTCCCCAGGACTAAGCTCCCTCCCTACCTCTTTTGTCTCTTTTTTGGTCTTTTATATTTTTTCCTACCTGTTTTCGAAGACAATGGGCTGTTTTTCTGGGTGCCTGATGTCCTCTGCAGGCATTCAGAAGTTGTTTTGTGGAATTTACTCAGCGTTGAAATGTTCTTTTGATGAATTTGTGGGGGAGAAAGTGGTCTCCCTGTCCTATTCCTCTGCCATCTTCCCATGTCCAGTTCAACTGTTGCTTCCTGACCTGCATATAGGTTTCTCAAGAGGCAGGTCAGGTGGTCTGTATTCCCATCTCTTTCAGAATTTTCCAGTTTGTGGTGATCCACAAAGTCAAAGGCTTTGGCATTGTTAATAAAACAGAAATAGATGTTTTTCTGGAACTCTCTTGCTTTTTAGTGATCCAACGGATGTTGGCAATTTGATCTCTGGTTCCTCTGTCTTTTCTAAATCTAGGTTGAGCATCTGGAAGTTCATCATTCTCATATTGTTGAAGTCTGGATTGGAGAATTTTGAGCATTACTTTACTAGTGTGTGAGATGAATGCAATTGTGCGGTAGTTTGAGTATTCTTTGGCATTGCCTTTCTTTGGGATTGGTATGAAAACTGACCTTTTTCAGTCCTGTAGCCTCTGCTGAGTTTTCCAAATTTGCTGGCATATTGAGGACAGCATTTTCACAGCATCATCTTTTAGGATTTGAAATAGCTCAACTGGAATTCCATCACCTCCTGTAGCTTTGTTCATAGTGATGCTTCCTAAGGCCCACTTGACTTCACATGCCAGGCTGTCTAGTTCTAGGTGAGTGATCACACAATCGTGATTATCTGGGTCATGAAGATCTTTTTTGTACAGTTCTTCTGTGTATTCTTGCTACCTCCTCTTAATCTGTTCTAATTAGGTATGGACCTAATCGTATGTTAAGTCCATATGATTTCTGTCCTTTATCGAGCCCATCTTTGCATGAAATGTTCCCTTGGTATCTCTAATTTTCTTGAAGAGATCTCTAGTCTTTCCCATTCTATTGTTTTCCTCTAATTCTTTGTACTGATCACTGAGGAAGGCTTTCTTATCTTTCCTTGCTGTTCTTTGGAACTCTGCATTCAAATGGGTATATCTTTCCTTTCTCCTTTGCTTTTTGCTTCTCTTTTTTTCACAGCTATTTGTAAGGCCTCATCAGACAGCCATTTTGCTTTTTTGCATTCTTTTTCTTAGGGATGGTTTTGATCTTTATCTCCTGTACAATGTCATGAACCTCTATCCATAGTTCCTCAGGCACTCTATCAGATCTAGTCCTTGAAATCTATTTCTCACTTCCACTGTATAATTTTAAGGGATTTGATTTAGGTCATACATGAGTGGTCTAATGGTTTTCCCTACTTTTTTCAATTTAAGCCTGAAGTTGGCAATAAGAGTTCATGATCTGAGCCACAGTCAGCTCCCAATCTTTTCGCTGACTGTATAGAACTTCTCCACCTTTGGCTGCAAAGAATATAATCTATCTGATTTCGGTGTTGACCATCTGGTGATGTCCTTGTGTTGAGTCTTCTCTTGTGTTGTTGGAAGAGGGTGTTTGCTATGACCAGTGCGTTCTCTTGAAAAAACTCTGTTAGCCTTTGACCTGCTTCATTTTGTACTCCAAGGCCAAATTTGCCTGTTACTCCAGGTGTTCCTTGACTTTCTACTTTGGCATTTCAGTCCCCTATAATAAAAAAGACATCTTTTTTGGTTGTTTGTTCCAGAAGGTCTTATAGGTCTTCACAGAACCATTCAACTTCAACTTCTTCAGCATTACCGGTTGGGCCATAGACTTGGATTACTGTGATATTGCATGGTTTGCCTTGGAAACAAACAGAGATCATTCTGTCATTTTTGTGATGCAATTCAAGTACTGCATTGTGGACTCTTTTGTTAACCATGATGGCTACTCCATTTCTTCTAAGGGATTTTTGCCCACAGTAGTAGTTATGATAGTCATCTGAGTTAAATTCACCCTTTACAGTCCATTTTAGTTCTCTGATTCCTAAAATCTTGATGTTCATTCTTGCCATCTCCTATTTAACCACTTCCAATTTGCTTTGATTCATGAACTTAACATTCCAGGTTCATATGCAATATTCTTTAAAGTATCGGACTTTGCTTTCATCACCCATTGCATCCACAGCTGGGCATTGTTTTTGTTTTGGCTCCATCTCTTCCTTCTTTCTGGAGTTATTTCTTCACTGATCTCCAGTAGCATATTGGGCACCTACTGACCTGGGGAGTTCATCTTTCAGTGTCTTATATTTTTGCCTTTTCATACTGTTCATGGGGTTCTCAAGATAAGAATACTGAAGTGGTTTGCCGCTCCCTTCTCCAGTGGACTGCATTTTGTCAGAACTCTCCACCATGACGTGTCCATCTTGGGTGGACCTACAAGGCATGGCTCATAGTTTCACTGAGTTAGGCAAGGCTGTGGTCCATGTGGTTAGATTGGTTAGTTTTCTGTGATTGTGGTTTTTAATCTGTCTGCCCTCTAGAGAAGGATAAGAGGCTTATGGAAGTTTCCTGATTGGAGAGATTGACTGAGGGGGAACCTGGGTCTTGTTCTGATGGGCGGGGCCAAGCTCAGTAAATCTTTAACCCAGTTTTCTGTTGATGGGTGGAGTTGTGTTCCCTCCTTGTTATTTGTAAATAAGTTAGTCGCTCAGTAGTGCCCGACTCCTTGTGACCCCATGGACTGCAGCCCACCAGGCTCCTTTGTCCGTGAGATTTTCCAGGCAAGGATAATAGAGTGGGTTGCCATTTTCTTCTCCAGAGGATCTTCCCAACCCAGGGGTTGAACCCAGGTCTCCTGCACTGCAGGCAGATTCTTTACTGACTGAGCTACAAGGGAAGCCTACTATGGATGAGGTAATGAAGATAATGGTGACCTCCTTCAAAAGGTCCCATGCATGTACTGCTATACTCAGTGCCCCCAACCCTGTAGCAGGCCGCACCGGCCCACGCCTCTGCTGGAGACACCTGGACACTCACAGGCAAGTCTGGGTCAGTCTCTTGTGCGGTCACTGCTCCTTTATCCTGGGTCCTGGTGCATACAGGTTCTGTTTGTGCCTCCTGTGCTCTCCACAGGACTATTTCCCAGTCCTGTGTAAGTTCTCATAGGTCTATAGTGGGGTTAATTATGACCTCCTCCAAGAGGGCTTATGCCATACCCAAGTCTGCTGCACCCAGAGCCCCTGTCCCTGTGGTAGTCCACTGCTGACGCATACCTCCACAGGAGACACTCAAACACAGTTCTGTCTCAGTCTCTGTGGGGTCCCTGGGTCCTGCTGTGCACAAGGTTTGCATGAGCCCTCTGAGCGTCTCTGGCAGGAATGGGGTTTGATTTTGAATGTGAATTCGCCCGTCCTACTGTCTTGCTGGGGCTTCTCTTTTACCCTTGTACGTGGGGTATCACCTCATGGCCGCTCCAGTGCACGCAGCCGTCGCTGGCTCCAGACAATGCAGTATTATTGAGCATTAATAAAGAATGAGCTATTAAACCCTGAGAAGTCATGGAAGAATCTTAAATGTGTATTATTAAGTGAAAGAAGACAATTTGAAAAGCCTACATGGTTACTTACTGTATATAATATTCTGGTTAGTGGGGAGAGAGAGAGATGAACAGAGTTTTTGAGGCAATGAAACTATTCTGTATGATACTACACAGTGGGTATGTATCATACTTTTGTCAGAACCCATAGAGTGTGCACCACCAGAGTGAACCTTAGCATGGAAGTATAGACTTTGGGTGATAATGATATGTCAGTGTAGTTCATGTGGCAAAATACCAGTATGGTGGGGAATATTGATAGTGGGAGAGGTTGTGTGTGTGGTAGGGAGCAAGAGGTATGTGGGAATGCTGTACTTTCTGCTCAGTTTTGCTGTGAACCCAAAACTGTTCTAAAAAAAAGTGTATGAAAAAATAATGTCATAAGTAGATGTGTAAGTCACACCTACTTTCTATGAGAAGGAAAAATTGATACAAGGTGAAATCAGAGGCCCTCAGTCTCATTAGAGAATTTGCTAACGTGGACTAAATTAGAAATAGCCTGACCAGGTAGGAGATAACAGGTGATATTTTCCAAATACAGATAACAAAATGGGCATAGCAGAAAAATATAGAAGTGTTTGGGAACTTCACCCTCCTGGTGGCATATGGAAGCAGGCTTCTTGTTAAATTCTTGACCTACTATGCTCTCCAGTTCATTTAGTAGAAGAGAGGAAACAGTGAGTGACACTGCTAATTTGTATTTAATTCTGACTCTTAAGAAAATAATTCAGCATATTTTAAAAGGAAGGGCTTATTAGATGAAAATGACCTGTCATTCTAGACTGTGACATGCAAGTAAGTGTTCACTAGACATAGTCAAACAGAATTCAAAAAGTTGAAGCATATTTCATAGAGCTTATAAGAAAGAAAAGTACTGAATGAATTGAAGGAAGAGTTCATGAAGCCGTAAATGTCTGCTACATCTTTTTTGTTTTTCCAGCTTCAGTTGCCATTGCTTGGGTACATATTCCATCACAGGGGTAGAGACAGCCCTTACTATAGCCCCTATGAATTGGAACAGGAAACTATCTGAACTGAAGGAAGCCACAGATGGGTTAAACATGAGGGAGACAGACATGGTTGGTAGTAAGTCTTTTAAATACTGTGGTCCAAAAGCTACCTACCAAACCCTTTCTATTGGGAAAACATACATACGCATAGCATACAGAGAAGGTAGGCATCTATTAATAGTTTGAAAATCTGAAAATTGTTCAGTTTTTCCTGTTGCTTTTCAAGAAAAACACGTATAACAGAATTGGGAGGTCAGACACTTCTTAGGGTGACTCTGTGATCCCAGAGAAGTACATTTTCTTCGTATGTTTTGTAGGTAATATATTGCAAGTTATCCATTGTTGTAAGAAGCATGAGCATATATTTTTCCTGACTAGAACTATAGAGACTATGGGAAACTTGACAGGCTGAAGTACAGGCATACCTCATTTTATTGTGCTTAACTTTATTGCACTGTACAGACATGGCATTTAAAAAAATTGAAGGTCTGTGGCAACCTTGTATTGTCAGATGATAGTTATCACTTTTAAATGACAAAGTTAGCTATGTGAATTTTTAAGCCATAATCCTATTGCAAACTTAATAGGCTGCAGTATGGTGTAAACATAACTTTTATATGCACTGGGAAACAAAAAGTTCATGTGACTGACTTTATTACTATATTCACTTTATAGTGGTGGTCTGGAACCAAACCTGCAATATCTCTGAGCTATGCTTGTACAAGGGATAGTTTCATGATTAAATATAACATGAAATTAAAATGAGACTTCTTCAGAATGTCTCAGTTTTGGCTAAGAACTTCCAAGGTTAGGCAATATAGGTGTCAAAATTACTCCCATATTTTAAGGCAGGGTGCTGGAGTAGCTTTGTACGACATGCTAAGAGACAGAACATTTCTTCCATTAGCATTAGCTCATTTATTGTCTCTCATCCATGTAAGGGAGAGCAAAGAATTCATGGGGAAGGGCAAAACTGGTTTGAAAGGAGAATTTCTTTGGAGTTGTCAATGTGCTGTATATGCCTTTCCTACTTCCTGGTAAGAATGATGGAAACACTCAGCCCTCATCTGAAGTCAAGAGAAGAACAACAGTCAAAAAGCTTTAAATATTTTCTCTGGAACTTGGAAGACTCAAGGTCTGTTATCTGAAATAAATTAAAAAAAAAATTGTGGCTAGAGGCTGGCTAGAACATCTAGTCTGGTGGCAGAATGAAATAGAGCAGTTTAAAGGCGAGAGGGATGCTAATGTGTTTCCATGGACCAAAGGTGGAAACTGCAGAGGGATACAGTTATTAATCCCTTGAAGTTTGTTGATCCTTTGAAGAGTTTAACCAAAGAGATCCATCTGGAGAAGTAAGATGACCCTGGTGGAAGCCAAGGGCTGTCTTAATTGGTCAGTTGTAGAAAGAATCATTCCTTTAAAGGAACTGCAGATAGGACATCCCTATTAGGTCAGAGGATTCTTTGTGAAATCTATAGAAATTCCCCACTCAAGAAGAAATTCAGATTCTAAAGGATGCTATACCCCAAGGACACCAGTGTTAGACATCAGTTGCAACAGTTCTGGTTGTATAAAACGTAGTCTTTTCTTCCAAATGTCTCCTCTTTTCTAGGCTGGACAGTTGAAGGAACTTGAAACAGTAGCTAGTATGCAATGAGAAGAGATGGAAGATGGAAGGGAGAAGAAGGAGGCCCCTCATTTCTTCCTTACTGCAGATCTAAATTCCTCTGGTAATAATGGCAGTCAAGCCGTGGTGATGGCCTCTGTCTAGGGTTGGGTTTGATGGTTTAGCCTGCAGCATCCTGAACCTGAGACAAGGAAAATGCTGACCACATCAGTTCTGCTGCATGGATTTGGACATAATTTCAAACCATAAATCTCTGAAAGTGTTTTCTAGTTTTCTTGATATTATTAGTTCTTGATATTAATAGTTTTCTGACCTAATATCCTTTTTTTAAAAGTCAAAGTATTTTTTATTTTTACTAAAAGAAAGTTTAAAAGAAATAAGGCAAACCACAACTTAAAGACTTTTTACTCTATTCTTTTCTCCATTTTATTTTTTGTTTGTTTGTTATTTTATTTTTTAAAATTTATTTATTTTAATTGGAGGTTAATTACTTTACAATATTGTATTGGTTTTGCCATACATCAACATGAATCTGCCACAGGTATACATGTGTTCCCCATCATGAACCCCCTCCCCGTACCATCCCTCTGGGTCATCCCAGTGCCACAACCCCAAGCATCCAGTATCATGCATCGAACCTGGGCTGGTGATTCGTTTCATATATGATATTATACATGTTTCAATGCCATTCTCCCAAATCATCCCACCCCTCCTTCTCCCACAGAGTCCAAAAGACCGTTCTATACATCTGTGTCTCTTTTGCTGTCTTGCTTACAGGGTTATATCCTTTTTAATAAATTCTTTATCATTATAAATTAATCAGAATTGATTTCTATGACTTGCAATGAAATCAGTCAGTTTGTATCAGGAGTTTGCAAGAAAAGAGACCATCAGGGAAGTGGATCAATCTGGGGATGAAAAATCTGACCTAATGGGGCTGAAAGCAAATGAAAACCCAGTTGATTCTAAGGAGTAGATTAAGTATGCAAGGGTGGAACAGTTAATAAAAAATTAACTCTGATTTCTTGGAAGGAAGTATTGAAGGCAAAGCCTTGGGGGTCACAAGATTTTTGCTATAGAAGAGTATTAAAATAGATGATCATTCAAAGCCTGTGGGCGTAGATGATTTCTTCTGAAAGTGCTGGACAGTTTAATGAAACATAATGGTAAATTCTGCTACTTAGTGATGTTGAGTATCTAGTTCAACTTCTCTGACATTCTCCTCTTTCTCATCATGGTTGTGAGATGGCTACTGCAGCTCCAGACTGTTGTGCCCTGACATAGTATCGAAAGGTAGGAAAGAAAGGATATTTTCTTTTTTTTTTCCAATTGAAGTACAGTTGATTTGCAATGCTGTGTTAGTTTCTGGTATATAGAAAAGTGATTCAATTACTATCTATATGTGTGTGTATATACATACATACATACATACATATATATATATATATATACATACATACATACATACAGTATGCTGTTTTTTAATTGCTGTAGTTGCTGTTTTTTAATTGCTCAGTAGTATCCAACTCTTTGCAACCCATGGACTGTAGAACATCAGGCTTCCCTGTCCTTTACCACCTCCTGGAGCTTGCTCAAACTCATGTCCATTGAGTCAGTGATCCCATCCATCCATCTCATCCTCTGTCGTCTCCTTCTCTCCTGCCCTCAATCTTTTCTAGCATCACGGTCTTTTCCAATGAGTCAGCTCTTCACATCAGGTGGGCAAAGTATTGGAGCTTAAGCTTCAGCATCAGTCCTTCCAATTAATATTCAGGACTGATTTCCTTTAGGATGGACTGGTTTGATCTCCTTGCAGCCCAACGGACTCTCAAGAGTCTTCTCCAATACCACGGTTCAAAAGCATCAGTTCTTCAGTGCTCAGCGTTCTTTATTGTCCAACTCTCACATCCATACATGACTACTGGAAAAACTCATAGCTTTAACTATACAGACCTTTGTCAGCAATGTAACGTCTACTTTTTAATACTCTATCTAGTTTTGTCATAGCTTTTCTTCCAAGGAGCAAGTGTCTTTTAATTTCATGGCTGCAGCCACCATCTGCATTGAGTTTGGGGCCCAAGAAAAAAAATCTGTCACTGTTTCCATTGTTTCCCCTTCTATTTTCCATAAAGTGATGGGACTAGATGCCATGATCTTCATTTTCTGAATGTTGAGTTTAAGCCAGCTTTTTCATTCTCCTCTTTCACCTTCATCAAGAGGTTCTTCAGTTCCTCTTTGGTTTTCTGCCATTAAATTGGTGTCTTCTGCATATCTGAGGTTATTGATTTTTCTTCTTGCAATCTTGATTCCAGCTTGTGCTTCATCCAGCCTAGTGTTTCTCATGATGTACTCTGCATATAAGTTAAATAAGCAGGGTGACAATATACAGTCTTAATATACTTCTTCCCCAATTTGGAACCAGTGCTTTGTTCCATGTCCAATTCTAACTATTGCTTCTTGACCTGCATACAGGTTTCTCAGGAGGCAGGTAAGGGGATCTGGTATTCCCATCTCTTTAAGAATTTTCCACAGTTTGTTGTGATCCACACAGTCAAAGGCTTTAGCATAGTCAGTGAAACAGAAGTAGGTGTTTTTCTCTAGCTTTTTCTATGATCCAGTAGATTCTCTTGCTTTTTCTATGATCCAACAGAAGTTGGCAATTTGGTCTTTGGTTCCTCTGTCTTTCTGAATCCATCTTGAACATCAGTGAGTTCTCTGTTCATGTACTGTTGAAGCCTAGCTTGGGGAATTTTGAGCATTACTTTGCTAACATGTGAAATAAGTGCAATTTTGCAGTAGTTGGAACATTCTTTGGCATTGCCTTTCTTTGGGATGTGTGTGTATGCTTGTGCGTGCTTGTGTGCACCCACTAAGTCACCTCAGTCGTGTCCAACTCTTTGCAACCCTATGGCCTATAGCCATCCAGTCTCCTCTGTCCATGGGGATTCTCCAGGCAGGAATACAAGAGTGGATTGCCATGCCTTCCTCCAGGGGATCTTCCCGACCCAGGAACTGAGCCCACGTCTCCTACATTTGCAGGCAGATTCTTTACCAGTAGCACCACCTTGGAAGCCCCATATATTTTATATACAAATATACCAATATATTTGCACCAATATATACATATTCTTTTTAATTTTCTATTATGGTTTGTTTCAGGATATTGAATATAACTCCCTGTGCTATACAGTAAGACCTTATTATCTATTTTATTTATTTATACAAAATTTTCTTTTATATTGGAATATGGTTGATTAACATTGTTGCGTTAGTTTCAGGTATATAGCAAAGTGATTCAGTTATGCAAGTATCTATTTCAAATTCTTTTCTGATTTTGGTTATTATAGAACATTGAGCAGAGTTCCCTGTGCTATACAGTAGGACGTTGTTATTTATCTTCGTTATATATAGTAGTGTGTATCTGCTAGTTCCAAACTCCTACTTTATCTCTCTCCTACCTTCTTTCCCCTTTGGTAGCCATAAGTTTGTTTTCTATGTCTGAATGTATGTTTCATAAATAAGTTCATTTGTGCCATATTTCAGATTTCATATATAAGTGATATCAGATGGTATGTCTTTTTCTGACTTACTTCATTTAGTATGATGATTTCTAGTTGAATTCATGTTGCTGCAGAGACATACTTTCATTTATTTATTCATTTTTTGGCTGAGTAATATTCCATTGTGTATGTATACTGCATTTAGGTTGTTTTTCTGTCTTGGCTATTATGAATATTGCTGCTATTAACCTAAGGGTGCATGTATTGTTTTGAATTAATAGTTTTGTCAGGCTATATGCCCAGGAGTGGGATTGCTAGATCATATGGTAATTCTGCTTTTCCTCTTCATGGATCACTGCCTTGTCATGGCAAAGGGGCTTGCATAACTCAATGAAGCTATGAGCCATGCTGTGCAGGGCCACCCAAGACAGACGGGTCATAGTGAGGAGTTCTGACAGAACGTGGTCCACTGGAGAAGGAAATGGCAACCCACTCCAGTATTCTTGCCTAGAGAACCCCATGGACAGTATGAAAAAACAAAAAATATGATCCTGGAAGATGAGCCTCTCGGGTCAGAAGGCGTTTGGTATGCTACTGGGGAAGAGTGGAGGGCAGTTACTAGTAGCTTTGGAAAGAATGAAATGATTGGGCCAAAGCGGAAACAGAGCTCAGTTGTGTATGTGTCTGGTGGTGAAAGTAAAGTCCAATGCTGTAAAGAACATTGCATAGGAACCTGGAATATTAGGTCCACGTATCAAGGCAAATTGGAAGTGGTCAAGCAGGAGATGGCAAGATTGAACATCAACATCTTAGGACTCGTGAACTAAAATGGACAAGAATTCAGTTCAGTTCAGTTCAGTTCAGTCACTCAGTCATGTCGAACTCTTGGCGACCCCATGAATCACAGCACGCCAGGCCTCCCTGTCCATCACCAACTCCCGGAGTTCACTCAGACTCGCGTCCATCAAGTCAGTGATGCCATTCAGCCATCTCATCCTCTGTTGACCCCTTCTCCTCCTGCCCCTAATCCCTCCAAGCATCAGAGTCTTTTCCAATGAGTCAACTCTTCACATGAAGTGGCCAAAGTACTGGAGCTTCAGCTTTAGCATCATTCCTTCCAAAGAAATCCCAGGGCTGATCTCCTTTAGAATGGACTGGTTGGATCTCCTTGCAGTCCAAGGGACTCTCAAGAGTCTTCTCCAACACCACACTTCAAAAGCATCAGTTCTTCAGTGCTCAGCCTTCTTCACAGTCCAACTCTCACATCCATACATGACCACAGGAAAAACCATAGCCTTGACTAGATGGATCTTAGTCGGGAAAGTAATGTCTCTGCTTTTGAATATGCTATCTAGGTTGGTCATAACCTTTCTTCCAAGGAGTAAGCATCTTTTAATTTCATGGCTGCAATCACCATCTGCAGTGATTTTAGAGCCCCCAAAAATAAAGTCTGACACTGTTTCCTCTGTTTCCCCATCTATTTGCCATGAAGTGATGGGACCAGATGCCATGATCTTCATTTTCTGAATGTTGAACTTTAAACCAACTTTTTCACCCTCCTCTTTCACTTTCATCAAGAGGCTTTTTAGTTCCTCTTCACTTTCTGCCATAAGGGTGGTGTCATCGGCATATCTGATATTTATATTATTGAGATTTCTCCTGGCAATCTTGATTCCAGCTTGTCTTTCTTCTAGTCCAGCATTTCTCATGATGTGCTCTGCATAGAAGTTAAATAAGCAGGGTGACAATATACAGCCTTGACGTACTCTTTTCCTATTAGGAAGCAGTCTGTTGCTGCATGTCCAGTTCTAGCTGTTGCTTCCTGACCTGCATACAGATTTCACAAGAGGCAGGTCAGGTGGTCTGGTATACCCATCTTTTTCAGAATTTTCCACAGTTTATTGTGATCCACACAGTCAAAGGCTTTGGCATAGTCAATAAAGCAGAAATAGATGTTTTTCTGGAATTCTCTTGTTTTTCCATGATCCAGTGGATGTTGGCAATTTGATCTCTGGTTCCTCTGCCTTTTCTAAAACCAGCTTGAACATCAGGGAGTTCACGGTTCACGTATTGCTGAAGCCTGGCTTGGTGAATTTTGAGCATTACTTTATAGCATGTGAGATGAGTGCAATTGTGCGGTTGTTTCAGCATTCTTTGGCATTGCCTTTCTTTGGGATGGGAATGGAAACTGACCTTTTCCAGTCCTGTGGCCACTGCTGAGTTTTCCAAATTTGCTGGCATTTTGAGTGCAGCACTTTCACAGCATCATTTTTCAGGATTTGAAATAGCTCCACTGGAATGCCATCAGCTCCATTAGCTTTGTTCATAATGATGCTTTCTGAGGCCCACTTGACGTCACATTCCAGGATGTCTGGCTCTAGATGAGTGATCACACCATCGTGATTATCTGGGTCATGAAGATCCTTTTTGTACAGTTCTTCTGTGTATTCTTGCCACCTCTTCTTAATATCTTCTGCTTCTATTAGGTCCATACCATTTCTGTCCTTTATAGAGCCCATCTTTGCATGAAATGTTCCCGTGGTATCTCTAGTTTTCTTGAAGAGATCTCTAGTCTTTCCCATTCTGCCGTTTTCCTCTATTTCTTTGCATTGATCGCTGGGAAGGCTTTCTTATCTCTTCTTGCTATTCTTTGGAACTCTGCATTCAGATGCTTATATCTTTCCTTTTCTCCTTGGCTTTTCACTTCTCTTCTTTTCACAGCTATTTGTAAGGCCTCCTCAGACAGCCATTTCGCTTTTTTGCATTTCTTTTCCATGGGGATGGTCTCGCTCCCTGTCTCCTGTACAATGTCACAAACCTCATGCCATAGTTCATCAGGCACTCTATCAGATCTAGGCCCTTAAATCTATTTCTCACTTCCACTGTATAATCATAAGGGATTTGATTTAGGTCATACCTGAATGGTCTAGAGGTTTTCTCTACTTTCTTTAATTTAAGTCTGAATTTGGCAATAAGGAGCTCATGATCTGAGCCACAGTCAACTCCTGGTCTTGTTTTTGTTGACTGTATAGAGCTTCTCCATCTTTGGCTGCAAAGAATAGAATCAGTCTGATTTCGGTGTTGACCATCTGGTGATGTCCATGTGTAGAGTCTTCTCTTGTGTTGTTGGAAGAGGGTGTTTGCTCTGACCAGTGTATTTTCTTGGCAAAACTCTATTAGTCTTTGCCCTGCTCCATTCCGCATTCCAAGACCAAATTTGCCTGTTATTCCAGGTGTTTCTTGACTGCCTGCTTTTGCATTCCAGTTCCCTGTAATGAAAAGGACATCTTTTTTGGGTGTTAGTTCTAAAAGGTCTTGAAGGTCTTCATAGAACCGTTCACCTTCAGCTTCTTCAGCATTACTGGTTGGGGCATAGACTTTGATTCCGGTGATATTGAATGGTTTGCCTTGAAAATGAACAGAGATCATTCTGCCGTTTTTGAGATTGCATCCACATATTGCATTTTGGACTCTTTTGTTGACCATGATGGCTATTCCATTTCTTCTGAGGGATTCCTGCCCGCAGTAGTAAATGTAATGGTCATCTGAGTTAAATTCACCCATTCCAGTCCATTTTAGTTTCTGCTTCCTAGAATGTCGATGTTCACTCTTGCCATCTCCTGTTTGCCCACTTCCAATTTGCCTTGATTCATGGACCTGACATTCCAGGTTCCTATGCAATATTGCTGTTTACAGCTCAGACCTCATTTCTATCACCAGTCACATCCAGAGCTGGGTATTGTTTTTGCTTTGGCTCCATCCCTTCATTCTTTCTGGAGTTATTTCTCCACTGATCTCCAGTAGCATATTGGGCACCTACTGACCTGAGGAGTTCCTTTTTTGGTATCCTATCATTTTGCCTTTTCATACTGTTCATGGGGTTCTCAAGGCAAGAATACTGAAGTGGTTTGCCATTCCCTTCTCCAGTGGACCACATTCTGTCAGACCTCTCTACCATGACCTGCCCGTCCTGGGTTGCCCCTTGGGCATGGCTTAGTTTCATTGAGTTAGATTAGCCTGTGGTCCTAGTGTGATTAGATTGACTAGTTTTCTGTGAATATGTTTTCAGTGTGTCTGCCCTCTGATGCCCTCTTGCAACACCTACCACCAAGCGCAGCTGGCACACTAAGCGCGTGGCTGAGAGGAGCTACCCTACATCTGAGGTCAGGGGCAGCGGCCAAGAGTGCCAGGCTGTGAAGGTGCAGGAACAGCTGAGAGGAGCCATCCCAAGTCCAAGGCCAGGGTCGGCAGCCGGCAGGGGCCACCCGCTTGCAAGGAGCAGTGGCTGCGCTGGTGCAAGAGGGCCTAGAGAAGCTGTCCCACGTTGAAGGACAGGAAGGGCAGCAGTGAGGAGATACCCTTCGCCCAAGGTGAGGAGCAGTGGCTGCGCTTTGCTGGAGCAGCCGTGAAGTGATACCCCACTCCCAAGGTAAGAGAAACCCTAGTAAGATGGGCAAGAATGGGTGAGTTTAATTTGGATAACAATTATATCTACTACTGTGGGCAAGGATCCCTTAGAAGAAATGGGGTATCCTTCATAATCAACAAAAGAGTCTGAAATGCAGTATTTGGGTGCAGTGTCAACAAGGACAGAATGATGTTTGTTCGTTTCCAGGGCAAACCATTCGCAATCACAGTACAATATTTAGTTTTCTGAGGAACTCCCATACTGTTTTCCCCAGTGGCTGCACCAGCTTAGATTCCCGCCAACAGTGTAGGAGAGTTCTTTTTCTCCATATACACACTCTCTAGCATTTGTTATTTGTAGACTTAAAAAAAATTAATTTATTTTCATTGGAGGCTGATTACTTTATAGGATTGTAGTGGGTTTTGCCATACATTAGCACTAATCAGCCATGGGTGTACATGTGTCCCCCATCCTGAACCTCCTCCCCCCTCCCTCCCCATCCCATCCCTCTGGGTTGTCCCAGTGCACCGGCTTTTTTCATGCATCCAACTTGGACTGGTCATCTATTTCACATATGGTAATGTACATGTTTTAATGCTATTCTCTCAAATCATCCCACCCTTGCCTTCTTCCTCAGAGTCCAAAAGTCTGTTCTTTATATCTGTGCCTCTTTTGCTGCCTAGCATATAGGGTCATCATTACCATCTTTCCAAATTCTATATATGTGCATTAATATACTATACAGTTTTTTAATGATAGCCATCCTGAATGGTGTGAGGTGGTAACTCTTTGTAGTTTTGATTTGCATTTCTCTAATAATTAGCAGTATTGAGCATCTTTTCATGTGCCTATTGACCATCTATATTTTTTCTTTTGAGAAATGTCCATCTGGTCATGAAGACTTTTATTTTTAAGGTTAGGTTCTGAAATTTTATTATAGTATAAGCAGACCTATAAAAAGAATTTTATTGATGGAAATGGAGAAAGGGATAAAAATGTTATTTAATAACAGTAAAATAAAGAGGCTATTGTTTTCCTTCTTCTGTTTTTATTTTACTTTTTGGCCATATTGTGTGGCCTGCAGGATCTTAATTCCCTGACCAGGGATAGAACTTGCATCACCCTGCAGTGGATACATGGAGTCTTAACTACTGGACCACCAAGAAAGTCTCTCCTTTTTTATTATTAAATGCCTAATATACTTACAAATTCTTTCTAAAAAGACCTTGAAACTTCAGAGAAGAAAAATGGTCTATCCTTGGGTTTAAGTAATAGGATAAGTGCATTCTCGTTTAATAGCATTCCAGAGAGGAAATATTTAGGGCTTTTACACAGTTCAATATTTGTCAACAATGGAGATAATTGACTAAAGAATATACAAATTAACCTGCATTTAATGGTATATGATTCAGAATCGGTGTTTCTCAGACTGCGTATGGAATATCGAGTTTAAGAGTACTTGACAATATGTAATTAGGAATAAAGAGGACATCGTGGTAAGGGAGAAAGAAGTGTGTTAGGCAGCTTCAGCTAGCAGAGGGGCTGAATTTTGTGATGCTAAATAGGAAAAGGAGTATGTCAAGGCTGTATATTGTCATCCTGGTTATTTAATTTACATGCAGAGTACATCATGAGAAATATCAATCACCTCAGATATGCAGATGACACCACCCTTATGGCAGAAAGTGAAGAGGAACTAAAAAGCCTCTTGATGAAAGTGAAAGAGGAGAGTAAAAAGTTGGCCTAAAGCTCAACATTCAGAAAACGAAGATCATGGCATCTGGTCCCATCACTTCATGGCAAATAGATGGGGAAATAGTGCAAACTGTCAGACTTTATATTTTGGGCTCCAAAATCACTGTAGATGGTGATTGCAGCCATGAAATTCAAGATGCTTACTCCTTGGAAGGAAAGTTATGACAAACCTAGATAGCATATTCAAAAGCAGAGACATTACTTTCCCGACTAAGGTCCATCTAGTCAAGGCTATGGTGTTTCCAGTGGTCATGTATGGATGTGAGAGTTGGACTGTGAAGAAAGCTGAGCTCTGAAGAATTGATGCTTTTGAACTGTGGTGTTGGAGAAGACTCTTGAGAGTTCCTTGGACTGCAAGGAGATCCAACCAGTCCATCCTAAAGGAGATCAGTCCTGGGTATTCATTGGAAGGACTGATGCTGAAGCTGAAATTCCAATACTTTGGTCACCTCATGTGAAGAGTTGACTCATTGGAGAAGACCCTGATGCTGGGAGAGATTGGGGGCAGGAGGAAAAGGGGATGAGATGGCTGGATGGTATCACCGACTTGATGGACATGAGTTTGAGTGAACTCCAGGAGTTGGTTATGGACAGCGAGGCCTGGCATGCTGCAATTCATGGGGTCTCAAAGAGTCAGACACAACTGAGAGACTGAACTGAACTGAGAGAACAGAACTAGGGAGGCAAACTTTAGTTTTAGCCATAAAGAAAAATTTGACCTCTTTGCAATGTACCTAAAGAATATTAAAAATGGCCTTGCCCTCAAAAAGCTGTGGTCCAGTGATAATTTTGAAGAATCAGATTAAATAATGCACATGAAAGTACTTTTAAAAATGTCAATCATGATATATGTGAAAGTTGCTGTTGTCTCCCTGAATTCTTTTTCTCAAAGGAAGTGTGTGAAAGTGTTAGTTGCTCAGTAGGGTTCAACTCTGTGACCCTATGGACTGTAGCCTGCCAGGCGCCTCTGTCCACACAATTCTCCAGGCAAGTATACTGGAGTGGGTTGCCATTTCCTACTCCAGGGAATCTTCCCAACCCAGGGATTGAACCCCAGTCTCCCACATTGCAGGCAGATTCTTTACCATCTAAGCCACCAGGGAAGCCCATTTTCTCAAAGAAAATAGATGGAAAGATAGTAAAGAAACAAACACCAGAGGGCATTGTGGTAGCGTTTGGAAAACAATGACAGTCCAAGACGTTTGAAGACAGTTAATACATGTTAAAAAATCATTTTTTTTCCTTCTAAGGAGAAGTGATGGTATTGCTTTTATCCAGGTATTATTCACCCTGTTAACTGGCATTCTTAAAGATTTCTAATAATTGCAGGTCACAATATCCTTAAAAATCACACCTGTGTATCTTACTATGTTAGAGAATACAAACCTTTACCTGGTGGATTTTTCATCTCATGTTTTTATTTTGGAGGGGTCAAATTCCATTTCAGTTTTGTTTCAGTGGCTTTGAGCCCTAGAAATACTATAACTTGTATTGCTCCTAGTATTTCAAAAAGTAACACTTTAGGGAATTTTCCAGTGGTTGGTCCACTGTTAACTACCTAGGCTTAAGGCATATGAATCACAGGTTAACTTTGATTGTATCTTTCTTTTCATTTGTTCAGACTAGTTTCAGGGAATTTAGGGAGGCAGGTTTGGGTGGGTACACTTAGGGTATATAGTGAAGTGAAGTTGCTCAGTCATGTCCAACTCTTTGCGACCCCATGGACTGTAGCCTACCAGGCTCCTCTGTCCATGGGATTTTCCAGGCAATAGTACTGGAGTGGATTGCCATTATATATAAGGTTTTCACAAAAACTGGTCAGGGTCCTTGGCTAAGAGGAGACTCTGCCTTGGGCCTGCCAGTGTAATAAACTGCACTCTGCTATCTGCATTGTCCTTCTGAGTGAGTTTGTTTCCTGGAACTCATGGCTACAACATTGTGAGGATAAATTTTGGTATCAGACACCATGTATCCATTGAGCATTTCTAATAGAAGGGTGGATTCAAGGATTGTTCTACCTTTAAGGAGCTTACCAACATAGACTTGAAAATAACAATGGGAGAAGCTGCATGCGGTAAGGTTTCGCTAAAGACACTAAGAGCCAAAGGAGATCAGGGAATAAATACAGCTTTGTGGCTGCCAAGATCTGAGAGGAGGTGGGTCTCAAGCTAGACCTGGGAAGGACTGAGGAAGCCAAGGAGAGGAGGGCAGGGCATGAGGAGAAGGAAGAGAACTAACGTAGGGAATAGCATGAGAAAGGGCAACCACACATGGGGTGCGTCCTATCCCCCACAATGCCAACAAAGGGAGCCTTTACCGATGGATCGACTGGCTGCTATTTCTAATGAGAGAATTTAAATAAACAGAAATATAAGTTTCTACTTTGAGATATTACTACCTTCCTCAGCCAAAACTTCAGAGAAGTTTATCTCCTCTCAGAGATCAGTGTGTTGTAAACATTAAAAACAAACAAGCAAAACCCCAAACTGGTAGATTTCAGAAATTATGCTAAACTGAGAAATAGTCTTTGTTACTCTGATCTGAATTATTATCTATCTTAAACTGTCCAACAAACAAGCAAAACCCCAAACTGGTAGATTTCAGAAATTATGCTAAACTGAGAAATAGTCTTTGTTACTCTGATCTGAATTATTATCTTTCTTAAACTGTCCAACAAACAAACAAAACCCCAAACTGGTAGATTTCAGAAATTATGCTAAACTGAGAAATAGTCTTTGTTACTCTGATCTGAATTATTATCTATCTTAAACTGTCCATTGTAAAATCTGTTAGTATAATAGTTTGAAAACTCTCATTTTGCTTTTCATATAAATCTTATTGTCTATTATGTCCTGCAACTATTAATAGCTTTATTTACATTTATAATAAGTACATTGTTCTTTGTCATTTCTAGTTGAATATAGAAAATAGATTAATATGAATTAGAAACAGATTATTTAGTACAAATTTAGTAAATAGATGTTCACATTGTACATTGTGATCATTCTGAAATAAAAAGGGGACATATTTAATAAAAACAAATTAGAGAGTATAAATATATTTTCTTAGAAAAAATATATACACTCATTTGTATAGTTTCTGATATCCCACTACTTGTAATTATAGTTCACAGTGGTGAAGTGGAGCTAAGAGAAATTAACAGGTATTAAAATTATTTAGCAGCTAATTAAGGAAGAATAGCTTGTTAATTATTGTAAATTGTGTTACATATATGATGTGTGTTTTAAAGATATATGTATCTTATTATAGTCTACATATCAATAATGATTTTTTTCTGGTAAAAAGATTTTTATTATGGAAAAATTAAAACATATACAACAGTAGAGAGAGCAGTATAATGAAATCCCATATATCTCTCACCCCACCTAAAAAATTATAAACATATAGACAATCTAGTTTAATTTGTGACCCCTTCATTTCCCACTTCCAGCTCTCAGAACTAGTTTTAAACAATATCCAAACATCATATGACTCTCTTCATAAACATATCAACTATCAAGCTTATTTAACATAGGAAATATTGATGTATTTTATAGATGCAAATGCTATAATTTTTATAGCTATTTAATATTGGGTGTTACCTGTAAATATCTGTTTAAACTGATGGCTATCATTATTCATCATATCAGGTAATGGATTAACCAGACAGGTTCAGATTTAGTCAGCTAGTATTCCAAATTGTTCCTGGTGTTGTCAAAAGAGCAGGACTGTCCGAATGCTGTTAATAATAATAAAACAACAATCAGTATAATTTGCATGGTAAATTTCACCAAAATCCACAAATAATTTTTTTGTTTGTTTCAAGATTCGGTTTATTATTTCTATATAGATACCTACTTTGCTAAGCCTAATTTCTTTTATCTTGTCACCCACTTCCATTCATGACATTACTAATGTTTCATATGGTGTTAGTAACCTGGGGAAAAATTGGAGACCCTCACCTGACTCTGGCAAAGTTCTTGTTGCCCACTGGTGTTATAGAGAAGTAGAGCACTCCACTACAGTGGAGACTGTAGTGTGATTTTTGTTTTGGGGTAATTGTTCTTGGCTCTCCTGTAGCTTAGAGGAAACTGGGCATCAAAAAAATTAGTGGTTGATGTGTTGGAATGCTGCTTTCAGAGAATTCAAAGATTTCTACTCCTTCAATATATACAATCTTCTCCTGGACCTTACTGTTGGAGCTGTGAAATCCCTGGCGTCAGCAGGTTGCCAGCATACATACTGTTTTCACCCAGGACCTGGAGCTACACCTTCCGATGGAAGGAGAACTTCTGTGGCCTTTCTGCACCATAAGTCAGGGTCACTGCACCTTAAGAGGCCAGCTGGGTGCTGTGTTCCCTCCACTACCTTGCTACTATGCAGTTAGTATGGCAGGAGGGTCTAACCTCAATTGTACTTCCTGTTCCTGTGTGGTATCAGCATACTTGGATGTATCAGCATCCCTGGGGAGTCCCATCCTCTGCCTTCTCTTTTGCCACCTTTCTAGCTGTGTGGGCAGTCAACTGGTTTTCTTGGTGAGCCAGGGGGAAGCAGGAGACCTCATTCAGGTGGTCTACCCCTTGGCCTCCATTCTCCACTGATTATCAGGCCTACATGGTATAGTGTGGGAGTCTTGCCCAGGTATTGGTAAAGTAGTGCAACATTTTCCATTTGGCTGCTCTTAGTAGTCCTTGTGGATGTATGCCATGACTGAGAAAAAGAGTGCTGGAGGAGCTATGAATGCCAGTAAGGCTCTAAAGTGAAAGTGAAAGTTGCTCAGTCATGTCCGACTCTTTGCATCCCCATGGACTGCAGCCTGCCAGGCTCCTCTGTCCATGGAATTCTCCAGGCCACAATACCGGAGTGGATAACTGTTCTCTTCTCCAGGGGATCTTCCCAACCCAGGGATCAAACCCAGGTGTCCCACATTGCAGGCAGATTCTTTACCATCTGAGTCACTAGAGAAGCCCAGTAAGGCCCTAAATCCTAATCCAACTCCTAAAGTGTTGAATACCACTTACAGGGTTATTGAGATTGTACAAGATATTGTGGGGCTTACACACTAAATTACTCTGTGTAGCTTAAAGAATAATGCTTATTTTTCCTATTTTTTTCTCTAGAAAATCTTCACTTTGCAATAGCTAGGAAGTAAAGCAACTTTATATCTGTATGGATTAGTTTCAGGTTAGCTCCTAACCACTGTTAGGATCCCAGAAAAAGACTGAGTGAAGTCAAGATATTAGGAAAAGTGTGGATAGGGAGAGACCTTGTAAAAAGGAAGGAAGGAGAGCCCAGAAAGAGCAGCGAGTGGGAAGGGACTCATGAGAAGGAACAGAATGCAGATAGTCATAAACTGAACTCAAGGATCCCTGGGGGGTGGCTCAGACAGAGCCCACACATTCCACCGCTGAGCTTTTGTCATTCGCTGGACTTCTTTCTTTTGCAGAAAGAGCTCTGCAACTTTAAAATAGAGGTCTAAAAGCAAGGGCTATGACAGATAGTTATGGTCATTGTCAGTGCCCACAGACAATTAGAAACATTTGGAAAAAGAACTACCTCTACCTAACTCTTAAAACACAACCATGTGTGCAATGTTACAGCTCCATTGTAGGCATGATTTTCTGGCAGAATCTACTGCCTCCTGGAAGAGCAGAGGCCTTTGCCCACCTGTAGACAAGATGTCTCTCTCATTGGGCTTGCCATTACTCTTGATACAGAAGATGTCTTATGTGGCCAGTTCAGTATAGCTCAGGGGTGTCCAGGTCTCTGCCTTTGATGTAGTTTGATGTATTTCTGGTAGTATTCTAGATTCAGATCTTTATCCATAGGCTCCTTCTGTGAGTGTTTCACAGGACTGGACAGCTGCGTGTCCACCGTGAAGGCCTCAGGGTAGAGGTATATGCACTTTCACCCACTTGATATTGAATGACATGCTTGGTAACTGAACCGTAGGGAACTCGGCCATCTAGGTGCTCAAGCTGCTCTGTGATCTTGGGAATTTCTTGTTGCCTCATTTCAGTCAGATACGCACAGCTTGTGTAGACTTTTTACTTTTCCTCCATCAGCTGAGTTTTTGGAGGGAACTCAAATCTCTCATAGTCTTGATCATACCACTGCTTGTGGATATAGGTCTCCCTATCATCCTCTGCCATCAGGGCATCAGAATCCATGCCCCCTCCAAGGCCTAGTTTTCTGACAGAACTTTCTAGACCTTTACTTTGCTGTGAATGTGTGAAAAGCTACATGTCCTCACATTTGCCTACTAGGAACAGCTCCAAGAGATCTGATGTGATATCATCCAGGTACTGTCTGCATTGAATGCACTTCAGAGGGTGGGTCTTGGAGGACACCACTGTTTTAGTTTGAGCTGTTTTTTCTTTTTCTCAGTTGGGTCTTTGGATGTAGTTTTCCATCTCTTCTCCTCTCTGCTGGCACTTTAATCTTGGACTTCCAGTTTCCAGAATTTTTCATCCTCATCTTTGTAATGAGAAACTTGTGATTTTACTCTTTCAGGTTATTTTTCTTCATGTCTCTGGCAGCTAGAGTCTTTGGGTTGTCTTTTGTGTTTCTTTCCATCTTTCTCATCTCCTTTATCCATTTCAGCCTGAACTTCTGGTTCTGTGTGGCTCCTCCTTAGATTTCTGTTTAGGTATTGGTTCTTTGCTTGACTTCTAAATCTCTTCATCTCTTTGTTCTTCCATTTCCAAGTGTGTTTACGGGTTTTACTCTTTCTGGTTCTTCTGCAGCAAGTGATCTAGCAACTGGTTCTCTGGATGTGACTTTATGTCTTTTTTCCTCTTGGTCCTTTTCTTCTTCATTGAAAAAATTGTCCAATTTTGGTCTTTCAATTTCTTCCTCAGGTCTCCTTGTGAAATGAGATGTGATGGTGGTCTGCCTGCTAGTTTGCCTTATAATCCTGGGTGGGCCTAAACTTTGTTTCTCATCAGATTTGCTTTTTCTAGGTATACAAAGTTTAGAAACAAGTTTGTGGGACTCGTTTACCTCTGCTGTTCTCATTCTGCAGTCTTTACGACTTGTTTTCTAGGCATCCATTCACTTCTCAACTGAAAGCCTGAGCTCTGTTCTCCAAGGACAGATCTTTATATAAAAAGGATTTGATTTTACCCAAGTAGCCCTCCACTGATAATTCTTCTTTATGTAATTTACATAATCACATAACTGCTTCTTTATTTCTGTTTGCAGAAATTCATGCAAGAGATTCAGTTTCTTCTTCACACATTCCTTTTCTGTTAAGCTGTCTGAAAGCACAGGGAGTCTGCTCTCAAACTGCAAAGAAAACTATCTTCACCTCACTCAGCGGGGATGATTTCCTTTCTTTTTATTGACATTCCTTTTGATATGTTGCAGTGAACACATTTGCAAATTAGGAAGTTCATATAGTAGAGATATTTTCTCAGGTATCTTCCCCAGGAAATATCCTGGGTCTTCACACTGTGGACCTATTTTCTTCTTTTGCAACATTTATTCTCTGCTTCAGATTCTTGTCATTTAACTGTATGGTTTTCCCCTGCCTCTTTTGTGATATATTTTCTTTTTGTTGCCTTTTTGCATTTTCTCTATTCAATACTGTTCCTGGTGTTTTGTCCTTTGCTCCCGTTCACCAATGCTGTGGTTATTTTAACCAAAATCATTGATCCTAGTCTTGCTCCCCAGTTACTAGGGATCCCATAATTGGGACACTTTTATAAATCAGTTCTTAGGGTCTATGCCAGGAGAGCACAATATAGCTGAAATTGTAGACTTGAATTACTTACAGGATACCCATGACAAACCTAGAAAATGGGAAAGTTGGGACATCCTTGAAGTATTGGACATCTGCCCCCCACTGCTCACATTTTCATGGTTTTCATTTGAATCTGATAATGAAGGGCCTGGAGTGGGCCCTCTATGTCAATTGCAGACCACAGTTATTCCAGATACAGGGCAATAATGTACCAAAGGAACCTGACATTATAATCTAGAAATCACTCTCTCTCCAGAGTAGTGCCAACTGAGTTAAAAATTGTTTACAAAGGGGAAAATGTGTGTCAGTTTATACCATCACTCTATTTTGGAACAGTGTATGGAAATCAACTCTGAATAGTCATTGGAAGGACTGATGCTGAAGCTGAAGCTCCAATACTTTGACCACCAGATGTGAAGAGCTGACTCATTGGAAAAGACCTTTCTGCTGGGAAAGATTAAGGGCAGGAAGAGAAGTGGGCGACAGAGGATGAGATGGTTAGATGGCATCCCTGACTCAGTGGACATAACTTTGAGCAAAGAGAGAATGAATTAGTGAAAGAGAGAGAAGATAGTGAGAGACAGTGAAAGACTGTCTGGGAGACAGTGAAAGACAAGGGAAGCCTAGTGTGGTGCAATCCATGGAGTCGCAAAGAATCAGACATGACAATATACTCCATGTATACTATGGAGATAGAGTAGGAAGATTTTCTTTTTTCCAAATGGCCACTATTTAATCTTTTAAGGGTTTTGAGTACTTCTGATAATGTGGAAGTGTCAGAAAAGAAAAACTGGTTAGTTTTCAACATCAAATGAAAATAGAATCATTGTAAAGATTTTTCAGACTGCTCACTCATCTGGTAATTTACCTTTTTCCTTGGTACATTAGGTCAAATGCCTCATTGACTTTGTCAAAAGGCAGAGTATGGGAGACCAATGCATCCAAATCCAATTTCTTATTCTTGTAGTCAGCAGCCAGCTTTGGAACAGAAGTGACACTTTTCCAACCTGTAATTGCCCAAAATTTCAAATAAACACATGGATCTTGACATGAAGGGATAGTTTAACCAGTGTTTGTCAAATGAACGAAATTTTTAGGTCAGATATGGGTTGTTTCAAATAGATTATCCTCCTGCCATCTTTAATTTTTTTTTGTATTTTTAATCTATTAAATTTTTTTTTCAAGAGAAAAACCCAAGATTATTTTCTATTTCTAGATAAGAAATTATCTCAGTTTGATCCAAGTCTACCTTTTGTTCCCCTATGTTGGTCTATTTTAATGTAAATTGAATTTCAATTTGCAAATTACAGTTATCCTTCTATAAAAATTCTGTTTACTTTCAAGTAACCAATAGAATAAATAGCTTTCATGTAGTCTTCAGATATGTTCTAGGCACTCAATATTTTTAAAAAAATAATTTTTCTTTCCTTTCAGTAAACTTCATTATGATAATTTAAATACTACTGTGAAGAAAAAAGAAAACAAAAACTGACCACCAAAGCTTGTTCCAGTTAGAGTGCGGCCCATTAATAGCTCCATTGCAGAAACATTCAATCCACTGTCATTAACATTTACTCCAATGATAGTGCATACTCCCCAGCCAACTGTTACACTGTCCAGGGCTGCTCTCTGGAAGGTCAAACAAAAAAAAGATTAGCTGAGTAGGTAGAAAAGTAGAACATGAACTGCAATGTGGGTGTGTTCAATGCTTCAGGGAAAATTTACACAACTCTGCATTATGACCTTGTGGTCATATATAGATTGAGACTTGCACTTATGTTCTGTTTCAGATAGCACATCCAATAAAATTCTGAACATCATCAAAAATGATATTTAAACAAAACAAAACATATTTTACTCTGTTTAATACCACAGTAATGCTGAACCTATAGTGTATTTCATTGTATGTCAAGAAGAATACACATAGATCTATAGATGATATTGTAAACTAGAATCAACAAGTTTTTGACCATCTACAATGGAACATGCAAAGATATTTGCAATTCCAGAGGCTTAGGATCCAAATTAAGTCATGAAGAGAGAGTTAATAAGTAAATATGAGGCATATACTGTAAACTTAATAGATCTCAATGTAGGATAAATTAAAAGAAATGTTATTGAAAATAGAAGACAAAACAGTTAAACAGAAAATGACAGTGGCTGCAGCTCATCAAACATTTCATCTGCTTCCCTATAGTTTTGAGCTCTCCTGTGGTTATATACAGTCATATGACTAGTTCTGGGCTACCGGCCAGAGTAATGTGTTCCATTTCCTGGCCAAAATGGAAAAGCCAGTGGGCAACCTGCCAGCTATCCCTTCAGCTCTAACAACCAGGAGAACCTCGTGTTAAGATTGTAAAGCCATAAATTAGAACTTCCTTCATTGCCAAGTCACCACATGGAAAACAGGGCCCCAGAGGATTTGCACTGATCTTTGCATGATAGAAGACAAAATATTGTTATCTTAACCCACTGCAGGTTTGGAGTGAATATGAAATGCCAAGATTGAAAACATAAATAAGTTTAAGAAAAATATAAACTTGTGGATGGCCATTTCACATAGAAGCCCTGTGGTATAGTCGAATATTTAAAAATCTTTTGAGACTGATGTCATAGAAGAAAAGTATAAGATGCTTTTGAACTGTGGTGTTGGAGAAGACTCTTGAGAGTCCATTGGACTGCAAGGAGATCCAACCAGTCCATTCTCAAGATC
This sequence comes from Ovis aries, assembly GCF_016772045.2. NCBI lineage: Eukaryota > Metazoa > Chordata > Mammalia > Artiodactyla > Bovidae > Ovis > Ovis aries. The sequence goes on along the minus strand of NC_056059.1, from coordinate 25,819,053 downwards.
AGCCCCGGATTTCTTTGGAAGGAATGATGCTAAAGCTGAAACTCCAGTACTTTGGCCACCTCATGCAAAGAGTTGACTCATTGGAAAAGACTCTGATGCTGGGAGGGATTGAGGGCAGGAGGAAAAGGGGACAACAGAGGATGAGATGGCTGGATGGCATCACCGACTCAATGGACGTGAGTTTGAGTGAACTCCAGGAGTTGGTGATGGACAGGGAGGCCTGGTGTGCTGCGATTCACGGGGTCGCAAAGAGTTGGACACAACTGAGCAACTGAACTGAACTGAACCCCATATCCTTTGCGATGCATACTCAGTCACTTCAGTCATTTCTGACTCTCTGCGACCCCATGGACGATGGCCCGCCAGGCTCCTCTGTCCGTGGGATTCTCCAGGCAAGAATACTGGAGTGGGTTGCCACTTCCTTCTCCAGTGATAAAGTATGAAGTGAGTGAAGTGAATAAAGTGAAGTCTCTCAGTCGTGTCCGACTCTTTGTAACCGCATGGATTGTAGCCTACCAGGCTCCTCCGTCCATGAGATTTTCCAGGCAAGAGTACTGGAGTGGGTTGCCGTTTTCTTCTCCTTTGCCATAGTACGTAGTCAACTTGATTCTCACTTGTCAAGGTGACTTTTACTTCTACAGAAGTTCCACTAGAAATACTGTTCCTTTTCATCACTGATCACTATATGAAAGAAGCAGTCTGAAGTATGGTATATTCTCTCCCTCTTCTCTCGCTGTCTCTGTCTGTCTTACTAGGGATGGAAAATGACCTAGAACTTTTAGAATGTGTTTTGAAATCTTTATTTGAATATGTGTTTATTTATAGTTTTGAAAATTTCTAACATTTCTAAATAGCAACTCTTTTTACTTTCTACACTTCTTGTATGGCAGAAGCATTTTTGTTTAATGCATATTGTACAGAAGAACCCACAAAGAGAGGAAAACCACACAGGCACTGCTTGTTACCTTAAGGGAGCTGCTTAGATTATTCCCATTTTGGGTTTGGCTGTGCCATGTGGCTTAGGGATCTTAGTTGGCTGGCCAGGGATTGAACCTGTGCCCTCTGCAGTGACAGTGTGGAGTCTTAACCACTGGACTGCCAAGGAACCCTCCTCTTTATTTTTAAATTTAATGTCTTTCCTATTGCCCTTTTCTCCATTTCTGAGCTTTCCTCCAGGCAGGGAATTGACCTCCATAAATATGACTTAGTTAAATGGGTATTATATGCAAATAGAGGGTTTTATTTAGTAGCCTCTGATATCTTTTGATGATAATTATTTTTAATTCTCAAAATCTTATAAAATTGTCCATTACTGTAAATCTCTAATTGTTTTGTTGGGTTTCTTAGGCTGCTTTAGAGCATTAGAAATCATCAGAATCAAGTTCATACCCATTACTGGAATGTCTTCCACAACCTAGAAATTTAGCTTTCCTTTCCCTTGGTGGAAGGGTAGGCAGCTCATTTTTTGTGGTTAAATAAACCTATCTTTTTTTATTTGGATTCTCTAGTGTGATTCTGATCCATAATTTAAAATACATTTCTTGGTGTAATAAATAAGATAATAATGGGACCTGAAAGATTTAGATCAGTGGTTCTCAGCTTGAGAAACTTGTAAAGAATATTAGTACCTTGGTCCCCAGTGCATGAGAATATCCTAGGTATGGTCTATTCATTGACACTGAAAAACAACTCCCCAGATACTTCTAAAGTATAGCCAGTTTTGAGAATCTCTGTACTAGAAAAATAAGGTTAAATGGGCTGAATTTCAGTGTTTGTGAAACATGTGAGCTGTGGGAAGTGGAGGAATGGATGTGGCACATTGCAGTCCTCAGGTTCCAAGGATAATTTAAAAAGTAGGGCCTGAAGATTTGGATGCAGAGGAGCAGTGCAGGACGAGGAGCCCTCCCTGCGTGAATTTCAGTAATAGCATTTATTGAGTCCTTCCCAGGTGATGCAGTGGTAAAGAATCTGTCTGCCAATGCAGAAGACACGGGTCGGGAAGATCTTCTAGATGAGAAAGTTGCAACCCACTCCAGTATTCTTGCCTAGGAAATCACATGGACAGAGGAGCCTGGTGGGCTACAGTCTGTGGGGTCACAAAGAGTCAGACAGGACTGAGCAACTGAGCACATATGTGTATACGCTTATTACCGGCCAGATCCTCTCTTAAGCATTCACACCATTTGCAGTGAAACCATTCTGAGAGGCAAGACCCAGGAAGGGCAGCCTATTGCTCTCAGCAGCTCTTCCCAATTTCCATTCTCTCCTGGGGAAGACAAGTCAGCTGAGAACTGAGGAGAAGAATCAGCAAAGCCTGCTCCTGGGAGACTGAAGTACAGAACTGCATTCTTTATAGCCTCCCAGTGCCCAGTTGTGTCCGCCTCTTTGCACCCCTGGTATTCAGATGGTAAAGAATCTGCCTGCATTGTGGAGACCCAGGTTCAATCCCTGGGTTGGGACGATCCCCTGGAGAAGGGAAAGGTGACCCACTCCAGTATTCTTTCCTGGGAAATTCCATGGACAGAGGATCCTGATGGGCTACAGTCCATGGGGTCACAAAGAGTCAAACATGACTGAGTGACTAGCATATACACACACACTTTGCAACCCTTCTGACTGTAGCCCACCAGGCTTTTCTGTCCATGGGATTTCCCAGGCAAGAATACTGGAGTGGTTTGCCATTTCCTTCTCCAGGGATTACACCCTCGCCTCTTGTGTCTCCTGCATTGGTAGGTGGGTTCTTTACCGCTAGTGTCACCTGGAAAGCCTCTCCTTAGAGGAGAGTTTTAGGAGCCAGGCTGAGTGAAGGTGTAAATAAAAAGGAAGAGTGTCATAACTATTAATGTTCACAGTTCTCACTAATGAAAGAAGACTCCATACGCAGAAAATTTAGTTGATAATTTCTCTAGTCATCTTGTTAAAAAAAAAAAAAAAGAAAAGAAAAAACTCTTCCTAATGGTGTCTTTGAGCAAATATGCATTAGGCGAGTATTTGCTGGAGACTGAGGCTGTGCACTCTAACTAATCCCTGTGTTGCCTGTTAGCTCTTTATCCCATGTTTTGGAGCAGAACAGACAGAACTAGAGGTGTGGATTTGCAATCATGCAGTTTCTCAGGACCCTGCACTTAGAAGGGCCCTCCTTTCTTGTCCTGAGAGGAGAAGAAATCTGAATGAATCAAAATTGTAGTGTTTAGGAAAAAAGGATTTAGATTTAATTTTGCAGCTTGTTGATTTTTTTAATTGAAAATTTTGCACATAATTTGGACCTAATTCTACTGCTGCTGCTAAGTTGCTTCAGTCGTGTCCGACTCTGCGACCCCATAGATGGCAGCCCACCAGGCTCCCCTGTCCCTCGGATTCTCCAGGCAAGATTCTGCAGCCCATTTATTTAGATCTGATGGGCAGAATTGGCTTGTTTGCAGGTTGCTAACCTCTCCTGCCTGTACTTTAATGTGAGGGTGGATACCTTTGGCTGTTAGGAGGGACACCAGTCACCCTCGCTATTCCCTCTTCTAGGACTGCCTTTTCTTTTTCCCTCACTTCTCATAGACACAATTCTTTTATCAAGTTTTAATTTCTAAGTTTTCTGTTAATGTTTTTGCTGAATTTCATGTGAAAGAATAAACACATGTTAATAACACATTAATATTAAGTCATAATTAGCAATATAACAAATAAAAATTAATTACATGTTAGGTAACATATAATGGCATCTAATATATTAATAAGTATTGCTTATATAAACTTAACATATATACATAAATATTAATATTAAATATAAACATATTAATATATTTTCAATGTTAATTATGTCAATAAGCAATGTTTATTATATCCTATAATAAAAAATACATACCATGATTTTAGCTCCTCCTGCACACTCAAAGGCAAAGTCCACACCTCCATTGGTCATTTCAACGATGACCTCTTGAACGGGTTTGTCTAGGTCTTTAGGATTGAGGCAGTCAGTGGCTCCAAGGGCTTTGGCCTTTGTAAACTTCTCACTATTGATGTCAATAGCTATGATTCGGGAAGCTCCTGATGCTTTACAACCCATTACAGCAGAGAGACCGACACCTCCTAGGCCAAAGATGGCACAGGTAGAACCAGGTGTGACCTGCAGGCAAGAACATTATAAATTAGCTTTTCAAGCAGCTGGTCCCATTTTTGAAAAAGGGACACAGTGAAGTGGGAGCAAAAAAAGGGACAGAGTTGAGTGGGGGCAGGAACAGATATATTAAAGCCTGTCTGTTGTAAAGCTAAATGATATAGCTAAATGGGGGAAATTTGCCAATGTGAAAATGTATGAATCACTGGCTAAATTTGAAGAAACATTTGAAGGCTATTAGAATTAGAATTATCAGCTCATAATTCTACAAACCCAAGTAAAAATAATTTTCTTATCTTCCTTTTCCCTTTAGTGTTATGAGAATAAAAACTGAAGCCCAGACATTTTAAAGGGCTTATTGGTTTCTTTTTAAAATAGATCTTCTCTGGTGGCTCAGACGGTAAAGCATCTGCCTACAATGCAGGAGACCTGAGTTCAATCCCTGGGTCAGGAATATCTCCTGGAGAAGGAAATGGCAACCTACTCCAGTACTCTTGCATGGAAAATCCCATGGACGGAGGATCCTGGTAGGCTACAGCCCATGGAGTCACAAAGAGTTGGACACGACTGAGCAACTTCACTTTAAATAGATCACAAAATGGAGTATTACTCAGCCATTAAAAGAATTCATTTGAATCAGTTCTGATGAGATGGATGAAACTGGAGCCGATTATACAGAGTGAAGTAAGCCAGAAAGAAAAACACCAATACAGTATACTAACACATATATATGGAATTTAGGAAGATGGCAATGATGACCCTGTATGCAAGACAGGGAAAGAGACACAGATGTGTATAATGGACTTTTGGACTCAGAGGGAGAGGGATAGGGTGGGATGATTTGGGAGAATGACATTCTAACATGTATACTATCATGTGAATTGAATCGCCAGTCTATGTCTGACGCAGGATGCAGCATGCTTGGGGCTGGTGCATGGGGATGACCCAGAAAGATGTTATGGGGAGGGAGGTGGGAGGGGGGGTTCATGTTTGGGAATGCATGTAAGAATTAAAGATTTTAAAATTTTAAAAATAAAAACTAAAAAAAAAAAAAAAATAGATCACAAGCCCCAATGTTCATTGCAGCACTATTTACATATGAATATACGTATATGTATAACTGAATCATTTCGCTGTACGCCTGAAACTAACACAACATTGTAAATCAACTATATTGCATTATAAAATAAAAAATTAAATTTAAATAAGATATAGATCAAAAAAAGTCACAAGTAATTTGACATCTGTATTTCTAATAGGTCTTTTTTGGTTTTTTTTTGGTATTAATGTTGTGATTGGTTTTGAATGACCAATAATATGCCTCTAAATGTAAATTAACATGATCATCCCAAATCATCACTTCATTCAAATGGAACAAAGAAGGTATGTCTTTGCATGGTATTGAAGGATTTTTATTATCTTGGTCTGATAGCTTTCAACTTCTTCTCCATAATAATCGCAGTATTACAACTACAGCCAAATGTTGCACTTTTCTTTCCCCATGCCTTAGTTCATGCTGTTCCCTCAGCTTGATGTGCTTTTCACCTTATTTCCTTTAGTTAAAATATAACCTGTATGTCTAGACCTAACTTAAATCACACTCTACCCTTGAAATGTTTCTTGATTCTACAATTAGAAATTAGTACCCATCTTTTTGCTTTTTCTATATCATATAATTTAAAATTAGTTTTGAATGATTTTGTGTGTGTGCACGTGGACTAAAGTCTTGGAGGGCATATAACCTTTCATATTGATATCAAGGAGTCTTCTGTATGTTTTGTCTGTAGTAAATGTTTGTTATATTGAATTCAACAGAAACACGATATGTGAGGTGACAAGGAAAGCTGCTGTAACCGGAATATGCTATTTTGTAGAGTGGTATAGTGGGAAAACTACTATACAGAGATATGTTCAATTAATATTTTCCAGTGGTGATAAGACCCTGTTAGAATTAAAAGCATAAACACAAGAGAAAGCGAAAATGTGTCCAGGAAAAGTCCTTGATATATTCTAATTTGAAAACAAAACCGTTAAGGAAAGAGAGACTATTTTACTTTAGTTTATGTGTCATACTCCCGAGAAGGCAATGGCACCCCACTCCAGTACTCTTGCCTGGAAAATCCCATGGATGGAGGAGCCTGGTAGGCTTCAGTCCATGGGGTCACTAAGAGTTGGACATGACTGAGTGACTTCACTTTCGCTTTTCACTTTCATGCATTGGAGAAGGAAATGGGAACCCACTCCAGTGTTCTTGCCTTGAGAATCCCTGGGACAGGGGGAGCCTGGTGGGCTGCCATCTATGGGGTCGCACAGAGTCAGACACGACTCAAGTGACTTAGCAGCAGCAGCAGCAGCAGACATGCATACACTGGCTTTTGCCACTCAGGGAAAAAGAATATATATATTTTGCGAATATTCAGAACACTGTTCTATACATACTATGTAATCTTTACTATGATACTGTGGCATGAGTTTAGTATATTTCCAGATATATTTCTCCAGAGACTGTTATAAATTTCACCGGTAAGTCTAACTGGAAGTGGACATGCATTTTTCTCATTGAAGCAATGTTGTACACAGTGGTCGTGCATAGCTTACAACAGTGCATAAACTGAATACACTGTACCAATTGTGTTATACAACTGGACGCTTGTGTGTAAAAGTGTCTTTAATTGCAGTTCAGGGTGGGGAGGGGTCATTATAAAGTACTGTTTGTTTTTTTGTTTGTGTTAGTCGCTTAGTCATGTCCGACTCTATACAACCCCATTGACTGTTGCCACCAGGCTTCTCTACCCATGGGATTCTCTAAGAATACTGGAGTGGATTTCCATGCCCTTCTCCCAGAGATCTTCCCGATCCAGGGATTGAAGCTCAGTCTCCTGCATTGCAGGTGAACTCTTTACCAACTGAGCCACAAGTGAAGGTTATAATGTGTAACCCCACTTAAAAATAGAGCTTTAAATAGTGTGTGATTATCTATCTACAGACAACACTCTTAGGACATTTTTATGCTTTCAAATATCTCTATGAAATGTAATTAATTTGGCAATAAAGAATGCAAACAGATTGAAAAGAACAAGTTCTGGTGATGCTGGGGGAATGGTCCTTAATAATTAATCAGAGTTATTGCATACTTTTCTTCTCAGAGGTAATTAAAAATTATTAAAGCTCTTGCCTTTTGTCTAGATTACTAACAATTCACTTCTTTTTACTTGCTCCTATCAAATTTATTTCTCTTTTTTGAGTATCTCATGAGGTGGATTAGCTATTCTTCAGCATCAGGAAGAACAGATTCTGAGAAATTAGGTAAGCTTTGACTAGATTTAAAAGAAAATTATGGCTGAATCTCAAGGGTTAATATCCCTGAAGAAAGACTCCAGTGGTAGAAGGTGATAGTCAACATGGAGTCCAGAAAAGGGCAGGGTGAAAAGGTGGCTGTGGTGGTGGTGCTGCTGGCGAGTGTAGCAAAGAACAGTAATTCTTTCCCGTGTATCCAGTGTTGTCTAGAGGAAAATACGCCTGGACTGCCAGGGTCACTCAGCTCTTAACTCCTCCCAGCTAACAATGCCCTTCCTGTAGGAGCCTTCAGATTATAGTTTGACTTCCCATATAGTCTTAAATTTTTGCTAATGAATAAATGAATGAATGAATTTTTAGAAAGAGATAATATACCGAGAGCCAAGAATAGCATCCCTATCTGCTTGACTGATACAACTCTCAACAAAAAGTTGTATCTTGATATTTTGGCTACTAGATCAGCCTTTTATTTTGGTTAGGCTGACTTCATTTTCTTGACACTGAACAACTCTATGTAATCTTATAAAAAATGATAGTTGGATTGCAAAGCTGAGGACTAAGCCTCACCAAGATGTTTTAGGGATTGCATATGAACCCGGCTTTATTCGTTCACTTGCTGAAAACTTTCCAAGCTCATACTATGAGCTTGTGTGTCAGGCACAAGGCTAGGCTCCAGAGCCATCACAATGAACAAGAGAGAATTCTTGTCCTTATGGAGCAAATCATCTAATAAGAAGGAGAAATAAGTGGGAAATATCTCCATAATGTGATAAGAAGGAAGAAAGAGATAAATACAGATACTTTAGGGGAAACCGTGAGGGATGCCCAATGCATGCCTGGGAGGACAGAGTAGGTTTCCAATGGGAAGTGACAAATAACTGGAGTCAGACAGAAGAAGTGGGGGAGCTTTCCAGGCAGTGTTGGTGGGAGCCAGGTGTGAAAAGTCTAGAGGCCACATTTAGAACCCAGAGCCTGGGGGTCAGGCCCAGGGGAACAGCGAGCCATGAAAGGAAATGGAAAGGATGACTAGCATATTGAAGGAAAAGGGGACTACTTAAAGGGGAATGAAATCTCCAGATTTTGTTGCTTTTAGGAAGACCACTCTGGTTGCATTTTGCAGTTTAGAGTTAAGGGATAAAGATTGATGTCAAGGAGGTTCAAATAAGGAGGTCACCAGTATTCTTGCCTGGGAACTCGTACGGACAGAGGAGCCTTGTGGGCTACAATCCATGGGGTTGAAAAGAGTTGGACACAACTTAGCAACTGAGCATGCAAAATCCTGCAGAAGTGGTAGAGTGGGGTTTGAACCTACATGTGCCTGACTCTGGCAGCTCTGTGCTTTCTCTCAGCCTCCTGAAGCTCAGAATGAGGCCCTTGAAATAGGCAGAGAGCGAGCGCTAGTGGACGGATGGAGAGAGGGAGAAAGGGTAACTGAGGACAGGACGACAAGAAAGATGGATAGTGTGCTCAGATCTGCCTGTGGGGGTGCACTTGGAGGCAAGCGGGTGGGTTCACCTATCCGGGGTGCTGCATGGGGACAGCAAGGGCGGCCTGGGGACCAGCTTCTCAGGTGGCACCAGAGGGAAGGGGAAGTGGGAGTGGATGGAAGGGGAGCCTTTGCTTGCAGGCAGGCAGTACAAATTAAAAAAAAAAAAAGAAAGAAAAAAAAGAAGGTCGTTTGAAGCATCCAAGTGATAGTGACATCTCTCTAGTCTGTCAGTTGAAGAGCTTTGTAAAAGCTTCTAAATTCTAACATGAAATTTCAGGGACGCATCTTGCCACCATCAGGGCTGCCATCTGAGACCCTCCCTTGAAGCCACAAAGGGGTAAAGTGAGACATAGAGATAAATTACTGCATTTGAGAGAGAGGAAATGGCAACCCACTCCAGTATTCTTGCCTGGAGAATCCCATGGACAGAGGAGCCTGGCTACAGTTCACGGAGTTGAACACGACTGAGTGACTTCACTTTCTTTCACTTTCACTTTCTAATCTGCTGCATCAAGGAAAAACTAGGTGGCTATATGGGTGTAGTTTCTGTTGTCTCTTGACTGGATCTGCTGTCCCAGGACAAGGGACATATTTAGGGGACATGTTTAAGCAGACTGTGCTTAAATCAGGGATAGTCAATAATCTAACATACTAGTAAAGGAAAGGAAATGAACATGAACTGGGTGCCAGCTATATGCTAGCCTCTGGGCCAGATGCCTTGCATATGTAATATGATTTAATTATCCCCACAACTATTTGTAGTAGATATTACAGTAGAGAGAGAGGAGTGGAGAGGTTAAATATCTTGCCTAGAGTCACAAAGGTAATAAATGACAGAGCCAGTTTTTGAAGATAAATCTGGCTGCTTTATCATGCTGCCTCCCATAACATCTATCTTACACAGCCTGGTGATTAACCATTTTACCTTGGCGTTGTTGATGACAGCTCCATAGCCAGTTGAAAATCCACATCCAAGCAGACAAACTCTCTCTAAATTGGCATCATCATCTAGTTTGGCAAGGCTGACATCTGAGACCACAGTGTATTGACTGAAGGTACTGGTCCCCATGAAATGGTAAATTGGTTTTCCTTTGCAGGTAAACCTGCTAGTTCCATCTTCCATTAATTTTTGATCACTCAAAGGGTTTTTAAAATTCCTAGGGAAAAAAAAGATACAAAAAAGGGAAAGTTGATGGACAACTGATTACTTTCCTGAAAAAAAGTACCTACCTGCTCCCTGATGCAAGCACCTACCCTCCCCACTTTGGACTATTTTCTTTTCTTTTTTTTTTTTTTTAGTTTTTTATTTTTTAAATTTTAAAATCTTTAATTCTTACATGCATTCCCAAACATGAACCCCCTCCCACCTCCCTCCCCATAACATCTTTCTGGGTCATCCTCATGCACCAGCCCCAAGCATGCTGCATCCTGCGTCAGACATAGCAAGTAAATCTCAGACATCACTGTTTCATCTGTAAATATTTCAGTATGTGTCTCTAAAAGATGCTTTTAATTCTACAGATTTCATTTGGTTGGTATGTCTCTTATGTCTCTTGATTTATAGGTTCTCACCCTACCTCTTGTTTGTTCCCCTGCAGTTTTTTTGTTGAATAAATAATTATTTGTTCGACATAATTTTCTTGAATCTAGATTTTTCTGATTATGTTCCTGTAATCTGGTTTAACATATTTCTCCATCGCTGTATTTCCCCTAAGCTAGTATTTTTGATTTAAGTGCTTGATCTGATTTGAATTTTATGTTTTTGTAGGAATACTGCTAAAATAGTGTAGTGTATTTTCACCTGGAGGCATGTAATAGCTCATCTCTTTGTGATCCTGGAAAGAACTGATGGTCATTGTCAAAATCTGTTATTTCATTAGAGGTTTGCAAAAGGGTCTATTCATTTTTTGAATATCTGCAACAACCCTGTGAACTAGGTATTATTATTGTCTCCTTTTTATAGATGAGTAAATTGAGGCACAGTATGGGCAGAAGAGCCTGGAGGGCTATGGTCCATTGAGTCGCAAAGAGTCCAACATGGCTGTAGCCACTGAGCACGCATGCATGCATAGATATGAGCAGTAAAATTTTAGCTTCTGAAATAACTAGTTTCAGTTAGCATTAAAGATAAATATTTCATTTCTATAGTCTAAGTAAAAAATAGGGCAATTAGGATTTTTGACCCCAGATCCAGACTGCCTAGGTTCAAAATCTAGCTCCAATCCGTGTGGCCTTGGAATAAATTACTGTGACACATTGCATTTCTCTCTCATCCTCTGTAGAAGTGAGAGGGTAACAGGCAGGTAAGGAACTGAAAATCAGTCTGGGATGCCATCAGGTATATCCCTGATGCATCTCCACCCCACCTCGGTGGTAGAACCGGGAGGTATGAGTATGGTGCCTGCGTCAGTAAGGGACAGACTAAGTCAGACAAGGGAAGGAAAGCTTTGGTGGAAAGTCTGTCTACATCCCCATCTAGAGCAGGGAGGGACGCCTCCGGTAGAAAGATGGTGCTGGTCACTTTTTTTCTCTCTTACAGATAGGAGCTAACAATTCCAGCCTCACTCCTTTGAACTGTATCCTGAAAAACTGGGATAGATTTGATCCTTAGAGCTTAAAGACGGTATGCCTGATCTTCCTGTGTGATACTGCATGGCCACGGTATCCATTGGAGGAAGGCAAACGGTGGCCAGTTGGAGGGTCTCTTAATTATAATACTATTTTACAATTAGGCCAGTTCTGTAGAAAACAAGGGGAATGGGTGGAAGTAGCATATGTGTTAACCTTTTTCTCTGCAAGACATGGCAGACTTATGTCCTAAGGGTATAGATTTGGGTATGAAACCTTCAGCTCCCTTCTGTCTTCCTGCTTTGCCTCCATACTGGGGGCTCCAAACTGAAAGTCAGGCCCCCCACTGCCCCCCGCCCAGAAGGGTTGCCTCAGTAAAACTCCAAACTGAGATTCAAACTGCCCAAGTAGCGGTCCAAACAACCCCTGTCTCATTATGACCTCAGACTACGCTAGTTTCAAAGAAACTCTTTTTTTTTTTTTTTTAGTTTTTAATTTAATTTTTTTTTTTTAGTTTTTTATTTTTTAAATTTTAAAATCTTTAATTCTTACATGCATTCCCAAACATGAACCCCCTCCCACCTCCCTCCCCATAACATCTTTCTGGGTCATCCCCATGCACCAGCCCCAAGCATGCTGCATCCTGCGTCAGACATAGACTGGCGATTCAATTCACATGATAGTATACATGTTAGAATGTCATTCTCCCAAATCATCCCACCCTCTCCCTCTCCCTCTGAGTCCAAAACAGTTGAAGTAAGAGAAGCTCAGACAGCTGTAAGGTGAGTGCAGAGGAAAAGAGAGTGAGCTGGGCAGTCAGGCAAGAAAAAGGAAATTTATTAGAGGGAAAAGAGAGAGTGACTGGCTCTTAAGGAGAACCAGTGTTCTCCCTTTCTGACAGAGTCCTTCTTATACCTCACCAATGAAAAATTCTCTGAAGGGATGGTCACATAGCCAGAGGTCTGGAATCTGGTGGTCTTGCAGCTTTGAGAAGATAAGTGCCAGTGAGATAACAGGCTGCCATTTGGGCAATTTGGTCAGTCTCACAGATCACTGTGATTTTACTTTTCATTTGCAAGGTCGACATAATGAGCCATCTTATCAATGAGACCCTATGTGGGCCCTATCATTCCAGCCTTTTTGATTTAGGATAAGAGCCAAAGGTCAATCTTCTGTAACTACTTCCTGCAGGACAGGGGCATCATGGGGGTAAGATAAGACATTGTGGGGGTAAGATAGGAAAAGGCTGGATTGCGGGTCAAGGGGTTTTGTGTGGGGTCAAAGTTTTTGATAATCTGAGTGAGTTAGAAGTAGCTCATGGATAGTTCAGTTGGTGAAGGCTTGTAAGCGGTCCTACCATTGTAAGAGTTACCCTGGGCTCCGTAGAGGTAATGCGAGTCTCTGGGGCCCTGGGCACCTTCAGTCTTCATTGGCAAGTCTGTGGAAGCTGGGCAGAGCTGGGTCGGAGGACTCCTGCTCAGAACCAGGAGGGGAATGTCCGGATCCTTGGAGGTGGATTTGGGCAGTTGATCTTCCAATATCTCGTTATGCCACAGCTGGGACATGGACCTGGAGGGGGCCTTGGCTTTAGGCATGAGCAGGTCCAGTGGCCTTCTTTGCTGCATGTGAAGCAGGGTCCAGGTGGCTTCCTTTCTTTGTTGGTTGATGGTGGCTTGGAGCCATGTAGGGCAAGGGCTAAAAGGTGGCATTTGGCCTGATCTCTTTGGGCCTTCTCTAGCTTTGCCTATTCTTCCCGGTTATTGAAAAATTTTAAGGGCTAAATTTAAAAGGTCTCGTTGAGGGGTTTGAGGGCCTTCTGCCTTTTGGGTATCTGGGAACGACTGGGAGATAAAATGGATATTAAGGACAATGGTGCCCTCTGCTGAAAGTGAAAGTGAAGTCGCTCAGTCGTGTACGACTCTTTGCAACCCGTGGACTGTAGCCCACCAAGCTCCTCCGTCCGTGGGATTCTCCAGGCAAGAATACTGGAGTGGGTTGTCATTTCCTTCTCCAGGGGATCTTCTCGACCCAGGGATTGAACCCAGGTCTCCCACATTGCAGGCAGACGCTTTAACCTCTGCACCACCAGGGAAGCCCTCAAATGCAAGAATCCAAGTACTAACATCAAAGATTTCAAGGGAGGAAAGGAATCCAGGTTGAAAGAAGAAGGGAGAGGAGGCGGGAGAGGGGGGGTGAAAGGGGTGGCCTTACAGATATCTCCTGCCACCTACACATGCCCAGGCATTATGGGACTTTTTCCTGGGCCTCCAGAGAAGGAGGAGCTGGAACTCGGCCCTACCAGAAATCAAACCAGACCAGAACCAGAATTCGCGTTCTCTGCCAAGAGGAGGTGATCAGTCTCCAATCCTCAGCTCAGGCTGAGGGCCTTTTGACCAGATTCCTGCATCCAGGACCAGGGGACTAGAAAAACAGGGAAGGATAGGAAGAGTTAAGGAGAGGAAAGAGAGAGGGAAGGGGAGAGAGGTCAATAAAGTCTCTTGTTCCTTATTGGTCAGGGCACTCTGGCCAGTTGTCCACATCAGGAGGAGCCCAGGAACAAAAGGGTCCCAGTTGCAGCTGCTGGGTCTGGTCCATTGGCAGGCAAGCTGGCCCCTGAGTACCCCGAGTGGTCAGGATGTCACTCTCAGTGAAGAAGAATCTCACCAGAGTTGCCATTTGTTGCAGGAAGGTGGACCCCTTCCAGGACCCAAAACTGGGCTCTTGTCTAACACTCGGAAATGAATTGTCCAAAGAGACACATGTGCTGACAAAGCAAGAGATTTTATTGGGAAAGGGCACCTGGTGGAGAAAAGTAGGATAATGAAACCCAGGAGAACCACTCGGCCGCGTGGTTCCCAATGTTGGGTTTTACCATCTGAACCACCAGGGAAGCCCTCTGCTGAACTGAGATCTAATTTTGTATATTTTTGTAGTGCTTCTGTTAACCTGGCTAGAAATTTGCTGGGTTTTCGTCTAGCCCTTGAGTTATTTCCTGGAGCTTATCAAAGTTGATGGCTTTATGCCTTGCCTTTTGAAGGCCCACAATGAGACAAGCAACCATGTGATTATGGGCTGCTAGTCCAGGTCTCCCTGCCTGATAATCCTAGTTGGGATCTTCTCAGAGGACAGCTGTTGCCCCTACAGGCTTAGTGTCTGTCCTGTGTATCTCATCAGCATGCGTCTGAAAGTCTTGCCATACTCATTCTTTCTCTTCTGGGAGAAGAGTGGAGGAAAGGATGATGTAAATATCATGCCAGGTTAAGTCATGAGGCTGGGTAAGACACTTGAATTCTTTTAGATGATATCCAGGTATGAGGAGAAGGAGCCAAGATGCTTTTCAGTCTGAGACAGATCTTGAGGGAGAATGGGACATGAACCCTAACAATGCCTTCTGCTCCAGCTACTTCCCCTGAAGGGAGGACTGGAGCAGGGGAAGGAGCGGGGTCCTGCAGTGAAGTTTCCTGTTTTAAAGTTGTTCAGGACTGCCTATGGGGGAGGGGATCTAGGGAGGTCTGGGTAAAGCAGTAGGACCCTCAGGGTAGAGGATGGGGCTGAGATTTCAGAGCTTATTACAGCCAAAGGCTGGGGAAGGGAGTTGGGAGCTGCCTTCAGAAAGATTGGGGTTCCCTGGTGGCTCAGAGTTTAAAGTGTCTGCCTCCAATGTGGGAGACCTGGGTTCGATCCCTGGGTTGGGAAGACCCCCTGGAGAAGGAAATGACAACCTACTCCAGTATTCTCACCTGGAAAATCCCATGGACGGAGGAGCCTGGTGGGCTACAGTCCACAGGGTCGCAAAGAGGGTGCCCACTACAGTCCATGGGGTCGCAAAGAGTCGGACACGACTGAGTGACTTCACCTTCACCTTCAGAAAGATGGAGGGAGGAGGGGATGTAAGGTGAAGGCTGTGGAACTGGATCTGGAGCAGCTGCAAGGGGATTGGGAGCGATAGGGGTAGGCTGTGGTCAGAAGAGTCGAAGGAAGAAGAAGAAAAGTCTGAACACGAAATGGGAGACATTTTATTCAGAGGATGTGGCCCAGAGTAGGCTAAGAGTATTTGAGAAGTAGAAAAGGATTCACAGAGAGAGGGCTGAGAGCAGAGAGTGAAGAAAGCCTGAACATAAGGGATTTCTAACCACTTGCCATTGCGGCAGCAGATGTTTATCAAGGTCCCATAGAGTATTATAATTGAAAGTGAAAGTGAAGTTGCTCAGTCGTGTCCGACTTTTTGCGACCCCATGGACTGCAGCCTACAAGGCTCCTCTGTCCATGGATTTTCCGGGCAAGAGTCCTGGAGTGGGTTGCCATTTCCTTCTCCAGGGGATCTTCCCAACCCAGGGATCAAACCCAGGTCTCCCGCACTGCAGGCAGATGCTTTACCGTTTGAGCCACCAAGGCAACTCTCAATTATAATTGAGAGTTCTGTTTTCTGGCCATTGTGGTCCACTGGAGAAGGGAATGGCAAACCACTTCAGTATTCTTGCCTTGAGAACCCCATGAACAGTATGAAAAGGCAAAATGATAGGATACTGAAAGAGGAACTCCGAAGGTCAGTAGGTGCCCAATATGCTACTGAAGGTCAGTGGAGAAATAACTCCAGAAAGAATGAAGGGATGGAGCCAAAGCAAAAACAATACCCAGCTCTGGATGTGACTGGTGATAGAAGCAAGGTGCGATGCTGTAAAGAGCAATATTGCATAGGAACCTGGAATGTCAGGTCCATGAATCAAGGCAAATTGGAAGTGGGCAAACAGGAGATGGCAAGAGTGAACATCGACATTCTAGGAATTGGTGAACTAAAATGGACTGGAATGGGTGAATTTAACTCAGATGACCATTATATCTACTACTGCAGGCAGGAATCCCTCAGAAGAAATGGAGTAGCCATCATGGTCAACAGAAGAGTCCAAAATGCAGTATGTGGATGCAATCTCAAAAACGACAGAATGATCTCTGTTCATTTCCAAGGCAAACCATTCAATATCACGGTAATCCAAGTCTATGCCTCAACCAGTAATGCTGAAGAAGCTGAAGGTGAATGGTTCTATGAAGACCTACAAGACCTTTTAGAACTAACACCCCAAAAAGATGTCCTTTTCATTATAGAGGACTGGAATGCAAAAGCAAGAAGTCAAGAAACACCTGGAGTAACAGGCAAATTTAGCCTTGGAATATGGAATGAAGCATGGCAAAGACTAATAGAGTTTTGCCAAGAAAATGCACTGGTCATAGAAAACACCCTCTTCCAACAACACAAGAGAAGACTCTACACATGGACATCACCAGATGGTCAACACCGAAATCAGACTGATTATATTCTCTGCAGCCAAAGATGGAGAAGCTCTATACAGTCAACAAAAACAAGACCGGGACCTGACTGTGGCTCAGATCATGAACTCTTTCTTGCCAAATTCAGACTTAAATTGAAGAAAGTAGAGAAAACCGCTAGACCATTCAGGTATGACCTAAATCAAATCCCTTATGATTATACAGTGGAAGTGAGAAATAGATTTAAGGGCCTAGATCTGATAGATAGAGTGCCTGATGAACTATGGCATGAGGTTCGTGATATTGTACAGGAGACAGGGAGCAAGACCATCCCCATGGAAAAGAAATGCAAAAAAGCAAAATGGCTGTGTGGGGAGGCCTTACAAATAGCTGTGAAAAGAAGAGAAGCAAAAAGCCAAGGAGAAAAGGAAAGATATATGCATCTGAATGCAGAGTTCCAAAGAATAGCAAGAAGAGAAAAGAAAGCCTTCCTAAGCGATTGATCCAAAGAAATAGAGGAAAACAACAGAATGGGAAAGACTAGAGATCTCTTCAAGAAAATTAGAGATACCAAGGGAACATTTCATGCAAAGATGGGCTCGATAAAGGACAGAAATTGTATGGACCTAACAGAAGCAGCAGATATTAAGAAGAGGTGGCAAGAATACACAGAAGAACTGTACAAAAAGATCTTCATGACCCAGATAATCACGATGGTGTGATCACTCATCTAGAGCCAGACATCCTGGAATGTGAAGTCAAGTGGGACTTAGGAAGCATCACTACGAACAAAGCTAGTGGAGGTGATGGAATTCCAGTAGAGCTATTTCAAATCCTGAAAGATGATGCTATGAAAGTGCTGCACTCAGTATGCCAGCAAATTTGGAAAACTCAGCAGTGACCACAGGACTGGAAAAGGTCAGTTTCCATTCCCATCCCAAAGAAAGGCAATGCCAAAGAATGCTCAAACTACCGCACAGTTGCACTCATCTCACATGCTAGTAAAGTAATGCTCAAAAGACTCCAAGCCAGGCTTCAACAATACATGATCTGTGAACTTCCTGATGTTCAAACTGGTTTTAGAAAAGGCAGAGGAACCAGAGATCAAATTGCCAACATCTGCTGGATCATGGAAAAAGCAAGAGAGTTCCAGGAAAACATCTATTTCTGCTCTATTGCCTATGCCAAAGCCTTTGACTGTTTGGATCCCAATAAACTGTGTAAAATTCTGAGAGATGGGAATACCAGACCACCTAAGCTGCCTCTTGAGAAATCTGTATGCAGGCCAGGAAGCAACAGTTAGAACTGGACATGGAACAACAGACTGGTTCCAAATACAAAAAGGAGTATGTCAAAGCTATATATTGTCACCTGCTTATTTTAACTTCTGTGCAGAGTACATCATGAGAAACGCTGGACTGGAAGAAACACCAGCTGGAATCAAGATTGCTGGGAGAAATATCAATAACCTCAGATATGCAGATGACATCACCCTTATGGCAGAAAGTGAAGAGGAACTAAAAAGCTTCTTGATGAAAGTGAAAGAGGAGAGTGAAAAAGTTGGCTGAAAGCTCAACATTCAGAAAACGAAGATCATGGCATCTGATCCCATCACTCCATGGAAATAGATGGGGAAACAGTGGAAACAGTGTCAGACTTTATTTTTGGGGGCTCCAAAATCACTGCAGATGGTGACTGCAGCCATGAAATTAAAAGACGCTTACTCCTTGGCAGAAAGGTTATGACCAACCTAGATAGCATATTCAAAAGCAGAGATATTACTTTGCTGACTAAGATCCATCTAGTCAAGGCTATGGTTTTTCCTGTGGTCATGTATGGATGTGAGAGTTGGACTGTGAAGAAGGCTGAGCACTGAAGAATTGATGCTTTTGAACTGTGGTGTTGGAGAAGACTCTTGAGAGTCCCTTAGACTGCAAGGAGATCCAACCAGTCCATTCTGAAGGAGATCAACCCTGGGATTTCTTTGGAAAGAATGATGCTAAAGCTGAAGCTCCAGTACTTTGGCCACTTCATGCAAAGAGTTGACTCATTATAAGAGACTCTGATGCTGGGAGGGATTGGGGACAGGAGGAGAAGTGGACGACCAAGGATGAGATGGCTGGATGGCATCACTGACTCGATGGACGAGAGTCAGAGTGAACTCTGGGAGTTGGTGATAGACAGGGAGGCCTGGCGTGCTGCGATTTATGGGGTCACAAAGGGTCGGACTTGACTGAGCGACTGAACTGAACTGAACTGAGGCCTGTTATCAAGTCTGTATTATGCCAGCCAATTTTGGAATAGTAAATAAATAAACCTTTGGTCTTATCTCCCCTTGGAAGCCCAAGGCTTTTCGGTTTTGGAGAAGGCATCTTAGAGGAGTAGATTTTGAGGGATGGGATTGAGAATTTCCCATTGTGGCTGAATAGGGAGGTTAGACAAAGGCAAGAGAAAGTGAGGAGAAAGGTCTGAGAGAAAAAGCATCCCCATTCTCAGGACTTTCACAGAGAGTAATAATAGTCTGCTTTGAAATGGGAGTCCCCTATTTCAAAGTCAGACGGGGTGCAAGGCCAAGGGTCCAAGGGCCATGGGGATCCTCCTGCCTAACGCTAGGACTTAGAAGAGAGGAGAGAGAGAGATGATCCGAGGGAATGGGATTTCACTCACACTTGTAAGCGATGGATGAAATGTGGGCTGGTGTGTGGATGTCACTCCAGGAAGACAAGTGGAGAGTCCCATTCCGGAGTTCATCTCAGTTTCTTGGTAAGGCCCAAGGGAGGGGACCACCAGAGAGAGGAGGAGGTGGGCTCCTTTTGAGAGGAGCCTACCCAGTTGCGGTGGATCTTCCCTCCTGGGTGTTCTGACAATGAGGCCCCATGTGTGATAGGGCCCACATGGGGTCTCATTGATAAGATGGCTTCTTATGTCGACCTCGCAAACAAAGAATAAATCACAGTGATCTGTGAGATTGACCAAATTGCCCAAATGGCATTCGGTTATCTCACTGGCACCTAACTTCTCAAAGCTGTGAAACCACCAGGTTCCAGACTTCTGGCTATGTGACCATCCCTTCAGAGAATTTTTCATTGGTGGGGTATAAGAAGGACTCCGTCAGAAAGGGAGAATGCTGGTTCTCCATAAGAGCCAGTCACTCTCTCTTTTCCCTCTAATAAATTTCCTTTTTCTTGCCTGACTGCCCAGCTCGCTCTCTTTTCCTCTGCACTCACCTTACAATGTGGGCCCTGCTGCTGCTGCTAAGTCA
This sequence comes from Ovis aries, assembly GCF_016772045.2. Taxonomy (NCBI): domain Eukaryota; kingdom Metazoa; phylum Chordata; class Mammalia; order Artiodactyla; family Bovidae; genus Ovis; species Ovis aries. The sequence continues at coordinate 25,799,064 of NC_056059.1, read as the reverse complement.
CTTCAGTGGTGTTCGACTCTGTGCGACCCCATAGACGGCAGCTCACCAGGCTCCCCTGTCCCTGGGATTCTCCAGGGAGAACACTGGAGCGGGTTGCCATTTCCTTCTCCAATATAATGTGAGCCCTGTCAACAGCAAAGTTAAGGGTGACATACTGGATGAGATGGAAGACAGGAGACAAAGAGATAAAGAAAAGTAGGTTTCTCCAGTCTATCCCTGGGATCATATGTGCAGAGCAGCCAGAGGGGCTGAGGAACAGCCACACAAGCTGTTGTGTCTTCATGAAGCACCCACCGGGAGAAGTAATCAGTCTATGAGAGTTAATAAGCCCTTTTCTTATGAAGAAATGCAAAGAATCAAGGAGGATCTAGGAGACTGTTTAGAGCACCTAGAAAAATATATTAGTGCTTTCAAGGGTGTTACTCTGCTTTATGACCTTATTTGGAAGAGTGTGATGTATATCTTGGGACAAACACTAACTCCTGCCTCAAAAACTCGAGTTTTGTGGAAAGCGGTTGCTTATGGAGATGAATGGCTTGGTAACAAACCAGCTGGGAAGATGGAGGACAAGATAGCCACCCTCCCCACTGAGAATCAGGTGGTTCCCACTATAGAATGAGATTGGGACTGTAACATAGGAAGGAAGATGGGATCAGAGTCATTTTGTCAGATGTGTTTTTGAAGGACTCAGGCGAACATGTGACTTTAAAATAAGTCTTTAAACTATGCCAAACTGGCAAACAGAAAACAGAACAGGAAGAGAAGGAAGCTCCTGGTGAATTCCTAGATAGACTAAGGGAAGCCCTTTGCAGATTCACCGAGACTGATCCCGAAAATGAAGAGGGAAGAGTGATCTTAAAAGATAGATTTTTCACTCAATCGGCTCCAGATATCTGCTGTAAAGTATTAAAACAGGCATATGGGCCAAATCAGTCTTTAGATAATCTGTTGCCACAGGCTCAGACAGTCTATTATAGCAGGGAATATGAGGAAAAGAAAGGCAGAGAATGACAAAAGAACAGGCGGAAGCCCTTGTAATGGCTGTCTGAACCATTCTTAAACAGCCCGAGAAAAATTCCCAGAGGGACCCAGGTAAAAAGGGATAGGCTTGCTATTCCTGTGGAAAGGAGGGGCACCTCAAACAGGATTGCCCTCAGGCATCTAAGTCACTCCTGGCTCCATGTCCAGTCTGCAAGGGACCACACTGGAGGAGAGACTGCCCCAGAGATGTAGGTTTCAGGGGTCAGACTCCCAAGACAATCAGGACTGAAGGTGCCTGTGGGTCCCCACGCGAGCTCCCGTCCTAATTACATCTGAGGAACTCTGAGTATTAATAACTGTGAGGGTGCCAATCTGTCGATTTCCTTTTGGACACTGGGGCAACTTACTCTGTGCTTACTGAAGCCCCTGGCCCTCTTTCTCCCAGGTCTGCTTCCATAATGGGACTGTCTGGACGAGCCAAATGTTATTATTTCAGTATGCATCTGGGACTCTGCTATTTTCACACGAGTTTCTGATGGTGCCAGAGTCTCCCTCACCCATTTTGGGAAGGGATATAATGAATAAGGTCCATGCCTCTGTTTTTGTGACTAGGGAGCCCTCCCTTTCTCTCCTTTTAATTGAACAAAATGTAAATCCGAGAGTGTTGGCTGATGGAAAGCCCATGGGTCAAGCACAAAACGCTATTCCTGTAGCTGTCAAGCTCAAATACCCACACTTATTTTCACATAAAAAGCAGTATCCACTGAAACGTGAGGTTAGTTCAGTTCAGTTGGGAGGGTTAAAACCCATTATTGAGAATTTAAAGGAGCTGGGGCTATTAATTCCCTGTAACAATCCATGCAACATTCCTATTCTGGGTATAAAGAAGTCAAATGATAAATGGAGACTAGTTCAAGATTTACAAACAATAAATGAGGCTGCAGTTCCTTTACACCCCATGGTGCCTAATCCTTATACTCTATTGTCTGAAATTCCTGAACGAGTCAAATATTTTTCAGTCATTGATTTGAAGTTTGCTTTCTGAGTTAAACCTATATTAAATCATCCTCTACCTATGACTTTAAGACAATTGAGAGGATTTTTTGGAACTATAGGGTACTGCTGCATTTGGATTCCCAATTATGGGGCACTTGCCTGGCCTTTGTATAAGCTTATAACTGAAACTCAACAAGCCCAAACTGACAAACTGCTTTGTTCTCCAGATACTCAAAGGCTTTTAAGGCTCTTCAGATTGCTCTCCTGCAAGTTCCAGCTTTGAGCTTGCCCGCAGGGTCAGAAATAAATTTGTCACTGAAATAAAAGCTATGGCCTTGGGATTTTTGACACAACCCCGAAGGCCTCACCAGCAGCCTACAGGAGTATATTCTTAAACTCTAAGGTTAATATTTGGATGACAGACAGTTGGCTTCTTAAACATCAGTCATTGTTGTTAGAAGGACCAATAACTAACTTTAAAGTTTGTGAAAACTTAAATCCTGCCACTTTCCTTCCTGAAAAGGAAAACGAAACACCTGATCATGATTGTTCCCAATTTCTAACTTTATGCAGCTTGGGAAGATCTGATGGATACCCCATTAGACAGTCCTGACATGGAAATATTTACAGATGGCAGTTCTTTTGTTCTGGATGGGAAGCATAAAGCAGGTTATGCCATGGTAATGGCTGAACAGATTTTAGAAGCAAAATCTCTCCCAGGGAATGAGTGCTTAGCTAGTGGAGATTGTGGTTCTGGCTCTCAAGTTAAGCAAAGGGCAGCGAGTAAATATCTACACTGATTCTAAGTAGGCTTATTTGACTTTTCATACTCATGATGCAAATTGGAAAGAAAGACAATTTAAAATAGCAACAGGAGAATCTATTAAGCACATTTCAGAGTGAGAGACTTTTAACTGCTATATATTGTCCTAAAGACAGAGAAGGCAATGGCAACCCACTCCAGTACTCTTGCCCAGAAAATCCCATGGATGGAGGAGCCTGGTAGGCTGCATGCAGTCCATGGGGTCACGAAGAGTCAGACACAACTGAGCGACTTTACTTTCACTTTTCACTTTCATGCATTGGAGAAGGAAATGGCAACCCACTCCAGCATTCTTGCCTAGAGAATCCCAGGGACGGGGGAGCCTGGTGGGCTGCCGTCTATGGGGTCGCACAGAGTTGGACACGACTGAAGCGACATAGCAGCAGCACAGCAGCATTGTCCTAAAGAAGTAGTAGCTGTTATGCATTGCAAAGGGCACAGCAGGGACAGGAGTAAAGGAGCCAAGGGTAATCAGCTGGCTGTCAAGTCAGAAAGGTGGCACTTAAGGAAACCCCTTCACTACAGAGGCCTTTGATCTGGACAGGTCCTGTGGATAAGGAAAACCACAACATACTGAGGAAGAATTAGAAAGATATGAGAAAAGAGGAGCAAAGGTTACTGATAAGGATGGTTACAGTCCAAAGATGGACAATCAGTAATTCCTGAAAATGCTCAATGGAAAAGTTTTCCTAAAGCCCTGGAATTAACTGATTATGTAACTCAGCTCTCAGCTTTTCAACATGCATTAAAGGACTCTGGGAGGTAACTCCTGACCCAGCCTCTGAGTCAAAAAAGCTTCTGTTTGAGCTAGGAACAGAGGTCCCGATAAAAGCATTGGGATCTGGGGGCCAATCCCTCAAGCCCCTCTGGGAAGGCCCTTACCAGGTTATTCTTTCTTCTCCCGTAGCTGTCAAAGTGCCAGGAATTGATTCATGGGTGCACCACACTTGAGTTAAGAAGTGGCACCCTGACCAGAACTAAGTGATGTCATTTTATGCCTTTACTTTCTATGCTCTTATTCTGTACCTTTCAGATGGGCCTGATAACCTATGTGAGCCTGCTTCTGCTGACTCCAAATTGCTTGAGTCTGCTGTTTGATCCTCAAGATTATGCCTTCCTGTCCTGGGCTCACTCCCACACTGCATTCCACAATCTATGTAACTACTGGGTCTGTGGAGTGCCCCCTCTTCATCAGTGGATGGCTTCCCGTGGTGGGAGTCCTTCCACTTCAGGGAAAGGACTTTCTCCAAATCTGTGACTACCTTCGACAACAACAATCATATGTGATGCCTCATTAATCTGATGACATCTAACAATCCTAAAATTGACAGGTGCAACACTTTGTACCTTAACGATGGACATAATGTGACTTTTTGCTTATTGTTCTGTTTTTGCTGTTTGCTCCCTGCTTCTGTAACTGTGTAGCTGGATTTCTTTCTAGTTGCATGGAGGTTTTAAAGTTACAAATGGTTGCTCAAACTCCTGTTGACTGCCGCAGCTTCCTCTAACTACTACTTGGGGCCCCTGGATCAGAGACCCTCAATATGAAGGTTAGGAGAATAGGCTGCCTCACCAATTTAGGGACAATGCCCCTTACCAGCTTGGAAGCAGTTACAGAATGAGAATGACTCCCCTTTCCCTAGGCAACATAATTCTCCTAAAAGAAAAGGCGGGAATGAGAGGGTGAAAGGCAGGAAGGCCAGGTGTCTCCAAATGGAGGAAACAGGCTGCAAGTGTCAGATTTTTAATCTCTCTCTTAAGTGGCAGAAGGAAACAACTACAAGTGTCAGATTTTTTTCCCCTTTCTCTATGCAAACTTAAAAGGAGATTTCTCTTAAAATTCTGTGTTGCCATGACAACACCTGGCTCCACCTGAACTTAAGTTTTGTCAGACCTTGAGCAAACCAATGCATTTCTCTTGTGGAAATGTTTCTCTTAAGCTATGTTAATGAACTACGCATTTACCCTAGAGTCTGTCTTCAAGTAGGTTCCACCTAAAACTCAGAACCCAATATGTTTTACTCACACATTTGTTCTCCTAATCTATGTTAATAAAACCATATATTTGCTTGGAAACCTGCCTTTATTCAAGATTCATGGCAATCGTTTTATGGCCAGGGATGTCTCACATTGTGCCAATGTTATCTCAAAATGAATGTTGTGGGTGAGGGGCCTGGTACCACTCTGAGTTTTGAGACATTTCTTTACTCTAATTAGCAGCCTGCTAGAAACTATATAATATCCCGCTAAAGACTAGCGGGGGTTGGGGGGGAGGCACTCTGTCTGCCCTCTTCTGATACCTATGTCAGAAGCTTTCTCTCTTTTATACTTTAATAAAACTTTATTACACAAAAGCTCTGAATGATCAAGCCTTGTCACTGGCCCCAGACTAAATTCCTCTCCTCTGGAGGCCAAGAATTCCAGTCTTTCATGGTTTAGCAACTACCTTGAGTAGCAATTATTTTCAATTTGGCACTTATCATTTTCTTTACTATATTCACATAAACCATAAACAATACTGTATATGGTATTGTTATTGTATATGACTAAATGTATGTCATAAACTTGCTTCTTTCCCTTACCATTATATGTGTGAGATTATTCTGGGTTGAAACATTCAGAGCAAGTTTAGCCATTCTCACTTTTATATGGTAATTCAATTGTGTTACTACTCAGTGATTGTTAATATGTTCTCCTATTGATAGGCATTTACCCTATTTTCAATTTCTAGTTATTACAATGTGGCAGTGATCATAATAGTGCATGTCCATTTGTGTGATTTTGCAATGGCTTCTTATACACACCAAGAATTAATGGGTACAGAATATGAACATTTTCAACTCCATTTAGGTATGCCAATATACTGCTCAAAATATTTGTACCAGCTATCTTACTAATAGCTTATAGAGCTTACTTGAGTTTTCCACAAAAATTTGTGCGTGGACTCAGACAGAACTTGCATTTTCCACATTGAGGTACGCCAAGTGGAATTACTTTGTCACCTAGAAAAAAAAGGCCATGTGTTGAATGATGCATAGTTGTTACTTATAAATAGTTTTCACCAGGTGAATTGGTGGAAAACACTATTCTTTATTGTATATATCTTATATTCGGTACGAAGTATAGGTAGCTACAATACTTTGTTAACCTACAAGATTGCTGATTCTCCCAAGTACTGCATTATGTTATCTTTTTCCTTCTTTTCTCCTGGGCTGGATAGTCAAGCAACACATCTGTATTGATACCATCAGGTGCAGAATCCTGTCTGACACTCTGTTGTCCTTGAAACACTCTGCATCATGACTATTACTTGCTATATCATGCCTATTATTTGTTACATTTGTGAACACCTTAATTATAGGAGATGTGGGCAATAGGCTTGATATGGAGAGTAAATTATATATCATCTCCATGTTTCACCATAGTTCACTCAAATTCTACATTTTTCTACTTTTTATTCAATTTGAATTTAACAAAGACTTCTAGCCTCTGATGACTAAAGTCCAATAATGATAATTAACATTTGTTCAACCTTTAGTATGTGTCAGTTACCATTCTAACTGCTTGCATATATTATCTCTTTAATTCTCAGAACAACTCTTTGAGATGGGTACTATTTTATCCCCATTTTAGAAAATGGAAATCTAAATTGAGTCACAGAAAAGTGACTTAGCTGACTAAGGTTACACAGCCAGTAAGTGACAGAGCTGTGCCTTAATTGGCTGGACTTCTTTGTAGATTCCAAATTTTGAAGAGCAATTTGCTTCTATAATCTTGTTTGGAATAGAAATGTGACGAGTCATTAAAGCCCTCGGCGTGTCACAGCTCTCAGGTCTTGGACAGACTGTGTTATAGCTCTTAGACAAATCAGTGTTATAGCTCCGTGTTACAGCTCTATTTTATTTAGAAAATAGCAGGAAAATCCATCCTCGAGGCATTAGGGCACCTTGACCCAAAGACATGGAAGAGAAGAGTGCCCCAGTACGCGGGAGAGAGAGAAACCCCTGGCCCTTTGGCTCCTCTTTTTATATGTCTTTTCCTCTCCCCTGGGCCTGCCCTATGTAAACTGGGCTAGCCAGAAGTGCTGTTTGTTCTACCTGAGGTCCTCACTGTGGTCCTCGGACCTTCCTTTCTTCTATTTTCACGGGCTTTTTCTTTCCTTGTCTTTTAGCCACCGCCATTTTGGACTCCTGTTTAAAATGGACTGGAATGGGTGAATTTAACTCAGATGACCATTTTATCTACTACTGCGGGCAGGAATCCCTCAGAAGAAATGGAGTAGCCATCATGGTCAATAAAAGAGTCCAAAACACAGTACTTGGATGCAATCTCAAAAACGACAGAATGATCTCTGTTCGTTTCCAAGGCAAATCATTCAATATCACGGTAATCCAAGTCTATGCCCCAACCAATAACGCTGAAGAAGCTGAAGGTGAATGGTTCTATGAAGACCTACAAGACCTTTTAGAACTAACACCCCCAAAAGATGTCCTTTTCATTATAGGGGACTGGAATGCAAAAGTAGGAAGTCAAGAAACACCTGGAGTAACAGGCAAATTTAGCCTTGGAATATGGAATGAAGCAGGGCAAAGACTAATAGAGTTTTGCCAAGAAAATGCACTGGTCATAACAAACACCCCCATGCAACAACACAAGAGAAGACTCTACACATGGACATCACCAGATGGTCAACACCGAAATCAGATTGATTCTATTCTTTGCAGCCACAGATGGAGAAACTCTATACAGTCAACAAAAACAAGACTGGGAGCTGACTGTGGCTCAGATCATGAACTCCTTATTGCCGAATTCAGACTTAAATTGAAGAAAGTAGAGAAAACCTCTAGACCATTCAGGTATGACCTAAATCAAATCCCTTATGATTATACAGTGGAAGTGAGAAATAGATTTAAGGGCCTAGATCTGATAGATGGAGTGCCTGATGAACTATGGCATGAGGTTCGTGACATTGCACAGGAGACAGGAATCAAGACCATCCCCATGGAAAAGAAATGCAAAAAAGCAAAATGGCTGTGTGGGGAGGCCTTACAAATAGCTGTGAAAAGAAGAGAAGCAAAAAGAGCTGTGAAAAGAAGAGAAGCAAAAAGCCAAGGAGAAAATGAAAGATATACGCATCTGAATGCAGAGTTCCAAAGAATAGCAAGAAGAGAAAAGAAAGCCTTCCTAAGTGATCAATCCAAAGAAATAGAGGAAAACAACAGAATGGGAGAGACTAGAGAGCTCTTCAAGAAAATTAGAGATACCAAGGAACATTTCATTCAAAGATGGGCTCGATAAAGGACAGAAATGGTATGGACCTAACAGAAGCAGCAGATATTAAGAAGAGGTGGCAAGAATACACAGAAGAACTGTACAAAAAGATCTTCATGACCCAGATAATCACGACGGTGTGATCACTCACCTAGAGCCAGACATCCTGGAATGTGAAGTCAAGTGGGCCTTAGAAAGCATCACTATGAACAAAGCTAGTGGAGGTGATGGAATTCCAGTAGAGCTATTTCAAATCCTAAAAGATGATGCTGTGAAAGTGCTGCACTCAGTATGCCAGGAAATTTGGAAAACTCAGCAGTGGCCACAGGACTGGAAAAGATCAGTTTATATTCCAATCCCAAAGAAAGGCAATGCCAAAGAATGCTCAAACTACCTCACAGTTGCACTCATCTCACATGCTAGCAAAGTAATGCTCAAAATTCTCCAAGCCAGGCTTCAACAATATGTGATCTGTGAACTTCCTGATGTTCAAGCTGGTTTTAGAAAAGGCAGAAGAACCAGAGATAAAATTGCCAACATCCGCTGGATCCTGGAAAAAGCAAGGGAGTTCCAGAAAAACATCTATTTCTGCTTTATTGACTATGCCAAAGCCTTTGACTGTGTGGATCCCAATAAACTGGAAAATTCTGAAAGACATGGGAATACCAGGCCACCTGACCTGCCTCTTGAGAAATCTGTATGCAGGCCAGGAAGCAACAGTTAGAACTGGACATGGAACAACAGACTGGTTCCAAATAGGAAAAGGAGTGCATCAAGGCTGTATATTGTCACCCTGCTTATTTAACTTCTATGCAGAGTACATCATGAGAAACACTGGACTGGAAGAAACACCAGCTGGAATCAAGATTGCTGGGAGAAATATCAATAACCTCAGATATGCAGATGACACCACCCTTATGGCAGAAAGTGAAGAGGAACGAAAAAGCTTCTTGATGAAAATGAAAGTGGAGAGTGAAAAAGTTGTCTTAAAGCTCAACATTCAGAACACGAAGATCATGGAATCCGGTCCTATCACTCCATGGGAAATAGATGGTGATACAGTGGAAACAGTGGCTGACTTTATTTTTGGGGTCTCCAAAATCACTGCAGATGGTGACTGCAGCCATGAAATTAAAAGACGCTTACTCCTTGGAAGAAAAATTATGACCAACCTAGATAGCATATTCAAAAGCAGAGATATTACTTTGCCGACTAAGGTCCGTCTAGTCAAGGCTGTGGTGTTTCCAGTGGTCATGTATGGATGTGAGAGTTGGACTGTGAAGAAGGCTGAACACCGAAGAATTGATGCTTTTGAACTGTGGTGTTGGAGAAGACTCTTGAGAGTCCCTTGGACTGCAAGGAGATCCAACCAGTCCATTCTGAAGATCAGCCCTGAGATTTCTTTGGAAAGAATGATGCTAAAGCTGAAACTCCAGTACTTTGGCCACCTCATGCCAAGAGTTGACTCATTGGAAAAGACTCCAATGCTGGAAGGGACTGGGGGCAGGAGGAAAAGAGGACAACAGAGGATTAGGTGGCTGGGTGGCATCACTGACTCAATGGATGTGAGTCTGAGTGAACTCCGGGAGTTGGTGATGGACAGGGAGGTCTGGCGTGCTGCAATTCATGGGGTCACAAAGAGTTGGACACCACTGAGTGACTGAACTGAACTGAACTGAACAGGAAGATACTAATATACCTCTCAATTTGAAGCATCTTCATTAGAGAAGGAAAGAAGGGTATGGTTCATCCTAGATAAGTGACAATTGCATAGCTCATATTCCAGTATTTGGTGGATCTGTTACAACATGTGAAGTAAATAATTTCAGCTATTGGCATGCTTTGTATATATTTATCTTACAAGTTCCCTAGAAAACATTTCAGCTAACTTTGACATATGCATATATTTCCCACTTAAGCTACCTAAGGGTCTTCATTCTTTCTGTATTAAAATAGTTCTGTTTTATTTAGAGGAGGTTAATGTAAATTGTCATCTGTGCCCCCATGGAGGCTTCAGTGTAAGCTCACTTTGTAGCTGTGCTTCTTAGGACAACTTCTCAGTGCTGGATGTAAATAAAGTGACTGTGTTTTCCAGATTTCATTAGACAGTTCTGACTGCAGATATTCTGCCTTATTACTAGATTGTGATAGATTGTGTGTCTTAGTTTTGCTTTGGAAAAGATGATCCCCTTGTGTAAGTAGAGATTGATTATAGCATGTAAAGGCAATAGTGCCGCAGAAGCTATCTCTGAAATACCCTGATGTTTCCATTTAGTTGGAATCAGAAATTAAAATACCTGGTTTGAAGTTGGTCACTCCTGGCCCAACACTTTCCACAATTCCTGCACCCTCATGGCCAAGGATCACTGGGAAAAAACTCCCCTCAAATTGAGGATGGAGGATATGGGCATCAGAATGGCACAGGGCGGTAGCAATTATCTGCAAAGCAATCACAGACTTGAGTCCTGTTTCTGCAATTATATCATTAGGGTTGTTTGGATGATTTTAGGCCAATGACACCTTGAAACTTAACAACACTCATTGAGGTCAATAAAAGAACTGCATTTTGAAAAATAAAAGGAACAGTTAAAAATATATTAGGTTATATTCTTTCCTCTTAATGCATCTTTGTTTTCTTCCTTTTGCTGTCCCTGAAAAATGACACAGAGAATTGGCAGTCACTGTCTCTAGGAGAGGAGAAATCAAAGGTAATAAAAGTCTATTACAGGGAGTGCAGGGAACACAGGCTTCCAGGGCTTGTTCAGATTTTATTGAAACTGAATGAAATACAATTGAGGTAATAAACTTTTACAGTTAAAAGAGCTGTATCAAATAAAGGATTATCTTAATTAATTAGAAAGTATCCCTGCATTATTCTTCAAGATTCTGTTAATGATGATATCTCATTCATTCTCAGGCAAAAACTCTTACTGTGGTGATCCTGAGGAAAAATATAAGCCAGGTCAACTGTAGGGAAAATAGAGAAACTGACCCACCTTGTCATCTATGATGCCTCTCTGCTCAGTACCGTCTCTTCTTCCTGCCCTCTCGCTTCTGTTCCCTCCTGTGAGCACCCAAGACCCTTAGCACTTCAGATCTTTTCTTATTTTGAACCAAACTCTCAATCTTCCTTTTAAAACATCTGTCAATAACTGGCAACTGGAAAACAAAAGAAAACCTACCTAATTCTAATCTAGTGTAAATTCCTGTGTCTGATTCTTATAATTTATCCCTCCTGGGAATAAATACCTGATTTTGATGTGAACCTAAAAACGTAATCCCCCACAGTGGGAAACTCCTGAGACTCTCAGTCAAACCACATAGGTCTGACCTGACCAAAGCCAAGTCAGCATTTGGTGTCTTGTTTATCCTGCCCTAGGAGAGTCCATACTTACCTGAATTCGAACTTCATGATCCTTGGGGGGAGCTACTTCAACCTCTTCAATGCTGAGGGGCTTGTTTGCTTCCCAGGCGATAGCTGCTTTGCATTTAATAATCTGAGAAAGAGGGAGAAAGGAAGAAAGGGGGAGGAGGAAAGAACAGAAGGGAGGAAGAGAGAGAGAAAGAAAAATATCGTGGAAAAAAGTTAAAGAACATGTTGATACCATTATTTCATGAAAGAGAGTTTTGGGGTTTGTGGCTGGATGTTATACATAGTTATTGTAAAGACAAGCGACCTTAATTGACAATAGGAAGTCAAAGTCTACATTATAGTCATTGCACTTTTAATTTTTGAAAAGAACAGGTGTATTAAAGTTTACCTTAATGTAAGGCCTTGATTTTTTTTTCCCTCTCCAGAACAGAGAGGATAAATTTATAGGATTTGGAGAGAGTAGATGACCAATATGTATTTTATGATTGAACAATTGATTTATCAGCTCTGCATTACCTGAATCCTTATTACTAGAGCAGATGTGTTTTACAACTTTGCTACTCAAAATGTGAACCTCCTTGACATTAGCAACATCACTTGGGAATTTGCTAGAGCTATAAGCCCTGTCCAAAATCTACTGAATCAAAACCTGCTTTTTTTTTTATTAGTATGCACAAAAAAGTTTAAGAAATGAGGCTTACATAATTATTAAATTTATCAGTGGAATGTACATTAAAGATTTTTTCCCTTTGAAATCTGGATAAAAATATATGAAAAGAAATTAAGTATTAAAGATTCTATAATCTATAATTTTAGCCCCTTAAAATTTTATTTTTAATTTTAAATATAAGTAATATTGAAGGAAAGTAGAAAAAATAAACCTATACTTCATTCTAATGCTACTATGTTTACTTTTGGTATGATATTCCTAGTCTTTGTTGCCATGAACATGTATTTTTGATACTTGTTATGCAATTTGAACTGCTTTAAATATCATTAGTTTTATTATAAATGAAACATAGAAATGCAAATAAGAAAAAAAGAAACAAAATTCATCTGTAACTTTGTCTTCTACTTTATGATTTTGAAGTAGATCCTCTGAGCTTTTTCACTTGGGACAAAATTGTATGTAATATTTTTAATCTCTTTTCTACTTATTAATATACAATGAATATTTTCCATATTCTTTTCTAAAATGTTAACAAATACAAATTTTATGATTATGGCACAGGTACTGAAATCTCTCTTTTTGGGCCACTATAAATAGTATTTGATTGAACACCCTTGTAGTAAGCATTTTGGCAAATTCAATTATTTTCTAGAGTAAATTCCTAGCATGGAGGTCACTCATATCCTTTTGATCATCTTTATTCTTTTTCTTCAGATTTGTTAAAATATGATTGATATACAGCCCTGTGTAAGCTCAAGGGGTATATAGGATAATGATCTGACATACATACATGATGAAATGATTACTACAGCGGGGTTAGTGAACCTCCGTCATCTCATATGACATAAAATTAAAGGAAGAAGTAAAATTTTTCCTGTGATAACTCTTAGGATTTACCTTAACAACTTTTATGTATAACATACAGCAGTGTTGATTATATTTACCATGTTGTACATTATATCTCTACTACATACTTGTCTCATAACTGGAGGTTTGGAAGTTTGTACCTTTTGACTAACTTCATGCAATTCTTCCTCTCCATCCCCCCCTCAACCCCCACGCCCCTCACCCCCGCCCTGCTTCTGGTAACCACAAACCCGACCTCTTTTTCTATTTGGTTTTGAAGTATAATTGGTCTCTGCTTTTTTAATATGCTGTCTAGATTGGTCATAGCTTTTCTTTCAAGGATCAAGCATCTTTTAATTTTTTGGCTGCAGTCACCATCTGCAGTAATTTTGGAGCCTAAGACAATAAAGTCTCTCACTGTTTCCAATGTTTCCCCATCTATTTGCCATGAAATGATGGGATCGGATATCATGATCTTAGTTTTCTGAATGTTGAGTTTTAAAATCATTGGAAGGAATGATGCTGAAGCTGAAACTCCAATCCTTTGGCCATCTGATGCAAAGAACTAACTCGTTGGAAAAGACCCTGATGCTGGGAAATATTGAAGGTTGGAAGAGAAGGAGATGACAGATGTTGAGTTGGTTGGATGGCATCACTGACTCAATGGACATGAGTTTGAGTAAGCTCTGGGAGTTGGTGATGGACAGGAAAGCCTGGTGTGCTGCAGTCCACGGGGTCACAAATAGTCGAACATGACTGAGCGACAGAACTGAACTGAACATTCATTTTGTGTGTGGGTGGGTGCCTCTGTGTGTGTGTGTGTGTGTGTGTGTGTGTGTGTGTGTGTGTGTACACCACATCTTCTTTATCCATACATCTCTTGATAGTGACTTAGCTTCTTTTTCTGGCTGGCCATGTGGCATGCAGAATCTTAGTTCCCTGACCAGGAATCAACCCCGTGCCCCTGCAGTGGAAGCTCAGAGTCCTAACCACTGGATCTCCAGGGAATTCCCTGGGACTTAACTTTTGATCAGCTTTAAATTGCTGCTTTCTGAGAGCAATACCCAAGGAAACTTCTTTTAGCAGATGTACAAAGAGACATGCACACACACAAAACCCCAAAAGAATTGATCAAATAAATGGTATATTTACTTACTTTTCCCTTGGTGCCCATTTTCTTTGGGAAATTTGCCTTGGAAGTTTCTCTCTGATTTAAGAAGCTCTTCTACTTCTATCCAGGGTGCTCCGTGTCCTGTAATGAACTGACTTTGAATAAATAGCATTTCAGCTCTTGTGTTCTCCAATCATTTTCTCTCCTTTTTTGTTTGCTGTAATCTGAAACTTTGCCCATCCCTTCACGTCATTATTTGTGCTATCTTGTTTCAGCTGCAAACCCTCATTTCTTCCAAATGTTATTGGGAGATTTTCATTTACTTGTTTTTTTCTTCCTTAATTGCAAAATATAAGATAACATAGAAAAGTTCATTAAACTTATTGGATAAGTCAACAGATAATTATAAAGGTCATTAAAGCTATTAGATAAGTTATCATATAATTATAAAATTAACAGATATCTCCAGTGCCTCAGAATCCCTCCTATATCCATCCTTCTCTTTCACAATCCTAGTAATAATTTCCTTGTATTTCGTTTATGATTTATGCTTCTCTATACAATATAGTTTAGTTTTACAGATTGGAAGTTATATGGATAGAATCATAAGGCATGTGTTCTTTCATGGCTTTTTCCCCCTCTCAACTATTTCTGTGAGATTTAGCCACATTGCCTGTAGCTATACTTTATTTTAATTATTGTAGAGTATTCCATTATATGAATACTGTAGAGTATTCGATTATATGAATTGACCACAATTTTTTTCATCCATTTTCTGTTTTATAGTGAATCAGGATTGCTTAAAAATTCCTTTCATGTATTCTTGTTGTGTTTGTGCTTGAGTTTCCTTAGGGAAAGTTCAGGGCTTTTATGCAACCAACATACCCTATTAAGGCAAAGCCAATTGTTAAAATATTGAAATACTTTTCATCCTGTTGGTAAAAAGCCATAGTATTCTACTATCTTCTCCAGAGAGATAGTAGAGCTATCTTTATATTAGTTAAATATCTTTATATTAGTTAAAACTTTAACTAATATTTTATTATTGACTAAGTTTTCTATTTCAATTTTTAGAAGTATGATTTATACTCTTCGTTTCTACTTTCTCACTACTCATGGTTTCACTTCTCCACTTTCTGGTTTCCATCTCTATATTTTAATTGAAAATTCTTTGGAAAATTGTTAATGACCTCATTTTTTTAAAAGTGACCTTTAAAAATTTCTTTCTAGTGTTTGATTTTTCTAGCATTTCTTATTTTATTTTAAGACTTCTTTCTCTTTAAACCAAACTTTTGCCAGGAGTTTCTGTTTGTTCTTAGATGTTTCTGTTTTTTCTTTAGGTGTTTCTATTTTAATAGTGTTCACAAAATAATTTCATTTTCTTTCTTGACTCCAGGCTCCTTTCTCTAGCTTGCCTGTTTTGGCACTAGCATCTCCATTCTCCTGAAACTCCACTTGACCTTGCTTTCTGCATTGTTTACAAGCTTTATGTATTCTACCTCTCGTATGCTTTTCATTTCCTTCTTTCTGTTTTTATTATTACATTTAGGTAAGATAGATAAGAGTAATCTAACGTATTGCTTATGTCATCACAATAGCCTTTTTTTAAAAACTGATTTTCCTATGCAGAGCTCCGTCTACCAGTCTGTGTTTCAAAATGTTGTTAGATGAGTATTCTCTCTCTCTCTCTCTCTCTCTCTTTTTTTAGCTGTGTGCATAGGGTTCTTTATTCTCCACAGAGTGACACATGCTAAGGCGGGTTGGGCTTGGGCCAATGTCCCCATATGTACAGAACTGAATAAAGTCTGAGAAGAAGTCTGATTTGCCTTGATGTGGAGGGGAGCTGGGGAGGATGGAGATGGATGTGACAACCAGGATGTGTTCAGTCCTGTGCTGGTTCTGGCCTGGAATGTAGGGAGTTATGGCAGCTCTCAGGGTGGTCAGTTCCAGGCAGGAGTGACCTGCCGGGCTTGGAGGGCCTTCTGTACCACATCTTCCCACTGGGCATCTGATATCTCATGAGCCCAGGCAGGAACCCCTGGCACAGGCAGGTTTATGCCAGCCATCGTCCTTTTCACCAGCTCTACATGTTCTGGGTCCATGGGAATAGAGCTGTGGTTGTTCAATGCTGTAGCTCCCTGCTTATCTTCGTCCTCACTTTCTAGTGGTGGGTCTGGCAAATGAAGCCCCAGGGCCTGGGTCTGATCTTGAATATCAGCAACTACATCTTCTCCATCCCTCACTGGTGCCAGTTCCACCTCCTCTGACTCAGGATCTTGGTTCAGAGGCTGGTAGGAGTAGCCAGCTGGTCCTGCCCCTCTTTCCTCTTGTTCTTCCTCTGGTTCCTCACTGCTCCAATCCCCAGTGCCTTCCATGGGACCCCGATGTGGCCCCAGTTCCTCAGTCTGATTGGGGAAGATACATTCAGGACCCACGGTGTCTCCCCCTAGAACTACTGCTGCCATTGGGCAGGGGCCGCTCAGAGCCCATGACCCAACCCTAGATGAGTATTTTCAACAATCTTTATTATATCATTCTCTTGGTCTAACACCATCAAGAACTCTCTAATCCCTACTGAATTCTCATTCTGGCATTCAAGACCATTTATCTACAACCCAGGTTGTGTTTCAAAACTTATCTTCCAGCCTTCCTCCAATGTACTGTGTGCCTGCCTTCCTGCCTCCATGATTTTATCTAAACTGGTTCCCCTGATTAGAACCAACCTACTGCTGCCAGTTCTGCCTCCTAAACTAACATATTCTTGTTTTAAAGATTTATTTATTTTTGCTTGCACTGGGTCCTCCTTGCTGTGTGCCAGCTTTCTCTAGTTGTGGTGGAGTAGGGGAGCTATGCTTTAGTTGCGGTTGTGTGCTTCTCATTGCGGTGACTTCTCCTGTGAAGCATGTGCTCTAGGGCGCCTGAGCTCAGCAGCTGTGGCACACGCCCTTAGTTGCCCCGCAGCATGTGGGCCAAGTGGGGCATGATCCCTTTCCAGACCAAGAATCATTGAACCAGTGTGCCCTGCATTCGTAGGTGGATTCTTAACCTCTGGACCACCAGGGAAGCCCTGAACTTGTTCAGGACCTTAAGAACATATTCTTAAGGTTTCTTTTCTGATACCTATCTTGCCATTTCTAGCTCTTCTATTCAGGATGATCTTTTCCCTCTTTGAATCCCTACAGCATTCATTGTGTTTCCATCCCCTTATTGCTCACACATAGATAGCTACATAAAGCAAAACTACTCCGTCTCCAGCCTCCAGTGTCCTTAACTATAATGCTTGTATTTACTTACATTTTACACCCTTCAGAGAGTACTTCAGAGTCCTGAAAGATACGAGGTACTTAATAAATGCTGGGCAAATTGAGTATTTACCTTGGAAACCCAGTATGCTTCAACATATTTTCTGAATGTTGGGTATTTACCTTCTTTCTGCCTTTCTTTTTGTGCTGCACTTTGATGAACTTCTTTGAAGATGGGGACTGTCTTTTATATTCTTTCATAAAGAACCTGCTAAGAAGTGTTTTGAGTGGAAACTGGATGAGAGATATTGAAATGGTAGAACCCTGGGATTTTGAATGTGAAGGTGTCTTCCAATTCTAAAATTAATATTGTAGATTCGTTCCATGAGGATGGCTTTACCTTCTCTAACAGTTGATTTTTGGACTTGTAGTTCTCAAAATTTCCAATGTTATATATGTTTAAAAGTATAATCTCTCACCCACTGAATTAGTATAGACATTATTTTAATAGTAATTCATTAATCTCAGTATAAATACCCAAACAACATATTTGGAGTCCATGATGGTTCAAACTGAATTTGTTGTGTTTCTACACAAACTAGCTCTTGCTTTTTAATGCATGTTTTCTCTATTTCCTATATCTAATTATGTTTCTTTGATTTTAGCTTTTTTTTTTTTTTACAAGTTAAAATCTCTGATATTAGTTGAGTTTAGTTCCTCAGTCATGTCCGACTCTTTGTGACCCATGGACTGCAGCATGCCAGGCCTCCCTGTCCATCACCAACTCCTGGAGTTTACCCAAACTCATATCCATTGAGTTGGTGATGCCATCCAACCACCTCAAACTCTGTCATCCCCTTCTCCTCCCACCTTCAATCTTTCCCAGCATCAGGGTCTGGAGAATTCCATGGACTGTATAGTCCTTGGGATTGCAAAGAGTTAGATATGACTGAGCAACTTTCACTTTCACTTTCTGTGTATTCTTGCCACCTCTTCTTAATATCTTCTGCTTCTGTTAGGTCCATGTGATTTCTGTCCTTTATTGAGCCCATCTTTGCATGAAATGTGTCCTTGTTATCTCTAATTTTCTTGAAGAGATCTCTAGTCTTTCCCATTCTATTGTTTTCCTCTATTTCTTTGCATTGATCGCTAAGGAAGGCTTTTTCATCTTTCCTTGCTATTCTTTGGAACTCTGCACTGAAATAGATGATGAATGAGAACTACCATATAGCATAGGGAACTCTACTAAATGCTCTGTGGTGACCTAAATGGGAACAAAATCCAAAAAAGAGTGTGTGTGTGTGTGTGTGTGTGTCTGTCTGATTCACTTTGCTGTACAGCAGAAACTAGCATTGTGAAACAACTATACTTCAATAAAAATTAATTAATGAAAAATTTGCTTTTAATCCAACAACTAATTTTTTCAGAAATCACCAATATCATACACTGTAACAGAATGTGCGTGACAGATGGGATATAAGCTTACCTTCCTTATTAAACTGGCTGTGTAGTTGAAAATGTCTGTAAAAAATAAAATTATTCTTCTATATCTCAGTAGAGTTCAAATTATGAAATTCATTTTGTGCTTCATGGCAGCTTCCTGTTAACATGAATTTCAAAAATTATTGGCTGTGCTTAATATCAATTCCTGACTTTTAATTAAAAAAAGCATAGACATTAAAAAAAAATGTAGACTGTAATTTCTTAACATTTCCCTCTTTTGTCCTCCTAGTCACATGACTACCATTGTAGTCTATTTCCTCAGTATTTCTTTCTTGTTTTTAAAAAATGAGATGAATTCATTTAGTTAAAATTCACCATTTTGACTATTTTAAAGTATGCGGTTTAGTGATTGTTAAATTTATTTACAATATTATGCAGCCATCATGAATACTAATTCCAGAATTTTTTCATCACCCCGAAAAGAAACCCCATACTTAGTAGTTTATTTATCCCTTTGCCTATCCTTATGGCAACCACTAATCCACTTTCTGTCTTTGTAAATTTGCCTGTCCTGGAAACTTTATTTAAATGGAATCTTACAGTGTATGGCCTTTTGCATTTTCACTTGTCATAATGTTTTCAAGTTTCATTCATATTGTAACATGCATCAGTATGTCCTCCTTTTTTGTTGCCAAGTAATATTATATTGTATGGATATACCACTATTTATTTCTATTTTTTCAGTTGATGAATATATTTTTTCACTTATTGGCTGTTATAAATAAATATTCTGCTAAAATATTCATGTACAAGTTTTTTCACATAGAAAATATATCTTTTCAATTCTTTTGAGTATATAGCTAAGAATGAAATTGCTAAGTTAACTCTATGTGTAACTTTTGAGCAACTGCCAAAGGTTTTGTCATGGTTGCGCCATTAACTTTTCCACTAGCAATGTATGAGGCTTCCAGTTTCTCTACTCTCCATCAACACTTGCTATTTTTTTTCTCTCTTTCATTGTAGCCATCCTAGCAGGTGTGAAATAGTATTCCTCACTGTTTCTTAAGTGGTATTTCTCTCACAACTTCTTCATTGACCTTCTGGTCTCTTACTTCTTCAGAATAGATTTCCAAAGGGACATTAAAATCATTTAATTTCCCTATTCAAAAATCTAAATGGTTGCATAATAGATCTATCAAATTAGATATGAATTTGCTATCCTTTAACTCAAGGATTTTTAATCTACTAATATGTATGGAGCTACACTTTGGTTGCTAATGCATTAGTTTTCAACAAAGCTGAAAAATTCAGCTGTCACCTGACTATCTCTTAATATTGTCCTTTTACCTGACTTTGTTAATTTTGTTTCTTGTACCTCCACTTCTGTAGGTGAAATGACTACTTTTCCTTCAAGGCTTATCTCAGAAATCATCCTCCAAATGAAGCCTCTTCTGATCCTTCCATTCTTTCCCTTATTTTGAACATCCAGAGTAATTGCTATCTTATTCTGCCTTATAATCTGAAACACTGAGTTCTTTCCTTGACCTTCCTCCTTAGTACAAAGACTTACTCATCTTGTGTCCCTGCAGTGCCTTACACATGTAAAATATTGAATAATGATCAACTAATTTGGAATTGTTCAATGGTTTAACAGATATTAGATGAACTTTTTGAGGTACAGAGTGCTGTGTGGTACTGAAATGGAGCAGGACCCTATGCTCCTTCTTCCTCATGTCCTCTGCCAGCCTTTTGTCTGTGGAAAAACTTTAGCCAAAGGATAAATTTAATCAGAAGTGAGAAAAAGTAGAAGCAAAGAAAAACAATCTGACAAGACTAATGAAAATTTTGCAACTTGTTTTATGTCCTTGGATATGTTTCAGTGTCACTTGGTTTTTTCAGTGTGAAAATTGTATAAATCTTAAATTATGTTGTATTGGTTCATGGTGCTTTTCAGGTATACACTATCATTCTACTTTTCTTTGTATTCATTCTATTAATTTTTGAGAGTTTGTACTGAAATGCCAACCAAAAATCTTAATTTAAAAATAAGGGCAGGGGGGAACAAGATGGCAGATGAGTAGGTGGACATGGAGTACATCTCTCTCCACGGATACATCAAGAATACACCTTCAGACACATAAGTGCATGCAAGACACCAGCTGAGAGTGGACAGGAGTAACTGACCAGTGGAAAAGAATATATAGAACCATGCCAAACTCGGTAGGACCAAGGAACTAGAGGGAAAAACAGGAGTGTTAGTAGTACTGGACCTGCCCTCAGCAGGTGGGAGAACTGAAGCAGGGGTTCAATCCCCACATTGGGGCAATTGTCTGAGTCAGAGGAGAAACATTTAAGGCTGAGAGTGAAACAGCTGACCTGTGGCAGCCTAAGTGGGATGAGAATCAGACAGTCCTTGCCACAGCCATACATACCCCAGACAGGAACCCTGGTTCCCTGGAAAGTGCAGTGGCTGGGAGCTGGAGTTTAGGGATTGTGGAGCAATCCCAGAGTGAGGGCTGCTGTCGACTGCAGAGAGACAGATTGAGGGGATGTGAGGGAGGAGATCATGGTGGGAAATGCTGGTGGAGGAAAGGCAGGCAGCCATGGAAGCAAGGCAGTACTGCTAAGTCACACGCAGGG
This sequence comes from Ovis aries, assembly GCF_016772045.2. Lineage (NCBI taxonomy): Eukaryota > Metazoa > Chordata > Mammalia > Artiodactyla > Bovidae > Ovis > Ovis aries. The sequence goes on along the minus strand of NC_056059.1, from coordinate 25,777,668 downwards.
GGTGGAGCCATCACCATAGCCTCTCTCTCCCCACTCACCAGCATTGGCAGGTGGAGAGGCTGGCCCATCGAACACGTGATGCACTGAACTACAGAGTAGAACCCCACCCAGGGCGCCCCTTTAAGGGCCTGACGCACCGACCAACAGAGGAGGACCCCAGGCGAGGGAGCCCTCTAAGAACCTGAATGGGCAGAGCTACAGAGAAAGACTGGCCAAAGGGGCCTTCTGTTTGTCAGCTACAAGAGGCTCGAAAAAAGACTCTGATAGGGCCATAACTCCTGCACCTGAGGCAGTCCGTGTCCCTGCACACTAGGTGCCGCCAGGGTCCCCACAAGCCAAGCAGCTGTGCCACCCTCATGCTCAATTCTCACTGGGGCAGAACTGCCACAGGCAAAGAAAGTCATGCATCTATGTATGCAGGGTCGCTCCACTCATGTTGGACTCTTTGTGACCCTGTAGACTGTGTGGCCTGGCAGGCTGCTCTATCAGTTCAGTTCAGTCGCTCAGTCGTATCCGACTTCTTGCGACCCCATGAATCACAGCACGCCAGGCCTCCCTGTCCATCACCAACTCCCGGAGTTCACTCAGACTCACATCCATCAAGTCTGTGATGCCATCCAGCCATCTCATCCTCGGTCGTCCCCTTCTCCTCCTGCCCCCAATCCCTCCCAGCATCAGAGTCTTTTCCAATGAGTCAACTCTTCGCACGAGGTGGCCAAAGTACTGGAGTTTCAGCTTTAGCATCATTCCTTCCAAAGAAATCCCAGGGTTGATCTCCTTCAGAATGGACTGGTTGGATCTCGTTGCAGTCCAAGGGACTCTCAAGAGGCTTCTCCAACACCACAGGTCAAAAGCATCAATTCTTTGGCACTCAGTCTTCTTCACAGTCCAACTCTCACATCCATACATGACTACTGGAAAACCATAGCCTTGACTAGATGGACCTTAGTTGGCAAAGTAATGTCTCTGCTTTTGAATATGCTATCTAGGTTGGTCATAACTTTTCTTCCAAGGAGTAAGCGTCTTTTAATTTCATAGCTGCAGTCACCATCTGCAGTGATTTTGGAGCCCAGAAAATTAAAGTCTGACACTGTTTCCACTGTTTCCCCATCTATTTGCCATGGAGTGATGGGACCGGATGCCATGATCTTCGTTTTCTGAATGTTGAGCTTTAAGCCAACATTTTTGCTCTCCTCTTTCACTTTCATCAAGAGGCTTTTTCGTTCCTCTTCACTTTCTGCCATAAGGGTGGTGTCATCTGCATATCTGAGGTTATTGATATTTCTCCCGGCAATCTATCAGGGAGAGGGTATCTCCAGGTAAGAATGCTAGAGTGTATTGGCCAATACTTGTTGCCATATCCTTCTAGAGCACTACATTTCCTGTTGCTCTAGCTGTCAACTCCCCTGAGTACCTGGTGCTGTCAGAACCTCTGCAACTCAAGCAGCTGCACCACCTCCATGCCTGGCCCTCACAGGGGCAATCCCAAGTCCTCCAGGGCAGCCTCAGGAGCAAACCCCAGTGGATGACCCACATGTATAGGTGGAAATGAAACCACAATTGAAAACCAGAGGCAGTGTGGCTAAGGAAGACCCAAAACCTTCCCACCAACTGTACAAGCTGCAGATTAAATCCACATGATCAACTATGCAGACTTTGTGTCTACGGTATATATAAAAGGTGATTGAGAACTCCCACACAAACAAAACAAAACAAAACAAAACAAAACAAAACAAAAACACACTAGTTCTGATAGCTGTGGACATTGGAGGCAAAAATACACAGGAGTAGGATCAGATTAGAATCTGAGCTGCCCCCACAGCACTTCCAGAGATCAGCACAGTGTTGAAGGGCAATCTAGGGAGGTAAGGTTATCCTGCAACTCCCAGTGAGGGAAAGGACTCTGATAGCAGTGACTCAAGAAAAACACTTATTATTTTTATGTTTTGACTTGTTCTGCAGATTCTTTTGGAATTTTTTTCTTTTTTCTTTTCCCTTTTTCCTCCCCTTTATTGTAGTTGTCGATTTTGTTGACTCTATGGAATCCAATTAAGCTTTTGAGCTTTTTTTTTCCCCTCAGTCACATTTTTTTATTGTTGTTATAAACCTCTGTCTCTATATTGGGCTTTTGCAGTTCTATGGAGTTTCTCTCTTTTTTTCCTTTTCTCTTTTAAAAATTTTAATTTAAAAAAGTCTATTATTTTTTTTCTACATTTATTCCTTTGCTTGCTCTTCCTGTTTTCTTTTCCCTTGCAGTTAATCTTTAATGTATATAGATATTCTTTATCCACCTCTATTTAACTTTTCATATCTATTCCTTCCTTCTTTTCTTTCTCTCCTTTCCTCTCAATATATTTGTTAGTTTTATTTTCATTGCTTTATTCCCCAATTGGCACCTTGCTTTAATTTTGTTTTCTAGTTTATTCTTTAGTTAGTTTTGTTCTGGTAGATATAATTTTTGGTTTCCTTCTTGGTCATTCTATTGTACTTTATTTTTATTGGACTGTTTTGATTTGCTTATGGGTGTGTATATATATGTGTATATTCACTCACACTTCTTTTTGTTGTTATAAACCTCTGCCTCTACATTTGGCTTTTGCAATTCTGTGAAGTTTTCTTTTTTTTCCTTTTCTCTTTCTTCTTCCATTTTTTTCTTTTCTGTTTTTTATAATTTTATTTTTAAATTCTTTTAAACCTGCTATATTTTTTCTACATGTATTCCTTTGTTTGCCTCTCTACAGAATCAACCCCAAACAATTAATAAAATGGCAATAGGAACATATATATCAATAATCACTTTAAATGTAAATGGGTTAAATGCTCCAACCAAAAGACGTAGACTGGCTGAATGGATACAAAAACAAGACCCATATACATGCTGTCTACAAGAAACCCACTTCAGACCTGAAGAGGCATATAGACTGAAAGTGAGAGGGTGGAAAAATATATTCCATTCAAATGGGAAGCAAAAGAAAGCAGGAGTAGCAATCTTCATATCAGACAAAATAGACCTTAAAATAAAGAAGATTACAAGAGATAAGGAAAGACACTACATAATGATCAAGGGATTAATCCAAGAGAAAGACATAACAATTGTAAATATCTATGCACCAAACATAGGAGCACCTCAATACATAAGACAAACACTAACAGACATAAAAGAAGTTGACAGTAACACAATAGTAGTAGGAGATTTTAACAACTCACTCACACCAATGGACAGATCACCAAAACAGAAAATTAATAAGGAAACACAAGTCTTAAATGATACACTAGATGAGATGGATCTCATTGATATCTTCAGGACATTCCATCCAAATGCAGAAGAATACACTTTCTTCTCAAGTGTACATGGAATATTTTCCATATAGACCACATCTTTGGTCACAAATAAAACCTCAGTAAATTTAGGAAAATTGAAAACAAATCAAGCATCTCCTTTGACCACAATGCTACGAGACTAGATATCAATTACAAGAAGAAAACTAAGAAACACAAACACATGAAGATTAAACAACACGTTTCTAAATAACCAACAGGTTACTGAAGAAATCAAAAGGGAAAACAAAAAATTTCTAGAAACAAATGACAATGAAAACACAACAACTCAAAACCTATGGGATGCAGCAAAAGCAGTTCTAAGAGGGAAGATTATAGCAATACAATCGTACCTCGAGAAATCAGAAAACCATCGAATAGACAACCTAGCTTTACACCAAAAGCAACTGAAAAAAGAAGAACAGAAAACCCCCAAAATTAGTATAAGGAAAGAAATCATGAAGATCTGAGCAGAAAGAAATGAAAGAGACAATAGTAAAGATTAGTAAAACTAAAACCTGTTTCTTTGAGAAGATAAAATTGACAAACCTTTTGCCAGACTCATCAAGGAAAAAAGAGAGAAGAATCAAATCAACAATATTAGAAATGAAAAAGGAGAGGTCACAGCAGACAATGGAGAAATACAAAGTATTGTAAGAGACTATAATGAAAACCTATATGGCAATAAAATAGATAACCTAGAAGAAATGGGAAGATTCTTAGAAAAGTTCAGTCTTCCAAGACTGAACCAGGAAGAAATACAAATTATGAACAACCCAACAAGCACTGAAATTGAAGCTGTGATAAAAAATTTTCCAAAAAGAAAAAGCCCAGGACGAGATGGCTTCAGAGGAGAATTCTATCATTTAGAGAACAGGTAATGAAAGAGGAGAGTGAAAAAGTTGGCTTAAAGCTCAACATTCAGAAAATGAAGATCATGGCATCTGGTCGCAACACTTCATGGGAAATAGATGGGGAAAGAGTGGAAACAGTGTCAGACTTTATTTTGGAGGGCTCCAAAATCACTGCAGATGGTGACTGCAGCCATGAAATTAAAAGACGCTTACTCCTTGGAAGAAAAGTTATGACCAACCTAGATAGCATATTCAAAAGCAGAGACATTACTTTGCCGACTAAGGTCCGTCTAGTCAAGGCTATGGTTTTTCCAGTAGTCATGTATGGATGTGAGAGCTGGACTGTGAAGAAGACTGAGCGCAGAAGAATTGATGCTTTTGACCTGTGGTGTTGGAGAAGCCTCTTGAGAGTCCCTTGGACTGCAAGGAGATGCAACCAGTCCATTCTGAAGGAGATCAACCCTGGGATTTCTTTGGAAGGAATGATGCTAAAGCTGAAACTCCAGTACTTTGGCCACCTCATGCGAAGAGTTGACTCATTGGAAAAGACTCTGATGCTGGGAGGGGTTGGGGGCAGGAAGAGAAGGGGACGACCGAGGATGAGATGGCTGGATGGCATCATGGACTTGATGGACGTAAGTCTGGGTGAACTCCGGGAGATGATGATGGACAGGGAGGCCTGGCGTGCTGCAATTCATGGGGTCGCAAAGAGTTGGACACGACTGAGCGGCTGAACTGAATGCCTATCCTTCTAAAACTCTTTCAAAAAATTGCAGAGGAAGGAATACTTCCAAACTCATTCTACAAGGCCACCGTCACCCTGGTATCAAAACTAGACACAGACAACACACAAAAAGAAAACTACAGGCCAATATCACTGATGAACATAAATGCAAAAATTCTCAACAAAATTTAGGAAACATATTTGAGCAACACATCAAAAAGCTCATACACCATGATCAAGTTGGGTTTATTCCAGGGATGCAAAGATTCTTCAATATACACAAACCAATCAATGTGAACACCATATTAACAAATTGAAAGATAAAAATCATATGATCCTCTAAATAGATGCAGAAAAAGCCTTTGACAAAATTCAGCACCCATTTATGATTAAAACTCTTCAAAAATGGGCATAGAAGGAACCTACCTTTACATAGTGAAGGCCATATTTGATAGCCCATGGCAAACATTAATCTCCACGGTGAAAAACTGAAAGCATTCCCCCTAAGATCAGGAACAAGACAAGGGTATCCACTTTCACCACTTTTATTCAAAATCGTTCTGGAAGTCCTAGATATAGCATTCAGAGAAGAAAAAGAAATAAAAGGAATCCAGATGGGAAAAGAAGTAAAGTCCTTACTGTTTGCAGATGACATGATACCTTACACAGAAAACCCTAAAGATAGTATCAGAAAACTACCAGAGCTAATCAGTGAATTTAGCAAAGTTGCAGGATAAAAAATCAATACACATAAATCACTTGCATTTCTATATACTAACAATGAAAAATCAGAAAAAGAAAGTAAGGAACCAATCCCCTTTACCATTGCAACAAAAATAATTAAATATCTAGGAATAAACTTACCTAAGGAAACAAATGAACTGTACCTGGAAAATTATGAGACGCTAATGAAAGAAATCAAAGATGACATAAACAGATGAAGAGATATTCCATGTTCCTAGGTAGGAAGAATCAATATTGTGAAAATGGCTATACTACCAAACACAGTCTACAGATTCAATATGATCCTTATCAAATTACCAATGGCATTTTTCACATAACTACAACAAAAAAATTCATACGGAAACAAAAAGACCCTGAATAGCCAAAGCAGTATTGAGATAGTAGAATGGAGGTGGAGGAATCAACCTTCCTGACTTCAATTATACTACAAAGCTACAGTCATCAAGACAGTATGGTACTGGCACAAAATCAGAAATACAGACCAATGGAACAAGATAGAAAGCCCAGAGATAACCCCATGCACCTATGGGTACCTTATTTTGACAAGGGAAGCAAGAAGATACAATGGGGCAAAGACAGACTCTTCAATAAATGGTTCTGGGAAAACTGGACAGCTACATGTACAAAAAATGAAATTAGAACACTTCTTAACACCATACACAGAGAAAAACTCAAAATGGATTAAAGACATACTTGTAAGACCAGAAACTATAAAACTCTCAGAGGAAAACATAGGCAGAACACTCAATGACATAAAGCAAGATCCTCTATGACCCACCTCCTCAGTTCAGTTCAGTCGTGTCCGACTCTTTGCGATCCCATGAATCCAGCATGCCAGGCCTCCCTGTCCATCACCAACTCCTGGAGCTCACTCAAACTCATGTCCATCGAGTCAGTGATGCCATCCAGCCATCTCATTCTCTGTCATCCCCTTCTCCTCCTGCCCCCAATCCCTCCCAGCATCAGGATCTTTTCCAATGAGTCAACTCTTCGCATGAGGTGGCCAAAGTATTGTAGTTTCAGCTTCAGCATCAGTCCTTCTAATGAACACCCAGGATTAATCTCCTTTAGGATGGACTGGTTGGATCTCCTTGTAGTCCAATGGACTCTCAAGAGTCTCTTCCAACACCATAGTTCAAAAGCATCAACCACAGCTCAAAAGCATCAATTCTTCGGCACTCAGCCTTCTTCACAGTCCAACTCTCACATCCATACATGACCACTGGAAAAACCATAGCCTTGACTAGACGGACCTTTGTTGGTAAAGTAATATCTCTGCTTTTCAATGTACTATTCAGGTTGGTCATAACTTTCCTTCCAAGGAGTAAGTGTCTTTTAATTTCATGGCTACAATCACCATCTGCAGTGACTTGGAGCCAAAAAAAGTAAAGTCTGATACTGTGTCCACTGTTTCCCCATCTATCTCCCATGAAGTGATGGGACCAGATGCCATGATCTTAGTTTTCTGAATGTTGAGCTTTCAGCCAACTATTTCACTCTTATCTTTTACTTTCATCAAGAGGCTTTTTAGTTCCTCTTCACTTTCTGTCATAAGGGTGGTGTCATCTGCATATCTGAGGTCATTGATATTTTTCCCGGCAATCTTAAAGAAAGGCAATGCCAAAGAATGCTCAAACTACTGCACAATTGCACTCTTCTCACATGCTAGTAAAGTAATGCTCTAAATTCTCCAAGCCAGGCTTCAGTAATATGTGAACCGTGAACTTCCAGATGTTCAAGCTGGTTTTCGAAAAGGCAGAGGAACCAGAGAACAAATTGCCAACATCTGCTGGATCATGGAAAAAGCAGGAGAGTTCCAGAAAAACATCTATTTCTGCTTTCTTGACTATGCCAAAACCTTTGACTGTGTGGATCACAATCAACTGTGGAAAATTCTGAAAGAGATGGGACCTTCCTCTTGAGAAACCTATATGCAGGTCAGGAAGCAACAGTTAGAACTAGACATGGAACAACAGACTGGTTCCAAATAAGAAAAGGAGTACGTCAAGGCTGTATACTGTCACCCTGCTTATTCAACTTCTATGCAGAGTACATCATGAGAAATGCTGGACTGGAAGGAACACAAGCTGGAATCAAGATTTCTGGGAGAAATAGCAATAACCTCAAATATGCAGATGACACCACCCTTATGGTAGAAATTGAAGAGGAACTAAAGAGCCTCCTGATGAAAGTGAAAGAGGAGAGTGAAAAAGTTGGCTGAAAGCCCGATATTCAGAAAATGAAGATCATGGCGCGTGGTCCCACCACTTCATGGGAAATAGATGGGAAAGAGTGGAAACAGTGTCGGGTTTGTGTTTTTTTTTTTTTTTTTCTTTTTTTGGCTCCAAAATCACTGCAGATGGTGATTGCAGCCATGAAATTAAAAGACGCTTACTCCTTGGAAGAAAAGTTATGACCAACCTAGATAGTATATTCAAAAGCAGAGATGTTACTTTGCCACAAAGGTCTGTCTAGTCAAGGCTACAGTGTTTCCAGTCATGTATGGATGTGAGAGCTGGACTGTGAAGAAAGCTGAGCGCCGAAGAATTGATGCTTTTGAACTGTGGTGTTGGAGAAAACTCTTGAGAGTCCCTTGGACTGCAAGGAGATCCAACCAGTCCATTCTGAAGATCAACCCTGGGATTTCTTTGGAAGGAATGATGCTAAAGCTGAAACTCCAGTACTTTGGCCATCTAATGCGAAGAGTTGACTCACTGGAAAAGACTGATGCTGGGAGGGATTGTGGGCAGGAGGAGAAGGAGACGACAGAGGATGAGATGGCTGGATGGCATCACGGAGTCGATGGACGTGAGTCTGAGTGAACTCCGGGAGTTGGTGATGGACAGGGAGGCCTGGCGTGCTGCGATTCATGGGTTTGCAAAGATTCGGACACGACTGAGCAACTGAACTGAACTGAACTGATGAAACCTACAGAAATATGTATCCATAAATATAATAACTTTAAACCTGGCTTGAAGGGGGAGGAATCGTGCTGATGAATTGGGAAAGTGGTGGGTGAAATAAGACAGATTCCTGGAAGTTAACTTGAAACTATAAAGGACAGTATTATTTGGGAGAGCTGGAGCACAGTAGAAAAAAGGTGTAGTTTGTTCAGTAAACCTAGTAACTTAAGTTTCAGGTTTGACAAACATCTTGTTTGTTGGTTTTAATTATTTTCACCTGTGTTCCTAACATCATCTTTTAAGTGGCTTCGAAGTTCAATGACCCATGTTGTTAAGAGACTTTTGTTTTCCCATAATGGTTTTATAGAGCAAACAGGCCTGAGGTCATGGGTCGTGATTTTATAAAGATAATTTAATTTATGCCAGTGAGAAGATACTAAAGTAGTAATAACCAAACGACAGAGCATTTGCTGGTGGCGAAAGCAGTTTTGAGTGAAATGGTGATTTCGTCTTCAGGCAGTAAATCTGGCTAGCAAGATGCAGGTGTGTGGCTGTTTGTCTCTGATTCTTTTCCCAAGAGGAGATTGGGACACTCAGCCGGAGTGGCGACACCCTCCCAGCCCCAGACCACTGTTGCTCTGCACTGCTGCAGATTTTCTCATAATCCTACAGTCGAGGCTGTTTAATAAAAAGAAAGATATTTCTAATCTGAGATGGTTTGGGCTAAGACAGAACAGTTACTTTTGGAGGTATTTTTAAAGTGCATATTAGCTGTTGCATTTTTTTCTTGATTGAGGGGAGGGGTCGTGGTGGGATGGAATAAATGGAAGTCAGTAAAATTTACAGAGAAAATTAGCTATTTATGTATTTTTGGAGATGATTACTCTTACACTTTAAATAAGTTTATGTGATTCATCTTTTTAAAGTATATTTTTGAATACAGATTAATATACTCACATTGCATGAAGTAAACATCTGGCCCATGATTATCTTACTAATTTTAAAGTCCTAAAAAAACAGGATGTTTTTTCATCTAGGGATAAGGTAGTTCTGAGAAAAGAGGCATAAAATTAAACTCATAGGTGGGGCTTCTCTGGTAGTCCAGTGGTTAAGTCTCTGTACTCCCAATACAGGGGGCACAGTCAGGGAACTAAGATCCTGAATGCTGCAGAGTGCAGCCAAGAAAACCCACAAAATCTTCATAGGTGACTGAACACTGTGATGCCAGTTAGTCCTAATTTATAATCGGAGATTTACAGGGCCTGTCAGAAATGCATTGCTAATCTCTGCAAAGGCCATATCCTTGCTGATCAGTACATACACTTATGAAACTCAAATTAGAATTCAGAGTTCAGATAAGTCAGTTGGCTTTTGGGAAATCAAAAGAAAGTTGGGTTATTTTGTTTAGAGTAAGGATGGCTTAAATTATTCAAGATATTTTGTGCAAAAAAAAAAAAAAAAGATAGAAATCTCTGACTCAAGCTAGCTTCCTAAGATCATTATGACTTTGATTAGATTTCCAGGGGCAGGACTGGCTCTGGAGTTGGTTGATTTAGTGGTTTGGTGATGTCAGTAAGAACCCCGATTTTATTTTTTTCTCTGCTTTACTATCACTGTGGAATTCATCAAAGGCTCTTTTTCCTTTTGATTACAGTCCTTGATTGGTACTACATGCTTCCTTGTTTGTGTGAAATTGAAAGATGGGGAGAGGGAAGACAAAAGGAAAGAGAAGAAACTGGTTTGAATTTGATGACTGGATTTGCAGTTCCAGAAAAGAAAAAAAACATCAAGGACTTCCCTGGAGATCCAGTGGTTGAGACTTCACCTGCCTGTGCAGGGGGTGAAGGTTTGATCCCTGGCCAAGGAGCTAAGATCCCATGTGCTTCAAGGCCAAAAAAAAAAACAAAACATAAAACAGAAGCAGTATTATAACAAATTCAATAAAAACTCTAAAAATGGTCCACATTAAAAAAAAAAATCTTAAAAAAAAAAGGAAAAAAGTTATATCACTCAGGATGAGGGGTTCTGGAAAACAAAGAAATAAAGCCAGGTATAACCCAGTTAAACTCATGGGAGATTGTAAGCTAATTAGGCCAACTCAAATCACATGCTCATCTCTAGGCAAATAATTGCAAGGGAATATATTTAAAAGTGCTGTTTGGCTTAATTTCATCATCTGGGAGAAGAATAATGTTGGGAATCAAACAGTATCACAATAAACCTGGATAAATGCTCTTTACTCTCTACTCTAGATATATGTTTACTTAAAGAAAATTAATGGCTCAAAGTCAAAACAATACCTCCCATGAAGAGACATGGAAAAACATTGACACCTACTGAATCAACACACTTTATTTGGTCTAGATTCTAAATTTTCAGGGAGTTTAATGACCATACCTGGTCCCATCAACAATGATGACTCCTAGCTCTTCATAAATTTAAGGAAGAGGCAGAATCTATGAAGAGATGAGCTAGATAGATTACCTTATAGGTTTTCAATCTTTTGCATTCATCTGTGGTAAATTGCTTAGGAAATTGTCACTCGTATAGTTACATGTGGATAGGATCTCCCTATCCATCACAAAATCAATGACTTTTTCTATGTAGGGAGAAGGACTGGACTAAGAATCAGGAGACCTTGGATCAAGAGCAGACTCAGCAATTTACTCTTGAGAGTGAATGGTCACCCATGTGCCTAGATTTCATCATCTTAAAAGTGAAAGACTTGAACTAGATCTTGTCTTTTATAAATTCCTTCTAGTTCTAAAGGCGTGAAATTTAAGAAACTATGTTGGAAGAAGGAATGTTTCATTTGGTAGGACCAACAAAGTGAAATCCCAAATTCTTGGGTTGATACTACAAGAATCCTTACTTTCTGATCTTTTGTTATTTCAACCATTTGAAGCTGCAAAGAACATTTACATATTCTAATATAGTTATCTGTCAAGAAAGCTGAGTGCTGAAGAATTGATGCTTTTGAACTGTGGTGTTGGAGAAGACACTTGAGAGTCCCTTGGACTGCAAGGAGATCCAACCAGTCCATTCTAAAGGAGATCAGTCCTGGGTGTTCATTAGAAGGACTGATGCTGAAGCTGAAACTTCAATACTTTGGCCACCTCATGCAAAGAGTTGACTCATTGGAAAAGTCTCTGATGCTGGGAGGGATTGTGAGCAGGAGGAGAAGGGGACAACAGAGGATGAGATGGCTGTATGGCATCACTGATTCGATGGACATGAGTCTGAGTGAACTCCGGGAGTTGGTGATAGAGAGGGAGGCCTGGCGTGCTGTGATTCATGGGGTCACAAAGAATCGGACACGACTGAGCGACTGACCTGAACTGAATATAGTTAACATATGAATATAGTTAACAACTACGGAGGTTTCATTCATTTTAATTTTTCTGCTCTTGGCATATTTTTGATATTTATATTTCATTCATTTTATAATTTTATTTTGAAATCCTTAAATGTATACCACTAGCGTCCCTAATTAGAAATCTTATTTTTATTTTCCTTGTGTTTTCTTCATTGTTGTCTATTATGGAGTTAGTTTCATTTGTGTCTTAGCTGTAGCATGTAAATTGATTTCTTAGGACTGGTTTCTGAACCCCAAGCCTGCGTGGAGATCATAAATCAGTCCTAAATAATCAATTTAGAAATCTCAGAATGGGGATTGCATCTAATAGGGACCACCTATGCAAGATCTGGTTTAATCAGTAAGGGTCACTATAAAACAGAAATTTCGAGATGGTGGAGGAATAGGATGGGGAGACCACTTTCTCCCCGACAAATTCATCGAAAGAACATTTGAATGCTGAGCAAATTCCACAAAACAACTTCTGAATGCTGGCAGAGGACATCAGGCACCCAGAAAGGCAGCCCATTGTCTTCGAAAGGAGGTAGGAAAAATATAAACGATAAAAAGAGAGACAAAAGAGGTAAGGATGGAGATCCGTCCCAGGAAGGGAGTCTTAAAAAAGAGAGGTTTCCAAACACCAGGAAACACTCTTCTCTAGTGGGTCTGTGGCGAGCCTTGGAATCTCAGAGGGCAAAATAACTGGGAGGAAAAATAAATAAATAGTTAAAACCCACAGATTACGTGCCTAACAGCAACTCCCAGTGGAGCAGCAGCCCAGATCCTCACATCCCCCACTAGCAAGTGGGGACTGGACAGGGAGAGGCTGGCTGCATTGCTTAGGGTAAGGACCGGGCCTGAATGCCCCAAGGGCAATCTGAGGAAACTAGCTTGAGATAGCAACCCAGACTGGGATAGCTAACCCATGAAAAGCCCTAACCTAAGACACTGCCCTGGTGGCTCAGACGGTAAAGCATCTGCCCCAAGTGCGGGAGATCCATGTTCGATTCCTGGGTTGGGAAGATCCCCTGGAGAAGGAAATGGCAATCCACTCCAGCACTCTTGCCTGGAAAATCCCATGGACAGAGGAGCCTGATAGGCTACAGTCCATGGGGTCACAAAGAGTCAGACATGAATGAGCAACTTCACTCACTCACTCACTCACTCACTCACTCAAGACACTGCCAGGCCGGCTCACAGAACAAAGGACTGAGCAGAACTAGCCAGCTGCAGACTGGCCCATCCCCCTCCCGAGACAGGCAGGCGAGGAGAGCCAGAGCTGGAAGGGGGCAATCGCAGACCCAGAGAAGCATCCTATACCAAACTGCAAGCTGATTTCATTGCTAACCAAGACTTCTTGTGATTCTGGACAGTTGACATTCGCTGGTAGGGTCATAGCCAGAGATCAGCTCCCCAGAAGAGATACTTGGCACACCTAAGAGCAGCGGGGAAGGGGGAGGCGATAAGTCACAGCCTTCAACTGGGGGCAGCTGTGCGCGCTAAGCACCTGGTCACTGGAGCTGCTCGGACCTGGGACGGGCACAAAACACAGGCCCAACCAAGTCTGCGCCTTTGTGGAGTGCCCGAGAACCTGAACCTGAGTGGCTTAGATGTGGGGAGTGCATCCAAACCAGGGCCCACATCAGACAGTTCCTGGCAGAGCAACCTAGAACCTGAGCAGTGTAGACTGGGAAAGCACATACACTGTGAGTGGGGGCAAACCCAGTGTGGCTGAATCACTGTGAGCACACGCCAGTGATGTTTGTTTGTGGTGTTCCTCCCTCCCCACAGCACGACTGAACAAGTGAGCCTAAAAAAAGTGAGCACCACCGCTCCTCTTGTGTCAGGGTGGAAACTAGACACTGAAGAGACCAGCAAACAGAAGAAGCTAAAATAAACAGAGGGAACTGCTTTGGAAGTGACAGGAGCAACAGACTAAAACCCAAAAGCCTTCTTCAGTGATCAATGCAAAGAAATAGAGGAAAACAACAGACTGGGAAAGACTAGAGATCTCTTCAAGAAAATTAGAGATATAAAGGGAACATTTCAAAGATGGGCACAATAAAGGACAGAAATGGTATGGACCTAACAGAAGCAGAAGATATTAAGATGAGGTGGCAAGAATACGCAGAAGAACTGTACAAAAAAGATCTTCATGACCCAGAAAATCACGATGGTTTGATCACTCATCCAGAACCAGACATCTTGGAATGTGAAGTCAAGTGGGCCTTAGAAAGCATTACTACGAACAAAGCTAGTGGAGGTGATGGAATTCCAGTAGAGCTATTTCAAATACTGAAGGATGATGCTGTCAAAGTGCTGTACTCAATATGCCAGCAAATTTGGAAAACTCAGCAGTGGCCACAGGACTGGAAAAGTCAGTTTTCATTCCCATCCCAAAGAAAGGCAATGCCAAAGAATGCTCAAACTACTGCACAATTGCACTCATCTCACATGCTAGTAAAGTAATGTTCAAAATTCTCCTAGCTAGACTTCAGTAATACGTGAACCGTGAACTTCCTGATGTTCAAGCTGGTTTTAGAAAAGGCAGAGGAACCAGAGATAAAATTGCCAACATCTGCTGGTTCATGGAAAAAGCAGGAGAGTTCCAGAAAAGCATCTATTTCTGCTTTCTTGACTATACCAAAGCCTTTGACTGTGTGGATCACAGTAAACTGTGGGAAATTCTGAAAGAGATGGGAATACCAGACCACCTGACCTGCCTCTTGAGAAACTGTATGCAGGCCAAGAAACAACAGTTAGAACCAGACATGGAACAACAGACTGGTTCCAAATAGGAAAAGGAGTATGTCAAGGCTGTATATTGTCACCCTGCTTATTTAACTTCTATGCAAAGTACATCATGAGAAATGCTGGACTAGAAGAAACACAAGCTAGAATCAAGATTGCCGGGAGAAATATCAATAAGCTCAGATATACAGATGACACCACCCTTATAGCAAAAAGTGAATAAGAACTAGAAAGCCTCTTGATGAAAGTAAAAGAGGAGAGTGAAAAAGCTGGCTTAAAGCTCAACATTCAGAAAACGAAGATCATGGCATCCAGTCCCATCACTTCATGGGAAATAGATGGGAAACAGTAGAAACAGTGTCAGATTATTTTTTGAGGCTCCAAGATCACTGCAGATGGTGATTGCAGCCATGAAATTAAAAGACGGTTACTCCTTGGAAGAAAAGTTATGACCCACCTAGACAGCATATTCAAAAGCAGAGACATTACTTTGCCGACTAAGGTCCGTCTAGTCAAGGCTATGGTTTTTCCAGTAGTCATGTATGGATGTGAGAGTTGGACTGTGAAGAAGGCTGAGTACTGAAGAATTGATGCTTTTGAACTCTGGTGTTGGAGAAGACTCTTGAGAGTCCCTTGGACTGCAAGGAGATCCAACCACTCCATTCTGAAGGAGATTAGCCCTGGGATTTCTTTGGAAGGAATGATACTAAAGCTGAAACTCCAGTACTTTGGCCACCTCATGCGAAGAGCTGACTCATTGGAAAAGACTGTGATGCTGGGAGGGATTGGGGGCAGGAGAAGAATGGGACAACCAAGAATGAGATGGCTGGATGGCATCACTCACTTGATGGACTCGAGTCTGGGTGAACTCTAGGAGTTGGCGATGGACAGGGAGGCCTGGCGTGCTGCGATTCATGGGGTCGCAAGGAGTCGGACACGACTGACCGACTGAACTGAGCTGAACTGAAGTGAACATAGGAAGGGGCCTATAGACTTGAGAAGTACAAGCTAGACCAAGGAACTATCTGAAAATGAACTGACCCCACACTGTCCACAAAAGCTCCAGAGAAAGTCCTAGATATATTTTTACTATTATCATTTTTAAATTAAAAAAAATTATTTTTAGTCCCCTATTACTCCTTTAATTTTCATTTTTATAACCTACTATTACCTTGCAAAAAAAAGACCCTATTTTTAAAGCAAACTTCCTATATATATTTTTTATAATTTTTGTAACTTTGCCTTTTAAAAATATTGTATTTTTGAGAATCTAACCTTTGCTGTGGAGTTTTAATCTTTGCTTTTTGGTATTTGTTATCAACTTTGTACCTTTAAGAACCCAATCTTCAGTACCCATTTTTACTTGAGAGCGAGATCACTGGCCTGATTATCCTCTCCCCCTTTTGACTCTCCTTTTTCTCCACCAGATTGCCTCTATCTCCCCCATCCCCCTTTTCTTCTCTCCCCGACTCTGTGAATCTCTTTGTGTGTTCCAGGCTGTGGAGAACACCTAGGGACCTGATTACAGGCTGGATTTGTCTCTCCTTTTGATTCCCCCTTTTATCCTCCTAGCCACCTCTGTCTCCTTCCTCCCTCTTCTCTTCTCTGTGTAACTCCATGAACATCTCTGAGGGATCCAGACTGTGGAGAGCACATAGGGAAGTGATCACTGGCTAGCTTGCTCTCTCCTGTTTTGATTCTCCCTCTTCTCCTCCTGGTCACCTTTATCTCCCTCCTCCTTCTTCTCTTCTCCACGTAACTCTGTGTACCTCTCTAGGTGCCCCTCACTGTGGAGAAACTTTTCATCATTAACCTAGATGTTTTATCATCGGTGCTGTATAGATGGAGAAGTCTTGAAGCTACTGTAAGAATAAGACTGAAAACCAGAGGCAGGAGGCTTAAGTCCAAATTCTGACAACACCAGAGAACTCCTGAATCCAGGGAACACTAATCGATAGGAGCTCATCAAACACCTCCATACCTACACTGAAACCAAGTAACACCCAAGGGCCAACAAGATCCAGAGCAAGACATACCAATCAAATTCTCCAGCAACAGAGGAACATAGCCCCGAGCTTCAATATACAGGCTGTCTGAAGTCACACCAAACCCACTGACATCTCAAAACTCATTACTGAACACTTCATTGCACTCCAGAGAGAAGAAATCCAGCTCCACCCATCAGAACACTGACACAAGCTTCCCTAAACAGGAAACCTTGACAAGCCATCCATCCAACACCACCCACAGTGAGGAACCTCCACAATAAAGAGGAACCACAAACTGCCAGAATACAGAAAGGCCACCCCAAACACAGCAATATAAACAAGATGAAAAGGCAGAGAAATACCCAGCAGGTAAAGGAACAGGATAAATGCCCATTAAACCAAACAAAAGAGGAAGAGATAGGGAATCTACCTGATAAAGAATTCCAAATAATGATAGTGAAAATGATCCAAAAGCTTGAAAACAAATTGGAGTTACAGATAAATAGCCTGGAGACATGGACTGAGAAGATGCAAGAAAAGTTTAACAAGGACCTAGAAGAAATACAAAAGAGTCAATATATAATGAATAATGCAATAAATGAGATCAGAAACACTCTGGAGGGCACCAACAGTAGAATAACGGAGGGAGAAGATAGGATAAGTGAGGTAGAAGATAGAATGGTAGAAATAAATGAAACAGAGGAAAAAAGAAAAATGAATTAAAAGAAAAGAGGACAGTCTCAGAGACCTCTAGGACAATGTTAAATGCCACAACATTCGAATCATAGGAGTCCCAGAAGAAGACAAAAAGAAAGAACATGAGAAAATATACCTGAGGAGATAATAGTTGAAAACTTCCTTAAAATGGGGAAGGAAATAATCACCCAAGTCCAAGAAACCCAGAGAGTCCCAAACAGGATCAACCCAAGGCAAAACACCCCAAGACACATATTAATCAAATTAACAAAGATCAAACACAAAGAACAAATATTAAAAGCAGCAAGGGAAAAACAACAAATAACACACAAGGGGATTCCCATAAGGATAACAGCTGATCTTTCAATAGAAACTCTTCATGCCAGGAGGGAATGGCAGGACACACTTAAAGTGATGAAAGAAAATAACCTACATCCCAGATTACTGTACCCAGCAAGGATCTGATTCAAATATGAAGAAGAAATCAAAAGCTTTACAGACAAGCAAAAGCTGAGAGAATTCAGCACCACCAAACCAGCTCTCCAACAAATCCTAAAGGATCTTCTCTAAACAGGAAACACAGAGAGGGTGTATAAACCCGAACCCAAAACAATAAAGTAAATGGCAAAGGGATCATACTTAGCGACAATTACCTTAAATGTAAATGGGTTGAATGCCCCAACCAAAAGACAAAGACTGACTGAATGGATATAGAAACAAGACCCCTATATATGTTGTCTACAAGAGACCCACCTCGAAACAAGTGACACATACAGACTGAAAGTGAAGGGCTGGAAAATAGAGACCAAAAGAAAGCAGGAGTAGCAATACTCATATCAGATAAAATAGACTTTAAAACAAAGGCTGTGGAAAGAGTCAAAGAAGGACACTACATAATGATCAAAGGATCAATCCAAGAAGAAGATATAACAATTGTAAATATGTATGCACCCAACATAGGAGCACTGAAATATGTAAGACAAATGTTAACAAGCATGAAAGGGGAAATTAACAATAACACAATAATAGTGGGAGACTTTAATACCCCATTCACACCTAAAGATAGATCAACTAAACAGAAAATTAACAAGGAAATGCAAACCTTAAATGAAAGAATTAGACCTAATTGATATCTATAGGACATTTCATCCCAAAACAATGAATCTCATCTTTTTTTCAACTGCACACAGAACCTTCTCCATGATAGATCACTTCCTGGGCCATAAATCTAGCCTTGGAAATTCAAAAAAATTTAAATAATTCCAAGCATCTTTTCTCATCACAATGCAGTAAGATTAGATGTCAATTACAGGAGAAAAACTATTAAAAATTCCAATATATGGAGGTTGAACAACACACTGCTGAATAACCAACAAATCACAGAAGAAATCAAACAAGAAATTAAAATATGCATAGAAATGAATGAAAATGAAAACACAACAACCCAAAACCTGTGGGACACTGTAAAAGCAATGCTAAGAGGAGGGTTCATAGCAATACAGGCTTACCTCAAGAAGCAAGAAAAAGGTCAAATAAATAACTTAACTCTACAACTACTGCTGCTGCTAAGTCGCTTCAGTCATGTTCGACTCTGTGCGACTCCAGAGATGGCAGCCCACCAGGCTGCCCTGTCCCTGGGATTCTCCAGGCAGGAACACTGGAGTGGGTTGCCATTTCCTTCTCCAATGCATGAAAGTGAAAAGTGAAAGTGAAGTCACTCAGTCATGTCCAACTCCTAGAGACCCCATGGACTGCAGCCTACCAGGCTCCTCTGTCCATGGGATTTCCCAGGCAAGAGTACTGGAGTGGGGTGCCATTGCCCTCTCCAACTAAAGCAACTAGAAAAAGAAGAAATGAAGAACCCCAGGGTTAGTAGAAGGAAAGAAATCTTAAAAATTAGGGCAGAAATAAATGCAAAAGAAACAAAAGAGACCATAGCAAAAATCAACAAAGCCAAAAGCTGGTTCTTTGAAAGGATAAATAAAATTGACAAACCATTAGCCAGACTCATCAAGAAACAAAGGGAGAAAAATCAAATCAATAAAATTAGAAATGAAAATGGAGAGATCACAACAGACAACACAGAAATACAAAGGATCACAAGAGACTACTATCAGCAATTATATGCCAATAAAATGGACAACTTGGAAGACATGGACATTCTTAGAAAAGTAAAACTTCCCAAAACTGAACCAGGAAGAAATTGAAAATCTTAACAGACCCATCACAAGCACGGAAATTGAAACTGTAATCAGAAATCTTCCAGCAAACAAAAGCCCAGGTCCAGACGGCTTCACAGCTGAATTCTACAAAAGATTTAAAGAAGAGCTAACACCAATCCTACTCAAACTCTTCCAGAAAATTGCAGAGGAAGGTAAAACTTCCAAACTCATTCTTGAGGCCACCATCCCCCTAATACCAAAACCTGACAAAGATACTACAAAAAAAAAAAAAAAAGAAAGAAAACTACAGGCCAATATCACTGATGAACATAGATGCAAAAATCCTTAACAAAATTCTAGCAATCAGAATCCAACAACACATTAAAAAGATCATATACCATGACCAAATGGGCTTTATCCCAGGGATGCAAGGATTCTTCAATATCCACAAATCTATCAATGTAATACACCACATTAACAAATTGAAAAATAAAAGCCATATGATTATCTCAATAGATGCAGAGAAGGCCTTTGACAAAATTCAACATCCATTTATGATAAAAACTCTCCAGAAAGCAGGAATAGAAGGAACATACCTCAACATAAGAAAAGCTATATTTGACAAACCTACGGCAAACATTATCCTTCAAAGGTGAAAAAGGAAAGCATTTCCCCTAAAGTCAGGAACAAGACAAGGGTGTCCACTCTCACCACTACTATTCAACATAGTTTTGGAAGTTTTGGCCACAGCAATCAAGTGGAAAAAGAAATACAAGGAATCCAGATTCGAAAGGAAAACTCTCACTGTTTGCAGATGACAAGATCTTCTACATAGAAAATCCTAAAGATTCCACCAGAAAATTTCTAGAGCTAATCAATGAATATAGTAAAGTTGCAAGATATAAAATCAAGACGCAGAAATCCCTTGCATTCCTATACACTAACCATGAGAAAACAGAAAGAGAAATTAAGGAAACAATTCCATTCACCATTGCAACGAAAAGAATAAAATACTTAGGAATATATCTGCCTAAAGAAACAAAAGACCTATATATAGAAAACTATATAACACTGGTGAAAGAAATCAAAGAGAACACTAACAGATGAAGAAATATACCATGTTCATGGATCGGAAGAATCAATATAGTAAAAATGAGTATACTACCCAAAGCAATCTATAGATTGAAGGCAATCCCTATCAAGCTACTAACGGTATTTTTCAGAGAACTAGAACAAATAATTTCACAATTTGTATGGAAATACCAAAAACCTCAAATAGCCAAAGCAATGTTGAGAAAGAAGAATGGAACTAGAGGAATCAACCTGCCTGACGTCAGGCTCTACTATACAGCCACAGTCATCAAGACAGTATGGTATTGGCCCAAAGACAGAAATATAGATCAGTGGAACAAAATAGAAAACCCAGAGATAAATCCACATACCTATGGACACCTTATCTTTGACAAAGGAGGCAAGAATATACAATGGAGAAAAGACAATCTCTTTAACAAGTGGTGCTGGGAAAACTGGTCAACCACTTGTAAAAGAATGAAACTAGAACACTTTCTAACACCATACACAAAAATAAACTCAAAATGGATTAAAGATATAAATGTAAGACTGGAAACTATAAAACTCATAGAGGGAAACATAGGCAAAACACTCTCCGACATAAATCACAGCAGGATCCTCTATGATCCACCTCCCAGAATATTGGAAATAAAAGCAAAAACAAACAAATGGGACCTAATTAAAATTAAAAGTTTCTGCACAACAAAGGAAACTATAAACAAGGTGAAAAGACAGCCTTCAGAATGGGAGAAAATAATAGCAAACAAAGCCCTGGACAAAGAATTAATCTCAAAAATATACAAGCAACTTATGCAGCTCAATTCCAGAAAAATAAACGACCCAGTCAAAAAGTGGGCCAAAGATATAAAAAAGTGGGCTAAATAGATATTTCTCCAAAGAAGACATACAGATGGCTAACAAACACATGAAATGATGCTCAACATCACTTGTTATCAGGGAAATGCAAATCAAAACCACAATAAGGTACTATTTCATGCCAGTAAGAATGGTTGTGATCCAAAAGTCTACAAGCAATAAGTGCTGGAGAGAGTGTGGAGGAAAGGGAACCCTTTTACACTGTTGGTGGGAATGCAAACTTGTACAGCCACTATGGAAAACAGTGTGGAGATTCCTTAAAAAACTGGAAATAGAACCGCCATAGGACCCAGCAATCCAACTGCTGGGCATACACACCGAGGAAACCAGAATTGAAAGAGACACATGTACCCCAATGTTCATTGCAGCACTGTTTAAAATAGCCAGGACATGGAAGCAACCTAGATGTCCATTAGCAGATGAATGGATAAGAAAGCTGTGGTACATATACACAATGGAGTATTACTCAGCCATTAAAAAAATATATTTGAATCAGTTCTAATGAGGTGGATGAAACTGGAGCCTATTATACAGAGTGAAGTGAGCCAGAAAGAAAAACACCAATACAGTATGCTAATGCATATATATGGAATTTAGAAAGATGGTCATGATAACCCTGTATGTGAGACAGCAAAAGAGACACAGATATATAGAACAGTCTTTTGGACTCTATGGGAGAGGGTAAGGGTGGAATGATATGGGAGAATGGCACTGAAACATGTAAATTATCATATGTGAAACAAATCATGAGTCCAGGTTCGAGGCATGATACCAGGTGCTCAGGGCTGGTGCACTGGGATGGTATGTGGAGGGAGGTGGGAGGGGGGTTTAAGATGGGGAACACATGTACACCCATGGCAGATTCATGTCAATGTATGGCAAAACCAATAAAATATTGTAAAGTAAAAGAATAAAATAAATAAATAAATAAAACAGAAATTTCATACCTAATCTACTTTTTAGGGATTATTATAGAACTCTCAATGGTTCTAAAGAACACTATGATTACAAGGTAATTACTGCTTTAGCAATATTCTCTCAATCTTGAGACTTGCTTGGAAGCTTGAAAACACATACAACATTGTGGTGTGTACTCTGTAGTTCAGTCATGCCCAACTGTATGTGCCTTGATGGACTGTAGCCTGCCAGGGTCCTTTGTCTGTGGGATTCTCCAGGAAAGAATCCTGGAGTGGGTTGCCATTGCCTTCTCCGGGATCTTCCTGACC